>NC_047135.1:15723756-17008756 GCF_009829125.3 Periophthalmus magnuspinnatus | reverse complement strand
TGGGGCCTATGTTCTTGATAATGGATCTTGGATGTTTCATTCTGGACTCTACTCTCACACTCATTAATCCTCGGCCTCCTTACTTACGGCTCGTGTACAGTTTCAGGGTGCTGGATTTGGGATGGAAACCCCCATGCCTGGTCAGGAGCTTTTGGGTCTAGTCTGTTTCTCCTCCTTTGGTCAGCTTATGATTCCTGCTGGGTATCTGATTACTGGCAGGGCGTAGCTGTTTATTGCCTGGGTCTGTTCTTGCCATAGAGCTGACTCCTTAGGACTTGCCTTATTCACCTGAAGTATTTGGCCTTACTTGTAACTCAATGTCTTCTATTGTTCCTTCTGCGAGTGAGACCCGTTCTCTTTGTCACCATCCGGCTACACTTCTCAAGCCCGGATGACATTCCAATGTCTGTGCTGTAGATCCTGGTGGTGTGGATCAGTGAGTCGATGTCTCATTCTTAGCGTACAGCTTGATGTCATCCATGTAAAGGAGGTGACTAATGGTGGCCCCATTCCTGAGTCTGTATCTATAGCCAGTGTTGTTGATGATTTGGTTGGTTCAGGCTATGCAGAACAGCAGTGGGGACAGTGCATCTCCTCAGTATATGCCGCATTTGATGATCACTTGTGCAAGTGGCTTGCCATTGGCCTCAAGTGTGGTTTTCCACAACCTCATTGAGTTTTGCAATCCTGTTGATGTTGTACAGCTCCAGGCATTCAATGATCAGTGATTCAATGTGGCATTGAGTCGTAGGCTTTCTTGTAATCAATCCAGGCAGTGCACAGGTTGGTCTTACAGGTTTTGCAGTCTTGGGCGATTGTTTGGTCTACCAGGAGCTGGTGTTTGACTCCCTTGGCATTTTTGCCGATGCGATGATGCCTGATATGAGCTTCCATGTTGCCGAGAGACAGGTTATTGGCCGATAGTTGGATGGGACTGCACCCTTTGAGGGATCCTTCTGGATCAGGATCAGCCATTCAGGGTGAGTCCCATCCATTAGCAGCTCGTTCATATATGCTGCCAGGCGCTCATGGAGAGTAGTGATTTTCTTTAGCCAGTAGGCGTGGATCATGTCAGGGCCTGGTGCGGTCCAGTTTTTCATACCTGAGACTCTTTCCTGAGCATACACTTTCGCCAGTTGTGTTGCGGTTTGTTCATCTGGCTTCATTATCTTGTGTGTACCTCTAAGGCTTGGAGCCTTTGTTTGGCTATTTCCAGTGCTTTAGGTATGGGCATCTGGCTGTACCTCTTGGGTAATTGTTTTTTCATTGCACCTACAGTGAGGCAAATAAATAGTTGAACACCCTATGATTTAGCAAGTTCTCCCACTTAGAAATCACGGAGGGGTCATGTCCACTGTGAGAGACATAATCTAAAAAAAAAATCTGGAAATCACATTGTATGATTTTGTAAATAATTTATTTTGTATGTTACCGCTGCAAATAAGTATTTGAACACCTGTCTATTAGCTAGAATTCTGCCCCTTAAAGACCTGTTAGTCTACCTTTAAAATGTCCACCTCCACTCCACTTATTATCCTAAATTAGAAGCACCTGTTTGAGGTTGTTAGCTGCATAAAGACACCTGTCCACCCCATACAATCAGTAAGACTCCAACTACTAACATGGCTAAGACCAAAGAACTGTCAAAATGCACAAGAGACAAAACTGTAGACCTCCACAAGGTTGGAAAGGGCTACGGGGCAACTGCCAAGCAGCTTGGTGAGGAAAGATCCACTGTTGGAGCAATTATTAGAAAATGGAAGAAGCTAAACATGACAGTCAATCTCCCTCGGACTGGGGCTCCATGCAAGATCTCACCTCGTGGGGTCTCAATGATCCTGAGAAAGGTGAGGAATCAACCCAGAACTACACGGGAGGAGCTAGTCAATGACCTGAAAAGAGCTGGGACCACCGTTTCCAAGGTTACTGTTAGTAATACACTAAGATGTCATGGTTTAAAATCAAACCAGCACATGTCCAGGCCCGTCTTAAGTTTGACAATGACCATTTGGATGATCCAGAGAAGTCATGGGAGAAAGTCATGTGGTCAGTAGGGATGGGATGATATACGATAATATCGTTAATCGCAATAAATAAGGTCCGCAATTAATCATTCGTGGCATTTTTTAATAATCACGATCATCGCGCACGATTATAATCGCCTTTATGGCACCACACTGCCTCATGTTTCCAGTTCCAATACAACGTTTAGATGTTAGTTTGTTGTGTTTGCCCACTCTGACATAGCAATGACACTTGTAGCTTCTGTGCTTATCTCTGTCTGAACTATATTCTGTCAGATATCAACAATAAACAAAGTCTGATCCGTAACTCTCCACAGGAACGTACCAGCGCGCGCCTCACCCGTGCGCACAGATGAGATGCTAATGTGTGTACATCTTATATTTTTACCTACAATAATGCAAACTGCAGAATAAAACCACACCTTTTAAATAATAGACAAATTAAGTCTAAGTCATACAGCTGAACACAAGTGTGCCCGAGCGCATGGTCCGAATGCGCACTATGTGCACAGAAGCAAAGCTAACGATTATACACGGTATATTTTACCTACAATTAAGTCAATAGCAGAGTAAACCACGCTTACCGATCGAGAACAGCATCCAATCCATCAAAAAATAAGGTCCTTTACTCCTGAGTCCACTGTGGGATCTTTACTCTTTGCCATGAACCGCTCCAGGTCAGAGATGCCTCTAGTTTAACTTGTACAAACATCCACAGTGTCCTCGATCACGTACTCCCTTTGTTTTTTCCGTTTCGTCTTGTTTAAAATGCAAAGCAACAGTGCGTAAAATGCGACATTATGCACACATTTCTGCATCCACTCGTTTCCCAATTCACCAAAGTGCCTTAATTAAAAAAATTAAGTGTTCGTCGCCGGGCACTTGCGTCACTTCTGGAGCAACAAGGACCGGTCCATTTCGGCAGCATGGCATTGAGGAGTACACATTTTCTTCCGGGTACGTCTGTTTACGGAAAACCATGCCATGTGATACATCATCCTGTCCCGCCGCTCATTGGCTGTAAGGGCAAAATGTCACTAAATGTGTGTGATGTAATTGGTTGATTCTACAAGGGGAAGAGTGGGGCGTAAACTTTCAGTCATCTGTAGCACTGATTCGCTGTCTGCGGCCTCAGTAACCCACAACCCCCACCTTATTGGCCAACACTGGTGTCAATCACAAGCTGACACGTGTGTTTAGCACTGGGAAACAAAGTTGGTGCTGTCAGACGTTTATTATGCCTGAAATCGACAAAAGAAAGGCAAAGAAGTGACAGAGCAGATTTCATATTTGGAGTACTTTCCTGCAGCAGATTGGACATGGAGGATCTTATTTTGTGGACATAATTTCTTGACTGGATTATATTCTCTGGACCTTTACAGAACAAATGAGACCAACTTTGTGTGAACAGAACAGAACCAGAGCGCTCAATGGTGAGTGAAGTCCAGATTCACACTTGGTGACTTTTCTGTAAAAACATCTTTCCTGTCAGGACTGTGGTGATTGCAGGTGAAAATGGTTTGCATATCCAGAAAGACGAGCGCCGCAGCTTTCATTTGATGTGTAGATTGTTTGTGTAGGTGACGCAGAAGTGTATGTACATTGCTGTAAAGTTGTAAAGTAGGCTCGGGCCGTCGGAACGTTAACAGGTTAATAATTATCGCGATAATATCGTTAATCGCGATTATTTTGGCCACGATAATCGTGAGTCTAAAATTTAATATCGTCCCATCCCTAGTGGTCAGATGAGACCAAAATAGAACTTTTTGGTCTTCATTCCACTCGCCGTGTTTGGAGGAAGAAGAATGATGAGTACCATCCAAAGAACACCATCCCTACTGTGAAGCATGGGGGTGGAAACATCATGATATGGGGGTGTTTTTCTGCCAAAATCCCTTCTGCAGTGTGTGCAAATCTGGTGAAAAACTACAGGAAACATTTGACCTCTGTAATTGCAAACAAAGGCAAATACTTATTTGCAGCAGTAACATACAAATAAATTATTTAAAAACTCATACAATGTGATTTCCAGATTTTTTTTTTTAGATTATGTCTCTCACAGTGGACATGCACCTAAGATGAACATTTCAGGCCCCTCCATGATTTCTAAGTGGCAGAAGTTGCAAAATCACAGGGTGTTCAAATACTTATTTGCCTCACTGTGTGTGTGTGTGTGTGTGGGGGTGTGTGTGTGTGTGTGTGTGGGGCGGCTTATATTCAGCCGCACCTGAATATAAGCCGCAGGTTTTCATATCGTAACATGAGATATTTACACAGAAAACGGTGCACCGACACCTGCCTGAAAATTGGCACCAACACGACATCAACACGGGATGAACACACCTACAGGTTTAGAAAATAAAGCTGCACCAACACGGAAAATCTGCTTTTATTTCCTCTGAAAACTTTTGTCGTCTTTTTACATTGACCAAGTTGGATTCATTGATGCCGAGCTTTCGTGCAGTGGCTCTATGTCAGGGGTCGGCAACCCGCGGCACCGGAGCCGCATGCGCCTCTTTCAGCCTTATACTGCGGCTCTGTGTGGCTTGGGAAAATAAATTTTAAGTATTTAATTGAAGTGTATTTTATTTCTGTTAGCTCTTTTTTATTGTAGTTTAAATTGGAAGATTATTATGATCTTAAAATAAAATTATATTTTCTTATTTTTCGTTGCTCAAAATAAGCGGCACACTCATGGAACAATGTTCAAAACAAACACCGCTCACGTCTCACGTCACACAGACACAGTCCTGCGTAAAGAGCCCTGATTTTCAGACGCTGTGTGCACAGGGGTCAGGAGCAACTTTCGCCCGTCCCTAGTGACACACTAATAAGCTCGTCCGTAGATGTATCATGAAAATCCTGCTGGAAATCGCCACAGAAATCTATTTGATGTAGTAGCAAGTATATTATCTGCTCTTGTCTCCGCAATGACGTATCACGTATAACACATCAGACATGTCGCCCAAAAGTTGACCCACAAGTGAGTGAAAATGAGCCAAAACAAAAGTCTTTGGAGAGCTTTTAACAAAGGGGAAAAGGCAATTGAGGAGCCAGAAGAGGAGACTACGATCTCCAAGAAAAAGAAAGATAAATTTAACAGACAATGCCTACTTAAAATCTGGGTTTGTAGCTACAGGTGATTCTCATGCACAGTCCGCTCTGCGTAATATGCGGGAAAAGCAAATGAGGCAATGAAACCTTCAAAACTACTATGGCACATGTAGAATAAGCACCTGGGATTAAACGATACGCCTTTGGAGGGTTTTTTTTTTAAAGAAACTGCGGAGCAGAGTAGACATAATCACATAATCAGTGCAGGGCTCCCACTGATGCAGCGGTTTGGTGAGCTTAAGTTATTTTTGCCATATTTATCTGCCACGTGTAGAAGGCTTGTCCGTGAAAATAAAACCTACATTATTCCGTTATATTTTATTATTATTATTATACATAGTGTTCATTTTAGATGTCAAAAAGTATTTGCGGCTCCCAGTGTTTTATTTTACGTGGAAAGTGGGTCCAAATGGCTCTTTGCGTGTTACAGGTTGCCGACCCCTGCTCTATTTCCTTCTTTATCTTAAAAACTGCATCATATCCATTTCATGATGCGCAAAATGATCGTTCAAAATCAAAACTAGTGAATTCTTCAGAGCAGAATCTTTCCCCACGTCTGTCTCACTTTTACGTTTATAGCTAGAGAGCGCCCCCCAGGGCCGTTATCCAGTAAAATTCCATAAATAAGCCGCACTGCTGTATAGGCCGCAGGGTTCAAAGCGTAGAAAAAAAGTAGCGGCTTATAGTCCGAAATTTACGGTATATGATTAATATAATATGAACTAAACTAAACATACAGTGGCTTGCTAGCTCTTCCGGTGGGACCCCAAGGGGTTCCCAGGCCAGGAGAGAGACATAGTCCCTCCAGTGTGTCCTGGGTCTTCCCCGGGGCCTCCTCCCAGTGGGACATGCCCGGAACACGGAAGTATTCATCCTCCTGGAACTCAAGTCACAACCACAAATTAACCTTTTTTTTTTTTTTTGCATTTTATGTAAATAAGTAACAAAAAATAAGTGTGAAGTAGAAAGAAAATTATACATTTCCAGATAAAAAAAAACAAAAAACTGCAAAAGTATTCAGCTCCCCTAAGTCAATACTATGTGGAACCACCTTTTGCTTGTCTTTTGAGGTATGTCTCCACCAGTTTTGCACACCTACAGACTGAAATTTTTGCCCATTCTTCCTGACAAAACAGTTCAAGATCTGATGGTTTGCTCCCCAACACTCTCTTAACAAACTTCTGTGGCCTTCACAGCACAGCTGCATTTATACTGAGACAAGATTACACACAGGTGGAATCTTTTTAGTCATTGGGTCAACATTCAAGCTTACCAAAATCATCAGGTAACTTTTAAAAGCAATTGATTGCATTCAAGAAAAAGGGGGATGAATACTTTTGCACGTTGCACTTTTAAGTCCCATCCATCCATTTTCTTCCGCTTATCCAGGGCCGGGTCGCGGGGGCAGCAGTCTAAGCAGGGACTCCCACACTTCCCTCACACCGGACACGTCCTCCAGCTCCTCCGGTGGGACCCCAAGGCGTTCCAGGGCCAGCTGAGAGACATAGTCCCTCCAGCGTGTCCTGGGTCTTCCCTGGGGCCTCCTCCCGGTGGGACATGCCCAGAACACCTCCCTAGGGAGGCGTCCAGGAGGCATCCTGAGCAGATGCCCGAGCCACCTCAGCTGGTTCCTCTCAACGTGTAGGAGCAGCGGCTCTACTCCGAGCTCCTCCTGTGTGACCGAGCTCCTCACCCTATCCCTAAGGGTGCGCCCGGCCACTCTGCGGAGGAAGCCCATTTCAGCCGCTTGTATCCGTGATCTTGTCCTTTCGGTCATTACCCAAAGCTCATGACCATAGGTGAGGGTAGGAACGTAGATTGACCGGTAAATCGAGAGCTTTGCCTTTGGGCTCAGCTCCTTCTTCACCACAACGGACCGATACAGCGACCGCATCACTGCAGACGCTGCACCAATCCGCCTGTCAATCTCCCGCTCCATCCTTCCCTCACTCGTGAACAAGACCCCGAGATACTTGAACTCCTCCACTTGGGGCAGAGACACACCACCCACCTGGAGAGGGCAAGCCACCTTTTTCCGGTCGAGAGCCATGGCCTCGGATTTGGAAGAGCTGATTCTCAACCCAGCCACTTCACACTCGGCTGCAAACCGCCCCAGTGCCTGCTGCAGGTCCTGCCTCGATGAAGCCATCAGGACAACATCATCCGCAAACAGCAGAGATGAAATCCTGTGGTTCCCTGGCTGCGCCTAGAAATTCTGTCCATAAATATAATGAACAGAACCGGTGTCAAAGGGCAGCCCTGGCGGAGTCCAACATGCACCGGGAACAGGTCTGACTTACTGCCGGCAATGCGAACACAGCTTCTGCTCCGGTCATACAGGGACCGGACAGCCCTTAGCAAAGAGCCCCGGACCCCATACTCCCAGAGCACCCCCCAAAGGACGCCACGAGGGACACGGTCGTATGCCTTCTCCAAATCTACAAAACACATGTGGACTGGTTGGGCATACTCCCATGAACCCTCGAGGACCCGATGGAGAGTATAGAGCTGATCCAGTGTTCCGCGACCAGGACGAAAACCACACTGCTCCTCCTGAATCCGAGGTTCGACTATCGGTCGGATTCTCCTCTACAGTACCCTGGAATAGACCTTACCGGGAAGGCTGAGGAGTGTGATTCCCCTGTAATTGGAACACACCCTCCGGTCCCCCTTCTTATACAGAGGGACCACCACCCCGGTCTGCCATTCCACAGGTACTGTCCCCGACCGCCACGCGATGTTGCAGAGACGTGTCAGCCAAGACAGTCCCACAACATCCAGAGACTTGAGGTACTCAGGACGGATCTCGTCCACCCCCGGAGCCTTGCCACCGAGGAGCTTGCCAACCACCTCAGTGACTTCAGCCAGGGTGATGGACGAGTCCGCCTCCGGGTCCCCAGTTTCTGCTTCCTCCTCGGAAGATGTGACAGTGGGATTGAGGAGATCCTCAAAGTATTCCTTCCACCGCCCGACAACATCCCCAGTCGAGGTCAGCAGCTCTCCACCCGCACTGTAAACAGTGTTGGTGAAGCACTGCTTCCCCCTCCTGAGGCGTCGGACGGTTTGCCAGAATTTCTTTGAGGCCATCCGATAGTCCTCCTCCATGGCCTCCCCGAACTCCTCCTCCTCCAAGTTTTTGCCTCTGCGACTGCCCGAGCCGCGGCACGCTTGGCCCGCCAGTACTCATCAGCTGCCTCAGGAGTCCCGCGAGCCAACAAGGCTCGATAGGACTCCTTCTTCAGCTTGACGGCATCCCTTACTTCCGGTGTCCACCACCGGGTTCAGGGATTGCCACCGCGACAAGCACCACAGACCTTACGACCACAACTACGAGCAGCCGCATTGACAATAGAGGTGGGGAGGAGAACATGGCCCACTCGGAGTCCATGTCTCCAACCTCCCCCGGGATCAGGGAGAAGCTCTCCCGGAGGTGTGAGTTGAAGACCCCTCTGACAGAGGGCTCCGCCAGACGTTCCCAGCAGACCCTCACGATGCGCTTGGGCCTGCCAGGTCTGTCCGGCTTCCTCCTCCGCCAGCGGATCCAACTCACCACCAGGTGGTGATCAGTTGACAGCTCAGCCCCTCTCTTCACCTGAGTGTCCAAGACAAGCGGTCAGAGATTAGATGATACGACAACAAAGTCGATCATCGACCTCCGACCTAGTCGTCCTGGTGCCACGTGCACTGATGGACACCCTTGTGCTCGAACATGGTGTTTGTTTTGGACAAACTGTGACTAGCACAGAAGTCCAATAACAAAACACCACTCGGGTTCAGATCAGGGAGGTCATTCCTCCCAATCACGCCCCTCCAAGTGTCACTGTCATTACCCACATGGGCATTGAAGTCCCCCAGGAGAACAACGAAGTCCCCGGTTGGTGCACTGTCTAGTACCCCTCCCAAGGACTCCAAGAAGGCCGTGTACTCCGCACTGCTGTTTGGCCCGTAGGCCGACACAACAGTGAGAGACCTGTCCCCGACCCGAAGGCGCAGGGACGCGACCCTCTCGTTCACCGGGGTGAACTCCAACATGTGGCGGCTGAGCTGTGGGGCAATGAGCAAGCCCACATCAGCTCGCCGCCACTCCCCGCGGGCAACGCCAGAGAAATGGAGAGTCCAACCCCTCTCAAGGAGTTGGGTTCCAGAGCCCAAGCTGTGCGTGGAGGTGAAGCTGACTATATCTAGCCGGTAATGCTCAACCTCCCGCACAAGCTCAGGCTCCTTCCCCCCCAGCGAGGTGACATTCCATGTCCCCAGAGCTAGTCTCCATGTCCGGAGATCCGGTCGTCGAGGTCCCCGCCTTCGACTGCCGCCCAGATCTCTCAGCACCCGCCCCTCATGGCTCCTCTCGCAGGTGGTGGGTCCACGGGAGGACGGCCCCACGTCGTTCCTTCGGGCTGGGCCCGGCCGGGCCCCGTGGGGAAAGACCCGGCCACCAGGCGCTCGCTGCCGAGCACCCACCCCAGGCCTGGCTCCAGGGTGGGGCCCCGGTAACGCCAGTCCGGGCGACGTAACTGGCCTTGTTGTATTACTCTTCATGGGGGCTTCTGAACCGCTCTTAGTCAGACCCGTCTCCAAGGACCTGTTTGCCATGGGTGACCCTACCAGGGGCATGGAGCCCCCGACAACATAGCTCCCAGGATCATTCGGGTGCATAAACCCCTCCACCACGTTAAGGTGGCGGTTCGGGGAGGGGAACCGCCACCTTCCTTAAAAACTTTTAGGTTTTTTTATATTTAAAAAATTGGAAATCTCGTAAAATATTTCCTTCCACTTCACACTTTGCCATTTTGTGTTGCTCATTCACATAAAATGCTGAAAAAATGTATTTAAATTTGTGGTTATGACGTGACAGTATGTGAAAAAGTTCCAGGTTGATGAATACTTTTGCAAGCCACTGTGTATATGTGTGTGTGTGTGTAGACACACATACATATATAGTATATATACATATATACACGTGTGTGTGGGTGTGTGTATGTATGTATATGTGTGTGTATATATATATATATATATATATATATATGTGTGTGTGTGTGTGTGTGTGTGTGTATGTATGTGTGTATATATGTGTATATATATGTATGTATGTGTGTATATATATGTATGTATATATATATATATATGTGTGTGTGTGCATATATATATATATATATATATATATATATATATACACTCAAGGATTATTAGGAACACCTGTTCAATTTCTCCTTAATTTATGTTTTGATTTGTGTGATTTTAATGTCTTTCTTATTCTGTAAAGCACTTTGAATTACCTTGTGTACGAATTGTGCTATACAAATAAACTTGCCTTGCCCTTGCCTTAATGCAATTATCTAATCAACCAATCACAGGGCAGTTGCTTCAATGCATTTAGGGGTGTGGTCCTGGTCAAGACAATCTCCTGAACTCCAAACTGAATGTCAGAATGGGAAAGAAAGGTGATTTAAGCAATTTTGAGCGTGGCATGGTTGTTGGTGCCAGATGGGCCGGTCTGAGTATTTCACAATCTGCTCAGTTACTGGGATTTTCACACACAACCATTTCTAGGGTTTACAAAGAATGGTGTGAAAAGGGAAAAACATCCAGTATGCGGCAGTCCTGTGGGTGAAAATGCCTTGTTGATGCTAGAGGTCAGAGGAGAATGGGCCGAGTGATTCAAGCTGATAGAAGAGTAACGTTGACTGAAATAACCACTCGTTACAACCAAAGAATGCCGCAAAGCATTTGTGAAGCCACAACATGCACAACCTTGAGGCGGATGGGCTACAACAGCAGAAGACCCCACCGGGTACCACTCATCTCCACTACAAATAGGAAAAAGAGGCTACAATTTGCACAAGCTCACCAAAATTGGACAGTTGAAGACTGAAAAAATGTTGCCTGGTCTGATGAGTCTCGATTTCTGTTGAGACATTCAAATGGTAGAGTCAGAATTTGGCGTAAACAGAATGCATCATGCCTTGTTAACACTGTGCAGGCTGGTGGTGGTGGTGTAATGGTGTGGGGGATGTTTTCTTGGCACACTTTAGGTCCCTTAGTGCCAATTGGGCATCGTTTAAATGCCACGGGCTACCTGAGCATTGTTTCTGACCATGTCCATCCCTTCATGACCACCATGTACCCATCCTCTGATGGCTACTTCCAGCAGGATAATGCACCATGTCATAAAGCTCGAATCATTTCAAATTGGTTTCTTGAACATGACAATGAGTTTACTGTACTATAATGGCCCCCACAGTCACCAGATCTCAACCCGATAGAGCATCTTTGGGATGTGGTGGAACAGGAGCTGGATGTGCATCCCACAAATCTCCATCAACTGCAAGATTCTATCCTATCAATATGGGCTAACATTTCTAAAGAATGCTTTCAGCACCTTGTTGAATCAATGCCACATAGAATTAAGGCAGTTCTGAAGGCGAAAGGGGGTCAAACACCGTATTAGTATGGTGTTCCTTATAATCCTTCAGATGAGTGTATGTATGTATGTGTGTATATATGTGTGTGTGTGTATATATATATATATATATATAATTATTATTCGCTGACTTGTCAACTTCTAAAATAATTATTAGTTGGAGCCCTAGAATGTAATTAATTTTGTCTGTATTTTGTGTTTCTACCCCGCGTTTGTCTGCTTTGTCCAGCCTTCGTCATCTTTTACAGTACAAATGGCAGCGTGCTCTGTGTGATCCTGGAGAGGCTGTGGGGCTGCTCGCGGCTCAGTCCATCGGGGAACCCTCCACTCAGATGACTCTCAACACATTTCACTTTGCTGGAAGAGGAGAGATGAACGTCACGCTGGGAATACCTCGGTAATTTTAATTTAAATATGATATTTTATTATATTTTTCAAGTATATTGTTATAATGTATTTTAAATATCAAATCTTTCAGATATAATTTTAGTCATAATAATTTTAATTTTACTAGGGCTAGAGATTAACCAGTGATGATCCCAGACTGTACCTGTTAACAAATTGTTACCTAGCACTAACAGTAGTTATAATTTGATTAAAAAAAAACAAAACAAAAAAACCCACTAGCAGCTTTATTCTGTTAAATGATAGAACAATTTCCTCCTTACACATAAATACTCCTTGTATTTTTATACTTTTCACAAACTGCCACTTGACTGATGTAAAACATATTTGCCAGAAGTACTATCCCACCAAACCAAGTCATAATTAGCAATACATGAAAACCTGCAGCATGCACTTCAAGATGAGGCTAAACTTTACTAGACGGGCATGAACTCGGACAAATCACAATAAACCAGAACTAAATTGCATAAATTGTATTAAATCCATACTTAATCAGGACTAAACCAAGACATAATCTTGATGAAACAGATCTTAACCACCCTCTTTCTTGCTCTACACTGTCTTTCTCTTTATAGATTGAGGGAGATCCTTATGGTTGCCAGTTCCAACATAAAGACTCCCATGATGAGTGTCCCAGTCCTGTGCACGAGAAAAGCCCACAAGAAAGCCAAGATTCTGAGGAAAATGCTCACACGCGTCTACCTGGCCGAGGTCAGTTTAGAGCAGAAGTCACCAACATGGTGCCCGCGGGCACCAGGTCGCCCCCAAGGACTACATGAGTCGCCTGCAGGCCGGTTCTAACAATAGAACAACTCACTAATGAGCTGCATCTAAAATTTTATTTTATTCTGTTGCTATTTTTTTAATCACCCTTGCATTTATATATATTTAAAAATGACAATATCTTAAAAATATGCTCATTATAAGTGAAGTTTAGAAAAGTTCAGGTAAACTCTGACCTACTCAGTTCAAAGGTTAGTTTTGTGCGCGTGACAGAACCAGTGCTCAACTCGCAAGCGCTGTGAAGATATGCGCTGAATGCAGTTTAGCCCAAAAACATGGCAGAAAAATTATCACTTTCACAATGAATCTTACGACTGTAAAAGAAATCTGCATGTGTCTCATCTGCGGGGCAACTGTAGTGATGGCAAAGTGGCACAATGTGGAGGGACACTTCAGTAGAGAAAAACCTTGTATCCCGATGAAATTATATGAAAAAGCTTCAAGACAGTGACGGGGCTGGGAATTATACATATAAATGTACGTAGTATCTCAGCTAAATTAGGTTAGGCTAAAGTCTGGGCAGATCAAACAGATCCAGATCATTCATATTTTCTGAAACCTGGCTATCAAATAAAATAAGTGTGATAAGGAAATTAATATTGAAAATCAAAGATTTTTATTGTGAAAGACAATCTTAAGGATGTGGTGTTGCCATGTTAAAGATCACCTGTATGTGGAACTTCTTTTCTCCTCCTCAAAGCGTAAATGTTTTGAATATCTGTCTGTCTCTAAACTATGTAATTGATCGTGATAAAAAAATAAGCCATTGCTGGTATTTATGCAATGGCCTGAATCTTGCACAACTAATTTCTATTCCGAGTACATACTCTAGGCACACTCAATGATATAATTATGGGGTTTGTTTGTTAAGATTATAAGGCGAATGGTGTTTTCACCCTGGATTTTAGTGACCATTGTCCATTTAGGTGTATTTGAAATACAAAAGTTGAAAAGACACATACGTGTGTAAAGTTGAGAAGATCATATCAACATTTCAATAAAAATAAAATGAAAAGAAATAGATGGAAAGTATTCAGACCCCCTTAAATTTTTCACTCTTTGTTATATTGCAGCCATTTGCTAAAATCATTTAAGTTCATTTTTTCCTCATTAATGTACACACAGCACACCATATTGACAGAGAAACATGAAATTGTTGAAGTTTTTGAGTTATTAGAAAAAGATAAAAGGCCATAAGTATTCAGACCCTTTGCTGTGACCCTCATATATTTAACTCAGGTGCTGTCCATTTCTTATGATCATCCTTGAGATGAGTCCAGCTGTGTTTGATTATACTGTACTACTGTTCTTCATGTCTGTGCTGACAGAGAAATCTTGTCCTGAGTCATAATTTCCTGTTTATTTGTTTTGTGTAAACAGGTATTGCAGAAAGTGGATGTGGTGGAGTCATTGCGAATCGCTGGACCTTACAACAAAATGCGGACATTCAAAGTTACCTTTCACTTCTTGTCGCCTGAGTGTTACAGTGATGATAAAATTTTGACCCCACACCAGATTCTGCGCTACATGGAGACAAGGTGAGAGAACAGGATTCATTATTAAAATACAAGATTTAACAGTTGGAGCAAAGGATGCAGTGCAGAGAGTCAGATAGAGCAGATGATGCATAGGAGAGGGTCAGATGGAGCAGAGGATGCAGAGGACAGGGTTTGATGGAGCAGAGGATGCAGTGGACAGGGTTTGATGGAGCTGAGGATGCAGTGGACAGGGTTTGATGGAGCAGAGGATGCAGTGGACAGGGTTTGATGAAGCAGAGGATGAAGAGGAGAGGGTCAGATGGAGCAGAGGATGAAGAGGAGAGGGTCAGATGGAGCAGAGGATGAAGAGGAGAGGGTCAGATGGAGCAGAGGATGAAGAGGAGAGGGTCAGATGGAGCAGAGGATGAAGAAGAGAGGGTCAGATGGAGCAGAGGATGAAGAAGAGAGGGTCAGATGGAGTAGAGGAAGAAGAAGAGAGGGTCAGATGGGACAGGATGCAGTGGACAGGGTTTGATGGAGCAGAGGATGCAGAGGAGAGGGTCAGATGGAGCAGAGGATGAAGAACAGAGGGTCAGTCATTCATATTTTGCAATTCACAATAACAGCAATCGTCAACAATCTTAATTTTGTTATCAGGTTTTTCCGACTTCTCACTGATGCCATAAAGAAACACAGTGCCAAACTAGCCTCCATCTCTGTGGAAACAAGAAAGGCAACTCTCAAAGACAAAGACAATGAAGGAGAGGGACTAAATGGCTCTGCAGCGGTAGGGAGTCATTTATGAGACATCACAGTATATTTTAAGTCCATATTCTGGTTAAAATAAAAATATATAATTTAATCTCATTTGTGAAACAGTTGGATGAGGGCAATGGAGATGAGGAGCAGGACATCGTGGACGACAAAGAAAATGAAGGAGATACGGATGCCACTGACGCTAAACACAAAGACAAACAGGAAGAAGAGGCAACACTTGATACTCCTACTGCTACTGCTACTGCTACTACTACTACTACTACTACTACTGCTACTACTACTATTACTGCTACTACTATTACTACTACTACTGCTACTGCTGCTATTACTACTAATAATAATACTACTGCTGCTACTGCTACTACTACTACTACTACTACTACTACTACTACTACTACTACTACTACTCTATGCATTAATATCATAATAAAGTATCGGCTTAACATTTTTGACAAGGAACACTTTATAGTGCATTGTTCATTCACTCCACACTCAATGGTGGTAAGCTTCTATTGTAGCCACAGCTGCCCTGTGGCAGACTGACTGAAGTGAGGCTACCAATCTGTGCCTAAGGACACAATGGCCGTTTTTGCCACTGCTGCCCCACTGGCACCTGATATTCACAGCGTTTTTCCATTCATCAAGTACTAACAAGGCCCAGCCCTGCCTCTGATACATTTTCAAATATCTAAATATGTTGTTTTTTGTCTGTTGTTCCATTAAAATCTTTAATGAGGGCTTTACAAGGGCGTGAAATCATTCATGTTCAATATGACTTTATTGATGAAATGTGCAGAAAACACACATACTTCTAAAAACTTTTAAATTTAATTTGCAGATATTTGCATAAACCCTAGTGTATTTTATTTTATTTTTCCAGGTTGACTATGACAGCGACGAGCAGGCTGTGGAGGAGGCAGATGAACCCGAAGAGGACGATGAAACTCAGTCGAAGGACGAGACGATGTGTGAAGAGGAGAACCCCACAGCGCCCCCTGTCACCAGACTGAGGAAGCTGAAGCGTAGTAAAGTTAAACCTGCGGCCGAGATCATGGATGAGATGAGAGTGAATGCTGTGCTAGTGTCGAGTCCTTCCATAGAGGGATACAGATACGACCATGTCAACGAGCTCTGGTGTGAGGTGGGCACAATTAGAAATAAAGATTGGTCAAGCTAAACATGACCAATGATTCAAACAGCAATACATGATATTTGGGCTGGAAATGTTTTCCTCTTTGAAAGAAGACATACTGTGCCTTTGTCTGCTATAGATACAAGAAACAAGTCTACTGACTTCTGCTTTAGAAAACCTCAGTGCCAAAGTTCACCTTAACTTATCTAAACTTCACGTATAATGAACTTATGTTTAAGATATTGTCATTTTTTAATCTATATAAACGCAAGGGTGATAAAAAAAAATAGCAACAGAATAAAATTAAATTTTAGATGCAGCTCATTAGTGAGTTGTGCTATTTTTGGAACCGGTCTGCGGGCCACTCGTGTGGGGCTTGGGGGCAACATGGCGCCCGCGGGCACAGGGTTGATGACCCCTAGCCTAGGCAATCCTTTGTTTCTGCGGTGCAGTTTCAAGAATCAGTGCAGCTCGAATCTGGCATTGATGCTCTGTTCGCATGCCTAAAGTGCCAGACACCACAGCAAATCCATAGACTAAACTCCAGTGATGTAGTGACATCTAGAAGAAGGAGAAAGACATCAGCTAGAAAAATAGCGGCAAATTAGTTATGCCGGGTGCAACGGTCAGCCTAGGTTAGCAATGGGGGTTATGGCATTAAAGCCACTCTCTCAACTAGGTCAGTCATTGTTTACAAAGAGACCAGGAAAACAAAACATCCAAAGGCACTCGCAGACCGCAACGGATGCCTTGGATGACCTTCGGAGGCATTTAGCCTCAAATGCAAAGGCGTCCAGCTAGGGGCGTCCAGCTAGGGGCGTCCAGCTAGGGGCGTCCAGCTAGGGGCGTCCAGCTAGAGGCGTCCAGCTAGAGGCGTCCAACTAGAGGCGTCCAACTAGAGGCGTCCAACTAGAGGCGTCCTACTAGAGGCGTCCTACTAGAGGCGTCCAACTAGAGGCGTCCAACTAGAGGCGTCCAACTAGAGGCGTCCAACTAGAGGCGTCCAACTAGAGGCGTCCAACTAGTTTTTGACACTGCGGCCTGAACGCAGCAAAACTGCTCATCTCCATGAGCTTCATTTGGCTGGAGCTAAACACTATGGGTGACGTCACTCTGCCTTAGTCCACTTCTTTATACAGTCTCTGATAGTAATACATGTTCCTCCTCTCTGTAGGTGGACGTGGCATTACCGGTGACCAAGGTGCACTTTGACCTCACCAGTGTCGTGTCGTCTTTGGCCAAAAGTGCCATTGTCATTGAAACAAAGGGTTTGACGCGCTGCCTCCTGAGCGAAGTCACCACAAAGAATGGAGAGAAAGAGACTGTACTGAACACAGAGGGAATCAACATGCATGAGCTGTTCAAGTACTGTGATGTGAGTACTGATGCTACTACTACCACTGCTACTGTTACTAGTCCTTTTAATACCTCTACTACTATTGCTACTATTACTACCATAACTACTTCTACTGAACAGTTTATCAACATGCATAAGCTGTTGAAGTACTGCAAAGTGAGTACTGCTACCACTACTATTATCACCTCTGATATTACTGAAAACGTTGTCAGTGCTTCAGGAGCAGGACTGACAGCTACTGTCAGCGCTGCTACTGAATTGATCAAGGATCATTTTCCTACTTGGACAGTAATGTTCATTTTACATTGTTTGCATCCCCCCTTTTACTATTACTACTACTACTACTATTACATCCACAGCTGCCCTTAGGTTGACTGGTAGATGTGAGGCTGCCAATCTGCGCCATTGGCCCCTTAGACCAACACCAATCTCTCACTCACTTTAATATACATGGGCAAGGGGGGTGAAAAGTCTTGCCTGAGGACATAATAACAGAACTTGGATCAAGCTGAAATCAAATCTCTAACCTTCGGGTTTGTGGGGGAGAGCGCTAACCGCTGAACCACTGTATTTTAAAGTATTACTTGATTTAATAAAATGATTTACTGTGCTAGTGAAGAAGTTATGAAATTGGAAGCAACAATTATAATATTATGTTTGGTCGCTCTGATTTCTTGTTTATTTTACAGATCCTGGACCTGAAACGTCTTTACTGTAATGAGGTCCACGCAATGGCCGGCACCTACGGCATTGAAGTTGGTCTGAAAGTCATCGAGAAGGAGATCAAGGATGTGTTTGCCGTCTATGGTAAATGCTCACAAGCAATTTTGCCAGGACTGAGCCAGGTCATAACAAGACAAAGCCATATCTTAACCAGACCTAAATCGTCTAGATCAGGATTGAACCAGGGCTAAGGTGGAACTGAGCCAGGACTATAAACCAATTTGAACCAATGTTCAATGTTAAGTCCTAAACTAGGACTTAACAAGAATTATACTACAAATATATCCCAGAACTAAACCAGATCTAACCCTGTACCCTCTGTGCAGGTATTGAAGTGGACCCACGGCACCTGTCTCTTGTGGCAGACTACATGTGTTTTGAGGGAGTGTACAAACCTCTGAACAGACATGCCATGCAGTCCAACTCCTCCCCTCTGCAGCAGATGACCTTTGAAACCAGCTTCAAATTCCTCAAGCAGGCCACAATGCTTGGTAAGAGGGGATTATAATTTAGAAATATGAAAATCATGGTTGATCTAAGATCACCAAGAGTGTGATGTGTTTTATGCCTTATATAGCACTTTTTCAGAAGCAGAGCAGACAAGAGCAGAATAAGAAACAATAGACTACATCTTCACAAACCTGGGAGGGAGCAAAGTGAGCAAAATTGAAACTGAAACTAATTTAAACATTTTAATACATTGTTTTCCGCAAATATAGCATTTTAATGGAGTAATTCTAAATAACTGCAGAACATTCCATACATCTAGTAGTTTTAGAGTAGTTTGAGCCAGTTTTTGTAGCTGGGCTTGTGGGTTTGAAAATGTGGTCTTCTTCCCAGTTTTACAATAGAGTATTAGAAACTGAAAAAATGTAACACCATAACCTGTTTATACATCTGAATTGTTATGGTGAGGCCTGGCAGACATTTTGAGTTATGGCAAACTCTGAGGTGGGTAGTACTTGGCTAGGTTTATTGGAACAACTTTTTAATAATATTGTTTTCAGACCACATCATTTGTCTTGAGCAGGGACGTTACTAGACTTAAAGCTACAGTGGCTTGCAAAAGCGTTCATTTTTGAAAGTTTGTCAAGTCACAACCACAAATTTAAATTTAAATGTTTTTATTTGCATTTTATGTACACATAACACAAAATAGTACATACGTGTGAAGTAGAAAGAAAACTATACATCATTTCCAGATTAAAAAATAAACAAAAAAAAACTGAAAAGTGCAGCGTGCAAAAGTATTCAGCCCCCTTAAGTCTATACTTTGTGGTACCTTTTGCTGCAATTACAGCTGCAAGTCTTTTGGGTTATGTCTCCACCAGTTTTACACACCTACAGACTGAAATTTGTGCCCATTCTTCCTGGCAAAACCTGTCAGATTTGATGGAGACCGTTTGTGGACTGCAGTTTTCAGATCTTCTCAGAGATTCAGAAATTGGATTTAGGTCCGGATTTTGACTGGGCCATTCTAACACATGAATATGTTTTGCTTTAAACCATTCCATTTTATGTTTAGTTCACCTGTTCCTGCTGGAAGGTGAACCTCTGCCCCAGTCTCAAGTCTTTTGCAGACTCCAACAGGTTTTCTTCCAAGATTGCCCTGTATTTAGCTCCATCCATGTTCCCATGAACTCTGACCAGCTTCCCTGTTCCAGCTGATGAAAAGCACCCCCATTGACTGTGGGGATGGTGTGTTCAGAGTAATGTGCAGTGTTAGTTTTCCTCCACACATACCGTCTTGCTTTTAGGCCAAAAAGTTTGGTTTTGGTCTCATCAGACCAGAGCACCTTCTGCCACATGTTTGCTGTGTCCTCCAAATGACTTCTAGTGAACTGTACACGAGACTTCTTATGGATGGTTTTCAACAATGGCTTTCTTCTTGCCACTCTTCCATAAAGACCATAAAGACCAGATTTGTGCAGTGCATGACTAATAGTTGTCCTGTGAACAGATTCCTCCACCTGAGCTGTGGATCTCTGCAGCTCTTCCAGAGTCACCACGGGCCTCCTGGCTGCATCTCTGATGAGTGCTCTTCTTGTTTGTTGTTAGTCATTAGGTCAACATTCAATCTTTCCAAAATCATCAGGCAACTTCTAAGCAGTTGGTTGCAGGGGGCTAAATACTTTTGCACGCTGCACTTTTACGTTTTTACAAGTGGAAATCTTGTAAAATATTTCCTTCCACTTTTTGTGTTGCTCTTTCACATAAAATGCTGCGAAATTTTATTTTAATTTGTGGTGGTGACGTGGCAATACTTTTACAAGCCACTATATGCAGGGGGGTGACAGTATATGTATGTATATATATTATTTATATGAACATTTTGTATATTTTGTAGGTACTCGTGATGAGCTGGTGTCACCATCTGCTTGTCTTGTTGTTGGAAAAGTTGTGAAAGGAGGAACTGGAATCTTTGAACTGAAACAACCTCTTCAATAAACCACACATTTAAAATCCAAACCAAAAATTCTTAAAATGTATTAAACTTTTTGGAATTTTGTCAGTGTCATATATATAAGTTTGTATAAGTTTGTATACATATAAACTTGTTGTTGGATACAAAACATACCTGTCTGTTTACTGATAATGGACTAACAATGTACCAACTCAACTGAGATGTTCTGGATTATCAAGCTGCTGTATATGGCTCTAGGTTTGTAAACGTATTATTCACTTACTAAACTTGTTAAATTGAACTTTTGTTTTTTGGTGAAATAATGTGAAATTTTCAATCTAAATTATTATTGTTATTGTTTTGGCAGTTGAAGCATACATGTGTTATATTTTATTATTAAATCAAGAAGAGAATGTAGAAAGAAAGAATTTTTCAAATGTGTCTGAATATTATATGTACATTTTCAAACCCTTTTCTATATTTTTGCCTATGAAATGCCAGTTGGTTCTTCGGTTTCATCTTTTAGGTTTTCAACTCTTATTAAAGGTCCTCTTAGTATGCAAAATTGACTCTTGTGAACTTTAAACCATGTTATAATATTACCTCAAAAAACATACCTGGACCTGGGGTTGTGTTTTTTTTCCATTCACACATGTTTGAGTAATCCTGCACTTTTAGGCGGGCTGCATCTCCAAAGCTCAAAATGCTCTGATTCATTTTATGATGTCATGAGTTGGTAGTTTTCAACTTTGCATCTACCTTTTACACTTTGTTCAGTCGAGATTGGCAATTCCAGGGCTGATCCATTATCCAAATGATTCTAGTAAAGGAGTATGGCGTTTAAAAACAGACTAGGGCCCTTCCGATGTTGATAAATGGCACTACAAGGAGTCTCTTCTGTTTGACAGAACAACTCAGCATAAATATGCAGGATTTGTGTGATAAACGTGTGAATGAAACAAAAGACAAGTTTGGACATGTTTTTAACAGCATAAGTACATAACGTAGATGAAAAAACATTTTTTAAACTCTAAAAGGGCCCATATTACATTGTGTTACAACTGTAATGATTTAACTGCTGTTAAAACAAAATAATTTGATTATTTTGTATACTTGCTTTATTCATATTGATGCAATAGTGATGAAAAATGATTCCTTTGTGCTGATTTTGTAAATGTTTTACTAGTTTTGGTTTCATGTAGTAGATGCCTCTAGTCATTTCAGTGCCCCTGTTTTAACCACAAACTTATCATAATATTCACCTCAGTTTGGTTATATTAAGACATCAACACACATTTTTTTTCTTTTATCTAGTTTAGGTCTACCGACTGCTTTCTTGTCTCTATGGATATTGCTTTATGTGGAATGCTCCAAAGTTTGGTGATGTTTAGTTTTGACCTTATTTTGTGGATTGGGGCTTTTATTATGAAAGAGCGGAAGTTGTGCTCGTGTGTCGGCCTCTGATTGGCTGCGGCGCAGCACGCTGCCTGCGCAGGCCTTTTTTCTTTTTAAAGAAAAACCTACGCATGAATATTTTCACATATTCGCCTCAGCTACAGTCCTTCATGGTGCTTCACGATACAGGGGAAGGTAAGACACTTTATGTTAATAAAGCCAGCAACAGCAAAGTTAATAGTTAAGATATTAGAGGAATTTTCGTGCATCGCTTGGTTACGCCGATCTAATCCAAGCAGCGACAAAACGGTGTCTAAAAATATCCCTTTATCTCATATAATAATGCACCAAATCAAGGTCTGTCACATAGTAGAAGCAGGAACTAACATATTTACTTCAGTAAAATTATTCAATAACATTGGATTAGACCAAATGTATTGTTTTAAGTGCTAATAATTTTCAGTGCCTTTTCATAATCATAATGGAAATGCATTTTACAGTAGTAGTAGTTGGCCAAAGGCTTTGTATTGTGTTGGGGCCAAGCATCAATTTAAACCAAGTATTGACTGACAGTAATAACCTTTGTCTAGGGCAGGGGACAACCTGAGAGGTAGAGGAGCAGTACATGTGACCAATCCCACCATGTACAGCCTAAAGGAGAAGACTAGGGCAAAGATGCGGAGGGCTAAACACTGGGTTACTAACAGGTAAGGAGCGGGGTAATACCTCATAAAGACGTCAAATTATTCATTTGTGTGTGATTCTGAGTGTTCCCTCAGTCGTTCAGGTCTGAGCCATTGTAAAAGCCAAAGGTAAAATCTGTCAACTGGACAAAAACTTAGGCATGATGGGTTTCTCTGCTCATCCAAGCTGCTACTTCAGGTCTGGTCAGATTGCTGGTGGATTCTGGCTTTGAGCCACTAACCACTCCTTCCTTGAGCAGGAATGGTGGCCTTAGACATCATCTATCTTTATAAATCCATCCTCATACCAAATGCAAACAAAGGAAACAAAGATAACAACAGAGCTAGCCAGGATGCCAATAGATGTGGCAGCGCCCATTAAGAGTTGAATGAATGTGCTAATTATGACTCAGTGTAGCTCAATGGACCTAGACTACTTATAGAAACTGTAAACAATCGCTGTTTTGAGTTTCAGTGTAGGTAGCTCCTCCCTTCAGATAGACAGGTGTCCGTCATCAATCTGACGAGAACTGAAGAAGCAGCTTGGATAAGCAGCATAACGTCTTCACTCCTACAACTTTTTTGTCCTGTTGACTCTTTTTACTTTTGGCTTTTATCAGTTTATATGTTAATGAGGGTGTAATCCATGCATGTTTAAGTATCGTATTTTCCTGACTAAGTTGCACCAGTGAAAAAATGCAAAATAATGAAGAAAAAAACATGTAAGTCGCACTGGACTATAAGTCGATGGGGAAATTTATTTTACAAAATCAGAGACCATGAACAGACATTTTATCTTTAAAGGCAAGTTATAATAGTAACAGTAAAATGGAGAACAACAGGCTGAATAGCAGTACAGCATGTTAACGTAACACATAGACAAAAACCTGTCTGGTGTGTTTATGTAAGATAATTAGTTAATTAGATAGCTACACCAATGTAACATATGCCGGGTTGTCCACAAACACTAGAGACGCAAGAGTTCTTTTCACTGATGTTTATTGTGGTCTTACTTCTTCATCACAGTTCACACCGTATAACTAAAAAACACATAAAATATAACATAAGCTCTGGCTCATATTACATATACACACAAAATTGCATATGAATGAATCGAAAATATACATACCACTTTGGTCTGCTAGTAAACAAACCGGTGAACCAAAAACTTTATATTTGATTTCTCATTTGTTTCTTAAATAGTGCAATACTTTCTCTATCTACTCATCTAGATAAGAAAATACGAAACAGAAGGCAGAGACTGGTTTTACTTGAGAGGGGTAGTGGCACTTGTAACAGCTCGTACCATATTTGGTGTTAAAGCCCCACTATGTGTCTGATATGGTGGGGGAGGATTCGCAATAGCGAATAGTAGAATAAGCATTATAAAATATAAAATCCTTTACATAAACTTATGATAAACTAAACATTTACAATATTGTTCCAATTTGGTGGGAAACGATGAGTTTACACTTTCTAGGTACAATATCTGAACTCGTACAATGCTGGACAGTCAGTGTGATAATGTGTCGACTGAATTAACAGCAGTGCAGGTCACAACACAAGTCACAACTGTGCCCTGCACCAAGATAATGCCACCACTTGTTGTAGACATTGGATATTAACATCTGTGCCAAGTGCCAAAAGCACAGTGTGTTTGCTTACCTGTAGCAGAAGAGTTGCTTAAATCTAGGTGGCGACTTTTTTTTTTTGGCCAGGCAGTGTATTATTCAGAGCAGTACAAACACCTGCGTTTTTGTGGCGGCTGCATATTTGAACAGTGAAGTCATGGGAATAGCTTTTGCAGATGAACTAGATGAGCAGCTCATGTACAGCTACAGAGGAATGGTGTAGTATAGTAAATCATGACAACACTAATTTGTACTGTTAATTACATAATCTGACCACAATGAGTTTAGATACAATTTTTGTTCCAGCACCAAGCATTGATAATTTAGGGTAGGGTAGTTTTTTCCAATGTATTTGAGCAATTTGTTTATTGTAAGCAGCTCTTGAGGTCAATATAAGTCCACAGGGTACTGTCTGAATCTAATTATGAAGCATTTTATTGTTCAAGAATCAGGAAGAGCACAGTAGCATTGTAGTTGTTTTTGTTAGCGTTGTGATGGCAAAGCTTCTCCCTGGTTAACAAAAGTTGTCAAAAATCACTTATAAACTCATCGCATTAATAAATACGATGCTCGGAATGCATAAGGTAAGTTAGGTTTGTTTTGGTTTGAAGGTTAGAAGTTTGTTCGCAAAAGACGAAGTTTAAATCTGTCAACTGGACAAACCATTGTAAGAGTGAGGACGTTTTGCTGCTCATCCAAGCCACTTCTTCAGCTCGAGTGAGATTACTGGCTACCTCCTTACATCTATCTGAGGGGAGGGGTTAAACACACTAGAACTGTAAACATCTAGTGTCTCCAGTTTCTGCTGAAACTACCCTATTCAGCCCTTAATGACCCTGCTATTGTTCTCATTGTTCTGGGTCTGAGGATGGAATTGTAGATGGGGGAGAGATTATGTCTCAGACCCCATTCCTGTTTAAGGAAGGATTCTCTTTCTTAACAAAAATATCTTTAACTTCTTTCTCAAACCATTTATTTTCTCTGGCTAAGATCTGAACTTCACTGTCTTCAAAGGAGTGGTTAGTGTCTTTGAGATGGAGATGCACGGCGGACTGGGGTCCAGAGGAACTCTCCCGCCGGTGTTGGTACATCCTCTTGTGGAGCAGCTGTTTAGCTTCTCCAATGTAACGCTCACTGCACTCTTCACTACACTGAATGAAGTAGACTACATTACTTTGTTTATGGCTTTGGGTTTTGTCCTTAGGGTGAACCAGTTTTGTCTTAAAGTGTTTGTGGGTTTGAAAAAGAGGTTGAGTGTGACCAACTAGATATAGTTGGCCTTGGTTCCACGCACAGTTGGGCTCTGGAACCCAACTCCTTGAGAGGGGCTGGACTCTCCATTTCTCTGGCGTTGCCCGCGGGGAGAGGCGGTGAGCTGGTGTGGGCTTGCTCATTGCCCCACAGCTCAGCCGCCTCGTGTTGGGGTTCACCCCGGTGAACGAGAGGGTCGCGTTCTTGCGCCTTTGGGTGGGGGACAGGTCTCTCACTGTTGTCTCGGCCTGTGGGCCAAACAGCAGTGCGGCCTTCTTGGAGTCCCTGAGAGGGGTACTAGACAGTGCACTTACTGGGGACTCCATTGTTCTACCAGGGGACTTCAACGTCCATGTGGGTAATGACAGCGACACCTGGAGGGGCGTGATTGGGAAGAACGGCCTCCCTGATCTGAACCCGAGTGGTGTTCTGTTATTGGACTTATGTGCTAGTCACAGTTTGTCCATAACGAACGCCATGTTCAAGCACAAGGGTGTCCATCAGTGCACATGGCACCAGGACACTCTAGGTCACAGGTTGATGATCGACTTTGTTGTCGTGTCATCTGATCTCCGGCCGCGTGTCTTGGACACTCGGGTGAAGAGAGGGGCTGAGCTATCAACCGATCACCACCTGGTGGTGAGTTGGATCCGCTGGCGGAGGCGGAAGACCTGGTGGCAAGGCTCCGAGGGTGGACGAGATCCGTCCCGAGTACCTCACGTCTATGGATGTTGTGGGACTGTCTTGGCTGACACGTCTCTGCAACATCGCATGGCTGACGGGGACAGTACCACTGGACTGGCAGACCGGGGTGGTGGTCCCTCTGTATAAGAAGGGGGCCCGGAGGGTGTGTTCCAATTACAGGAGAATCACACTCCTCAGTCTTCCCGGTAAGGTCTATTCCAGGGTACTGGAGAGGAGAAACCGATAGTCGACCCTCGGATCCAGGATCCAGGAGGAGCAGTGTGGTTTTCGTCCTGGTCGTGGAACACTGGACCAGCTCTATACTCTTCATCAGGTCCTCAAGGGTTCATGAGAGTTTCCCCAACCAGTCCACATGTGTTTTGTGGACCTGGAGAAGGTATTTGACTGTGTCCCTCATGGTGTCCTTTGGGGGGTGCTCCAGGAGTATGGCGTCCGGGGCTCTTTGCTAAGGGCTGTCCAGTCCCTGTATGACTGAAGCAGGAGCCGTGTTCAGTCAGACCTGTTCCCGGTGCATGTTGGACTCCGCCAGGGCTGCCCTTTGTCACCGGTTCTGTTCATGATATTTATGGACAGAATTTCTAGGCGCAGCCAGGGACCGGAGGGGGTCTGGTTCGGGAACCACAGGATCTCATCTCTGCTGTTTGCAGATGATGTTGTCCTGATGCTTCTTCAAGCCAGGACCTGCAGCAGGCACTGGGGCGGTTTGCAGCCGAGTGAAGCGGCTGGGATGAAAATAAGCTCCTCCAAATCCGAGGCCATGGTTCCCGACCGGAAAAAGGTGGTTTGCCCTCTCCGGGTGGGTGGAGAGCCTTTGCCTCAAGTGGAGGAGTTCAAGTTTCTTGGGGTCTTGTTCACGAGTGAAGCAAGGATGGAGCGTGAAATTGACAGTTGGATCAGCGTCTGCAGTGGTCGATTTACCGGTCAATCTACGCTCCTACCCTCACCTATGGTCATGAGCTCTTCTCCTCTGAGTTAAGTAAATCTGTATGTTTTATTAATTTCTCTGTGTAACCTGGTAATTAGGGTCAGTCTTGAATGGACATATTGTGATGAACCTGAAGCCACAGTGAGCAGCACAGGCCTGGCAGCTCGTACCTGCAAACAAGAAACCGCACAAGAATATACAATCTGAGTTTGCTGTTTATTCTTATGTTTCCCCTATTTGTCATCCATGATGTGTCAAACCCAACCTTGATCCTCCTATTTTAGACCTGTGTCCCATTTGCCATTCCTGTCCAAGGTCTTGGAAAAAATAGTTTTCTTACAGTTACATTCTTTTCTGGAAAACAATCACATTTTTTTTAAATTCCAGTCTGGCTTCAGGACACGACACAGCACCGAATCTGCACTGCCCAAAATGCAGAATGATATTCTTGTATCCCTTAATGCGAAAAAACCTGTCCTGCTAGTTATGTTAGAGCTTACTGCAGCGTTTCACACCGTGGACCATTCAGTCCTCCTAACATGTCTGGCCCAACAGGTCGGACTTCAGGGACCTGTGCTGCAGTGGTTTAGGTCATATTTAACAGATAGGACATTCTCTGTTATGATTGGTGACCTCTCCTCCTCCTCAGCCCCTCTGATCTCTGGTGTGCCACAGGGATCCATTTTGGGCCCTATTTTATTTTCTCTGTACATGTTGCCCTTAGGTGCAGTTATCTTAAATCACAATATGTCCTTCCATCTGTATGCAGATGATTTACAAATCTACCTGCCAGTTGTTCCTAATTCCTCTGACAGTCTGGAATCCATCAACAGATGTCTAGATGATATTAAACTGTGGCTGTCCCAGAATTTTGTCTGTTTGAATGAGGACAAAACAGAATGCATTGTGTTTGGAACATCCAACCTGCCCAGTATCTCAGCTCCTGCTCTTGTTGCTTGTTGGGCCTCCACTTTAACCACATTGTCAAAAATTTGGGGATGAAAATGGACAGCAGTCTAAAATTTGACAAACAAATAGATTCTGTGGTCAGGGCAAGCTTTTTTCAGCTCCGCCTCCTGGCGAAAGTCAAACCTTTCTTGAGACGTGGTGACCTGGAGAAAGCCATCCATGCCTTTGTTAGTTCCCGCACAGACTATTGTAATGCTCTCTATGTGGGGATTAACCAAACTGATCTTCACCTCCTGCAGCTCGTGCAAAATTCTGCAGCTCGTCTGCTCACTAACAGTCGCAAACATGACCACATCACCCCTGTCCTGTACTCTTTGCACTGGCTCCCTGTCCAGTTCAGAATTAATTTTAAAATTGTGATGTTTGTTTTTAATGCACTCAGTGGCCTTGCACCTTCTTATCTGTGTGACATTTTGACCCCTCACCAGCTCAGCAGAGCTCTACGATCTGCTGGGCAACATCTGCAGGAGGTCCCCCTGTCCCGGTGCAAACAGAGGGGCGATCGTTTTTTTGCAGTGGCCGGTCCAAAACTCTGGAACTCTTTGGCTTTAAACAGAGGCAGGTCAGAGATGGAACGTAACTGAATGGGCAAACTTAAAACTTATTTATTTAGAGTGGCTTTTAACACTTAGTGGCCCTGTGACACTTTCTTTATTTTAATGGTGTAATGTGTTCTGTTGATTTGTATGATTTGCACATCATTAGGATGATTTTTAATCATGTTTTTAATGTTGTACAGCACTTTGGGCAGCTTTGGTTGTTGGAAGGTGCTATAGAAATAAAGTTTGGTTGATTGATATTTTTTCAGTTTTAGCCATTGTATTGCTGTGGTTTTAATTAATCCATTGTTAAATCACTAACAATTATCTCTTCCCTCCTTTCGTCTACCCTTTGCCTCCTATTCTCATATTCTCTCTCCCTCCATCTCTCTCTCTCTGTTGTTCTCTTTCCTTCTCTCTTCCTGTCACTCTTTTGCCCTCTCCCTCACTTTCCCCCTTTCTCTCTGTACAGGAGGATGCTGGTTCTATTCCTGGTCTTGGGTTTGATTGGTTTGGCATTTGTTTCTCTCCCCCTCTTCGACTCTCTACCTCCACAGCCTCTGGAGTGGCACGTTGACCCCACACACAGAAAGGTAACTACATAAAGTATATTACAGGTAGAAGTTTTGTTTTTAGAATTGGTTGCGATCATGTTGGAAGATTCAGGTGTTTTTTTTACAGTTGTTTGAGATTGGCTCCACAAACTTCTAATCTTGACTTTATTCACATTTTGGGGGTTGAATAAAGTCCTTCTGAGGCTGTTTCTTTATACAGACTAAGAAGAGTTTGAACTTTGTGCCAGTTTTTGTTTCCTGCAGGCCCCGTAGTTACAGAGATATAATAAGAATAAGAAGAAACATGGGCTAGATGGGCCTGGAATTTCCTCACTGTGGGACTAATAAAGGCATATCTTATCTTATTTTATCTTAGATGTGAAGATTAACTTTTGTGTCATGCATATTGTTATTATGGTGTTTTGTCGTAGCACATAAATACACAGCCCTACAGTAGGTATTATTTCCTGAATATAAAACAATACACTCAAGAGTCTTCCGTCTTCAGTCTATTTTAGCTTTTCTCGCTTTTCCAACCTCTTCTAGCAAGAATCATTCCAGATTGATAATTGTGCACCACTCAATCCCTAACTGTATTTCTGTCTTTACAGTTGGTTCATAAACACGTTCAGAGCGTTTTGGATGGTGAGTGTCTTCAGGGTCAAGCACGTCAGGCTTTACTCCGCCTCCTGCCACATTCCAGTAAAAACGCCAGACCTTTTCTTTGGCGGGACAGCTCTCTGCCTGAAGAGCTCTTTCTGTTTCCTCCTCCATTTGGATTTAAAGGACTCAGGGACCAGTTCACTGATCTGACACAGCTGGTAAATATCAACAACAGTTTGTCATTGGTCATTAGACTGGGGCTGTTGGGAATGTATTATTATTATTATCATCATTATTATTATTATTATTAGGCCCGAGCCTGGGACAATGTCCCGGCGAGGGACTCATTAAAACCGCATCCAGAGCATGGAAAATGGCAGGAATCAAGTAGTAAACGCGCCCCGACATGGCAGTGAGTGATATTAAAAATTTGAACTCAGTGAGCTCTAATTGTCCCTTAAGACCCCGAGAAAAAATAACGAAAGATGACTCAGTAGCTCCACCTCAAACTTTGATTTTCATTGGGCCAATGGGAGCCCGACCTGGAAAAAAGTCAACGTAAAAATCTGAATCTTGCATCAAAAAATAGAACATGTCAGGCCATGACAAAAATGATATTATGGCCCCGCCCTAAATTTTACAGGATGTCGGCCATATTAGATTAAACCCAAGAATGACAAAAGCGCACACCCTCACATTCAGGACATTTCCTCACACAGCTTTGATTATGAATACTTCAAATTTGGCCAAATCCCACTAAACCCATGTGTGATTAAAGATTATGAATTATATTTTGATTATGACTTTGGTTGCGGTCAGGGTGAATTTTCAACAAAATCGCTATTTTCGAAATATTTCAATAAAATATTTCTCTTTCACACATTTTTTTGTTTGAAAACGCAAATACAGTTTTTATGCACATTTGTGGCCTGAATGCAATGATATGCAAATCAAGGCACTCTCTCACAAAATGGCTCTCTAGCGCCCTCTTCAAATTTCATTTTCAAAAATTCATAGAAGGCAATCGATTTGTCTTGGACTTGTGAAAAAATTCACAGGGGCCTTATTTGTGATGGGGCACAATGTGAGAAAGTCACATGTTTCTATCTCTTATGGTTTAGGAGAGAAATAATGGGTGGGAAAAAAAAAATTCCATTATTAGGCCCAAGCCTGGGACAACGTCCCAGCGAGGGACTCATTAAAACCACGTCAGGAGCATGGAAAATGGCAAAAATCAAGTAGTAAACACGCCCCAACATGGCAGTGAGTGGTGTCAAAAATTTGAACTCGACGAGGTCTAATTGTCACAAAAGATCCCGAGAAAAAAATAACGAAAGACAATTCGGTAGCGCCCCCTCAAACTTTCATTTTCATGGGGCCAATGGGAGTCTGACTCGGAAAAACATGAACGTAAAAATCTGAAGCTCATATAAAAAAAATTGAACATGTCAGGACATGACAAAAATGATATTATGGCCCCGCCCTAAAATGTACAGGAAGTCGGCCATATTAGATCAAACCCGGGAATGACAAAAGTGCACACCCTCACATTCAGGACATCTCCTCACACAGTTTTCATCACAAACACTTCGAATTTGGCCAAATCCCACTAAACCCATGTGTGATTAAAGATTATCAATTACATTTTGAATATGACTTTGGATGTGTTCAGGCTGAATTTTCAACAAAATTGCAATTTTTGGAGTACTTCAATAAAATATTTCTCTTTCACACATTTTTTGTTGGGAAAACGCTAATACAGTGTTTATGCACATTTGTGAGCTGAACACAATGATATGCAAATCAAGGCACTCTGTCACAAAATGGCTCTCTAGTGCCCTCTTCAAATTTCATTTTCAAAAATTCAAGACAATCTATTTGTCGTGGACTTGTGAAAAAATTCACAGGGGCCTTATTTGTGATGGGGCACAATGTGAGAAAGTCACATGTTTATATCTCTTATGGTTTAGGAGAAAAATAATGGGTGGGAAAAAAAATTCCATTATTCTTCTTCTTATTAGGCCTTATTTGTCCCAGCCTGGGACAACGTCCCAGCGAGGGATTCATTAAAACCGCGTCAGGAGCATGAAAAATGACAAAAATCAAGATTTTCATTGGCCCCATGAAAATCTAAGTTTGAGGGGGCACTACAGAGTGTCTTTCATTACTTTTTCTCGGGGTCTTCAGTGACAATTAGAGCTCGTCGAGTTCTAATTTTTGACACCACTCACTGCCATGTCGGGGCGTGTTTACTACTTGATTTTTGCCATTTTCCATGTTCTGGACACGGTTGTAATGAGTCCCTCGCTGGGACGTTGTCCGAGGCTTGGGCCTAATATTATTATTGTTATTATTGTTATTATTTTATTATTATTATTTTTTTAAATCAGTCCCTATTCATAACTACTTGTTCAAATAATTGCCAGCAAATTTTTGACCAACTAGTTGAGTTTTGTCGTTGGGCAATACACTTTTTTTTTTTTTGGCATTCTCTGCTACTAATTTAATTATTAAGGTATTGACATATTTAGAAAAAGCTTGCTAATTATTGCCAGTGAACAAAAATTACTAACTATGATTATTTCAGTGATATGGTGTATAAAAATGAATAATTATAGTAAGTTTAGGTATTAGCAATAAGATCAACTTTGAGTAAATATACAAACAAAATACAGTAAATGGACAGAAAGCTAGCAGTGTAAATAGTATTGTTAAAGTAAGTTATTTAAAGCAACAGGTGTTAAGACATGTTCATTAGTCCAAAGATGGAGGCAAATGTCAATCAAATATTGATTTTGAAAATACTGAAAACATAGATGATGTATAAAATTAAATTAATATTAAGGAGACCTATTATGCTAATTACTTTTAGAGCTTTTAACCATGTTATCCGAAGTTGTAATTAGAATGATTCATACATGTCTGAGCAACCTTTAATTGCTTACTTTCAAGACACCATTTTGCCAACTCCCGTTCTCACTGCCACCGGTACACACCTACTGCTCTGCACTTTTTTTGTTCTCCAGTTTTATTTTCTTAATCGAAGGTACACATAGGATTCAGCAGCATCACGTAGTCATTTTGGTAAAAAATGATAAAAACATTAGCAACTCGCTCGCTATCTATAGTGGGGGTCGACAGCTGCGCAACCTTTTGTTGACCTTTGATGACCTTTACAGCGATGTCAGCTCCCATTGGGTATCACAGTTTTGTAATGTGGAAGTCAACTGACTTGTTTTAAATCATTTTAGATGAATATTGCAATTTAAAATATGCCAATTATAATATAACAATCAATGGGTGTCATAGATAATAAGAGCCATGAAGAATTGACAGAATCCAGTAAAAAAACAGCCTGCCAGAGCATTATTTGGTGAAGTCCCCACACATTTTTTATTTCTACTATACATGTCTGTCCCTGTGTTTTACTTTGACTATCCATCCATTTTCTTTCGCTTACCCGGGGCTGGTTTGTGGTGGCAGCAGTCTAAGCAGGGACTTCCAGACTTCTCTCACCCAAGACACATCCTCCAGCTCCTCCAGTGGGACACCAAGGTGTTCCCAGGCCAGTCGAGAGCTCTATTCCGAGCTCCTCCCGTGTGACCGAGCTGGTCACCCTATCTCAATTAACCAGTAAAACTAACAAACCCAAGCCAATCTAGAGAGAAAAAGGTTGGTTGCTGGTTTAGTGTTTTCATTGTTTCTTCACCTGCATTATTGAGTGGTTTCCAGTGACCTTCTGTTCTGTCATCTGTTACATCTGTTATCTCTGTATCTCTTATCTCCACCAGCAGATGTCGTCACTCTTTTTTTTTGGCTTCCTGTTTTCTATATACAGCATATGGACATACTAACACATACTGACAATGGGGGCGAAGGCTGAGAAATGACCTTGAAAAAAGTACTTACTCTGCTGCACTCAAATTTACTCTTCACAAATAGGTTGGATGTGATTAGTAGGAGTTGGTCAGGAATTGGTTAGGGATATTATTCACAGATGACCATCTCTAGCTGGGGTCTCCAACCTGTAGCTCAGAAGCTAGCAGTAGCTGTCCACCCCATTCTAAGGATTTAAGAATTTTAAATATGACACTGAATAATCCAAAAGTCTATTTTTCATACTAGTAGAGACTATGATTTAAAGATGACATCTTGTGCTTGTGCCTATTATATAGTTCTAATCTATGACTCCCGTAGATCATTAAGTTATAATTTAACTTGCAATATTCATCTAAAACGGCTCAATAAAGGAAACCAGTCCGCTGACTTATGTGCTAGAAAACTGTCACCAATGGTGGCCAACGTCGCCGTAAACAACATCACAACAAAGAGCCGTGGTGCTGTCGGCACCTCTGATTAATAGCTGCACATCATGCCAGCGAGCAGCAGGTTTTGTTTTAATTTGTACCAAAATAGAAAAGAAGAAGAAGAAAATAGAAATAGAAAAGAAAATTTGAGAACAAAGTAAGTAGAGCTGTGGGCGTATAAAACAGGAGTTGATTGGGAATATAGTGTCTTGAAAATAAGCTATTAAAGATTGTTCACACATGCATGAATCACTCCAAATGTAATTTCAAAAGTGTAAATGGTGAGAAAACAACTATAACATGGTTAAAATCTCTGAAAAGCCTATTTTGCATAATAGATATGCTTTAAGGAATCTAAATATACTCCCATCTATTTCATCCTCTAAAAGGGACAGCTCTCTGCCTTTTTGAACTGCTCTGTAGTATCTCAAAAAGTATAGCATTGTAAAATTGTGACTTGTTATTTGATAGTTAAAGGTGCATTAAGTAACTTTTCTGGCTGAGGGTACATCGCTTACTTGTCTGATGGAAATGGTATGGCTTTGCCTGGAATGTTCAACTAATAATAAACTAATCTATTTTACATGTATTCACTTACAAGTGTTCTATTAACTTAAAAAAATACATTCTTGCTGTGTGCAGTCTTGACTCGCCACAGATCTGATCAGCAACTTGGCCTGGTGATGTTACCTGCTTGTATCCATGGAGGTAGATGAGTTTTATTTTATTCAGTGGTACATTCCTGGCAAACCAATAACATCTCCATGGAAAAGTTGGTGAACTCTTTACCACAAAAAAGAAATGTCTGTGTAGACCCTCAGTCGTCCAGGTCTGATCCATAGCAAAAGACAAAGTTCAAATCTATCAACTGGACAAATCGTTGTAGGAGTGAAGACGTTTCACTGCTCCTCCAAGCCGCTTCTTCAGGTCCGGTCAGAATGCTGATGGACACTGCCTTATATCTGTCTGAGGGGAGGGGTTAACCACACTGAAACTGTAAACAGCTTTTGTTTCCAGTTTCAGCTGAGACTACCCTATTCAGCCCTTAACGACCCTGTTATTGTTCTCATTGTTCTGGGTCTGAGGATGGAGTTGTAGATGTATGTCTCAGGCCCCATTCCTGTTTAAGGAAGGATTCTCTTTCCTAACAAAAATAGCTTCTTTAAATCTCCTCTCTCCCCGCAGAGATCTGAACTTCACTATCTTGAAAGGAGTGGTTAGTGGCTTTGAGATGGAGATGCACGGTGGACTGGTGTACACATTGGTGTTGGTACATCTTCTTATGGAGCAGCTGTTTAGTTTCTCCAGTGTAACGCCCACTGCACTCTTCACTACACTGAATGGAGTAGACTACATTACTTTGTTTATGGCTCGGGGATTTGTCTTTTGGGTGAACCAGTTTTTGTCTTAAAGTGTTTGTGAGTTTGAAAAAGACAGGAATCTCAAACTGTCTGAAAATTCTCTGAAGTTTTTCAGACACACCCGCTGGAATGGTAACACCTCTCCTTCTTGGTTTAGATTCCCTGTTGTCCTGTTTTTTAGCTCTTAGATCTATTGAAGGATATCCACAAGCAGAGAGGGGTTTCTCCACATGTTGCTCCTCCTTCACTTTTCCCTCTGGGGTTGTAGGCACCACTTGAGCTCTGTGTTGTAGAGTCACTCCAAGTTTGTGCTGCAGTGGGTGGCGTGAATCAAACAGCAGGTATTGGTCAGTGTGTGTGGGCGCCGATCCTCTCCTATTGTTACTGCACAATCTAAAAAGGCCAGTTGATGAGAGGTGAACCGTCTTCACTCCTACAACAATTTGTCCAGTTGACAGATTTGAACTTTGTCGTTTGCTACAAAAAAGAAATATTACATAGGACATATTTTAGCTGCTAGTGAAACATGCTTTCGTTTGCGTTTTACAGTCCGGCTTGTTGTTTAATCATTTGTTTATTTATTTGTCTTAATTTCTTGTAGTTGCCAGAGTCAAGTTCTCAAGTGCAGCTGGACAAATGCTCTCGCTGCGTCGTCGTGGGAAATGGAGGAATCCTCAGAGGGCTTGAGCTTGGGCCACTCATCAACCAGTTTGACACCATCATCAGGTAAAAACAATACAATAACAGAGCTTTATGTTGGTAGTACAGATGGGACGCAAGATTGAATCTACACCAGCAAGAAAAAAAAAATCAATTTTGCTATAATTTGTAATAAATTAATTGTGCAGATCAGTTAAAGCTGACTTATTATGCAAAATTGACTTTTTAGAGCTTTTAACCATGTTTTAGTGTTTGTGATGATCTTTACAGTGACTTCACTATACACTGCACTTTCCTAACATGGAAGTCAGTCGTCTTGTTTCTTCTTTAACAATTTTGGTCTCACAATTTGCATTTATTTTATATTTTTGCTGCCATTGTAGAAGTACGTTTTGTTTTTTGTTTTTTTGTAATTATGGCTCCCCAAGAAGTAACTTTTTTTGTCTGAGCAAAATGTAAACACATGGGGGCATAGTAGTATAAGTAGTAGAAGTGATGGCAGTAGTAGTAGTAGTTACAATCATAGTTGTTGCAGTTAGATAATGTATGCTCAGTTGTTGTTTTCTTGTTGAATCTAAAGCATGCCTTTGTTTCCCTCTACAGGCTGACAGTGACAAAATAGTTTAGAACAGGAGTGGCCAAACCTTTTTACTTTTTTACTTAAAATGTTAAATTGTTTTTAAATATTATGGTTTAATAGAAATAGACTGCTATGGGCTCCCTTTAATATTTTGATAGTCTTTTCAGTGCAAAATTGAATCTGATAAAAATCACAGCACGTGGACATCCCTGGTTTAAAATTTCACATGGTGTTACACTGTAATCTCATTTACGTATAAAACTCTGCAGCTAGTTTGCACTTTGAGGATAATTATGTAAGTCAGTAAATTTTAGTTTTTGTAATTTTAGTTCATAATAAAATAATTTTGTTTCTGCGTATAGGTTGAACAGTGGTCCTCTGGGTGAATTTGTTGCTGATGTGGGGAATAGAACCAGCATCCGTATGGCTTACCCCGAGAGCACGCCCCATCTCTGGGCAGACTCTGACCCACGTACGCTGTTTGTGGCTGTGATTTACAAAGCTGTCGACTTGAACTGGGTCTCTGCCATGATCAGGAAGGCTGCTGTGGTCAGTTATAATCACTTTTGTTCATTATTGCTGTGTTTACAACATTCCTTAGGCCGATGATATTTAATACAGATGGGAGCAGGTAAAATTAATACTGTTGAAATGCAGATTTTTGTTGTAATACAGCAAGTTCATTGAGTTACTAACAGAAATTATCAAGTTTGTGCATTTACTTTTCAGATGTTTCGTGACAAAGTACAGTGTAATCAATTGGGAAAACTGGCTCTTGCCCTCATCTGAGAAAATGACATCATCATATTCTAGAATCTGAAAACCACCAATAAAAGTTTAGTTTTATTATAAATGATGTAATGTTGCCACAAGGTAACTTTTTAGTGTTACTATTATTGTCAATAGAGTCATCACTGAGGAATTGCATTCATTTGAATGTAGTTTTCTACAACTCTGCATCTTGACAGTTAAACAGAAAATTCCACCATAGATTTCTGATCTGTCCTTCAGCTCAATTTTAAACTCTAGGGAATCTAGAATGGGATGGGAATTCAACCCATCCATTTCAAAATTATGAAAAGTGAATACCGTTGCCACAGCATGTAACTATTAACAAAATATTCTATCTTTTGAATAGTGAAAAGTCCTTAAAATGTGGCCTATAACAGGAATCTGAAACCCTTTAATTATCTAACCAGTGGTGGTGTTGTCTTGTTGCAGCCACTCTGGGATCGCCTCTTCTTTTGGCAGAAGGTTCCGGCCCAGGTCCCGATCGAGTCCCACAGATTCAGACTCTTAAATCCAGACGTGATCCGAGAGACCGCCTTAGACCTGCTCAAGTACCCGCCTCCGAGAAGTCGACTGTTGGGTTGGGACTCGGTAAGACCCCCTGCAATGGTTAAAAAAAAAGTTAATAAAGTAATATTGACTTTATTCTATTGGAGTAACACTTTAGTACAACAAGGTAAATGTACAGTTAAGATGGCAGAGGCGGGCTATCAATACCGGTATCAGATATTGGTGCTGATCCTGGAAAATTTGCTCATCCAGGTCTTTGGATGTAATACCACTATTTAATGATTTAAATAATTTTGCCCCAGAACAACTCATAATGTAATTAATCATAATCATAACTGTTTTTGATACAAAACAGTAATTATTACCATTACATAAGACACTTTGGATGGATTTTGTAATAAGCTCAATTGCCCTTTGTCAGAAAATCACACAGTTTAAGTCTTTATTACTCAAGCAATGCAATATTGTGGCCATACTAACTTCACAATACCTGATCTATGTAAACCTTCTTTAGTCCTGATTTAGACCTTGTTTACACTCAATTTATATAAGTTTTACTCCTGATTTTGCCTTGGTTTAGTCCTAATTCACCAAATAATGCAATAGCATATTACAACTCTATCTACTATTCCATCTTTCTCTTTCAGAATATCCCTACTCTTGGCGTTACCGCAGTTACCTTAGCCAGTCTCCTCTGTGACCAGGTCAGTCTGGCTGGATTTGGCTATAACCTCTCCCAGCTGGGATGGCCGCTGCACTACTATGACCATTTAGCCATGGATGCGATACTTCAACAGAAGATGCACAACATAAACAGGGAAAGTGAACTGCTCAGAAGTCTGGTTAAAACTGGAACCCTCTCTGATCTTACCGGAGCCATTCAACGTTTATACCCAAGTTAGCAACCTTAGCAGTTTAAAGCTAAGATTGCAGGTTCAGTTCCTGGGTCAAACTGAAACTGAATAATAACCACTTTGCCAGAGTAGTTGACAAAGTGGTTGTCCTGTCTCCTCCTCTCAGTCAGGAGGTTGTGGATTAGATGTCCCACTCTTTTTTTTATCATGTATTTTAAATTTAATTTAACTGCTGAGTTTGATCCATGTTGGCACTGCTGGTCTGTGCTTGACTTTTTGTGTTTGCAATGAATTTTTATCTTTTTTTTTTTATAACCCCCACCTGATTTGTGCTGTTAAACAAGTCTCACTCATCCACATATAATTACAGAAATAAGTTAGTTACTATTAGCAAACTTTTTTTTAGTTAGTCACCTCCTCCACCTTTTTTGATTTTGAAAATCAAAAACTTAAACAGGAATATAAACCCTTGCATTGATCACAGGCTCTTGAAAATGATACCACTGCAAAGTATCCATACTTAGTTGTGCTACATTTGGCTATTCTATGCTATTGTTTTAGCTTTTATACATTGGCTGCAATACAATTGTACAATTGTAATTCAACATATATGAAATTTAAAATCCAATGTGTAAATGGTAGTTTAAAAAGCGTGAATATAGGATTATACTATGGACCTTTCAAATATGTGTCTATTCTTTATTTTGCAGTGGTGAATTGGTGGGCTATGATTTTTAAACCACCCTTTTTAAATATATTAGATATTAAATAATTTATAATTGGCCAGCATTAAAAAAAAAAAAAAAACTTGAAGAGGGGATATTAACTTTGATGCTTTCTGTCATGCAAGTAATAACCTGCACAAAATACTATCATGGTGTTAATTAAGCAGCAAATAAACTACTGACTCTTCTAATAGCATACTTGAAAGCTCATCTTAAGGTACATCTTAAGCCCAAAGTAAATCCTCTGCTCTATCTGACCCTCTCCTGTACATCCTCTGCTCCATCTGACCCTCTCCTCTGCATCTTCTGCTCTATCTAACCCTCTCCTCTGCATCCTCTGCTCCATCTGACCCTCTCCTTTGCATCTTCTGCTCTATCTGACCCTCTCCTCTGCATCCTTTGCTCTATCTGACCCTCTCCTCTGCATCCTCTGCTCTATCTGACCCTCTCCTCTGCATCCTCTGCTCTATCTAACCCTCTCCTCTGCATCTTCCTTCTAATCTTATCCATTCTCAACATGAACAAACAAGAGCCACACAGTGCAATGTCATTTCAAAATCCAAACCGAAGTTACTTTTTGTAAGGCAGAAATAAGAGAAGCAATATTTATATTATATTTGTTTAATATATTTCTTTTGAGTGTATTTTAGACCAAACTTTTAAATGCCTGAGCCGGACCACCAATTTTTATTGACTGACAGTAAATGTATTATTTTACATGAAGTTATTGATGTTAGGAACACACTGACTATAATGCAATCTTTCTTGTTTTACTTAAATTGTTTTATACTGGCAATTAGATTTTTTTTAAAAAATAAGCCAATGTTACAACCATTACATGCACATGTTTTTTTGTTTTTTTTGTGTAGTGTATTATTCAACAAAGATTAAAGGTGCCTTATGCAACTTTTCTGGTGGAGGCTTTGGTGCCAGACATAGCAATTAATATTATAAATGCAAGACAGCTATGTTAAATGCCATACTGTGAAATATTCCAAGCAATGCAAACACATCTCCATGGAGACAAGCTGTCAATGGATCCCCCATCAGAAATGTTAAAATTGAATAATACAACGTTGTTCATTTTTGCACTTTTGGGTATATTGACATATTTTACAGTTGCAAACAAGTTATAATTCCACAAGATGTTGACTCAAAGATTAGTGTCTAATATATTCCATAAACATTTTTTAACACTGAGTAGTGTTTTACGCAAAATTCTTGTTGTAGTTGCATATAATAGTACCAGCCTTAGGTCGTTTTCACACTGAGACTGGTTAGGTCGATGTACAAGAGCATTCACTCCAAGAGTGGTGCGCTTGGGCCGTTCTAATTGCGAATCTGTGGCAAGATCTGAAAACTGCAGTTCACAAACGGTCTCCATCAAATCTGACAGAGCTTGAACTGTTTTGCCAGGAAGAATGGGCACAAATTTCAGTCTGTAGATGTGCAAAGCTGGTGGAGACATGCCCCAAAAGACTTGCAGCTGTAATTGCAGCAAAAAGCAACCACAAAGTATTGATTTAGGGGGGCTGAATACGTTTGCACGCTGCACTTTTCAGTTTTGTTTCTGTTTTTCTGGAAATGTATAATTTTCTTTTTGCTTCACACTTATGTACCATTTTTGTTACTTATTTACATAAAATGCAAAAAAAATAAAAAATTATTTGTGGTTGTGACTTGACCAAATTTGAAAAAGTTCCAGGGGGATGAACACTTTTGCAAGTCACTGTACATCTATGAAGGACGCAAAAGAGCTGCTGTTTGACGCCTTCGTCTGTCGAGGCAGTTTGGATTAAGTTAATGTAAGTGTCTCCTCCTGTGATAGAAAAGACCACCGCTATAGTGTGCGCGCTAATCACGGGGACTTTACTCTTAAATTGTGTTGCCTTAAATAATATAAATAAATCGAAATCGAATCGAAATAAATTAGGCGATAAGCTGATGGGACTCTCACGTGGCTCATGGTGCGTGTTTGGGGTGAATGATTCGGTGTATATGAACAAGGCCAAAAGCAAAGTAAACAGAACTAAATCTAGTGCGCACTGGAGTCGCTTCAGAGAGCCTTGTGTGAAGACGACCCGTATCGCACCTGTACCGCACCTGTATCGCACCTGTACTGCTCCATAATGTCATAATGTGAGTGGAGCTGCTGCTGGAGCTTTTACTGTGGTGCAGAATGCCTCTGTTGGGGTCACACTAGCCCTCCCCGCATAGACCTGACTAGTGATATGATTTTTATGTAGGCCTATTGAATCTTTGCTATGTAGTTGCCAAATTAAATTATGTTTTTCGTGGTGATTTTAATACGTTTTATCTTGTATTCATTATTTTCTTGTCCGTTTTATTTTGAAGAAACGGCGTTTTGACTTGATATTTTATTGTGAAAGGGTCTCGTAGCGGAAGTAACGTTGCCTTTCGTTCTTTGAGGCGCGTGGTGAAGACCGAAGCCGCCACAAACAGGTGCGAAAAGTTTAAATACTGCTAATTTAACATATTTGCTATAGTCAGTATCCGAGCTAACGTTGTAAATTCGGGGTAATAATTCGTGTATCGTGGGAAACTCGTATCAAAGTCGTTAATGACAGAATTTCCCTTTAATTTGAACCACTTTTTTATTTTATTTTATTTTTTAAGTGAATAAATATTTTCTACTCAAATATTATAAGAGCTGTCCACACAAAGTATATTAAACGTCTTTAAATGTTAATATTTCAGTGAAATACAGTCTGGTTGTTGGACCTTCTGTGTTATGGTCCCATAAACTGCTTTTGCTTTTGCCTTTGTTGCCTACTTTATTGTACAACTTTAGCACTTATTTTTGCACGTTTTAGTTATTTATGACATTTGGGATTGTCTAAATATGATTAGAGTTCTTACTAGTAAATGAAACAGTTATAAAGGCGAATTGACCGACCAAAGTCGATGTTACTGCTTTCATTTAGTGGTATTTTGCAATTCATCGTCTTCTATTTCAGCTGTATTTTGCATTGCATCGGTTTTCTAAATCGGTTTTGTTAACAATTTTATATTAACGTCTCTATACTATTGTTCTTACTTGTAATTTCTGCTTTTATGTATATACTGTGACTTTTTTGTCGATCATATCTAGTTTGATTGCCTATGTGCAGTATTTTAATTTAATGCCTTTTACTATGTTTAGAAGTATTCAATATGTTGAATGACACTCAAGGAGACCTATACGTGCACATGTTGCAGCACAGAGCAGATTTTGAGGTGAAAGGTCATTGAGTTCTGATTGGTCCACAACACTCACCCGGCTCTCTTTGATTGGTGGGATTTCCTCCCAATAGCACATATACGTTTAACAGTTTTCATTATTTCGCCTGCAGATAATTGTAGTTTTTAGGTTAGATTTTCATTCGATGAAATGTATGAGACTTTGCTATGGAATGCTTTGACTTTTGTGTAGTTTTGAGTTAATTTGGATTTGTCCTATTTCTAGATCTCTTGGATTAGTCCTGGTTTAGACTTTTAGACAAACAGGACCAAACCAGGTCTTCCCCAGAACCAGGACCGAACCAGGACCGTCAGCTTGTGTGAACATATCCTTATCGTCTCATTCATGTTTGTCATTAATTATGACAATGGAAAGAGAACTTGAATTTTGAAACAGCCATAAGGCTGTTTTAATGATGGATTATGTAACTTTTGTGTCCAGCACAGGTTTGTCTCCATGGAGGTGTCGTTGCTTTGCCTGAGTGTTTCACAGTTTAGGTTTAAACTTATCTCCTTGGAGATAAGTAGGAACACCATGAGACGACCTGTAACAAATCAATGTGTAGAGAAGTTTAATGCCATACTATGAAACATTCTAGGCAATGCTATAACATCTCATGGAGACAAGGAGGTGGTGAACCCTGCATTGAGTATATGTATATATATATATATATATATATATATATATATTATACACACACACACACACACACACACACAGACATGGGCAAAATTGTTGGTACCTGTCAGTTAATGAAAGAAAAACTCATAATGGTCACAGAAATAACTTGAATCTGACAAAAGTAATAATAAATAATATATCTATGGAATTTAACCTATGAAAGTCTGCTTTTCATCCACGCTTCAACAGAATTATAAAAAAAAAAATAAACTCATAAAACAGGCCTGGCCAAAAATGGTGTCCTCCAAAGTCGACTTTGGCTCTAACAACGACAGATGGTGTGTCTGACACTGATGTTCCTTGAGCTTGAAGTTCACCTTTAATCTCTTTAGAAGTTTTTCTGGGCTCTTTTGTTGCCATTCATATTATCTGCCTCTTTGATTTGTCATCAATTTTCCTCCTGCGGCCACATCCAGGGAGGTTGGCTACAGTCCCATGGATCTTAAATTTCTGAATAATATGTGCAGAGGCAAAACTCTCAGTTTGGTCTAGGGGGGGACAATAAATTGATGGAAATTCGAACTATCTTTCGAGGTCATTGTAACGATACTTAACCATAAATTCAAATTCAACTATGTTATTATGATGGCTATTATTAACCTACTAGCGAATATTTGCCATTTGAACAATGAAAAGGTATTCGGTAAACAGTTTAATTTATTTACAAATAAGCTATGTGTGCAACTGTACAAAATTGTAACGTTAGGCACGAGGGACCAAACATACAGAACTCGGGGAAGTTTTAACAGTGTTTATTTACAAGGTGTAGACAGGTGTTATGTGCCAGTTGGTCCAGGGGTGGTGGCACGCAACAAGTTGATGTTAAAAAGCCGTGCGTAGAACAAGAGTGAGAGCGTGGAGACAGGTCAAACGGTCTTAAAGTAAATTTATTATTACAAAAGTGCTCAAAAAGGTGTACAAAGTAAAACTAGATAATACAAAAAAAATACAAATAGTTCACAGAAAAATGCTGCAGCGGAGGACCCACTGGTCGCTGGTGGAGTGCGCAACTCCGGGCTATTATATCCTGCGCTGATTTCTGAGTCGCTCCAGGTGCGCTCAGCCGGTGGGTGGATCTGGGAAAAATGGGAGGCAAGGCCAAAAAAAAACCGGACTAGTCCGTAACAACAGGCAAATGACGGCAGATCAGATGGTGTGTCAGGAGCGGGGAGTTAGCCGTGGTCCAAGGGAAAACATGAGCCGAATCTGAGATGAGGAGAACAGTACCGGTACAGAGAAGTAGGGTTGAAGGCGGGAGTGCTGAGCTGATCCAAGGAGCGGGATCTGGTAAGCAATGTAAAAAGCAGGGAAAAACATGAACAGAGCCAAGCAAGGTATATTCACATGAACACGCGGACGATCTGGCGCCGATGTCGGGTCCTGGCTCCTCTTATCCACCGCAGGTGCAGCTGATTGTGATTGCTTCCAGGTGCGCACGGGAGGAGCCAAGATCTCCGCCCAGCTCCAGACTCAGACACGTGTGGGGGAGGACAACAAAAGAGGCAGGACAGACCGGGATCATGACAAAAATACTGTTGGAACAATGAGACAAGTTGGAAACAAATTCAACACGCTCTAACAACTCCATGCAGACCGTTCTTTTTTTAGATTTAGAAAAAAAATCAGATATCAAAGTGGTAAATGTTTTAAACACACTTTAACAGAACACAAAACCCAATGTGACCCATTAATAGAGGAGACTATGGATTATGATGACAGTAAACTGTGGATGCTGTGTATATTCTAATATATGGGCAGGGGGGACAGTAAGAGGGGAGAGCGGGACACTAGTCAGCAAAGGGGGGATCCGGACCCCCTCATCCCCCCCATGATTTCCGTCTATAAATATGTGCAACTGTAGTCACAGAAACAACAAGCTGCTTGGAGATGGTCTTATAGCCTTTACTTTTAACATGCTTATCTATAATTTTCTTTCTAATCTTCTGAGACAACTCTTTCCTTTGCTTCCTCTGGTCCATGTTGAGTGTGGTACACACCATGTCACCAAACAGCACAGTGACGACCTGTAGCCCTATATATAGGCCCACTGACTGATTACATGACTGTAGACACCTGTGATGCTAATTAGTGAACACACCTTGGATTAACATGTCCCTTTGGTCACAATATTTTCAGTCTTTTCTATTAGTACCATTATTTTTGTCCAGGCCTATTTCATGAGTGTATCCATCCATCCATCATTTTTCTTCCGCTTACCCGGGGCTGCAGTCTAAGCAGGGACTTCCAGACTTCCCTCACCCCAGACACGTCCTCCAGCTCCTTCGGTGGGACCCCAAGGTGTTCCCAGGCCAGCCGAGAGACATAGTCCCTCCAGCATGTCCTGGGTCTTCCCTGGGGCCTCCTCCCGGTGGGACATGCCCAGAGCACTTCCCCAGGGAGGTGTCCAGGAGGCATCCTGAGCAGATGCCCAAGCCACCTCAAGTGGTTCCTCTCGATGTGCAGGAGCAGCGGCTCTACTCTGAGCTCCTCCTGTGTGACCGATCCGCGATCCTATCGGTCATTACCCAGAGCTCATGTCCATAGGTGAGGGTAGGTATGGACATTGACCAGTAAATCGAGAGCTTTGCCTTCCGGCTCAGCTCCTTCTTCACCACAACAGACTGATACAGCGACCGCATCACTGCAGAAGCTGCACTGATCCGCCTGTTGTCTCACGCTCCATCCTTCCCACACTCGTGAACAAGACCCTGAGATACTTGAACTCCTCCACTTGAGGCAAGGAGTCTCCACCCACCCGGAGAGGGCAAACCACCTTTTTCCAGTCGAGAAACATGGCCTCGGATTTGGAGGAGCTGATTTTCATCCCGGCTGCTTCACACTCGGCTGCAAACTGCCCCCGTGCTGCAGGTCCTGGCTCAATAAAGCCATCAGGACAACATCATCTGCAAACAGCAGAGATAAGATCCTGTGGTTCGCAAACCAGACCCCCTCCAGCCCCTGGCTGCGCCTAGAAATTCTGTCCATAAATATAATGAACAGAACCGGTGACAAAGGGCAGCCCTGGCGGAGTCCAACATGCACTGGGAACAGGTCTGACTTACTGCCGGCAATGTGAACACGGTTCCTGCTCCGGTCATACAGGGACCGGACAGCTCTTAACAAAGAGACCTGGACCCCATACTCCCGGAGCACCCCCCAAAGGAAACCACGAGGGGCACGGTCGAATGCCTTCCCCAGATCCAAAAGCACATGTGGACTGGTTTGGCAAACTCCCTTGAGCTCTTGAGGACCCGATGGAGAGTGTAGAGCTGGTCTAGTGTTCTGCAATCGGGACGAAAACCACACTGCTCTTCCTGAATCCGAGGTTCGACTATCGGTCGAATTCTCCTCTCCAGTACCCTGGAGTAGACCTGACCGGGAAGGTTGAGGAATGTGATTTCCCTGTAATTGGAACACACCCTACGGACCCTCTTCTTATACAGAGGGACCACCACCCCGGTCTGCCAATCCAGTGGTACTGTCCCCGACCGCCACGCGATGTTGCAGAGATGTGTCAGACAAGATAGCCCCACAACATCGGATCTCATCCACCCCTGGAGCCTTGCCACCAAGGAGCTTGCCGATAGTCCTCCTCCATGGCCTCCCCGAACTCCTCCCAAACCAGAGTTTTTGCCTCCGCGACCGTACGAGTCGCGGCATGCTTGGCCCGCTGGTACTCGTCAGCTGCCTCAGGAGTCCTTAGGACTTTTTCATCAGCCTGACGCCATCCCTTACTTACAGGGTCCAGATGATCCAACTCACAACCAGGTGGTGATCGGTTGTCAGCTCTCCCCCTCTCTTCACCCGAGTGTCCAAGACACGCGGTCGGAGATCAGATGACACAACACCGAAGTCGATCATCGACCTCAGACCAAGAGTGTCCTGGTGGCATGTGCACTGATGGACACCCGAACATGGTGTTTCTTATGGACAAACTGTGACTAGCACAGAAGTCCAATGGCTCGAGTTCAGATCGGGGAGGTCATTCCTCCCAATCACGCCCCTCCAGGTGTCACTGTCATTACCCACATGGCCATTGAAGTCCCACAGGGGAACAACGGAGTCCCTGGTTGGTACACTGTCTAGTACCCCTCCCAGGGACTCCAAGAAGGCCGGGTACTCTGCAGTGCTGTTCGGCCTGTAGGCCGACACAACAGTGAGAGACCCGGAGGCGCAGGGTGAACTCCAACACACGGCGGCTGAGCTGTGGGGCAATGAGCAAGCCCACTCCAGCTCGCCGATGCTCCCCGCTGGCAATGCCAGAGAAATGGACAGTCCAGCCCCTTCTCAAGGAATTGGGTTCCAGAGCCCAAAATGTGCGTGGAAGCAAGGCTGGCTATATGAAGCCGGTAATGCTCAACTTCCCGCACAAGCTCAGGCTCCTTCCCCCCCGGCGAGGTGACATTCCATGTCCCCAGAGCCAGTCTCCATATCCGGCAATCCGGTTGTCGAGATCCCCGCCATCGACTGCCACCCAGATCTCATTGCACCCGCCCCTCATGGCTCCTCCCGCAGATGGTGGGTCCACGGGAGGATGGCTCCATGTCGCTTCTTCGGGCTGGGCCCGGCCAGGCCCGATGGGGAAAGGCCCGGCCACCAGACGCTCACTGTCAAGCACTCACTCCAGGCCTGGCTCCGGGGTGGGGCCCCGGTCACACCAATCTGGGTGACGTAACAGGCCTCGTTGTTAAACTCATCATGGGGGTTCTGAACCGCTTTTGGCCTGACCTGTCCCCCAGGACCTGTTTGCCATGGGTGACCCTACCAGGAGCATGAAGCCCCCGACAACATAGCTCCCAGGATCATTCGGGTGCTCAGACCCCTCCACCACGGTAAGGTTCGAGGAGGGGATGAGTTTATTTTATTTTTTATTTATTTTTATTTTTTTTTCTAATTCTGTTGAAGCATGGTTGAAAAGCAATGTCTGACTTCCATTGGTTAAATTTGATAGAATTTGTATGTATTATTACTTCTGTCAGATTCAAGTTTCAAGTAAATTCAAGTATTTCTGTGAACATTGTGAGTTTTTCTTAACCGAAGGGTACCAACAATTTTGTCCACGTGTATATATATATATATGTGTGTGTGTGTGTGTATGTGTATATATATATATATATGTGTAAGTATATATATATATGTATGTTTATATATATATATATATATATATATATATACATAAACACTAAACACTATATATATATATATATATGTGTATGTATATATGTGTATATGTATGTATGTATATATATATATATATGTGTGTGTGTATATATATATATATATATATATATATATATATATATTTATATAGCTTGTTATTTCATGTAAACTTTGAACTTATTACTATAGGATTATTAGGATCATAGTATTTCAATGCACATACAAAAATTACAAGATTCGGTTGCCGTGGAGTCTATAAACAAAACATTAACATAAGGCTCAAATAGTGGGTGTACGAGTGAAGACAGGACCCGTTCTTTAAAATAATCATTAACCTAAAACCTGAACATGTCGTTATATTCACTTTCTGAACTCTAAGCTGTTGCCACACTGATAATTCACTGTATCAATATGATTTTAGTCCTACACAGTTTACACACTTTAGGGGGTGACAGTGCCTCAGTGGTGGAGCTCTCGCCCACAAATCAGAAGGGTTTTTGTTAGTGATGTAATAATGCCTTAATATCAACGTACAATTTTATCATGGTGTTCATCTCACATTGCTATATTTTGGGTAGCAAAATTATAGATCTACTACATTTATATACTTAGTGAAAGTTACTTCTACATGAAAATGTAGCAAAGAATCATAGTCTATATAGTTCCATCTGTTATTTTGCTGTTAAACAATGTATTTAAACAAAGAAGCTTGTGATTCCATATATTGTGTTGTGAGACTTAAATATTATATTTTGGTTACTGTTACATCCCTGTTTGTTGTTTGGAAGTATCGACGTAGTGTGCGATGTGTGATTAGTCATAGCTGAGTGCCATTAAGTGCATTTACATGGTCAGTAAAATCAGATAACCCAATAATTTGATCTGATTTTTGGTATCTAGACCTAGATATCTAATCATTGAAAACATATTTTAATCAATGGATTCTGAAAGTGCGCTCACACTACTAGCCCAATCGAACTGTGTTAGTCCGTAAAGCAAGGACTAAACCTACAGCTACACTGGGGCGACGGCCCCTTTCATTTGTACCTGCATTTTTCTCAAAAGTCTAATGTAGTGCACCTCTTTTGGGGGTCTGGGGGTCCCCCACTAGGAAAGCAGCAGCCTAACTGAGATTATCGCCCAAGATAGGCTTTTACCTATTTTATTATTAGTACAATTATAGGATACTCTTATCAATCTTAACATATGTATTCCACAAGCTACTAATCATTTGTGTCTAACTCCTGTGCCAGTCGTAGCGGACCCCAGCCCTCTGTCCCTGTGCCCCTGCTCTCCAGCACACTCGGCACACTGTGCACCTCCTGTCTGTGCAGCACAGTCTCTCACTGGGCTGTGGACAGACCCTCCGGAGAAAACTAAAGCCTTAAACATCTGTTCTGACGCATGACTTCACGTTTTATGTCGCTTTTAACCCAACAGAAAAATAGTGAGAAACTTTGCCGTGGTACTTCACGTTTATAGTCGTTTATTAATTTGTTAATCTTTTATACATCAAACTACACTAATATTAGGTGGGCTTTCCAAAAATAAAAAGTGACTAAAAGATTTGCTGAACATCTTCATGGGCTCTAAACATTTCCCACAGCCTTCTCACTATATGCTGGTAAAGACCAGCCACATTCAGAGCGTGCATTGGTGCTGTCGCCAGCTTCTCCTGCTCTGTATTGTACCATAGAACATGGGTCATAGTCGTAGTAGTGCTGCTTGGGTTTAGGACTCTTTTGACATACACACACAGTGGGAACCAGGGGTCACCAACCTTTTTGAAACTAAGAGCTACTTCATAGGTACTGAGTCATACGAAGGGCTACCAGTATGATATGCTCTTCTGAAATAACAAATTTGCTCAGTTTGCCTTTAGTGATACATTCTTAATAATGATTAATGTTAACCATCCATATGAAGACACTGATTACATTAATGATTTCTCACAATAATGATCAACAATAACAGTAAAGTGGGAAACATATATCAATATTCAGCATTTTATCTTTATTAATTTCAGTAATTGTTAAATTTTCATATGATCACTTACATCACTGCGTCTCATAGGAAAAGTGTCCCGTTTTCACCAGCCACTGACAAACCTTTTTAACAAAACAAACTATGCTGGACCATGTTTCAAAACGTTATAAATTATGTAATGATAAAGAAAAATCAACTTACATATTTTAAAATAAATCTCAGTCGCTTTTTGTGACTTTTTCGCTGGTCTCTTGAAAAAAGCCTGTTGCTTACCCAAAGCTGCCCTTAGTTCAGGGCTTGTTCTACTCGTAGTGCAGAACAAGCCCTGATTAGGGCATAATTAGGAGTTTTAAAACCCCTAATTATCAGTTTAAAACTTGTAGTTGTGGGAATGTAACATTTACAAAATGTGAAGCTTATCAATTTTGATTAAATTAATTTGGTATTTTGATAATTTCCTCAATAAACTAGCAGGGGTTGTGACCAAACTAACACTCCGCTCAGACCACGGAAGACGAGCACTCACAGACCCAGACCAGAGCTCATGAGTGGTCACAATAGCTCTCACAGCACAAAAAAGTGGTCAGAACAGCGCTCACGGCACAAAACAGTGGTCAGAATAGCGCTCACAGTCCACTGACTTGTTTAAGACGCCAGAAACTTTACTGGGGCTTAATTTATTCATTGATAAAAGTACGTAGGTGATAAACACAACAGTCCTCCTCTTGTCTCTTCTGCCCTGTACACTCACTTGCAATGTTTGCACTGCTCAATTAAGACTTTAAAATTCCTAATTATGAGTTTAAAACTCCTAATTACAAGTTTTAAACTCATAATTAGGAGATTAAAACTCATAATTAGGAGATTAATACTCATAATTAGGACTTTGAAACTCATAATTAGGAAATGAAAACTCCTCATTACAAGTTGAAGGTTGTCTTCTCCTGTCGGTGTCGGTGGGCACAAAAACCACATGTTCGGACTGTGTCCCGCTCACTCTGTGTTTGAGTTGATAGAAGCATTTATCTGGTCGGATGCACAGGATAAGGGCACCAGGACAAAGGGAAGGACAACACTGAACTGCAATACTTCAGTGAATCACATGAGACAATGATTACTGTCATTTAGGATGGAACAACACTCGGAACAATCAGGATTCAATTAGAGGAGAATAGTTGGGTTTTTTTTGTTTTTTTAATGAGAAATTTGGACAGTGTCATGGCAATCATTTGGAAATGTGCTAAAATGTGCCCATTTATTTATTTATATTATTTATTTGTAAATAAATAACAAGGACAATGCATATTGACCAACAGCACAACTGCATAATATGCTAGAGTTTCAGAGATTAAAATGTAGGTTTGTCTGGACTGCTTCCATTGCTGCTGCTGCGCAGAGACAAATGTTAAAAGTTATTATATTGAGTAAGAAAATAGAATCACAATGTTTAGAAATAAAACATTTTATCATTTAAATGGGATGAAAACTGCTTAATTTCCTAACCCTAACCTTCATCAGTCACTACTCATCAATATAAGAAAAGTCTAAGTAATGCACAAAACAGGAATGGATTTTTCAAAAAAACTAATTAATATGGCTCTTATAAATAACATAAACAATAAATAAACATAAACAATAGACTTTTAGTCTTTAATCAAGTCTTGCATCTGCTCCAAACCACATTCTTTTACTGACAGAGGATTGGCTCTAGACCTCCATTCAAAAATACCGTCCTCATCATTGACAATTGAACATGACTAATTGCCCAGCCCTAACCTATCAAGGCATATTATGTTGAGGAAGTGATGTTGTACAATACTATGAGTGAAGTAGTATACTAGCATTCTTGTAGTTTCAGTACTGGTGATTAAAATGATGCTTTCATACTCTGTGATAAAACAAGATTCAGCAAAATCAATTACCTCATCAGTGATACAGTGCTCAGACCTCAATTTGACCTCTGACCTTTGGCCTCTGATTGACAGACTGCCCCAGGTCATACTTCTGGTTGGCTGCATGACGGTCACTGCTGTTTCTCCAAAGAACAACTCCAAAACAACAGCTGTAGTCTAAAGATCAACTGGTGAGTAACAAGCAGGTTTCATTTTAGACCTACTTTGCGGCTGAAAAAAGAATAATCAGTTTAAAATACATATGACAGTTTAGGCCAGTGTTTCTCAAACTTTTCACCCCAAGTACCACCAAAAAAAAGATTTTGCTTTCTGAGTGGCACCTTATCTAAACCAGTTCTGTAACCGGCTTCACCAAAATTATATCCTATCATTTTACTTCCAGGTTGGACACAGGGCAGCAGATGTGACATACATACAGGCAATTTTAATGATTATCTAACAACCATAATTTGACAAAGGCCAAAACTCGTTTAAATTACACAATAGTTATGATTTAATTAATAAAAATACGTGACAAGACCTTTATTTTGTTAAAATTAAGGTTTAAACTGTTTGAAAAAATACCTTGTTGTGTTTAAATGGTCTTTGTTGTTGACATAAGTAGAGGTATTCTGTTTTAGAACTCTTCAACTTTTTCCCACAAACTGCCACTTAACTGATATTCACCACAGGTACTATCACACCAAACCAAGTCATTATTAGAAAAACAAGAAACATATGCACTTCCAAATCATGAGAACTAAATGTCCTTGTCTCCCTGGGGTCCTATTCTGTATTACGCCTGCTAACCCTGTACTTTAGACCTGTACAAACATGTTCTGAAATCCTATCACGACACTAAATACTGCAATAAGGCATCATTTCAATATTGCTAAATGTTTTTTGCAGGGTTTTAATTTTATTTGCAATGACAAAGCGTATTCCAGGCATGAAAATCAAAACTAGTTCATTTTAAACAGTGTGCAGTGGTCCAAATTTATTCCTCATTTACCTTATGCATTCAGAACATTTTAATTAATTATTCACCACTGTGAGTTTATAAGCTCTCTTCACAACTCTGAGACCAGACCAGAGTTTTAATGCCACTGTCATACTAACAACAACTTGGTAGGCTAACTGCACACTTCCTGATAATCAGACAGTAAAGCACTTTATATTAGATGCAGACACAGTGGATTTATTTTGACCTCAAAAACAGCTTTTACACTACAATGAGCCATCGCTATATCGCGGTTCACCCTTCGCGGTCTCACTGTTTTGCAGTTTTACACGCTTTTTTACAGTGTATGAACGCACATTGTGCTCTGCTTCCCGACCGGCCAAGGGACTGCAGAACACAGTCAATCGATCTTCTCCGTGCCGCGTCTCCCTCACAGCACAGAATGCTTTCAGTCTGCCAAATTTACATAAACGTTTGATCGATACTACAGCAGAGCGGCACCAGGATGAAGAGGTACGGTCAGAAGAACTGTGAAATACACGAGTCACTGTTAATTAATTAACCAAGAGAGGAATGTGAGAAAATGTTATTGCCTATCTGAGAAAACTGTACAATATTTCAGGTGAGGGGTTTTTGCTGCCTTAAAACATATATAATAATTTTTTTAAATGAAATTGATGACTTCTCGGATTTCGCCTGTTGCGGGGTATTTTTAGAACGCAACTCCCGCGATAAATGAGGGACCACTGTATATCTGTACTGGGGCAAGACACATTTAGCTCAGACACATGGGGAAAAAATTGGGTACAGGCTCTTTTAACGTGCAGATATTGTGGTGTGGTTAGATAATTATAATGTGATATAAATGATCATCATAGATACAGAACACATTAATCATAGATACATTATACTGGCTCTTCATTTTCGAGAAGGACGCAGTATGTTCTATACAAACTGTACATGAGGCAGATGATGATGACATTTGACATTGTAAAAGTACTTTCATTGGAGTTTTAAGGCCAGTTCTTCCAGTTTGTAAACCTCAAGCTATTCTTAACCTCTGGAATGTCATTTACTACACAACCTTTATTACCTTACTATCTATTATGGAAAATTTCATAAAGCACTTTTTTTGTTTACAGTCTAGACAAGGGTTGTGCAGTAAGTCTGATTTTAATTGAGATTCTATGTCTTTGTTTACATGCAAACCAAAAATCTCATTTAATATCTGATTTCTAGACCTTTCACATGTTATTTACAGGACATACAAAGTGCACAATTTGATGTGAGTAATCAGAAGGACCATATCAGAAAGAAATTTGATTATTGTGCTGTTTACATTTTAAGAATTAATTTGCAAAAACAGATAAGTGCCATTTGAAAAAGTTATCACTGGACTGGTTAAAATTGTAACTTACCATGTTGGACTGATAAATGCATAAGACGAAGAAACAAAAATGTTTCTGATGGGACAATGTTACTCTGACTTTTTCAATTGTACATATGTGTAATTCTTTATATTGATGTCTGTTTTGCCAAATGCTACACCGACAAATGTTCTCATTAAATTAATTTCTCATGCTAATGCTGTAATTTCATTACAGGGGTGAATCAGTGGTAAACGTTGGTTAATCCCACAGATGATCCTTGCTCAATCTCTAACTTTTGTGTAAACAGATTTTTATGACATTACATTACATTATCAGAAAGTAACTCTCCAAAGCACAAAGATCCAAATTTGCATAAAATTGCATCCACCAAGGCCGCAGCAGAAAACCACTGTACAAATGGCGCATGTTAGCTCGTCTTGTTCTCCTTCTCCTGTTCTGTCTTTTCCCACTATGCCAGGTTTGTCAAACACATTTTCACTGAGGGCCACATTAACAAAATGGCTGCTCTCAAAGGGCCAGATGTAAAATAAATCTAACTACTTTTTAAATTTGTTTAACTGTTTCTGTATTTATTACTTATTCAAGTTACAAATATTAAATATGCATTTTCCTAAATGTTAAAATATGTCTTTGTAACTGTCTATCTCCTGATAAAATTACATTTTAAGTCCATCATACCTTTAATTTACCCTGTCGAGGGCCACATGAAATGATGTGGAGGGCCACATTTGGCCCGCGGGCCTTGAGTTTGGCAACTGTGCACTACACTCATCATTCTAAGGAAGTGAGGAAAGTGTGCTGATGCAGCTAAAAGCATAATCTTTATTTATTTATTTTATTCAAAATGTTTTATCTCTGTATTTTTCAAAATCCCTGCCGTACCCTCCTTTGGATCAGTCCTAGCTCTCCGTTATTGCGTCAACCAGAGGAACTCCATTGACCAAGACTAGCCGCGCTTCTGCTAGTGTGATCTGACCTAAGCAGTGGCCTTAATTTGCAGAAGTTGGCATGTTTTTAACAAATTATGTCCCAGTCGAAAGTAGATATTGTGAACTGTCTGAACTATAGTGAGTCATTTAACCAGGCTGGTTAAAGGTCTTTAACTACCTCACTTGTTAAACTTAGCACATTGCTGTTTGACTTAACCTTGCCTGTTTTGATACATAAACTATGAAAAAGAATTCTGATTTTACTGATTTCTGAAATAATTATCACTGTCACTGACCAGGTACTATTGCCTTTCAGACTGAGAGAATTGATAGGTTTTATTACCCACCGACCGACCCACCCACCCCCGCACTGCAAGAACTCTATTATACAAAGAAAGAGACAGTCAGTTTTACCATCCAAAATGAATGGATAAGTTACAATAAATAATTGTAGTTACTAGTAGTTTTGATGAAATGTGTAGTCTTAGTATTTGTTTTCTCTCTAGGCCTCTCTTCCTCTCAGACACCTCCCCCTTCACCCTGTCACACCATGAATCAAGAGTTACTACAGAAGCTATGGTTACCAGATCTGGATGAGATCAGGCAGTACCTCAGCTCCTTTTCCACTCCGGTTCTCATCAGTATTGGTGCGGTTGCCATAGCGTACTTCCTGGCGACCCACTCTAAGCCCCTCCCACCAGCCTGTGATCTTCAAAAGCAATCTGTAGAGGTGGAGGTGAGTTTTTTTATTTTTTTTTTATTATATTTAATAATAAATTACAAAAAAATGTTTTCTGGTGCCAGTACATGTTTCATGTAAAATGTTAATACCAGAAATCTTTATTACTAAACCTGACAAAGTGGTTTGCAATTTATTTAAAGATATTTTTACTGTTTTAAAACTGTGAAAACAGAACAGGTTTTAAATAGTTTGCAATGGCCCAAAGTTATTCCTCACTTACCTTAGGCATTCTGAGCATCGATGAGTATTATCTGCATTTCACAAACTTCAGAGACCAGAGAGGAGTTTTGCAGTCACAATAAAGCTAACGACAACTAGCATGCTAATGTATACTTCCTGATTATCCGGCAATAAAATGCTTTCTAATTGGATGGAAACAGAACATGAGCTGCTTATGCAATATATCTGTACTGGGGCAAGACAAATATTGCTCAAATCCATTGGATTAAAATCAGGTAAAACAAATATTTATTATAATCATGTACCTTAAATTTCTACTATTGAGAGCTTCTGAATATAGGCCATACCAGCTAGATTTGAAAAAAAAAAATTTTTGTACATATATAGGCCGAAAGACTGTAAACTGCCTGAAAATCGTCAGTACGGCACCCACACACTGTCAACACAGGATGAACATACTTGCATGTTTAGAAAATAAAACGGCGCCAACATGGGCCATCTGCTTTTATTTCCTCTGAAAACTTTTGTCATCTTTTTACAATGACTAAGTTCTGCCCATTGCCTTTAATTCAAAGGCATGTGATAGTGGTTCTCATACCAGCGATGTCATCAGCACAGTCAGACGGGACCGTCTCCACACCCTCCATAGTGTTTTTTAACTCAGCCAGTGTAGTTTCGGTAACAGCTTTTTTAGCCGTTAGCTGCGCTTGCAATGCCTGTAGATCAGCCCTAACAGGCAATAGCGCAAGTCCGAGAGCATCCTGGAGTTCTTTCTTAATGATACCTTCAATGTTGTCTTTCAGTGATGCCAGGAGTTTAAGTGCAGAGCTCACGAACTCACGTGTTACTCCATGGATAGCTTGACCACACCCCCTGCTTCCAATGTCTTTTGACTTTGTTTGATGACAAGTGCAGCCCAAAGCAGCAAAAAATTCACCGTGACCACACCCAAAGTCATATATGCCGAATTTCAAATATTTATGACAAAGTAATTTTTTGGTCCCATTCAAAAGTTCCGAAATTTTTTTTGTTCCACAGTGCTCCCTTGATCTATGTAAATTGTATATCATTTCGTTCAGATCAAGATTTTAAACAAAATGTATATTAATGCCGGGAAATAGGATACTGCATGTGTGAGTTATGAGCAATTTAAAACTTCAAAAAACGTCTTTTTTCTTTGCAGGCTGGCCACACCCACATTTTATGACTTAGAAAAATTCAAGAGAGTAGAATATATTCCCACAGGGATCTAGTTCATTTTGACCTTTTGCAAGTTTCTTGAATGAAAATCCACAGCAGAAAAAATTCAAATGTGAGTGAAAATTTTGAAAAAATTGGCTTCCGCCCACAATAGCCAACTTCCTGTAGGGTTCAGGGTGGGGTCATGTTTTATGTTTGTACCAAATTTCATTTGTCTACGATGAAAAAGGTCTCTCATTGCCGTAATGTATTTTTAATATTTAAGGTGGCCCTCTTGAGTCATTTTGATACGTTAATTTTTTTAACATCATTGAATTTTGGGTCCAATAAAATTGACTTTTCGTTAACGTTCAAGGTTTTTTTTTTCCACCCATTATTTTTCTCCTAAACCATAAAAGATAGAAACATCTGACTTTCTCACATTGTGCCCCATCACAAATAAGGCCCCTGTGAATTTTTTCACAAGCCCAAGACAAATCGATTGTCTTCTAAGAATTTTTGAAAATGAAAATTGCAGAGGGCTCTAGAGAGCATCACTGTAATTGATAACCTTTAATCACACATGGGTTAAGTGGGATTTGTTCAAATTTGAAGTATTTGTGATGAAAACTGTGTGAGGAGATGTCCTGAATGCGAGGGTGTGCACTTTTGTGGTTCCCGGGTTTGATCCAACATGGCCGACTTCCTGTACATTTTAGGGCGGGGCCATAATATAATTTTTGTCATGTCCCGACATGTTCTATTTTTTGATGTGAGTTTCAGATTTTTACATTGACTTTTTTCCGAGTTGGGCTCCCATTGGCCCAATGAAAATCAAAGTTTGAGGGGGCGCTACCGAGTCGTCTTTCATTACTTTTTCTCGGGGTCTTTTGTGACAATTAGAGCTCGTCGAGTTCTAATTTTTGACACCACTCACTGACGCATCGGGGTGTGTTTACTACTGTCATGATGCCTGTTTTTCCTGCCCTCCTGTACTCTCTCCCCCTCCCCTACCTGTCTGTCTGGAGCTGTGCCTGCTCCTGCCTCTGCGCTCCAGCTCTGGTACAGTCGTCCCTCTGTCTTACCACCTGTCCTGTCTTGGTCTCCGGCGTGCCGCCTGCTCCCTGCTCTGGTTCCGCTCTCTGGACTACGCCGGTCCCGCCTGCCCTGGTCTCGTCCCCGTACCTGTCTCCGCTCCGGTCCTGGCTTTCCCGTGTCCGTCCTGCACTTTGCCCGCCTGACCTGCCCTCTGCTCCCTGGGTTCTTGTGTGTGTTTCGAGTGAACTGTTAAAGACTGAAACTTCACGATCTTGTAAATAAACACTGTCAACTTGCCCTGAGTCTGCACTCTTTGGTCCTACCCGCACCGTTATGACAACTACTTGATTTTTGCCACTTTCCGGACACGGTTTTAATGAGTCCCTCGCCTGGGAGACTGCCTTGATTTGCATATCATTGTGTTCAACACTGTATTAGCTTTTTCCCAACAAAAAAATGTGTGAAAGAGAAATATTTTTTGGAAATATTCCAAAAATTGTTATTTTGTTGAAAATTTGCCATGACCACACACAAAGTCCTATCCAAAATGTAATTGATCATCTTTTATCACACATGGGTTTAGTGGGATTTGGCCAAATTTGAAGTGTTTGTGATGAAAACTGTACGAGGAGATGTCCTGAATGTGAGGGTGTGCACTTTTGTTGTTCCCAGGTTTGATTCAATATGGCTGGCTGACTTGAATGTTTTAGGGTGGGGCAATAATATAATTTTTGTCATGTCCTGACATGTTCTATTTTTTTATGTGAGTTTCATATTATTACATTGACTTTTTTCCAGGTGGGGCTCCCACTGGCCCAAAGAAAATCAAAGTTTAAGGTGGTGCTACCGAGTCATCTCGGGATCTTCAGTGACAATAAGAGCTTGTCAAGTTCAAATTTTTGACACCACTCACTGCCATGTCGGGGCGTGTTTACTGTCACCGTGGGGACAATGGCGTGACTTCGGGGTCCGCCCTTCACCTCCCATTGACTCCCATTCATTTTAGCAGTAATAAATATGGCCCTTGCCTACGGCATGGGTGTTTGGGTAGGGTTCGATGCCAGGAGTCCTTGAGAGTCATGTCATTTTAATTTGTCATTTATCATTTCTAAGCCTAAATCTCCTATTCCAGGGAGGTCTGGCACGGCGCTCTGTGCTGTCTGATGGAGATGAGCCTCTGACACATATATACGATGATGCCAAAACCATGTATGAGTTTTTCCTTAGAGGGGCTTGCGTTTCAAGTGAGTATTTAAAAAATTATTAAAACTATCATTATATATTTAAAGGCACTGTACCTGATTTCTCTTGTCTTAAAAACCTGAAAAATGTAGTTAATTTTAAACGGTTACAAAAGTTATTCCTAACTTCCTCACTCAACACATTCCTAGCATCCTTATTATTATCCATAATGAGTTTATAAGAGCTTTTCACAACTTTTAGTGAGTAGAGCAGAGTTTCTTCCGTCATGCTAATGCTAATAATGACTTTCATGGTAACAGCACACCAGGCTTACTGCCTGGTTTGTGAACAATAAAGCATTTTATAATTAGATGCAGACAGTGATCTCATTTTGACCCTAAAAGCTGCTTTTGTGATATATCTGTATGGGTGCAAAAGAAACTTTGATTACATGAATCAGGTACATCTGCTTTTAAGCTGTTTATTACTGCTGCAACTGCTTTATTCTTTACTACAATTACTACTACTGTCACTACCAATATCACTATTACCATTGTTACAACTGCTACTACTATTTACTTCTACTAACACTACTACTTTAGGTCAAATTGGTCAGTTGTATTTATTATTCATACATTGTTCATTCTCCCATCTCCAGATAATGGTCCATGTTTAGGCTTCCGAAAACCCAAGCAGCTGTATGAATGGCTCTCCTACAAAGAGGTGAGAGGCTCTGAGATTTAATATATAATGTTTTTAATCATGCTTTATGTTTATAGTCTGATAAATGTGTGTTTTTAGGTTATCCAGCGAAGTGAAAACCTAGGATCTGCCTTTGTGTACAAAGGACACTCCAAATCAAAGGACCCACACATTGGAATCTTCTCCCAAAACAAGCCAGAAGTACAAACTTTTTCATTATATTTAAAGGTGCACTATGGAATTTCTCTGGTTGAGCGTCCACAATCTACTTGTCACCAGGGCGACATTGTTGCTTTCCTTGGAAAGTTCTGCAGTTTGGCACTAATCTGTCTCAGATTTAATTCATTTTGAGTGTTTTGATTACTCAAAAAAATCTTGTTATTGCGGTAGCCTCTCTACACATCCGGCGGTGGTGCGATCTGCTTTTTGTCCATGGAACATTCCAGACAAAGCAATAACTTCTCCATGGAGTGTAGAGTGGTGGACTCACTCCAAGATGGTGGACTCACTCCATGTGGTGGACTCACTCCATGTGGTGGACTCACTCCATGTGGTGGACTCACCCCAAGATGGTGTACTCACCCCAAGATGGTGTACTCACCCCATGTGGTGGACTCACCCCAAGATGGTGTACTCACCCCAAGATGGTGTACTCACTCCATGTGGTGGACTCACCCCAAGTGGCGGACTCTCCCTAAGTGGTGGACTCACCCCAAGATGGTGGACTCCCTCCATGTGGTGGACTCACCCCAAGATGGTGGACTCACCCCAAAATGGTGGACTCACTCCAAGATGGTGGACTCACCCCATGTGGTGGACTCACCCCAAGTGGTGGACTCACCCCAGAAAAGTTGTACTTTTTTAGTTGATTAATTGAGGAAAGACAATTTCAGATTTTACTGTCTGTGATGTTGTAACCTATTCACAAGTGAAAAAGGTTTTACTACGATTTTTTTTCTTTACTTATTATAGTCTCATAACATTTATAGCAAATAATATTTATATAATATTTTCCTGTTTTCAGTGGACTGTGACAGAGCTAGCCTGTTATACATACTCTCTGATCTCAGTTCCACTTTATGACACTTTGGGAACAGAAGCCATCTCCTACATCATCGACAAAGGTACAGCAACATGCCAGAAATATACAAACACATCAATGTAATTGGAATTTATTTATTTTTGTTTGTTTTGATCAATAATGTGGTCGGATTAGTGATTTATGTTTTTGTTTGTGTAATTACTTCACAAAGCATTAGCCTTTTTGAGAAAATCTGAACTTTCATGAATCACATTTCAGAACAGGTTTGTAGAGGTCTGTGTGTTCACTTCTGCTCAAAACCAGGAGTAAAGCCAGGTCTAATCTGCATAAGACATGGAAGTTTAAAATGTCACAAAAGATTATATATTAGGTCTATACTTCCTCTAGGTCAATTTTGACAGTACTGATACTACTATTGATACTGCTGTGGCATCACACTGGGGGTGTTCTATATGTATCTCTGTGGTGGAATGTTCAGCATTTACCATGGTGGCACGATGCACATATTGGCAAACACTGTCAAAAACATTTTTAGATGGTCTGAAAACATTTTTAAGAGTCTATGATCAATACAAGCATTTATGGTTGTGTTTAAGTGTTTGATTTGCAACAAAAAGGTGAGTGACTAATTGAAAAACATTTGGCTAATGCTAGCTAGCTTCTGACTGTAATTTTTTGTGAGAGACTTGTTTAACAGTCGGTGAGCTCACCTGTTGTAGTTCCGATTACCGGTAAGTCAGTTCTTTATGGTCAGTCTGTGTTAAAATAAAGCTCAAATTAAAGTCTAACAAAGCCTCAGTCAGTGTCTTTAGTTAGCCTCACACCCCTAGGGAATGTTAAGCTGCAAAGTATCAATACAACTAATTGTTTGAAATAAATGTGTTGTTGAGCAGTCCGACCATTAGTTGTAAAGCACCGAAGAAAATTACTGGAAAATGCTAATAATCCCATCTCGACTTATCTCTCTTAAGCCTCCATCTCCACAATTGTGTGCGATGTGGAGGAGAAAATAAACCAGGTGCTGGAGTGTGTCAGCAACAAAACTCACTCTGTGAAAACCATCATCCTGATGCAGGCACCCAGCGGTGACCTCATCAGTAAGGGACAAGATGCCGACATTGAGATCATCAGTCTGCAGGAGATGGAGGTTTGTACTTTAGTCAGTCTTATAAATAATTCAGGTTAATGCACAGAATGTCTAAAATGTTAAACTTTCACTTTTCAGGCAATCGGCAAAGCAAATCATCAACCCCCAGTGGTGAGTTGTAATAGGTCTTTTTCAATTAAAATTTATTTATTTTACATCTCCAAACAAAGACTAAACTAAACCAGGTCCAAGCCAGGTCTAAAAAACCCTCTGACACTGACTAGTTCTGATCAGGAATTTCCTATAAGGGCTGCACGAAACCAGGACTGCCGAACCAGGACTGCTGAACCAGGACTCAACCAGGACTAACACTTTCTTCAAGTGTAAAATGCTGAAAATATTGCTAGTACTAGTACTCAAATAATAATACATAAAACCACAACACTTAGTAAAAAGGGGCTGAATTAATGAATAAACAAAATAGTGACTCAAATCTTTTCTCTGTTGCAGCCCCCACAGCCTGATGACATGGCCCTCATCTGTTTCACAAGTGGAACTACAGGTCACTTTTCTTTTAGGTTTATTCATTTAGTTTGTGCTTTCTTTTATGTACAATGTTAAAAATCATAATTGTGATAAATTGTTTAAGCATCTGTCTGTGTTTTGTTCAGGGAACCCAAAGGGGGCGATGTTGACACATTGTAATGTTGTGTCCAACTGCTCAGCTTTTATCAAAACTACACGGGTAAGGACTGAACCGGGAGAGAAACCAGAACTGAATCAGGTCTGAAACCAAGTGAACCAAACCTTGTGCAGCCAGATGAATTCTCATGATATTTTTGAGTTAACAAACTCACAAGAATCTATCTGGCTAGAATGCCACTGGTACAATCACCAACCACAGACCAACCACAGACCAACCACAGGGCAGCATTGTGGTTTGGGCGCCCAAACGAATAAAAATATAGTGACACAGACTGACGTACTTCAGCCTATTTTAGCAGAAATACAGACTAGTTTGTGGAAAATGTGCAGAGGGAAGCACTTTGTGTATTTGTGGAGGAACAGACGTCTATATTTTAACATCCCCATCACTTTCAGCACAAGCCATTCCAGCCTTATAATTGTACTGAACCCATTTAAGAGTGCTACACATATCAGTCTGGCGTTAGCCAGGTTAGACTGAACCAGGAGTAAACCAGTTACAGATTGGGACTACCCTACAAGATTTGTACTAGAACTTGACAAAACCAAGTTTTAGCAAGGACTCGACCAGGACAAATTTTCTGTTCCTCCGCGTCATTTGCTAAGACCACTCCAGAGGATGTTAATGGTGTCTTTTCTGCCTCAAACATGTGAGTCAGAGGCAGAAAAGACCACTCCAGAGGATGTTAATGGTCTTTTCTGCCTCTGACTCACATGTTTGAGCGAGTGGTCGAGGTACAGTTTTATAATTTAATTTTTTGTTTTGTTTCTGTATTTGTGTCGTAGAACTCTGTTCCCCTCTCTCCTAGTGACACGCACATCTCATACCTCCCTATGGCTCACATGTTCGAGAGAGTAGCCCAGGTAGGTCCCTTTATCCTTTTATAGTAGGAATAAAACAAGAGAATACTGTGATGTGATGCAATTTTCTTTTTACATTTGTTTTTAGACGTCAACCAAATTTATTGATCATTGAAAATTACTTGGATGCAATATGTAAAAAATACAATATAACTAATTCTGAAGATCTGACCAAAATGAATAGTCATCAAATCTGAAAAAGAGTTTAATAAATAAGGTGGGGTAAGGAATTACAATGCAATGATTTCTAAGGGTTTTAACTGCTTTTGTACAATGATACATCATTTTAAGTAATACAGTGTGTATGGAAATAAAGTCAGTTTATCTGAGGCATTATGGACATACAAGATGAACCAACAGAGGCCACAAAATCTCCAGGTGCTGGTGCAATGCTAAGTGAAGTTTTATTCATGCTAAAAATAGTAGCTGCTAATGTCAAAGTTGGTTGGCTCATAGTATGTTTTGATGAAGGCCATTTTAACAATGTATAAAACCGATTTCTAAAATAGTGTGCTTAACCACTCACTATGATTTTTATTTTTATTTTTTTTTTTTATTTTTTTTTTTTTTTACAGTAGTCTCTTGTTTTTTCCCTTATCCGTAGAGCTCCTTTTCTCCTTTTACCCAAATATCACATTGTGTTATTATGGTTGTATAGTCTCTCATAACTCTATTTCCTTACTGTCAGGGTGTGATGTTGGTGCATGGAGCAAAGATCGGCTTCTTTCAAGGAGACATCCGGCTGCTGATGGACGACGTTGCCACTTTAAAACCCTCTGTGTTTCCTGTGGTCCCCCGACTGCTCAACAGAATGTATGACAAGGTACAAGTCTGATATATTGTAACACTTTAGGATTTTGTATCTTACGTCAAAAACATTCTCTAATTGTAGGATTGCACAATGAATGAATGGCAAATGCTAATTTTGTAATTTCTACATGTTTTAGGTAATACAATGGCCAGAAAACCAAATATTGTGTACAACGTAAAGTAGGACTTCTTTTTATTATGTGAAAATGTGTCTACCTTAGATCTTTGGTCAGGCGAACTCTGCCCTGAAGCAGTGGGTTTTGGGATTTGCTTACCGGCGAAAAGAGGCGGAACTTCAGAGGGGCCTCATGAGGAGGGACAGTATATGGGACCACCTCATCTTCAGAAAAGTCCAGGTAAAAATCATTCACCTGTATTCTGTAGGTCAAACCAGTTCAGATGAAATTGTAGCATGTAGATTAGAAGACAGGCCTCCTAATGCTGAAATGATTATGTTGAGTAATTTTTTCTTGCATGAATGCAAAGTGCGAAGTTTAAATGCAGTAAAACTCTGCATTTAAACCTAAGAATAAGCAAATTGTATACTAGTCTGGCTGCAAAAAAAACAGGTTAAAATTTAAAGATGGACAGAAAATGTACACAAATGACTTTATTTTGATAAAAGTGTTCATCCAATAAAAAGACGTTTTTTTATGATAACTTTTATTCATCAGCCCTTAGCATCTTAGTGAACAAGTGTAGCTAACCCCAGACGTTCTTGCGTGAACTGCAAGCCCACGCCAAACACAGTGCCACACCTCCCAAACCTCCCACTTGGGCACATAAGAAAACATAACTTAACAAAAAGCAGATAGATGTGATTTATAAGGACAGTATTGCTGAAGTGTGCTGCCCCCTACAGGCCAGTATGGGCGGGTGTGTGCGCCTCATGTTGATCGGAGCAGCTCCAGTGTCTCCCACAGTCCTCACCTTCATCAGAGCGGCTATGGGCTGCCAGGTAAAACTTCAAATTATCTTCCAAATGAAATTGAGATAAATGTATTTGATAATTCACAATTTAAATTTTTGTGTCCAGTTTTATGAAGGTTATGGACAGACTGAGTGTACAGCTGGCTGCACTCTGACGATGCCTGGGGACTGGTCTGCAGGTAATTTCAGAATAGAACTTGGTCAAGTGTACAGTAACAGGTTTGACAATTGTAATAAGATTTTACAGATATTTTTTTCTAAATCAAAATTCACTCCAGACTGCACATTCAGAGAATTGGTATTTGAGAGAAGTTTAGCAGTCTGAATACCTAAACGAATCCAAGAATCCCATGCATTTCAGAAGATGTTTATAGAGGGCTAAACTACACGGTTAGAATGAAACCCTATGGAGAGATATGGAGGGCATCTGACACTTGGGGTCTTATTCTACTTAAAAGCTGCTAAACCTGTAGTTCAGACGTCTACAAACATGTTCTGAAATGCCCCTAAGGAGACACTGGGACAATTAGTTCCCAAAGAGTACATTATATTACCTAAACAAAAACCTGTGAGATTTGCTAATTGCAACCATTCAAATTGCAGTTCCACTTCACACGTTTAATCTGGTAGCTATAACAAAGTCAAATATTTAAATTTTGTTGATTTTTTTTTAATTTTTTTTTTTAAATGAAGTCTCTCGTTGGACACAGGTCATGTTGGCTCTCCTCTTCCGTGTAACTATGTGAAGCTTGTAGACTTTGTTGAGATGAACTATTGGGCAGCGAATGGAGAAGGAGAGGTAAAAAACAAAACAAAATAACACATCAAATTTCACTAGTTGTAATTATGTCTGCACAATATGACAAAAATATGATTGTATGATTCACAATTGACTGTGTCTTTATGTAAATACATGGTTTTCCTAGTACAAGTATAGTATGTTTTTGAATTAACTCAGGAGTGCCGAGTCGTCTTGTGTTTGGGTCATCCATCCATCCATCCATTTTCTTCCGCTTATCCGGAGCCGGGTCGCGGGGGCAGCAGTCTAAGCAGGGACTCCCAAACTTCCCTCACCCCAGACACGTCCTCCAGCTCCTCCGGTGGGATCCAAAGGCGTTCCCAGGCCAGCCGAGAGACATAGTCCCTCCAGCGTGTCCTGGGTCTTCCCCGGGGCCTCCTCCCGGAGGGACATGCCCAGAACACCTCCCTAGGAAGGCGTCCAGGAGGCATCCTGAGCAGATGCTCGAGCCACCTCAGCTGGCTCCTCAACGTGTCGGAGCAGCGGCTCTACTCGGAGCTCCTCCCGTGTGACTGAGCTCCTCACCCTATCCCAAAGGGTGCACCCAGCCACTCTGCGGAGGAAACCCATTTCAGCCGCTTGTATCCGCGATCTTGTCCTTTCGGTCATTACCCAGAGCTCGATAGGTGAGGGTAGGAACGTAGATTGGCCGGTAAATCGAGAGCTTCGCCTTCCGGCTCAGCTCCTTCTTCACCACAACGGACCGATACAGCGACCGCATCACTGCAGACGCTGCACCGATCCACCTGTCAATCTCACGCTCCATCCTTCCCTCTCTCGTGAACAAGACCCCGAGATACTTGAACTCCTCCACTTGGGGCAGAGACTCACCGCCCACCCGGAGAGGGCAAAGCACCTTTTTCCAGTGGAGAACCATGGCCTCGGATTTAGAGGAGCTGATTCTCATCCCAGCCACTTCACACTCGGCTGCAAACTGCCCCAGTGCCTGCTGCAGGTCCTGGCTCGATGAAGCCATCAGGACAACATCATCCGCAAACAGCAGAGATGAAATCCTGTGGTTCCCGAACCAGACCCCCTCCGGCCCCTGTCTGCACCTAGAAATTCTGTCCATAAATATAATGAACAGAACCGGTGACAAAGGGCAGCCCTGGCGGAGTCCAACATGCACCGGGAACAGGTCTGACTTACTGCCGGCAATGCGAACACAGCTCCTGCTCCGGTCATACAATTCAATTCATTTATTTTTGTAACGCCCAAAATCACAACAACAGTTGTCTCGAAGGGCGTTCATGTTTTGGTTGATGGGGGAAACCGGAGTACCCGGAGGAAACCCATCCAGACACGGGGAGAAACATGCAAAACTCCACACAGAAAGGCCTGGGCGACCCGGGGATCGAACCAAACCCTCTTGCTGTGAGGCATGAGTGTTGCCACTCAGCCACCGTGCTGCCTACACACAAAAACAAAACAACAGGAAAAATCAGACAAAACAAGAAAAATCGGCCAGGCAAGGAGGGGGAAGACCAGACGAGGAGGAGGAGAGCCGAGCGAGGAAGAGGAAGACCGGACGTGGAGGAGGAGAGCCAGGCGAGGAGGAGGGCCAGGCGGGGAGGGAGAGGGTCCAGCTGTCATCGGGGCATCTGAAAGAGTTACACTCCACAGGGGGAGTGGGACAGGGGACAACATGTGAATAGCATTGCTGATGAGAAAATAGGACACAGCAGAGGATAGTGCTCAGGTTGCCATACTTCCCCCAGCTAGTTATCTCCTACTGCAGCCTATCTTATCCTGGGTTTTAATGTCCCTAACTCCCTCACTATGTAACCTGGTCATACGCTATACCAAAGAGGAAGGTTTTAAGTCTGGTCTTAAATACAGAGACTGTGGGGGCCTGTTTAACAACAGCAGGGAGTTGATTCCATAGCACAGAAGCTTGGCAACTCAATGCTCTCCCTCCCACTGTACTTTTGGACACTGTAGGAACCACTAATAGTCCTGCATTCTGAGAGCGGAGTGCTCTGTTTGGCTGGTATGGGACAATAGCATCTTGCAGATAGGATGGGGCCATACCATTTAGGGCTTTGTATGTCAGGAGGAGGACTTTGAATTTGATTCTAAGCTCGACAGAAAGCCAGTGCAGATATTTTAGTACAGGACTGATGTGGTCTCATCTTTTAGTTCCTGTTAGGACTCTGGCCGCTGCATTTTGGACCAACTGGAGGCTCCTTATAGTACTTTTGGGGCAGGCGGCGAGCAGAGAATTACAGTAATCAAGTCTGGAAGTAACAAATGCATGGATGAGTTTTTCAGCATCGTTTTTAGGTAAAATATTTCTAATTTTAGTTATATTTCACAGGTGAAAGTATGCGGTTTTACAAGCTATGTTTATATGGGCTGTGAATGAGAGATTTTGATCAAATAGGACTCCAAGATTTTTTACAGTAGGGCTAGAAGCTATACTCACATTGTCGAGTGAGATTATCTGGTCCGACAGAGAATCTCTTTGACCTTTGGGACCAACGACAATGACCTCTGTTTTTTCAGGATTTAAGAGCAGGTAATTCAAGGTCATCCAGGTTTTGATGTCCTTCACACAGGCACTAAGTTTATCTATTTGATCAGTCTGATTTGGTTTCATTGATAAGTACAGCTGAGTGTCATCAGCATAGCAGTGAAAATTAATGCCATGTTTTCTGATAATGTTACCCAATGGCAACATATACAGAGTAAATAGGATTGGACCAAGCACAGATCCTTGTGGAACACCACAGGGTACTTTAGAACAGGGAAAGGTGCTCTGGTTTATACTAACAAACTGGTACCTATCTGATAGATAGGATTTAAACCATTTGAGGGCGGTCCCTCTGATTCCAATGTCACATTCTAACCTCTGCAGTAGAATGTTGTGATCAATGGTGTCAAACGCTGCACTGAGTTCCAGTAGGACCAGGACTGAAGCCAGCCCGTTATCAGCAGCTAGTAGTAAGTCATTTGTTACTTCAAGCAGTGCAGTCTCTGTGCTGTGGTGAGCTCTGAATCCAGATTGAAATTTTTCAAATATATTATTGTCCTGCAGGTGGCGGCAGAGCTGTTTCACCACCATTCGTTCTAGAATTTTTGAGAGGAAGGGAAGATTAGAGATAGGTCTATAGTTGACTAGTTCATCAGGATTTAGGTTAGGTTTTTTCAAAAGGGGTTTAATCACAGAATACTTAAAGGACTGAGGAACGTAGCCATTTTCTAACGACATATTTATTATGTTATGGATGGAATCTATTATTAGGGGGAGGGCTTCTTTGAGGAGTCTGATTGGAATAGGGTCGAGCATACAGGTTGATGGTTTGGACGACATGATGGCTAAGGTAATCTCCACCTCATCAACAGGAGTAAATTTATCTAATATTATTAGAGGATCCATGTGGGATATTGGCATTACAGACTGGATTAGCTCAGAGCTGATTTTTGGAGTAGCTTTGTTGATTTTGTCTCTAATGGTTGTAATTGTGTAATGGAAGAATTGAAGAAAGTCATCACAGCTAATGTTCGAGGGGATAAGAGACTCATTAGCAGTGTGGGAGTTTGTCAGCCTGGCTACAGTGCTGAACAGAAATCTGGGGTTATTTTTGTTTACTTCTATTAGATTTTAATAGTATCTAGTTCGGGCTTTCCGCAGAGCGGCCTTATAAGTGAGCAGGCAGAGCTTCCATGCCTTCAGAGACTGACAGCCCTTAGCAAACAGGGACCGGACAGCTTTTAGCAAAGGGCCCCGGACCCCATACTCCCGGAGCACCCCCCAAAGGACACCACGAGGGACACGGTCGAATGCCTTCTCCAAATCCACAAAACACATGTGGACTGGTTGGGCATACTCCCATGAACCCTCGAGGACCTGATGGAGAGTATAAAGCTGGTCCAGTGTTCCATGACCGGGACGAAAACCACACTGCTCCTCCTGAATCCGAGGTTTCACTATTGGTCGGATTCTCCTCTCCAGTACCCTGGAGTAGACCTTACCGGGAAGGCTGAGGAGTGTGATTCCTGTGTAATTGGAACACACCCTCCGGTCCCCCTTCTTATACAGAGGGACCACCACCCTGGTCTGCCACTACAGTGGCACTGTCCCTGACCACCACGCGATGTTGCAGAGATGTGTCAGCCAAGACAGTCCCACAACATCCAGAGACTTGAGGTACTCGGGACGGATCTCGTCCACCCTCGGAGCCTTGCCACCGAGGAGCTTGCTAACCACCTGGGTGACTTCAGCCAGGGTGATGGACGAGTCCGCCTCCGGGTCCCCAGTCTCTGCTTCCTCCTCGGAAGACATGACGGGGGGATTGAGGAGATCCTCAAAGTATTCCTTCCACCGCCCGACAACATCCCCAGTCGAGGTCAGCAGCTCTCCACCCGCACTGTAAACAGTGTTGGTGAAGCACTGCTTCCCCCCCGAGGTGTCTGACGGTTTGCCAGAATTTCTTTGAGGCCGTCCGATAGTCCTCCTCCATGGCCTCCCCAAACTCCTCCCAACCCCGAGTTTTTGCCTCTGTAACCGCACAAGCTGCGGCACGCTTGGCCCGCCTGTACTCATCGGCTGCCTCAGGAGCCCCTTTCTTCACCCGAGTGTCCAAGACACGCGGTCAGAGGTCAGATGACACGACAACAAAGTCGATCATCGACCTCCGACCTAGAGTGTCCTGGTGCCACGTGCACCGATGGACACCCTTGTGACTAGCACAGAAGTCCAATAACAAAACACCATTCAGGTTCAGATCAGGGAGGCCGTTCTTCCCAATCACGCCCCTCCAGGTGTCACTGTCATTACCCACATGGGCGTTGAAGTCCTCCAGGAGAACAACGGAGTCCCCAGTCGGTGCACTGTCTAGTACCCCTCCCAGGGACTCCAAGAAGGCCGGGTACTCTGCACTGCTGTTTGGCCCGAAGGCCGACACAACAGTGAGAGACCTGCCCCCGACTCGAAGGCGCAGGGACAGGTCAGGTGTTTGGGTCAGATACATAGAAATACGCAATAGTTTTGAAAGGTTTGGCCACATCCCCTTTTTAGTCAACTAACTGATCAGCAGGACATGCATTTATTCAACCAAGAATTTATTTAGTTGACTACATCCTTATTTTAAACTGTTATTTTCTGTTGTGTTTAAGGTCTGTGTAAAAGGTGCCAATGTGTTTAAAGGATACCTGAAAGACCCAGAGAAAACTAAAGAGACAATTGACGAAGAAGGCTGGGTTCACACTGGCGACATCGGAAAATGGCTTCCAGTAAAATCAGTATTTATTATGATCCTCTGCTCCTCTGACCCTGTCCTTTTCTTCTGGTCCATACGACCCGCTCTAAGTTTGTGTGTGTGTGTGTGTGTGTGTGTATATATGTGTGTAGGGGTGTATTTGTGTGTATAAAAAAACTATGGAAAATTTACTTTCAGAAAGGTGGTGGGTTGTCACTTGTCACTCATTTTATAGTCAGCTAAATCTCAAATTTTCAACATTACTTTATTGCTGCTCAGTGAAAAAATCAGCTGCATGCAGAATATAATTTCATAGATTCACATTTTCTAAAGAGTAATTTTTTCCTGTGTCTCTACCATCTTAATCTGATTTTAGAGGAGCAGGGCTGAAGATGTCTTGGTTATTTTTTGACATTTTAGTTTGTGTATATGTTTACCAACAGAACGGCACATTGAAGATTTTGGACAGAAAGAAACACATTTTTAAACTGTCTCAGGGAGAATACATCGCTCCAGAGAAGATCGAAAACATTTATGTTCGAAGTAGCGCTTTGGCCCAAGTGTTCGTCCACGGCGACAGTCTGCAGGTACAGTATGTAATACAGTGTTCTGGATCGAATATTTGACTTGGGCTGGATGATTTGATAAAAGTTTGATTTAATCAAGATCCAATTGTTTCAATATTGTGAAAAATCAACACAAGGGAAAAGAGAAAATTTTGTAAAATTTTAAAAATATTATGATTTTGAACTAGGCATTTTGGCTCCGTATACATGCATAATATCAGATAGTAAAACACCAATTTAATCCTACACAATATAATAGATGGTTTATAATTGAGATTTTTTGGGGGGAAAGCATCTAATTTGATTGTAATATATATGTAAAAATGTATTAACTGATATGTGCATTTTTATGTAATTGAAGTTTAATGGAATTAAGCTACTCACATTTTATTTTTACTCATGGGAATTTATTTAATGTGTTACATAACCATTTTACATGTTTAAAAAGCTTTTTGTAGTAAAATATATTATATTGTGTTAGTCCTGTTTAGTTGCTGTCGTGGTTCCGGACCCAGACTTCCTCTGTAACTGGACCAAGAGGACTCTGGGACTGGAGGGAACTTATCTGGACTTATGTAGTAGAAAGGTAAATCTACCTACCAGGATGCTGTTCTATTGCATTATGTATTAAGTACCATGCAAAGGTTAAATATAAGACAAGACACATAAATATTTCTCACTTCTCTACAGGAAGTCAAAGCAGTCATTTTGGAGGATATGTTGCGATTGGGCAAAGAAGGAGGTCTGAAATCTTTTGAGCAGGTAAAACAATTTTGAATCGTGGACAAAATTCTAATAGTTTTTTTTTTCCCCCCTACTGAAAGGCACTGTAACTTATGTGAGAAACCAAACTAGTTAATTTCATGTTCAATTATTCACCATGAGTTCATTTTAGTTTAGTTTCATGTGGAATCTTCTGAGCCACCCACTTGGAAAAAAGATAAATCAGCGCCTATGGTTCCCACCAAATAAACTAGTAATGATACAAGCAACATGAGTTACCATATGATTAATATAATAGACTTTTCTACCTGTTATTTCCGTTACAGATTGGCCGTTATTAGACTGATGCTGATACGATTCTTTTGAATCAAGAGAAACTGATGGCCGATATTTTTGGGCTAATATATAGGGCTGATATATTGGGCCGATCGTGATTATTTTTCCCAAATTATATCATTTATATAGTACAAACTCAAACCCATAGTTCTTATTATACCACAAACCTAAAAGAGAACAGTGTAGTCATATTTTCTGTAGTTATCTCTTCATGCTGAAGTGTTCAACTGTTCTGTTAGACATTTAAGGCCAGTAGCCTTAATGTGCTGTTTAAAAGTGCTATGTCAAAAATTATGTTCAATGCAGTATTTTTTTTATATAGCCCAAAGTCTAGAAGTCACCTCGAAGGGCTTATCAAAATTCAAACAGTGAAACAGCCATTGCTCAATAACAGACACATTGGAAACAAACGGATATTTGTCCAAGGCGCAAGTTTATGTGTATAGCACAGTTGATAGACAAAGCCATTCAGAGTGCTTTACAGAAAGATATTAATTATCACAATACAATTAAAACATAAATAATCATCATAAAATGAACATTAAATGAGAAGAGAGCTGAATAAAAACCTTTCAATCATATGCACAGCTAAGCAGAGACGTTTTGAGCCTGGATTTAAACATTGTCAAAGTAGAGGCTCATCTTAAGGAAGATGGGTTTTAGCTCCATAAAACTGAAACACTGATTCTCCATGTTTAGTCCTGACTCTGGGCACCAGCAGTGGGCTGTTGGTTCATATGGCACTAACATGTTGCAGATGTACTTTGGTTTTAGGCCATACAGAGACACAAGCAGAGCTGCTTTAAAGTCTATTCTCGGACCCACACGAGCCAGTGCAGAGCACAGGACGTATGTGCTTGTACATCCTGGTTCTAGTCAGGACCCGAGCAGCAGAGTTCTGAAACCAAGAGCGCCCTGTATTGTTTGTTGTCAATGAATCTTTCTTTTAAAGGTTGTATATTAAAAAAATTGACTCTTGTGAGCTTTTAGCTCCCCCATGTTAGAATGTAGTTACCTTCTCAAAAACATACCCAGAGTTGTTTTGTTGAATTCACACATAATTGAGTAACCCTTTACTGTTAATCAGTCTACAAAGCTCAAAATGTTCTGTTCCACCTTGTGATAATACATTTAATTCAGTAGCAATGGGCAATTCCAGGGCTGAAATTATCCAAATGTGTGTGTGTTTGTGTGTTAAACATGCATGAATGAAACAACACAACACAACTCCAGGAATGTTTTTAATGTGTTATAGCGGCACTTTAAAAGTTACTTATTTATAAAATGTGACTAATGTATATATTTTTATGTCAAAGGTGAAGTTGATTCATGTTCACACGGAGCTGTTCACAATTGAAAACGGGTTCCTAACTCCAACGATGAAAGCGAAAAGAAACGAACTGCGTCAGTACTTCAGGGGTCAAATCGACCAACTCTACACCCAAATAAACCTGTAACCAACAACATGGCTGCCAAAGATCTCTCAAACAAGACCACAGGAAGCAACAAGAAAGGCTATTTTTAACACTGAACCAAGGAGAAGGTGTTGGCTAAATTAAAAGCTTTAGCTTTTTCCCAACAATCAAAGCTGTAATACAAATGAATTCAAATGAAGGGCATTAGATAACTTTTCTGAGAGGAGCTTGTCTCCATGGAAATGGAGGGACAGGGACAATCAGTGTACCTTAGCAAGTATATTCAGCTCAGATTTTTAACCATGCATTACAACTTGTGGACGGAGATTTTAAAGCAGTTAAGAATAAGGCTAAAAGCAACCTGGTTACAGCCTACAGGAGTGCAAAAGGCTGTATTGCAACCCCATTTAAAATTCTTTGCAACCTCATTTGAGGCATGTAAAATCTTGACACTTAATGGAAGCCTGGGGGAAACTATAGAGCCAGGAGGAGCCACAAACACAGAGCTTTATTTATTTCCATCTGTTTTTCCATCTAAAGAAAACCATACATTACCTGATATATTTTCTTCCAAATAATGGCTTGACATTGCCTTTGCACCCTATAAAAAGAAGTAATTAAAGGAATCCATCAACAAGGCTATTCTAATCCTAATGGTGCTGTACTAGTTAATCTATTTTAAATAGGCCTTATGCACATAGTTTTACATGGTGTTAATTTGTGAAATCTTGGTTTGAATGAGTTTTAGTTTGTTGTTAGTTATTAGTGCATTGAGCCGTATTGAAGAAACTAAAGACAAAATTGAGTAGTGTCTTTCAAACCTCAACCAATTACAGTTTTATTTTTAATGCTGTAACTTTAAGATAAGATGTCCAATTAAAATGTTTGCACTCAATAGGTTCAGTAGTAACTTTTTACACATCCGCCAATGATCAGAAAGCTCCTGCTCCATTCAACTACAGGGATAAAACTTATTTATTTATAGGGCGATACAATGAGATGAAGTGAAATTATTTTAATGAACAAAACACATTCACGTTAAAATTTTATGAAATTACATGTTTGAGGTTTTATCATAATGTAATAGATAACTTGACTGTTTTTTAATGATTGTTGATCTAATTGTTTTTAAAAAATGAATTAAATTGTTCACTCAACATCTTTGATGGTCATTTCTAATGGTAGTTAAGTTTCAAAATATTTAAACTACAGATTATATACACAAATAAACAGGGCAATCGGGGAAGAAGAGCCCAAAGATCACTGTGACTGAGCTCCAGAGATACAGTGGGGAGATGGGCAAAAGTTCTAGAAAGTCAACCATCACTGCAGCCCTCCACTAGTCGGGGTTAATAGCAGAGTGGCCCGACAAGATCTCCTCAGTGTAAGTCACAAGAGAGACCACATGGAGTTTGCAAAAAAAACACCTGAAGAACGCCGAGATGGTGAGCAATGAGATTCTCTGGTCTGATAAGCCCTTAATTCTATGCAGTATGTGTGGAGAAAACCAGGCACTGCTCATCACCTGTTCAATACAGTCTTAACAGTGAAGCATGGTGGTGGCAGCATCATGCTGTGGGCGTGTTTTTTAGCTTCAGAGACAGGAGGACTGCTTGTAATCGAAGGAAAGATGAATGTGGCCAAGTACAAGGATATGTTGGACAAAAACCTTCTCCTGAGCCCTCAGGACCTCAGACTAGGCCGAAGGTTCAACTTCCAACAAGACAATGACCCTATGTACACAGCTAAAATCACAAAGGAGATGCTTCAGGACAACTCTATGACTGTTCTTGAAAGGCCCAGCCAGAGTCCTGACTTAAACCCAATGGAGCATCTCTGGAGGGACCTGAAAATGGCTGTCCACCAACATTCACCATCCAACCTGACAGAACTGGAGGGGATCTGTAAGAAGGAATGGCAGAGGATTCTCAAATCCAGGTGTGAAAAACTTGTTGCATCATTCCCAAAAAGATTCATGGCTGTATTAGCTCAAACGGGTGCTTTTACTAAATACTGAGCAAAGGGTCTGAATTTGCCATGCGATATTTCAGTTTTAATGAGGAAAAAAATGAACTTAAATGATTTTAGCAAATAGCTGCAATATAACAAAGAGTTAAAAATTTAAGGGGGTCTGAATACTTTATGTGCCCACTGTATGTACAGTGTGGCCAAAAAGTATTTGAACACCCTGTGATTTTGCAAATTCTCCCACTTAGAAATCATGGAGGGGTCTGAAATGTTCATCTTAGGTGCATGTCCACTGTGAGAGACATAATCTAAAAAAAAAATACAAATCTGGAAATCACATTGTATGATTTTTTTAAATAATTTATTTGTATGTTACTGCTGCAAATAAGTGTTTGAACACCTGGGAAAATCTATGTTAATATTTGGTGCAGTAATGTTTGCAATTGCAGAGGTCAAACGTTTCCTGTAGTTTTTCACCAGGTTTGCACTCACTGCAGGAGGGATTTTGGCCCACTCCTCCACACAGATCTTCTCTAGATCAGTCAGGTTTCTGGGCTGTCACTGAGAAACACGGAGTTTGAGCTCCCTCCAAAGATTTTCTATTGGGTTTAGGTCTGGGTTTTGGGTTTAGGAGACTGGCTAGACCACTCCAGAACCTTGATATGCTTCTTATGGAGCCACTCTTTGGTTATCCTGGCTGTGTGCTTTGGGTCATTGTCATGTTGGAAGACCCAGCCACGACCAGTGTTGGGCATCTTACTTCAAAAATGTAATTAGTTATAGTTACAAGTTACTTCTCCCAAAAAGGAACTGAGTTAGTAACTTTTTGGGAGAAGTAACTAGTTACTAGGCAAAGTAACTATGCCGTTACTTATTATGTTAAAACAATAAAAACACAACAGATGTGAACCTTTAACATTTATTTCACTTTAACAGATTGCCACTATATTGTATTTGTTTACAAGTAAATTATAGAATGTATCAAAAATAAAAAATATATTTAAAAAAAAAGTGCAAATAAATCAACATGTCATGCAATTTCAGACAACTGTACTTCAAATATTTTCTTCATTATAATACTGAAAAAAATCATTGCAATGTATTGCAAAACTAAGGCATTCAAATGTAAACCATGTAAAATAAGACAAAGCCTTTAAGCTTTTCTGGCCACACACTGTAATTCTCTGCCCAGTGTTCAAATATTAATCACTCTTACTTCAACATAAACTGAACTTTATCCAACTCTTTAACATTCATTAAAAGATTCACACAATCCCTCTAACACGTATCTATTCCTTTTTTCATCTATCTATCCATCCAATAAGCTGTCGATGCACGTGTGGACAGGACATCATTTCCCGTCATGCATTACGCGTTTGTAGTCCATGCAGGCGGCCGCTGGCGGTGGAGAGCTGCTGCGCTCGCCTTGCTCAAAAACTTCCCGTTACCGGCGCACAGGTTATGTCAGCGCAAGTCGGTGGCATCTTGGACACAAAACTAACCGGCATGCACCGCGCACCGATCGACGGCGATAGTATCTGCGCCCGCCTCATCTCAAACAAGCCTTTTATCTCACCCGAGCCGCATTGCAGCTCCTCGGCTGAGAGACTCTGATGAAGAGAAGAGTGAACTGAATTAAAAGTAACGCGCCAAATTTTATTGTCAGTAACGGTAACGGTGTTAGGACGCTGGGAAAAGTAATTAGTTCGATTACTCCGTTACTGAAAAAGTAACGCAGTTAGTAACGCCGTTATAATGTAACTCCGTTATTCCCAACACTGGCCACGACCCATCTTCAATGCTCTGAGGGAAGGAGGTTGTTCCTCAAAATCTTGCAATACATGGTCCCGGTCATCCTCTCCTTAATACAGTGTAGTCGTCCTGTCCCATGTGCAGAAAAACACCCCCAAAGCATGATGTTTCCACCCCCATGCTTCACAGTAGGGATGGTGTTCTTTGGATGGTACTCATCATTCTTCTTCCTCAAAACACAGCGAGTAGAAATAAGACCAAAAAGTTCTATTGTGGTCTAATCTGACCACATGACTTTCTCCCCTGACTCCTCTAGATCATCCAAATGGTCATTGTCAAACTTAAGATGTGCTGGTTTAAGCAAGGGAACCTTCCGTGCCATCTATGATTTTAAACCATGACGTCTTAGTGTATTACTAACAGTAACCTTGGAAACGGTAGTCCCAGCTCTTTTCAGGTCATTGACCAGTTCCTACAGTGTAGTTCTGGGTTGATTCCTCACCTTTCTTAGGATCATTGAGACCCCACGAGATGAGATCTTGCATGGAGCCCCAGTCCGAGGGAGATTGACAGTCATGTTTAGCTTCTTCCATTTTCTAATAATTGCTCCAACAGTGGATCTTTCCTCACCAAGCTGCTTGGCAATTGCCCCGTACCCCTCTCCAGCCTTGTGGAGGTCTACAATTTTGACTCTTGTGCATTTTGACAGTTCTTTGGTCTTAGCCATGTTAGTAGTTGGAGTCTTACTGATTGTATGGGGTGGAGAGGTGTCTTTTTGCAGCTAACAACCTCAAACACGTGCTTCTAATTTAGGATAATAAGTGGAGTGGAGGTGGACTTTTTAAAGTTGGACTAACAGGTCTTTGACGGGCAGAATTCTAGCTGATAGACAGGTGTTCAAATACTTATTTGCAGCAGTAACATACAAATAAATTATTTACAAAATCATACAATGTGATTTTTTTTAGATTATGTCTCTCACAGTCGACATACTCCTAAGATGAACATTTCAGACCCCTCCATGATTTCTAAGTGGGAAAACTTGCAAAATCACAGGGTGTTCAAATACTTTTTTGTTTCACTGTATGTATAGGCCAGGGAAGGCAAGGCAAGTTTATTTGTATAGCACAATTCATACACAAAGCAATTCAAAGTGCTTTACAGAATAAGAAGAACATTAAAATCACACAAATCAAAACATGAATATTCACAAATAATCATCATAAAATGTATATTAAAACAGAAGAGTGCAGAAGAAAAATCTTTCAGTCTTATACACAGCTAAACAGAACTGAAGTCCTTAGAGTGTGAGATGGTTCATATGGCACTAACATGTTGGAGATGGACTTTGAGATTAGGCCATAGAGAGACAAGCCGAGCTGCATTAAAGTCTCTTTGACCTACAGGAAGTCAATGCAGAGACCTGAGCACAGGACTTATGTGCTCGTACTTGGTACTCGTACCAATGAGCAGGTCGGTACAATAGTTTAACTTACTGGAGACAATGCATGGATAAGTCTCTCTAAGTCTGGTTTTGGCAGTTTACCTTTGATTTTTGACATGTTGTTTAGGTGGTAAAAAGCTGCAGATGTTATTGATTTGATGTGGCTGTTAAAGTTCAAGTCTGAGTCCAGTATTACCTCTAGATTTCTTGCCTGATTTGAAGGTTTTAGAGAGAGAGACTGGAGGTGATGCTGACACTCTATGTTTCTGTGGCCAAAGATGATGAGTTCAGTCTGAGTTTAGCTGTAGAAAGTTGGTTTGCATCCACACACTGATCTGTTGGATGCAGTGGCAGAGTGAATCCACTGGTCCATATTCACCTGCTGCAAGTGAGACATAGATTCAATTCAATTCAATTCATTTTATTTTGTAATGCCCAAAATCACAACAACAGTTGTCTCAAAGGGCGTTCATGTTTTGGTTGATGGGGGAAACCGGAGTACCCGGAGCAAACCCATCCAGACACGGGGAGAAACATGCAAAACTCCACACAGAAAGGCCTGGGCAAACCGGGGATCGAACCAAACCTTCTTGCTGTGAGGCATGAGTGTTGCCACTCAGCCACTGTGCTGCCTACACACAAAAACAAACAGGAAAATCAAACAACAGGAAAAATCAGACAAAACAAGAAAAATTGGCCAGGCGAGGAGGAGAGAGAGGGGCGGAGGAGGGCCAGGCGAGGAGTAGGAAGACCAGGCGAGGAGGATGAGAGCCAGGTGAGGAGGAGAGGGAGGCCGGTGGAGGAGGGCCAGGCGGGGAGGAGGAGAGGGTCCAGCTGTCATTGGGGCATCTGAAAGAGTTACACTCCACAGGGGGAGTGGGACAGGGGATAACATGTGAATAGCATTGCTGATGAGAAAATAAGACAAAGCAGAGGATAGTGCTCAGGTTGCCATACTTCTCCCAGCTTGTTATCTCCTACTGCAGCCTATCTTATCCCGGGTTTTAATGTCACTCCCAGCCAATCTGGTCATAGTTAGTTCAGAGTGACATTAAACTAAGTAACCTGGTCATAAGCTATACCGAAGAGGGAGGTTTTAAGCCTGGTCTTAAATACAGTGACTGTGGGGGCCTGTTTAACATCAGCAGGGAGTTGATTCCATAGCACAGGAGCTTGGTAACTGAATGCTCTCCCTCCCACTGTACTTTTGGACACTCTAGGAACCACTAATAGTCCTGCATTCTGAGAGCAGAGTGCTCTGTTTGGCTGGTACGGGACAATAGCATCTTGCAGATAGGATTAGTTCCTGTTAAGACTCTGGCCGCTGCATTTTGGACCAACTGGAGGCTCCTTATAGTACTTTTGGGGCAGGCGGCGAGCAAAGAATTACAGTAATCAAGTCTGGAGGTAACAAATGCATGGATGAGTTTTTCAGCATCATTTTTAGGTAAAATATTTCTAATTTTAGTTATATTTCGCATGTCATGACGCCCGTTTGTTCCTGTCCTCCCGTGCTCTCTACCCCTCCCCGACCTGTCTGCCCGGAGCTGGGCGGAGTTCGAGACTTCTCCGCACGCACCTGGAGCGCATCAGCGTAATCACCGCCACCTGCTGCTGAGTACTTGAGGGCTCGGTAGACTACACTCGGCGCCAGACCATCCGCGTGTAAACGTGAATGTTCCAGCACAGTTTTGTATTTTGTTACCTGCCTGCTCAGCTCTCATTCTGGATTTTGCCTCCCTTTCCAGACTCCTGCCTTCGCCCGCTCCTGCACCCGCCTCTACGCTCCGGTACCGTCAACTCCCTCTGCTCTGCCTGTCCTGGTCTCTGGCGTCCCGCCTGCCTTTGACTCTGGGTCCCGCTTCCTGGACTACGCTGGTCCCGCTTGTCCTGGTCTCGTCTCCGTCTCCCTCTTCACTCCGGCCCCGGCTTCCCGCTCCCGACCCGCTCTCCGTCCGTCTCGTCTGCCTCCTGCTTCCCGGATCCTCGTACTTGTTATCAGACTGTTTAAGACTGTTTTTCACTAAAGACTTGTATAATAAACACTGTAACCTTGCCCCGAGTCTGCACCTCTTGGTCCTTCCCGCACCCGTTACGACATCGCAGGTGAAAGTATGCGGTTTTACAAGCTAGGTTTATATGGGCTGTGAATGAGAGATTTTGATCAAATAGGACTCCAAGATTTTTTACAGTAGGGCTATAAGCTATACTCACATTGTAGAGTGAAATTATCTGGTCCGACAGAGAATCTCTTTGACCTTTGGGACCAACGACAATGACCTCTGTTTTTTTTCAGGATTTAAGAGCAGGTAATTCAAGGTCATCCAGGTTTTGATGTCCTTCACACAGGCACTGAGTTTATCTATTTGATCAGTCTGATTTGGTTTTATTGATAAGTACAGCTGAGTGTCATCAGCATAGCAGTGAAAATTAATGCCATGTTTTCTGATAATGTTACCCAATGGCAACATATACAGAGTAAATAGGATTGGACCAAGCACAGATCCTTGTGGAACACCACAGGCTTCTTTAGAACAGGGAGAGGTGCTCTGGTTTATAGTAACAAACTGGTACCTATCTGATAGATGGGATTTAAACCATTTGAGGGCGGTCCCTCTGATTCCAATGTCACATTCTAACCTCTGCAGTAGAATGCTGTGATCAATGGTGTCAAACGCAGCACTGAGTTCCAGTAGAACCAGGACTGAAGCCAGCCCGTTATCAGCAGCTAGTAGTAGGTCATTTGTTACTTTAAGCAGTGCAGTCTCTGTGCTGTGGTGAGCTCTGAATCCAGATGGAAATTTTTCAAATATATTACTGTCCTGCAGGTGGCGGCAAAGCTGTTTTACCACCACTCGTTCTAGAATTTTTGAGAGGAAGGGAAGATTAGAGATAGGTCTGTAGTTGGCTAGTTCATCAGGATTTAGGTTAGGTTTTTTCAAAAGGGGTTTAATCACAGCATACTTAAAGGACAGAGGAACGTAGCCATTTTCTAATGACATATTTATTATGTTATGGATGGAATCTATTATTAGGGGGAGGGCTTCTTTGAGGAGTCTGATTGGAATAGGGTCGAGCATACAGGTTGATGGTTTGGACGACATGATGGCTGAAGTAATCTCCACCTCATCAACAAGAGTAAATTTATCTAATATTATTAGAGGATCCATGTGGCATATTGGCATTACAGACTGGATTAGCTCAGAGCTGATTTTTGGAGTAGCTTTGCTGATTTTGTCTCTAATGGTTGTAATTTTGTAATGGAAGAATTGAAGAAAGTCATCACAACTAATGTTCGAGGGGATAAGAGACTCATTAGCAGTGTGGGAGTTTGTCAGCCTGGCTACAGTGCTGAACAGAAATCCGAGGTTATTTTTGTTTACTTCTATTAGATTTGAATAGTATCTGGTTCGGGCTTTCCGCAGAGCGGCCTTATAAGTGAGCAGGCAGAGCTTCCATGCCTTCAGAGACTGCTCAGAGCTCGAGCGGCGCCAAAGCTTCTCTGTGTGTCTTAAATGTTGTTTGAGTGTCCTGAGCTGTAACGTGTACCATGGAGCCGGAGGTCTTGGTTTAATGCTTTTCTGTTTTAGCGGAGCTACATCATCGAGAGCAGATTTAAAGGTGAGCATTGTTCTGTCAACCAAGTGATCAGTGACAATTGGATTAAAATTATTCTCATTGTCACATGACATATCTTTTAGTAATGGCTCAATAATTTCTTTAAACTCTGTAACCGATTTATCTGATAATGTTCTTTTCATTATAGTTTTTTTCTGTGGGGCTGGATAGTCTTTTAGTATGAATTGAAAGGTAATTAAGAAATGGTCAGAGAGTATAGGGTTTTGAGAAGAACAACTAGATCATTAATCTCAATGCCGTAGGTTAGAATGAGAGTGTGATTGTGACAGTGAGTCGGTTTATTCACACTCTGGGTGAAACCGATCCCATCCAGGAGCGCGCCAAAAGCATTACTGAGGCAATCACTGCCGTTATCAACATGCATGTTGAAATCTCCAATTATAACAATCCTTTCCCAATTCAAAACTAAACTTGAAATGAAATCAGACAACACTCTCTGGAACTCGGCATATGGACCAGGAGGTCGATAAATTATTATAAATATAACAGCTTTTTGGTTTTTCCAATTGGGGCACGTAATGGAGAGTACGAGGCTTTCAAAGGAGAGGTATGTATAGTTGGGTTTGGGGCTGAGAATTAGACTGGAATGAGAGATGACGGCCACACTACCACCTCGACCTGTGCTCCGGGCACTCTGAAAGTTCATGTGACTTGATGGTGTAGATTCATTTAGTCCAGTGGTTCTCAAATAGTGGGGCGCGCCCCCCTGGGGGGGCGCGGTGAGATGCCGTGGGGGGCGCGTATGACTCCGCGTATGACACTAGTACTGTACGCGCTGTACGCAGCGCGCACGCAGCGCGCACGCAGCACGCGCACAGCAAAGAGCAGGAGAGAGCGAACAGATCGTGACACAGGGCAGTGAACAAGAAACACTTTTGCTAAAGAGACACTATGGAAAACATTTTAACAGGGATGAAAAGAAAGGCGGATATAGACGGAGGTAAAGTCACCCGAAAAATAAGACGAGGAAGTCTGATGAAGCGTATTTAGCACTTGGCTTCACCGTGACTCCGGTGGGACACGAGGACAGACCGGTGTCTGCTGTGTCTGAAAATGTTGGCAGTGGACAGTATGAAGCCAAATAAATTAAGACACCACCTCATTACACCTCAGTCACGCTGATAAGACGCTGGAGTTTTTTCAGCGTAAACGTGCCAAATATTGCCAACAATCATCCCGCTTTGTAAATGTCACTTAAAGCAGCAAGTACTGAGCATCATATAAGGTGGTGTACCAAATTGCTAAATTACTTGTTTTAATTTGATATTTATTTAATTTTTAATTTAGTCATTTGATGTTTATTTAATTTTATTTTTTATTTGATATTTAATTCAATTTCATTTTATTTAATTTATTTTTTTATTTTTTTTTGGGGGGGGGGAGGGGCGCAGAATTTTTTCTTCTTTATAGGGGGGGCATGATAGAAAATAATTGAGAAGCACTGATTTAGTCTAACATAATGAATAACGATCCGGCGGTACCTATTCTTACTTTTCTTTAAAAGCCTAAGATTCCCCTCGGTGTCACCCAGTCTGGCTCCAGGATAACACCGCGTGGAAGCTGCCACGTCCCTGACTATGGAGCTCCCTATGACTAAAGTGTCCCGGGTCCAGCTCAGGGGAGCAAACCTGTTCTGGACGGGAAGCTCTCTACTCTCAACCCTATGTCCCTGGTCTTCTACAGTCCTATTTTCAGCCCTGACTGTAACTCGGGGTCAGAGCCTTCAGTGTGCGGATCCGCGTTTCTAACTCTGAAACCCTGGCTTGCAGGACTGCCACTACACTACACTTAACGCAGCTGTGCCTATCATCATCAAATAAGCCAGGGTCATCACTCCACATATGACAACCTGGGCAGGGAAGAGCGAGAGAAGCGGAGGAAGGTTTAGCCATGATGCTAGTCGGCTAGGCTAGTTCAGGCTGAACCGAGAGATAGAGGGGCTTAATCCAAGAAGTACGGAGCAATAGATGCTGAATAAAACTTCGGTGGTTTAACGAAGTATTCAGGCACTAGTGTAGATGTTAAAAAGTGCTTTTAAAACTGTAAGGATTCGTGGATTAACAATTTCAGGAGAGAGACGCTAGATATACAACTCGCAAAACAGAATGCACTCACCCGGAAATGACGTCAGATCACCTGATCACCAGATCTGAGTGTCATCTGCAGAGTTGTGGTAGGACACATTATTGCTGTGTATTAACTGGCCTAATGGCGGCATGTAGAGACTGAACAACAGGGGTCCCAGGATTGACCCCTGGGGCACCCCACAGGTCAGGGACATTTTATCTGAAACACATTTTCCAATTTCAACAAAGTATTCCCTGTTTTCTAGAGGACTAGTACCAGTTTAGTGCAGTACCACAGATGCTCTTCCAGTCCTCTAGTCTCTGTGAGACGATCCCAATGTTCCACAGTGTCAAAGGCAGCACTCAGATCTAACAGGATCAAGACTGAGACTTTGCCTGCATCAGTGTTTAGGCGGATGTCATTTGTCATCTTAATAAGAGCAGTCTCAGTGCTGTGGTGGATCTAAAACCTGATTGGAAAACATCAAAGGAGTTGTTCATTTGGAGAAAGTTAATAAGCTGTTGGTAAACAGCTTTTTCAAGGACTTTGCCTAGAAACAGCAGATTTGAGATTTGTTGGTAGTTGTTCCATATCGTGTCATCAAGACTGCTCTTCTTTAGAGGCTTGATAAATGCAGTTTTTAAAGGTCTTGGGAATGTTCCAGATTGAAGTGACATGTTAACTATGAAAGTTAATGGTGACAGCAAACTGTTGAGCACAGACTTTAGAAATTTACATTGAGGCAGCATGTAGATGAAATCAGACTGGTGACAATCTGTTGGACAGTTTTGTCAGTTACAAGTGCAAAGTGAGTCAGCTCTAAGTGTCTAGATGGATGCTGGGTTGTTATTTGCGTCAGGGAATTTATGGCATTTTTAATGCCATGAACCCTGAATTTAGATGTTGAAGGGTATGTCAAGTAATAAAGCTTTTAAGTTGCATTACAAATACATATATCAAAAATATGGAATGCATATTGATTGAATAAAGTTTCTTAGGGGCATCACATATACATATATACCGTCACGGTGAAGCCAAGTGCTAAATACTCTTCATCAGACTTCCTCGTCTTATTTTTCGGGTGACTTTACCTCCGTCTATATCTGCCTTTCTTTTCATTCCTGTTAAAATGTTTTCCATAGTGTCTCTTTAGCAAAAGTGTTTCTTGTTCACTGCCCTGTGTCACGATCTGTTCGCTCTCTCCTGCTCTTTGCTGTGCGCGCGCTGCGTGCGCGCTGCGTACAGTACTACAGTGTCATACGCGGAGTCATACGCGCCCCCCCGGTATCTCACCAGGCGCGCCCCACTATTTGAGAACCACTGGACTAAACCATCAAAGTCTGTGCATCATCAATAAAAAAATCATCAATAAAACTCAGACAGTGCTGGGGAGGTTTGTATATGACTAAGTAGAGTATGGAGGGGGATTGTTTTAGCTCCATTTTAAAGGAAACATACTCAAAAGATGACCAAAGTGACCAAATTACCAAATTAAAGTGACCAAATTATCTCTAAAAAATGCACACTCACCTCCACCCTTTTTGTTTACTCGTGTTTCAGATTCAAATTTGAAGTTGGGTCGAGTTGCTTCCACTAGAATTGCATTACCTGTTTTTCTCAAGCCATGTTTGGTTGAATCGGTTAAAAACATAAAATCAAGATTAAAAGAAGAGATAAAATCATTCATTAAAAATAACTTGTTACATAAAGATCTGACATTGAGCACAGCAAATTTCAGATTAGTTTCAGGGCTGGATGTTATCTTCTTACAAGGAATGTAAACTAAATAAACACAGCGTCCCAATTTCATTAGAATGGGGGTTATATGGACCAGCTATTTATTGGGTTGTTCCACCATGCTTTCGTTTACTTTTTAATGTTGTTTTGACTAATACTGTATATCTATGAGAATTTTTGACTGCTGCCACAAACAAGACGGATTTCCATGGTAAATGCATTTTTATTTTCCTAATCTATTCGATTACTGTACCTACCAATGGAAATAAATAGGCAATAGAAATAAGAGAGTTAAAAAAATAATAATAATAACATTAAAATTGTATGCAGATATTTAAGAAATGCGTTTAAAAATTAAATTAAAGACAAAAAAGAGGGAAAATACACTTGACAGACGCTATAATCCGTGTCTATGGTAACACTACGTTGGTCCTGACGTAGAGGCGGGGACAGTCACGTGACAGGGCTGCAAGGAGGTCACGTGACTGTCCCCGCCTCTACGTCAGGACCGACTCGCACTCCAGCCCTGAGCCTGAAACAAACCGCTGCTCTTTGCGCTTTCCCCGATCTTTTCGTCGCCGCCATGCATCCACAGCCTCTGGAGAAATGAACACAGCCCCCCGGAGCCCCACGGAGCCCCACGGACCCCCACGGACCACATAAACCCAACACAAACCCGAGTGCGAGACTGAAAACACGGGATTATACCGCGGTAAGGTTCATGTCCGCGTTCACGTTTAGCTTTAGATGACTGGACTAGCATGTCAACTAGCAAAGATTTATGACAGAATAACGCTATAAAAACAATATAAACCTGCAGTTAAACTCTGAATATGGTCTATTTTGGCTACTGGCTTCAATAGCAAGTGATTTTTAAATCTTACTTGTATTTTAGGATTATTGCTAATCATATTTTCGGCTCTCCAAGTATTTTGAGTGCTTTTATGATTATGCTGTAATTGTACTGTCAACAAATATTGAAAAAAAAAACAACAAAACCCCCCAAAAAACAAAAAAACAAGTTATTTTAACTCACTTTGCTATTCTCAGATCCTCTACAAATATCCAGTGTATTATTAGTTTTAAGCCATTCATTGGTCTGTTTGCCTGGTCAGACGTTACAGCTGTTACTTTTACTTTAAACTTTTACGACTGTTTGCGTTCCCCATTAAATAACATTCGTGGCCAAAGATTGCACAACAATACAAGATAAGCTTATAACTGGGTTAGAATGGCTTGTCACTTTGCATTAGGAAACATTTAAAACTCTGCTAGCCTTGGAGATTAGTGCATTGTACCGGTTCAGCATTGTAAACATGATCACATTTGGTTTGGATTTAGCTTAGTGATATCTTGGTGATATCTGTCTAGTCACTCTTATTAACCTGTTGTGTCTTCTATACAAACAAACTAGGACTTTTTATTATTATTGTAAAAGATACATCATATTTTGCAAATCTTCAAAACAACACACAGACCTCCCATGGCCAAAGTAGGGACTAAATGACAACTTAACTCGACTTTTAAATGCCCTATACATTCTGTTCATAGTGTATTCATTTTTATTGCATTTTCACCAGAAATCATTCAAATGAAATAAATATTTGGTCTATAATATCAAGTTAGAAGCCTGGACAAGACTTGGAGAACTTAATCAGGACTAAACTGTGGGACTGAACAATTTGTGAAAAATATTATAAAATATTGACAATATATGAACTGACAAACTAATACAAGAATCACATTTGGGTTTAGCAGGTTTTTATGCAGAATTAGAATATTTAGTTGTTTGTGGAGGAAATTATGGTACTTCAAAAATTGCAGGCTTTTTTGCTAATTGCATCCATTCAGATTTCAATTTGAATAATATTTGAGCCTTACTGAATTGTATTCTTGCTGTACTTTTCTTGTGACTTAGGCTATTTCCACTTTCTGAGTTGACCTTAAAGTTGCTGAGTCGTGCTAATGCTTTGACACTGTGGTTTAAACTGTCACATGTTAGTTAGTGCTTATTGTATCTTCCGTGTTAAACTGCATTCATTGGATAGTTTAAGTCATACTAAGAAGGACTAAAATTATTCGCTGTCAATTGGTATTTGAATGGTCTCAACTGGCAAATCGCAAAGTGGAACTGCAGCTATTAAGGTAATATAATGTCATCCCTGTGTGTCAGATGCCCTCCCTGTGTCTCCATGGGGTCTTATTCTGTGTAAAGCTGCTAACCCTATAGTTTCGGCCCCTCCCTGTGTGTGCCAGATGCCCTCCCTGTGTGCCAGATGCCCTCCCTGTGTGCCAGATGCCCTCCCTGTGTGTGTCAGATGCCCTCCCTGTGTGTGTCAGATGCCCTCCCTGTGTGTGTCAGATGCCCTCCCTGTGTGTGTCAGATGCCCTCCCCGTGTGCCAGATGCCCTCCCCAGGTGCCCTCCCTGTGTGTCAGATGCCCTCCCTGTGTGTCAGATGCCCTCCCTGTGTGTCAGATGCCCTCCCTGTGTGTCAGATGCCCTCCCTGTGTGTCAGATGCCCTCCCTTTGTGTCAGATGCCCTCCCTTTGTGTCAGATGCCCTGCTTGTGTGTCAGATGCCCTGCTTGTGTGTCAGATGCCCTCCCTTTGTGTCAGATGCCCTGCATGTGTGTCAGATGCCCTGCTTGTGTGTCAGATGCCCTCCCCGTGTGTCAGATGCCCTGCTTCTGTGTCAGATGCCCTGCTTCTGTGTCAGATGCCCTGCTTCTGTGTCAGATGCCCTCCTTGTGTGTCAGATGCCCTCCCCGTGTGTCAGATGCCCTCCCCGTGTGTCAGATGCCCTCCCCGTGTGTCAGATGCTCTGCTTGTGTGTCAGATGCCCTGCCTGTGTGTCAGATGCCCTGCTTGTGTGTCAGATGCCCTGCTTGTGTGTCAGATGCCCTGCTTGTGTGTCAGATGCCCTGCTTGTGTGTCAGATGCCCTCCCCAGGTGCCCTCCCTGTGTGTCAGATGCCCTCCCTGTGTATCAGATGCCCTCCCTGTGTATCAGATGCCCTCCCTTTGTGTCAGATGCCCTCCCTGTGTGTCAGATGCCCTCCCTGTGTGTCAGATGCCCTCCCTGTGTGTCAGATGCCCTCCCTTTGTGTCAGATGCCCTCCCTGTGTGTCAGATGCCCTCCCTGTGTGTCAGATGCCCTCCCTTTGTGTCAGATGCCCTCCCTTTGTGTCAGATGCCCTGCTTGTGTGTCAGATGCCCTGCTTGTGTGTCAGATGCCCTGCTTGTGTGTCAGATGCCCTCCCTTTGTGTCAGATGCCCTGCATGTGTGTCAGATGCCCTGCATGTGTGTCAGATGCCCTGCTTGTGTGTCAGATGCCCTCCTTGTGTGTCAGATGCCCTCCTTGTGTGTCAGATGCCCTCCCCGTGTGTCAGATGCCCTCCCCGTGTGTCAGATGCCCTCCCCGTGTGTCAGATGCCCTCCCCGTGTGTCAGATGCCCTGCTTGTGTGTCAGATGCCCTGCTTGTGTGTCAGATGCCCTCCCTTTGTGTCAGATGCCCTGCATGTGTGTCAGATGCCCTGCTTGTGTGTCAGATGCCCTGCTTGTGTGTCAGATGCCCTCCCCGTGTGTCAGATGCCCTGCTTCTGTGTCAGATGCCCTCCTTCTGTGTCAGATGCCCTGCTTGTGTGTCAGATGCCCTGCTTGTGTGTCAGATGCCCTGCTTGTGTGTCAGATGCCCTGCTTGTGTGTCAGATGCCCTGCTTGTGTGTCAGATGCCCTCCCTTTGTGTCAGATGCCCTGCTTGTGTGTCAGATGCCCTCCCCGTGTGTCAGATGCCCTCCTTCTGTGTCAGATGCCCTCCTTCTGTGTCAGATGCCCTCCTTGTGTGTCAGATGCCCTCCCCGTGTGTCAGATGCCCTCCCCGTGTGTCAGATGCCCTCCCCGTGTGTCAGATGCCCTCTCCGTGTGTCAGATGCCCTCTCCGTGTGTCAGATGCTCTGCTTGTGTGTCAGATGCCCTGCCTGTGTGTCAGATGCCCTGCTTGTGTGTCAGATGCCCTGCTTGTGTGTCAGATGCCCTGCTTGTGTGTCAGATGCCCTCCCTGTGTGTGTCAGATGCCCTCCCTGTGTGTGCCAGATGCCCTCCCCGTGTGTCAGATGCCCTACCCGTGTGTCAGATGCCCTCCCCGTGTGTCAGATGCCCTCCCCGTGTGTCAGATGCCCTCCCCGTGTGTCAGATGCCCTCCCCGTGTGTCAGATGCCCTCCCCGTGTGTCAGATGCCCTCCCTGTGTGTGCCAGATGCCCTCCCTGTGTGTGCCAGATGCCCTCCCTGCGTGCCAGATGCCCTCCCTGCGTGCCAGATGCCCTCCCTGCGTGCCAGATGCCCTCCCTGCGTGCCAGATGCCCTCCCTGCGTGCCAGATGCCCTCCCTGCGTGCCAGATGCCCTCCCTGTGTGTCAGATGCCCTCCCTGTGTCCCCGTGAAGTCTTATTCTGTGTTAAAGCTGCTAACCCTGTAGCTCTGCTCTCTCTACAAACATGTTCTGAAATGCATGGGATTCTTGGTTTAGTTTAGCAGTTTATATTTCAGCGTTATTTCAAATATTGTGTTATAAATAATATTTTTACCAACCACACAAAACGTTTTGCCGTTAGGTTACAGCTAAAAACAACTAGCATGCTAACAGTGTATTTCCTGTTTCTCAGACAATGAAATGCTTTATATTTAGATGCACTGTACACAGTGGACTTATTTTGACCTCAAGAGCTGCTTATATAATATATCTGTGCCAGGGCAAGACACATTTTGCTAAAATACCTCACAAAAAATCACATAGAGGCTCTGGATTATAAAAAAAACCTAAAAACATTTACGCACCTTAAAACAAGATAATTCTTTCTATTTACATAAATCAGGTCCCAATCAGCCCAAATAACAAAGAGAAATTCAAAAAGCATGTCATGCAAGAGCTTGGTTAGGAGGTTAAATTAGCAGAAGATCTTGGCACAGAATGAGTCGCAATTCCAACAAAACGTTTTTGTACCATTAGTATTTTCTTCAGAGAGGTTGGGAAAGTGCTTGCCCACACTATATTACAATATGACAAATAGGGGTAACTTAAACGATAGTATTGATTCTGAGTCCACAAATTTAATGACTTTTCTTGTAATACCAACATATTTCTTAATTTTTCGGCAAGCTTTTTCCAGTTTAGTCAACAATGACACCCAGAAATTTGGTGGATGAGACATGAGTTATTTCAAATGAATCCATTTCTATTTTAAGGTTAGTTGGAAATGTTTTTTGCCAGAAAAAAAAATCATATAATTAGTTTTTTTTGCCTTTGTTTTTTCATATTAAAAGAGGCGATAAGCAGACAATCCAGCATTGGTTTGATTTATTAGTACATTGAAGTTTGAATTAGGTATGTATAATGTATTATCATCAGCAAACACTATTGGGGTAAGCTCTTAAGATGTATAACATAAGTCATTTATGTATGATTAAATACTACTACTAGTACTACTAGTAATAATAAATTATTGCAGTTATTATTAAAGTACCCAATATGGTCCCCTGAGGCAGTCCACACTGTATATCGGGTCTATCAGAACTGCAACCATTTAAAAATACTACAAATAAATTGAGTTTATCTCATCTAACAATCAGAGCCATGTAAGTACTGTGATTTTACAGAAACCATATTGATTTTTATAAAGAATTGAATTATTATTTCTATGAGCTTTTATAAACAACTTTTTCTAATATTTTTGAAAAGCAAGGTAAAACAGATATAGGTCTATATTTATTGAAACATGCTCTATCCTCTTAAGGGAATGACCTTGTCTACCTTGAGATCATCAAGACAGTGAGATGATGTGAGTTAGCGGTTTCAAAATGTAAAGCTTAAATTGCGTCACAAGGAAGGCAGAAACAAATGCCATCATGCCCAGCAGAGGATGGTTTTAATTAATCAGTTATTTCACCTATCACCAAGTCTTTTTTTTCCTTTTTTTTCTTGGAAAGAATCATAAAAATGTATTTTGATTTGCAGCATGAAGTGCTTGTATGCATCGTCTAGATACAGTTTATCCTAAGAAGTATTACTTATCTTGAATTTAAACTTCTCTGCATTACGTTTGCTCATATTCCTCTTTGCTATGTTTTTTTTTTCATGATTGCTTTTAACCTTAAGTGAGCAGTACTGAAATATAGGAAAGTGGTCTGACAAATGTGCGTAGATAATCCTAGATTTATTTTCATTGCCTAAATTGTTTGTATTTATATTATCAATCAAGATGGAAGTCTTGTCACTCACTCTTGTTGGTTTATTAATTAATGGGAAAAAATTACTTGAGAAAAGGGTATTTATAAATTTATCTGTGTATGGCACTGTTTTGGCTTTCAAAATATTAATGTTAAAATATCCCCAAATCTAGCAGAGAGATTCAGATAAACTTTCAGTAAAATCTTTAATGCCACTTATAACTCCAACAATAACATTCTTTCTCTCGCAACCAGAAAGCTTCACAAATAGACACTGTTTCCCCTTTATCTGAAATAAGCCTTAGGTCATTCCTTAGTTTGAATTTATAATTGTTCTAAATAAAGAGACAGACACCACCCCCTACTCTATTTTTTTTTTTTTTTTTACAAAATATTGATTAATTGATAATTAGTCAACTTAAAAAATTCACATGTGTCTTGGGTAAGCCATGTTTCTAATAGTGATAATCGTAAATGTGTACAGACTATGTCGCTCCGGAGTATAAGTCGCACCAGCGAAAAAAATTCAAAATAATGAAAAAAAACCCAACATAAGTCGCATTTTTGGGGGAAATTTATTTTACCAAATCCCAGACCAAGAACAGACATTTTATCTTTAAAGTTATAATAATAACAATAAAATTTACTTACAATAATAACAACAATAAAATGGAGAATAACAGTCTAAATAGCAGTACTGCGCGCTAATGTAAAACATTTATATTTATTCAGCTACAGGAAGCATAGACAACGAACTGAATGTGTCTGGTATGTTAATGTAAGATATTAACAGTTAATTAGATGAATACACTAACGTAACATATGCCGGCTTGTCCACAGACACGAGAGACACGAGAGTTCTTTTCACTGATGTTTACTGTGGTCTTATTTCATCACAGTTCACACCTTAGAACTGCCAAACACATAAAATATGACATAAGCTCTGGCTCATATTACATATACACACAAAATTGTTTATGAACACATGGAAAATATACATACCACTTGCTGCTAGTAAACAAATCGGTGAACTGAAAAGTTTATATTTTATTTTTCAATTGTTTCTTAAATAGTGCTCTGTCGGATAAAACTTCTCAATAGTGAACATGTAAATGGCTGAGCCGGAAAACAGGAAGTAGTTTTTGTAACCTTAAAGTCGACTTAATGTAAACTAAACATTTGTTCCAAATGAAAAATGATCACCTTTATGGTCTTATAAATGAAGGGGAAATTAATAAGGGGAAATTTCAATATGAAATGTATAAAGGAAAACAAGTACTTTTTGTTACAATTAACACAGCAGCGCCATCAATTGGTCAAACAAGTGAATCAACTGTTACCTAACACATTTATTCAACTACATGAAGCATAGACAGCGAACTGAATAGATGTCTGGTATGTTAATGTAAGATATTAATAGCTTGTTTTTTATGCTTTAGTTTTAGCTGATTAACTAACAAGTTTACTTTTGATCTCACTCCAAATCACTAAATGCATTGAATTCTTCATCCTCGGTGTTGCTTCTGAACAACTCCGCTTGCTCCAGAAGTAGATGAAGCGCCGCTTCCACTTCCATGTGGCTGCCATGCTGGTACACAAGCCTAGAGTGCCCTCGCGTGGTGGACAGTGTGACAATAACGAACATGTGAAATTGTATATTTTAATAATTTCACATATAAGTCCAATCTGAGTATAAATTGCACCCCCAGCCAAATTTTGAAAAATGTGCGACTTATAGTCCAGATAATACAGTAATTCAAAGAGTAGAGGAAATGTGTGAATTTATCTTAATGTTTAGATAAAAAGTTGAAAATGCAGTAGGATGCATGTTTAGAAAAGGTTCATTAAACTTTTTTACACTATAATAATCACACAGGTTAAAAGCATAGTAAGTAGAAAAAAGTGCACATCAGGGTAAATTTCACTATAAGAGTTAGTAGAATCAAAAGGCCTATTAGCAAATATTAAGCTTTCAGCCATCGGGAAGATGGTGATCAAACTATACAAAATTGGAGAGAACAATGCAGAACATCCTCTGCTTGAAGGACCAATCACATTAAACCTTAAGCAATAGAATTAGCTTGGTGAGGTAAATTGCGAGGTGAATGAACAGTTTATCATACTTTAAATAAGCCACATCACCTCACGGGCTGCTTTCAGAGCTGGCAGATCTTCTTTCCTTTTTTACTTGACAGCTTCAGGAAAAATCTTCATTAATGAACATCCCTGTGCCTTTTAGCCTGTTGGCTTGGCCCAGCACAGTCATTTTGTCCTTCAGTCTCACCATAACAGGATGAGGTCTCTGAGTTTCTAGGCACAGCTCTATGCACTTGGTCCAGCTCAATTTTGAGATGATAATAATAATTATGGCTTACACTTTTGTGTGCAAGCTTATGAAAGTCTCTCAAAGCGCTACACTGTAGTCATTATTCATTCATTTCCACACTTGGTGCTACTATTGTAGCCACAGCTGCTCTGGAGCAGACTGACGGAAGCGAGGCTGCCAATCTACGCCATCGGCCCCTCCAACCACAACAACGAGCAAGACTCGATCCTCCGACCTTCGGGTTGGGGGACTAACACTCTAACCATTGAGCCACTGTTGCCCCTGATTCAGTTGAAGTTTCTCCATAAAGAGGTTTCTCACTTTGTCTTCATATTCAGACACATTTTCTTTTACAGACTCCTTGATGCTCCCAATAACAGTATTGTTGTGTTTTGTCCTTCCAAAAGCTATGTCTTGTCAGAAAATGCATGAAGGCTCTGGCAGACTTTGTTGTGTAGATTGTGTTGTTGCAGTGATGACCTGATGTTGTTGCTGTGTTGTTTGATGCCATAGTGGCCTGTCCATGTCTGCCTCAGGTCTGATCCCACGAAGACTCCAAAATGATGGCCTCTAGTGATGTCGACCGCAGTGATGGTGAGTAAAAGGAGACCGTAAAACAATCAGTCAATTTCAGATAATCTATCAGCATCTTTTTTTTGTTTTTTAATCTCCCAACTCACAAAGATAATCATGTTATATTTTTGCAACCATCTGAATTCTGCTAAATACGAAAGCTGTTTCTGATATTTTCCAGTATTGCAATCAATTGATGTTGGTGTAAAGTTCAATTAACTTCCCACAAAAATTGTATGTAAAATATATTTATTTGTCCTTTTATGATTATTGTGCAAACATACAGCCACCTCTTTTTTCCTCTTATTTATTGTAACTCGCTTGTCTTTTGTCTGTTCAAAAAGACAAATCTAATGCTCACAGAAACTAGGGCAGCATAGAGAAAAATACTGGTGCTCAAATTGAGGAAATGTACTGAAATGAGATATTCACACAGATATATCTTGATAAGCCCTTTTATAGAAGATTACACTGCAATTATTTGTTCCTTTTTATTTTCTTATCATGTCATTGCAGCTTTTTTAGATGGCTTACTCGATATTATAATTTTAAAACCAATATCTATTGATGATCTCTTTTATGGACTTGTTTGGGGGGGACAAACATTTGTTATTTTGCATACATGCATTCGTATGTACAAACCCTTGGCTTTCTCTCAATGAGATTCTTGATGGATTGTCCTGTAATCGTTTTCACTTCACAGGTGCCGTGTTAGGGTCAAGAAATGGCAAAAGTGCAAAGCTGTGATCAAAGCAAAGGGTGGTTATTTTTAAATAGATTTTAATATAAAACAAGTTTTGCGTTATTTTGAGTATTTATTTATTTACAACATCCCATATGTGTTAATTTACTCTTGATCCCATCAGTGAAAATCTTCAATGTAAATGATAGAAAGGAAGAACAAACCTAAATGAAAAAGGAAGTGTACTGGTAGTGTACATGCATGCATATATATTGGGCCAACATTGTCAAATGCGTTTTTACCATTCATGTAAAAAGAGTTTATAATAAGAGTTAATAATAGGCCAGTATTGAAATGATATGTCTACAGTACAGACACTTGAGGATTATAATATAATCCAAAGGAACACACAGACAGTGACTGTTGTGGAAAAATTGCAATTCTAGATGAAAAGTAATCCATTTGCGAAGCTCGGTGAGTTTTGAAATACAGAAAAAAGGTTTATTGTTTGTTACAGCAGATACAGGACAGGGCCCAGGCCTGCCCTGGACACAGACTGTCAGCCTTTCGGCGTCTCCCCCAGTCTTTCCTTTTTCGAGCATCTGAGCTCTGACTGTTTATGCCAGAATGACAATGCTACATATATTTCAAATTAGAGTGACTTTTGTTTCACACCCATACAATAATGAACTTTTACACAGGTAGAACAACGAGTTTCCCGTGGCGTGGAGACAGAGCCTTCACACATGTCTAGTCTGGGTCTGACAGACTGACACAAATCAAATGCTTTTGAGGACACAACATGAATATACTTAAATTTCTATGACACTTACTCACCAAAACTGCTTTCATCTCTGATATGCCAGTGTCCAGATATGCCTTTATAACATGTATCCGCTTTATTAATAATATAGCACATTTCATAAACTAAAACAGTTTAAAAAAAAATACTGCACAATACAAGGAAATGTACGACAGAAAATATTTAAAGCTACCATTTGCAGTTAGATTTGCCAGCTTGCCCCTGTTGCATTCTAGATGCTATCTATGTTCCTGCAGTCTGATAGTGTGCCAGCATCGACCTGACAGATGGCCAGAGAGCACAAGTGTTCCTGAACAAAGGCCAGGGGACAGGTTTCACATCTGCCATCTACTGGTGAAAAGAAAATTTATGAACTTAAAGATGGTAGCTTTAACTCTGTTTAACTCTACTAGTCCTCATTTAAAACAATAAGACTTACAAATTAAGACCAAGTGTATCACAAAGTGTATCTGATGATGATTTTGATTATTCTGATGATCAGTATATCAAAAGAAAATCCAGATGCATCTAGAATGATGCACGAATGTTGAACCTGATCATTTCTATTAGTGATTAGAGCCATAAACTCTCTAAATTACAACAAAATCTGTAATTTAATAATAACAATAATAATTTTAGCTGCCCCATCTGTATTAAATATTATTGGCCTATAGAAGGCAAGGCAAGTTTATTTGTATAGCACAATGTGTACACAAAGTAATTCAAAGTGCTTTACAGAATAAGAAGGACATTAAAATCACACAAATCAAAACATAAATAATCACAAATAACACCGGGTTACAAAAAAAAAAAACATTTTTTAAAGTTGTCTGTGTTTTTTCAACTGAATTTTGCATTTTTCCATTTTGCACCACTGAATCCAAAAATGATATCCATTTTTCTCAGTCAGGTCAGGTTTTTATGCTAATTTGATTTTGAAAAATCCGATCTTCTGGCTAAATTGATTACAATTTTGTGACATTATCAGTTGATTTTCTTTAATATTTCTCATCCAAAAAATGTTTTAGGAGATAAATAGTTTTCTAATAGAATGTATTAATGAAATGTTACGTTATGTTAATTGATAAAGGTCAGTACATGTAAATTGAAACGTTACGTTATCATTGTGCAAAATTCAGGATATGAACTTCCGTTTCTTTGAACCCCTTGAATGCTCAGCAGCAGGGATGTCTCTCTTCAGAGTCCAACAGTAATCAGCCATCATGACTGCATCCCAGCGTCCCTGATACCTGGTCTCCGTCTCTTTTATGTCCTGATGGAATCTCTCCCCCCTGCTCATCACTCAGTGATCCCAGATTCTCAGGAAACCGATCCATATGTGAGAATAAGTAATGCATTTTGACACTCATGTTGCATCCAAGGTTTCTGAAAGCAGTCAGCATATTGGTGACAAGTTCTGCATAGTTCCTGGCCTTGTTGCCAAGAAAGTTCTTCACGACCAGAACAAAAGCCTTCTATGCTTGCAGTTCCACTTCGTTCATTGAGTTTTCAAACTCAGGATCTCTGATGGGCTGACAGATTTGAGGACCATCAAAGATGCCAGCTTTCAACTTCTCTATGGTTAATTCTGGAAAAGCATGGCACAAGTAAGTGAAGCTGCCACCATCCTTGTCTAGAGCTTTAGTGAACTGTTTAATCAAGCCGAGGTTGATGTGTAGTGGTGGGAAGAGTATCTTGTCTCTGTCTACCAGAGGATTGTTGATGATGTTCCTTACTCTGCAAGGCACCAATTCCTCCCACACAGGCCAGTCCTTCTTTGTATAATGCTGAGCAGTGTCTCTACTATCCCACATGCATCCCAAAGCATGGGTACTTGGTGAAGCCGGACTGTTGTCCCAACAAATAATTCACCATCTTCAGGTCAACACAAATAAGCCACTCATGCTGATCATAACAAATTTTCTCCAACACATACTTTACCACTTCATACTTCTCCTTCAAACTTCTTCATAGTCGAGTGAGCAAGGGGTACAGAGTCAAACTGGTTGCCATTGTGAAGCAGAACACATTTCAGCGATCACTTGCTGCTGTCAATGAACAGTCTCCAATCTTTGGGTTCATACTGTGGCACTCCAAGCTTGTGCAGAAGCTGAGCAATATCTGTACAGTACACCAAGTCCTTCTCTTCAAGGAAAAAACGGAGGAACTCTTTGTCTATTGCAGTAAAAGGTTATGTGAACACTGTCAGAGAGGAGGTTCTTTTCCTTCAATCTGGATGCCAATATCTCGACAGAGGACTTTGATAAGCTGAGATTGCGAACTAGATCATTTAGCTCCTTTTGGGAAAAAGGATGTGGAGCATCATCATTAAAAAAGACTTCTTCTTCTTCATCTTCTTGAACACTGGGGGAATCTTTGTCACTGATGTCAGGAACTTCTCCAAAGACAGGTACTGGAATTTCATGACAGTGAGCTACAGGACGACGTGCTGATTCAAGATCAGGATACTTGAGGCTGCTTCGGTTCTTTCTGTTGATCCCAGTCACATCAATAGAGCAGAAGTAGCAGTCAGTGACATGGTTTGTCGGCTCCCTCCAAATCATGGGAATTCCAAACTTCAGACAGCTCTTCTTGCCTTTAGTCCACTGACGCAGATACTCGGTGCATGACTTGCATACCATGTGTGGCGCCCAAGCTTTATTTTGGTCACCAGGTTTAATACCAAAATAAGCATGGTAAGCACGCTTTATGAAACTTGTGACTTGTTTCCTGTTAGGAACATTGGTGTTTTCACCACAGATGTAGCAGAATATGTCAGGCTTATTTTTGCAAGATCTTCTAGTCGAAACCATTTCATTCACTTGTAATATATAAAAAAAAAACAATTAGTCATAAGTTGGCACATGCAAAATCTTCAGAATTTGTTTATAGCAAGAAATATAACAGAATTTTGCATCATATGATGTGAAAATACTCATATGTAAACAAAATCTTCAAAAAACAAATGTGTAGCTTAGTTCAGAAAGTTGACCTGATTGAGCAAAACCAATGTGATTTTTGGATTGAGCACATCAAAATTATCCTAAATCAGCTAAAAAATCTTAGACAATAAATTTAATATTGACCAGTGTAATCATCGTAAAATGAACATTAAAACAGAAGAGTGCAGAATAAAAACCTTTCAGTCATAAGCACAGATAAACAGAACTGTTTTGAGCCTGGATTTAAACATTGTCAAAGTAGAGGCCTGTCTCACATCTTCAGGAAGACTGTTCCAGGTTTTAGCTGCATAAAACTGAAACGCTGATTCCCCATGTTTAGTCCTGACTCTGGGCATCAGCAGGAGGCCAGTCCCTGAGGTCCTCAGAGTGTGAGATGGTTCATGTGGCACTAACATGAAGGAGATGTACTTTGGTGCTAGGCCATGAAGAGACTTATACACAAGCAGAGCTGCTTTAAAGTCTAAATAAATTTGTATGGAGGTCTGAAAATTGTTACCAAATCTGACACAAAATTCCACTGGGTCATCCCAATCAATTAAGTCAATCAGATGCATGTTGTTTTTGCACCATGTTATCCTAATGGGAGTGATCCCAAAATTTCCCATTTATGAGAACAATATTAGTTTATGGAATAATGTGAAATTAGGCACGATGACTCTTCATGTCATCCTGATCAAAAAAGTCAATTGGACCCATGTCATATCTTTCACCAGGTTGCCATGGCGAGGCATGAAATAGCCCGTGTTATCCTAATGGAAAAAATTCCAAATATTCCTACGTCTTATAACAACATATTAACTTCTTTGAAGAACATGAAATTTGGCACAGTGACTATTCAGGCCGTTCCTGTCAAAAAAGTCCAAGGGGCCATGTTTGTATTTTGCACGGTGTTGCCATGGTGATGCCTCAAAAACCTATGTTTTTCCATTTAGCGCATCAGCTCTTCCTATGTGTGTAGACTTTGTTTAGTGACAACTACAGCCCAAAGGCGTAAGAAAACACATGGAAGCGACGTGTTAGCATGACCATTAGGGAGTGCGGGGCTGAGTCCGAAGCATGGCCCACGAGGGCCATCTAACGCCGCTTGGAGCTTTCATTTTGTTTTGTTTCAGATTACATTAACAAACACAGAGAACCACACAACTGCTGCAGTGTAAAAGTGACATTATTAAATCAAAATGTCAACAAATACCTAACAGTTTGTGATTTTTAATAATATTGCACCTTTTTGTAAGTATTTAAAATCTAGAACCCTTCAGTCAATATACTGCGGCCTTTATTTGGTTAAAGGCAATGTGTAACTTTCTGGGTGTGGAACTTCAAAATCTTGATTTCATGGACCATACTTCGGAATATTCTCCATGGACATATACATTTTTGTTATACTGTACAAGGTAAGAAAAGCAAAGGAACAACATTTCTATGTAAACCAGCAGGAGTTGGTCCTCCTGAGTCAGATTTGTGGAGTTGCAAGCTACAGTAAGGACACATGTTTTTTTGGGCCAGTAAAAACACCCATAATCTAGTTTTTGTCAATAAAACTTACATACTATGACTTTTAAAAATCTCAATGTAGAATGGAAAAAAAAATCGTTTGACTTGTTGACTACTAAAATAATCCTGAATTCCAGCCCTATATTATTCTAGTGACATTTCGGAGGCAAGACTAAGTAAATATCTTTGTCAAACTGACTGATTATCTTGAACATATTGTGTCTTTGTCTCACTCCTCTGAGATTTCACAAAGCCATCGCACATTCCTCTGTATTTCCCCCTTTAAACTGTTCCTCATGTCTCATGTCTCTGACTAAAGCCTTGGACATTCAGATCAAAGTGACATTTGTGAATCCAGTGTGAGGAGGACCCTGGGGGATATAGCATGAGGGAGTTATTTGGAAGTAAGGGCTAGGCATGTCATGGCAATTACTACATTGACTTGTCATTCAAATCATTCAATGCACGATAGATGGGGCAATTACTTTGGGGGGGGTCAGTATTTATCACTTTTTTGGTACGAGTGGTGAACTTTTAATTTTCTGTTCTCTGTTCTGCAGAGAACATTCAGGTTTTTAAAAGCAGGCTCAAGACCCATCTTTTTAGCATAGCTTTTGACTAGTATTTATCACTTTAGTTTACTTCTCTATTTATTTAGGCTGGCTAGTGTGTTTATGTTGATATCCTTGTTTTACGTATGTTTTATTTACTTGTTTAGCTTTGATTTATTTTATTTCTTTTAATAATTTTAGATTTGCCAGTGTTTCCTCTGGGGAGCCCTCTGCACCGGGAGCTGTGGTTGGCTGTGGCTCCTGGGCCCTGGCTCATGGGCCCTGGAGGTTTGGTCTTGACCTCATCTCTTCTCTGGGCCGTGAGCTGGTGTCCTGTGGTTGCAGGTGACCCTTCTCCTGGTGCAGATGGTTCCTTTGGTGGCGCTCTCTCATCTGGTTCATCTTTATCCAACCTATTGCACTTAAACATATTTTAATGAAACAAAAGGTATTTTAATATGTGTTGGGGTGGTGGGTGGGAGTGTGCATTAGAGTGGGGGGTTGTCTGGTTATGTTTTTGATGTGTTGGGGTTGGGTTGTTTGGCTGTGGGGTGGGTTTGGTGGGTGGGACTGTTTTTAATGCACTGTAAAGCACTTTGTGTTACATCTTTTGTATGAAAAGCGCTTTATAAATAAAGTTTGTTTGTTGTTGTAATTTTCTGTAGATTTGAGCTGAACAAATAGCGTCTATGACTCATTGAAATTTTTAATTTATTTGTTGCAGCTAGTGTTGTCACAATACTAAAATTTCAAACTTGATTTCATAGAGAATTGACTCAATACTCAAATACTGATTCTGATAGCACAATGATTTAATGTTGGAAATCTTTTTTTAAAATTTTTTTATTATCATAGTACTTTAATATTACTATGTGGATTTATATCCACATAGATGTATGTATAAGACCACATATACTGGACTCGTATTATACTAGTGTTATGAGAACTAATATTATTACTATCTTTGAAAATTGTTTAACACTGAAAAATTCTGTAGTTTGTGGCTGTTTTTGGAGTAACAAAGAGTAACTGTCAGGACGTGACATCTGATTTGAAGTTAAAGGGATTGGAAGGACGAAGCATTAAATAATGAGCAAAATCTGATATTTTCAAAGTATAAACACAAAAAAAATGAGAAACTAAATCACATCTGAAGGAGCAGTACAAGAAACAAATGTTCAAATCATTTTGTATTGTCAACATAAAACTTTTGCCATTTGTAGACTCAAAAGTGGGAAGATTAACCAAAACTTTTACTCAAGTTAGAGTACTGTTACTCAATAAAATCAATATCACTCAAGTAGGAGTAAATGTATGCTGCTAGAAAAGTACTTGGAGTAGTAAAATTTCTTTAAAAAATGACTAATTGAATAGTGCCCTGTTCTCACTTTAGCCTCTGTCTGTGTGTTCAGGCTGTGCAGAGTAAATGTACCACATTATCTGTCTCTGGTTTCAGATCACAATCCTTCAGAGATGGACGCACTGTGCCCCAGTCCCCCTGGCCCCTCTCGCCCTGAGAGAAACTATGAGCGCATGGGGGAGCGCACTGGCACCACGTGAGTCTAAATACAACCAAGTTTAAAGATGCACTGCATAACTTTTCTGTTTGTCTCCATGAAGATGTTAATGCCCTACCTGTATATCATCAGACACATCCAACATATCCATCTTGTGTTTATTCAGTTACAGGTGTTTTTATTGCTCAGGTATATCTAAAAAAAAAAAAAAAAAAGCATTGTTAATGTAAGTGGGATCAAAATCTGTCCGGTAACATGATCTGGTGTTCATGGCGATTTTATGCCATACTGTGGAACAGTCCAGGTAAAGCAATAACATCCATGGAGTGGTGGACCGTCCACCAGAAAAGTTACATAGTGCAACTTTTAACCAAAAAGAATGTAAGATGTTATTTAGTCAAATGATATTGAATAAGTAGGTAAAATGGAATACCCAAACCAAATAATAATAAATATTAAAACTAGTATCTACACTTGCCTGAATAGTTTTAGAATTGTTTTTAGCTTTTATTTGAGCCATACTTTTAAGACCACATTGTATTTTTTGTATTTTGACAACACTATTTCACAAATTTTTTGAAGTTAGAGGTGGGAGATGTATTGAAAAATGTATCATATCTGTTGTTTTGCACATATACAAAATCAGAATATCAAGTTTGTCATCTGTATTAATAAACTCAACTTAAAAAGGTTTGTAAGGGTAAATAATATAAAATAAATGTTTTAGCACCTTTCTAATGGCCTTTTTGTCTATATTACCCACCCCTAGTTTCTTTATTTCCATCCTTCATTTTCTCAAGTTGTTATATTAGAGTCTATTTTTAGTTTGTTTTAAGTCTATTTTTTTTAAATTATTATTTTAAGCTGTTGTTTTCTTCTGTTTAACTGTGCGGTGCAATACTGGCATTTCTCCACTGTGGGACTAATAAAGGCATATCTTATCTTAAGTAAAAATGTCCAGATATAATATAAATATTCCTTTTTTTTTAGTTTCTTCCAGACACTGATCCACTTGTTGAAAGGAAACATTGGCACTGGTCTGCTGGGTTTGCCTCTAGCTGTGAAGAACGCCGGTCTGGTGGTGAGCAGAGCACATGTTTTATTTACCTTGATTCAATTTAATTTAATCACATGAGCAAAGCCAGAGCCAGGGAAGTCTTCTGTGTCTGTGTTACAAAGAAGTCAAGTCAAAAATAATTATACTGTCACAGCTGCACAGTAACCCTAGTTAACCCAAGTTATAGTATTCACCCAAAGAAGAAAAAAAAGATAACAAAAACAATCCATAAAACAATAATCCATATTTGTCTGTATCGGTATCAGTATTTTAAATTTCATAGCAAGGCCCACAAACTGAAATAAGTTGTAGTAAAGTTCTTAAACATTTCACCTTTTGTAAAAAATAGATACACGTAAAATAAATCTGAGATAAATGTAACTTTTGTAACTAATTAACTTTTCTGGTTGAGTGTCTACCACTTGCTTGTTTCTATGGAGATATTTTTACTTTTCCTGTAATGTTCACAATGAGGCATTAAGCTTTTCCATCTCCATTGGGACCAGGGCAAGGGACTGGTCAGATCTGTGGAGAGGCAAACCCAGTCACAGTATGAAAAGGTTACTGTAAAATCCACAGTGCATTTTTAATCTGTTTTAACTGTTCTAAAGATTGCATAAACATACAACTTTTTAGCTCAAAGGAACAGTAGGAACAGTTTAAGAAGCAGTATTATAGGCCCTAAAGGATTACCTGTACTCTTCTACCATTTTCAAAAGACGTTACAGGAAGTCACAATATGCAGATAATCCTTATTAGAAAAAAAAGCTAAACTGGTTAAAAGTTGTGTGTTTTTGCAGTTGGGTCCGATCAGCCTGTTGGTGATGGGGATCATAGCTGTTCACTGTATGAGGCTGCTGGTAAAATGCTCTCACCACCTCAGTGAAAAGTGAGTACGATCTCCACACTCTACATTATGAACTGTAGGAGTCTGTATTTCTGTACTGTGTTTAAGCAATGACTACATCAGACTGTAGAAACTGGATGAATACAATTTGATTGTTTATAGTTGCATATGTTAAAAGTATCGAAAATCAGATACTAATCAATACTAAAACTAGGATCAATACTAGATACTCAATTGAGCAGTATCAGTACTAAAAAGTTGAACTTTGTTGAATAGCTTTAGAATGATCTTGAGCTGTATCAAAACAAGTGTAAGACCACACAGACAGATAGTATAGTAGTATACAGATCATCATTACATAGATTACATAGATATAACACCACAATTATTTATTATTGAAAGCCACATTCTATTTTGTCTAAAGAAAGCATTTGAAAGTGTTTTTTTATCATCATCATAATGGTATCCTTATCGTCATTGAGTATCGATTTTTTTATCTATAATTCCATGAAACTATCTAAACGATCTAACTAACAGACTGCAGGCAATAGGCCCTCTGCCTTAGGGGCTCGGGCCTGACTACTCTTTGGTGATGTCTACTGACAATGAGCTATTATTACTCAATGCTATTTACCTTCTGGGCTGAACATGTCCATGTTTGTTCAATGTAAATGTTCAATGTTTTTTGTTGATTTTAGACCAGGAACACTAAATTGACTTTAGCTCTACATTATGTAGCCATGTCACATGTACAAAAAAATCCAAAATGTAATAACATTGCAACTTCATCATGTAATAAAACCACATTTTGTAACGTTTTCCTTATTATGTAATACACTTCCTCAATGCATTTTTTTAATAATTTGTTCTACATTTTGTAATTTTATGACATTGAGAAAAGTATTACAAAATGCAGCTGATAACCTTTTTTTTACTATTTAAAAACATGGTGCATTATGTAATAAGAACTAAAATCATTTCAGTATTACATAAGGTAGCTAAGATTTCTGTTTCTACGCCCTCAATGTCTGTTGGATACAAACCTGCATGAAGGCTGCAGGAGATCAGGCCTGGTGTGATTGGAGCGTGCACGAGCTAACTAATACCCCGAGGACCAGTTCACCCAAGGCACCTACAAAACCGTATGTGCAGAGGTTGGTTTTCCCAGGGACGAGTAAATGACAGTTCACAAGAAAAAATACAGAAATCGCAAAGTACCACCAGTCACATGTATCAAGAACATGTGTACTTGTGTACATGTGTACTTCACAAGAAAAAAGCAAAGATGTGCAAAGGCCATCTGCACACAACACACAGCAGTCACTATCAAGAGTGCCTATCAGGGCGAAAGGCAAAGAAACATGCAGTCAGACCTAGCCCTTGGACATGGGGAGGTCCATCAATTGACGCTTCTCCTGGTCCTTTAGACTGGAATGCCAGAGATGACATGCTTGCTCAAGGTCCCCTCCACCCAGCTCTGAGCTGGCATTGGGGCACGGTCCAGTGACCCCATAACAAAAGCCAAATTGTTAGCCAACAGGACAACCTGAGCTGCACCTGTCCATGAGCATTATAGTCTATCTTGCTCGGAGGCTTGCCACCAAGCCAAATGAAGGAGGACAGAAAGTGCCCCAGCTCCGACCCAGAACCCCGGACTCCCAGCACCAATCCTGGATGGAGCACGTGGCTGCAAGAGGTTTGCCCCAGTCACAAGTAACCTAGCAGAAGATAGACTCCATCCAAGGGCACAGCAGCTTAGGACAACACCTGGTCCCAGTACGTGCTGCCCCTACTGACGTGAAATCATCCATCAGGGAAGTTGAGCCTGTAGCCTCCATCCACTCAGAAGCAGCGCCAAACAGCTCCACCATCTTGGTCCAGTGGGAAAAGATCTTGAGGAGGAGAGTTGTTAGAGAACAGGAAAGACATAGAATTGAGCAGCTTGCGAACCCCTGCAATTTTCAAGTCACAATCATTCTGAGGACTCTGCTTTGGGGGAACAGAAAAAAGTGTGGATGTGATCTGATCGGATTCAATATTTTATACAATAATTGTATTTTATTTTGTACTATTCTTATAGAAATAATTAATTTACAGCAAAGTACCTCTTATACCCCCGAAAACTGGTGTAATAAAACATGAATGGTCTTGATGAGGGCATTGATTATTATTTTTACATTTTATTTTATTATTATTATTATTTTTGACTGGTCACTAGCAGTTTTCGTGGTAACGTGATCTTGCCGTGAGGTGTCTGGTCATCTGATTTAAACAGGTCTTGGTGCTGACTTTCTACCACTGGAGACAGGACGACAGTGCTATTTGCAATCTGACTTTTTCAGGGCTGTATCCCAGGTGTGAGTAAAAAAGCCCCCTTGTCCTGGTTTATAGTCCCGTGGGCACATTTCTCTATTTCAGTTTCCTCCTTAATTCAGCAACAATGTGTGTTGTCCTCTGTCTCAGCTGACCGGACACGTCACCGCAACATCATGTGACCACTCTGAGGAAGACTGCTAGTGAGAAGTTGAAAGTGTTAGGTATGGAAAAAAAAACTAAACCTTGGTCTGGAAAAACAATCCATTAAAATAAATTAATGGAAGACCAGATAAACCTCAATAGACTAACAGAAGGACAGTTCAACTGTCCAATCAAATAAGTTTATTTTAAAATTTCCAGAGGATAACATCCAGTTCTACTTAATCTAATCTGAAACGTCCTGTGCTCAATGTCAGATCTTTATGTAACAAATAATTTTTATTTAATCATTTTATTTCTTCTTTAAAGCTTGACTTGTGTTTTTGTCAAGCCGTGTTTTGGTTTAAAACAAAGTAATGTAGTTCTAGTGGAATCTAGAACCTACACCCATCCAACTTCAAATTTAATTTGAAACATGAGCAAGCAAGAAGGGTGGGAGTGTGTAGTTACTCACAGGTGTCATTTAAGGTGTTTTCATCATTTAAGCATGTTTCCTTTTGAAATGTAGCTAAAACAATCACTCTCCATGCTGTACTTGGTGATATACAAATCTCTGTAGCATTTTCAGTTTTATTGATGATTTTACTGAGATGCTTTCAGTCGTATGCACAGACTTTGATGGTTTAGTTGTTACAAGTGATTTTAATGTGATAATATGTGATTAGAGACGCTGAAGAGCTCAGTTCTGTCCTTGAAACATTGGTCAGATTCACCATGTCACCTATCTCGCATGCATATTTAACATCTCACTTTAATCTGGAACATTTCCAAGAGCTTTGAAACCTGCAGTTATCAAGCCTGTCCTAAAGAAGAGCAGGCTTGATGATACAGTACTGAACAATTACTGACCCATCTCAAAACTGTTGCTTTTATTCAAAGTTCTTCAATAAGTTGTTTACCAGCAGCTTTACCAATTTTCTCCAAATGAACATCTCCTTTGATGTTTTCAGGTTTTAGACCCTACCACTGTACTAAGACTGTTCTTATCAAGGTGACAAATGACATCCACCTGAACACTGAGCATGTACAGTTTCAGTCTTGATTCTGTTAGATCTGAGTGTTGCTTTTGACAGTGTCAATCATGAGATCCTCTTCCAGAATCTAGAGGACTGGGTGGACATTTCTGGTACTGCACTAAGCTGGTTCAAGTCCTTTCTAGAAGACAGGGAGTACTTTGCTGAAATTGGAAACTGTGCTTCAGACCTGTGGGGTGCCCCAGAGGTCAATCCTGGGACCCCCATTTGTGCAATCTCTACACTCACACACCCAGTTTATACACAGGAATAATGTGTCCTACCACAACTCTGCAGATGACTCTCAGATCTATGTCTGACAGCAGGTAGATATGGACACATGGATTCACTCTGTCAGTACATCTAGCAGATCAGTGTCTGGATGTAAAATAAGTTTCTCCAGTCAACCTCAGACAAGACTGAAGTCATAGTTTTTGCTGACACTTTCTCTTTGTCAACTCCAGTCTCTCTTTTTTCAAATCAGGCAAGAAATCTAGGCATAATAACTTGTTCTTGAATTTTAATAACCACATCAAATCAAGAACATCTGCAGCTTTTTACCATCTAAAAATTGCAAAATCAAATGTATAGTGTCTAAACCAGACCTGGAGAGACTTATGCATGCATTTGTCTCCAGCATGTTATTACTGTATTGGCATGCTCACTGGCCTCTCCAGATGAGCAGTGAGAAAGTTTTATGCAGCTAAAACCTGCAACAGCCTTCCTGAAGATGTGACAGGCCGTTACTTTGACAACGTTTACTTGTGCATATAACTGAATGGTTTTTATTCTGCACTTTTCTCTTTTAATGTAATGAACATTGTGATGATTATTTATGTGTTGATTTGTTGGTATTGTGATTTTTTTTAATTCTGTAAAGCACTTTGAATTACTTTGTGTACAAATTGTGCCATGCAGACAAACTTGTCTCGCCTTGCCCTAGTGTCTTACTTTAGTGTTTAATGATATAATTAGTGTAATATAAGGTTTGAATACTAATGTTACTACTAATAATAAAATATACACATTGTGATAGCTATTATATGATGCACCATGTTATTATATTTTGAAAAAAAAAAAGCTTATCAGCTGCATTTTGTAATAATTCTCTCAATATGTAATGTATTACAAAATGTAGAACAATTTATTACACAATGCATTAAGGTAGTTTATTACAAAGTAAGGAATATTGTTACAAAATGTGATTTTTATTACATTATGAAGTGGCATTGTTATTACATTTTTAATTACATAATTTTTCAGATCATAATGTTCAGTGTTGGAACATTATTCTGGGGGTGGGGGGATTTCACACTCAGAGTGTGAAAAACACTCTGAGAACACACTTTCTCACTGAGTCCCCGAGGGTCCAAGAGAGATCACTTTTTTTTTTTTTTTTTTTTTTTGGTCTTGCATAGATGACATAGATGGGCAGTTTACAGTGGTGTGCAGTAAGCGAGATATTTTAACATTACTTATACACATATGACATGTTTGTGCCAACATATTAGCTTGTGCGTACAGTTTGCAGTACTGCCTCTGTATGTCATCATCATTTCTGAAATCACTCCTGATGATTTGCCCAAAATATTTGACCTCATTCATTTAAATGGTTTCAATTTTTTTTTTATCTTTTGTCTTTTTATATGTAATAATAATCTGGCACATAGTGAATGCATTATGTTCTTTGTAAAATGCAATATTGATCTAAAATGACTTCAAAAATAGAAACAGGTCCATTGACTTCCTATTTAAAACTGGCAAACCTAAGAGGCAACTGCTTAGGTTTTCTAGTTTTAAATAAAAAAATCACAAACTGCTGTTGTGATTTTGGGCTTTACAAAAATAAATTGAATTGAGTTGAAACAGGGTGCTCTGGGAGTATGGGGTCCGGGGCTCTTTGCTAAGGGCTGTCCGGTCCCTGTATGACCGGAGCAGGAGCTGTGTTCGCATTGCCGGCAGTAAGTCAGACCTGTTCCCAGTGCATGTTGGACTCCGCCAGGGCTGCCCTTTGTCACCGGTTCTGTTCATTATTTTTATGGACAGAATTTCTAGGCGCAGCCAGGGGCCGGAGGGGGTCTGGTTTGGGAACCACAGGATTTCATCTCTGCTGTTTGCAGATGATGTTGTCCTGATGGCTTCTTCAAGCCAGGACCTGCAGCAGGCACTGGGGCGGTTTGCAGCCGAGTGTGAAGCGGCTGGGATGAGAATCAGCTCCTCCAAATCCGAGGCCATGGTTCTCGACCGGAAAAAGGTGGTTTGCTCTCTCCGGGTGGGTGGTGAGTCTCTGCCCCAAGTGGAGGAGTTCAAGTATCTCGGGGTCTTGTTCACGAGTGAGGGAAGGTTGGAGCGTGAGATTGACAGGCGGATCGGTGCAGCGTCTGCAGTGATGCGGTCGCTGTATCGGTCCGTTGTGGTAAAGAAGGAGCTGAGCCGGAAGGCGAAGCTCTCGATTTACCGGTCAATCTACGTTCCTACCCTCACCTATGGTCATGAGCTTTGGGTAATGACCGAAAGGACAAGATCGCGGATACAAGCGGCTGAAATGGGCTTCCTCCGCAGAGTGGCCGGGCGCACCCTTAGGGATAGGGTGAGGAGCTCGGTCACACGGGAGGAGCTCGGAGTAGAGCCGCTGCTCCTACACGTTGAGAGGAACCAGCTGAGGTGGCTCGGGCATCTGCTCAGGATGCCTCCTGGACGCCTCCCTAGGGAGGTGTTCTGGGCATGTCCCACCGGGAGGAGGCCCCGGGGAAGACCCAGGACACGCTGGAGGGACTATGTCTCTCGGCTGGCCTGGGAACGCCTTGGGGTCCCACCGGAGGAGCTGGAGGACGTGTCCGGGGTGAGGGAAGTCTGGGAGTCCCTGCTTAGACTGCTGCCCCCGTGACCCGGCCCCGGATAAGCGGAAGAAAATGGATGGATGGATGGATGGAGTTGAAACAGATTTATTTTTGAGTACACAACATTTCTGAATTTCTGTGCATTTGAGCACTTAAGCCTTAAGCCTCAAATGTAGGAGAATACAGGATTACTCAAACATGCAGGAATCAATCAACATGCAACTTTGAGTAAACTAATGATGAGGGAAAGCCTTTATATTATTGTTTAAATCTAAAAAGAATAATACAAATGTCTCCATTACATTTTAATATTTTCCTATAAATAAATGTGACTAAAACTCTTGTTGTTTAGGATGAACCGTCCTTCTCTGTCCTACGGTGAGGCGGTGCAATACGGCATCGAGAACGTGTCCTGGCTCCGGAGACACTCTCACTGGGGAAAGTATGATTCAAAACCTCCTTTTACACTGTGTCCTTCTGCAAATAATGCAGAGCTGTCATGGCTGTGGGGACTGTGCACTTTAATAACCAATAGTGGTTTATTGACGCACGCACGCACACTATGGAAAGTATTACCCTTAAATTTTTCACTCTTTGTTATATTGCAGCCATTTGCTAAAATCATTTAAGTAAATTTTTTCTTCATTATTGTACACATAGCACCCCATATTGACAGAGAAACACAAAATTGTTGACTTTTTTAAAGAATTATTACAAAAGAAACAATGAAAATATCACACAGCCATAAGTATTCAGACCCTTTGCTCAGTATTTAGTAAAAGCACCTTCTGAGTTGATACAGCCACATGAGTCTTTTTGGGAATAATGCAACAAGTTTTTTACACCTGGATTTGGGGATCCTCTGCCATTCCTTTTTACAGATCCCCTCCAGTTCTGTCAGGTTGGATGGTGAATGTTGGTGGACAGCCATTTTCAGGTCCCTCCAGAGATGCTCCATTGGGTTTAAGTCAGGACTCTGGCTGGGCCTTTCAAGAACAGTCAGAGTTGTCCTGAAGCCCCTCTTTTGTGATTTTAGATGTGTGCTTAGGGTCATTGTCTTGTTGGAAGGTGAACCTTCAGCCTAGTCTGAGGTCTTCAGCACTCTGAAGAATGTTTTCGTCCAGGATATCCCTGTACTTGGGGATATCCCTGTACTTGGAGATATCTCGGGGATCATTTTTTCTTTGATTGCAACCAATCGTCCTGTCCCTGCAGCTAAAAAATACCCCCACAGCATGATGCTGCCACCACCATGCTTCACTGTTGCAACTGTATTAGACAGGTAATGAGCAGTGCCTGGTTTTCTCCACACATGATTCTCATTTGCTCTGACATGCACTGTGAGCGGTAAAGGTCTTATATAGACAGGTGTGTGACCTTCCTAATCAAATCTAATTGGTATAATCAAACACAGGTGGACTGCAATGAAGGTGTAAAACCATCTCATGGATGATCAGAAGAAATGGACAGCACCTGAGTTAAATATATGAGGGTCACAGCGAAGGGTCTTCTGGCTGTGTGATATTTCAGGGTTTTTTTCTTAATAAATTTTCAAAAATTTCAACATTTGTGTATTTCTCTGTCAATATGGGGTGCTGCGTATACATTAATGAGGAAAAAAATGAACTTAAATGATTTTCGCCAGTGGCTCCAATACTACAAAGAGTAAAAAATTTAAGGGGGTCTGAATACTTTCCGTACCCATTGTGTGTGTGTATGTACATATATGTATGTATGCATGTTTACACATACATATATACAGTGGTTCCTTGTTTATCGCAGGGGTTATGTTCTAAAAATAGCCCGCAAAATTTGCAAAATAGTCAGCTTTATAATATATATGTGTATATATCTATATCTATATCTATATATCTATATATCTGTATATATGTATATATGTATGTGTGTGTATATGTATATATGGGAGCTCTAATTGTCACCGAAGACCCAAACAAAAAATAACAAAAGACGACTTGGGAGTGCCCACTCAAACTTTGATTTTCATGGGGCCCGCCTCGTAAAAAGTCAACGTAAAAATCTGAAACTCACATAAAAAATAGAACATGTCAGGACATGACAAAAATGATATTATGGCCCCGCCCTGAAACGTACAGGAAGTCAGCCATATTGGATCAAACCTGGGAATGACAAAAGTGCACACCCGCACATTAAGGACATCTCCTTGCACAGTTTTTATTGCAAACATTTCAAATACATACCTCTATTTTCCCAGTGTGTTGCAATGGCAATGCCCAACATTTGTCATAGAAATACATGGATTTTGGTTAACTGGGATGGAAAAAAAAAACAGGTTTGTCATAGACCATTGAAAGTTGGTACACATATTCCTCTCATCATATTGAACAAAAAAGCCAAAGAAGACATACCTCTATTTCCAACCGTGCAGGCGTGAAAATGCCATGAATGGTCTCATTGAAATGAATGGAGTAGTATTACACAGGTGCAGATTTTGGGGGGAGGGGTGATGTAAGTTGGAACGAAAGGCAGGATCTTCGCAGTGGCGTGTAACCCGCGGTCACAAGGGGTGGCGAGGGCCTTTATTACTGCTTGCAGTTTTAATTAAAATTAAATTTATGACAGTTTTTCTAAAGGCTCTAATTTTTATTTACAGTATAGGAAAATGTTTATATTTTTATTTCTCAAACAAATGTTTGTGCCTGAAAACAGGTATTTCATTCATTCTAAAATACAGTACTTATTTTTTTTAAATCTATGAAGGTTTGAACTTTGAGAGTGTTTAAACAAATGCGAGAAAATGTTAATGCCTGTGTGAGAAAAATGTTTAAAGTGTGTGGTGAGGGGTTTTACAGCCTTAAAACATATATAATAATTGTCAAAAATAAAGCTGAAATAAAGCGGATTTCTCCTATTCCAGGTGTATGTATGTGTGTGTGTGTGTGTGTGTGTATATATATATATATATATATATATAATCTATTTATATAATGATAATGTATAATACATTATTTTGTGTTTTAGGAGGATTGTGGATCTGTTTCTCATCATAACTCAGTTAGGATTCTGCTGCGTTTACTTTGTTTTTCTGAGTGACAACGTGAAACAGGTGAGAGCACGGTCTGTTATAAAAGACATGTGAAACAATAAACTTTATACTGAAAGAAAGTCAAGGAAGGATGACAAAAGTGATATGGAATTGAAAACTGGAGCAAGGAAGCTACTACTAGTAAACTGTAATATTTTACATCTACATTTAGATTTTAATTACTTGTAGCATCTAGGGATCTACAGTATAGCCCTGTCACGATAATTACTATAGCGACATAACATGTAATATATTATGGCTAAAACAATATATTTTGGGGCTTAATATTCATCATATGTACAATTTCTTTATAAAAGTGGGCAGATTTAGGTATTGTTGTACTACGATAACATTGTAAAGGGTTGAATAAGTGACTTCTAGAAGTGGCAAAAAGTAGTTTCAGTATTATTGTTTATCACAGTATATCTCTCTAGCAATATACTGTGCTTCAAAATTTGTTACTGTGATATGCCTAGGTGCCTTTTTATTTTGCTATTTTTTTCCAAACTAAACTAATCCCCCTGGGCAGATTATGGTCTTATTTTGAGCAAAATGTTCAGTTTATTTGATTGCTCATTTTTTGTGGTTTATAATTAGACTTCATGATCAAGTTTAACCCCAAGTTTCACAAATTTAAGCCCTTAGACACTGAATTATCCCCTATATTTTTGGACTTCTTTGGGAGCCTTGCTTAAAATGTCCCAAAATATCAGAACATTACAATTTAGTTTAGTTTACTACATCCTAAATGTAGGCATCGTTTTATGATGTTTACTTAATACCCAAAACAAAGGGCAAACCAAAATGAGTTACTGAAGAAATATTTATTTTGGTAGTGTGACTTTGTTTCCACTAGAGGTTGGTGTTTTCCTGGTCTTTATACTGTGGCTCTCAGAACAGACAAGACACAACAGGTTGTCAATGTTTTGCAGTTTATTTGAAAATAGATGAATTTTTGCTTGTTGGGATTTGGTTTTGTTTACTTTTATTGATTTATTGGTAATTCAAAACTTGATACTTTTCATAAATATTAAAGTAAAACTATATAACTTAGTAAAATGTTAAAACTATACTTTGATACATTCTGATACATAACAATAGATAAATGTAATGCCACACTGTGGCATATTATCAGAATCAGAGTTCACAAACTAGGAACTCACTTCGGTGATAAAGTGCAACATAAAACACACTGAATAAATACAAATAAGGGCATGCACAATAGAGAGACCAGCAGGTTGTGGACTCTCTATTAGAAAAGTTACTTAGTTCACTTTTTAATAACTAATTGTGGAGTTGTTTTGTGCGTAAATTACTTGTATTTGTTTTCCAGGTGGTAGAAGCTGCCAACACCACCACGTTTAGCTGTGCGTTGAACTTCACAAACCAGACGAATGTCTTTGTGCCCAGTTTCGATTCGCGGCTCTATATGTTGTGCTTTCTGCCCTTCATCGTGCTCCTTGTCTTCACCCCAAACCTCAAGTATCTGGCTCCTTTATCCCTGGTGGCAAACCTGGCCATGAGCGCCAGTCTGGTCCTCATTTACTTCTACTCTCTCACGGTAAGACTTTATTTTGAAAGCTACAGTTTAGAAATGTGATGGGCTACTACATTTGAGCATATAAGAGTTTTATTTTGAAATTCTATACAAGCATTTTGAAAGCCTACAGTATGGGCATGGGTTGGTATGCCTATTTTCTACAGATGGACCAAATGTGCACAGACTCATGGACTTTATAAAATTATAATTTTTTTGAAAGTATAACATGTATTTTTGTTTAGAATCTCATTTCTCTTCATCAGGACAGAGTGAGGTGCTGGCCAGGGTTTAGGAGTGTACTACAGTTTAGTTCAACTGGTCTCAATAGTCTTGTCATGATAATGACTGTATCCACTTATCATTATACACATTGAACTATTTTTTTTGAGGGTCATTATTTATCATAGGTACTTCTCTTTGTACTAGTGAGTTTTTGTACTTCTCTAAAGATTTGAGCTGTAGAGGTAGAATAAATAACTTCAATTACTCATTACCCCTTTAGTGTTGGGTGCTACCGTTGCTGATAGAGCGTAGTTGTGGACTTTCCATTACAGTAATTCTGCAACCACTTGTGCTCTCATGTAAATTCAAACAGCTTCTCAAAGCAGAGGCATGGGGCTCTTTAAATATTTTACTGTCATTACGGTAATCTTCTTGTATAGTCCCTTGAAGATGATTAATCAGAGCGCAGGTGCCGCAGGGATTTTCTCAGTTATTTATTCAATACGTCAAGGAAAAATATGGATGGATGTGTAAAATAGAGGTAGTTGTGTGAAAAACATTTGATACTTCCTTTAACAGGATTTTTATGGCTAAAAAAGAATAAACATCTAAGCGAGCTATACTGGTCTATAATGTGCTCAGTCCTTAAAGGGTTAAGTGTTTCATTGATATGTTGCAGCTCATGTTCATTAACAATACTGTACATATAGAATCACTTTGGGGGAAATGCCGCTTTAGGGACATTGTGCCACTGGCATAATAACATTTATCATTTATTATTTATATCTTTTTTAATCAGTATACTTCAAAATTTGTGATGACTGGCCTAGATGTCATGCTACAAATGGGACAATAAACAATAATATGGTTTATCATGATCAAAAGAGTAGATAATAATTGCAGTACATTTTGGGCATTTTACTTATCATTGCAATTATCTTGTCTCTACGAGCCAATCCCAGACTCACTGTTCTGCCACCATTGAAAAGGTTTTTAGAAAGGCTTCTATTTACAGTCATGGTAGTTTTTGTTTTTTTGTTTTTTAACAAATATTTTCTCTTTTTATTTAATGGTCAGTTACTGCTTGGTTTAAAGTAAATTCAAGGTGGGACAGGTGAAGAGTAACCAATCCGAAACATTTGCAATTTCTTCACTATGAATGGAGAGAGCTGTTAATGAAACTGTTTCCTATGCTTTAGTACAATTTTATCTTGTACTTCAGGTCAACTTGAAATAAATGTGATGAACCTGCATACATCCATTCAGCAATACTATCATTTCTGCTGTAACTTTTGCCTTTGAACACTTAAATCACATTCAAAAGTGGGACTCAAGAGTCATGTCAGAACAATGGAAAAATGGCAGTCTATTTTAACCAAATGTACCTCAAAGACACTTTTTTGTTTTCAGTATTTTATCAAGTTTTAAAATGTCAGAGCTTGTACATTACAGTGTTCCCTTGTTTATCGCGGGGGTTATGTTCCAAAAATAACCCGCGATAAACGAAAAACCCGAAGTAGAAAACTTCATTTTTTACAATTTCTCAGACAGGCATTAACATTTTCTCACATTTCTCTCTTGTTTACACACTCTCAAAGTTTAAACCTTCGTAAAAAAAAAAAAAAAAAAAAAGACAAAGCACAATATTATAGAACAAAACAGAATACTATACTGTATATAAACATGACAGCTTTTAGAAATACTGTAACAAATTTTAATTACAACTGCAAGCAGTGATAAAGGTCCTCGCTACCCCTTGCGACCATGGGGTACATGCCACCGTAAAGATCCTGCCTTTCATTCCTGCTTACATCGCCCCTCCCCCCAAAATCAGCGTCTCAGTAATACTACTCCATTCATTCAAATGAGAGAATTTATGACATTGTCACGCCTGAACGGTTGAAAATAGAGGTATGTCTTCATTGGCTTTTTTGTTCAGTATGATGAGAGGAATATGTGTTGTGAATTTCAATGGTGTATGACAAAGTAATTATTTTTTATCCCAGTGAACCAAAACCCATGTATTTCAATGAGAAATGTCAGACGTTGCCATGGCAACACCTTTGAAAATAGAGGTATGGTGTCAATGGCTTTTTTGCTCAGTATCGCAATAGGGATGTCCATGCCAAATTTCAAATGTTTGTGACAAAGTAATTTTTTTGAGTACAATTCAAAAGTTCAAGGGGGATGTAATGTTTGACATATGTGAATCGCGTATCTATGCATTCAGATCAAGATTTTGAACAAAACGTATATTAATGCCGGGAAATAGGACACTGCACGTTTGAGTTACGGGCCATTTAAAACTTCAAAAAACGTCTTTTTTCTTTGCAGGCTGGCCACACCCACATTTTATAACTTAAAAAAATTCAGGAGAGTAGCCTATAGATCTAGTTCATTTTGACCAATTTGCAAGTTTCTTGAATGAAAATCCACGGCGCAAAAAATCCAAATGCGAGAGGTAAAATTTTGAAAAAATGGGGTTCCGCCCACAATGGCCGACTTCCTGTAGGGTTTAGGGTGGGGTCATAATATAATTTTTTACTTGTCTTGACATGTTCTATGTTTGTACCAAATTTAATTTGTCTATGATGAAAAAGGTCTCTCATTGAGGTAATGTATTTTGATTTTTGAGATGGTGCTATTGAGTCATTTTGATACGTTAATTTTTTTGAACATCAAACTAATACATTTTTCACCAACCTTGAATTTTGGGTCCAATAAAATTGACTTTTCGTTCACTTTCAGGGGGGTCAAAAATGGCTTCATGTACTGTATAATCATAATCACAATGGAATTTTTTTCCCACCCATTATTTTTCTCCTAAACCATAACAGCTACAGTCATGTGACTTTCTCACATTGTGCCCCATCACAAATAAGCCCCCTGTGAATTTTTTCACAAGTCCAAGACAAAATGATTGTCTTCTATGAATTTTTGAAAATTAAATTTGAAGAGGGCGCTAGAGAGCCATTTTGTGAGAGAGTGCCTTGATTTGCATATCATTGCGTTCAGCTCACAAATGTGCATAAACGCTGTATTAGCGTTTTCAAACAAAAAATGTGTGAAAGAGAAATATTTTTTTGAAATATTCCAAAAATTGCGATTTTTTTGAAAATTCACCCTGACCACATCCAAAGTCATATTCAAAATGCAATTGATAATCTTTAATCACACATGGGTTGAGTGGGATTTGGCCAAATTTGAAGTCTTTGTGATGAAAACTGTGTGAGGAGATGTCCTGAATGTGAGGGTGTGCACTTTTGTCATTCCCGGTTTTGATCTAATATGGCCGACTTCCTGTACATTTTAGGGCGGGGCCATAATATCATTTTTGTCATGTCCTGACATGTTCTTTTTTTATTTAAGTTTCAGATTTTTATGTTGACTTTTTTCCGAGTCGGGCTCCCATTGGCCCCATGAAAATCAAAGTTTGAGGTGGCGCTACCGAGTCGTCGTTATTTTTTCTCGGGGTCTTTTGTGACAATTAGAGCTCACTGAGTTCAAATTTTTGACACCACTCACTGCCATGTCGGGGTGTGTTTACTACTTGATTTTTGCCATTTTCCGGGTTTTGTTCACAGTTTTAATAAGTCCCTCACCGGGATGTTGTCCCAGGCTCGGGCCTAATAATAATGGACATTTTTTCCACACATTACTTTTCTCCTAAACCATAAAAGATAGAAAGAAACATGTGACTTTCTCACATTGTGCCCCATCACAAATAAGGCTCCTTTTCATAAGTCCACGATAAATAAATTGTCTTCTATGAATTTTTGAAAATGGAATTTAAGAGGGCGCTAGTGAGCCATTTTGTGAGAGAGTGCCTTCTAATTTTTGATACCACTCACTGCCATGTCGGGGCGTGTTTACTACTTAAATTGTCCCAAAATGGCAAGCTGTGGTTTTTTAACAAATAGGCGCTGAAACACTGCAGGGCTGTAAAAACATCATTACAGAAAACTAGTACGTTCCACTTTCTATCCCTACACTATCTGTTAATATCAGGTATTGGTAGATACTTAAAGTCAAAGTATCAATATTGTATTGAAACTGAAAAATCTGGATCAGTGCATCTCTAATAGTTGCAGTTTATTTATTTCCAGTTAAATGCAGGTCAGTCATTATGATTACATTGGATACTAAATAGTCCTGTGAAAAAATTGTAACTGTTTCAGTTATAGATCACCCTATTATGGTCCTGATCATATTACACTTGGCTCTTCCTTTTTGTGGAGGATTGGTTTGGCCCCTACTGCCTTTTTTATGGATAACATCAAAACCTCTCATGACAGAAGCTGCAAATGACCTGTTCTGCTCCTAACATTGTGTTTTATCATCACATTGGCCTTTTCACACATTCTGTGTCATAAGACACTTTCACCCATCTCTAAGGTGTAAAAAAAAAAAAAAAAAAATCTGGACAAATGTGCAGCATTAAGAACATTGGCCTTTGGGGTTTAGGTCTGCACATGCATCATTTGAAATGGAAAATATTGTGGCGTGAAAAAATATAGTTTTTTGTTTTATGTGGTAGAGTAGGGAGATATTAAAGGTGCACTGTGCAACTCCTCGGTTAGAGAGTATGCATCATCTGCTGGTCTCCGTGGTGATGTTATTGACCTGAATGTTGTAATTGAATAAATTTAAAATAGATAAGTTTTATGCCATACTTTACAAGTGTTTTTATTGTTCACAAATACATTGAAAACATGCTTTCTGTGTCACCTCTTCATGAATCTCTCCATAGAAATAGATGTTTAATACGAGGTTGTCAAAAGTATTGAAAATCAGAATTTAACCTTTCCTGAATAACTTCTGAATGATCTTGAGTTGTATCAAAACAAGACCACATAGACTAGTATACACCACATGGGCCACTATGGAACCATGGATTACACAGATATAAGATGCATGGTCACATACAAGAAGGTACTAGGATTTAATGTTGAAAACCACATTCTATTGTCTAACGAAAGAGTTTTTATTATCGTTGTATTGTAATCGGTATAGAGTCTATTCCTTAATATCAAAATCAAGTTTGAAATTTTAATGTCATGACAATTCTATTTTAATAATGTGAAACATTCACAAGTTAGTAGTCTACCTTTAGTTTATGGTCCAGATAAAATACATTTATCATTTTTCAAAACAAATGGGCAAATACATTTGCTCAAGAAAATGATTGCTTTTTATATTACAATATGTCTATTTTTGTATGAAATTCTGAATTAACTATGTATTAAAACAAATTAAGATAAGATATGCCTTTATTAGTCCCACAGTGGAGAAATTCCAGTATTGCACCGCACAGTTAAAGAACAGAAGGAAAATGGTACATGCAATAAAACAAGATAATAGATAAATAGCTTTAAATAATTTAAAAAATAGACATAAAAATTAAAAATAGACTCTAATATAACATCTCCGTAAAGTGACTTGAGTATTGCATGTAGGTGTGGTTGAATGACACATGTTCAGTGTTAACAGTGTTCATTGTACAGTCTGGTAGCAGCAGGAAGGAAAGACCTGCCAAACCGCTCCTTCACACAGCCAGATTAAATCATCTTATTTATATTTTTGCTAAGTCTACTTTGTGTTTGTAAATGTCAGCCAGATTGCAGCTGTAAAGAGTTTATTTGATGTGCCTTACAAACACTGACCTGTCCTCCTTTTTATGAACTGTTATGTCTCTCATGACACAGACCAAAACATTAATTTCTTTTGCTGAAAATGTATCTTAATTATTACAACTCATAACACTATTAGTGCTATTATATTAACTTTTTCCCATGTATTTGAGCAAAATGTCTTGCCCCAGTACAAATATAATGTATAAGCAGCTCTTAAGGTCAAAATAAGTCCTGTGTACTGTCTGGATGTAATTAGAAAGTGTTTTATTGTCTGATAATCAGGAAGTACACTGTTGGCCCGCTAGCTGTTGTCAGCTTTACTGTGACAGCAAAACGCCATTATTTTGAAAGTTGTGAAACATATTTATAAACTCGTGGTGAATAATTAGGAGGCTCTGAATAACTTTGGACTGCTGCAAACTGTTTAAAAGAAATTCTTATTGTTTGTTTTTAAGATGCTAAAAATCAGGTTGAATTTATTTTTCCAAAAGCAATGTATTTTGACCTAGTTCACTGACACTTTTTATAATGAACTATTATTATTATGCTAGTCATGACTCAGACCGAAACATGGAATCTTTTGTTAAAATGAATGAATGAAATGATTCTAAGAACTAACAATTTCTTTCACGATATCCAATTTTGTGTCTCATTTGAGGCCATTTATCTCATGCTGATGAAATTTGAAGCAACAACTCATTCAGAATAATTTTTTCAGACAGTTTTCTGAGTCCATTAGGTTCAGTTATGACTTGTGTGTGGATTTGAACGAATTTGTCACACTTAAGAATAAGAATAATATTTAATTATGTTGTTTGTGTTTTCTTGCAGCATATTACGTATCCAATCAACCTGCCTAAAGTAGGACGGGCCAAAGACTACCCTCTCTTCTTTGGAACAGCCATCTTTGCTTTTGAAGGGATCGGAGTGGTGAGTTTTCATACAGACTGGCTGACCAAAGCATTATGATTGCAATTAGCGATTTATGTTTAAATTCTAGGATTCTGTTCAGCATTCACTTTTTGAACACGTCTAGATGAAGTAACAAAAGTATCGATGCGTCCATTTAAATTGTGATATCTTTTACCCCTATCACAAACCACATTTATATACACAGGCAAGATGAGTGAAGTGTCTTGCCTATAATTCAAACTACTACATTTACCGTATTTTCCGGATTATACATCACTCCAAAGTATAAGTTGTGTCAGCCAAAAAATGCATAAAAATTGTAATATAGCTAGTCCATTACATGGACCTATCTTTGAGGCTAGCAGTAAGAAAGGACAATATACACAAAAATTTCAAATGTTTTATTGATAAATGATTATTAATTGATTAATTGATTGTGTAATTGAATTGTTGCAAATTTTAACTTACCCATGTTGAAGAAACCAATTTGAAATGATTCGAGCTTTATGACATGGCGCATTATCCTGCTGGAAGTAGCCATCAGAGGATGGGTACATGGTGGTCATGAAGGGATGGACATGGTCAGAAACAATGTTCAGGTAGCCCGTGGCATTTAAACAATGCCCAACCCAATTGGCACTAAGGGACCTAAAGTGTGCCAAGAAAACATCCCCCACACCATTATACCACCACCACCAGCCTGCACAGTGGTAACAAGGCATGATGGATCCATGTTCTCATTCTGTTGACGCCAAATTCTGACTCTACCATTTGAATGTCTCAACAGAAATCGAGACTCATCAGACCAGGCAACATTTTTCTAGTCTTCAACTGTCCAATTTTGGTGATCTCGTGCAAATTGTAGCCTCTTTTTCCTATTTGTAGTGCAGATGAGTGGTAGCCGGTGGGGTCTTCTGCTGTTGTAGCCCATCCGCCTCAAGGTTGTGCGTGTTGTGGCTTCACAAATGCTTTGCTGCATTCCTCGGTTGTAACGAGTGGTTATTTCAGTCAACGTTGCTCTTCTATCAACTTGAATCACTCGGCCCATTGTCCTCTGACCTCTAGCATCAACAAGGCATTTTCGCCCACAGGACTGCCGCATACTGGATGTTTTTCCCTTTTCACACCAAATCTTTGTAAACCCTAGAAATGGTTGTGCCTGAAAATCCCAGTAACTGAGCAGATTGTGAAATACTCAGACCGGCCCAACCATGCCACGCTTAAATCACTAAAATTGCTTAAATCACCTTTCTTTCCCATTCTGACATTCAGTTTGGAGTTCAGGAGATTGTCTTGACCAGGACCACACCCCTAAATGCACTGAAGCAACTGCCATGTGATTGGTTGATTAGATAATTGCATTAAGGAGAAATTGAACAGGTGTTCCTAATAATCCTTTAGGTGAGTGTATTTACACTGTTTGATTAGAGCACATTTTTAACAATAGAATTCGATGTGAGAAAACTTACCTGTAATACAGAGTGGGCTCAGCCAATTAGGGAGGTGCTCTATAAAAGGAGCAAACCTCAGTTGGCTAGGGAGAGTGTGCTGTGGGTACAAGAGGTACTGCCATGCCGATTCTTTTAAAATGTTTCTTGTTTTTGTAAATATTTTTGGTGTTCAAATAAATGCACTGGGGTCTGCACTGGACAAACTGTCTCAACTCTGCTCTTTTCCTCGTTGAACCGCTAAGGTTGCTGTGCGGACGATTACAATAATGAAGAAAAAAACATTCACTGGACTATAAGTCGAATTTTTGGGGGAACTTTCTCAAAATCTGAGACCAAGTGCAGACATTTTATCTTTAAATGCAAGTTATAATAATACTAGCACTAACTTAACACATTTATATTTATTGAGCTACATGAAGCATAGACAGTGAACTGAATAGGTGTCTGGTATGTTAATGTAAGGTATTAACAGTTAATCAGATAATTAAAGCATAAAAAGCTAACAGGTTTACTCTCAATCTCACTCCAAATCACTAAATCCATTGAATTCTTCATCCTCGGTGTCACTTCTGAACAACTTCCAAATTCCTCTTCTGCATGGCTGTCATCAGGCTTAGCAGAATATGATTTTCTTTTAGGGGGCAGTGCACAATTGTCTGCATGACAATAACCAAGTCAGTGTGACAATAACGAAGATATAAAATTATATATTTTAATAATTTAACATATAATTCGCATATGAGTAAGTCGCACCCCCAGCCAAACTATGAAAAATACGGTACTAGTGTTTGCATTGCTAATGGATCCTAAAGAAGCATATGATTTATAACTTGAAGTTTATGTGAATCAGGTCGTCTGCAAGTCATTTAGGACCAGGTTCTCCACAAGCATGAGGTGCGAGATAGGAGGAGGGCTTCTGACTTAGAGGCGTTCAGTCATAATCCCACAGATGGTAGCGTCGCCCCATTGGCTCCTCAGCCAAGCACGTGCACCAAATGTCTGAACCTGCGGTTCTTCTCATACTGAGCAGGATTACTATTGCAACAACACACCATCAGTAAGGTAAAACTAACCTGACACGACGGTCTTCACTTCATGTGAAAGGGAAACCACAGGGTGTGTTCCAATTATAGGGGAATCACACTCCTGAGCCTTCCCGGTAAGGTCTATTCTATCTGTCTGATAGACGAACCTCGGATTCAGGAGGAGCAGTATGATTTTCGTCCAGGTCGCGGAACACTGGACCAGCTCTATACTCTCCATCAGGTCCTTGAGGGTTCATGGGAGTTTGCCCAACCAGTCCACATGTGTTTTGTGGATCTGGAGAAGGCATTCGACCGTGTCCCTTGTGGTTTCCTTTGGGGGTGCCCCGAGAGTATGGGGTCTGGGGCTCTTTTCTAACAGCTGTGCGGTCTCTGTATGACCGGAGCAGAAGCTCTGCCTCAAGTGGAGCAGTTCAAGTATCTCAGGGTCTTGTTCACAAGTGAAAGACAGATGGAACGTGAGATTGACAGGCGGATCGATGCAGGGTCTGCAGTGATGCGGTCACTGTATTGGACCATCGTGGTAAAGAAGGAGCTGAGTTGAAAGGCATAGCTCTCGATTTACCTCAATCTACTTTCCTACCCTCACCTATGGTCATGAGCTCTGGGTAATGACAGAACAAGATCGCAGATACATGCGGCTGAAATGGGCTTCCTCCGCAGGGTGGCTAGATGCTCCATTAGAAATAGGGGTGAAGAGCTCAGTCACACAGGAGGAGCTCGGAGTAGAGCTGCTGCTCCTCCACGTCACGAGGAGCCAGCTGAGGGGGCTCGGGCATCTGCTCAGCATGCCTCCCAGACGCTTCCATGGGGAGGTGTTCTGGGCATGTCCCACCGGGAGGAGGCCCCGGAGAAGAACCAGGACACAATGGAGGGACTATGTCTCTTGGATGGCCTGGGAACGGCTTGGGGTCCCACTGGAGGAGTTGAAGGACCTGTCTGGGGTGAGGGACATCTGGGAGTCCCTGCTTGCCCCCGGTGACCCGGTTTCGGATAAGCAGAAGAAAATGGAAGGATGCAAGTTGATGTGATTGGAAGCACAAAACATTAAATGCAGAAAGGGTCGACACACACACACACACAAAAAAAAAAATCATATCTAAAAGTTTGTGCAAGAAATATATTTTCAAATCATTTCATATTGTCATATACCGTATTTTCCAGACTATATTCGCACTTTTTTTCATAGTTTGACCAGGGATGCGACTTGTACTCAGATGCGACTTATATGTGAAATTATTAAAATATTTAATTTCAGATCTAAGATCTAACACAGGAGATTTTGTTGTTTGTGGAGGAAATTATGGTACTTCAAAATTGCAGCCTTTGCGATTTACCAGTTCCGTCCATTTAAATTTTGATTCACGTATGATTAATCTTGTTGTCCTATAGTTGGTAAATGTTGTTCTATGTTGTGTGCCAGGTTTTGCCTCTGGAGAATAAAATGCAACGCCCCCAGAGATTCACCTTGGTACTGTTCCTGGGCATGGGCATCGTGACTTTTCTGTACATCAGCCTGGGCACCATCGGATACATGTGCTTTGGAGACTCCATAGGGGGCAGTATCACACTCAACCTGCCCAACTGCTGGTATGAAGAAAAGATTAACTCTGTGACAAAAGATATCAAGTCTGGGTTATCCACTTTTGAGCTCAAACATTACTTTTATAGTCTGCAAAGACAGAAGCCAGATAATATTTGTTTGTTTTATTTATTACATTCAAGGGTTAAATGTTCAACTGACCTATACAGATCGAGTGTGTGGTCACACCTTATAGTATTTTCTTATAGTTAGTCAGTTTACGTTAAATCTATTTAGATTTTAAGATGCTAAATACTCACCATACATTTAAAAGTAGTCACTACATTGATCATTTTCTTACGAGTTTGTCCATAGCTTATATTTTTTGGCTAATGTCTCTCCAAAAATGATGGATTTTGCAAAAAAAAATATTTTTTAGGGCTGCAACTATTAATTGACTAATCTTGACTAGTCTACTAAAAAAATACCCTTATCTGGACCATACAGATTGTAGAAGAAAGATGGTCTCATTATTGTGATTTTCATCAGTATCACAATTTGTTCAGAGAGTCTCTATTTAGAAGCCTCCAGTCAGCATTTTATTGTTTGTTTATTTTGATCCCCATTAGTATCTGCAGCATACTGGGTCAGCTTCTCTTCCTGGAGACATTTTAAATTTTAGTTACAGTACAATTTTATTCACCATTATTTAACTAAAAACAGATTTTCACAATAATACAAACTAATTTGCCACTTGCTATTTGTTTAATCTCCATTTGGCAGATAAGGTATTTAAAGCCTCAATGCATAATAAATTGACTTAATTGCTGAGTCTGACTACTCGACTACTAAAATAATTGTTACTTTCCAGTGTATTCCATTAATAGAGGAGACTATGGTGGTGCCTATAGTTTAAAAAGAAGCTGAATAACAATTGGTGTCACAGATAATACTTTGTTTATAGTATTGGCAAAACCATAGAGTAAGTAACTATACTTAATTTGTTATCAGTGGTTTTTTGATCAGTGGGGGCATTAAGTAACATTTATATATATATATATTTACTGAAAAAATTGTATTAAATAAATATGGGTTCAAATATGGATCCTTTGTACCTAAGCACGCACCAATACCGATACTGGTATTTGAATATTGACACCAATATTGACAAAATATCAGTTCCATGATGTCAGTTAAGATGATGGTTGGGCCTTTCATTGGATGTAATAAGACTATTTACAGGCTGATCTCATAATGTTTGAACTTTTTTATCATACGAGGCTGTTCCATGGTTATTTGAAGTATAAATAACAGTTACACATTTGGATTGGATTGCTTGTGTAATAAGTTAACTGTATTTTTTTATTAAGGAAATATCAGGCATCGGCAGATACTTAAAGTCAAAGTTTCAGACCTGAAAAAGCTGGATTGTTGCATCCCTATTTGTGCTTCTATAGTCTCAGTATAAACCTGTGGGAAACACTGGTTAATTGTAGTTCACTATTTTTGATGTTTAATCCTGAGCTCTATGGACAGTTTAGAATGTTGTGAACAAATGAATAACAGTGTGCATATTACATAGTTTACTCCCCTACTCTCCCTCAGGACATACCAGGCGGTGAAGCTGCTCTACTGTTTTGGGATCTTCATCACTTTTGCGCTGCAGTTTTATGTTCCGGCTGAAATCCTGATTCCTCCTCTCACGGCACGAGTTGAACAGCGATGGGAACGGCCGGTCGACCTGCTCATGAGGACGGCCCTGGTCATCATAACATGTGAGTATGAACCCATGCCGCGGCTGTGCCTTCAGGCAAGACAGTTTACTCACCTGAAATCATACACACACAGAATACTACTGCTGTGTCCTCGAGCAAGACACGTCACACACCTTTAGACTTGTCATCACAACATGTTAATACAAAACCATACTACTGCTGTGTCCTCAAGCAAGACACGTCACACACCTTTAGACTTGTCATCACAACATGTTAATACAAAACCATACTGCTGCTGTGTCCTCGAGCAAGACACGTCACACACCTTTAGACTTGTCATCACAACATGTTAATACAAAACCATACTGCTGCTGTGTCCTCGAGCTACATACCACATACACTTGAAACTTTTATAGTCTCAGGTGTATGTGGTATGAGTCAGACACATCACCCACTCATCGTGGGCATTTGGTGTGGGAGTTAGTTTTGTCATGTTAAAAATATACAGATAGAGCATACTGCGTCGGTGTCATTGAGCAAGACACATGACTCACGTTACTGAGTGGGAACATGGTGTGTGAGTACAAAACCATACAGACAGAACATGCTGCTGCTGCTGCTGTGTCCTTGTGTAAGACACTTTAGTGTGTGAGTTAATGTAATGTTACTAAAAATGTTAACTTTTTTGGTACAAAGGATCAATACTGATTTTGATAAACCATAGATGAGTTTAACACTATTTTTATACAATAGACAGTAATTTTTAATACAAAACTTTGTAGTTTCTTTTAGCTTTCAAGCGCTCTCATGCATTCAGAGCACCCTAATTATTCAACGCAGTAAGGTAAGTGAGGAGTAACTTTGGACCACTGCAAACCATTTAAAAATGAACTAGTTCTGTTTTTCATGTTTTAAGACCATAAGTACAGCACCTTTAAATGTAGTTTGTAATTAAAATGTTTTTGTGAAACTTATAAAATTAGTATATTTGTAACTTCCTGAAAACTGTTGCTGACATTGTAGGATTTTTACGTCATCTAAACCAAGACCGTGATATGAGGTCATCAGACTTGTTTTGTGAGTTCTCTGCCAATAATTAAGTTGTTTTTAGATTAAAACAGCAGGAGCTCAGCAGATAAACCACTCTTCAAAGCTGAAATGGAAAAATAAATGAGTTGGTTTGAGATAAAGTGATTGCCACCTCCTGTGGTGAATCAAACACCCTTGATAATTACAAAGGTGAAATAAAAACATTCTTGTTCTTGTTTTCTTTATTTGACAGGGACCATGTACAAATTCATTAATCTTACAAGGAAAACATGATTTGTACCAGATTTAGCTACTGCTACTTTCCATCTGCAGTCCCTGGGCAGGTGAACACACATTTAAAAACACATATCAATTAACAATTACAATATACAACTACCAATTTGCCATACAACAATAACAATTAAATACAATAAAAAATGACCCCATGTCCAATACAGTATGTCCCCCCCAGTCCAGACTAATATAAAAATCATTATGTGCAGGTTTATACAGTGAGGACAGAGCAGCACCAACTAACTAGACTGATGTGGACACATTTGATTATTTAAAATGTACTTTTTCAAATTTCTAGTAAAACTATTAAAATCCACAGACAATTTCAGACTGTCTGGAAGCTGATTCTACCGCCTAATGGTTTGATTAGAAAAAGCCGATTGAGCAAAGGCCGAGGATCTTTTTGGAACTATGCAATTTCGGTTTACGGAGGAACGAGTGGGTCGGGTAGTTTGTTCAGAACAAAGGATAGTAAATTTTTTTAATGTAGGTGAAGCTGCATTATTAATAATTTTGAATTTTCTTAGATTTGAATACAAAATTAAATTATTGAAACTGAACATTTTATATTTACTTAAGATGTTACAGTGGTGATAATGGAGGGTTTTTTTATCGAGTGCCTTTACTGCCTGATTATAGGTGGATCTGAGAGATTTTAAAGCGCTCTCATTGGCCTGAGACCAGCAGGAGACACAGTAGGTCAGGTGTGGAATAATCATGGCATTAAAATATGTAAAAGCGGCCTCTACTGTCAGGCTGTTCCTCATGTGTCTAAGGGAAGAGATGTTGTAGCGGATTGAATTACGTACTTTTTTCATTTGTTTACTGTTGTTATTAGAGAGAGTTTGGTGGATTGTTGCATCATTTTATAAGCTAGTATAAGCTAGTACCTGTGTCAGGTTTTGCATGATTGTTGCATATTATTTCTCAACATACCCTTCTGTATATTACATACTGGACAAATTTGCCTAACTTCAAAAATTCAAATAAGAAACATTTAAAGGGCATTTAAGAATTTTATTTATTTTTTTCTAATTATGACTTGGTTTGGTTGGATAGTGCGTGTGGTAAATATTCATGATAATTTTACATCAGTTAAGAGGCAAGCTTGAGAAGAAATGTAAAATACAGGAAGTAGCAGTGAGTTCTAAAATGGATGCCCTCAACCAATATCAACTGTCATCTTCTGACAGCTTAAACAACAACAAAATAAAGGTAATGTTATGCAGTTTTATTTGTCAAACCATAACTATTGTAATCTAGATAAGTTTTGGTCCTTGTTAATGTTATGGTTGCCTCTATGTATGTCATATCTGCTACCCATGTCCAAACAGGAAATAAAATTATAACTTTCACCAGAATTACAAAATTAGAAAAGACTAGGCAAGACTATTAGTAAAATCTCAAACTATGTTTTAGTAGCATAGTACTCACAGTAGTAGTCTAACCTGTATGCACTTTAAGTTATATTCTTTCATACTAATAATTTCAATATTGATTATCTTTCAAAAGTCACACCTCTCTATTACATATTACATGGCATAATACTTAAAAGTTCAGCATCAATGCAATTTGCACATATATAAGTCACATATATTTTAGGGCTCTGCATTTTAGTGCGTTCTATCACATTAACTCAAAAAAATGAATCACGGTTAATTGTTTTGTCGCGCATTAACGCAGGTCACATATGTTAGTTAAAAACACAGGATCAAAGTGCCCTGCTCTGGTCTGTGAGCCGCTGCACTCATCTTTCGCCCTCTCTCTCTCAGCACATACACGCAGAGGGCGTGGGTCTGCTGTGTCTGTACACTGGACATGAGGAAGCACGCAAGAGGTCCCTGCTGTACACAGAGCGGGACTGAGATGAGTCCAATCTCAAATATTCAAAGAGTGAGTGATCCCAGAGAAATGGTGGCAAATGTCTGCAAACCAAGAGTGACGCTAAAAACATGATTCAATATGCACGCGCAGGATTAGCGCTCCATCAGGGGCAATGTGCGAAATTTACCGCATGTGTCAGTCATATTTACTTATGATATTAAAATCCCACATGTTTAGTCACTTTTGAGCTCATTTGAACTAGGACTGCACCAGACCTGAACTTAAACTAGCACTAAATAGGAGTCTTGATTCAGGTCTGGTAAAGGTCAGTCCTAAGACAGGACTCAAGCAGCCTTCTTTTATGCTCACAGTGAACAGAAGGGACCACACAGGACAATCACAGGAATACTGTATATTCCGGACTATAAATCGCACTTAGTTTGGCCAGGGGTGAGACTTATATGTGCGAGTTATATGTAAAATTATTAAAATGTATAATTTCACATCTTGGTTATTGTCACAATGTCACCTGCGCAAGGACACCCTAAGTTTGTTGGCAGCCATCTATTTCTGGAGCGGTGCTTCATCTACTTCCGGAGCAGGCAGAGTTGTTCAGAAGAGACACTGAGGACGAAGAATTCATTGCATTTAGAGATTTGGAGTGAGATCAAGAGTAAACTTGTTAGCTTGTTTTTTATGCTTTAGTTTTATCTGATTAACTGTTAATATCTTACATTAACAAACTAGACACATATTCAGGTTGCTGTCAATGCGTCATGTACGTGTTTACGTATGTGTTATGTGCGGTTCATTATACATGTTACAGTTCACTTGTTTGACCACTAGATAGTGGTGTTGTGTTTGTAATAAGTTGGTACAGAACGTATTCAGACCCCCTTAAATATTTCACTCTTTGTTATATTACAGCCATTTGCTAATATAATTTAAGTTCATTTTTTCCTCATTATTGTACACATAGCACGCCATATTGACAGAGAAACACAAAATTGTTGACATTTTTGCAGATTTATTAAAAAAGAAAAACTGAAATATCACACGACCATAAGTATTCAGATCCTTTGCTCAGTATTTAGTAGAAGCACCTTTTGAATCTTTTTGGGAATGATGCAACAAGTTTTTTACACTTGAATTTGGGGATCCTCTGCCATTCCTCCTTACAGATCCCCTTCAGTTCTGTCAGGTTGGATGGTGAATGTTGGTGGACAGCCATTTTCAGGTCCCTCCAGAGATGCTCAATTGGGTTTAACCCTATAGTGGTGGATGCTATTGTCGCCGATAGAGCGCAGTTGTGGACTTTCCATTACCATAACTCTGGAACTAATTGTGCTCTCATGTAAATTCAAATGCCGTCTCAAAGCAGAGGCATGGGGTTATTTAAATATTTTACCGTTATTACGGTAATCTGCCTCCGTTGTCCCTCGAAAGTGACGAATGAGAGCGCAGATGCTGCGGAGATTTTCCCAGTCACTTATATAATGCGTCAAAGGAAAAATACAGATGGATATGTAAAATAGAGGTAGTTGTGTGAAAAAAATGCAGTACATTCTGATTCTTGCTTTAACATAAATTTTATAGCTAAAAATAATAATAAAAGTCGAGGCGAGCTATACCGGTATACTATAGTGTGCTCAGTCCTTAAAGGGTTAAGTCAGGGCTCTGGCTGGGCCTTTCAAGAACAGTCAGAGTTGTCCTGAAGCCACTCCTTTATTATTTTAGCTGTGTACTTAGGGTCATTGTCTTGTTGGAAGGTGAACCTTCGGCCCAGTCTGAGGTCCTGAGCACTCTGGAGAAGGTTTTCGTCCAGGATATCCCTGTACTTGGCCGCACTCATCTTTTCTTTAATTGCAACCAGTTGTCCTGTCCCTGCAGCTGAAAAACATGCCCACAGCTGCCACCACCATGCTTCATTTTTGATGCTTAGAATTAAGGCCAAAAAGTTCTATCTTGGTCTCATCAGACCAGAGAATCTTATTGCTCACCATGTGTCTTGCACTTAGGAGAGGCTTCCATCAGGTCACTCTGCCATAAAACCCCGACTGGTGGAGGGCTGCAGTGATGGTTGACTTTCTAGAACTTTCTCCTATCTCCCATCTGCAGTGATCTTTGGGTTCTTCCCCTCTCTCACCGGACAGCCAGCTCTAGGAAGGGTTTTGGTCGTCCCAAACATCTTCCATTTAAAGGTGTACTCTTAAGAACCTAAAGTACTGCAGACATTTTTTTGTAACCTTGGCCAGATCTGTGCCTTGCCACAATTCTGTCTGTGTGCTCTTCAGGCAGTTCCTTTGTCTGAATACTTGTGGCTGATATTTCAGTTTTTCTTTTTTAATAAATCTGCAAAAATGTCAACAATTTCGTGTTTCTCTGTCAATATTTTGTGCTGTGTACATTAATGAGGAAAAAAATTACAAGTAATTTTAGCAAATGGCTGCAATATATCAAAGTGAAAAATTTCAGGGGGTCTGAATACTTTCTGTACCCACTGTACTTGTAAGAAATGTAGTTTGCCCATTTACTTTTATACCTTTCATATTTAATTTCCCATTCATTGATAAGACCATAATTTTTCATTTGGAACCAGGGGTGAAACTCTCAGTTTGGTCTGGGGGGTCAATAAGTTGATGGGATTTAGAACTATCCTTTGAAGGGAGCTGTAATGATACCTAATCATAAATTCAATATCTGTTATTACGATGAGGCTATTATTATACTACTATTTGCCATCTGAAGCTCATGCGGATGCACTTAAGTTTCACTTTTGTTTTCTCCTTATGGCGATTAATAACAAAGACAGCGCTGCGGACACATACTTTTGTTTTGATAACTATAAGATATCACTCTGCGGTTTCCCGAGTGAAAGAGGATGATTATGGCGCTTTACGCGGACTCATTTGGCTGCATCTTACGCACACGCGCTCCACATGGATATTTGCTACACCACATTTACTTGGGAATTACACTTTTACCAGAACCGAGGAGGAGTTTTTTTTGTGGAGTTTGGTTCATATTATGTGTTTGGTTTCAACTTTACACGCGAATACTGCAGACTGTGACTGAATGTGGATATTATTAAGCACACTTTGACTGTGAGACACTGTAAAAGTCCTGCACTGGACTCACTGTTTCTTCAACTCTTCTGTTACCAATAAGAAAATACACTGCTTTTGTCACTTGGCACAGATGTTAAAACCCAGTGGCTATAACGTGAGTATGTGCCATTTCTTGGTGCAGGGCGCAGTTGTGACTTGTGTTGTGACCTGTACTGCTGTTAATTCAGTTGATGTTTTATCTCAGAATATCCTGGTATCACTATGCGCTCCAGTTCTCATGTGCAAGTCAGAACTAGAGAAATCCGATGTCTAAGGATGACTAGAACGTACCATTAGTCCTGGTTTAATAATGACTTACTCCTGGCTTAGTACTGGCTTAGTCCAAGACCTAGTTTCTTCCTGATTCAGTCAAAAGACTTAGTTTAGTCCTGGTCCAGTCCAAGACCTAGTTTAGTCCTGGTTGAGTCATGATTGAGTCATGGTTCAGTCCTGCTTCAGTCCTGGTTTAGTCTTGGTTTAGTCCTGGTTTAGTCCTGGTTGCATCCTCGTTTAGTCCTGGTTGCGTCCTGGTTTAGTCCTGGTTGCATCCTGGTTGCATCCTGGTTGCGTCCCGGTTGCGTCCTGGGGTCCTCTACTCCTGAATCTCATCATGAGATATTCACTCGGTTCCATGAACCGTTCCAGGTCCGAGATGCCTCTAGTTTAACTTGTACAAACATCCACAGTGTCCTCGGTCCCATACTTCCTTTGTTTTGTCCGTTTCGTCATGTTTAAAATGCATAACTGCTGCAAAACAGTGCATAAAATTACATAATTATGCGCACATAATTTTACGCATGGATCTTTGTATCCAGTCTCCTCCTTTTACGCGCACAGCATACTCCGTCTGTTTACGGGAAACCATTGCATGTCATGCATCATTGTGTTCAGCTGCTCATTGGCTCTAAGGGGAAAACATCACTAAACGTGTATAATGTAACTGCCCACTCTCCCCCTTCTACAAGGGGGAGAGTGGGCCGTACTTTCAGTCATCTGTAGCACTGATTCACTTTCCGGGGCTCCAGTAACCCACAGCCCCCAACTTATTGGCCAATTTTGGTGTCCATCACAACAAGTTTGGTTTGCACTGAGGAACAAAGTTGTCGCTGTCAGACGTTTATTATGCTTGAAATCGACAAAAGAAATGCAAAAAAGTGACAGAGCAGATTTCACTTTCCTGCAGCGGAATGGACATGGAGGATCTAACTTCTTTTGTGGACATAATTTTCTTCACTGGATTATATTCTCTGGACCTGTACGAAACGAATGAGGCCAACTTTGTGTGAATACGCTGATGTTTGACAGAACCAGAGCACTCAAAGGTAAGTGAAGTCCAAATCCACATTTCTGGCTTTCCTGTCTACACTGGTGATTACAGGTGTAAATAGCTTAAATATTCAGAAAGATGAGTGCCGTAGCTTTCATTTGATGTGTAGATTGTTTGTGTGAGTGACGCAGAAGTATACGTACATTGCTGTAAAGTTGTAATGTAAAGGCGACGGCCAGAACATTAAGGGGTTAATGTTCATATGTTGATTTACAGACAAAAGCATCATGTAGGGCAAGGATTTTAAGATCAAAATGATGAGCATTTACAGAGAGAGGGCTGGAAGTAAACTGGAGCCATAAGTTCGCCCATGCTCACTTCCTATTTGACACACCCCTAGTGGTTTAGCTAGGTCCATGTATACATACGGTTTATGTAGTATGTAAACATAGAGAGTGTGCTGATGGATTCTCTCTCTCCCGCTTTTTCTCCTGCTCTTTCTCCCCCTCTCTGTCTTTCTCCCTCTCTCTCCCTTGCTCTCTTCTTCTCCCTCTTTCTCTCTCCCTCTCTCCCTTTGATTCCCTCTTCATTTCTCTCTCTCTCCCTCTCTTTCTCCTCCTCTCTGCCTTTCTCCCTCACTCCATCTCTCCCTCTCCCCCTTTCTCTCTCTCTCTCCCTTTGATTCCCTCTTCATTTCTCTCTCTCTCTTTCTCCCCCTCTATTTTCCTCTCCTCTTTCTCCTCAGTTCCTTCTCACTTTGCTCACACTTCTGGAACTGTTTGTGATGTGAGTAAATCATACAGAGGCTTTGTGGTGTGACTCTGGATTCTGTTTTGTCTTGTTGTTCCTGGAGCAGAGGTCCAGAGGTGCAGTGTTACTCTGTCAAATACTTAACCTTTAAAACACACAAATAGATTTGTGGATGCACAACTGTTTAGAACCTGACCCGCCATATCACAACACATGCCCACTTAGTCTAATAGCAAACATATGGAGATTTAAAGGATGCAATATCTAGCCTTTCTGTGTCTACCCTTTACTTGTCTCTATGTAGATGTCGTTGCTTTGAATGTGAGAATAAAGATTACTCAAACATGCAACAAGGACTCTTTCAGCTGTAGCTTTCAGTTTTACGTTCATGGTGAGGGGAAACATTATAACACTATTAAGTAAAGTGTGTTTAACTTTATGAGGATTAATGACATAAAATGACATGGGAAATGTGCCAAGCCTACCTGTTATACACAGGTAGGCTTGGCACAATAAATACTGTATCGACTCATTGTTCAATATATGATAGCTGGAACAATATATTTTGGGGTTCCATACTTGTGTGTATTTTCTTTGCAAGATTTTTGCCATTTTATGCATTAATGTAAGATTTGAGCTGTAAAGTAAAATAAATAACTTCTACTGTTAATTATAAGTTCATTCTGTTATTTATTTGCTGCAGCTCATGACTTTTAATGATACAGCAAATTTTAAAATGTGGTTACTGGGATTATCCTGCTTTGTGTAAGTGACATAAAGTAGTTATATTAATGTTTATTGCAGCATTTCTGTGTAGCAATATATCGGCTTAACAACAACATTGTTGTTATCGTGATTGATTTTCAAAATATTCATTAGTTGCAGCCCTATTTTTAATGGGTTATACGTTTCCTTTTTTTTGCTGTGGGTCAGAGTAGTGTTTTGTTGATGACCTTGTGTTTGGCTACTGCAGATTTGAGTAAAAGCCTGAGGAGCAGAGTTAAACTTGGTTCAGACCAGGGAAGGTCATGGTGCCTAAAAGTCATCTGTCCTGTTCATCTGATACTGACAACACAACTGCAGCTGAGATGTTTGCGATTATAATATCTTGAATCTTTCCAAAAGCTTCAAGACAAAGTAGGTCAAGTTACTAAGCCTAAATCACAGCAATGTTTTCTTTGCTATTGAAAATCACTTAGCAGAGACTATTTTTTATAGTGTAACACAATTTCTGTATTTATAACCTGAGAACACTCCAAAAACTCATTAAAGATCCAGTCTAAGTACATTGTAAACAGGCCTATCCATGCACCTTTCACAAGAACCATTTTAATGTTTTCTATAAGTGGCATTTGAAAGGCTGTTGAGCGAGATTGGTTTTACATTATATTCTTGTAGAAGAATGCTTCAGTTACAAAGCTGACACATTTGTCAAGGCAAAACATCTTTTATACATGTCCCCGTGTCAACTGTTCATCTCACATGAATTGTAATACTGTTAGTCCATGTTTCTTTGCTATAGGTGGTGACATTGGATTTTAATTGGCTATTTTGAATATCTATTCAATATATATTTGTTCTTTTTAAACTGTTTGCATTGGTCTATAGTTATTCTTCACTTTACTAACACATTCCTTGCATATGAACTGTTCAGCGCCATGAGCTTATAAGTGATTTTACAATCTTGTGTGCCGGGGATCTAGAATACACACTTCTGAAATACTTTATGAAAATGTATGTCTGGTCGCCAATGAATCTCCCTGCATTCGCGTGGGCGTTCGCGTGGGCGTTCGCGTGGGCGTTCGCGTGGCGTTCGTGTGGGTGTTCCTGTGGGTGTTCCTGTGGGTGTTCGTGTGGGCGTTCGCGTGGGCGTTCACGTGGCATTCGTGTGGGTGTTCGCATGGACTCTACTTTGACAATGTTTAAATCCAGGCTCAAAACAGTTGTGTTTAGCTGTGCATTTGACTGAAAGGTTTTTATTCTGCACTCTTCTGTTTTAATGTTAATTTTATGATTATTGTGCATTTTGAATTACTTTGTGTACGAATTGTGCTATACAAATAAACTTGCATGGGTGTTAGCATGGGCGTTCACATCGTCATTCAAACAGGCATTCACATGGGTGTTCAGATTGGTGTTATTGAGTGGATTAAGAGGATACTCAAAGTTTACAAAGATTAAATAATGCAAAATAGCTAATTGATGTTTTTGTCTTGTTGAACAAGACAACCTTTTTTCATGCAATTTCAGTATTATCGCTCACGTGGCATTTTAATCAACTTCTCTGAGGGGGCTTCACCGGCAGGTCTGAAAATCACTGTACATCATCTAGACAAGTGGGACATCAAAAGTTATCAAATTTATGATTATGCCTATCACGGTTTGCGTGCGGCGAAGCCGCAAAATTCCATTGTAATTTTTTAAATTTTCACATGTGAAAATTAGCTCCGAAGTTAGATTTTGCTCAAATTCAAATCAATTGTAAAACTTTTTGGCCTAAACCTACTCACTATGAAATAAACTAAATTGGCACAATAGCGCCCCCTTCAGAATATCTAATATATTTGTATGGATGGCCGAAAATTTTGTTTTCCGAAATGTTACCAAATTTGACACAAAATTCCATTGGGTCATCCCATTCAATAAAGTTAATCAAACCCATGTTGTTTTTTGCACCGTGTTGCCATGGAAAAAACCCATGTTATCCTAATGGGAAAATATCCTAATTTTCATACATTTAAAAGTCGTATTACAACGTATTAGCTTCTTTGAAGACTGTGAAATTTGGCACAGTGACTCTTCAGGTCACCCCCGTCAAAAAAGTGCGGGGGCCAAGTTTGTATTTTGCACGGTGTTGCCATGGCGATGCCTGGAAAAACCCATGTTTTTGCATTTTGTGCATCAGTCCTTCCACTGTGTTTAAACTTTGGTGACAAATACAGCCTAAAGCTGTAAGAAAACACAGGCAAGTGGCGCCACTCTCAGGGACTGCCAGGTTGGCTGAGTGCGAAGCACGGCCCGCGAGGACCATTTGATGCCGCTTGCGGCTTTAATTATTTTTACAATCACAATTTCTTTTCAGCGAGAAATACAATGTAATAGTTAATTCTTTTCTCAAATTGTATTTTTTGATTCAGTGGAACTTCTTACCTCGTAACACACGTAAACACACTAAATTAAACTGAATATTTGGGCAAATGAAAAATGCAGTGTCATTTCTGTTGCCTTGAGGGTTTTAGGGCAAATGGATCTTCTTTTTAATTAATTTTGAAAAGTGTTTTGCTTCAGATGAAATAGAGCTGTGGGCAGTTGATGAAAATAATCTAGAATCTGAGGTTTGGATTTTAAATGTATCACAATTCAAGAAAAATGCTGATTGTTTGATGACACCGTGGTTGTCAAAGTATCAATACCCATACGGACTCTCCACCAACAAGTTACACAATGTGGTTTTAAAAAGAAAACGCTAAGCTCTTGCCTCTCAGGAAAGTTTTGGATGTGAAACCTAGTTCATATGGAGCATTTTTGTGTGGAGTTTGCACGTTCTTACAGCATCTGGGTGGGTTTCCCCTGTGTTTTCAGTTTTCCTCTATCAATCCAAAACATGCACAATAGGCTAATCTTCCGGCTAAGTCCTGAGTCATAGCCTCAGATCGGGAGATGAGTCCCTGGGCCCTGGGCTGCATTGCTGAATATAGGTCAGTAGCATGAGCTAATGCATTAGCACCTTTCCTGTGATCGGTTTGTTTCTCCAGAGTCTGTGCAAAGTTTAATACAAAAGCTAGTGTTCTGCAGAGTGGAAATGCACCCACACAATTAACCTTAGCCACATTAACCACATTAGCCACATTTTTGGTCATTTGCCCAAAGCCAGGCTTGAGGTGGCTTAACATTTTTTACACAAAGATTCACCTCAGAATCAACTTCAAAATAAGTATAAGTACTAGTGATCTAAAATTATATTAGTAGTCTGTGTATGTTTCTTTTATTTGTATAACTTTCGTAACTTATTTTTACTTGCCTTGCTTTGCCTTTAAGTGTTCCACAGTAAGGCATTAAACTTATTTACTCTGTGTAGAATTTATTAAATTACCGTGTTTTAAAATACCTTGAGAAGCACGCAATTCTATATTGTGCAATATTCCAAGCAAAACAAAAGAAAACATTTAATTCTGTCAACTGTTTTTTTTGGTGAATGTTACTTGTCACTCATCCAAGCAGCTTCTTCAGTTCTGACGGAACAGGGTTCTGTCTGAAGGGAGGAAATAACTACACTGAAACTAGCACACCCTAGTTGTTTACAGTATCTGCTATTAAGTCCATTCGACTACCCTAATGTCACTTGAGTCCATTTAGGGTAGTTCGGTTCCATCGCAAAATAAAACCTAACCCGATCTGGACAAATGAGGGATTGCAGAAACATTCCAAGCAAAGCAATAACATCTTCATGAAGATAAGCAGTTGGTGGGCAGATCAAAAAAATATTACACAGCTTTCACAGAAGGCCTTGCTGCGGGAGTAGACATGTGAAGGGAGAGGGTCCGAGGGCTTAGGAGGACCATGTGCACGTTAATAGAACCAGGCGCTAATGCTAATGTAGCCTGTCTGAACAGTTCGTTTAATTTTTGTCGTGTCTTTTATTTAACTATGGAGCTGAAGATGGGTCAAGAGGAGGGGTCAAGAAGCTTTTTGCTAAACTCAGAAATATTCCCACATTCTTGCATAATTGACATATTCTCACCATAAAAGTATAAGATCAACCAAAAAGATGAACCAAATTTTGGCATTGTGTTGGTTGTCTGTGGTCTCTGGTCATTGGCCCAAAATATCAAAAAAGTGTTTTTTTCCCCCTTCCTACTTAATGAATACTGGCCTAGCGCCATCCAGCGTTTGATATAAAAAAAGTGCACCTCGTAATCACTTCTGACCAATCACAGCGATAGCTGCTAGAGTGGAGTTAGGCTAGGCTAGATCTTATGAAGCTAACTTTTAGGTGCTTTGAGGATTTAAAAAATTAAAATTTGTTGTTGTTAAAATACTGTAGAAACCCAAATCCAAAATCCGACCTTTGTTAAAGCTGTGGATATATGGTTATAGATCCATGATGCAGTGTTTTATTTTCTGTGCATTTTAAAAAGGCTGAAGCATTTTGAGATATATAGGTGAAAGTTTTCTCAGTCTCCATTGACCTGAATGGGATTCTCGCTTAACCGGAAGCCCAGTTTAGCATTTATAGGCAAAAGTGGGCGGGGCAGAATACGATTAGTAGATCTATGGCACTTGTGAAACCTTCAGTCTAAATGTCTATTTTTGTTTTTCCACACACACTCTGGGATGACTCACACTGTATTGTACCAGACTGAATCGCCTCTCTAACTCCCAGCTTATATCTTTCACTGCCTCTGCTCCGCTCCTCAGCATCCTAGTCTGGTTTCAAACTGGATTTAGTGGGGCCTTTTGTTTAGGTTCAGAAGCCTGCGGTTGTTTGCACTCGCATCTCTAAAGGCGCAGGTGAAAGCGATCATCTCCCATAGGTGCAGAGCAGTGGGTGCATTTCTCCTATTAACAAGGAGATTGAGAGTCATGCGTGTGATGCTGGTGTCACTCAGCAGGAGGCGCTCTTGTTTGGTCCTGTGTGTCTGACCTCATCCACAGTTTCCCTCAGGCCACAGTCACTGCTGGGGTTCAGTCATTGTTTAGAGCTTCCGGTTTGTCATGAGGGAATTATTTGTGCTTTTGTAGTTGAAATAGTAGTTCTGCATTTAGATAAGCTAAATTATACCCTGACTGTGGGAAAGATAGACTGGCATGTGCAGAGCTGTGTTTTAGTTTTTGTGAGTGATGCAGGAAAGAGGGAGCCACTGTCTGTGTGAATGCTCATGATAAAAGATATAAGAAACTTCTAAATATTAATTTTGTCCTCACATGAGGCTGATGGTTCATTACATCATTGTCTTCAGCCATTTCAACTTAAAATAAAACAAAATTATAACTTTTGCTGCGTTTCATTTACTGGAACCCAGCATTTACCTTATTTTTTATTAGGCCCGAGCCTGGGACGTCCCGGCGAGGGACTCATTACAACTGCGTCCGGAGCATAGAAAATGGCAAAAATCAAGTAGTAAACACGCACCGACATGGCAGTGAGTTGTGTCAAAAATTAAAACTCGACCAGCTCTAATTGTCACAAAAGATGCCGAGAAAAAAATAACAAAAGATGAATCAGTAGCGCCACCTCAAACTTAGATTTTCATGGGGCCAATGGGAGCCCGACTCAGAAAAAAGTCAACGTAAAAATCTGAAACTCACATCAAAAAATAGAACATGTCAGGACCTGACAAAAATGATATTATGGCTCGACCTAAAATGTACAGGAAGTCGGCCATATTGGATCAAACCCAGGAATGACAAAAGTGCACACCCTCACATTCAGGACATCTCCTCACAGTTTTTATCACAAACACTTCAAATTTGGACAAATCCCACTAAACCCATGTGTTATTAAAGATTATCAATTACATTTTGGATATGACTTTGTGTGTGGTCATGGTGAATTTTCAACAAAATCGCAATTTTTGGAATATTTCAATAAAATATTTCTCTTTTCTAAATTTATGTTAGGAAAACACTAATACAGCGCTTATGCACATTTGTGAGCCGAACGCAATGATATGCAAATGATGGCACTATTTCACAAAATGACTCTCTAGCGCCCTCTTCAAATTTCATTTTCAAAAATTTGCAGAAGACAAATGATTTGTCATGGACTTATGGAAAAATTCACAGGGGCCTTATTTGTGATGGGGCACAATGTGAGAAAGTCACATGACTGTAGCTGTTATGGTTTGGGAGAAAAATAATGGGTGGAAAATGCATTTCCATTATTATTATTAATATTATTATTATTAGGCTCATTAAAACCGCGTCTGAAACCTGGAAAATGGCAAAAATCAAGTAGTAAACACGCCCTGACATGCCAGTGAGTGGTGTCAAAATTTAGAACTCAAGGAGCTCTAATTGTCACAAAAGACCCAGAGAAAAAATAATGAAAGATGACTCGGTAGCGCCCCCTCGGCCCTCCTCCCATTAGGACATGCCCAAAACACCTCTCTAGTGAGGCGTCCAGGAGGCATCCTGAGCAGATGCCCAAGCCACCTCATGTAAGCGGGAACGAGAGGCAGGAACTCCATGGTGGCATGTACCCCGCAGTCGCAAGGGGTGGCGAGGGCCTTTATCACTCCTTGCAGTTTTAATTTATTATTATTATTATTATTATTATTATTATTATTTTACCTAATTTTTTTTACATTTTGAATAGCCAAATATCAGTTGCCAAGCCCTGTAAAAATGTAACATTTTTTTCGTGTATCATTCATTCATACTTGGTGGGGTAAACTGACCCCTTCCAACCATCACCAGCACTCACACCACATTCATACTTAAGCAAGGTGGTCAAAGTCTAAGGACACAATGATCGCATGTCTGGTCCAAGTGGAGTTGAGGAAACTCTCGCACACTGTCCCTTGACTCACTCACTTGATTCACTTTTTTTCTTACGTTTCAGTCTCTCTGACCTTCCTCAAGTCAGTGGGACCGTTTCGGTCAGAGGGACTGAAATGTTGTAAGAATAAAAATGAATCAAGCGTGAGACAGTGTGCGGGAGTTTCCTTAACCTTTCAGACAAAGTGCTTCTCCTCCGACGCACCTGTCGCCCAGTCAGGTGTGCAGAGTCTGCACAGAACCAAGTGGAGTTTGAACCGCTGACCTTTGGGTTGCTGTGTAAGTGCTCTTAACACTCTCCACCACCGCAGTTCTAACCTCCCTCTCTGTCTTTGTCCTCAGGTGCATTGGCTGTGCTGATCCCAGAGTTGGACCTGGTCATCTCTCTGGTGGGCTCCGTCAGCAGCAGCTTCCTGGCCCTGATTTTCCCTCCTCTCCTTCAGCTTGCAGTGTTCCACAACGATGGCCTCTCTCCTCTTGTCTCCATTAAGAATCTTGTGATCAGTGTTGTTGGCTTCATTGGATTTTTGGCAGGAACGTACATCGCGATTGAACAAATCATCGCCAGGAATGTCCAGAAACACATAGAAGCCACAGCCTCCTACATGGTCCAATAGTTAAAACGTTTAATATAGGTGGAGTTGTCGGACATTTTCAGATTTCTCCTCTATATTATGTAAATGTGTCTTGGGGCCATGTGCAACATGAGTCCAACCATGTTTATATTTCTACTACTACTTCATTAATAATAATAATGCATTGGAAGTGAGGCTGCCAATTGGCCCCTTCAACTGTCACCAACATCCAAACACACCACATTCATACTAGGCAAGGAGGGTGAAGTCTCCTGCCTAAAGACACATCAGTTTGTGCTAGAGCTACTCTTGCCCAACTGTAGCATCTAGTGTTATCAGTTATCTCCCATCCAAATACTAACCAGGGCCAGCCCAAATACTAACCAGGGACTTCAGGCATTGACAAGTAGGTATTGCACTCCTCAGTTACTCTATGTAGCCCCAGCATGTCATGTCTACAATCATTTATAGAGTCATAACATTCAAAGCTACCCATAGTTGTTAAAATAATTGTTTGTTTTTTTTGGAACTGTGAGGTAGTATTTGCGTTTAAAATGTTAAATAGCTTTTAATGGTTAATATCTCTGTAACTATGGGCCCTATCCACATGAAACAAAACCTGGTACAATGTTCATGGCGAGACATAGTGTAGGTTTGTGGACCAATCCCTAATCAGTATTTATAAAGTTCAATTGAATGTGTAGACACCTGTCCTCCACCTAAGATCATGACATGCTTAAATGGTTTAAATGGTTAAAAGCCCTCAAAATGGCAACTTTTTTTTAAGACAAAATAATTGTCTTGAACACACAACTATCAAAAAGCAGACATAAGGAATTTCATTAATGGATCCTCAAAATGTCATCCAGCAACATAAAACCCCAATGGTGAACTTACTGCCATGCATTCAGAATGTAACTTGTATAGTTCATACCTCCCAGTGTAAACTGTAATTTCACCAGTCGAAAATGTTGACGCCTATCCTGTTATGTCTAAAGAAGTCATTATGAATAAATTATTAAACTTTAATCAAACTGTCTGTAAAATATATTTCATTACTGATTACCCCCATAAAAACATTCTGACTGATTATATTGCCATTGGCTTTCCTCAAAAATGTACCAAATTTAAATACATTATAAAAGTGTCCATATAATATTGATAAAGATGCATTATGTAATGGGGACCATAGGAATGGTATTGCTTTGCCTGGAAAGGTCCACAGTATGACATTAAACTTGTCTATCTTGCATTTATTCAAATAGGTGTTTTTATGACTACAACACATATTTATTGCTGCCATGGAGATAGATAAGTATATACATTTTGTTGATAAGTTACATAGTGTACCTTTAAATTATGAAGTATGATCTCACCTTTTGTTTTATAATTCATAATTATGACAACACAGATTTCATTTCATTTAATGTTTGTGCACTTACATTTTTGCCTTATTTGGTGTAAAACAGTGCAATATTATAATCCTGTAATAGTAGATTTGTAGTTTAAATAACATTAGGTCTGAGTTTTAAGGCTTTTAACTAGTTCTTATCTAATGGACTAGGGCTGGGTGATAGTCAAAATGTATTTTAAATGTCATTAAATTAAAGGTTTTTTATAAAGTAACATTTGTCTAACCCCATACAGATATACTGTAAAAGCAGCTTTTAGGGTCAAAATGAGATCGCTGTGTGCTCTTTAATTATAAACCTTTTATGTCCTCCGTGAACCAGGAAGGGATGGTGCACTATTGACATGCTAGTTGCTAGTTGCTACTCTGGCCTGGAGTTGTGAATGATTAGAATGCTTGAAATGTGATAGTAAACTAGTTCAATTTTCCACACTTTTAAAATGGTAAAAATCAGATACTTTAATGTAAATCATGATAGGTTATTGCTTCAGAAATACAGGTATTATTTGACAGATTTTATACGTTTTCAAAATTCTCATTCTTTGCTGCATGGGGAAATTATTTATTGGAAAACATTTATAACATTTTCAGTGGTGTTTTTAAAGATTCTAGGCTAAAATGAGTTTGTTCTGAAGGTCATCATTGATCATCATCTGAAGGTCATTGATTTAAAAAGACAAGTTAATATTGATTCTATAGGTTGAGATATGCTGCTATGTTATATAACACGAAAGCTTTTTATTCTGATAAATATTCATAAATGGGTAAATAATTTTCTGCAAGATTGAGTTATTTAAGAGATTACATTTTGTTCTACAATTTCAAGTTATGCACTCAATACAAAATGTCAAATATGTCATAGTATCACCCAGCCCTATTGTCTGTCATGCTTTTAATCTGCTCAATGTTTTTATTGCACCTAGATGTAAAAGTTTTTGCCACAACTTTGAAGTGTCCAATATTTTATTATTTTATTTTGAACTTTTTTTTTTGGTATTTTTCCTCCTGTCTGCTCCAAGCTTTTAAATGTAATTATGGTAAGTATTCCTATATCTAAATGCATTCCCACAATTTTCCACAATTGTGTTAAATCTTATATGCATATATGCATATATGCATATATGTATGTATATATATATATATATATATATATATATATATATATATATATATATATATATATATATATATATATATATATATATATGGGTATGGGGTCAGTTCTTCAAAACAATTACTATAACATGGTAGCAGTAAAAGTTTGTCAGCTACAGTTAAAGGGCCTATATTATTACTATTTTCTGGTCTGTGCTATGTTATTTCCTCATCTGGGATTGTGTTTTGTTCACACATTTGACACACAAACCCTGCATATTTAGTCTGGAGCACTTTGAGTAGCATTACATGACATCACAGAGTGGAACAGTTTGGGAAGAAAAACACAATGTGTTTTTAAAGTCCATACACCTTCAGTAGAACAATTTGGATAATTTCAGCCCTGGAGTTGCTCATTTCTACTGAACAAAAAGTAAAAGGTAGCTGCTAACTTCAAAACTACTGCACATGACCATTTTGAGCTTTGGAGATGTAGACAGACTAATAATGTGTGAATGAAACAAAACACAACGCTGTGTATGTTTTTGAGAAGGTAACATTCCAACATGGTGAAAAGCTCACGTGAGTCAATTTTGCGTAATGTAAGACCTTTAAAGTAGATTTTTGTTTTATCATCTGACCTGAACAATAAGAAAAGTTATTTCTGCATGTGATCATAATGTCATTAAAGACCATATTTTCCGATGCTTGTCTGCCGGTACATGTTTGTTTACTTTTACACCAATTAAAAGGCTTATAATACACAATTTTGAACCATGAGGGGGGTCAAGAAAAGTCAAGAAGTCAAGTAAAAAAAAATGCCATGGATTTAAACAACACATTTTCAAGAGCCCGTGAATACAAGTGTTTATGGTCCTATTTAGGTGTTTGATTTTCAACAAAAGGTGAGAGTGACTCACTGAAAAACTGTTGGCTAATGCTAAGCTATCAAAAAATGAATAAATAAAGATCAGTTATTCAAGTCTAACTTGAATAACAGAGCGTCAGACATCAAAACATGGAATGTTGATGACATCAACTTCAAAGTCAGACCCACCACTCTCCTCTATGAAAACATTGTCTTCATTCTGTGCATGTGTCTGAAAAAGTCATGCATGTGAATATCATGTGCCAAAGGCTTTATGAGAGCTATGGACATGTTTAATAATCTACTTCCTCCTTTCATGGTTAGAAACTCAGATACTCTAGATTTAACATGTGGGTGCAGTTACATGGCCAGTACAAATCAGATCACTAGAATAATCAGGCTAACCTCAGTGAGTGGAGCTTTAACACCTAAGGCATTCATTCTGCATGAGGAAGTGTCACTAAAACCAGGACTAAACTAGGGCTGGACCAGGACTGAACCAGGCCAAAACTAGGTCTAGAATAGGTCTAAACCAGGACTAAAATAAGGCTAAACCAGGATTACACAAGGGCTAGACCAGGTCTAAACCAGAGATAGATCAGGACTGAACCAGGAATAAACCAGAACTAAGATGGGACTAAACTAGACCAGGACTGAACCCAGGAGTAAATTAGAGCTAGAACAGGCACAACCAGGATCTAATTCAGAACTGAACCCATAACTGTTTGGGGGACAAGGAAGTGGTACAGTTATGTACACTATAATAATCTGTTATTACAAAATGACCATGTCAGGTTCTATTGGCCTGTTCAAAACCATCATTCTTTTGTTTATTCTGAGGTCAGTAAACAAAGTGTCCTTTGTTTACCTGTGACCTGGATGTTGACCTCTGAACTCTGACCCTGGAGGAGTGAAGGACATTTGAATGAGATAGTTAGACATAATAGAAAGAAATGCTCTGACATGATTTTGAGAGAGCAGAAGTGAAGCGAAACATAACAACCTTAAACTAAACTAGAACTAAACTGCAGCTAGACCAGGACTAAACTAGAACTAGACCAAGATTTAATCAGGAGGCAGTGGGGAGGAGCGAGTCTCGTGTCGGGCGGCGTCTCTCCCTCCGGCGCACCTTTAACCGGTTATCAATCCGGTTGGCTAAAGTAATGCGAGACCTCAAATCAGAGGGCTCGTCTCGGGAAACCAGCTCGTCTTTTAAGTGTTCGTTTAGTCCCTTTAAAAAGGCGACCCGAAGCGCACTATCAGTCCAGTCCACCTCCGCAGCATACGTTCAAAACGCGATAGTAAAGTCAGCTACGGACCTGGACCCCTGGGCGAGGCTTAACAGACGAGAGGCGGCATTAGCCTGGTAGTGCGGGTGATCAAACACTAATTTAAAAGCAGATACAAAGTCATTAAAGTTCAAATTGTCCAGAACTGTGTTAGCAAATCGTGCCTCTGCCCACTGGAGAGTCCTTCCCCGGAGTAATCCACAGATGTAACATATTTTAGCAGCCTCAGAACTGAAACGGGTGGGGCACCGCTGGAACACGAACATGCATTGAAACAGAAAACCCCGACAGAGGCTGGGCTGACCTCAGTAGGGGTCGGGATCCATGCCCCTGGACTCCGGAGGGCGCAGCGGCGCCGCGGTCCCGGCAGCGGCAGAGGCGGTGACAGGAAACACGGGCGAGGCAGCGAGCAGTGCGGTGACTTGATTGTGAGCTGGCACACCTGTTGTGTCAGAGTCAGCAACGTCAGGATGGATTGATCATGCTGTCCGATGATCACTCCGTGATGGGAGAACGCCTGGCGCAGCGTCTGGTCCGGTCCCGAGTCTGCTTGGTCCATGTTGGCCACATCGTTCTGTCGTAATGCTGGTGTAGACGGGACAGGCAGAACTCGGAGCAAGTTTACAGTGTTTATTTACAGTTTGTGAATTAACAGACAAATGATGGCAAGACCGGCAAGGAGCGGGGAGCAGGATGCGAGCCAGAGTCCCGAAATGCGTCGCGGACAGCGGGGACAGGGACAGGGACAAAGCCAGAGGTGACGGAGCAGGGGCAGTCCAGGAAACAGGAACCAGAGCGGGGAACGAGGTGCAAGCCAGGGTCCAGGCGGTGGAGACAAAGAGCAGACAATACCGGAGCAGGGACGTGGGGGTCAGGAACGGAGCCAAAGACGAAGGAGCTGGGACGGTCCAAGGAGCAGGAATCTGAGAGCAGCAAAAACCCAGTAAGCATCAAAAAGCTAGCATGAAGAGTGTACAATAGTGATGTTATGAGACGTGCCGAGGCTTCGAAGCGAGTGTCGAGTAATGAAGGGAGTGTTTCCGCAAAACGCGTATCGAGGCTTGCTTCATTTGGGGGAGGAGCTGAAAATGATGACGTCCGAAGCCTCGTTGCCCGGCAGTACCATGTGATTGCTTCAGGAAGTGGCTCGGATTTTGCCGCGAGCTTTTAGTGCTATATAGACCCCTCAGGCTCCATTCAAAATGTGGGTGTTTGTAAGAGAGTTGCGTTTAGTTGAGAGTTTGGAGAATTTGGATAGTTGGTTTTGGATAGCGTTTATATAGTTTGTATATAGTTTGTAGATAGTTTGCAGATAGTTTGGAGAGTTTAGGGAGAGAGATTTAGGACCCAAATTTATACAAACTGGCACTTACATTTTTGCGCACACCGGCATCCTCTGTGCCTTGTGAAAGGCACAGAGGATGAGGAGAGGTTGTTTCAAAGAAAAAATAAAATAAAATAAATCTTTTAAAAACAAAAACTATTGAGAAACTCTTGTTTTTGAATAAAAATGAATAAAATTTCCCCTGTCCAGTACATCATTGTCCAAGTTACACAAGCATTATCTGTGCCCCCTTTCCCTAGTTCCACAAGCACTTTCACTGTCCTGTCTGATTAAACCCTTTGCCATTTTCAGAAAAACAGCTTTACTTGCCATATTTGAGAAAATGTATACACACAGAACACATACAAAATTTATTATACATATATGTGATAATATATGGACACATATGATTTGGTCATACATTCTTTGTCATTCATAGTGATTCCCAACATACATAACAGACAAAAACATTCAATGCATCACACATTATGTGGTTCAGATAAAGTTGCCTGTGATTACACACTTGGCCAGTGGTGGTTTCATAAGCACATGAAGCTTCGAGAAATGAACCCTTTCTCTAACCAGTTGGCTCAAGTGGTTCAATGCTTCATGAGGCTTCATCTCACCATCACTAGTGATGGGAAAAATGAACCCGAGCGCCGAAGCTTGTGCCGAGTAAAATGGGTGTGAAAAAGTGAAGCTTCCTGATTCCAAAACACCAAAACCACATGACCGAAGCTCCAGCCACTGAGGATGACGTCATGCTTCATTTGCCGGTTCACTTCCTTTATAAGCGCTTTGAATCCGGCGACCCCTCGTGGGTGTTGTCGGTGTTTGTAGTGAGTGAGCTTGTTCAATTCATTTTATTTTTGTAACACCCAAAATCACAACAACAGTTGTCTCGAAGGAAGTTCATGTTTTGGTTGATGGGGGAAACCGGAGTACCTGGAGGAAACCCATCCAGACACGGGGAGAAACATGCAAAACTCCACACAGAAAGGCCTGGGCGACCCGGGGATAGAAACAAACTTTCTTGCTGTGAGGCATGAGTGTTGTCACTCAGCCACCGTGCTGCCTACACACAAAGACAAACAGGAAAACCAAACAACAGGAAAAATCAGACAAAACAAGAAAAATCGGCCAGGCGAGGAGGAGGGAGGAGGGCGGAGGAGGGCCAGGCGAGGAGGAGGAGGGCCAGGCGAGGAGGAGGAGAGCTGGGCAAGGAGGAGGAGAGCCAGGCGAGGAGGAGAGGGAGGCGGGTGGAGGAGGGCCAGACGGGGAGGAGGAGAGGGTCCAGCTGTCGTTGGGGCATCTGAAAGAGTTACACTCCACAGGGGGAGTGGGACAGGAATAGCATTGCTGATGAGAAAATAGGAGGAAGCAGAGGATAGTGCTCAGGTTGCCATACTTCCCCCAGCTTGTTATCTCCTACTGCAGCCTATCTTATCCCGGGTTTTAATGTCACTCCCAGCCAATCTGGTCATAGTTAGTTCGGAGTGACAATAAACTAAGTAACCTGGTCATAAGCTATACCGAAGAGGGAGGTTTTAAGCCTGGTCTTAAATACAGAGACTGTGGGGGCTTTTTTAACATCAGCAGGGAGTTGATTCCATAGCACAGGAGCTTGGTAACTCAATGCTCTCCCTCCCGCTGTACTTTTGGACACTCTAGGAACCACTAATAGTCCTGCATTCTGAGAGCGGAGTGCTCTGTTTGGCTGGTACGGGACAATAGCATCTTGCAGATAGGATGGGGCCATACTGTTTAGGGTTTTATATGTCAGGAGGAGGACTTTGAATTTGATTCTAAGCTCGACAGGAAGCCAGTGCAGATATTTTAGTACAGCACTGATGTGGTCTCTTCTTTTAGTTCCTGTTAGGACTCTGGCCGCTGCATTTTGGACCAACTGGAGGCTCCTTATAGTACTTTTGGGGCAGGCAGCGAGCAGAGAATTACAGTAATCAAGTCTGGAAGTAACAAATGCATGGATGAGTTTTTCAGCATCGTTTTTAGGTAAAATATTTCTAATTTTAGTTATATTTCACAGGTGAAAGTATGCGGTTTTACAAGCTAGGTTTATATGGGCTGTGAATGAGAGATTTTGATCAAATAGGACTCCAAGATTTTTTACAGTAGGGCTAGAAGCTATACTCACATTGTCGAGTGAGATTATCTGGTCCGACAGAGAATCTCTTTGACCTTTGGGACCAATGACAATGACCTCTGTTTTTTCAGGATTTAAGAGCAGGTAATTCAAGGTCATCCAGGTTTTGATGTCCTTCACACAGGCACTGAGTTTATCTATTTGCTCAGTCTGATTTGGTTTCATTGATAAGTACAGCTGAGTGTCATCAGCATAGCAATGAAAATTAATGCCATGTTTTCTGATAATGTTACCTAATGGCAACATATACAGAGTAAATAGGATTGGACCCAGCACAGATCCTTCTGGAACGCCACAGGCTACTTTAAAACAGGGAGAGGTGCACTGGTTTATACTAACAAATTGGTACCTATCTGATAGACAGGATTTAAACCATTTGAGGGCGGTCCCTCTGATTCCAAAGTTACATTCTAACCTCTGCAGTAGAATGTTGTGCTCAATGGTGTCAAACGCAGCACTGAGGTCCAATAGGACCAGGACTGAAGCCAGCCTGTTATCAGCAGCTAGTAGTAGGTCATTTGTTACTTTAAGCAGTGCAGTCTCTGTGCTGAGCTCTGAATCCAGATTGAAATTTTTCAAATATATTATTGTCCTACAGGTGCCGGCAGAGCTCGTTCTAAAATTTTTGAGAGGAAAGGAAGATTAGAGATAGGTCTGTAGTTGGCTAGTTCATCAGGATTTAGGTTAGGTTTTTTCAAAATGGATTTAATCACAGAATACTTAAAGGACTGAGGAACGTAGCCATTTTCTAATGACATTTATTATGTTATGGATGGAATCTATTATTAGGGGGAGGGCTTCTTTGAGGAGTCTGACTGACTTGGTATTACAGACTGGATTAGCTCAGAGCTGATTTTTGGAGTAGCTTTGCTGATTTTGCCTCTAATGGTTGTAATTTTGTAATGGAAGAATTGAAGAAAGTCATCACAACTAATGTTCGAGGGGATAAGAGACTCATTAGCAGTGTGAGAGTTTGTCAGCCTGGCTACAGTGCTGAACAGAAATCTGGGGTTATTTTTGTTTACTTCTATTAGATTTGAATAGTATCTGGTTTGGGCTTTCTGCAGAGCAGCCTTATAAGTGAGCAGGCAGAGCTTCCAATGCCTTCAGAGACTGCCCAGCGCGCGAGCGGCGCCAAAGCTTCTCTGTGCGTCTTACATGTTGTTTGAGTGTCCTGAGCTGTAACGTGTACCATGGAGCCGGAGGTCTTGGTTTAATGCTTTTCTGTTTTAGCGGAGCTACATCATCGAGAGCAGATTTTAAGGTGAGCATTGTTCTGTCAACCAATTGATCAGTGACAATTGGATTCAAATTATTCTCATTGTCACATGACATATCTTTTAGTAATAGCTCAATAATTTCTTTAAACTCTGTAACCGAGAGATTGTCTGTATTTGAGAAATTACTGAATCCTTTTGTGAACTTGTACAAAGAATATTCCTCTAGTCTTGGTGTAAGTAACAGGCACTTTATTCTTTCACTCTGGTGATTGATTAAAATGGGTGTCTGAGTGTTAAATTATATTTATTTTGGTATGGGCACATTCTGCTGTCACATAATGCACAAATAAATCCTCTCCCTTTACAGATGGAGCCTGCTAGAAAAAGGAGGACTTCCCCTGTATGGAGATATTTTGAAATGATCTCGCACAATAAGGTGTCAATAAATTGGGCTAAGCCTAATGACACTTACTGTATTTGAAGGCTCTCTAATGTGAAGAAATGATTGTTTGTTGTAGTAGAAGGTTAAATTACATAGTAAGCTAATTGATGTAGGCCTCAGTTCCACAAGCATTTACTTGACTTCTAGTCAGCAAACATTAACATACGCAATTACTTTCAAATTCGGTTCTGCCCAAGACATTTAGTAGGCTACATTTTGTATCGTTTGCTGGAACATAGTTGTTTAAAATAACACCATTCCCTTGACTTAGCATTTGTCATAGCTAATTTATTGTGTAACAAAATTTGACTGAATCTTTTTTTGTACAATGAAGTGTGAACCTTCAACCAACAAAGCCTGCTGAGCATTTATTTAATTTCTGTCTTACTCCTGCTAATAAATACTCATTTTACAGGTAAAGTGCTTGGTCTGTAACAAACAGTTGGCATACAACAATAATACGTTGTAATGGAAATTAAAATATTGTGTTATTATTTTACCTTTTAGAAATCACATGGTCTCGTAACTAAAACTCATTTGGTTTGGTCGTCAAAGACAGTGTTAGAAAAACCATTCTCATGTCAACCCTTTTGTTCCCTTTTGGTGGCTGGACTTGTTAAGATGTGTTGTAATGCAAGTGAAAGTAGATGCAACCGGACCATACAGTCGTCTTTCAATCCTCCCTATTGACCCCCTGAGGGGACCCAGCTCATGAATGTCTTCAGGAGCTGGTCTGACCACACCTCAGCAGAAGTACCACACTCCCTCCCCTGAAGTGTTTGACATCTTGTATTGTTTCTACTCCACATGCTACTTCACACCTTGTATTGTCTCTACTCCAAATGTTACCTCCTGAGGGGAACCGGCTCCTGAATGTCTCCAGGAGCTGGTTTGACCACCCCTCAATGGGAGTGTCACATGCTTACTTTGAAATGTATGTCCTCTGGTCATCTCAAACTATATAAACTGGGTGCTTTCCAGCATTCAGGGTCTGACATAAGGGGGAGTTGCTGTCGGACCTATTTCTTGCAAGAAATAAACTCTTGTCTATGCTTCAACATTCATCAGAGCTGCAAAAGGAGTCTTATTTCCACGATTTCTTGGTGTCAGAAGGGTCTTTCCTCAATCGATCGTCGGGACCAAATTGGTACAGGGACTGGCCATCCTACGATGATTTTTTCCTTTTTTTCCGATCCTCTAACCTCACATTTCGAGATGGGAGGACTGCACCCAATGTCCCAGATCATCGTTGCTGGAACAACGAACTCAAATTGTAATTGGACAAAGGCCTGGTGAGTTTGAAACATTGACATAATTATCTTTTGGGGTAAAAAAAAAATAAAAATTAAATTTTAAATATCTAGCATTTGGGCTTGCATGGCTTTTTGCTTCTCATAATAGAGTAAAAAAGAGAAAAAATAAAGAAAGGAATGTTGTGGGTTTGAGTCCCATATAAGCCGGCGACCAGCAATACTACTGTCTAGCATAAAAAAAAAAAAAGGGCTAGCAGTATCCAGGTGAAAGTCCTGAGTCAAGAAAACAGGAGCTGAACGAATTAAGGCAGCCACAGACGTCCTGTGAAATACATCTATAAAATGGGAAGCACAAAGTCAAAGGAGAGTGCACCTCCAGAAAGTCCAATTGTAGATATCATGAAAGCAAAGTATGGGGATAAAAGTGTTAAATATTTGCATGAATGGGCTGCAGAATATGGGTTTCCCATAGGGAGTACTTTGAAGTTAAAGAATCTGCAAGCATTTGAAAGCAAATTACGTGACACTGAGTCTGAAATGAGAAAAATGTCTGTGAAAAAATTTGAAAAAATTGAAAGTTACAAAGAATGTTTAGAAATGTAGAAAACTGAGGCTGAGAATAGAAACAGAAAACTTTGCAAAATCAACTACCTTTCTCAAAAGACAACAATCAAATGTGTGATGTGACTGCACCCCACTCGCAAAAGATTTCTTTGTCTCCACAGTTGACAGCACTGAAGCTGGATCCTGATCTGGATGGAACCCATCTGACTTGTCACACCGATCCTCCACCGTATACAATACCACAGCCAAATGGACAATTACAACCCCAGCCGAACAGAAGTGATCTTCCACAGCAGAGTGAGACAAACTCACAATGGACAATCTCACCCAATGCTCCCCTAGCGGTAGTGCTACAGGACTCACCTCCCATTGGTCACAGATTACGCCAACGACAGGAAGAAACAACATTTAACATGCCCATGGTTGAGGTCTCAGGACCAGAAGGGCCAACACTGGTTTTTCGCCTCACATACCTATTTTTTAAATGGACTAAAGCCAGAAATTGCTTACAAGGCAAACACAAGACATGACTATGGAAACCCCTACAAGCTATTGTGCATTGAGAACTATCCAGCTGGCACCTGAAAGTGCTTATGAATCAAGCTGTTTCCTAATGGAAGAACAAGCTGCAGTTGTTCCAGCCCTACAAGAAGTTCCTAAAACTCTGTAGGCTGTCAGCAAATATGATGTTGGCCTCATCAAAAATTGTGAACCTGTTGTGATCACCCCAAAATCTAACTTTAGACCATGTAAACCACAATATCCCCTTAAGCACGAAGTAATTGAGGGAATAACACCTGTTTTTGAATCTCTAAAAGCATCAGGATTCCTTGTGATGACTCCCCTGTGCATACACCTCTATTCCCAATTAAAAAGATTAGAGAAAAAGAACAGCCTATCGAATGGCGTTTTATCCAAGACTTACAAGCAGTAAACGCTGCAGTTCAACCTCGAGCTCCAAACGTTCCTAACCCGTACACTATTCTGTCCCAAGTTCCTCCTGATTCAAATTACTTTTCTGTTGTAGATCTGTCAAATGCCTTCTTTAGTGTACCAGTCCACCCTGACAGTCAATATTGGTTTGCATTTAACTTCAATGGCCGAGCTTACACATTTACTCGTTTGTGTCAAAGGTATTGTGAAAGTCCAAACATTTACAATGATACGCTCAGGAAAAGTCTTGAATCCCTAGTCCTTACTCCAGGGACAGCCCTACTTCAGTATGTAGATGACATAATGATTTGCAGTCCAACTAAACAACAATGTGAAAGGGACACAGTCAAACCCCTGCAACACCTTGCTGCAGAGGGCCATAAAGCTAGTCTTTCTTGAACAAATTACAATTTGTTCAAGAAAAAGTCACATTCCTGGGTCACATAATTACATCAAAAGGTAAAAGTCTGTCTCCAAAATGCGTTGAAGCCATTCAAAATCTTCCAAAACCAATTACAAAAAAACAAATGATGTCTTTCCTGGGAATGTGCTCTTATTGTAGACAATTAATTCCAAATTATGCAATCTTAGAAGCCCCGCTCAGCTCCCTAATTCACGGTAAAAATTTGCAATCGCATGACAAACTCACATGGACACCTGATGCTGATCATTCATTTACCACATTGAAAATAGCTCTCCAAACCACTCCCACTGTTGGGTTACCAGACCCAAACCGACCATTCACACAAATGGTTGATGAACGTAATGCTTGCATGACATCTGTTTTGTTACAGGATCACGGGGGAAAAATGCGACCTGCTGCTTACTTTTCAGCCAAACTGGATCCTGTTGCTGCTGGCATGCCAAGATGCCTTAGCTGCTGAAAAAGCCATAATGGCATCTAGGGACATTGTGGGTTATTCAGATTTAACTCTTCTTCTTCCTCATGCTGTGTCAATGATTTTACTTGAACAGAAAACATCTCAACCGCTCGATGGCTACATTAAACACTGTGCTTTTAGACATGCCTAACATCACAGTGAAACGATGTAATGTGTTTTATTTGTTACAGGAGATGTGGATGCTGCAGAATTTCTCTTTTTTTTTCTTTTCATGTTCCTACGACATAACAACTAACTAACCAACCAATAACAGTTTTGGGCTTCACAAAATGTTCCTTTCAGAACAGCAATTTAAGAGAGCAATTGTTCTCTTGCAGCAGAAGACAACTACGCCAAAATTGACACATGTATATATACATATATATAAATGTGTCAAAAGGAGGGATGTTAGATGTTTCTCAACATATGCGCAGAAATACTGCCAAAGGTGCATTATCTGTGCTGTGCATAATGTAGGTAAGACAATTCCAATGACACAGGCTGTTCATCCTCCACCAGAACATCCATTTGAACATCTAATGATGGACTTTATTGAATTGACACCGGCACAAGGTGAAAACAGCCCTTCCAACACCTGCATCCAAACACCTCCACAACTTCCAGCCTGGCGACTGGGTGATGGTAAAGGACCTGCGGAAGAAGCATTGGTGTTCCAGACGCTGGCAAGGTCCTTTCCAGGTTCTCCAACAACACACACGGCCGTCAAGACTGCTGAAAGAGCAACATGGATACACAGCAGCCACTGCAGGAAGGTCCCACATCCCAGAGATGACCCAACATCTACAGAGAACCTCCAAGCACCAGCCGCAGAACCAGCTCCCCAAGGCACAGCCATCTAACGACTACATCTACTACAATGGCAGATCTTTCTACCCATCTTCACGTCTCAACCGGCACACAGCTGTCCAACACAGTGTGGATCATATTGGTCATTTTACCTTTGCCCTTGGATACACGAACACTGTCAAGCCTACAAACACCCACCAGCCGTGAGTGCAACAGAAATGGATGAGAGTTTTCTGGGAAACTATCGTGCCAAACAAGCTCTTACTAAATGCAATCACAACACTGCATGCGCTCTGGCACTATTGAACAAACAGGACTTACAGATTGATGGGAACTGTTGGATTTGTCACGCACTGTCAAACAGATGGCAAGCAGAACTATTGACAGCAAAGTCAGTGCTACAGACTCAAACAATACAGCAGTCCCAGTCATCTTGCCCTATTCCCCATGGAATGATGCTGTTGCTGATTGCTGGCAACCAAATTCGAAACAACATGCCAGTAGTCCCACATCCTAAGATCACTTGTTTAGAGAATCATCCTGCGACAAGCAACATAGTGATTAATGTTCCTCTTCAGAATGCAGAAACTTGTCTATGCTCAACATCGACACAAGGCCCATACCTAGGACACTCTCAATGCCAAACCAAAATATACATGAACAAAGACTCAACCCAAAGTTGTTCTTTTAACTGGACTAATGGCACAACAATGCATTTCCCTTGGCCGTTCCAAATGCTGTCTTCTAAACCTGGAATTATGTGGTCATGTGGCACAGAAGCTTTTTACAGTTTGCCACCTGAACTCCAATGGTCTGGATGCTGCCACCCATCTGTTGTTACCACAGGGATAACAGTACTATATGAAGACAAACATGTTCGAATTGAACGTGATCTTTCGGGAGTGCCCCACTCGTACAAAGGTTTCGTTCTGTCAGACCCATGGACGACTCCAGGAGCAAACATAGGATGGTCTGTGTTCCTAGGAGGAGGCACCGCTGCAGCCCTGAACAAAATCATTGTCTCTACTCCAAATGTTACCTCCTGAGGGGAACCGGCTCCTGAATGTCTCCAGGAGCTGGTTTGACCACCCCTCAATGGGAGTGTCACATGCTTACTTTGAAATGTATGTCCTCTGGTCATCTCAAACTATATAAACTGGGTGCTTTCCAGCATTCGGGGTCTGACATAAGGGGGAGATGCTGTCGGACCTATTTCTTGCAAGAAATAAACTCTTGTCTATGCTTCAACATTCATCAGAGCCTGCAAAAGGAGTCTTATTTCCACAACAACGTCATCGATGATTAGACACTACAAGGGATTGCATGGTCAAATCGGAAATGATGACGTGGCAGCTCAGCCAGCTGCGGCAGCCATTAGTCAACGTATAATAATAATAATAATAATAATAATAATAATAATAATAATAATAATAATAATAATAATAATAATAATAATTAAAACTGCAAGCAGTGATAAAGGCCCTCGCCACCCCTTGCGACCGCGGGGTACATGCCACCGCGGAGATCCTGCCTTTTGTTCCTGCTTACATCGCTCCTCCCCCCAAAATCAGCGACTGAGTAATACTACTCTATTCATTCCAATGAGAGCATTTATGACATTGTCACGCCTGCATGGTTGGAAATAGAGGTATGTCTTCATTGGCTTTTTTGTTCAGTATGATGAGAGGAATATGTGTACCAAATTTCAATGGTCTATGACAGTAATTATTTTTCATCCTTGTTGACCAAAACCCATGTATTTCAATGAGAAATGTCAGACATTGCCATGGCAACACCTTTAAAAATATAGGTATGGTGTCATTGACTTTTTTGTTCAGTAATGGAATAGGGATGTCCATGCCAAATTTCAAATGTTTGTGACAAAGTAATTTTTTTACGTGCCATTTAAAAATTTCAAGGGGGCGCTGTGGAGCAATGTAATATTTGATATGTGTAAATTGCATATCTATGCACTCAGATCAAGATTTTGAACAAAATATATATTAATGCCGGAAAATAGGAAACTGCATGTTTGAGCTACAGGCCATTTAATACTTCAAAAAACTTCTTTTGTTTTTGCAGGCTGGCCACACCCACATTTTATAACTTAGAAAATTCCAAAAGAATTCCCTATAATCCCACATGGGTCTAGTAAATTGTGACAATTTTGCAAGTTTCTTGAATGAAAATCCACGGCATAAAAAATCCAAATGTTAGAGTTAAAATTTTGAAAAAATTGAGTTCTGCCCACAATGGCCGACTTCCTGTAGGGTTTAGGGTGGGGTCATAATATATTTTTTTACTTGTCTTGACATGTTCTATGTTTGTATTAAATTTTATTTGTCTACGATGAAAAAGGTCTCTCATTGACGTAATGCATTTTGAATTTTGAGGTGGTGCTATTGAGTCATTTTGAAAGAATAATTTTTTTGAACATCAAAATAATAAATTTTTTGCCAAACTTGAATTTTGGGTCCAATAAAATTTACTTTTCGTTAACGTTCAGGGGGTCAAAAATGACTTCAAAGCGGTAAGTATAATAATTATGGAATTTTTTTTCCCCACCCATTATTTTTCTCCTAAACCATAATAGCTACAGTCATGTGACTTTCTCACATTGTGCCCCATCACAAATAAGGCCCCTGTGAATTTCTTCACAAGTCCACGACAAATCAATTGTCTTCTACGAATTTTTGAATATGAAATTTGAAGAGGGTGCTAGAGAGCCATTTTGTGAGAGAGTGCCTTGATTTGCATATCATTGCGTTCAGCTCACAAATGTGCATAAACGCTGTATTAGCGTTTTCTTAACAAAAAATGTGTGAAAGAGAAATATTTTTTTTGAAATATTCCAAAATTTGCGATTTTGTTGAAAATTCACCCTGACCACACCCAAAGTCATAATCAAAATGTTATTGATAATCTTTAATCACACATGGGTTTAGTGAGATTTGGCCAAATTTGAAGTGTTTGTGATGAAAACTGCGAGAAAATGTCCTGAATGTGAGGGTGTGCACTTTTGTCATTCCTGTGTTTGATCCAATATGGCTGACTTCCTGTACATTTTAGGGTGGGGCCATAATATAATTTTTGTCATGTCCCGACATGTTCTATTTTTTGATGTGAGTTTCAGATTTTTACGTTGACTTTTTTCCGAGTCGGGCTCCCATTGGCCCCATGAAAATCAAAGTTTGAGGTGGCGCTACCGAGTCGTCTTTCGTTATTTTTTCTCGGGGTCTTTTGTGACAATTAGAGGTAGTTGAGTTCTAATTTTTGACACCACTCACTGCCATGTCGGGGCGTGTTTACTACTTGATTTTTGCCATTTTCCATGCTCCGGACGCAGTTTTAATGAGTCCCTCGCCGGGACGGAGTCCCAGGCTCGGGCCTAATAAATTATTATTATTATTATTATTATTATTATTATTATTATTATTATTATTATTATTATTATTATTATTATTATTATTTATATCCAGAATCCAGATCAGCCATGCTTGATGCTGGAGTTGTGAACATGATGTTGTGGAATTTCTAATGGTCAAAAAGTCTTAAAGATATAAAAATCAACAGAGAAGTTGTCTTGAATCAAAGGTCTGGTTTATTGAATCAACTGTGCACAATTGTCAAAGAGCTGTGTCCCTAACGGTGTCGTCTCGCCCTCAGCTGACAAATGTAAACAATACAGAGTATTTATACCACCAAAACAATCTTGCCAGTTTGGTCTACTCGAAGTGGCTTTGACGCCAGACACAAAAGACATAACATAACAGATAGTATTATGAAGGTTAGGTCAAAATGATCCATAATAATACAAATAAAGATTTATGCTAAAGAATGCCATAACAATTCCCCCCTTTTGATTACAATAAATCACATTTATTTTTAATCAACTCAACTTAAATCTTTATTTCAAAATCACACATGGAAAAACATGAAAACATGTACCCAAAATCATCCCTGAATAAAATATTTCAAAAGAAAGAACACCTGATCAAAATAAAATCACAGGAATAACATAACTGCTGTATTCATACTGATTATGGAACACATAGAAGAGAAAATAAAATACAACCTGATTGGTAGTATCGATTTAAATTACACGCATCATTAAAGTTTTCTGTTTTTTTTTCTCTTTTCTCATTTTATAATTTTTTTTGTCTAATCAAAATGCTCAGCAGCCCACTCCATGCCCAAGCCGTTGCTGGACGCATCCGCGCCATCAGCCGCCACCCAGAACATGAAATGGAACTCACTGAGGTTGAAGTCTGCTCATCTGGAGCATAAGTTATGTTACAAACGAGTCATCGGAACTCACTATTTGACGCATAGCTTTTAACAGACAGGGGACCACACAGGAGCACAAGATCAAGATCATGCCTACAATTATGGCCAGATTGATGAGAACATGTCAAACATTTAACCTTCAAGACTCCCCCCCCCCGAAAGAGGGAGAAGCAGCAGCAGGCTCAGGAGCCATGTAAAAGCAAAACAATACCCGTGGATGTACGATGGGAGATCAATGTGTCAGTTTCGATTACCACGAGGCCTCAGCACACGGTCAGTAGGTTCAGGAATGCGGAGTTGTGTCCGTGAACCAGGAGGTCTCCCTCGTGGCTTGCGTCCGCTGGGACCCGCCAAAGGGTCTGGTCCGGTCTCAGTGGTGAGGGCAGCGTTTGAGTCTACCCCTTGTTGCTCGGGAGCGGTGGTGCAGCCCTCGCCAGGGTCACACGATGGTTCCTCGAGTGGAGAAGGGACAACCCGACAATGTGAAGCATGAATCCAGGTGCCCTGCTCTGCAACTTTCACTGCCGTGTCGGTGATGAGGAGAACCACGTAAGGTCCCACCCAGCGTTGCGAGTGCCAGTGTTTGCGTCTGGTTTCCTTGACCAGAACAGAATCTCCCACTCGGATATTGTGCAGTACAGCCTCAGCTGCCGTTGGCAGGGCAGCTTTAACCTGTACAGAAATAGAAGACAAGAGTGCATTAAGTTCCTTACAATATGCCAAAACATTGTCATCGCACAAGGAGCTGTGTGGAAGTTCCCTTGGAGGTGGGCCAAGACCAAGATTTGGGGGTCTTGCAAACAGTATTTCAAACGGACTCATGTTACATCGGGATCGCACCCTCATTCGCATATACATGAGAGCAAGAGGGAGAGCTTTGATCCATGAAAGTCCTGTGTCTTCACAGATTTTGGCAAGTTTGCGTTTCAATGTGCCATTTTCCCTTTCTACCATACCCGCAGATTCAGGGTGATAAGAAGTGTGTTTGCGGAGATCAATACCTAAAAATCGGCCCATCTCCTCAACTATCCTGGCCACAAAATGCGTCCCATTATCACTTGATATTTTTTCAGGAATGCCCCACCGTGGCACAATCTCAGTTATGAGTGCTTTAACCACGGCATGACTTGAAGCATGTTTGCATGGGAACGCCTTGACATGTCGTGACCAGGCATCAACTAAAACCAAACAAAATCTCTTACCTTCACATGGAGTGAGTTCAATGAAATCCATTTGGATGTGTCCAAACGGTCGATTTGGTGGTGGGTGCGCTGCTTGCGGGATTGGTTTAGTCCTACCTGGATTGTGTGCCAAAACTTCTGCACATAAGCACAGAAGCCCTTTGTGAACCAGTTTTGTGTGACCAGATCAACCATTGCCCCCTTTGAGGCGTGGTCACGGCCATGAGACAGTACTGCCATGTGCCTGAAAAAGTGTTTGGGGAGGCAAGGCTTGTTGTCATCAAAGATTCCCAGCCATTCTCAATTGTGGAGGATGAAGGTTTTGTGGAGTTGATGAAAATTGTGGATAAGGTGCGTTAACATTTTTGGTGTCCTAGATTTTAGTCCAATACAGTAGGTTTAGTACTTTTCATGTCTTTGTTTTTTCCTCCTCAGGCCTTGAAGGAAATGGTAGAGAAAAAAATACAACGAGGCAAAGGAAAAAACAAAAGAACAGCTGCAGAAGGCTTCTGCTTTGAGCCTCATCTCGGATATGTGGACCTCCATAAACATGGATGCATACTGGCTGTTTTGATGATGACCAGTTGTGTAGCACTCTTCTAGGAGTTAAACACTTCCCACAAAGCCACACTGCTGAAAACCTTGCAGAAGGACACATTAACCTGATGGAGGAGTGGGGCATCAGAGAAAAAAATAAATTTCTTATAATGGATGGTGCCTCTAATATGATAGCATGCGCAAAACACTTAAATGTCAGACATACTGTCTGTGTAGCACATGCCATTAACCTCATGGTGAAAAAATCTTTAGATGATGCTGCAGGAATGAATGAGCTGCGAACGAATGCAGAAAAGTTGCCACATACTTCAGAACAAGTACCACTGCAAAAGAGCGACTGTTCCAACTCCAACTCCAAATGGGAGGACAACCCCTTAAGATGATTATTGAGGTGAACACATGTTAGAACAGCACTTTCTTGATGTTCAAACACGTATATGAATTAAAAGAATCAGTCAGCACAGTCCTCACCACAGTGAACACTGATGTAGCCCCATTAACAGCTTCAGATTATGATATTATGAAGGAAGCACTCGTTATTTTGGAGCCATTTTACGAGGCTACTGTGGAGCTGTCGAGTGAGAAAAAAGTGTCTTCCTCCAAAGTAATTCCACTGATGGCCATGGTGCATCATGCGGTTGTTAACAGATCTTCTGAACTCACCAATATAATTGCAAAAAATCATGCTGAAAACCTGGCAAAAAGACTAACAGAGCATATTTTTCGTATGGAAACAGTAAATATGTTAACATTGCCAACTCTCTTGGATCCTAGGTTCAAGCATTTATCTTGAACCATTCTAAGCCATGTGAAAGCACAAGAAGCAATTAATCGATTAAAAAACGAATGCGTGCAGCTTATGAGAAGCGCCACATCTGCCCTCCTGGACCCAGCTGAAGCTGCCCCTCTGGATCTTTCTGGCAATTCGGTTAAGAAAATTACTTTATATTTTCACATCAAGAGTCCTAACTCTATATAGGCTATTGTTTTATACTTTTCTTGTTAATAGGTTCCCTTTGGAAGCCTTTTGACCAAACAGTTGAGAGCAGCCAAAGCAGCTCCAGCATTATTGCAGACACAACTATTGAAGTTGATCGCTACCTCACTGAAACAAACGTTCCAAGAACAGAAGATCCAATAGTGTACTGGAGCAGAGCAAAGTGCCTGTATCCAAATCTTTATAAACTTACAAGAATTTATTTGTGTTCTCCGGCATCTTCAGTGCCATGTGAAAGAATATTTTCTAAAGCTGGAGAAATACTTTCTAAATAAAGAAATCGACTAAATGGGGATAGTTTTTTTTGAATAAAAATGAATGAAAACAAGATTCCAATTTCAGGCATGTTTATTGTAACCCCGTTAATAACAATGAGAATATGCATTTTCTATTTCAAGAGCATGTCCTGTTTCAATCAAACCACCTAACATTTGCTATACATTAAATCAACACCAGATGGCAGTATTTTGAAGCTTCACTAATGAACCTCTTGGTGAAGCAATAGTCAGGTACGCTCCAATGGTTCATGGCGCTTCATTTTTCCCATCACTAACCATCATTAGTGTACAAAAATAGAGCTGGAGTAGTCACATTTGACACGCCGACGATCTGGCCACGAGTGTCTGGTCCTGGCTCCTCTTATCCATGGCAGGTGGCGATGATTGTGCTGATGGGATGCAGGTGTGCGCCGGAGGAGCCAGGAAACTGCCCAGCTCCAGTTTCAGGCAGGTGAGGGAGGGGAAAGAGCACACAGGGAACAAGACGATGGCCGTGTCCCAATTCGCCAAATGCACCTTTTGAAGGGTCCCTTCGAAGTACTCTTCAAAGTGTAGTTTGAAGGTTCCGGTCGAGAATCTGCCCTCCTCAGTGTAGCCGCCATCTTGCTGAAGTGGGACAGGCTCACACCACGGACCGCACTTCCACCGCTGTCTTTGAGCGTACGATACGTACATTACGTACGTTATTTTTAATGATTTATTATTTAATAGAAGAAAAGTCAAGATGTCGTCGTCACAGCCATTTCTTTCTGTTTAGATTGAATATCAATAGGCAATTATAACGTTCGAGGTGATTTTTTATGCTACTTCATAACTTTAACAAAATATACCTTGTGAAAATGTAATAACAGAGACAGAGGTAACAATATAATTTTGACATTCATAGTCTATAAACCAGAGAACAGTGATTAGTTGTACATATAGTGGGATATTGCAGTTTAATGGTTCGGTATTTTGGCCAGTGGCTACACCACTTTAATAACAGTAGAGGGCACTGTTTCCCTTCTATGCCGTGCCAGTTCTGTTCATCTGATTATTATAAGGTATTTTCTAGCAGTGCAGCGCTACATCAAGCTAGTGTCTTGATTTACTAACACGAAAGTAAATGACACGTGCCCAGGAGGGGGTGCAGACGTATGGAATGTACAGAACTCATGAAGATTTTGTGCACGTCTCAGGACTCTCTTCTGTCCTTTCCGGAGAGTCCGTTGCTTCATTGTTCACATTACCCGTGTGCAACTCATTAAACCTTCTGACTTTATGTTTCAGTCTCTTGGTCTTTGACGCTTACAACAGAGACGAACATTCTTACATTATTCTTATTGCAGTAATAATTTTTTAATGATAATAATGTCTTCTTATTGTCTAGCAATAACTGCACATTCCTTTATTCCATGTAACTCCCCTCCTTTTTAATCATCAAACACACGGCCTGTACAGATCTTTATTCAGATTTAACAGTTTCATGTTGCTCTGTTGTAGATGAGGTAAACCAGTACGAACATTTGAACGTGTATTGCGCAACGGACTCCATTTTCTTCTCTTTTTTTCGTAGCCACAGTGCATGATGGGATATAGAAGTGCATGGATGCACACTTCGGTTACGTCCGATCTCCATGGAAACGGTGCAAAGGGAAGGGCAGGTTTGTTGGCCGCATTCAGTAGGGTGGGTTGAAATGGGACGGCCCTTGTCGCGCCGGAAATTACGTAACTGCCCTTTGATGCACACTTCGAATGGTAATTCTAAGGCCAGGTGGGCGAATTGGGACACGGCCTAGGAGCAGAAAATACGTGCATCATAACACCTGCTCAAATGAGAATCTAGTTTCAATAGTAGGTTTAGTATCGGTTTAGTAACTGTTTTTGATACTTTTGACCTTAGCGCTGAATGAGAGAATACTCACAAGGAGATGTCTTTTACATTTGAGAGACCCCATTATATAAATTAGAATGAACATGTCCTGATATGTTTTACATTTTAAGGATTAAGTTTTAATCATAACAGCTTTTATGATATCTTAAAATATAAAATAAGTCTCAGACCAATTCACAGTGAGTTCCTTTATTAAGACACACAGGGCCAGGTCTCTCCATAGACACAGAATATGAAAACAATTAAATCATTATAAATAAAAACAACTGTTGTAATCCATGGCAAATATTATCAAGTTTAAATATATACATTCATTATACATATACATTTATTGGATTATTATGAGTGCACGTTTGGAATAGCCCGAACAAAAACAACCCCCCACCCCCAAAAAAACAAACAACAAAAAACAAAACAAAAACAAAAACAAAAAAACATCAGATAGTTGAAGCGATAGTATGTAACTTTCTGAAAGTGGAAAGTGCATGATTCCATGGAATTAGAAAGCCATAAAACCATACTTTGGAACATTCCCATAGAGACTGATAAGTTTTATGTTATACTGTGGAATATTATAGTCAAAGGAACAACATTTCCATGGAAACCAACAGGAGGAGGCCCTCCTCCAGGCCAAATAAGAGTCAGGTTTGTGGAGATGCAAGCACATTCACAGTAAGGACGAATGTTTTTTCTGTTTTCCAGTGCACTATACACATCAATCAAGAAAAACATTATTTTATTTTAGTCTGCTTTTTGCAAAAAGTTATATACGATTGCTTTAAATAAAACAAAGAAAATAGAAATGAATAAATAAATAACAGTTCAAATTTTGCATCAAAACAATTACATTTCAGGATTCCAATACATTTGGCAAAAGTTAAAAACAAAAAAAAATCTTTTTAGTATGAATACTGACGTTTTTATATTTGTAATTTCTGCTTCAAAATAAATTTAAATTAAAGGTCCATCATTTTACATTCTGTACTGGTTTACTCTTAAATTGGTCATTGCTTTTGTAAAATCTACTTAAAGTTTTCTGTAAGTTTAGTTGATGGCAGATGTTCCAACCTCCCCCTCACCTGGCCCCTCACCTGGCCTCTCCCCCTCACCTGGCCTCTCCCCCTCACCTGACTGCTGTGCCCTGCTCTGCTTCACCCGGCGGCTGTTCCACCTATGCTGCTGTGCTCCGCTCTGCTCCATCCGGCGGCTGCTCCACCTATGCTGCTGTGCTCCGCTCTGCTCCACCCGACGGCTGCTCCACCTCTGCTGCTGTGCTCCGCTCTGCTCCACCCGGCGGCTGCTCCACCTATGCTGCTGTGCTCCGCTCTGCTCCACCCGGCGGCTGCTCCACCTCTGCTGCTGTGCCCCGCTCTGCTCCACCCGGCGGCTGCTCCACCTCTGCTGCTGTGCCCCGCTCTGCTCCACCCGGCGGCCGCTCCACCTCTGCTGCTGTGCCCGGCTCTGCTCCACACGGCGGCCGCTCCACCTCTGCTGCTGTGCCCTGCTCTGCTCCACACGGTGGCTATTACACCTCTGCTGCTCGTGGCTTCTCTGTTGATGAAGTGCGTGCTGAGCTGCGTCCCCGCAAGTCTGCTGGTCCTGATGGGGTAGCACCTAGGCTCCTCAAGGAGTGTGCGTCCGAGTTGGCCCTGCCTCTTAAAACTATTTTCAACCAGAGTCTTCGTACTGGACAAGTCCCAGTCCAGTGGAAAACGTCATGCATTGTTCCGGTCCCTAAAGTAGGGAGGCCGACAGGGGTAAAGGACTACAGACCAGTTATGAAGACTTTTGAGAGGCTTTTACTTCGGATTCTCAAACCACAGGTGCAGCAAGCTGTGGACCCATTACAGTTTGCCTGTCAGGAGGAAACGGGGGTGGATGATGCGGTCTTATACATGTTACCCAAAACTCTCTCGTTCCTGGATGGGACAGGGGGGTATGTTAGACTCATGTTCTCATCTATCTATCTATCTATCAATCTATTTGTTCAGGCTCACCTGTGCTCTCTGGTCTCTCTGGTCTGGTCTGTGCCAGGCCAAAGCTGGCAAACAGTCGGTCATTCTAATTACAGACAGTGGCTAAAAAGTCTTTTAAAGGGGGTCTGAACAAACACAGAGACACAGACACATACAGAATGTCAAAAACAAGACATTAAAGTGAATAGCAGGAGGTCATGTGAGGCCAGAACATTACAAAGAACCGAGAGTTTAAACTGAGCTGGAGAATGTGGCAGAATTCTATGCTGGAATTTGCTGTTTAACTGTCAGATTGCAGATTTGTTGACCTGACTGATGCATGATATCTCTGTAATTACTGGGCCTCTCCACATAAAACTGACACAAAGTTCAACATCTTCCCTATCAGTATAAATAAACAAAAGTGAAACTGTTTTGTCACAGTAGCTTTAGAAAGTGGTGCCATTATTCAACTCCAAAGACATGGTTGTTGTCAGTAGAGGATTAATATGGCAAGTATGTCATTTTTACATTTTGCCACTGGCAGTTAAACAGCAAATTCTACCATAGGATTCTGTCTTCCAGCTCAGTTTAAACTATATAACTTTGTTGTAATGGCACGTGACCTCAGCCCATTCTCATTCAGGTTCTCTGTTGGTGACACAGTGTTGTGGTCAGAACTTTACTTTTTCGTATTTTAATATCTTCATAAAAAGCATAACTTCAGCAGTGCCCTCTAGACGCTGGTCTGGGAAGTCCACAATGCAATACTCATAATGGTTCATATTCAAAATGAGGTCCAGTCATAAAAATGTCTTAATTTCTCCAATGAGGAAGTGAGATTGTCCTTTCAAAATAAAGTCTTTACTAAGCATAGTTCTTCATCACAGTGTTAACGTCCATGCTACGTGCACAAATTTGAAAACAAAGTCAAGTGTGGGCCAGTTTACTTTTGTTGTTTTAAATTTCATTCCAGAGTTTAGGTAGCTCTGTAACCTTCCTGCTTGTCTCCATGGAGATATGCTTTGCCTGTTCCACAATAGGGCATTAAACTTCCAACAGGTATCTGTTCAATTACAGGTGTTTTCACTACAAAACTTGCAAAACATGCATTCTCGCTGTAAGCAGATTTGCCTCTCTGCATATCTTAGCTGTAATTTAGCCTTGTGGCTGCTTGTCTCCATGGAGATAGATATGTTAAATGCCATACTGTGGAACATTCCAGGCAAAGCACAACCAAAAAATGTACATAGTGCAGCTTATTTGAAAACATTTGTGTTCAATTGATTATCTGCACCTTTTCAGAGCCTTGCTACAATCAATTATTTGATTCAATTTTTGTTTTTTCTATTGGAAATTTATTAGAAAAATGCTATAAAATTGATACAGGAAAACTGGCTCTAGTCTCAATTGGAGAGAGGTGCAATCAATACATCCATCCATTTTCTTCCACTTTTTCTGGGGCCGTCTCATGGAGACAGCAGTTTGAGCAGGGAGGCCCAGACTTCCCTCTCCATACACACATCCTCCAGCTCTTCCCAGAAGATCCTGAGGCGTTCTCAGGCCACATAGTCCCTCCAATGTGTCCAGGGTCTTCCCTGAGGTCTCCTCCCTGTGAGACGTGACAGAACACCTCTCCAGGAAGGCGTCCAGGAGACATCCAGAATAGATGCCCGAGCCACCTTAGCTGGCTCCTTTCGATGTGGAGGAGCGGTGGCTCTACTCTAAGCTCCTCACAGGAGGGGCAATCAATACATTATACTGAAAATTACCAATATTTTGCAGAAACATACTACTACATATTACATATTTCGATTTTCTTAAGTCTTTCCTCTCAGCAGTGAAACCTAAATATTATAAGGACAATCCTTTTGTACTCCTTCCTGAAATTATGATTTAAAACTCCATAAACTACTGCATTCAAACAGCTATTAAAATACGCCATAAAGTAGCTAGCCGTGAACAACCACTCTGGTATGGCCGTCCCTAACCGTGAGTCCAGCGCTACTGCTAACCCAATAAAGTTCAACGGCGCCCAGCAAACTGCGAAGAGTACAAAAACCACAAACATTGTCAAGAAATTTCTGATATCGTGTGGTTTGATTTTCGCTCTCGTGTCTGGCTTCACTCTGCTGCGAACTTGAATAACCAAAATCCAAATTCGAAGGTAGCAGTATGTGACGATTCCGATTGGTAAAATGAAATGGACGACAACTACAGTTATTGTGTAGAGTGAACTGACAGATTGGGCAAAAGTACAGGAATAAACTCTCGGATCATACTGCAAAGACTCGACAAACCAATTTGGCACGATAGCTAGAATAGTTAGTACCCAAACTAACACAACATAGCACATTGTATTAGAATTGGAGAATAGTTTGTCGTATTTGAGGCTGTGGCAGATGTAGCAGTAGCGGTTGATAGCGATTCCGGTGATGTTAAAAATGGATCCGATCACACTGAGTCCCATCAGGAAGCCGCTGATCTGACAGTGGAGGTATCCTGCTATCCAGCCGTCGTTAAAGATGGCTGACAGGACCAGAGGGTAAGGGTACAGCGCCACCACCAGGTCAGCCAAGGCGAGGCTCACTACAAAGGCATTTCCTGCAAGAAGAGAGAGAGAAAGAGCACTGATAAATATAGATGCTATGAAGCTCAACAGTGACGACCCATTCCCTGGTTCCAGCACATTTTCCATTCATTTTTCCCCAAAAAAATGAGACCACATGCTGTCTGCATGTAATTGTAAATAATTTCATCTTCAGATAATCACTGCCCTTTAGCATTCTGTTTTTTCCACATTACTGTGAACTCTGAAAAGTTATGAAAAGCACTTATAAACTATTATGGTTAATATTTAGTATGCTCAGAATGCATAAGGTAAGTGAGGAACAACTTTGGATCACTGCAAACTATTTAAAATGAACTAGTTCTGTTTTTCATATTTGCTGCTACAGTGGTGGAGGTGAGACAGAGGAGGGTTGGAGCTGAAATGGATGAAGAAGGGGAGACAAGCAGGTGAAAAAAGTACGTACTGCCTATCAAAAAGTCCTCATATATAAAAAAAAAAAAAAAAAATAATAATAATAATAATAATAATTGTATATATAAATAATTGTTTGACTAGTTGACTAATATATGAAAACTCATTCAATTAAAAAAATATATTGATTTATTGCAGCCACGCATTAACTGTGTATTTTTGTGATAGCAACTAGAAGCAAATTTCCCATGATGATAAAGTGTATCTGTATCATTTGCATTTAAGCGATATCTTATACACCCTCTGCTCCACCCGCCTGTCTGCACCTCCCCATTAAATCCTCTTGTTCACTTTCGCACAGTTGTTAATACACGTCTCACTCACAATCAGCTCAGTGCACGGAGGGCCTATTAACCTCCTTTCGAGTCCTATTAAGCTAATGCAGAGACTTTATTTGGCTGCAGCCCTTTCACCACAAACACTCCAATCACAGCGTAGTATGCTAAGAAGAGCCAGAGGTTCAGCGGCTGGCTAAGGTGAGGCATCAGGTGCATACCGATTGTCTCATTAGGGCTATTAGAGCTCACCTTTTGATTAAAGTAAAGACTGAGTGAAGAGGAGGATGAAGATGTGTTTTGATTATGTTTTGTAGCAGTAGTGATTTCATCAGTGTTGGACTGGGAGATAAATTGGAGGGGCCCCTCATAAAGTCTGCAATGTGCATTAAACAACATGTAGTGCAGGCCCACCGAGATGACTTGTGCCCAGGGCCCAGAATTTGGTGCTACGCCACTGCAAAAGGGTGAATTCACTTTCACCACATCAAACCTGGGATTGAACCAAGAACTCGAAACAAAAAACTAGACCAGCACTAAACCTGGACTAAACCTGTACTCGAGCTGGGCCAAACCATGTCATCTTGACTTAAGTGCAGCCAAAGTAGGACGCATTCAATAATTAGTTTATTTAAAATGATAGAGCAAAGAAAATATTAAAGGGGCACTATGTAAATTGTTAGGTGAAGGGTTCTGAACCTTCTTTTCTCCAGATTATTATGCTCCTGCATAAATTGCATAATTTCCTTCATAAACAACAAAGGCTGTGTCTGAATGTCCACACTATTCCCTAGTTAGGGCACAATTTAGGAGTCACACCATTTTTAGAGATTTTCGAATTTCCAGTTGCACTCAAAATTTCAATGAACCTTGAAAAGTAGAGAGCGTCAGTGGTCACTAGACCAGTCAATATAGACCACAATGCATTGTGAGAGTCGGGAAAACAACAGCACCATGTCGGGTCTTTAACTGGACACCACACGACTGACAGAAAACCAGATAGAAGCGTAAACCATTTACCTTTGCTTGAGCTGTTAACCGAATGATAATTTCGACATCTCAGATTAAAAAAAAATTATAATCCAGTCAGTTTTTGTAAGAGCCAACTTGATAAAAACTTGTCTGGTTATTACTCATCCATATATATTTGTGTGCCAATTGAATCTGATCATTATTCATGACAGAAATCAAGTTTTCTCAGAGTTTAGTGGCCCTTTAGTGGCCCACCCAGACACCAGTCTCACGACTAGACACCTGAGTCTTGCTCTGTGAATGAGTGCACTATAGAGTCCATAGAGTGTGGGGACATTTGGACACAGCCATGATCCCCTGTCCCTTCTGCATAAAAACTGATAGTAGTTTTTATGCAGTTTATCTCTGTAGAGTAGATCTGTACAAACATATTCTGAAATTTGATTCTTGTATTACAGTAGTGTGTCTATTCTCCTATTACTCAAACATAATTAGCTAATTTTTCCTTGTCAGGAAAAGTATAATAAGATATTTTTTCCCAAATCATTTGGCTCTAAAGTCTAGCATGTCCTATTGATTCAGTTGTATTAAATATTGACTCCAGTGCATCTCTCATCATGTATGATGTCTGTAAACTACTGACATCATACATGATGTCTGTATACAGACATCATGTATGAGACACCACTAATACTACATTGGCTTTAATGTGCCTTTCAGCACACCCATGGTGCTTTACAATGCTGCACAGTTATTAGTGCATTGTGAATTTACTCCATATAGTATTGTAGCCACAGCTACCTTGGGATAGACTGACAGAAGTGAGTCCTTTTAGGTTTCATATGAAATGGTTTTGTAATTCAGAATAAATCAGCATTACAGTAGTTATTAGTAAAAGTTAAATTGGATTTGAACATGTTTACCTCATCTTGGGACACTGATAGGCCATGCGTATAGAATTTCCAAATCAAACTGTTAGTTCCTTTCTCCATTAGTGTATTTGTACACCTCACTGCCCTGAACCTGTTTTGAGTCCTTCTAATCAAACCTATGACAGATCATTTCACTGGAGGCATTATATTAAAATCCATAAGTGAAGTCAGATCAGAGCACACTTTTCATCAAGCCCTGAGTTTGACAGTCAATGGATAATAAGACACAGGGTGTAATGTGTTTTGTATTGATTTAAAGAAAAACAGGTCCTACATTTTTCTAAAATTGGTACTATATTTTTATAGATTCAAATGTATTACGACTAATGACTGACACTTTTTTTTGCATTTAAAGGAACTGCACCTGATTTTTCCCCATTATATTTGGGCTAAATCTTGCCCCAGTACAGATTTATTGCATAAGCAGCTCTTGAAGTCAAAATAAGTCTTCTGTGCACTGTCTGCATCTAATTTCAAAGTACTGTCTGATAATCAGGAAGTGTAATGTTAGCATGCTAGTTGCTGTTAGCTTTACCGTGACAGCAAAACTTCACTCTGAAAGTTATGAAAAGCAAGGTTAATAATTAGGATGCTCAATGCATAATGGTAAGTAACCCTATTCCAATCAGACTCCTCAAAGAAGCCCTCCCCCTAATAATAGATTCCATCCATAACATAATAAATATGTCGTTAGAAAATGGCTACGTTCCTCAGTCCTTTAAGTATGCTGTGATTAAACCCCTTTTGAAAATCCTGATGAACTAGCCAACTATAGACCTATCTCTAATCTTCCCTTCCTCTCAAAAATTCTAGAACGGGTTGTGGTGAAACAGCTCTGCCGCCACCCGCAGGACAATAATATATTTGAAAATTTTCAATCTGGATTCAGAGCTCACCACAGCACAGAGACTGCACTGCTTAAAGTAACAAATGACTTACTACTAGCTGCTGATAATGGGCTGGCTTCAGTCCTGTTTCTACTGGACCTCAGTGCTGCGTTTGACACCATTGATCACAACATTCTACTGCAGAGATTAGAATGTGACATTGGAATCAGAGGGACCGCCCTCAATTGGTTTAAATCCTATCTATCAGATAGGTACCAGTTTGTTAGTATAAACCAGAGCACCTCTCCCTGTTTTAAAGTAGCCTGTGGTGTTCCACAAGGATCTGTGCTTGGTCCAATCCTATTTACTCTGTATATGTTGCCATTGGGTAACATTATCAGAAAACATGGCATTAATTTTCACTGCTATGCTGATGACACTCAGCTGTACTTATCAATGAAACCAAATCAGACTGATCAAATAGATGAACTCAGTGCCTGTGTGAAGGACATCAAAACCTGGATGACCTTGAATTACCTGCTCTTAAATCCTGAAAAAACAGAGGTCATTGTCGTTGGTCCCAAAGGTCAAAGAGATTCTCTGTCGGACCAGATAATCTCACTTGACAATGTGAATATAGCTTCTAGCCCTACTGTAAAAAATCTTGGAGTCTTATTTGATCAAAATCTCTCATTCACAGCCCATATAAACCTAGCTTGTAAAACCGCATACTTTCATCTGCGAAATATAACTAAAATTAGAAATATTTTACCTAAAAACGATGCTGAAAAACTCATCCATGCATTTGTTACTTCCAGACTTGATTACTGTAATTCTCTGCCCGCCGCCTGCCCCTGTGCTATGGAATCAACTCCCTGCTGATGTTAAACAGGCCCCCACAGTCTCTGTCTTTAAGACCAGGCTTAAAACCTTCCTCTTCGGTATAGCTTATGACCAGGTTACTTAGTGAGGGAGTTAGGGAGTGACATTAAAACCCGGGATAAGATAGGCTGCAGTAGGAGATAACTAGCTGGGAGAAGTATGGCAACCTGAGCACTATCTGCTTTGTCCTATTTTCTCATCAGCAATGCTATTCACATGTTGTCCCCTGTCCCACTCCCCCTGTGGAGTGTAACTCTTTCAGATGCCCCAATGACAGCTGGACCCTCTCCTCCTCTCCGCCTGGCCCTCCTCCACCCGCCTCCCTCCTCCTCGCCTGGCCGATTTTTCTTATTTTGTCTGATTTTTCCTGTTGTTTGATTTTCCTATTTGTTTTTGTGTGTAGGCAGCACGGTGGCTGAGTGGCAACACTCATGCCTCACAGCAAGAAGGTTTGGTTCGATCCCTGGGTCGCAAAGGCCTTTCTGTGTAGAGTTTTGCATGTTTCTCCCCGTGTCTGGATGTGTTTCCTCCAGGTACTCCGGTTTTCCCCCATCAACCAAAACATGAACGCCCTTCGAGACAACTGTTGTTGTGATTTTGGGCGTTACAAAAATAAAATGAATTGAATTGAAGTAAGTCTACAAGTGACAATGCTTTATGTTGACAATAGGAAACCGCTTCTTGATTTCATTTATGATTTTAGTTTGTGCCACTTTACTTCTAGTACAGATTTAGTTTAGCCCTGTTTTTTGTTTGAACCGGGACAGAACCAGGACTAAACCAAGACTAAACCAGGACTAAACCAGGAATGAACAAAGACTGAACCAGGTCAAAACCAAGTCTCAAGCCAGGACTAGATTAGGACTGAACCAGCTGCAAACCATAATTAATCCAGGACTACACTCAAATCAAAAAGGAAATTATATAGTCATGTTTAACTTTTTTTTTCTTACTATTAAACTATGTCTTTAAATATTGGTTATTAGTTTAGTTGGTCTGGAATCATGAAAGCCTCAAACACATATATTTATTTAATCTATCTACCTCATCAGCCTCATTCTGTCACCCGCAGGTCATGAGATCAGCAAAAACGTCCTCCTCACGTCATGAATTTATCTTCAGTCACCGCTTCTAGTGATTTAACACATAAAGTTTAACATCTTTGACACTGATGATATGTCACTTGGATTCTAATGTTTTTTGATGCACTGACACAAGAGTTTGATGGTTTATGGAAATTAGTTTTTGCAATAAATTTGTCAAAATTTAAAGGTAGAATATGACCTGCCTCCTTGTCAATGCCCGATCTCGTCTGAGTCTCTTGGATGGGGAACCACTGGAAATACTAGGTGCCTCAGTGAGACAGAAGTGGCTAATGCAAACTGCTGTTCTGTACATAGGCAGGACACTTTATCCACATTGCCAAGTGTGAATGTGATAGGTTAAAATGGTACTATATGCCCCTAATACAGTGTTCTTTTCTTATACACAGTGATGTGCGTCATAATATGATTTCATGCTAACAGAAAATAGTTAAAACCAGTAAAAGGTTTGCAATAAATAGTCCAAAACATTATAAATACAATTAAAAGTTTGTTAAAATGAGTATTATACTGTGTTCAATGTGTATTGTATTTCTCTGTATTCCTGTTATTTCACTCAAGGGAATTGTAATCATATCTGTAATCGGCTACTAAGCCTGGGATTTTTTGAAGTGATTGGTAATGCCTTCACCCACCACTAGGGGCATTTGTGCTGCTCCTCCTCATTGCATTAAATCCCTGCATGAGGAAAGACAACTGCAAATCACTCTTGTGATTTATTCCTTTATTATGACGTAAATGTTACCAAATGTTGTGTGCTTGTGATCTGTCACTGTTGAGAGAGTTTGTTGTTGTTGTATCATGTTGAACTGAAGCTAGAGAAAACGTTTAGATGGGCTGCAGTAGGAGATAACAAGCTGGGGGAAGTATGGCAACCTGAGCACTATCCTCTGCTTCCTCCTATTTTCTCATCAGCAATGCTATTGACATGTTGTCCCCTGTCCCACTCCCCCTATGGAGTGTAACTCTTTCAGATGCCCCGATGACAGCTGGACCCTCTCCTCTTCCCCGCCTGGCCCTCCTCCACCCGCCTCCCTCCTCCTCTCCTGGCTCTCCTCCTCTCCTGGCTCTCCTCCTCTCCTGGCTCTCCTCCTCTCCTGGCTCTCCTCCTCCTCGCCCGGCTCTCCTCCTTGCCTGGCTGATTTTTCTTGTTTTGTCTGATTTTTCCTGTTGTTTGATTTTCCTGTTTGTTTTTGTGTGTAGGCAGTACGGTGGCTGAGTGGCCTCACAGCAAGAAGGTTTGGTTCGATCCCCGGGTCGCCCAAGTCTTTCTGTGTGGAGTTGCATGTTTCTCCCCGTGTCTGGATGGGTTTCCTCTATCAACCAAAACTTGAACGTCCTTCGAGACAACTGTTGTTGTGATTTTGGGTGTTAAATAAAATGAATTGAATTGAGTTTATATCTGTATTTTGGAAATTTTTCGAAATGTGTTAATTGTATTGTGAACTGATGCTCCGCCATCTTGTGGCCACACAAGCTAATGTACCAATGTAAAACACTGTTTGCTCATTACATTAAATCCCTGCATGAGGAGAGACAACTGCAAATCTCATGATTTATTCCTCTATTTTTAGGGGTGCAACATACACCATCTTCAGGGGTACAACACAAATGTTATGTCCCTCTCCATCTCTTTACTATATCTACCTCTGTTTCGCTCTGTTTCTTCATTTCTGTTTCTCTCTTTTCCCACCCTCCCCCTTTCTCTCCCTCTTGTCACTTCTCTCTTTCTCTCTTCCCTCTCCTCCTCCCTCTCTATATTACTGTTGTCTCCCCCCCCTCTCTCTACCTTGTTCTCTACTTTCTCTTTCCCTCTTTTTTTTGTCTCCCCCTCTATATCCCCTTTCTCCACCTCTCTTACCTTATCCCCAATTCTCTCCCCATTCGATCCCCTCTTTTCTCTCCTCTCTCTACTCCTCTCCCTCTCGCCCTCCCTACATCTCCATCCATCTGTCCTCTCCTCCCCCTCTCCCGATTACCTTGTCGTGACGGTGGGTGTAGCAGACCAAAGAGTGCAGACTCGGGGCAGATTTACGGTGTTTATTTACAATAGTGCAGAGTTAACAGTCAATAGTTCGTAAATCACAAACGGGGACAGGGAGCGGGAGGCAGGCCAGACAGGCGTAGTCCAGAGCGGGCAGGAGACATCCAGAGCCGGAGCACGACAGGACAAGACGCGGGAACAGGAAGGACCGAGCAGGAGTAATCCAGCAAGCGTGAGCCAGGGCAGGTGACGGGAAACAAGCCGGAGACCAAGACAGGACAGGAGGAGAAGACACACGTAGGATCCGGCACCAAACAGAAGGTAGAAACGCAGACAACGGCAGGAATGACAGAACGAAGGAACAACGACGATCACGCACCGAATTTCTAGTCCTGGCTCCTCTTATACACAGCAGGTGGTGGTGATTGCGCTGATGGGCTGAAGGTGCGCGCAGGAGGAGCCAGGAGCCCAGCCCAGATCCGGCAGGTGAGGGAGGGAAAGAGCAGAACAGGGGAAAACTAGGAGCGGACGGTGCGGATCATGACCATACTAAGGGCCACCTCCTGGTGGCCCAACGGACCAATAAGGGTGGGAGGAGGGGAGCCGGACGGAGGGAAAAATGTCACTGGTGCGGGCCGGTAGACTGTCCAGTGGGGCAACAACTTTCCAGACAACGGATGGACGACACAATGAGGTCCCTGGACGGAAAGCTGTGTCCAGCGGAGCTGCAAGGGTCCCACCGAGGGGGCAGAGGACACGAGGAGGTCCCTGGACGGAGAACAGTGTCCAGCGGAGCTGCAACAGTCCTGACGAGGGGCAGAGGACACGAGGAGGTCCCTGGATGGAGAATGGTGTCCAGTGAAGCTGCAACAGTCCTGACGAGGGGCAGATGACACGAGAAGGTCCCTGGATGGAAAACGGTGTCCAGCGGAGCTACAACAGTCCAGGCGAGGGGCAGATGACACGAGGAGGTCCCTGGATGGAAAACGGTGTCCAGCGGAGCTACAACAGTCCAGGCGAGGGGCAGATGACACGAGGAGGTCCCTGGATGGAAAACGGTGTCCAGCGGAGCTACAACAGTCCTGACGAGGAGGGGACAGGTTGAGAGTGGACCGTTTGGGACAGGACAGCAAGCGGGGAACAGGCCCGTGAACAGGAGACAGACAGGTAAGCAGGGTAGGCAGGTCGTGTTGTCCGATGAACTCCGAGTCTGCTTGGTCCATGGTTGGCGTGATCGTTCTGTCGTAACGGTGGGTGTAACGGACCAAAGAGTGCAGACTCGGGGCAGATTTACAGTGTTTAGTTACAATAGTGCAGAGTTAATAGTCAATAGTTCGTAAATCATAAACCGGGACAGGGAGCGGGAGGCAGACCAGACGGGCGTAGTCCAGAGCGGGCAGGAGACATCCAGGGCCGGAGCACGACAGGACAAGACGCGGGAACAGGAAGGACTGAGCAGGAGTAATCCAGCAAGCGGGAGCCAGGGCAGGTGACGGGAAACAAGCCGGAGACCAAGACAGGACAGGAGGCGAAGACACATGTAGGATCCGGCACCAAACAGCAGGTAGAAACGCAGACCACGACAGGAATGACAGAACAAAGGAACGACGACGATCACGCACCGAGTGTCTAGTCCTGGCTCCTCTTATACACAGCAGGTGGTGGTGATTGCCAGGAGCCCAGCCCAGATCCGGCAGGTGAGGGAGGGAAAGAGCAGGACAGTAGGAAAACTAGGAGCGCACAGTGCGGATCATGACATACCTCCTCTCTCCAGCTCCTCCTCTCCCTACTTTCTCTCGTCTTTCTCTACTTTCTCACTGCCTGTCTTTACCTTCCCCTCCATCACTCCTCCTCTTTTCAGCAGGTGATGTTTTGAGCCTTGTCACTTCTCATGACACTCAGACTCCATCAGAATCACATGTTTTTACTCTCCCACACCCGAGTTTTCCTCATACCACCTGTTTCATGATATGCTTTGAACCATGTTTTATGATTAAATAAAATGATTCAATTAGCAAAAATACAAGAAATATCAACATAGCAAAAAACAAAAAAACAAAAAACAAAACGGTAAATGGTCACGTTTTTATATAGTGCTTCATGGCACTCAAAGCGCTTTACATCAAGGGGTCAGCAGTTTATCAGACACTGGGACTCAATGACAGTTTTCATATTGACACCAGGGGAGCTACTGTCACCCACTAGCAACTAATTGACATAAACAAAAATGACAAAAACTAAACTCAAAACTTTAATCTTGTTTAATCTAAAAAACAAAATAGGTGAATAGCTCCTACAATATCTATTTAAATATTTTTCTATTATTATTCATTATAATATTTCCACACACATTTAACAGCTATAAAAGGTATGAATTTGCATATGTGTTCAGCAAGTTCTATTTTATTGATGTGTATCAACATGCTGGTGTATGTCTTATGGTAGCAGAAATGCTGTAATAAAGGCTTTTTCAATAAAAAAACAAACAAAACAAAAACAGAATGATTTGGGTTTTTGTCTCTGGGAATAGAACAGTTATTGTTTTATTTTATTATTTTATTTTAAGCCTTGATCCGGTCCTGTGCGCTTTGGTGTATCGCCCTCCAAAATTCAATAAAAACTTCATCCAGGACTTTAGAGACTTCTTAACAGGCTTGGTGCTTAACTATGGTCATTTTTTAATAGTTGGGGACTTCAAGAGGGAAGTCTGGGAGTCCCTGCTTAGACTGCTGCCCCTGCGACCTGGCCACGGATAAGTGGAAGAAAATGGATGGATGGGACTTCAATATTCACATCTGCTGTGAATCTAGACCTTTGGCCAAAGAGTTTTTAAATCTGATTGATTCTTTTAACTTAAAGCAGTCCGTGTCGGGCCCTACGCACGAGAAAGGACACACCCTGGATTTGGTGCTGTCTTTTGGTCTGGATGTAAACATGATTGAGATTTCCGAAACACACTTTTCTGACCACTTTATTGTACTGTTTTTTGTGGCGTTGTCTCGGTGCGTAGTTAGTCCGTGCGCACCAGCACATCGTCATTGAACTCCACAACTGCCTCTTTATTTTCTGGCGCTTTCAGTGCATATGGAATTATGAATAGTGACAATCTGGAAGATGTATCGCGGGATCATCTACTCTCCTCTTTCACTGATACTTGTACAGAGGTTTTGGACTCAGTGGCTCCATTCAGGCTTAAACGTGCAAAGCCTAAATCACAGCCGTGGCTTAATGATACCACACGTGAACTTAGGCGCACATGCAGACGCGCTGAGAGGAAATGGAAAAAGGATGGAATACAGGTTTCCCAGCAAATACTGAGAGACAGTCTTACAGAATATCAGCGGGCAGTTAAAACTGCTAAATGTAACTTTATGTCCAACCTTGTGTCGTCCAACTGCCACAGACCACAAATGCATTTTAACACTTTGAAATCTCTTGTAAATCCTTGTAACACAAATATTGTAGTGTCATCACCAATGCTTTGTGAACGTTTCTTGTCATTTTTCACTAATAAAATCTCTGACACTGACACCTGATGTGGTTCCTGTAGTTCCAACAGTTTGTAATTCGGTCTTTGAGCATTTTGATCCAGTATCTTTTTGTAATTTGAAGAAAATTGTCCAACAGCTAAAACCTTCCTCTTGTCCTCTAGACATTATTCCAAGTTGTCTTTTCAAAAATGTCTTTGATTCTATTGGACCTTTTATGGTTAAAATTGTAAATTCATCTTTGTTGTCAGGTTGTTTCCCAACTTCTCTGAAACATGCTGTTGTCCAGCCTCTCATCAAAAAGTCAAATCTTGACTCAAATGTTCTGTCTAACTTTGGACCGATTTCTAAGTTGCCCTTTATGTCCAAAGTTTTAGAGAAGGTTGTGTATGATCAGCTGCAGGCCTATCTCAGTTCTAATGAAATTGGTGAAAAATTCCAATCTGGTTTTAAATCACAGCACAGTACCGAAACTGCCCTCTTAAGAGTTTTTAATTACCTGCTTTTAACAGTGGACTCAGGGCAGTCTGCTGTTCTTTTGCTTTTAGACTTATCGGCAGCCTTTGACACGGTGGACCACGGCATTCTTTTAGCCCGCTTAGAGTCATGTGTGGGCATGAAGGGTACAGTTCTCAGATGGTTCCAATCATATTTGTCTAATAGGAGCTTTTCTGTTAACTTAGGATCGTATTCTTCTTCTGTGTCACCCTTAAATTATGGTGTACCCCAGGGTTCTACATTAGCGCCTGCTCTTTTTGCTTTATATACGCTTCCCCTGGGTGCTGTTTTTAAAAAACACAAAGTGTCTTTTCATTGTTTTGGGATGACATTCAAATTTATCTGCCTATGACGGCGGCCGATAGTCAGACCACAATTAAAACACTGCAGGACTGTCTCAGTGATGTACAAAATTGGATGAGCAGTAACTTTTTAAACTTAAACCAAAGTAAAACTGAGATTGTGTTTTTTGGTCAAACATGACAGTGTGATTGGGTCACTGTCTTCCTTCTGTCGTCCTTCAGTGAGGAATTTAGGAGTGATTGTGGACTCCATGCTCAAACTCGACAAACATATCAGCTCAGTTATAAGAACTAGCTTTTGTCAGCTCCGGATTCTGGCTAAACTTAAGCCTTACTTGCCTCTGGCTGATTTTGAAAAAGCTATACATGCTTTTGTCACATCGCGCCTGGATTACTGTAACTCTTTGTATGTGGGTCTGGACCAGGGCTCTATACAGCGTCTGCAGACTGTTCAAAATGCTGCAGCTCGGCTTCGGACCAAAACTAAGAGATGGGAGCACATTATGCCTGTTCTTGTCATGATCCGCACTGTCCGCTCCTGGTTTTACTCCTGCCCTGCTCTTTCCCTCCCTCACCTGCCAGATCTGGGCTGGGCTCCTGGGTCCTCCTGCGCACACCTGCAGCCCATCAGCGCAATCAACACACCTGCTGTGCATAAAAAGAGCTGGGAGAAGAGACTCAGTGCGAGATCATTGTCGTGTCACTGCATTCCTGTCTGTTCCTGTGTTCCTGTTGTGTTCCGGCCCTGGCTGTCTCCTGCCCACTCTGCCCTACGCCCGTTTGGTCTACCGGTTCCTGTGTTCCTGCTCACCTCCGGTTCACCTTCTGTTGGTACTTTGTCCTATTTTCACAATAAATACTGTAAATCTGCCCCGAGTCTGCATCCTTTGGTCCGCTACACTCACCCGTTACGACAGTTCTGTGCACTTTACATTGGCTCCCTATTGCTTTTCGGGTGAAATTCAAAGTGTTACTGATTGTCTTTAAATGTCTTAACTTTATGGGCCCAGCCTATCTTAGGGAGCTGCTGCAGCCTTATAGTCCTCCCAGAGCTCTGAGGTCAGCTGACCAGCTTCTGCTTGCTGTGCCTAAAGCTAGGCTCAAAACTAGGAGTGACAGGGCCTTTTCTGTGGCAGCGCCCAAATTGTGTAACAGTCTCCCTTTGTCTGTCCGATTATCTGAGTCTCTTACTCAGTTTAAGTCTCGGCTCAAAACTCATCTTTTCTCCCTGGCTTTTAATACTGTCTAGATAGAATGTCATGGTACTTGCACTGTTTTTGTATAATGTAATTATACCTCATTGTGTGATTATTTTTTTTTTTTTATTTTTTTTTTATTTTTTTTTTTTATTTTTTTTAAGTTTAGTTATTTTATGTGAAGCACTTTGGTCAGCTGAGGTTGTTTTTAAATGTGCTATATAAATAAACTTGAATTGTGCTTGTGTCTGCTCTGTAGTTATAATCTATGACACCTGCGGATCATTATGTTTTAATTTGCACATTTCAAATCACAATATTCATCTAAAACAACTTAACATGTTACAAAACTGCAGTGCCCAATAGACACTCATGTCACTGTGTCACAAAAAAGAGTTGGCATCTCCCATGAATAGCAGCAGATTTTTTTTTTCATTTGTAGCAAAATAAATCTCTCCAAATACAGCTTTGACAGTGTAAATGATCAAAGGGAAACAACGATAACATGGTTAAACGCTCTGAGAAGTCATTTTTGCAGAAGTATGCTTTAACACACAAACGTTTGCTACACATTATACCCAAAAGACAGCGATGTATTCCCTTGCAAAAAACACAACCTCAAACTGTTTTTGAATATCTTTTTTTTACATTTCTATGGAAGAACTCTTTATCAGTTATTCTCGATGAAAACATGCTGTCTTCTGGCATGATAGAACTGGACCAAGCACCAAGATAAATGAATGTCATCTGTAACACGTTTAAATCTCAGAAACCTCTATGTTCTGAGCCAAGTTTAACATTGTCTTCTGCCAAACCGCTTCATCTCATCTGAGCACAAAAGTTTGACATGTTTCTTTACATGAGAAGATTATCAAGTTGCAGCCATATCACCTCAATCAATCAATGCCTGATCTGGTCTGATCTAAGAAGGTGAGCAGAGAGAAGCAGTGACTTTAGTGCAAAGTGTTGTGTCCTTAGGTAAGACACAATGCAAGGTATAGTTTCTTTAGGTCTTAAAAAATTAAATACAATTGCCTTCACAAATCAACACTATAAACATGCACCCTCTGCTGGCTTTCTATATGCACAAACAAGCCTCTGATAAATTCACTTGTTTTTCTTCCACACCATTTTAAATTATTCAATATTTGTGTGTCCCCAAATAATTTCTAACATTAATGCAGGACCAGAAAGTCTCTTTGCTCAAGTATAAGGTATAAACAGTCAATCTCATCTCACTTATTTAAAGCTGCATTATGTCATTTTTCTGGAAAAGTGTCTGCCACCTGCTTGTCCCCATGGAGATATCACTTTTAAGTATTCCACAATATGGCATTGAACAGATTTATCTCCATGGAGACATAAAGGAGGCTAAATTACAGACCAGATCTGTGGACAGACACTAACAATGCATGTTTTTCAAGATAGTTTTGAACAATAAAACACCCATAATGTAATAAATGAGATACTTTTAATGCCACACTCTGGAACATTCCAGGAACATCTCCATGAAATTTCAAATTCCAAAATTTCACAAGTGTAGCTTTTCTCCTTTAATTTGCCACACAGTCCAAGAATAAAACCTGTCATACTTTGCCTAATGGACACCATGCGTTCTGTACAATGCCTAGATGATCAACACTGCCTGTAACATATAAACCTCTCATTTAAATACATGAATATATGGGACAGATGGCTCCACTGAATTGCATATTCTTCACACAATGCCAAAACTTCCCACATTACAGCACATTTTTCCCCAAATTAAACACGTTGAAAAGGAAATCTCTTACATTCACTGTTCCTCCTCTGTTCAAAATTTTAAAACTTAAAAACATTAACAAATCTAATCCTATAAGCAGCCAGTTGTAATGGTTCTAGGCTCTATTCATTCTTGGAGTCTTGTTTGTGTTTGTGCTTTGTTTCTGTAAATAGCCACAGACATTAGCCACTCATGAATATTCAATACTGCAGCGGTTCAGAGCTGTCTATATCCTGGATTAAGTTCTCTGAAAATGTGAACAAAGTAGATTTTTGAGAAAAGGAAATATTCAACAACACTCAATAACACTCTCTCCTCCTGCAGCTTGCCATTTGAGATACAACCCATCTCCACCGCAGCAGCAGAACCCCCAGCCTCGTCAGCCTCTCTACCTCCTCCTCTTCACCTCCACCAATGTTTAGATTCAGATTCAGTCATTTAGTGTTGTCATAATACTATCATTTCAAACTCAATTTTAAAACTAATCCCTCAGTAGGTTCCATAGTGGTCCATGGGTGTATGAGTCTATGTGTCTTATACTTGTGAAAGATCCAGCTCAGGATCATTCTAAAGATATTCAGGAAAAGTTTGAGTATGGCTTTTTTGATACCTGCTCAAATGAGTAGTTTTGAGTATTTAATTTTGATAATGTTGAGTTTTAAGATCGGTTAGTATCAGATTTTTGATACTTTTGACCACCCTAGTTGTTTCTAATGGCCAATGATAAGCTTGGGTCGTTTTATTGGAGCGGTGTACAGCCAATCCTCTGTCTGTAGTTTTGAGCAGACAGAAGACATGAAAGAAAATAATTTTACTATTTTTGTGTTTGCCTAATGAGTCCAGACTGATATATCTCTGTATGTTTTATACAGAGAAATACCAGTCTCTTGCCAAAACAAAATGGTCTGTCCAATCAGATTTGTGTATTTTGTGTAACGCATATGAAATGATGCTCATTGGTCACCTATCAATTTGAACAAAATCACATTTCTCTCACCTCATATTAACAGAGTTTAGTGCTTTGGTCAGTGATTCTGAGGAAATGTGTGATGGATGGATCATGAGTGTCCCTTATTGGCAAATCCTCCTGTCAATCAAGCCCATCTGAACTCTGAGAGATTCACTGGCCGGACTCACATAAACACATGAAGTATTTAAGAAGTGTGTATTCTGGATCCCAGGCAAGTTCATTGGCAACAATTAAAAACCTGTATTTTTTTATGTTCAGGAATAATTATTGAAAGACATGTTTATTAGTTTTTCATGAAAAAACATACAAAATTTAATTAAAAAGTTCAATATGAGGGGAAAAAAAAGTGTCATATCGCCAAGCCCTAACTGTTCTAACTAACTAACTATTCCAGACACTTGATTCACTGTCAAGGTGCAGTTTCAATATTGCTGCAGTATAATGGCCACATTTTTCCACCTTCAAGTCATTCAAAGCGAAAGAAATGGCCAAGGCTCAAATCTGTTTTAAAAGGTTAAAATTGAAATAATGAAAATCTAAACAAAATTTTGCACTGCAATAATAATACAAATTATAATAATAATTTAAAAATAACTGTATTATCTGGACTATAAGTCGCTCTTTTTTTCTTTTTTAACCAGGAGTGCGACTTATACTTGGATGCAACTTATATGTGAAATTATTAAAATATACACAGTGATCCTTCGCTATGATGCGGTTCACCTTTCACCTCGCTGTTATGCTGATTTTTTTTTTGGTGCAATTTTGGATGCTTTTTTTTTTAAGTGTATGAATGGGCATTGTGTTGTGATTGGCTGTTGGACTGTAGACCATTGTGTTGTGCGTCCTGATTGGCTGTTGGACTGTAAACCATTGTGTTGTGCGTCTTGATTGGCTGTTGGACGGTAGACCATTGTGTTGTGTGTCCTCATTGGCTGTTGGACTGTAGACCATTGTCCATCAGTCTCCTCCATGCCGTGTCTCCTGTGCAGTGCAGAATGTGTTCAGCCAAATTTACATAATTGCTTGATCGCAGTGTGACTCTGAAGTGCTGTAGAAGTTTTCTCCCCGACAAAACCCACAATGTCGATGAAACATTCTGCACCGACAAATTTCAGAAACGCCTTGGACTTAAGTGTTTCTCTGCACGGAGAGGTGCCTCTGTGGATACCGCTGGAGCAGAGGCAGACATGAACAACAAATTTAAAGCGATCATTGAGGGAGGGGAATATAATCTACAAAGGTTTGAACTTTGAGAGTGTTTAAACAAGAGAGAAATGTGAGAAAATGTTAATGCATGTGTGAGAAAAGTGTATAAAGTGTGTGGTGAGGCTTTTTACAGTCTTAAAATATGTATAATATTTGTAAAAAATAAAGCTGACTAATTCACGGATTTCACCTATTGCAGGCTGTTTTTAGAACATGATTCCCCGTGATAACAGGGGACCACTGTATTGATGTCTTTGTTATTGTCACACTGACAACTCTGTGAGGGCACTCTCAGCTGGTTTACCAGTATGGCAGCCATCTACGTCTGGAGGGGCGCTGGCTCTATTTCCAGAGCAGGAGAAGTTGTTCAGAAGCGACACAGAGGATTAGGATCTAATTCAATGGATTTAGTGATTTGGAGTGAGATTGAGAGTAAACTTGTTTTTTATGCTTTAATTATCCGATTAACTGTTAATATCTTACGTTAACAAACCAGACACATATTCAGTTCACTGTCTATGCTTCATATACGTGTTTATGTATGTGTTATGTAATGGTTGATTATACATGTTACAGTTCACTTGTTTTGACCAATAGACGGCAATGTTGTGTTTGTAATACCTGTTATAAAATTTACTGGACTCGTTTTCTTTTCTTTCTTTTATACATTTCATATTTAATTTAATAAGACCATAAAGGTGGAGGGGAGGACAATAAAACGATGGAATTTTGAAAGAAGCTGTAATCATAAATTCAATAACTGTGTTATTATGATGAGGCTATTATACTACTATTTGCCATCTGAAGCAAAAGCTTAAGTTTCACTTTTGTTTTCTCCTTCTGGCGATTAATAACAAAGGCAGCGCTGCAGAGCACGTGCTTTTTGTTTTGATAACTTTAAGATTTCACTTTGTGGTTACTTGAGTGAAGGAGGATGATTATGGCGCTTTACGTGGACTCATTTGGTTGCATCTTACGCACACGTGCTCCACATGGATATATTTACACCACATTTACTTGGGAATTGCACTTTTACCAGGACCAAGGAGGAGTTTTTTTTGGTGGAGTTTGATTCATATTATGTGTTTGGTTTGACCTTTACGTGCGGATGCTGCTCACTGTACAACACTTTGACTTTGAGGAACTGTAAAAGTCCCGCACTGGTGTCATTGTTTCTTCAACTCTTCTGTTATCGATAAGAAAATACACTGCGCTTTTGGCACTTGGCACAGATGTTAAAACCCAATGTCTACAATGAGTGGTGCCATTTGTTGGTGCAGGGCGCAGTTGTGACTTGTGTTGTGACTTGTGTTGTGACTTGTGTTGTGACTTGTGTTGTGACCTGCACTGCTGTTAATTCAGTTGGCAGCATATGATGTTTTATCTCAGAACAGCCTGGTCACACTGTCTGTCCAGCATCTTACGAGAAATTGTACCTAGAAAGTGTAAACTCATCGTTTCCCACCAAATTGAAACAATATTGTAAATGTTTAGTTTATCATAAGTTTAGTTTAAGGTCATGAAAACTACTTCCTGTCTCCCAGTTTTGTTTACGCAAATGTGACGTCTTACCTGACAGAGCACTATTTAAGAAACAATTGAAAAGTAAAATTCGGTTTTACTTTGGCCTGCTAGTAAACAAACCAGTGGGTTTGTTTACTAGCAGGCCAAAGTGGTATGTATATTTTCCATTCATTCATATGCTATTTTGTGTGTATATGTAATATGAGCCAGAGCTTATGTTATATTTTACGTATTTGCTAGCTCTACAGTGTCAATTGTGATGAAGAAGTAAGACCACAGTAAACATCAGTGAAAAGAACTCTCGTGTCTCTTGTGTTTGTGGACAAGCTGCATATTTTACATTAGCATAGCACATCTGATTGTTAATATCTTATGTAAACATACCAGACAGTTCCTTGTCTATGTGTTATGTTAAAGTAATGTACTGCTATTCAGCCTGTTGTTTTCTATTTTATTTTTATTATTATAACTTGTCTTTAAAGATAAAATGTCTGTTCATGGTCTCAGATTTTGTCAAATAAATTTCCCCAAAAATGCGACTTATATATGTTTTTTTCTTCATTATTACGCATTTTTTTAAAGGTGCGATTATACTCTGGAGCGGCGTATAGTCCGGAAAATACAGTAACTGTTATTATGAGGCCAAATCTGTTTTGTGCACAAATCTCTCACTCATGTCTCCTGCTCTGCTTCTGTGCTGATTCTTGTGTGGGTTCAGCATTAATCAGTTTAAAAATGCATACAAATATCAAAGAGAAAGATTTGTTTAACAAAAAAAAAAAGATCCAGTTTCAACCATTCATGTTAAGAAACTGTTCAAAAGATCTACCTCGTTCACAAATGCCACATCAAAACAGACACCGGGGTGATGTGAGTGGAGTGTCTTGCACAAGAAAACAACAACAGAATGTCAATATGCAGGATTTGAGCTGTCAACCAGAGGACAAACACTAACCAACTGAGCCATTGTTATTTTCTGAATCTCTGAACAGGAGCAGAGACTGGAGTAACAGGAGGAACCAACTGCCTGACTATCTCAGAAAACTGTCTCTGTGTCATGGTGCAATATCACAGCAGCAGATCCAAGGTACAAGGACTTTAAACATTCAACTCTCATTTGTGTCTGTTTAAACCCCTTCTGTTTGGAGTGTGTCTTAATGTTTGGTTCATTCAGTGCAGAGGATTGAAAAGAAAAATTAGCATATTCAAATGTTCACGAGTCATTAAAATTCATTTTGTTGCTGCTGCGAAACAAATGGGTAAACCCATATGCAATCGGGGAAAGATTGGACTCCAATTAAACATATGGCAAATTTACATAATTTATTTGTCTCAATTAAAGGCGCAATATGTAACTTTTCTATTGGACGCTCTGCCACCTGCTTGTCTCCATGGAGATGTTATTGCATTTCCTGGAATAGTATGTCATCATACTCATACTGTATCTAGAGTTTATTTAATTAAAGGTCAAAAAGCATGCATTCTGTGAGCGGGGTCGCCTCTCCACTTGATCTAATCTGTATTGCCTTGAAGGTGCTTCCATTTTGTCTTCATAGAGATAGATAAGTTTAATGTCATATGTGGAACATTCCAGGCAACATTGTATTATAGTATTACTTGCTGTGACAATCTCCCATCATTCATTTCTGTCAGTCAGTGTAGAGCTCAGGAGTTTAACCCACAACTTCCTTACTGACAGGAGGACACAGGATAACCACTCTGTCACAGTAACACAGTGAGGACATGCACACTCCACTCAGAGAGATCAGGACAGGAGGCCTCTGTGATGTGCCTTTACAGGTCCAGGACAACTCGAATTTTTGAAAATGAAATTTGTAGAGGGCGCTAGAGAGCCATTTTGTGAGATGATGATATGATTTCCATATCATTAAGTTCAGTTTGCACATGTGCATAAACGCTCTATTAGCTTTTTTCCAACAAAAAATATGTGAAAGTAAAATAATTTTTTGAAATTTTCCACGTACCACTTTCATACTAGGCCATGTGGGTGAGTGCCTCAATGTGGATGAGTGCCCCAATGTGGGTGAGTGCCCCAATGTGGCACCTGATTTTCCCAGTACTAACCAGGCCCAGCGTAGCTTCTGATATCTGACAAGATCAGGAGGTTTGGCCACAAAAAATTGTAATATTAGCTATGTTTTATCTCGTCAAATCCACTTTAAGGACATAATCGCAGGTGGCGCATATTAGACTAGAAAAGTTACATAGTGCACCTTTAAGGGAGTTTGGGGGTCGTTACCTGCTTTTCTGAGTTTGCGGTTCCTGAACACGGACACGATCACGAGCAGGTTCCCGATGACGTCTACTACAATGGTGGCGATGAGGACCCCCGCGAGCAGCGCCGTGACCCACGTGACCTGTGCTCCGTGCGCACTCCCGTCCTCCTCCGCCACGGGCGCGCTCACATTACGCACCAGAGCCAGCGTCGCCTCCGCCGGCGCGCGCTCAGGATCCTCCAGGGACATCAGCTGCGGCAAGAGCCTCGCGCTCCACATTCAGCACCGGGGGACCACCTCGTGACCGAGCGAAGCTGGGACAGGGTGCGCCATTTGGGGAACATGGAGTTGAGGCGGGTGGATCAAGTAGAGAAGACCAATGCTGCTTTGAAATAAAAATAAGATAACCAACTAGGCTTATCTAAAAAAAAAAAAAAAAAAAATCGTGCTATTTCCATATTTCCAAAGAACAGAAAATATAATTTGCTCGGATTCTATCAAATATTATAATATCAGCATAAAGTTTGTGTCTGAGGTTTTCCTGATTGCTTCTGCAACATTGTAATAGTATTTTGGTCTGGCTGGGATGGAGAGAAAAATCGCATTAATATGGTCTTGTTCAAAACATGAAAAATCTACAGTAAAATAATAATAATGTGACCTCCATCAAGTTTATGTGGCGAGGACTGAAGCGGGAAAACAGCATCCTTTTTGGGAACATGCGCTTTACTGTCCCGCTGTAAAGTTTTGGAAGTCACTACTTTGTCTTTTTGTTGTTTTTGGATTAAACTTTGGATAAATCTCTTTTGTGGATGTAAAGACCTCCACGGATAAGTAAGAACAGCATCAAACGAAGCCAGGAATTGTGCTCAATCTCCGGAATGACAGTGCAGACAGAGCCGCTGGATCCACTGTCAGTCCTGTGCGTGGAGCAGCTTTAGTTTGGAAGATTATTGGTCCTTGGCCGTCTTCATTTGGGATGTAAATTAAGTCTGGAAAATAGCTCCGGGACATTCTCCGGGGCTCGCTGCAGACACTGGACAGAGAAACGCGCTCTCTCTTTGAGCATTCTCTTCATAAGAAGATACATTTTTTTGTGGAAGTCTGATCGTTGTGCACAGAGCAGAACGTTGGATAAGAATTGGAAGAATTGGAAGTAACACGTATAACAGCATGAGAGAAGCCCATATGGAATTTGGTTCTTCTTGAACCGAAGCTGGAGAAAAAGTCTAACCCAAAACTACTACGCAAACTGGGCTTGATTTTCAGACAACAGGGCGCAAATCCTTACATTCCTGGAAGTTTCTTGACCTGACAACGCACATCTCCAAAACTGAATTTGCCATGGAAAAATCTTTTGCTACAGTTTGGTTGTTGTTTTGATCTCTGAGGAAGCTGACACGTGACTGTGGAAAGTTATAAAGTTGTGTTCTGTAGATTTTCAGGTTTAAAATCTTGGAGATGTTCACCAGTTCCGCGCTTCTTGTCCGGTTCAAATTATGAATAAAGTTCATTTGCGTAAAGTGTCCTTTAATAAACCTTTTCATGCACAAAATCCAAACACGTTTATCCACGCTCCTTGTGCCATTCTCCCACGCGGTGTCGGATTCTCTCATTCATTCTCTGGTCCAAATCCGAGCGTCTGCGCGCCTTTTAACTCTCTCAGTCCATTTCTCCTTCTCTATCTCTCCATCCTCTCTCCTCCAGCTGTGAACGTGCACTTCTGTCACACACCTGTGCGCGACCATTTCCTCCTCCTCTCTTTTCTCTCCTCTCTCTCCCCTCTCCGTCTTTATCTATCCATCCTCCACACATCTGCACGCGTGTCTCTCTGTCCTCTGCTCCAGCTGTATCTGGTACCTCTCCGTCTTTATCTCTCCATCCTCCACACATCTGCACGTGTGTCTCTCTGTCCTCTGCTCCAGCTGTATCTAGTACGTGAGAATGCCCCCTTCATACAGTTGTAGTGCGTAAAGATGAATTTGTTCATTACATCAAATTAAAACTCATTTAATTGATAAAGTTCATTCATACAGTAAAACTAAGCTGAACCAAACCAAATAGTTTACAATTAGTACCCTATTTGTTTGCCTTGGCAATACACAGAACTAAACTTATAATAAATAGCACAGTTAGGATAAGATAAGATATGCCTAAGACGGGCAAATCCACGCTGATTTTCAAACCAAAGAAAACCTCTACAGGACAGTAGTGTTATCATTATTGGCATGGTATAAAAATAATATTCAGATATTTTTGTCAATATAATCCTCCCCAGTAACCCTGCAGCCAGTTAGTTGAATTTTCATGAAATTCAAGTTGAAACACTGGAAAGCCAGTAGAGGGCGCCACTGGACATATTTCACAGACACGACACTCACTGCCAGCTGCTGTTGTAAGGTATAAACTGATGGGAAGAATACTTGTAAAAATACATGTAAAAACGCAACATAGGATTAAAAACAGCTTTATGTTTGTTGCACATTTACTATGACTCACTGGAGATGGAAAAATCACACACACAGTGTTTTCTGTTTTTCTCACTAATACAGTGCAGTTTGGTAAAGCTGATGGTGGCTGGTGTCTGCCTGATGCAAAGGCAGACATCAGCATCTTTAAACAGGGGTATTACATGTTACCTTTTTCGGTTTGATTCAGTTTATTTTTTGACACTCTGAGCACCCCTCCCTTTGCTCCCAGCACTAAGACACTCCCCCTTCAGAGTGCTATCACAACACAATCAGGGTGCATAACGCTAATGAAACTACTGCACATTGCATCAGGTTTGTAAAGTATCATGCTTTTGTATATTTCTGAAAAATGTTTGTATGGAAAAATGGATGACATAGACTTGTGACCTGAGCTTTGGAATCGTACTGCCAACTGTAAGGAGGGCTTGAATAGGGCCCGGGAGAAATCACTAGATTACTTAAACATGCATGGATGACATTTAAAAACTCTTCAGGAGGGTTTTTGATGAAAGAACATTTATAACTGGGTAGAAAGCTGCAAAAAGGCAATTTTGCATAATATCCCCCCATTAACCCTTGCTCATGTTTCCTTCGCAGTTTCCTTACCTTGCCTCCTATGAGCTTTGGGACATCACTTACAAAAATATAGCACATTTGATTGGTGTCTGAATGGAGGATAGGCTGATTATAGTGGTCTTGTTTTGTCACATATGGGCCAAACATTAGCTTATGATTACATTGTGATTCACGTTTATGGCTTCTCATTTCTGCACATGTGGAAGTGGGTCACAGTAATTCACCAGTGCAGCCCTACAACCATTATTATGTACAATCAATGCAATTTTAGCAGAAACGTCCAGAAAAAAGCAGGTCAAAAAATAGGTTTTGTTGAACTTTGACCCTGCTTCTTTGTCCTCTTGCCTCGTCATATAACCTGAGCCACAATAATCGCCAGAAAATAGGTTTTTAAACTCAGAAAACGTGTGGTATTCTTGTAGAGGACGTCATATGGAGACAAAGTCAATGGGGAGTATAGGGATAATCATATTGTCATCGTTAAATGTTTTTGAGTTTGTTTACGCTAAGGAATGCATAAAACTAAATAAATTCTGAATATACTGATGTGGTGGCTATAGTGGTTTGGACAAGAAAGTTGATATATCATTGATTTTAAACTAAGGCTCAGCAATTAATCAACATTTAATCAAGATTTAGATTGAGCCATGTCTAATTGTCAGTGGTCAGTTTTGGTCTTTTTAATAGAGAGGTCTACAGCCAATCTCTGCCAGGAGTATGTGGTTTGGAGCAGACATTTTTTTGTTTTGAATGTCAGTAGTTAAAAGTATAGATTCTTTATGTTCAGAAAATATACAATTATTATCATTATTATTGTGGGTTACAGAAGCTCAGTTGATCGAGCACTTGTACACTGAAGGTCAGATCCACTGACCCACAGGTTGGTTGTGTGACTCCCACAGATGAACGCTGTCTTTGTGTGATTGGGCAAAACATGTATCCCACCTCACCCCAGTGTCTGTGTGCACTGGTATATGTGGGTGAATTCTCACAGTGGTTCCTCGACTGGTTCCTTGATGCAAAGTGGTTTGACTGCCTTGAAGATGGAAAAGCACTATATAAAAATGTGAATTTTACCAGTAATGAAAGGTGATTAAATGTGTTTTTAAAGAGACAAAGCAAAGTTTCAAAAACAATAATCAATCAATATGATTTAAAAAAAAGCAAACAACTAACTAAATTTTTTGTCATATCAGCCCTATTTTCAGACAACATAATTACAGTACCACTCCCCCCCCCAACTTATAATAAACCTTCCAACCCTAGACTTTTATCAAATGTAATTGAAGATACGTGTTAATATGCAGTCCACTCCCCTGAAAGTGGTGAATGAAGTACTCTCTTGTGTTACTTAAGTAAAAGTGCAGATACAGAGATAAAATGTTACTTAAGTAAAATTAAAAGTATCATATGCAAATTCTGCATACGTTTTTAGTACCCATATTTAAAGTATAATACTTTTAATTTCTAAGAGTAAAACGTGAAAGTGTTGTTAGCTTGTTAAAGTGTTAAATGTAGTGATACTGATATAGACATATTATGGCCAAAAATAACAATAACAATCAATTTCTTAATTTTTCGTATGCATTTTGTGTATTTATTTTGTTTGCTCAAAGCTGAAGTTTGAACTCAAAAACATTAGTCCAGATGTTACGACAAACAAAATAACACCTCAAATCATAAGAAAAGTACTTTTTCAGTCCAGTTAACAAATGTAATGGAGTGGATACCTGCTATCGAAGTAAATAAAAAGTATCTGCTAAAAATGTTACTTAAGTAAAGTACAGATACCTAAACAATCTTCTTAAGTACAGTACTTTACTACTTCTTTACCTTCCACCAATCTCTATAGAAGAGCTAAGATGAACTGCTACTGTGTATATTAAAAAAAACAAAACAAATATGAATGAGTTTTCAAAAGTCTTTGTTCCAACTCCAAACACAGTCAAATTTAAAGTGTTATTCAGCCATGATTACAGTCTTCAGAAAACAGTGCCAGGAGTATCGTTTTTTCATTTTTTTCAACAAACTTTCAACAAAACCAACAAATAACTGAAATAATGATACACCTATGAGATATGTGTTTTGGCAGAGAACAGTCTATACAAATAAACACAATAAATTTGTTGCGTCTCCTCCCTGCCCTAATTTTTCCTGTTATAAACTTCTGTATCCTGATATTTTGAAGTTTTTATATTTCGAAGACATATTGGCCTTTCGCTTTGCCTCGGGCCTGAAATCTGCCTCACTACCTCACTGCCGTCTTCAGTGTTTTAAATGAGTCAAAACAAAAACAAACATCCTTTTCATACACTTTTTTCAAAAATCCTCCAGTGAGGTACTCCTCACCAGAAGCTTCTAGAATGAGCCCGGACTAAACTAGGTTTGAACCAGGACTAAAACAGTTCTGAACCAAGACTGAGCCAGGTCTGAACCAGGATTGAACCAGGACTGAACCAGGTCTGAATCAGAATTAAACCAGGTCTAAACCAGGACTGAAAACCAAGATTGAACCAGGTCTAAACCAGACTCAAACTGTACATATAAAACCAAGCAGTAAAGTGAGATTAAACTAGATTTAAGAAAGAACTAAACCAGGACTGAATAAGGACTAAACCAGGACTGAAATAGTCACAGTAGTATTGCAGTGGCAGCAGTAATAATAGTAGAAAAATGTACTGTACTGTTAAATCCAATTTCATGATTTACAAATAAATCTTGACATCATGTTTATTCACCTGTCAATAACCATGAATCATCATTAAACTGTAATATTAAGTCTCACCATGATTTGACCACAAAAATGAAATCAATACGTAGCACCAAAGCAAAACATTTACAATAAAATCTTTATTCATTATCATTTCCTGTCATGATGCTAGTGTAACATTACAATATTAACATGGCTCAGCAGAAACTCAGAGAAACTCAAGGGACAAACATGGGAAGGCCTACATTGTACAAAAAAAAAAACCAAAAAAACAACAACAACAAAAAACAAAACAAAAAAACAAAACAAAAAAACAACCTTTATCCACAAAATCTAAAAAAACAACAACTCAGAAATGTCACGGTACATTCAATTCATCTGCACAATATGAACAAACACATTGCATTGTTCTTTCTCATAAAATACAACATATTTTCCTTTTTTCTTTTTCTTTTTTTTTTTTTTTTTTTTTACTGTAATTGGCATAAACATTGTGAAATATAACATTGACTTGACATTTTTTCATACGACATTTCAATATTGGCACACACAGAACTGCAGAGACCTGGCTGCCTCTGTATTTTACCAGGTTCACACAAAACAATGACCTAAAATACAAATGTACAAGTTTACAGTGAAGGCACCATCAGGCCTGGGGAAAGAAGATATGTGATCAGAGGTATTAAACCAGGGCTAAACTGTGTCTGAACAGATGTTTGAACCAAGACTAAACCGGGTCTGAACCAAGACTAAACGAGGACTAAACGAGGACTAAATGAGGACTGAACCAGGACTGAACCAGGACTGAACCAGGACTGAACCAGGTCTGAACCAGGACTCAACCAGGACTAAACCAGGTCTGAACCAGGACTCAACCAGGAACTCACAATAACGATCTCAAATAGTCCACAATGCAGCCAAAGTTTCAAAGTATACAAAAGAAATCTCATTGATAGTTTAGCTTTGTTGTCCTAGTTGGTTCTAGTTATAGTAGTAGTAGTAGTATGAGTAGTAATAGTACAATCAGTAGTAGTACCAGTTGCAGTAGTGGTTGTAGTAGTAATACAGCAGTAACAGTAGCAGCAGTGGCAGCAATAAAAGTAGTAGTAGCCATGGTGGTAACTTTAGTAGGTTGTTGAAGTAGTAGTAGACCAAAAAAATCCTACGTTTTCCCCACGTCTGAATGGGTTCCTTGTTCCACAGTGACACAAACCACAGTAACTTCACAATAAAACCTCTTCCTCTGCGATCTTTGTTTTTGTTTAACCTGAAGATCCAGCCCCATCATTCAGTACAAGATAAAACATCTATTAAATATTTTCTTAAAATGTGCTTAACGTCAAATGTACTCCCACAATTCTTAACTGCCGTCTTAATAAACTCACACCTGCTTTTGACAGATAAGCAGTCTTTATTTTCCCATAATGCAACAGCCTTGGTTATCAGTTTTGTTGTAAATAAATGCATGCACGTGTCTGAATGTCACTTTTGAAAACCACACATTGCATTGTAAACATAGATTTAGATAGGAAATTACCACAACAATACATTCTCAGTAAGAATAATTACATTTTTGGAATGCATTTAAAAGTGCTTGTCTCCATGGTGATGTTATTGCCTTGCCTAAAATGTTCCCAAATATAGACATGAGCAGATATGACTGTAAATGTCGGATGGCGTCACTAGGCCTGTCACAACAACACATTTTAATGCACAATATATTGATACAGAAGAATATTGTGATAAATGATAATACTGAAAGTACTTTATGTCATTCATACAATTAAAGTAAAGCGAAATAATAGCATCATGCAAAAGGTGTGAGCTGCAGCAAAGAAAAAGCAGAATGAATTAGCTATAGAAGTCTCATAAAAGTCTCACCACTTTTGCAAAGAAAAAGTACACACGATAAATACTGAATCCCAAAATATACTGGCTTTCATATATTGAATGACAAATCAATATTGTATTTATTGACAGGCCTAGGAGTCACCTACTTGTCTCCATGGAGCTAGACAGACCCTCCACTAGAGAAGTTGTGTAGTGCTCCTTTAATGAACCCACATATTTTATAGCTGTTATTTACTTTGATTCTAAAATACTGCATATTGTGCTATGATCATTTGTCATTTAGCCAACTTGAATAATACCCTTACAGTTTAACAACAAATACTGAGATTGTTAAAGAAGAACCCGCTTCTTGTAACTTTGTGAATTAAAACCTTATTATGAAGTAATTTTTTACATTGTAATACTCATTAAGAGGTTGCGAGTTAGACTCTTGAGCTCTCTGAGTGTGAATGTCCTCCCTGTGTTTCCGTGGCATTGTGGTTATCCTGTCTCCCCCTTCCTTCATCCAAAGACGATGAACCGGAGAATCTATTGAATTGGATTGAATACAAGTCCATCTATATTTTTTCAGAAAAGAATACTGTCTTTTTATATAATTGTTTTTTGGTGCAATTTTTTTTCACTTAATTTCTCAAAACATAACTTCCTCACAGCTGCCATAGTCACTTCCCACCATACTACTCCCATCGTAAGACCTTTGAATCTGCCCTGTCGCATGTGGTCTCATTTGGGGTTGCTGGTTCGATGCTGAGGCAGGTGTAACTTCTGGATTCTCAGCGTAGGATGGCATGGCTACACTTAAACGCATACTCAGCCTCTTGTAACCTGTCGACACATTGTCTAAACTGCGTGTGTGGTGTTTAGTGGGATAGTAGCTGATAGCCATATATTCGTTGGGGCACTGGTTGGTGGGTAGAGGGAGGCCATTGGGACCCAAAAAGTCATCAAGATTTTGGTTACTGTAGCAGGGGGGAAGAGGGGCACGCCGGTCGGTCCGCTCCAGAGGGAATGGGAAGCCTCCGAAGCGGGAACTTCGTCGGGAGTCCAGGGTGGAGTCCAGCGTGGAGGTTTGTGTAGAGGGGAGAGGGGAGGGGGAGTGAGGCGAGGGGGAGGAGGTGATGTCGAATGTGGGGAATTCCTGGACAGTGGGGTGGCCGTAGTAGTCCGGGTCAGCAGGGTAAACTGAGGAGAGAGGACAGAGAAGAGTTTATTAATTTTGAAAAAGCTCAATTCATGGAAAAACAATAGCAACATTGTGCAGCAAAATTCCGAGCCAGAGGCTTATCAGTCTGACTTTGAACTGTACCTCCACACTTTCAAATAAATTTGGTGAGAGCATTGGAGGATTAACTCTGAGACAGTCCAAGGACAAAACAGAAGCAGGACTGTGATCAAGGCGTTTGTTAAAGACACACATGCTCCTTAAATATGGATCTGACTGAGACCAGCAAATGATGTTAGGATATTAAGATGATTTAATCCAAAAAGTTTTAAAAATACAAATCTGAAAGACACCTGACTACTCCTTCTACTGATACTGCTGGTACCATGTGACTACTGATATGTTACTACTACTTTTATTGATACTACTACCGCTACCACTGATAATACTACTATTGGTGGTTTTCAGATTCTCAAATGTAATAATATCATCATCCCAGATGGACGACAAGTTCCAGAATTTCCTATTAATTACATTTTACTATATATTACAACAAAAAACTGCATTTTAACAATATTACTTTTACCTGCATCCATCTATATTTAATATTGCGATGTTGTCATATCATCTGAAACTCAGCAATAGCTACTACTACTCCTACAGTTATTATTGATACTATTACAACTAGTACTGCTAGTACTACAACTCATAATACTACTACTACTCATATAGATACTATTACTGTTGCTGCTTTTATTGCTGCAGCTGATGGTTCTAGTGCTACTACAGTTGCTGTCACTAATACTACTACTCTGACTTGAAGTCTTAATAAATGACTATAGTTGTAGGTACATTTGTCCTCTAAATTTAAGATCTCTTTGAACCCAAGCTTCTGGGTTAAACCTGTCAGGATCAGAGTGTAAGCACAGTGCAGGGTCAAGAGGAGGATGCACATACTGTGTTTTGGACTGATGATGCACTAGGGCAATCAAAGTCCACCGCACAGGGAGAATGTGCAAACTCTACACAGGAGGGCTACACATGGTGTGGGAATTACACTTGCCACAATAGGTATAGGGGAAAAAATAAGATTATTTACAAGTTTGATATCTTTTGAGAATGTCTTTGTCATAATCAACGCTGAAAATTTGTTAAAACTGTTATAAAAGGCATGTCATATCTTTAGTTTACAACAGAATCCTAATAGAGGAGAGGAAGGGGCTCAGGTTTTTGAGCATTTACTCCTTAACTCTAGTGCCAACTCTCAACTATAACTACGTGTGCCAGCCTTGGACAGAAATAAATAGTAGTGAATGATACAGCAAGATAAACATATGCAAATGTAATCAAACAGCCACATTTCATACATTAATTTAACATAATGAGCCACTAATCAGTCTGCTGCCTGTCTCAAGGTCCAGGTGACAGTGAATACAAAATTAATGTGTAAGGCTGAGTGAAAGACGGCAGAGAATTAAAGAAAGGAATGGGCCAAATTACTAAATTCGGGCCAAGGTCATTTAAGCCAAAACACACAAAGTCCCTGGTTTCCATCGTTTTTACTTCAGGCAAAATGGTCTCTCAGTGAAAAAAAATATACAGAATAAGTCAATTTAAAGATTAGCTATGTAACGTTTCTGTTTGTCTTCATGGAGATGTTCTTGCTTTGCCTGGTGTGTTTGCCAGTAAGGCATTAAATCTATCTATCTGTTTGTCGACAACCAGAGCAGCTTACAGGTCACACCTGTGGAGAGGTGAGCCCGCATCTTGCCTGTTTTTCAGCAATTAAAACATATACATGTTTAAATTTGAATTGAGATACCCATACTATGGATATTTCCAGAAAAAGCAGGAACATCTCCATAGAAAGTTACATACTGTAGCTTTAATGTATTTTCCTTTTTAAAAATGTATCGGTCTAGACAAGAAATATAAAATATTACAAATCTCCAATAATCACTGCTGCCTCAAGAGCAAAATTTGCTTAGAGATTTTGCTTAAAAATTAAATCTGAATTGTTTTCACTGTGGAGTTTAGCCTGTTTAAAATGTGACCTGCCTCTGAGCCTCAGCCCGAAATTAATCAGGTGAACAAGGTGAAAACCAAACCAAAACTGTTGAAGATTTAAATTCAAACACCCATAACAACAAACTTCTGAATAGCAGAACGTTTTGACCGAAATTTAAGAATAAAGTTTCTAAATTCTAATTTAGACAAAATGAAATGAAAAACTTGGAGAGTAAACTGTTGAAACTCCTCTACAATAAAGAATTTTACCGTTGCTAGCAATATTTTTGATTCACCCCAGCTTAAATTGATGGATAGATGGAAATTACAGTATATACACACGTGGACAAAATTGTTGGAACCCTTGGGTTAATGAGAGAAAAACTCATAATGGTCACAGAAATAACTTGAATGTGACAAAAGTAATAATAAATAAAAATTGTATGAAATTTAACCAATGAAAGTCAGACATTGCTGTTCAACCATGCTTCAAATAGAATTATATAAAAAAAAAAACAACTCATGAAACAGACCTGGACAAAGATCTGTTATCTTAATATTTTTTTGCACAACCTTCTGAGGCAATCATTGCAATCAAACGATTCCTGTAACTGTCGATGAGACTTCTGCTCCTCTCAGCAGGTATTTTGTCCCACTCCTCATGAACAAACTGCTCCAGTTGTTGCTGCTCAATAAGATTTAGGTCAGAGCTCACAGAAGTCCACTTTAGAATAGTCCACTGTTTTCCTCTTGGCCATTCTTGGGTGTTTTTAGCTGTGTGTTTTGGGTCGTTGTTCTGTTACAAGACCCATGACCTGCGACTGAGACCAAGCTTTCTGACACTGGCAGCACATTTCTCTCTAGAATCCCTTGATAGTCTTGAGATTTCATTGTACCCTGCAGATTCAAGACACCCTGTGCCAGATGCAGCAAAGCCCCAGAACATAACAGAGCCTCCTCCATGTTTCACAATAGGGACAGTGTTCTTTTCTTCATATGCTTCATTTTTCCATCTGTGAACATAGAGCTGATGTGTCTTAGAAAAAAGTTTCATTTTTGTGTCATCTGTCCATAGGACATTCTCCCAGAAGCTGACTTCAGCCAGGGTGGTGAATAAGTCCACCTGTGGGTCCCCAGTCTCCGCTTCCTCGGAAGACGTGACGGTGGAATTGAGGAGATCCTCAAAGTATTCCTTCCACCACCCGACAACATCCCCAATTGAGATCAACAGCTCTCCGTCCGGACTGTAAACAGTGCTGGTGAAGAACTGCTTCCACCTCTTGAGGCATCGTACGATTTGCCAGAATCTCTTTGCCAGAATGTCTATCTGTCCGACAGTCCTCCTCCATGGCCTCCCCAAACTCCTCCCAACCCAGAGTTGTTGCCTCTGCGACCACACAAGCCGTGACATGCTTGGCCCACTGGTCAGTTGCCTCAGGAGTCCCTCAAGCCAACAAGGCCCGATAGGACTCCTTCAGTTTGATGGCATCCCTTACTTCTGGTGTCCACCACCCGGTTCAGGGTTTGCCGCCGCGACAAGCACGGCTGACCTTGTGACCACAGCTACGAGCAGCTGCATTGACAATAGAGGAGGAGAACATGGCCCTCTTGGAATCCATGTCTCCAGCCTCTCCCAGGATCTTCAACTCGTCCCGTAGGTGCGAGTTGAAGACCCCCATGACAGAGGGCTCCATCAGATGTTCCCAACAGACCCTCATGACACGCTTAGGCCTGCCAGGTCTGTCCGGCTTCATCTTCCACCAGTGAATCCAACTCACGACCAGGTGGTGATTGATTGACATCTCTGCCCCTCTCTGCAAGTCCAAGACACGCGGCTGGAGATCAGATGAGACGACAACAAAGTCAATCATCGACCTCTGACCTAGGGTGTCCTGGTGTCATGTGCAGTGATGAACACCCTTGTGCTCAAACATGGTCTTTGTTATGGACAAACTGTGATTAGCACAGAAGTCCAACAACAAAACACTGCTCGGGTTTAGATCAGGGAGGCCGTTCCTCCCGATCACGCCCCTCCAAGTGTCACTGTCGTTACCAACATGAGCATTGAAGTCCCCCAGAGGAAGTCCCCAGTTGGTGCACTGTCTAGTACCCCTCCCATTGACTCCAAGAATGCCAGGTACTCTGCACTGCTGTTCGGCCCGTAGGCCGCCACAATAGTGAGAGACCTGTCCCCGATCCAAAGGCACAATGACACAACCCTCTCGTTCACCGAGGCGAACTCCAACACGAGGCAGCTGAGCTGTGCGGCAATAAGCAAGCCCGCACCAGATTGCCGCCTCTCCCCGTGAGCAACCCCAGAGAAATGGAGAGTCCAAGGATCCAGAACCCAAGCTATGCATGGATGTGAGGCCGAACATTTCTAGTCGGTAACACTCAAACCTTCTGCACAAGCTCAGGCTCCTCCCCCTCAGTGAGGTGACATTTTGCTGCTGAGCACCCACCCCAGGCCTCGCTCCAGGGTGGAGCTCCTGTAACGCCGATCAGGGTGACATAACTAGCCTTGATTGTTCACTCATCATAAAGGGCTTCTGAACCACTCCTAGTCTGACCCATCCCCCTGGACCTTTTTACCATGGGTGACCCTATCAGGGGCATGAAGCCCCCGACAACATAGCTCAGAATCAGAATCACAATCAGAATCCTTTTATTGCCATCGTTTGTGAACACAGTTCACAAACTAGGAACTTATTTTGGTGATAAAGTGCAACATAAAACATAAAACACACTGAATAAATACAAATACAAATAAGGGCATGCATGAAGTTAAAAAAAGATATGCTTAAAAATCAAATAAAATACTTAAAGGTAGAAAGAATATACAACAGCAGCATCAGAACAACAGTGCAAACATGACTTATTAAAGTGGCCAGTGTTATAAAGTGTCCAGTTTTGTGCAAATATTATAAAGTGTTCATGAGACAAACTGCAGAGGGGAAGAAACTGTTCTTATGACGAGAGGTTCTGGTCCCAATGGACCGTAGCCTCCTGCCAGAGGGAAGTGGCTCAAATAGTCCATGTCCAGGGTGAGAAGTGTCAGCTGCTATACGGCCTGCTCGCCCCCGAGTCCTGGAGACGTACAGGTCCTGTAGCGATGGAAGGCTGCAGCCAATCACCTTCTCAGCAGAGCGCACAATGCGCTGCAGTCTCTGTCTGTCCCTGGCAGTGGCCCCAGCGAACCACACAGTGATGGAAGAGGTGAGGATGGACTCAATGATGGCCGTGTATAACTGCACCATCATCTGGACCGGCAGCTTGCGTTTCCTCAGCTGCAGCAGGTAGAACATCCTGTGATGGGCTTTCTTGATGAGGGAGCTGATGGTTGGCTCCCACTTGAGAACTCCCAGGATCATTTGGGTGATGAAACCCCTCCACCACTTTAAGGTGGCAGTTCAGGGAGGAGGAAATCATATACATGTGTAGATAAACTAAATTAAACATCTATTGATCTATTGATAGGTAGTAGATTTCAGGGACTGGCCTCCTGCTGGTGCCCAGAGTCAGGACTAAACATGGAGAATCAGCGTTTCAGTTTTATGCAGCTAAAACCTGAAAATTTACTGAAGATGTGAGACAGGCTTCTACTTTGACAATGTTTAAATCCAGGCTCAAAACAGTTCTGTTTAGCTGTGACTGAAAGGTTTTTATTCTGCACTCCTCTCTTTTAGCGTTAACTTCATGATGGTTATTTATGTTTTGATTTGTTTGTATTATGATTTTAATGTCTTTTTTATTCTGTAGAGCACTTTGTTGTGCTATGCAACTACACTTGCCTGGCCTTGCATAGGTTTAACTTGGTAAAGCTGAGGCAACACTTGCAGCTGCAAAACAAAAAACCCCCCAACAAAAAATAGTACTGCAGCTGTGATTAGATTTGCAATATATGTTTAAAAAGTAGGATTCTATTCAGAGTGCACATTTTAAACAACTCAAGGAGCATTAACATTTGATAGAAGACTAAAATATGAACTGATACAGCCATACAAGAATCCTATGCCATTTAGAACATGTTTATAGAGGTCTAAACTACCGGTACAACAAGATTTTTCAATGAAATGTTCTAACTTTCTGTTCTACTTTTGCAATTTGACAATTACACCAAATCAATGGCAATTTCGATTCAATTACGATTAATTGTGCAGATCTATTGTAAACCCAGACGGGCGCTTTCTATTCCCAGGTTTGCTGCAATTTCAACTTCACCAAATGTTCCTCAAAATTATCAGAGAAATCATCCATCTTTTACCCTTTCTGGCTTTACACCTTATATTATAACTGTCCACTTTAGGTAAATGAGAAAAGGTCTGCGCTGTGAATGTTGTCCAAGGTCACAGTGTGGAGGACTTTGATCACCCCAGTGCACCATGGGAAGTGCTCAGGCAATGTGCCGGTCTGATTAAACATATAAGGATGACACTTTAGATATACAGCCATTTGTCACTGTCAGCGCATCTCTCACTCTCTTTTGTTTTTGACGGGGCAGGGTTGATCTATATGCACGCATTATTGTGAGCTCAGATTGATTTTATAATGAGGTCTCAACTTGTAAGATAGAGCCCATCTTTGCAACAGTATAGAAAATATAAATGTAGACTACTATTTATAGAGACCACATTTAAACATGCACTGTGTAACTTTTCTGACACTTGTCTTCATGATGACGCTATTGATTTAGCTGGAATGTTCCACAGTACGTAATTAAATCAATTTTGCATTTCTCAAATTACAGGTTTTATTGGTTGAAAAATAAATAGCTAAACATGCATTCTTATTGTGAGCAGTTCTGCCTCTCCACAGACCTGACCTACAACATGGCGTAGTGGCATCACCTCCTTGTCTAAATAGAGATAAGTAAGTATAATGCCATAATGTGGAACATTCTGCAAAGCAATAACATCACCATGGAGACAAGCAGGTGACACCAGAAAAGGTTAAAAATTGATTGTTATTGACAATTCATGCTTTTAAAACTATTTAATAGAAAAAATAACAATGTTTTAGAATATATTATGGATCCTGTTGACTAATGCTCGTTAGGTTGTGACTGTAATCTTATTTGAGAGAGACTTGTTTAACAGCAGTTTACCTCCAACTAAGTTCATTCTGGTCAAAAGCTCAGATTAAAGTCTAATGTTACTAATGTAGCAGAGCAGTGCCTCCAGTTAACTTTACCCATCTAAGAAATGTTAAGATCTAGATATGGCATGAACTGAAAGAAAAGGAATCAATTTATTTTAGTAGTAGTGGACCAAAAAACTCTTCTGTATGCCTGCTATATGACCTCTCTTCATTTCTTATGTATAGTTCTCTGCAGGGACACAGAGAGGTTGACAAAAGCGGTAGTGCATAGCTCGAGCATCAGACATGTGTCATGTGATTGGCTCCAGTCGTCTCTGTGGCGACAGGTCATCCATCTCTATGACCTCATCCTTCCATAGAGGGCAATTTTAAACACGACTAAGGTTTAAACTCACTCCATGCACTGCAGTATAACACCATAATATTGCAGTCTATTGGGACTGTCTAGTTTGTATATTGATTTATACTTTTGAATCATGTTTGATATCTCATCCTGCTTATATTTTTTTTTTTTTTTTTTTTTTTTTTAATTTTTTTTTTTTTTTTTTTTATTTTGAAGAACACCCAGTGACATAGAAACACATACAATATTTACAGCTTACTATTTACAGAGAAAGTTGTGTTGATGTGTAAAAGTGTTAGGGGGGGGGAGTACAGTACGGTACCTGCATTATTCTGTCTTGGTTGGTTTTCTTTGTAAGTATGCGTGTGTGTGTGTGTGTGGGGGGGGGGTGTGTGTATGAGTGTGTGTGCGGAGATAAAGAAGTAATACTAATAATATTAATAATAAAAGTAAAGATAACGATAACAGGTTTTATTATTGCTGTCATACTCAGTGTTGGTCAATATTGCTCTATGTTAGTTTTGTGGTCCTAATGGTGGTATTGGTTATTTAGATTTAAATGTAAAATGTGTGTGCATGCGTGTCCTGTACAATGCATTAAAAGAGGCAAGGTTTTGGTGAGCCCGCACTCAAGGGGCAGTACCCCCTAGCAACGCGCCCATTCCTTGCTAACCCTAATCTTTTTATGTATTTGTTGTCAATTATTATTATTATTGATTAATAATTAATTTATTATGATTAATAATTGTTATTATTGTGTATATATATATATATATATATATATATATATATATATATTATATATGTGTGTATATTTAAATTATTATTTAATAATTCATGTTCTTTATTTTAATATTTAATATGTGTGTTTATATTCATCCATTTATTTATCTCCATCAGAACCACAAATTAATTCAATAAATAAATTAGTTAATGAATAAGGCAATAATAATGACAATAATAGTAGTGACAGCAACAATAGAAACGTGTACATACAATGAAAACAATTCATACAATGAAAACAATTCTCATCCTGCTTATAAATGTCCAGAGGAGCAGAAGCAGCTGAAGGTAAGGATCTTGTTAAAGTAATTGGAGTGATGTTTATAAATGAAAAAGTCTGACTTAAGTCCATGTTAGTGTCCTTTGCTATTTTTTACAGTAATAGAGATGTCACTAAGCAACGGTGTGTCTGGATGCTCTGACTGACTATGCTAAAGTTTATCTAAAGCATCATTCATAAAATTCCAACATGTAGCATTCTTGATGATTTGAAGCTTTGGAGCTGCGACCCGGCAAATAGTAATAACAGAATCACACTGAAGTTACATGACAAATAATTGCTTTTAAGAAGTGACTTGGGATACACATTTCCTCTAGTGTGCAGCTAGCTTAAGCATATTTATGATGAATTACCAGAAAGTCATCTCAATGTCTTTATTTGAAAAATCTAATTTTTAAAATGACATCCATTTTTGTTAGTATTGCCCTATAGTGAGAGGGTAAAGTTTGATATATTAAAACCACAAAAGGTAACCTTGTAGGCAAAAAAATAAACTAAAAGAAAAGCATGTTTTTCCCCTTAAAAATGATACTGAAAATCACACGTCCTTCCTCTGAGGAGGCTTACATCCCCACAAACCTGACTCTTATTTGTCCTGGAGGAAGGCCTCCTCCTGCTGGCTTCCATGAAAATGTTACTCCTTTGGCTCTAATCTTCTACAGTATGGCATAAAAGTTATCCATCTACATGAAACATTTTCCAAAGTAAGGTTTTAGCTTTTTATCTCCATGGAATCATGCAGGTGAGATGCCATCTCCAGAAAGTTACATACTGTACCTGGGATGTGTATTCAGCATTTAAAATAAGTAATACCGGTAACTACAATGCAATAAAAGCAGGCCAAAATGTCTGAGCCTGACTGATTGTCAAAATGAACTCTGGTAAAGATGAATTGAAATGAGATGCATTTCCCTTGACATGTTTCAGCTTCTAAATACATCTCGCTGATAAAAGAAAACCAATATGACTATCTTAAATGGAGACGAGATTGAAATAAACGGGTCAATAGGATTAAATATCATAACTCACCTTCATAGTCCTGGTCCCAACGGCCCTTCCTGATAGGGCCTGTATCAGAGGTAGAGGGGGGTCGTGTGGGGAGGTTTGGGGCCACACTGCAGACCACAGGGCCCGGGGGTTTGGATAGGGACCCCCCGCTCACAGAAGAGCTCAGCTGAGAGCGTGGTCGCAGGGATCGAAACGGAGATGTATCCTGGTCCAGGACACTCATCTCCAAGGGGGTTACTACTACCCCATCGGACTTCAGGCTCTTACACAGGCCAGACTGGAAATACCTGAAGAGGAAGGAGATATATATATATATATATATTTTTTTTTATGTAATTTAATCCTTAATTTACCAAAAATAAAAATGTTGCAATGCATTTGTCATTAAATCATAACTTCTGTATACATTAGATGAGTTTTTGACATTGTTTACAGCAGTCATATCTGGTGCCCGTGTCCAACAAGTAGATACAATGATAAACTTCACTACAATTGTCACTCACAAACACACACGCATGTGCGTGCGCACACGCACATAAGTTGTAAGTTCAAGCCCTTCTCCCCCCAGGCCACACTGTCATTCTGCCCATGAGCAAAGCACTTATCCATCCTTGCCTATGTGTGAGAGTGTGTGTAACAGGGTGACTTAAGTGGGTTACGTAATTGTTTAGAATACACATACTCTCACTTTTTTGCTGAAAATCAAACACCTAAAAAGGACCGTAAACGCCCATGTGATCACAGGGTCCTGAAAATGTGTTGTTTAAATCCATTTTGTATTTTTTGTTGAGTTTTCAGGCAATCTTAGAACATTTTTGGCTGTGTTTGTTAATGTGTGTATTGTGTCACCATGGTAACTGCTGGGCCGAACATTCTGCCATACACATACATGTAGAACACACCCAGCATGCAAGTATCAATTAAATCTACCTTGTGCTTTTCAGTAAACAAAAACAGCTTTGACTCTTTTGAGGTTTCAAATTTGATCAAAGATTGTTTTTTTTTTTTTTTTTTTTTTTTTAATTAAATGTAGATATAGTGTAGTTGTAGCATTGCTCTCAAAAATAACTGAGTTTTCACTATCACCTGTCTGTGCTGCAGACTCACCCGTTGGAGTCTTGTACACAGGCAGGCTTCTTCTTCTGCTGCTGAACATAACGCTTCCTCACACAAACAAAGATCGCCACCAGGAGGACAACACCCAGAATGCAGGCGGTGATCTCGATAATCTCCATAAAACCCACCATTTGCTGCATCTAAAACACAAATTCATAAAACAGGAATAGACTTTCAACGCATAATTTAAACAGAGGCTACAAACGGTATTTAAGGAGTTTTGGATATCAAATTTTTTCCATATATGAAACAGCTTTTGTAATCAACACATGTAAAGGAATACGTGGGCAGATTGGTGAAATAGTGAAATATTGTGAATGCCAAATTTGAATATTGAATATACTGTTTATAATACAAAATGCTACAAAAAAAAAAGAAAAAAAAGAAAGAAAGAAAAAGTTAACTTCACATTAAGTGATGATTTCACAATTGTCTGATACCTCAACTAATACATCTAAAGACCAGTTTTTTCATATTTCTGTTGGATCAACATAATTATTGTCTGAAAAATGTTATCTGTATGCTCCAAAAATAGAGGCAATCATTTTTGTCAATTTTTATTGCTCACCCTAAAATAAATCAAAACATAGATGTCAATAAAAACATGTATGTGTAATAATTTGAAATGAAGAAAAAGGATGTTGCATACAGATGTTATCAGTTATGTGTTTAAGTAAATGTTGTGGACTGACCACAGGCATAGGGTCACAGTGGATGGAGCCCAGAACCATTTTACAGCTGTAGTCTTTGGGACATGAGTCTGGAGGACACTCTTCTATCATGTTATGGCACCTACGACAGAGTAAGACAATTTAGTTACAGAACAACAAACAGCCCTGGGTACTATGTAAATAAAAAAATAAAAAATTGTGGGATCTTTGTGGACCCAAATGGCTTGTGGGATGATAGCAAAAAAAAGAAAAAAAGAAAAAAGTATATTAATGCATGCCACGTTTGATTATTAATATAAATGCATTACTATTGTTGATGACAAAAAGTGAAGTAATAAACTCACAAAATGAAATGGTCTAGAAACATTCATCTCTTATGAATTTGATTTCAATACTAAGTAAAAGCCAAAGTTTTTGGCTTTGCTGCTCATCAAAGCAGCAAAATGTCTTCACTCCTACAACTGGACAAAAAGCTGTAGGAGTGAAGACATTTTGCTGCTCTTCAAAGTCATTTCTTCAATTCTGGTCAGATTGTTGGGGGACACTGCCTTATATCTATCTGAAGGGAGGAGCTAACTACACTGAAACTGTAAGTAAGTTTTTGACAACTCCAATAGAAAGACACTAGGCCCACTGTAAACTACTAGAGCAGGGGTTGGCAACCTTTAACACCCAAAGAGCCATTTGGACCCGGTTTCCACGGAAAAAAAACACTGGGAGCCACAAATATTATTTGGCATCTAAAATGAAGATAACACTGTATATATTGTTTTGTTTTTGTTTGTTTTTTTTTAACCTTTACGCTCTGTGTAAACAGCTATAGTGTGTTTATGACAGGGGTCAGCAACCTTTTTTGCACCATGGACCGGAATAATGTAGGTTTTATTTTCACAGACCGGCCTTCTACGCATGGGAGATAAATATGGCAAAAATAACTTAAGTGAATAAAAAATACAACTCACTATACTGCTGAATCAGTGGGAGCCCTGCACTTGTTTCTTTTGAATGAGGTGGTCCCATCCAGAAGTGATGGGAGACAATGACTCCCGCATTGTGTTTTTTATGTCCAGTCTGCTCCGCAATTTCTTTCCAAAAACTCTAAGGCTTCTCTTTTAATCAAGGGTATTTAGTCTCCATGTGCCAAAGCAGTTTTCAAGGTTTCATTGCCTCATTTGCTTTTTCCCGCATATTACTCACTCACGCTACTCATCTGTAGCGACAAACCAATATTTTACGTAGGACTCCTGGTATGTTCTCTTAAATTTAGCTTTTTCTTGGTGGTTGTAGTCTCCTCTTCTGGCTCCTCAGTTGTCCTTTTCCCCTTTGTTAAAAAGCTCTCCAAAGACTTTTGTTTTGTCTCATTTTCACTCGCTTGTGGCTCTACTTTTGGGCGATGTGTCTGGTGTGTTATACGTGATACGTCATTGTGGAGACAAGAGCAGATCTACCACAGATATCATAAACTTGCCACTACATCAAATGGATTTCTGTGGCAATTTCTTCCCAGGATTTTCATGATATATCTACGGACAAGTTTATTAGTGCATCATGAGGGACGGGCGAAAGTTACATCGGGGAAGATCCTCCTGCTCCTGACCCCTGTGCGCACAGCGTCTGAAATCAGGGCTGTGTCTTTATGCAGAACTGTGAGCTGTGTGTCTGTGTGTGTGTCTGTGTCTAGGTGTGTGTGTGTGTGTCTGTGTGTCTGTGTCTATGAGGCGTGAGCAGTGTTTGTTTTTAACATTGTTCCATGAGTATGACGCTTATTTTGATCAACGAAAAATAAGAAAATATAATTTTATTTTAATATTTTAAGATGACAATAATCTTCCAATTTAAACTACAATAAAATAGAACTAACACAAATAAAATACACTTCAATTAAATACTTAAAATGTATTTTCCCAAGCTACGCAGAGCCACAGTATAAGGATGAAAGAGCCGCATGCTGCTCCGGAGTCGCAGGTTGCCAACCCCTGGTCTAGAGTGAACAATGCATTTGCTGCTTGAATTCTTTATTTTATTTTAGTGGAGCTGTTTGTCTGTGGAGGCCAGACTAAATGCAGCGTAGCCACTGCAGAGCTGTGATTGTGACAAGGCACAGTACATTACACATCACTTTTACCTAAAATAAAAACCTCTACTCCTCTCTTCTCTACTGTAATTCCAAAATATATCGCTTTCAAATATATTCATGAAGCGAAAGAGAAAAAGAGCGAGATGATGGAGGGAAGACTTCAGTGAACAGCCAGAGGAGGGAAAGAGGAGAACACATAGAGGGAAGTAGCAAACGACAAAGTTTAAATCTGTCAACTGGACAAATCGTTGTAGGAGTGAAGACGTTTCACTGCTCATCCAAGCCGCTTCTTCAGTTCTGGTCAGAATGCTGGTGGCCACTGCCTTAAATCTATCTGGCGGTGTTGGTACCAACACCGGCGGGAGAGTTCCCAGTCCGCCGAGCATCTCCATCTCAAAGCCACTAACCCAGGGGTCACCAACCCTGTGCCCGAAGGGCGCCATGTCGCCCCCAAGCCCCACATGAGTCGCCCGCAGACCGGTTCTAAAAATAGCACAACTCACTAATGAGCTGCATCTAAAATTTAATTTTATTCTGTTGCCATTTTTTTTTTATCACCCTTGCGTTTATATAGATTTAAAAATGACAATATCTTAAACATATGTTCATTATACGTGAAGTTTAGATAAGTTAAGGTGAACTTTGACCTACTCACTTCAAAGGTCAGTATTGTGCGCGTGACAAAACCAGTGCTCCGCTCACGAGCGCTGTGAGGATGTGCTGAAAGCAGTTTCTTACTCCAAAACATGGTAAAAAATAAAGAGATCACTTTCACAACGATTTAAGACTGTAAAAGAAACCTGCGCGTATCTCATCTGCAGAGCGACTGAGGTGACGGCAAAGCGGCACAATGTGGAGGGACACTTCACTACGTCTCACAAAACGCACACTATGGACAGAACAAGCCCAGAGATAAACGCAGCTTTGGGTAAACAACAGGCTTTTTTCACGACACCGGTGAAAAAGTCACACAATGCAACCGAGATTTATTTAAAAATATGTAAGCTTATTTTTCTTTAACATTACATAATTGATAACTTTATGAAACATGGTGCAATGTATATTATTTATGTTTTGTTAAAAAGGTTTGTCAATGGATAGTGAAAATGGGACACTTTTCCTATGAGATGTAGTGATGTAAGTGTCATCTGGAAATTTAACAATTACTAAGATTAGTAAAGTTAAAGTGCTGTATACTGATATCTGTTTCCCTCCTTGCTCATTGTTGATAATTATTATGAGAAATCATTGTGATCAGTGTCTTGCAACATGATCAGTGTGTTCACATAGATGATTATCATTTATCATTATTAATAATGTATAACTAAAGGAAAACTGAGAAAATGTGTTATTTCAGAAGAGCGTCTCAAACCGGTAGCCCTTCGTATGACTCAGTGCCCATAAAGTAGCTCTCAGGTTAAAAAAGGTTGGTGACCCCTGCACTAACCACTCCTTTGAAGATAGTGAAGTTCAGATCTTAGCCAGAGAAAAGAAATTGTTTGAGAGAGGAGTTAAAGAAGCTATTTTTGTTAGGAAAGAGAATACTTAAACAGAAATGGGGCCTGAGACATAATCTCTCCCCCATCTACAACTCCATCCTCAGGCCCAGAACAATGAGAACAATAACAGGGTCGTTAAGGGGTGAATAGGGTAGTCTCAGCTGAAACTGGAGACAAAAACTGTTTACAGTTTCAGTGTGGTTAGCCCCTCCCCTCAGATAGATTTTAAGGCAGTGGCCACCGGCATTCTGACCAGAACTGAAGAAGCGGCTTGGATGAGCAGTGAAACATCTTCACTCCTACAACGATTTGTCCAGTTGACAGATTTAAACTTAGTTGTTTGCTATGGACCAGACCTGGACGACTGAGGGTCTACACAGCCATAGAGGGAAGGGAGAGAAGGGTAAAAGTGAGGAAAAGTTTAATCAAGTTTAGTTCAGTCGATACGGCCCCACTCGCAGTATTCCCAGTGAATTTCATGGAATGACTCAGAGCTGTAGCAGCGGAAAAAATATTGACAAAAACAGAGCCATCTGAAGACAGCTAAATAATCCATAGCTCCAATAGGTCCAGCTTCATTCATATTTTTTCTCACTGAAAGATGTTGACCTTGACCTTAGCATTAGTCAATAGGACGGATGGTGCAGTGAGAGTGTAGAATTCAGTTCGACTATAGACACATGTAGGGTTACTAATTCACAGTAAAACGAGGACTGAAACTAGATATTGATTGGAGACAGCAATAAGGTTCCAGGTTTAACTCCTGGGCTTTTCTGTGCAGAGTTTGCATGCTCTCCCTGTGTTTATTTGTTTATATGTATGTTTTCCTCCATCAACCTAAAACATGTACAAGCATAGGTCAAATCTACCAGCTAAGGTAGTACTGACCAAGACCAGCTGGTGGAGAAGATGTGGATATGCATGTCTAGGCGCTACACTGTGCTCACAGCTGCACTGAAGGCTGCCAAATGTAAAGGACAAATTTCTCTATGTGGATAATAACGTGTGCCTTAACCTTAATCATGTATTGATGCTGAATAAAAAATACATGACCTCTTCTGTTTGTTGTCTTTTTGATCAGAACTAGTATAAGACTAGTATAAGACTGCTAAGATGACAAAATAAAATATTATTTAGTATCAAAAATTACATTTAATTGTATAAAAGTGAGCAGGTTCTGTGGGGGTGATTTTGCGTACACACCTTGCATGGGGCTAGTTGTGTGAGTTTTATGTACCGTAGTTGTGGGGCTGGTTGTCTGGGGGCAGTTGTTCTTATCTGGCATGGTGCTGGTTATGTGGGGGTGGTTGATCTTACCTGGCATGGTGCTGGTTATGTGGGGGTGGTAGTTCTTACCTGGTGTGGTGCTGGTTATGTGGGGGTGGTTGTGTGGGGCTGCTTGTGAGAGGCTGGTTGTGTGAGGGCGGTTGTGTGGGGCTGATTGTGAGAGGCTGGTTGTGTGAGGGTGGTTGTGTAGAGGTAGTTGTTCTGACCTGGTGTGGTGCTGGTTATGTGGGGGTGGTTGTGTGGGGCTGATTGTGAGAGGCTGGTTGTGTGAGGGCGGTTGTGTAGAGGTTGGTTGTGTGGGGCTGATTGTGAGAGGCTGGTTGTGTGAGGGCGGTTGTGTAGAGGTAGTTGTTCTGACCCTGTGTGGGGCTGGTTATTTGCGAGAGGTTGTTTTTACCTGGCGTGGGGCTGGTTGTGGGAGCAGTTGCAGATATACCCCTGCTCTTTGGGTAAACATACTCGTCCGTCTGAACAGGGCTGGGACACACAGGGGTTTTGTGTGAGCTCACAGAGAGGCCCATGGAACTGACCCAAGCATCTGCACACCGCCTCTGTGACAAGAAGCAATAATGTAAAAGAAACAGACACAATAGATCCAGATGGGTATGCAGTGCAACTGGGAAGGTATTTGTACCTCTATTGCCATAGAGGTTATTGATTAAAACAAAATATTGTTGAAGGGGAAAAAGTCCTGAAAATGATGCATATAACAGAGAGGCCAGAGAACAGAGTGGAGTTTTGTTGTCATAACAACTTAATCGCTAACAGTGCACAAGTCTTACTTCCTGTTTCATGGTAAAAGCTGAAGTTAAATCTATCAACTGGACAAAACATTGTAAGAATGTTCTTCAGTTCTGGCTAGATTGTTGGTGGACACAGCCTTATATCTAACTGAAGGGTGGGGCTACCTTCTCTGAGTTTGTGCTGCAGTGAAACAGGGAATCTGAACCTACAAGGAAAGGCACAACTATTCCTTACACAGCAGGTATGTCTGAAAAACTTCAGAGAAATTTCAGACAGTTTGAGATTCTAGTCTATTTCAAACCTACAAACATTTTAAGACAAAAACTGTTCACCCAAAGGACAAAACCTCGAGTCATAAACAAAGTAATGTGTCTACTCGATTCAGTGTAGTGAAGAGTGCAGTGAGCGTTACACTTGATATTAACAAAAATTAACTCCACTGTTCAGACAGACAGACAAATTCCTGAGTATACAGCACAGTATAGTATTTTGCCATTGGCAAAATTTGATCAGAAACCAATATCCAAATTTTCCAGAGCTGTCAGCTGTCTTTCTGCCATTCTACTTCCTCTCGCTACAACCACAACAAAATATATAATATTAATAATAATCACGTTGTCCCCTTTGCCTTTGTGAGTCTGTGTGAGAGATCACTGTAGAGATGGCGGACATGCTTTTATTAAATTCACTCTGCATTCCAAAGCTAAACTCGCACTTCAGAAAGACCCACTCTGAAAACAGCTTCATGCTAGGTTTGTGTTTACACCTATCTGCTGCAGCTGGCCATGTTTCAATTTGCCCCCAACCCGCTCAAAATGGGAAACGGCATAATCCTTTTAAAGCTAGGGACATTTTTATACAATACTTTGCGGTGGCTTATCGAGTTATTTTATTTTTATAATGTTTTGCAGTTTCTTGGCTATCAGTGTTAAGAGTTTTGATATGAGCTCAAACAAATGACCAATGCATTCAAATGATTTAGGGCAGAGATGTCCAAACTATGGTCTGAGGGCCAAATGCGGCCCTAAGATCAATTTTTATTGGCCCTCAGGCCTTCAGTTGAACTGGCCCAATTGATCATAATCAGTACTTTTCATGGGAAATTTGAGTAATCCTACCAGTATAATCTAAATAACATCACATTGCATTGTCATACAGATCTACTAATAATATTTCAAGCCTTATTTAAAGTATGTTAAATGCACCATCTGAATTATTGTATTACTGTATCGACCACTGATTTGTGGAATATTTTTCAAGATATGGCACTTGGTGAAAAGAGTTTGGGCACCCCTGATTTAGGGTATCCTTACCGAGTTCAGTATTTGAACTGAGGTGCATTGTGTAACTTTTCTGGAGGACTGTCTGCCATCTGCACTAGATTAAAATTGTAATCAAATTATTTAGGGGTTTCGCATACTTGACACCAGTGATTACTACTTCTACCAGAGTGCAAAGTTTTTTTGGTTGACCACTAAACGTAAACTAGTTTTTATCTTTTCCCACCATTTTTTGAATTAATGAAAAATTCTGTATTACTATTTTCCTGTCACTTATGTATTTGTCTTTTTAAGATAACATTTTTTAGCTTTGGTTTTCAGTCTAAGTTGACCTCCAGGGCCACTACTACTGCGCTGGTCTCACTCACTTCCATTTTCTCTCTCTCTCTTTTAATGAAAATAAAGCAGTTGCCAAATGAAAAAGATAGGGTTTATCACTAGTTCAAATCAAAATACATAGAAATAAAATTAATACACAGCATAAACAATAGCCAAACAGATAAATAAATAAATAACATAACTGAACATTAGAGGGGTAAGTATACTCTAAACATTAACACCTCATTGATGACACTACCCTTTTACTCACCTCCATTATCGTCTTCTTCACAGACTCCTCCATTCAAACATGGCTGACCACTACACGCCATATTGCTCCAGCAACACTGGAAAACTCCAAACACCCTCCTCAGGCCGTACCCCTCCCAGTCCATGCTATCACCTGTTCTGATTGGCTCCCCGTTTAGCTTCATGTTGTCCAAACAACCAATAAAATTCCGGGACAGTCTTGGTGTCATTTCTGGGGAGATTTGAGTGGCGCTGGCAAAAACCATTGCACCATGAGATGAGGTCATGTGACATGGATGGGGGATATGGGTGAAGACTGCAGGCTGACCGTCCAATGAGAGGCTCAGGATGGTAGAGTTGACCTCCAGTAGGACAGCGTGCCACTGAGTGTCAGAGAGAGGGGATGATCGGACTAATAGAGACCCAGGAGGAGACTGTCCACAGTGGTATCGGAAGTGCAGTTCACCATTGGTCAGCTGAGGAAGAAAAGATATAATTATTTATGCGGAAAATAAACATAAATAAGGTCAAAGTTCTCAGTAAAAGTTAAAAAAAAATGCTATATGAAGAACTATTATCTTAAAAAGCGCACTATGCAACTTTTCTTGTATGAGTTACCTACAAGTTACCTTGTCTCCATGGAGATATTATTTCATTGCTTGGAATGTTCTACAGTAGTTGAGCCTGATTTATAGTTATAATCTACGACACCCGTAGATTATCATGTTGTAATTTGCACATTTTAAAATGCAATATTCATCTAAAGCAACTTAATAAAAGAAACAGCTCCACGTACTACTTCTGTGTTAGAAAACTACAGTGCCGAATGGGATCGTGAGTAGTAGTAGCTGATTTTTTTTTCATTTATACCAAAATGACCACACAACCCAAGGGTTAATTTGCAAAATTGTGTCTTGAAAATAAGTGATTAAAGATTGCACAATCATTCACAAATCACTCCAAATACAACTTTGAGAGTGTAAACGGTGAGTAGAAGGGTCTGCTTTAAACCTATCAGGAGCAGTGAGGCCAATTTCCAGGGCTGTAGCTAATCAAAGAAATTCCCAGTCAGCATATCCTGTGCATTGTTTAATCTAGGAAAATGGGGTGTGATGTGACAATGGACAAAATTCTGTCAAAGTCAATATTAAAGATCTTGTGCAAAAACTACTATGCATCTCCATAAGTTAAAAGGCAGCTTAAACTGTTCAATCACAAAACTACAGCTATCTCACTTCATGCTTTCTCCTTTCTGCTGTGGTCCAATATCAGTCCTTATAAACCATTAAAATTATTAGTCAGCCAATTAAAAAAAATGATCGAGTAAGACATTGACTGATTAATTAACTAAATGGCTAAAGGACTGCAGACCTAAACTCCACAAAGAAATATCCCACCCTTCCTGAGGTTAAAATGCTAGAGGATGAAGAGGAAAGACAAGTAAGATAGATAAGATAAGAAGATATAGTCTTTATTTTTTTCTAAATACAATATTTGAAAACTTTTCTGTTCTTGCTGAGGCGTCACGGAGTCTATTGGTCCAGTGTAACAGTCCTTATAACCCATAAAAGCTGTGTGTTTTGCTAAACTGAACTGTGTTTTCCACCATCTCCTGTCATGTATTGCTTGTTCCCTCTCTCCTCTCTCTTTTTCTATCTCCCTTTCTCTGTATTTTCTCTCCTCTCTCTCACACTCTTCATTCTCTCCTGCTCTCTATCTTATTTCTCCCTCACTCCTCTCTCTCTCCCTTCCACTCTCTCCTCATTCTCTCTTGGTCCCTCTTTGACTCTTCTTCCTCACTCTCTCACTCCTCACTCTTTCTCTCTCTCTCTTAACCTCTCTCCTCACTATCTCTTCTCTCTCATTCCTCTCTCTCTTCTCACCCTCTTCCTCCTCTCTCTCCCTCTCCTCAATCCTCTCTCTACTCTCCTCCCTCACTCCATTGGGTTTACAGTTTTTTCTTTTGCATTCCCTAAGATCCTCCAAAAACACAAATGTTTTTGTACTCTCAGCAGTTTCTGTCCTACACCTTTTATCTGCACATGTTTTCTTTACATGGCTCGTCCCATATGGTTGCTCCTATTTAAAATATCAGTGCATGTGGGTCTTGCAAATTTCCACCGCAGCATCATCAGACATGCATTATTCATACAAGCCTCCTAATTGCGTACAGGACAATAAACGTTTCCTCGGTGTAGTAAGACCTGTGTATAGGGAGTTTTACTGTAACAAATCTTGTATTCAGGCCATAAAAACACTCCATTTTAAATCAAGTACATGTTTTAATAAGAGTAGTAGTAAATATGTTGCGAGCAAAAGGAATGCAAAAGTTGATCATAAATGTTGTAGTGTGGTTACAAAGCTATAATTTAAAATCTCTATTTCAATACTTATGAATAATACCAATACCAAAATAATAATTTAAAAACATATTTTTTTAGACAATAAGCTGTATTTTTCAACACAAAAAAAAAAAAAAGTACTTTCTCTATTACCATGTGGTCTTGAACTAATAGTGCACAAAAATACATGAACCAAGATACTGGGTGACAGTTGCTCAGTTGGTATTTGCCCACTGATCTGAAGGTTGGAAGTTTGAATTTCACTCTTGGTGTAAACAAGATCAACAACAGATCTGTTGTGGAATTTTACATCCCCTACACCAGGGGTGTTCATTACGTCGTTCGCGATCCACCAGTCGATCGCGAAGGCATTTTGTTTAGATCACGTCCCGTCATCCAACCAGTCACATGACTAATATACAGGACAACCAGTCAGATTACACCTGACCCTAGGTCACATCATGGGCGCTGCACACGCATAAACAAGCGTGAGTTAGTTTAACCCTATAGCGTGTGATCCTATTGTCGCTGATAGAGCGGGTTGCGGACTTTCCAGCAGCGTAACTCCGCCCAGTCGTGCTCTCATGTAAATTCAAATGGCGTCTCAAAGCGGAGACATGGGGCTATCTAAATATTTTACCATCATTACAGTAATCTGCCTCTGTTGTCCCTCGAAGGTGACGAATGAGAGCGCGAGGGCTGCGGGGATTTTTCCAGTCGTTTATTCGATGCGTAAAGGCAAGGCAAGTTTATTTGTATAGCACAATTCGTACACAAAGTAATTCAAAGTGCTTTACAGAATAAGAAGGACATTAAAATCCACACAAATAAAAACATAAATAATCACAAATAATCATCATAAATCATCGTAAAAGAAAACATATGGATGGATGTGTAAAATAGAAGTAGTTGTGTGGAAAAAATGGCGTAAATTCTGATACTTCGTTTAACATGATTTTTATGGCTATAAAAAAAAGACAAAACCGTAATCAACATGATTAGCTCTGTTATCGCTTTCAAACGAAAAATGCAATTTTACTCCTGGCTGGCTGTCAGAAGCTACTGCCCGAACTATGCATCCCTCACTGATTCCATTCAGTGCAAGTCAAAGCAGTAATCATCATTCAAGTAATTATGAACATGTAAGAAGTTCAGTTGTGTTGTGCAGTATTATCTCATGACGTTGTGCAAGGTACATGAAAATGCACTGTACATGTAAGAATTCATAATACATTTACAAATAAATATGTTTAACATTTTTGTATTAGGTGGTAGATCTTTCAGACACGATCATTTTAAAAGTAGCTCACATACTGAAAAAGTCTGAGCACCCCTGCCCTACACAGTCTGAGCAAGGACACCTCCAGTTCATTGTTGACATTTCTCTGTGGTTATGGCAGTGGTTCTCAAATAGTGCGGTGAGATGCCGAAAAATAAGACGAGGCAGTCTGATGAAGAGTATTTAGCACTTGGCTTCACCCTGACTCCGACACGAAATTTTTTCTTCTTTATAGGGGGGGCATGATAGAAAATAATTGAGAAGCACTGGGTTATGGCATCATCCAACTATTACAGAATTTGTCCTTCTTTCACATCATCAGTTTTCTTGGTCACTTGCTGTCATTCCATCTCGGTCAGCTTGGCACCAGGCTTAGCTCTTATTTAAATCTTGTGTGGAACAGACTTGAATTGAGTATTCTAGTCACAGGATCCTGGACTGATGGTACATAAACTGCTGCTGCCTCAGACATTTATAGGACAACTATAGGACTTATTTTCCCAAACAACATGCACTGACCCATAGGTTAGTGATGCAATTCCAGCTCCCACAGATGAATGCTGTGGTTGTGTCCTTGGGCAAGATACTTAATCCACTTTGCCCCCAGTGTTTGTGTACACTGATGTGTGAATGGGTGAGTGACTGCTTGATGTAAAGTGCTTTGAGTGCCTTGAAGGTGAAAAAGCGCTGTATAAAAATGTTACCATTTACCACTTACAAAACATGTGTATCCATACTTGCTCAATTGAGTATCTAGTTTCTGTGCTAGTTTTAGCACTGATTAAAATCTTACTATTCATACTTTTGAAGCCAAACAGTGGTTATTTGGTGGTCAGAAAAACAGAATGTCAGCCACAGTTTTAGTCCATCCCAGGGCCGCTTTGAATTTATGTCACCAGGAAACTAAAAGTAGGGTGAAGATAACAAAATAAATCAAATACAAATCTAATAAACATAAAAACTACTTAACCCTTTAAGGACTGAACACATTATAGACCAATATAGCTTGCCTTGACTTTTATTCTTTTTTAGCCATAAAAATCATTTAAAGGAAGTATTAGAATGTACTGCACTTTTTCACACAACTACCTCTATTTTACATATCCATCCGTAGTTTTCCTTTGACACATCAAATAACTGACTGTGCCCTGATTGGTCATCTTCGAGGGACAACGTAAGCAGATTACCGTAATGACAGTAAAATATTTGAGATGCCGTTTGAATTTACATGAAGCACAATTGGTTGCGGATTTATGGTAAAGGAAAGTCCTCAACCATGCTCTATTGGTGATGATAGCATCCACCACTATAGGGTTAAAATTACTTGAATTTAGTATTTTTGAGTAGACCTGTTTAGATCTATTTCCTTAGTAGAGTGAGAGTGGGTCACTTTAAAGACTGAAGGTTCCATGACAGTGCATTCTGTCATTATGTCCTTGGCCAAGACATTTTACCCAACTAAGCCGAAGATGTGTGAGTGAGAGATTATTTTAGTCAGCCCCAAGGCAGCAGTAACTAAAATATAAGCTTATAACTTCAACACTAAGAAGGGTAGAGTATGGATAACAACAATAAATAACTACATAATACTATCAGTATTCAACTTTTACCATATGTTATTGACAACCAGATGAGCCAAGATGATTTGACTTTCCCGAGGTACCAGATTTTCAAACTGTGAAAGGAGGAAGTAGGCATTTAAATCTAACTTGTTCCATTCTCCCAAAGCATATTTTAACAATGTATCAGGGTCTTTTCTACTGGTTTCTATAAAATATTGTGCAACTGTACACTGCACATAAATGCCTGATTTTTTTTTTACAAAGTTCTGGTTTTACAATATAATCTATGGGGTATTAACTCATGCACAATGATAAATACATTTTGGTATTTCACCTTTAAGTGGAATCATCTTTTTTGAGGTGGCTTGTTGTGCAGGGTACAGTGGTGATCTCATTGAAATGTACGCAGTGTGATAAAGCAGACTGAGCACACTCTGTTCTCCATTGTACAAAATAAAAACAGGACCCAGAGGAGCCATGTTTGTCTACAAATCTCTCTATAAAACACATCATCTGCATACATTTACTTTAACACACAGTCGGAGCACTACGAGGAGGAAATACAAGATATGAATGGGCAGGGTCTTACGGTAACAAGAATAAATAAATACTGTGGTGTAAATGTATATTCAAGAATAATAATTAGGCAAGCACGAATGTGTGAGGAGGGCAAATTAGTGACTCGTCTGCCTCACAGACAATTTGGGGAAAATTGCAAAAAATCAAGCAGTAAACAATAATGAATAGATAGTTAAGTGGTATCACAAATTAGAGTTCAGCAAGCTCTAATTTATAAAGACCCCAAGAAAAAATATTGAAAGACAGCTCAGTAGCGCCACACTGATCTCAATGTGATTTAATGAACATTTTAAACAGAACATCAAACTGCATCAGATTCACTTAGGATTGAAGCTGTAAAGCTCCACTGACTCCAGACCAGTTAGAACCCCATCTTTCTCTGCCACATCCCATCCAGTACAACAAGTCACCTTCACACGCCGGTAAAGCTAAAGCTCACCCAACATTTACATTTCAAAGGCAAAGTAAGACGATAAAGAAGTGTAGTATGGGGTGGAAACATTAATCTCTATTAAACTAGACTCAATGGAGTATTTTACAAAGCTCCTAACCCTGTAGTTTAGACCATGACAAACATCCCTGTATGCCACATGCCCTTCCTGAGTGTCAGATACCTTATGTTTCCATAGGGTCGTATAAAACTGCCAACCCTGTAGTATAGGTGAAATTACTTGAAGTTTTGGATCTTGTATTAACTGGGTTTGATTACTTGAGTTTTACTGGCAAAAGTTATTTTACTTTCTTTAACACATTTCTGATTTTCAAGAGTTTTTAAATGCCTGTAATTGAATAAGTGTCAGATAAATAAGTGTAATGTCATAATGTGGAGCATTTCAAGCGAAGTAATAACCTATATGTAAACAAGCAAATGGCAGTCTCTCCCATAGAAAATGTAACAGTGCATCTTTAAAAACGATTTTTTTTTCTTGCTGTTATAAAAAAAATAAATCTCAGATGCTACATTGGGTTTGTTTTTAACTCACACCTCCGAAAGAGCTTCTCCGAGATCCCAGGGCAGTCTGCGGACATGGAGTCTGAGTGAGCTGCTTGTTGCCGTGGTCAAAAGCTCTCTGGTGCCTGTCGCAGCGGCAATTCCCTAATCCGCTGGTGGACACCCAAGGTAAGGGACGCTTTCAGGAATGAGTCCTACCGAGCCTTGTTGGTTTGTAGTACTCCTGAGGTAGCTGACACGTAGGCCAGGTGTGCTGCAGCTCCCTACCCTGACCCATGGAGGAGGACTATCGGTCGGCCTCAAAGAAATTCTGGCAAACTGTCTGTCGCCGAGAGAAGAAAGCTGTGAGCCGACTATATTACCCTCCACGTGTTCAGGCTCCATGGGATTCCCATAGACATAATGTCTGATAGAGGGACACAATTTAAACCCCAAGTTTGGTGTGCTTTCTGTGAGGGGCTGGGCACTACGGTCAATCTCACTTCTGGTTTTCACCCACAGACAAACTGATAGACCGAACGGGCTAACCAGGACCTTGAGACCGCACTACACTGTGTCGTCTCCACTAATCCCTCTACCTGGAGTACATTCCTCCCTTGGATAGAGTATTCACATAACTCTTTTATGAGTTTTGCAAAAAGTCTGTCTCCATTTCAAGCCTCCCTAGGGTATCAGCCTCTGCTTTTCCCGGGTGAGGAAAAGGATCTGGCGTTGCCCTCGGTCCAGCACCACCTCCAAGCCGTAGGGATCTGGTGAAAGACCAGGGCAGCTCTCCTTCGATCCGAGGCCAAGACCAAGGCTGACCAAGACAAGCATCGCTCCCCCACTCCCCAGTATCAGTCAGGTCAGTCCGTTTGGCTATTCTCTAAGAATATTCCGCTTAAGACTGACTCCCGAAAACTCTCTCCTCGTTTCTTGGGACCCCCCAAGATCACAAAAATCATTAGCCCTTCTGCTGTATGCCTCGAACTGCCTCCATCTCTTTGTATTTATCCCTCTTTCCATGTGTCGCACATTGAACCGGTTCTCTCCAGACTACCCATGCACCGCAGCCTCTGATCCAGCTCACCTCGTCCTGTGCCAGAACACTCACCGCTCACCCAGCCCTGCACCACTTGCTCCAATAACCACCTTTCACATTTTGTATTGTAAATAAACTCTGTTGAACCGTTTCTCTAAGTCTGCATCTTTGGTCCCTCCGGACGTTATGACAGTATTGAACTATTATGGTGAAGAAGGAGCTGAGTCAAAAGGTGAAGCTCTCGATTTATTCAGTCAATCTACGTTTCTACCCTCACCAATGGTCATAAGCTTTGGGTAATAACCAAAAGAACAAGGTCACAGATACAAAATAAGTTTTCCTTCAGGGTGGCTGGGTGCTCCCCAGAGATAGGGTGAGGAGGTCAGTCACATGGGGGGAGCTCAGTATACAGCCACTGCTTCTCCACATCGAGAGGAACCAGCTGAGGTTGCACGGGCAACTATTTCAGATGCCTCCTGGATGCCTCCCTGGAGAGGTATTCTGTCACATCTCACCGAGAGGAGACCCCGGGGAAGACCCAGGACATGTTGGAGGGACTATGTCTCTCGGCTGGCCTGGGAACACCACGGGATCCTCCTGGAAGAGCTGGAGGAAATGTGTGTTGAAAGGGAAGTCTGGGCCTCCCTGCTCAAACTGCTGTCTCCATGACACAGCCCCAGATAAAACGGAAGAATATGAGCTTTTAAAAGTGCTCTTAAATATCTTTATGTTAGCATTTTATGATTTAGAACTTAACATAATGTCTAATTAAAAAAAAACAACAACAACAAAAAAAAAAAACAGCTTCAGTGCTCCCACAGATCTGATGTAGGTCGCCGTCTACTGGCAGGAGAGGGAATTACCATGTGGAAAAAAATCAAACTAGGTAATGAGGAATGTGTTTTGTGAGGCTCAGAAGCGAAGCACATTTAATGAAACCAGTATGACTGAGGCTAAATATAACTCAAGGTATGTTTTAATGAGGGAACAAAAGTCAAAACAAAACTGTAGTAGAATAAAATTACAGGACTACAAATGATTATGTAAATTACAGGGCTATGACACTTACAGTAGTAACACTCCCCAATATCACATCTTTATTACATAGTCTGAACAAAACACCATTAGCTGCATGTGCGTACCTTACCACAGACCACTATATAAAAATGAATTATGCAAACAGCAGGGTCATACTTGTTCGAAATGTTAACAGTGTTTTTTGTTAGTGCTCAGTAGGTAGTCTCAGGTGAATTCTGTTGCACATGTTAAATGTATAGGGAAAAATATGCTCAAAAACATGCACATGGATGTAGAATGATAATAAACCAAACCAATATGCAAACCACAATCTATAGGGAAAAGTTTGTATGAAGTAGTGACAAATTCTCCTTAAATGACCATGTTAGACAATTCCATTTGATGGTATGCTAATGTCAAGCAAAGGAAGCCGGAAAAACCCAAGAGGATGCTAGCGGCAAACCTTGAAAGAAAGTCAGAATGTCTTTTGAAGTCAACCCAAGAAGCAAATCAATTGAATATTCCAGTTGAGTGCTTAGGAATGTCTCACGAGTGAAGAAGAGAAAGGGAAATTCACAAAGGAAAAATTGTCACATGGCATTGCAAGTGTTACAAGCTATGTATGTTAAAGGCCCTGTCCTGTGTATTGGAACAAGCTGTATCTTGCCTCAGAACAGATATATTGTACAAGTAGCTCTGAAGGTCAAAACATGTCCGCTGCATGTTATCTGCATATAATTAAAAAGTATTTTACTGTTTGAGAATCAGGAAGTGCGCGGTTTTACTGTTCTAGTCTCAAAGTTGTGAAAAGCACTTATAATTTCATGGTGAATAATTAGGATGCTCAGAATGCATAAGATAAGTGAAAAACTGCAAACTGTTTGAAATGAACTAGTTCTGTTTTCACATTTTTAAGTCAATAAAAATCAGGTACAGCGTGTTTATGAATAATTTATGTTAGAGCAAAAAGATGAGCTTTTTCCTCAGTGAGTGACGCAGTCCTAGTAGCCCCTATATGGTTAAAATGAGGTGAAAAATGGAATTGAGAATTTGATATGTCTAAATCCATTATCCGATCTGTGTGAACTGCACAGCATGTATGCAGTTTGAATAGGATTTGGGGTCTTATCATGGTACAAAATTTCAATCTCCATTCTGATATTAAAGGCCTTGTACCCAATGTTTCCATGTATTTGAGAAAAAATTGTCTTGCCAGTACAGATATATTGTATAAGCAGCTCTGTGTACTGTCTGCTTCTAATCATAAAGCATTTTACTGTGTGAGAATCAGGAAGTGCATGTTTATATGTTAGTTGTTGGCTTTACAGCGACTGCAAAACTTCACACTGGTCAATGAAAGTTTTCAAAAGTCCTTGTGGTGAATAATCAGGATGCTTACCTAAGGTAAGTGAGGAATAACTTTTAACCACTGCAAATTGTTAATAATGAGAGAAGCATTTTTTAAAACAATTTTTCATTACTTTCAGAAGTTTAGATACATTTCAGGAGTATATGGTACCATTTAAGGTCTTTGTCTCTGTGTGCATTTGCAAACTAATCTGGCTTTTTAAAAAATGCTTCTTTTGTAGAACTGGCTTCTTCCGGCAGAGTGGCCTTTCAGACCAGGTACAATACTCATTTCACTGTGGATAATGACACACTCTTACCAGCTTTAGCCAGCATTCTTCAAGTTGTTTTGCTTTTGTTCTTGGGTTGCTATGCACATTTTGGACCGAAGCTCGTTCTCTGGGACAGAACCCGCATGCTGTTTATACTTGCGTATAATAGTTAGAACATTATCTTCCTTATATCCTGGCTGATTTCTTTTGCCCTGTGTTTCAGGTGTGCCTTGTACATCCACAGTTGTGTCTCTAATTAACTCAAATGCTGTCAATAAACCTGTCAAAAGCTTCCAAAAACATGACATCATTTGGATTTTCCGAAATTGCTTAAATGCATAGTAATTTTACTTTATGTAAACTTCTGACTTTGAAGTAATGAATAACTGTCAAACAAAGAAGCCTTCTCTCACTAAACAGGAAAAAGTTTAGTCTGGTTTCATGTCAAACAGTGAGAAAAAACAAAAAAAAAAAAAAAAGTATGTGTTTTTTAATAGTGTATGTAAATGTCTGGTTTTAACTAAATATCAGATACAGCCCCAAATTTCAACTCAATCAGTCAATAATTTGCAAGGTAATGCAACAATTATAATTTGCTCTGTGCCTTTTTGAGTGTAAAATGAGCAAGGTAAGAGCAAAACAAGAGGAGCATAAATCCTGGGACACATCTGGTATTTGACAGCGACGTGTCTTAAATGTCACTGATACAGAGATGTGTTTTTCTGAGTCTGTGGACAGGTGATAGCTCTGACCTAGATAAACTCTACAGACACACACTACTAATTTTAATTTATCTTTAATTATACAGGGAGAGCCCAATGAGAACACCAGACTCTTTTCCATGAGCACCCTCTTAAAAGTAGAGTACAGTACAAAAGAAGAAGAAGAAGAAGAAGAAAAAAAACAAAAAAACAAACACAACTACAGTGGGGCAAAAAAGTATTTAGTCAGCCACCAATTGTGCAAGTTTTCCCACTTAACAAATGAAAGAGGCCTGTAATTTTCATCACTGGTACACTTCAACTATGAGAGACATAATGAGAAACAAATTCCAGAAAATCACATTGTCTGATTTTTAAAGAATGTATTTGCAAATTATGGTGGAAAATAAGTATTTGGTCAATAATAAAAGTTCATCTCAATACTTTGTTTTATACTCTTTGTTGGCAGTGACAGAGGTCAAACGTTTTCTGTAAGTCTCCAGAGGTTTTCACTGTTGCTGTAGTTTGGCCCATTCCTCCTGCAGATCTCCTCTAGAGCAATGATGTTTTGGCGCTGTCGCTGGGCAACACGGACTTTCAACTCCCTCCAAAGATTTTCTATGGGGTTGAGATCTGGAGACTGGGCCACTCCAGGACCTTAAAATGTTTCTTACAAAGCCACTCCTTCGTTGCCTGGGCGGTGTGTTTGGGATCACTGTCATGCTGAAAGACCCAGCCACGTGTCATCTTTAATGCCCTCACTGATGGAAGGAGGTTTTCACTCAAGATCTCACGATACATGGCCCCATTCATTCTTTCCTTTACACGGATCAGTCGTCCTGGTCCCTTTGCAGAAAAACAGCCCCAAATCATGTTTCCACCCCCATGCTTCACAGTAGGTCTGGTGTTCTTTGGATGCAACTCAGTATTCTCCGGATCATCCAAATGCTCCTGGACATGTCCTGTCTTAAGCAGGGGGACACGTCTGGCACTGCAGGATTTGAGTCCCTGGCGGCGTAGTGTGTTACTGATGGTCCCTTTGTTACTTTGGTCCCAGCTCTCTGCAGGTTATTCACTACGTCCAGCCGTGTGGTTCTGGGATTTTTGTTCACCATTCTTGTGATAATTTTAACCCCACGGGGTGAGATCTCGCATGGATCCCCAGATCGAGGGAGATTTTCTAATAATTAGATTGCTCCCACAGTTGTTTTCTTCACTCCAAGCTGCTTACCTATTGCAGATTCAGTCTCCCCAGCTTGGTGCAGGTCTACAATTTTGTTTCTGGTGTCCTTTGACAGCTCTTTGAACTTGGCCATACAGTAGTGGAGTTTGGAGTCTAACTGTTTGAGGTTGTGGACAGATGTCTTTTATAGTGATAATAAGTTCAAACAGGTGCCATTAATACAGGTAACGAGTGGAGGACAGAGGAGCCTCTTAAAGAAGAACTTACAGGTCTGTGAGACACAGACCTGTAAGTTTGTAGGTGAACAAATACTTATTTTACTGAGGATTTACCAATTAATTCATTAAAAATCCTACAATGTGATTTCCTAGATTCTTTCCCCCCATTCTGTCTCTCATAGCTGAAGTGAACCTATGATGAAATTTACAGGTCTCTATAATCTTTTTAAGTGGGAGAACTTGCACAATTCGTGGCTGACTAAAAAACCTTTTTGCCCACTGTGCATAGGACCATATAAAACATCAAAACATCACTAGATTATTAAAGTGCATTAGTGGCACCAAAGTATACAGTTTTGTCCTTGAAATGTATTCCATTTTTGTGAAGCAAAATAACCAAAAGCTTTTTTTCCCCCCTTTTCAGTTCTAGTGAGGACAGTTTTTACATATCAAAGATGAGTAAGCCAGTGAGATATTGAGGCATTCTGTCAAGTAGTCCCTTATAAATACGTTTTACGCAATGTTGCTCTTCTGATAGATAGCACTGACTTTTTCATAGAATGTACATGGTAAATGGTAAATGGTCATTTTTCTATAGCGCTTTTCTACCTTCAAGGCACTCAAAGCACTTTACAGTATCACTGTACAGTGATGGATTTTAATTGCCTGTTATGAAATGAAGGGCTGAGTGAATGTGTCCAAAGATTTTAAAGTAGAAGATGAAATCTGCATGTATATAATATCTCCATAATCTTGTACAGAAAGTACGGTTGCTTGAACAATGTCTTTTCTGTAATTCAGTACGAAACAATAAAGCCTCACTTTCTTGTCTCTCTGGAAATAGATGAGTCTAATGTCATGCTGTGGAACATTCAGTTTTCATGGAGACAAGCATGTAGGGGACTCGCCACTGAAAAAGTCACATACTGCACCTTTATAGTAACTAGAATTAGAGCCTTGAGTAACAGTTTAAATACCTACATCCTCCTTTAATAGTTTAAAAATCTGTAACACCAACTTTCAAGAAGTACATAAGATTTTTTTTTTTTTTAACGTATAAATCAATGCTGTGCAAGTGAATGTTAATTTTGATAACAGTATTGCTTTGATGATCAATCATAAATGATCTAGTTAATCTAACTCAATATGGGTTTCATGAGGCCCTGAGAACCTGCAGCAAAGCCACTTGCATAATCTAACACTTAAAACATGAATCACAAAACATTACTAATAAATGATAATGAGTGTATTCCTAGTCCACAATTTTAACAATACATGAATAATGGTTTTAATTGTTCTCCCTAATCCAGCAGCCCTGCATCAAATTATGATTGTGTTTTTGAGTTTGTTTTACTCATACACACATTAAACCCGTGTGTGCTCGTGGATCTTTCCTGATTGTTAATCCCATGTCATGTGTGTTTCCCTGTGAGACTGGAGCAGAATAATCAGATGTTATTTTCAATGTTTCTGGAATAAATTAGTGTCAAAGCGTTGCATTGCTCTGTACAAAACATGACAATAAACCCAGATCTAATCATTTCTCACTTGTTCCATTTGTCTCAGAGGAAAACACTGTTAATATTTACACCTGACGAATAGTGAGTGAACGTGATTAGTGTCCGATTTGTTTTTATTTGTGAGGTATTTTTCACAAACAACTAACAACTTTGCTAACTGTAAGTACATGTATTGAAGTTTAGAATTAATACATTCTAAACTTGTGAACATTTCAGTTTCATACAGCAATAAGAAGAGCAAAAATGTCTTTAGCAAAACTTTATACAGTTATTAGGGGTGTACAAGGGTTGTAAGAACTGTTCCCTCCAAGCTGCGCGCGTGCGCAATTGCGCACTGCTGACACGGTCTCCGCGCACAGAAAATCTGTGCTGTGCACAAAAAAATCGAACCAGAGTTGAAAATAAAATAAACACACAACAATTCTTTCTGCGATATTTTTCAATGTGAGTCAGTGAGTGTGACCGGGGAGGAGCTGCTCCAGCCAATTATGTTCACATACGTATTTGCGCAGCTTACCACGTCATTGACAGGCGTCCTCATGTGGTGCGTTCACACCGGTGCGTCAGGTGCGTCCAGTTTACATGCAAAGTGAATGGTGGACGCGCGTCTTGGCCACGCTGCGTTTTTGGCGGCGCGCCTTGAGCGTCCAGAGCGGCGCAAATCTGGCGTCACAAAAGTTCAAATGGTACGTCAGGTGCGTCGCGTTCACATGTAAAGTCAATGGTGGACGCGCGTCCACCATTGACTTTACATGTGAACGCGACGCACCTGACGCACCGGTGTGAACGTACCTAAATATTTGAACTTTTGTGGCGTTCGATGCGCAGCTGCAACCAATCAGAGACCACGCTCCAGTGACGTCGAGAGGTTATTCTTCGGTACACCGGGAGCCACAAACACGGAGAATGGAGTACAGACTTGTTGCCCACAACTTTATAATGTGACATGGCAGATTATAAAGACCGGGACAAAAAGGACCTTATCTGGAGGATGATCAGTGGAGCTCGGTCTGCCATTGTGCACAGACCGGAAAAACAGTGCGCGTCCAGAGCGTCCAAGACACGCGGAGGAGGCGTCTGCGTTCAAATTTACAGGCGTCTAAATAGAGGCGTCCAGCGCGTTCTTGACGCACCGGTGTAAACGCACCATTAGGGCCCGCCCTCGGGCAAAGATCCGCGCGTAAAATTACGCGCGCGTAATTGCGTAATTTTACGCACTGTTTTGCAGCAGCAGTTTTGCATTTTAAACATGACGAAACGGACAAAACAAAGGAAGTACGCGACCGAGGACACTGTGGATGTTTGTACAAGTTAAACTAGAGGCATTTCAGACCCGGAGCGGTTCGTGGAACCGAGTGAAGATCTCACGGTGGACTCAGGAGTAGAGGACCTTATGTGCTGATGGACTTGATGCTGTTCCTGATCGGTAAGCGTGGTTTATTCTGCTATTGACTTAATAGTGGGTCAAGTGTGTATTATGTGTAATCATTAGCATTAGCTAATGCCAATCTGCGCCCCCGACCACCACCAATCATCACGCACACACCACTTGGGTGAGGTGTCGTCTTGGACACAATGGCACAATGACAGAACGAACTGTCACACTGTCACATGTACAGTGTATTTTTAGTTTCTAGTGTGTGTTTGTTTACATTTTGAAGTGTGTGTGTTTGTTCACTGTTTGCAGTGTGTGGTTTGTAAATATATATTTATTTTGGCCCGTACCACTTGTTTTGAATATATTTTATATACAAATACACATTATATATTATATATTGTGTTTTGATATGATATGTAAATGTACAGTAATAGAGCAGCTGGGTGTGCAGATAGAGATTCCTCTCAGTGTGTATTGGTCATTGATACTGTCACTAATTTATGAGTTGTAAAAATCAAATGATCGTGTCATATACTGAAAAAGAGTTACTGGACTGTCTCCCAGACACAGTAGGACAATCTCACTCAGTCACAGCAAAAGCTTCACACAATGGCTTATACTCATAATACAAGTCAGAGCTTTATCATAAAAATATTAAGTGTGTTTTCAACATTGGAGTTTACAGTTGGCATGGTTTGGTTGGAAGCTCATGTTTTGCCATAGTTAAAATAAAATATTTACTACTTCCAATAGCATTAACATGCTACACAGGACATGGGCAAGATTTTTGTCATTTTCATTGTATAAGTGGCTAAAGCACTTGATTAAAAGTCTTATAACAGAAATGTAAATGCGGTAATTTGATTCTTTTAATAAACCATTTAACTTGGATGAATGCGATGCCAGCATGACCACAGTGCGCACGTTTGATCACAGTGGTCCATGGGACCGCTCAGGGAGTTTGTGTGTCTGCTCAGACTCGTGAAACATTAGAGGGAACATTGGTTGTAAGTATCAAAACTCAGATACAAATCAATACTAAAACTTTTCATTTGATCCAATAGTTATGCTAAAACAGTAACTTTCACAGGACAGAACTGAACCTTTCCTGAATGACTTTAGCTTAAGCTGTATCAGAACATGTACAAGAGCACATAGACCAGGAAACACACACGGACCACTATGGAACCTACCTGGACAACTGAGGGATTAAACAAAGATAAGGTCACGTGGTAATATAACAGAAAGTACTGTATTTTCTGGACCATAATTTGCAACAGCGAAAAAAATTAAAAAATAAAATTCATACCTGTAAACTGCTCCAGTCTGTGCTGCCCTTGGTGAACATGAGTACTCCCTGCTCCTGCACCGTCCTGAACTGCAAAGACAGTGTAAAGTCTGGACGCTCCTCCTCCAGAACAGGCAGGTAAGTCAGATGCCCTGTCCCGTCAAAACGCAATGCAGACGCTGAAATAATACACAGAGGGTTTGACAGTCTTTATTGTCTTATTGGTGGGTATTTGTATGGTGTATTATTTGCTAACAAATAACATATTTAGATCACCATGTTACCATTTTGTTAATCTGAAATGGCTATATTCGTTGAAAACATATTAACATGTTTAATAGGTTTCAGTTTAGTTTTTGACACCCCGAGTACCCCATCTCTTTAAACTCAGCACTCCCTTAGAATGCATTTCGTTAATGAAACTAAATCTGGTTTGTCAATTTGTAGTGTATTATTTTGTATCATGCTTTTGTATGTTTATGGAAAATTGCTATTTGGAATCATGGATAATGTAGACTTGAGCTTTTGGTTTGTAGAGCTAACCCTAAGGAGGGTTCAAATAGTACCTGGGAGAGGTTATAACATGGTAGAAAAAGTCAAAAAAGGTAAATTTGTATAATGCCCCATCTTTAACCAAGACATTTACAGGCATATTTTAACACATTTCTGATGCATATTTAAATATAAAAAAGGCGTAAAACAATATAAAATAGTTGCATTATGCATTATTCATAACATCACAGTCTGTTTATTATCAAAGAGCCATTTTATTCAAATGGAGGTGCTGCATATATTTATTTAACCTTGTCATGTTATTGTGTTAAGTCTTGTTTTCTCTTTGGTCTGCCTCAATGATAGATCTCTCCATTGAAATTACTACAAAAAGGCATCATCAATCAAAATGTTTTTAATCAAATTGTGCGCTTGCGGCTGGGGGATTCTGTTTGGAGATGTTGGGTTTGCTAATACTTGGACAAAGTGTTGAGGATGCTTAGTACTGACATCATTCATTTACTACACTCTTTGTAGTGGTAAGATACTTCTGTAGCCACAGCTGCCTTGGAACAGACTAACAGAAGTGAAGCTTCTAATCTGTACAATTGGCCCTTCCGACACACACACTCACACATCTCATTCATACAAAGGCAAGGAGTGGAGTGTCTTGCCAAAGGACACGATGACAGCACTTTTAAATTATGCTTAAAAATAGACAGGAAACGAGTATAAATACTATAAAACACATTTACAGCTGGTTTTACTTTTTGTAAATGAGTCAGTTTTGTGTACTTTGTGACAAAATGAAACTGCTGTGTGCTATCTGCAGCAAATAATAAAGTATTTTTATTTCTCGTCAACACCGAAAGGAGCTCTTTGATTGGCTGTGCTAGGGCGGTTCACCCTAGCTTCACCTTGCTAAAAAAGGTATTCTAAAGCCCTGCGTGAAACAGAAAATAAAAGCATGTGGATATTAACAATGTGCTAAAGACAGATTTAAATACCAGTGCATACGTCCTCCTTTTGCGGTATGACAATCAGGTACACCAGCCTTAAGCAGCCTTAGGTATAATTATATTGTTAACATGTTTTTATATTATGATAAAAATACTAATTACTGTTGCATGGACAGACGCTCTCCCAGGCATGCTGTGGAGTGATGTACCCGGCTCGCGCTGTGGTGTAGTGCGTCAAAGTGCCCCCTATCAGCCGCACGGAGCTCCTGCAGCCTCGGGGGGCACATCCTGGACCTACACAGGCTGCATGGGTCACTCTGAGGATGGTCAAGCTCAATGAGTCCTCCATGTTTGAGATAATACCTGAAACAAGAAAGTTATCAAATATTGCATTATTTTCACATATGCAAATCTACAGAGGCTTGGTTCTTTGGGAATATAAAATGTAAACAGCAATTGCCCTTTTAATATATAACAATAGGTTTGAAAATGGAAAATTCTGCCAATTATATTTCATAAGGTATCGCAGAGACAGTCAACAAATGTAATGCGTGACATTTACAAACACTACAAAAATATAACTTGAAATTAGAATATTTACCTTGGTTTGAGTGGTATTTATGTCTCATTTATGTGAACGAGCAACACAAAATGGCACACAAGTGTGAAGTGGAAGGACAGATTTCCATTTTTTTTTTTTTTTTTATAAAAAACTTAAAAGTGCAGCGTACAAAAGTATTCATCCCCCTTTTTCTTGAATGCAACCAATTGCTTTTAGAAGTTACCTGATGATTTTGGAAAGCTTGAATGTTGACCTAATGATTAAAAAGAGTCCATCTGTGTGTAATCTTGTCTCAGTATAAATGCAACTGCGCTGTGAAGGCCACAGAAGTTTGTTAAGAGAGTTTTGGGGAGCAAACCACAAAATGAAGTCAAAGGAGCAAACCAAACAGGTTAGAGAAAGCAGGGCTTGGATCTAAAAAGATTTCCTAAGTGTTGAACATCTCAAGTGTTCAATCCATCATCCGGAAATGGAAAGAGTATGGCACAACTGCAAACCTACTCAGACATGGCCGTCCACCAAAACTTAGAGAATGAACAAGAAGAGCACTCATCAGAGATGCAGCCAGGAGACCCATGGTGACTCTGGAAGGGCTGCAGAGATCCACAGCTCAGGTGGGGGAATCTGTTCACAGGACAACTATTAGTCATGCACTACACAAATCTGGTCTTTATGGAAGAGAGGCAAGAAGAAAGCCATTGTTGAAAACCATCCATAAGAAGTCTCGTGTACAGTTCACTAGAAGTAATTTGAATGACACAGCAAACATGTGGCAGAAAGTGCTCTGGTCTGATGAGACCAAAATCAAAATTTTTTATTTTTCTTGTTTTCTCTGATTTTTCCTGAGGAAAAACTAACACTGCACATCACTCTGAACACACATCCCCACAGTCAAACACGGTGGTGGCAGCATCATGCTGTGGGGGTGCTTTTCTTCAGCTGGAACAGGGAAGCTGGTCAGAGTTGATGGGAAGATGGATGGAGCTAAATACAGGGCAATCTTGGAAGAAAACCTGTTGGAGTCTGCAAAAGACTTGAGACTGGGGCAGAAGTTCACCTTCCAGCAGGACAACGATCCTAAACATAAAGTCCAACCAACAATGGAATGGTTTAAAGCAGGGGTGTCAAACTCATTTTCTCCAAGGGCCACATCAGCAAAATGGCCGCCATCGAAGGCCCGACGTAACTGTGTGGATGTGTAAATGTCACTAAATGTAACCAAATGTCATGTAAAATAAATGTAACTACTTTTCAACTTGTTAAATAACTCAAGTTGCAAATATTACATGTCAGTTTATCAGGGACAGTTACACAGACATTTTTAAAAGTGTGTATCGGGGCACACCTGCTCACAGACCTTCAGCACTGCTTCAAAAACAGCCTTTTAATAATTGTACAGTTTGTTGTTTTTCTTGAAGGCTAACTTTTGCACACTTGGCTCAGGTATTTGGAGTCAAAATGCCGATGTAGACTGTTCTCTTTCACAACTGACCCCACCTCATAACACAAAAACATACAGGTTTTTGTCCTTGAAGCACAAACTTGTATTCACTTTTCTTGAAACTGCCTTAAATTCCTACAATTTTCCTCTTCCAGAACATTTTGGGATCATTATTTGCAAATATTTCTCATTTCCACTTGTTGGGAAAATGTAATTAGTTTATGGTTAATGCACACATTAAAGCAGCATAGATTTATTTTAAAATGACAGTCATGCCTTTTAATTTACCTTCACGCGGGCCACATAAAATGACGTGGCGGGCCACATTTGGCCCCCGGGCCTTGAGTTTGACACACATGGTTTAAAGAAAAACATGTTAATGTGTTAGAATGGCCCTGTCAAAGTCCGGACCTAAATGCAATTGAGAATCTGTCGCAAGATCTGAAAACTGCAGTTCAAAAACGTCTCAATCAAATCTGGCAGAGCTTGAACTGTTTTGTCAGGAAGAATGGGCAAAAATTTCAGTCTGTAGGTGTGAAAAGCTGGTGGAGACATACCCCAAAAGACTTGCAGCTGTAATTGCAGCAAAAGGCGGTTCCACAAAGTATTGACTTAGGGGGGCTGAATACTTTTGCACGCTGCACTTTTCAGTTTTGTATTTTTATTATTATTATTTTATCTGGAAATGATGTATAATTTTCTTTCTACTTCACACTTTTTCACACTTATTACTTATTCACATAAAATGCAGATTAAAAAAATATTGAAACTTGACAAAATTTGAAAAAGTTCCAGGGGGATGAATACTTTTGCAAGCCAGTGTAGTAAACTGATATATTTTATAATGTCTTGTACGGCTGGAGACAAACAACCTGCAGCTTCATTATATTTTCCCATTCACATAAATTCATGTTAAGTGGGTTTATTGTGTTCCCATTGGATTCAGGAAAACCTTGTGCACTGGTATAGAAAACTTGTATTACCTCTACTACTGCTGCTGTGGATATATACACTATAATTCAAATAAAATACTTTTGCTTAGGGTCCCTGGGTGCACAATATTTATATGCAAATGCAGTTAAGTGGTACAAAGTCACACCTAAGTCACACCTGTGCAATAATAAAGAATCAAATTAGTTTCAGAGGCAGTGGCAATGGGGACTGAAAACCTAATTTACCAAGTATATTACATGTATGTATACTCATTATTTTATGTTAACACCACTAATGTTGGTTGGTTTCCTCTGCCTGCTTTTTGTTCTGTTTTGGAGAAGATTGTATGCCAGATGCTCTACCTGACACTAACAATATTAAAAAGGGGGTATTTTACTTTTATGGAGTGTTAACTTTAACAGCCACATCAAATCAATAACATCTGCAGCTTTTTACCACCTAAAAAACATAGCAAAAATCAAAGGTTTACTGTCAAAACCAGACTTAGAGAGACTTATCCATGCATTTGTCGCCAGTAGGTTAGACTACTGTAACGCCCTGCTCACTGGCCTCTCCAAACAAGCCTTAACACAGCTGCAGTACATCCAGAACGCTGCTGCTCGTGTACTGACTAGAACCAGGAAGTATGAGCACATAAGTCCTGTGCTCAGGTCTCTGCACTGGCTTCCTGTAGCTCAAAGAATAGACTTTAAAGCAGCTCTGCTTGTGTATAAGTCTTTCCATGGCCTAGGTCCAAAGTATATCTCCGACATGTTAGTGCCATATGAACCATCTCGCAATTTGAGGACTTCAGGGACCGGCCTCCTGCTGGTGCCCAGAGTCAGGACTAAACATGGGGAATCAGCGTTTCAGTTCTATGCAGCTAAAACTTGGAACAGTCTTCCTGAAGATGTGAGACAGGCCTCTACTTTGACAATGTTTAAATCCAGGCTCAAAACGGTTCTGTTTAGCTGTGCATATGACTGAAAGGTTTTTATTCTGCACTCTTCTCCTTTAATGGTAATTTTATGATGACAAAAGAAACATGGACTGATGGACTTTTATTAGACATAGTAAAGTGACAGGAAAGTTTTGAGAAGTGACAGGAAAGTTTTTTGTAAAGTAATGGGAAAGTTCTTAAACTGAGCAAGACAGTGTTTAAAGAGTGCGAGAGAGAGTTTTTAAAGGGTGCAAACGAGTGGATGAGAGAGTTGCAGATTGGGTGATTACGGTATTTATGTTTTGATTTGTGTGATTTTAATGTCTTTCCTATTGTGTAAAGCACTTTGAATTACTTTGTGTACAAATTGTGCTATACAAATAAACTTGCCTTGCCTTAACTGCTAACATATTTAGATCACCATATTACCTTTTATTGTTTTGGAAATGCTGCGTTCACTAAAAATAACATTTTAACATGTCACTCCCCTTTCAGAACGCTATTACAACACAATCAGCATGCATCCCCGCTAATGAAATACTGCACTTCGCATCAGGTTTGCCACGTTGCTGTGTCATGCTTTTGTATATTTATGGAGAACTGTTGTGTGTCATAAGGAGTTCAAATAGGACATGGTAGAAAGCTTAAAACATGTATTTTCAATAGCATACCCTTTTTAAAGATTCTAAAAATATTTTTTATTTGAATTGTTAATAGCTATGGCTATGTTCCTAATTTTTCATCATTCTGAAACCCATGTATGTGTTGTGTTCACATTGTATAATTTGATCAGATGGACTTCAGGAGCCTTTATAACTATGGGAAAGTCACTGTTTTTGATTCACTTATGATCCACAAATGTTGAATCTGATCTTTATTTGTTTGGGACTGTCTACACAAACTTGTCATATTAATCTTATGGCGGTCTTTGTAGCTGAAAAATGATACCACTTTCTGAAGCTGTTGAAATGAAAATGAATTTTTAAAAAAAGCTTTTACTTATTTATACTGGACTATGTTTAACTTTTGCTCAAAACACATCTAAAATGTGAAAGAGCTGATACTGTTTATTATCGATATAAATGTCTACAACTTTGCTACATATTTACTTTGTACTGGACCTCTAAAATGAGAAAATCAAGTAAACAGTAGGAGAAAATCAGTTAACAGTTAACTAAACAACAGGGACACAGGAAATACTTATTGTCAGGTGAAGAAAATAGCTCCATAGACAAAGGCCAAAAGAAGCAAACACACATTTGTCTATTATGCTGCCTTTAGTTCTTCCACTCAGTCGGAATATTAGGGGGCATTTTTAAAATGAAATGATGTTAGTATATGACCTCTACAGGGAATATTGTGATGTCAGTTATCTTACCTTGTAACCTGTTGATGGGCAGAGTAGGGACTGGCTCAGTCTTAGGTCTCACGATGATCAGAACTTCCAGGATTTTGGACTCTGGTCTCTGCTGCAGACTAGCCAAATGTATCTCCTGTCTGCTAACTCCAAGCTCTGCCCCCAAACTCCTCTGCACCCCTCTCCAATGATCTCCAATGAATTCCTGTGGCCCCATCCCCAAAAACTGCAACGTCATCCCTCCATCTAGAGCTTTCTGATTGGCCGACCAAACATGCACTTTGACCTCAGTAAAAACAACAAACTTCCCATCTGAAACACTAACATTGAGAAAATAAGTCCCCTCTTTTAGGTTTTCCTCAGCCCAGATTTTGCCATCCAAAAGTCCAACTAAAAACCTGGATTCGGGTGGGTGTTGGGAGGCCATGTTATAAACCAGTGTGTCATGCAGGTCCTGATCAGAAGCGTGGATTTTGCTGATGGCGTGGTTGGAGAAGTGAGTGGTTGCCGTGGTGATGAAGACTTCCAGTGGAATGACGGAGGGGGCAAAGCGGCTGGTTTCTGTGACGTTGATGTTAACAACGCAGATGGAGGAGAGAGGAGGGAAGCCGCTGTCTGTCACCTAAAACAAGAAATGTACTTAAATGGACTATGCACAGGTTAGTAAAATGCTGAATAGCTGAGTTCACACCACGACGCTGCGATAAGTAAAAAAGTGATTTATTTGTAATTGATATATGTTATATGCAAGTTATATATAAATTGCATAGAAAATTTGCATCGATAGTCATTGCAGTTGCAGTGATTGTCCACATTGACATTTATCTATATATTTTAAGATTTAAATGTGCTTTTTGGACTGAAACCAACTGCATTATAGACATTAGTTGCTTCATACCTGGATAAAATCTTAATATACATTTTTTGAATTACAGAGTCTATAGAAAAAATAAATAAATGAGTGAAATTTGGTTCCAGAACTTCAGCAGACTTCGACTGTTGATGTTGAAAAGCAGTAGATGCTAGAACTACATACTACATAAATAAAACAACTAAAATATATGTAATATGTGATATGGTATAAGCTACTTGGGTATACAGAGACAATACGATACAACCTCAACTTATACTTCTGATATTAGAACTACTACTACAGCTACCACTACTGCTTACTAGAGCAACTACTACTGATAATTCTACTGCTACTACTATGTACTACTACACTCACTGCTTGAACTCCAAATACAGAATACAGCACCTTTTTGTTACTGCTGTTGCTCTAACTCCTTTTTGCTCTGCTATAATTTTGGCATTTTTTTTCTGGGAAATTTGAGAGCACCTTTCTTTTTAGTCATATTTGAATACATAGGTGGCCCCTCCTGCTTGTCTCCATAGCAATAGATAGGTTTCTTGTCACTGTGTAATATATTCTAGGCAAAGGAACCCCACCACTATGGATACAAGCATGAACATTTACACAGTCCATCTTTAATGACATGTGGGAGGACAGTGAAAAGTTTTACAGAATGTGTAAACTAAGCAGATGTTAAGTAGATTTCACAGACTGCCGTCGCAGAGGAGCAGTGCTGCAGCCTCAGCCCTTTCTCATATGACAGAGCATGAAGCCAGTGTGTGAAGGAAACTACAAGGGAAAATTGTGTGAAAAGTTATCCACGACAGCCTCAACCTCAGCAGACCATCAACTGAACATCACTGAATAGGAATTTAAACTGGTAGCAAGTATGTCACCAACAATTTTGAATTTCCAGGGTAAACATATTTGTTTGCCTTTCTATCAAAAAGGGCAGAAAAATACAACTTTCTAGCCTCAAAATGGTATCAACTTTTCAAACTAGTTTAGCAGTAGTATAGATGTAGGTGGTCCACTGTTCCATGGCATTCTTTGTTGTACTTATAAAACACATACGGCGTGGTTTCAAATTACTTGTGTACATTCTGTTTTCTATTCTATTCTTGTAATGTTTAACTGAGATGGGGCCAGTAAAACTAGATGGTTAGAATTCCCATTTTGAGCTGTGACTGGAAACATATAGCAGGATATTGGAGTTTGCCACTAATATAACTTTTGTGTATTTTCCTATGGCTTGATTTAAGGTGATGTCGTAATATTGTGTTGGCCAGTATTTTGTTGTATTGATCACAGGCTCCTGAAAATGTGTTTAAATCCATTTTTGTATTTTTTCTTGAGTTTTCAGACAAACCTATTTAAAATGTATCTAGCATTTATCTGATGTTTGCTAATTTGTGTATTGTATCCCCATGGTAACTGCTAAACATTCTGCCAAAGACATACATGTAAAAACCCACAGCATGTTGTCACTGCAGCGTATCAATACCCCTCCCTGCTTCATCGTCTCTCCTCCTCACCTGTTTTCTGCACTGACCTGTATCTTGAGGTGGTGCCTTGCTCTACTCTTCCTCCTCAGTGGGGCAGACAGAGACAACAGTCCGCCCTGGTCGACATGGAAATGCCGGTCCTCGTTGCCACTGACTATGTGGAAGGAAAAAGGAGGTCCATTTTTGGGTGTGTCTTTGTCTGAGACCACAAGCTGAAGCAGACTGCTACCCACTGCCTCACCCTCCTGTAGACACAAGAGGTACACAAAGTTGGCAACCTTTAACACCCGAAGAGCCATTTGGACCCAGTTTCCAAGGAAAAACTAAATAATACTTTTTCACATCTAAAATGAAGATAATATTATATATATTGTTTTTTTTTAACTTTACACTTTGCATAAACAACTACAGAGACTACTGCTCCTGACGTTCTGTGCACAGGGTCTGCAAATTGGGCCCGTCCATGGTAAGGACGCATGTTTTTCAGTGCTTTTATTTATTTATTATATTATTTAGTATAGTTTTGAACTAAACATTGCGTACGGTGGCTTTAAATAATTAAAAAAAAAGTTCTATTATATTCTTGTATGTATGTTTACTGTTATGGCCTTCTTTACCCTAAACCTTTACTTGTATTGTTATGGATCTCTTTGACCTAACCTTCGTAATACCATATGTTGTTATGGTATGTATCTCTTTGTGCATCTAGCAGTCGCCAGCCACTTTGACTAAAATAAACGGGTATGATTGTTTTGATGGTATAAATACACTGTATGTATTTTCATTTGTTAGCTGAGGGAGAGACGACACTATTAGGGACAACAGCTCTTTGACGATTGTGCACAATTGAGTCAATAAACCAGACTTTTTGATTCAAGACAACTTCTGTTATTTTATATTTTTTTATGTTTTACTGTTAGAAATTCCCCAACATTACTTTAATAGTCCTGACCACCACAAAACAGTGTCCCATTTCCCATTTCTATCTAATCAAACCTGACAAGAGTCAACCAATTACCAAAGGACCATCAACCAAAGTGCTCCTGTTTCTCTGTTTGCAGTCTAAGCAGGGACTCACAGACTTTCCTCCGGTGGGACCCCACGGCATTCCCACATCGCTCCATCGGGCCAGTGTCCAGCCACCAGATGCTTGCTGCTGAGCACCCACCCCCCTCCAGGGTGGGGCCCCGGTAACGCCAGTCTGAGCGACGTCACTGGCCTTGTTCTTATAATTGTCATGGGGGTTCTGAACCGGTCATAGTCTGACCCGTGCCCCAGGACCTGTTTGCCATGGGTGACCTTACCAGAGGCACAAAGCCCCTGACAACATAGCTCCCAGGTTCATTCGGGTGCTCAAACCCAAGGAGGGGCCTTGTTCACACATAGGTTTAATTTAATTAAACTTTTATTGTATTGCCTTCCATTAGCTGCATTTTAAGGGTATTTCTGACCACAACCCTTTCTCTCTTGCTCTTGTTCTTTTTAATAAGCCAAAGGTCTCAATATCCTGAAATTGCTATCCTGTTCTGGTACACGTGTTAGCTTTGAAGGCTAATTGGTTGATTGGATATAGCCACCAACTGACCAACCAACTTAAAATTAAACGATATATTGAAAAGTTTGACAAACAACTTCAAGGTTTGCACCAAATCAAGTGGTTAAATGTTTAGTGGGCTGATGGATTGCCCTCCACCAGCAAGTTTAAGCATTTTGCATGATTTAAGTTAAACAATTTTTTACATTTAGGTTGAATAAAATGGCATATCACTTCACAAGAATGTCCAAAAATGTCATTTGAAGACAGTTTCCCATGGTCTCCTTTAATGTTTCTCAAAATTCAATTAGTCCATGCACAATCAAGCACACAGCAAGAGGAGGGGAGTAAGGTGAGTTTAATTTAAATGGGTGGATTTTAGAGCAGCCTGATCCAGTTTTGGTGGATGGTTCAATGGGATTAGGGATATTTACATTTTAATTCAGAAAGAAAGGCTAGAGGCATGGTTAGCATAATTGGCACTCCTGACTCCAAGTAAGAAATACGTGAGGAGAAATACATTATTTCCATATACAGTGGTCCCTCGTTACGTTCTAAAAATAGCCCACGATAGGCGAAATCCACAAAGTATCAGCTTTATTTTTACAATTATTATATATGTTTTAAGGCTGTAAAATGCCTCACCACCACTCATAAACTTTTCTCAGACAGGCATTAAAATGTTCTCACATTTCTCTGTCTCAAAGTTCAAACCTTTGCAGATTATATCCCCCCTCCCTCGATGATCGCTTTAAATTTGTAGTCTTCTGCTCCAACGCTATCCGTGGCCTCTCTGTACAGAGAAACATTTAAGTCCACAGCATTTCTGAAATTTGCTGGTGCAGAACTTTTGATCGACATTGTGGGTTTTGTCAGGGGAAAATAACTTGCAAACATACAGCACTTCAGAGACACACTGTGATCCAACATTTATGTAAATTTGGCTGAACGCATTTAGTACTATACAAGAGACACGGCACGGAGGAGACCAACCGGACATTGTGGTGGATAAACAACAGAGCAAAAGCCGTTGTGGTGGACATTGCAGTACCAAGTGATGGGAACATCAGGAAAAAGGACATGAGAAACTAGAGAAATACCAGGGGCTCAAAGAAGAGCTGGAGAAGGCCTGGAAGGTGAAGGTATCAGTGGTGGCCGTGGTCATCAGAGCACTCGGGGCACTGACCCCCAAACTGGAGGAGGCTACAGCAGATCCCAGGAAAAACATCAGACATCTCAGTCCAAAAATGTGCAGTACTAGGAACAGCAAAGATACTGCACAAAACCTTCAAGCTCCCAGGCCTCTGGTAGAGGACCTGAGCATGGAAAAGAGGGGATGAGACCACCCACGGAGGGTGAGGAGCAGATTTTTCCTAAATTGTTCAGTCGTACAGTATTGGATTAAACCAGATAAGCATTTGGGCTCAGTTTAGTCTCGGTGTCCTGGTTTAGTTTAGGTTTAGTTTAGGTGCGTGCAATTGTAACCGCAACAGTGAATATTATCTAAGCCAAGTCCTTAAACATGACAAAGTAGCACTAAACCAAAAAGACAAATAAAAAAGATATTTATGCAGTAAGTCAGTGGTAGACCAGATCCTAACTTGGTCAACAATAGCTTGGTTGGTATCTGGAGGATGGCGGTTCAATTCCAGCTCCCACAGATGAATGCTGTCATCGTGTACTTGGGCAAGACACTTAACCCATCTCTCCCCCTGTGTCTGTGTACCCTGGTGTATGAAAGTGTGTGTGAATGGGTGAGTGGTTCCTTGTTGTAAAGCGCTTTGAGTGCTTTGGAAAACCGCTATATAAACTAGGACAACACCAGTGCAAAACCAGAACTAAACCAGGACTAAACCGGAACTGAACCAGGACTATTTAATAGACCCAGGTCTGAAAACTAACTTATTTAAACCCACTTGATAAAAATGACCACTACATTATAAGAATTCACCCACAAAAATCCTTCACCACTGCTGTCCCCTTCAGGCCATGTGAATGTTCTGATAACCATGTTTCATTGTTTCACACTTCATTCATTTGACTTTTTCTTAATTCACAGCATAACTCATTGGGACCAAAGTTTTATTTTGCTTGGTGGAGTGAACACATTAGTACTCATATTTATGAAACATCTGGCTGTTTGTAAGGGAGTTCTTCCAAAATCTGCCAAGCACAGACCCTTCTTCTCCCTGTGGTGTCTGCACAGTCCTCAGGGATGAAAAATGAAATGTTTGGGGGTAACATATTTTTAAAGTTGTGCCATATTTATAGCCTTAGTCTTATGTGGAGATTTTGAAGCCAGTAAACTTTATTACTTTATTATATATTATTAGTATTGGTATAAATGGCTAATTTCTTATTGTGTTAAAGACTCTGTACCTGATTTTTTCCACATATTTGAGCAAAATTTTAGAAAACTTTAGAATAACTTTGGATCACTGTAACACCACTAAACCGCTAAACTGTAAAAAGAACTGGTTCTGTGTAGGACCTTTAAACTGTTTACATTTTTTATTGTGTTAAATAATTGGTTTAACTTCACTATGTGCAGCATTTTGGAATAATGCTATAAATGCTATACTATATAAAAATAAAAATATATAAAATATTCTATAGAAATCATGTAGACAAAAAGTTTGGTCTTGTGTCCTAAACATTATGCATTATTTAGGTTTTTTACACTATTTGTGGGCACTTAGCATTGGTCTTTCACATCAAATTGAAAAGAACATCAGATATATCCTCGATGAGGAAATGAAATTTGAACATGGTTCAAATATTTCTGATTGTAGGACACTGCAGCAGTAGTAGTATTAGTAATATTAGTAGTCTTAATAGCAGCAGTAGTAGTATTACCTGCACAGCAAGGTTGTAGTTGACGGAGCTAAACAGTGGGGGGTTGTCATTGACATCGGACACAGCGATAGTGACGAGAAGTGCGGAGGACAAAGGAGGAGAGCCTTCGTCTGCAGCCAAGACTGTCAGGGAGTAGTGAGGGATCTAGGAGACAAAAAAATACACTGTTATGCTTTCAAACAGCTATGACTATATTACTATGTCTTTATTGATAATGTTTGTGGAGCATGTTTCAGCTCTCATAGTCCTCATGAAATTGTGTGCATTCTTCATTAATAACAATAATAATGCATTTGATTTGTAAAGCGCCTTTTTAGGCACTTGAAGCACTTTCCAGTGCATTATTCATTCACTCCACACTTGTTAGCTTACTACACTTGGTGGTAAGCTACTACTATAGCCACAGCTGCCCTGGGGCAGAATGACAGAAGTCAGGCTGCCAATCTGTGCCACCCGACCAAGACTCACTCACCACATTCATACTAGGCAAAGTGTGTGAAGTGTATTGCCAAAGGACACAACTTCTCATTAATGGTAAACTACTTTTGTCACAGCTGGGTAGATTAATGGAAGTAAGGCTACCAATCTGTGCCATCTGCAGACAGATAGCAGGCAAGTGGGAAATGTTTTGCCCAAGAACACAACAGCAGTTTGCAGTAGACAGCTTGGATCGAGCCGCTGATCTCAGAGTTGTTTATTTATAAATAAACACATTAATAAATTCAGACCTGCTCGCGGTCCAGATCCGTGCGCACACTGATTTCTCCCGTTCGAGGGTGGATATTGAACTGCTGCTGAGAGTCTCCACTGACAATGGAGAAGCGGAGCAGACTATTCCCTGGACCGTCCGCATCTGTGGCTATCACCTGGAAAACATCAATGAATCAGACTATAAATGATTTTGAATGAATAAGATTGTTGCAGGTTTGCATTTTAAGTATTCAGTTGGATGTTATAGAGTTAAAATTGTATATCCAAGAGTAGGTTCAACCACAATACAACTATTCACACATGATGTTTGTGTATGTAGGTGTGTATGTAAGTATGTAACCTGTGTCTCTAGATATGAGGTAGCTTTTACTGATAACAACTGAAAGGTTGATTTATTCTTGATTACAAAAACAAGTTATAATGTGGCATTTTGGTTCTCAAGGAAAAATTCTGAAAGCAGAATGAGCCTCACATAGGTCTCATTTACATGATCAGTTTCAGTGCTGAAATCCAGTTTGTTTAAACGTAAAAGCACCTGAAATATAGGCGCAGTATTGTAGCCATATTTTTGTCAGGCTCCCCCAGCTAAATGTGGTGCAGTATCTGTACAGCATTTTAGGAACACGTTTCTTTCACTCAATTTAAAATAGTGGTTTGGTTAGTTGAGGTGTGTTTTTAAGAATTGCTCACAAATGTCAAAAATCCTACACATTAAAATCTCTCTCCTGTGTAATTATGTGTGACTCATGGTCTCATTACATCCATTTCCCTTCAGTTCTTGATAAGCCACAGTTTATGGAGCTGAAGTGAGAGATGTCAAGAATAAGTCAGGATCATTGTATTTCTGCACATAGACAAAGCCACAGTGAGAATGTGGATGTGTGACGTAAAAATGGGACTAAACCAGGATTAAATTAAGACTAAACAAAGACTAAACCTAGACTTGGATCTAAACCAGAAATACTGGGTCTGACTCAAGAAACCAGGGAAAGTTAAGCAGGACTGAGCAAAGAGTAAATCAGATCTAAACTTGGACTAACACAGGTCTATATTGAGTCTAGACTAGGACCGAACCAGGATTACACCAACACAACTACGACTATACTTTGTCCAAACCAGGATGAGGTCTAAACCAGGTCAACAATAATCTAAATGAGAAATATAACATTATACAAAGAACTTGGTCCAAATCAAGACTAAATGAGATCTAACCAGAACTACTTGATTTAAACCTAATTAAATTGGGTTTAAATCAAGACTAAAGGAGAAAACTAAACCCGATTTAACGCAGATTTTAACCAGGCCCAAACCAGGTCTAAACCAAAACTAAAATCAAGTCAAAGCCCAGGTAAACCAGAACTAAATAAGGTCCAAACCATTAGCAGATCAAAGAAGACCTAAATGAGAATTAAAGCAGGACTACACCAGGTTGAAACCAGGGATAAACCATAACAGCACAAGTTATAAATCAAGACTAAACCAAACTAAAACCAAGTCTAAACCAGGTCAGAAAAATGTCATTTATAAATGCAGCAGAGCACCATGTTTGTTGACATGCCTTATGTTTCACTAGTTTTTACTTATTTATTTTCCTGCATATTTTGTTACCTCTCCACCAGTATACGTCTGCTGTAGCCATAAAAAACCTGGAAACCTCACTCCCAAAGCTGTTGTCAATCTGCCATTGAGAGATACCACAAATGCAACTTATCACCAAATGTATAGTAAACATGGATGCATTATAGATTTAAAGGGGACAGTTCAATAATAATACTGATATGTGAGAGGCCCTGGAATAGTCTGAGAGGAGCAGGAGGAGGTGTCTGGGGAAAAGGAGGTCTGAGTGGCCTGATACTGCCCTTGATAAAGATTTTGCATAGTGCTGTGTCATATTGTTACGAGAGCAGGTAAAATAAGGTAGCTTAATTTGTTTAAATGTAACTTTCAAAGCCAGATTTTTTAGGTGGAGATGTTACAGAAACATAGTTGTCAATTTTGTCATATAATATTCAATATATATCAATTCATAATGAACAAACAGTTTATCGAGAATGATTCAAGCATAGTAACTACTGAAAGCTACAGCATTTTTTGTGCGTATGTGTTTATTGCATTGAAAAACATATATCCTTACTGTGAGGAGGCCTGGGTCTCCACAAACCTGAGTCAAGGCCTTTTCCTGCTTGTTTTCATGGAAATGTTGTTCCTTTGCCTATAATATTCCACAGTATGGCATGAAGCTTATCTATTTGCATGGAGAATGTTCCAAAAAATGGTTTTAACATTCTATTTCTATGGATCCATCATGCATGTGACATGCCACCTCCAGAAAGAAACTTACAGCACCTTTAACTAATACACTGACGCTAACTCCAAACCCCTTATTTAAGTTGTTAGTAAGCCTGAATCATTCTTAATAAACTAGTTGTTTACTATGAATAAAGTCTTTGTTCATGCTTTATTACAGCTAATTAAGGTGTAGTCTAAAACTAAAAAGAATGATTTGACTGTTAATTAGCATTTAGTCAAAAGTAAGACTAACTCAAACTAAATAAAAACTTGTTGACAAACATTGTTTAGATTTAGTTTAGATTTGATTGTGTTATCTTGTGTAGCCCTAAAACGCAATCAAACTTAAGTAACTAATAACTTTGGCACACTTATCATTTTTGTCATTTTAGTGTATGTACCTTGAGGACGAGGCTGCCCGGGCTTAGATCCTCTGAGACCTCTGCGCTGTAGTCGCCGCTTCTGAACAACGGGGGGTTATCATTCACGTCCAGCACGCCTATGAAGACTGTGGTGATGTCACTGAGAGTGGACCGCCCTCTGCTGCCCTCTACTGACAGGTAGTACTCACGACACACCTCATAGTCCAGGGCAGAGGCCAGGGTCAGTAGGCCTAAAACAGAGAGAAAGAGAAGTGAAACAGTGAGCCTTGCATTGAAGAGGTCAACAATCAACTATTTAAATACAGATTGTAATTGTAAAATTAAAGCCGCAAGCGACCCTTGCGGGCCGTGCTTCGCACTCGGCAGTATTGCGACGTTGGGCTGCACTTGTCACCAAACAAAGTCAAAAGACATTGGAAGCGCTGATGCATATAATGCAAAAACATGGGTTTTTCCAGGCATCGCCATGGCAACACCGTGCAAAATACAAACTTGGCCCCCAGACTTTTTTGACAAGGACGACCTGAAGAATAACTGTGCCAAATTTCATGTTCGTCATTGAAGGTAATAAGTCGTAATAAGACTTGGAAATGTACGAAAAGACCTTTGTCAACATTGACTCGACTCGCCTACGACATGGGTTGCTAGGATACATGAGTTTGTGCAGGGGCCGACGGAGCACACGAAGTTGCGCGCTTGGCCCATGCACTCATCGTTGCGGTAGCCCTATGCCCTGTATGAGCTTGGGCTTAAAAATAATAATATTTTTAGCAAAAACAATATATCCGATAACATTACAATGACATATTATACACTTTTTGAACGCTTCACCCATTGACTCATTGTTGACGCTGATATGCTTGCAAGAACAAATATGCATATCCCATGCCCATTGCTAGGATACAGGAGTCAGGGCAGGGGGCTTCGCCCATGCACTCATCGTGGCGGAAGCAATAGGCCCTACGCCGACATGCTAGCAAGAACAAATATGCATATCCCATGCCTACAGCATGGGTTGCTAGGCTACTGGAGTTGGGGCAGGGGGCGACGGGGCACACGCGCCCGTCATGCGCCATGGTGTCAGGGTCCGCCATTGACCTCCAATTGACTTCCATTCATTTTAGCAGTAATAAATATGGCCCATGCCTACAGCAGGGGTGCTTGGATAGGGCTTGATGCCAGGAGTGTGTTTGGGGACATGAGCGCTTCGCGCAGCCTTCGCCCATTGACTCAGTGTTGACGCTGACGTGCTAGCAAAGACAAATGCATATCCCATACCTACGGGATGGGTTGCTAGGATGCAGGAGTCTGTGCAGGGGGCGACGGGGGGAGTGCATGGGCGAAGGGCCAAAATAATTTAAATTTTTTTTTATTTTTTTTTAGCAAAAACAATATATCCGATAACATTACAATGACATATTATATGTTTTTTGAAAGCTCTCAACTTTATCCACGTCTCCGTGGGGACAATGGCGAATGATGGGCGCATCAGACATCGGGGTCTGCCATTGACCTCCATTCATTTTAGCAGTAATAAATATGTCCCATGCCTGCAACATGGGTGCTTGAATAGGGCTTGATGCCAGGAGTGTGTTTCACCCATTGACTCAATGTTGACGCTGACATGCTAGCAAGAACAAATAAGCATATCCCATGCCTATGGCATGGGTTGCTAGGATACAGGAGTCAGGGCAGGGGGCGATGGGGGGCATGAAGTTGCACACTTTGCACAAGGGCCTATTGCTTTTTGGAAGCAATAGGCCCTACACCCTGTATGGGCTTAGGCCTAATAATAATAATATATTTGTTTTGCTCCAGATATATATTGTAAAAGCTCTTTTACAATATGAGAACCTCTATCAAAATGAGACCACTGTGTGCTGTCTGTGTCTAATTGTGAAGTGTTTCATAGTCTGCAAACCAGAAGTGTGCTTTTAGCATGATAATCGTTAGCACTACCATTATGGCAAAACCTGAAGTGTATAATGATAATGGTAAGAATGCCTAAGGTAAGTGAGGAATAGTTTTGGACCACTGCAAATGTTTAAAATGAGCTAGTTCTGTTTTTCACTTTTTAATGCATTATAAAATCAGGTACAGCAACAAAGCGTACATATTTGATGGCTAACACAACACGTGTGCTCATATATGCCATATTTTATCTACCGCTTCATCTGCTCTGCCGAACTGGCTCTATTTCGCTCAAATGCACAGTGTAGTGAAATTGGAGATATGTGTTTAGCTGATGGACGAAGATGCGCTGTTTCAATGGGATGGAGCGTGTGTGGAGCGGTGGCAATACGTCAAAAGGCAAGAATTCCTAATGTTTTTTTTTCGTTTTTCATTTCAAGGTTAACCTTTCAGAGCTACAATTCTGCCAATGTGGATTCAGTTGCACATTTCATGTCGAACATGATGGGAAAGAGAAAGGACTGATTCACGTGGTGATAAAAAGGGGTTCAGTCAGTGTGGCTCTGTCCATAACAACTCTCTTTTCTTGACTCCTATTGCGTGAATTCATTTCCATATGTTTAGAAAAACGCACCAACATGTCTATTTGGTTCAGACATTAACTATCATGTGAGTCCTGCTGCCTGAGTTCAAACATGCAGCCACATATGTGTAGAAATGGTTGTTTTTCTCTATTTCAGAAAAAAAAAGGTATATTTGCCAGATCACATAGGTTAATTTTGTCAATACCCTACACATAGCATTCTCACTTTCTCCTGCATCTGCTAATACAACTCAGTTCTCAATACAGAATTTTTGTTCTGTACTGAATACAGAGAATAGTATAGAGTATAGAGACGTTTCTTCAGAAAATCACTGGACGTGTAAGAACTCTGTCCTCCTATTGTGATCAGCAACATGAGAGGAAAGGCACTAGCATCTTCCAGGACCCAACGCACCCATGTTCCCAGAATTCATCTAGGAGAGATTTCTGCAGTTCTTAGAGGAGAGAATGATTCCTTTGTCCAGAGTGCCGTTTCCCTCTAATTTATCTACAGGTACAGATAAAGTCACCTGAACCACCTCAAATTGTCCTGACACGTCTTACTCCCCCTCCAGATCCTGACTCATCCTTCTGTTAACTTTTGTATCAAGCATTGACTGTAAATGAAAATAGACAAGCTAATCTGCTTGTCACTGTGTTCCAAACAGGAAGTGAGCATGGGTGCTTCTGGCTCCAATTCACTTTCTATTGAAAACCATCGCCCAGCTCTCTCTAACTACTAGTGGCAGGCTTGTCATACTGGCTGTATTAACCCTCTCTACAAGATACTGTTTTTTGTTGTTTTTTTGTATTTTATTTTTTACTGTGGAATTGACTGGAATTCAAAACATGAAACTCGGGTCCAAATTAGCTGCTATTAATACTTTTAAGTTATCAAACTGAGAACAATGAGATTGTTTAGTAAAATCAAAATGTAATTACGTTAACTACATTTAGTAAAATGTGTCTAACTTGTCATATGCACTTGAAATAATTCTTACAATTCACTCTTCTTTTCGTTAATCAAATTATGCAGAATATGTTTTTCAAATAACACAATACATCAATTATAAGCCTGTGTAATTTCATATGCAGTTTACATGCTCCTATTCCCATACAAACAATTAGCATAGTCCTGGTTTCATTTATTCCTATGGGCAAGCTAAATTATGGAATGCTAATTCAAACACGCTAGCTGCAGGCTCCTGTGTTTATTGATTTGTTTGAGATCAAGAGATTTACTCAGCCTTTGCTCTGCAGTGCATTCAACATGATTTATATATGCACAAGTTTCACATGTGTAGCTCTGTTTAATTCATAAACAGACTAAATGGACTGGATACAGACATTAGAGAGAGTTGAATGAGTTGGACAAAGGGATAATTCAGCTCTGTACCATTCACAAATACATGTTTTAAAAAGGTCTTACAAGAAGCTATTGACCATTGACACCTTTCAAGTGATGTAATCAATTGTCCCTGGTGGAAAAAAGCTACTGCTCTGTCTCCAGCCCCATTACATAAGTTAAGGTACGATCACACTTGTCATCTTTTGCTCCTGACTTGAGCCCAGTTTAGTCCTTTTGTAGACTTGGTTTGGCCCCGGTCTAGTCTAGGTTTAGTTTTGATCTAGTCAAGGCTTAGTTTCGGGTTTAGTCGCAGTTTCTTCATGCAGTTTATGAGCAAGTGTCAACACACCAAAAGTGTCCAGTCTGAACTATGTTTCAATCAAATGTATGACCCTTCGCGGTCTTTACATTTCCGCTACTGCTACCAAATGTGCTAAATAATCTGCACTAGCTGTTAAAATGCCTCATTTTGATATGGTTGTGCATTGATGTCCTGCTGCCAGAGTCCTGTGTGTCGTGTGTGAATTTGTGTGTATTTTCATGTATTGTACGCGTAAAGTGCATATCTGACACAGCATGTGAGCAGAGATGTTACATAGTGCACCTTAAACAGGTCTTTTTTACATTACATTTGTCATTGTTTTAGTGCTGTCACAACACTAAAATAAAAAATAAAAAAATCATTTACACAGGATTACACATTTTCAACAACAACAAAATAATAGTACTGTACTTTCTTTATGTTATCTTAAAACTGTTCAGATAGATCTCTTTCTGGTTTGTTTTTTTAAGTATCAATAGTATGTTTTTCATTTGGAGAAAAAACTAAAATCTAAAAAACTAAAATCCTTTACCTAAAAAGAGGATTACAATGTCACCGTGCAGTATTACACGTCTTGGACTGATGAAATCTCATGCAACAGTGATACTTAATGATACATGGGTTGCAGTTTGTCATTGGATCAAATCAAACATTGAATATGTAATAATTTAACATAGAACATAGCATATACATTTTGTCATTTTCAAGCTCAAGGCTCAGGCTTTTTATAGAAGATAATCAGAAAACATAGATATGTGCCTAAAAATAACTTATGGATTTAACTAGAAGCAAAACTCCGCACTGGTCTCTGAAAGTTGTGAAAAGTGCTTATAAACACATCATGGTAAATAATTAGAATGCTCATAATGCATAAGTGAAGACCACTGCAAACCATTTAAAATAAGAGAGTAGTTTAAGTGAGTATGAATCAGGTACAGCACCTTTAAATAACATTTTTTATCTAATAAAAAAGGGAGACAGGTCCCCATGATTTAAATGTATACAGACTTTAGTCCCCGCAATGTCATAAATGCCCGTCCACACACGTCCTTGTCTGTAATTGACTTTCGTTCCAGTGCAGACAAAGTGTGTGTTACATGCCACCATGCCAGCAGAAATCAGCTGAGTGCTGAGTTTTGTGCTAAAGCTCTGACACTGTGTCTAATGTAGATTTATACCATGCTCTGTTGTGTCCATTTATTCTCACGGCTGCGGGTCTATTAATGAGAAAAACTTCTGAATAATATTGAATGAGTTTGTCTTTGACTGAAATTGTCACAGTTCTGCCTGTTTGCATGTTTTTTCCCCCGAGTCCAGCTCCGTTTTCAGCCTGTTCCGGCCCTTCTTTTGTTACCTCCCTGTTTTCCCTGTAGCTGCCTCTCATTTTGTTAATGCTCGCCGGCCCTGCTCGCCAGCCCGCTGGCCCTGCTTCCCTGCCTCATTCCGACATTCCATGTCTCTAAATTGAAGCCTCTCTGTGAAAGCCCTCTTGCTCCTGTTTTGCCTCCACCATCATCAACACATCTGATTCACGAGGAGTCTGCATATATTGTACGGCACCTCTTGCATTCCAGACGTCATGGTCAGGGCATCAACCAGTAACAATCAGTACCGAGTTGATAGGGAAGGCTATGGTCCAGAGAGTGTTCATGGGTCTCGTTCTGTTAATTTGTGTGAAGGTGATTCTAACCTTGAAGAGTTTTCCTCACAATGTCTTTTCTTTCACCACAGGTGAAAGAAAAGACAACCGCATATAGGGAAAGCGGGAATTTGTGTGGGGCTCGATCCCTTGAAGACATTGACATAGAAATAAGTTTGCCATGTTTGGGGTAAATGATACGCAGAATAAGGCAGGCCCAAAAGTAAAGTAAACAGAACTAAATCTAGTGCGCATTTGGGTCGCTCCACAGAGCGCACTAACATGTGAAAGCGACAAGAGCCAAGAGTAGTCGTGACCTGTTTTCGTGTACTTCTGATTTAGTCCTGATGTAGTCTAGGTTTAGTTCCAATTTAGACCCAGTTTTAATGTGGTGTGTGCATGCAGGTTCCAGGTTCATTTTACCTACTTGAAGGCTCTGCTCTGTCTGAAGCTCTGTTTTCAAGTTCTGACCAATCTGACCAGAAAGAACTGACTGAACTGAATCCCAGACGTGTGCAAAGATGTAGACATCATCATGTATGCAGATGATGCTGTCATCTACGTACATGGAAGGGATGCGCAGAAAGTGGCCACCACATTATCCTCAGCTATGGATAAAATCGATAATTGGCTCCAATCTTCATGTCTGACATTAAATATTAATAAAACAGTTGGCATGTATTTTTTCAAAACTAATAGAATTAAAGACAGGCCTAACATCTTTGTTAACGGAATAAAACTAAACATTGTAACAGAGACAAAGTATCTGGGGGTTCATTTGGACCAGACTTTGTCTTTCAGAAGGCATATAAAAAAGTACGCAATTCAATCCGCTACAACATCTCTTCCCTTAGACACATGAGGAACAGCCTGACAGTAGAGGCCGCTTTTACATATTTTAATGCCATGATTATTCCACACCTGACCTACTGTGTCTCCTGCTGGTCTCAGGCCAATGAGAGCGCTTTAAAATCTCTCAGATCCACCTATAATCAGGCAGTAAAGGCACTCGATAAAAAACCCCTCCATTATCACCACTGTAACATCTTAAGTAAATATAAAATGTTCAGTTTCAATAATTTAATTTTGTATTCAAATCTAAGGAAATTATTCAAAATTATTAATAATGAAGCTTCACCTACATTAAAAAAATTTACTATTCTTTGTTCTGAACAAACTACCCGACCCACTCGTTCCTCCGTAAACCGAAATTGCATAGTTCCAAAAAGACCCTCAGCCTTTGCTCAATCGGCTTTTTCTAATCAAACCATTAGGCTCAAAATCAGCTTCCAGACAGTCTGAAATTGTCTGTGGATTTTAATAGTTTTACTAGAAATTTGAAAAAGTTCATTTTAAATAATGAAATGTGTCCACATCAGTCTAGTTAGTTGGTGCTGCTCTGTCCTCACTGTATAAACCTGCACATAATGATTTTTATATTAGTCTGGACTGGGGGGGACATACTGTATTGGACATGGGGTCATTTTTTTATTGTATTTAATTGTTATTGTTGTATGGCAAATTGGTAGTCGTATATTGTAATTGTTAATTGATATGTGTTTTTTAATGTGTGTTCACCTGCCCAGGGACTGCAGATGGAAAGTAGCAGTAGCTAAATCTGGTACAAATCATCTTTTCCTTGTAAGATTAATGAATTTGTACATGGTCCCTGTCAAATAAAGAATAAAGAAAGAAAGAAAACCCATTTTAGATTCTTGAGTTTTCAGCCTATCTTAAAACTTTTTTGTTAGTGTTTGCTAATGTGTGTATTGTGTCACCATGGTAACAGCTGAACATTGTGCCATAGTATTAATTGGTTTATCATCTGGTAATCATGATATCACACTAAAACATTCCATACCCAACCAAAACGCTGTATACTGGGCCAAACTCCTAATTATGAGTTTTAAACTCATAATTAGGAGTTTAAAACTCGTAATTAGGACTTTTAAATTCATAATTATTAGTTTTAAACTCGTAATTATGAGTTTAAAACTCGTAATTAGGAGTTTTAAAACTCCTAATTATGAGTTTAAAACTCATAATTAGGACTTTTAAAACTACTAATTACTACTACTAACTATTATAAAACTATAGTGTACTTCAGCAAGTATAGATCATGCAGATTTTGCCTTAACTCTGCAATATCTGGACATTTGGTTTATTTTTCACCTTCTTATATCTTCAAAAATGGTCCCTGGAGATGTTTCTGAAAAATATACTTTATTATAAAGCTCTGTACCTGCAATGTTTACTGATATAGACAGATTAAGTTATGTGAAATTGATTAAATAGTGAAAACATGAAGTGCTCTAAGCCTAATAGCAGGCTAACACTAGTAGACATGTCAATGTAATAAACCCAAAAACAACCCCAAAAAACAAACAACAACAACAACACTGATTTAAGTTTAGTTTGCCATTTTTTACAATCAACATTTCTAATTAATGTTAAGCAAATTAACAGTGTTTATTAATTACACACACACACACAGAGAGAGAGAGTAAGTAGTTTAAAGAGAAACGATTCCAAATACTTTTTGCTAGGCTATATACTAATGACAATACACGGACATATAGTTTTTGAATCATTATGATTTTCTTTGGAGAAAAATGCAGATCTCTGATCATTGTTTTGTTCAATATATTGCAACATTATAATTTTGGCTTTGGGCTATTATGCTAAATTATTTTAGCATATATTTTAACTAATCATTACCTGGATTATGGCCAAGACAATTTATTGAGGCACTAGAAGATTTTGTGTACCTTTGAGGTTTAATCCTAGTCAGAAGTACCCAGAATTTCTTCAGTCCTGGTTCTGGACTAATTTATATCTTATTTCAGTGGGGCTGACAAAATGATCAAAAATCAGATGCAAATCAATATTAAAACTAGTATCAAAATTAATTACTCATTTGAGCTGGTATCGATGCAAAAAAGTCACATTCCCAGGAAAGAAATGAACCTTTCCCGAATGGCTTTAGAATAATCTTCAGATGTATCAGAACAAGCACTAGTACACACCCATGGACCACTAAGGAGCCTGATGAATGGATTACACAGATGTAAGACCGCATGGCAATATAAAAGAAAGTTCTTGATGATTTAATGTTGGAAATCACATTCTATTGTCTGAAGAGATTTTTGGAGTTGTTATTGTGTATGGTGTCCTTAGTAGCAAAACTGAATTTTTAGTATTGTGAGAGCATTAGTTACATGCAGGGCTGGTTTGGTCCCACTTTAGGCTAGAAATGGTCCGATATGGATTTTTGGAGCAATACCTATTACTTTGTCTTGCTTCTGAGGCCAATAACCGATAATTGTTGACACTGATATTAATATTTAAAAATCCCACAAATATGTGTGTAATCCCTCAGTCGAACAGGTCTGATCCATAGTAAAAGAAAAATATGACATGTCAAATGGACAAAAAAGTAATTACTAAACTAAAACTTTTTTTGTCTAGTTGACAGATTTTATATTTTTATTTTACACAAATATATATTGATTTATAGTAAAAATCACAACTTTAATTTTTCACTTTTGCAAAAATATTAACACAAATAATTTATCTGGGATTCTAAATATTTTGTTATGATTGTGTAAACATACAGCTATATTTTTATGTCTAATTGCTCTTCTATTTCCATTTTTACTCATCAGTTTGTTCAAAAAGACAAATCTGGTAGATTGAGGGCAAACTGGGAATGACACATGGCACACAGGCACTGAGACGGGGCAGGAAATATTGTGCCATATATTGGGTAAGTATTCAATATCGGACCAATAACCAGTATCCTCAGATATCTCCTATACGATATTGGAACCAATGTATCACCCATCAGCCATCTCTAATTTTGCCCTAGTTTGGATGTGGTGGTGTTGGGTTATGAAAAGTAACTTCATGAAGTTAATCCTAGACTACACAATAGCCAGAAAGTAGTTTTGAACAAAAGAACATGTTTTTGATGATGAGTGAAATCTAAATAAGTGGCTGCCATTGATTCAAGTCATAATTACTCACACTCTGTCAATGTAATCGTGTGGTAACAAAGGTTTCGAAATGAGTCATTTGGATAATTTACAATCAGTTCATATCTTTAAAAAGTAAAACTGCCAAACTGCAACCTGCTCAAATCCAAAATATGAAGCAAAATAAAATATACAAAATGACAGGAGATGAAATCTAACCTGTGTCCCTGTCCAGGTGGAATTGTCCCTCCTCGTTGCCAGATATGATGCGGTAAACAATCAGTTCAGTGCCCTCTCTACTCAAAGATGAGAGGCTCATGACCTCTGACCCCACCGAAAAGGATTCTGGGAGCTGGGCGGTGTACTCAGAGCTGGAGAACACTGGCTGATAGTCTTCCAGAGAAACCACCTCTACCTCCACTGTGGCGCTGGACGACAGTTGACGTGGAAGGCCCCTGAACATGGAAATACAGTGTTATAGGTATATTTATTCCTTCATTTATGTGTCCAGTAAAAGACCTGTTGCTTGTTGTTTTTCTGACTCTAGCAATGCATTGTGGTCTGCCAATTTAGTGACCCTTGCTGAACATTACTTTTTAAGATGCATTGATGATTGTTAGCAAGATTTAGCACGTTTTAGATATTGCTTGTATTTCTAACTTTGTTAAACTTTATTTCTAGTATGTATATTGTGAATGACCATAATGGGAAAACAAAATTCAGTTCTTTCAGCTGGACAAAAGTTTTAGAGTTTTAGACATTTTGCTGCTCATCTAAGTGTTTTGGTCTAGTGTTGGCAGGAAACTGCCTTATCTGTCTGTAGGGAAGAGCTAGCTGACACACGTGTTGTTTACAGTTTCTGTTAATAGTGTCAAACCAGCACTTTACCAGCACTGAAGAAGCTTGGATGAGTTTTCACTATAAAACGTTTGTCCAGTTGACTGAATAAAATTATTATTTTTTGCTATAGGAACCTGCCTGGATGACTGAGGCATTACAGATATGACCATAATGGTTTAATCTTCACGTACCTGTCTGTGGCTTTCACTTTTATCTGGAAAGTAGAGGGAGCCTCAGAGGTCAAAGGGCGCTCCAGACGCAGGATTCCTGAAAACTCGTCCAAAGAGAAGAATCCATCGTCCCCGGAGACAAGAGAGTACCGCACCTCAGAGTTTATACCTGAGGAAACAGGCAGGAAAAGTTAGTGTTGGAATGTTTAGGCAACTTAAAATACAGAGTAGGTATCCTGGCTGTGGGTTAAACCCCTGCTCTCTCTGAGTTGAGTGTGTATGTCCTCCCTGTGTTACTGTGGCAGAATAGTTATCCTGTCTCCTCCTCTCAGTAAGGAGATTGTATGTCTGAATTGTCTGAATGTGTTGTTATTATTATTGTTATTATCTGAACAATACATCTAAAGAGGGACTTTATAAAATTATAAATACATTTATAAAACCTATTTAAGATGATTAAAGATGAATGCTTCCATGGTTTCTGCTTTGAGCATAAATGTTTGTGCTGCACTATGAAACTCAATGTTTATCTGGAAGCAGAAGCTCTGTTACTCAAGTTAGACTTTCATTTGAGCTTTATTTCAACACAATATGACCAGAAAGACCAGATTTGAACAGGTGAGCTGATTATGTACAAGTCCCTCTTTAATATCATTACAGCACAAGCTAGCTAGCATTCGCCAACAGTTTTTCAGTTAGTCATGCTCACCTTTTTGGTTGAAAATGAAACATCTAAATGGCACCATGACCATGTGTATTGTTCACAGGTCCTGGAAATGTGTTGTTTAAACCATTTTTGTATTTTTATATATTAAAACTATCAGGCTGTGTTTCTTAATGTGTGCATTGTGTCTCCATGGTAACTGCTGAACATTTAACCATAGATACATACAGTCTCCCTCAGTATAATGTTACTGCAAAGTAATAGTAATAGTAAGTCATCAATATTTCAGGAACTACACAGAATGCAGCTAGATGTGAACAATATAGCTTTTAAATAGAGCTACCACTAAGAGGATCATGATCTTCTTACAAATAAGTCTTAATGTTTATTTACAAATAAGTCTTAATGTTTATTTACAAATAAGTCTTAATGTTTATTTACAAATAAGTCTTAATGTTTATTTACAAATAAGTCTTAATGTTTATTGTGAAGTGTTATTGGCAGGACTTTCACTGAACGTCTCTACACTGCAGTTCAATGAGAGCTTAGACCTGTTCAAGCTTGAATCAGCCTAAACACACTTTTACTGTGTGAGTCTGCAGCTCATTTACATTTTAAATCATACACATGAATCATAAACATTTTAAAACAACAAAATGGAAAAGTGATGTGCCTAAAACAAAACTAGCAAAAAACATATTTCTGTTTAGGTGAACACAGATGGAGAGCAGTGGCTCTGCTCCTCATGTGTTTGTCCACAAGCGTAAACCCTTGTGGTTTGATTCCTGCTCTGACCTACATAATGTCATTGTGTCCTTGGGTAAAACACTTAACCCACTTTGGCACTACATGAGTCAAGTTTTTGTCAGAGCCAGATCTTTATTTTGTAGCTCTTATTTGACTGAAAAAGAATGTTTCATGCGTAAGACGCTATGTTCAGTTTAAAACTTAGTTATTATTATTTATTAGTCTTGTCAACTAAGCCAAAAGGTAGATTTCAAGCACTGTGCATAAACCAGTGCGTCAGACAGCATTAACAGCACATGCCATTGTTGTGTCCTTTGGCAAGACATTTCACTCAGATTTGACTCGTTTCCTTTCCATTTCAATTCAAATAGTGCTCTTTCAGTAAATGCAATGTGTCTGCGTAAAGACCAGATAACTAACATTCGATTATGAAATCAGGGGATCAATAATTGTCACTACTTTGGTAACATTCATCATGTTTCCATTTACGATAGTCATATTCTCACTGACAGAGTTGTCTGCCTAAAAGAAAACCAATATGACAATTGACGAGTCAATCAATTAATTACTTCCAGCCACATTTGGCAGCCCTGCTTTTGTCAATCTACCCCAGGGCTGCTGTGGAATGCAAGTAGCCGACCACCAGCAAGGAAAGGAAATTAATGAATAATGCAAGAGATTGTAAAGTTTCTGGAAGAGTGCAATGACTGAATATGAAATCTGAATTAGTACATGTACAACAATAGACTGCATTGTTGTACTCACTTATATAAACCCTTACTAAAACTGGGGTTCTTGATTTTCACTCTGCAGAAGAAGGAAGTAGGCATTAAATATGACTCATCTGTAGCTATCACAAACATTTTGGCACATTGTCAATATCCACATGCATGATTTTTCAGACCTGTGCACCGCTTTAGAACAGCTTTTTTCAGCAAAGCGAAACTGGTATGGACCAACTGAGCTCAGCACAGTGCTGCTGAGTTAAAATAAATAAGTTAAAATAAGTCTTCCCACTCCATTTCGCGCATCAATGACATTTGCATATGAGTCGATCTTGGACTCAACCTGTACAGATTATATGCATCTCTGTACCACTTTCTGTTTGTTCTGCCCATGGCATAACTCAAAGTAAATAAGAGTACTAACTAAGTACTACTATTACACCATACCCTTACACATTGACTCATTTACAAAAAATCTCAAATAAATGAGCCAGAGGTGAGTAGTACTAGTTACATTTACTTTTTAAAGAAATTGCCCTTTTCAGAGTACCTTGCTAGCAGTGCACCTTTACTCCTACATGAGTAATAATTTTAATGAAGTAATAGTACTCTTACTTGAGTAAAACGTTTTGGTTACTCTTCCCACTGTAAGTAAGTCTAGAAGTGACAAAAGCTTTATGTTGACAATATGAAATTATTTGAACATTTGTATTTCTTGCATCAATCATTCAGGTATTTAGTTGTCCAATTTTTGTGTCTATCCAGAGTGTGTGCATTATTTTATGTTCTGTCCTTCCAATTACATTAACTGTAAATTATAAATCAAATACTTTTTTACTCTTGAGTAATTTCTTGGACCACTACTTTGTACTTCTATTTGAGTAATATTATTTTGATGTAATGTTTTACTTGAGTTGATTATTTGCCTACCCTATGACCTCTGACCCCAGCTTTAAACCCCAGTCCCCTCCTCACCAGTGTCGGGGTCCTTGGCGTACAGCACTGCGATAGGCGTCCTCACTGTTGTATTATCAAACACAGAGACCTGGTACAGACCAGAGCTGAAGACTGGGGCATTATCATTCATGTCCTGGACTCGGAGCAGGATATCGGCCTGACAGGAGCGACCCCCTCCATCTGTGGCTTTGGCCGCCATGTTGTACTCCACCTCTACCTCACGGTCCAGCACGGAGAGGGTGAACAGTTCTCCTACACACAGAAGAGAAGGGGAAGTGAATGAGTAATATAGATTTTATTGGTGTGTGGTAGTATTGTACATGTGTGATATTGCGCGAATGTGTGTGGTTCAGAGAGTGAACAGTGTGAATTGTTCTTATTGTTGACTGATAGTTGATAAATGAGGCTCTGAGCTTTTGGTCTATCTATCGCTTTAGCTCTATCTATTTGGCCATCTCTCTTCCTATATCTCAACTTTAATAATAATTAGATAACATCTAAAATAAACAATTTGAAGTGTACATGTGTCGGAGTGAAAGTTTGACGTTTCAAATTTGTCTCTAACAATGTTTTTGCCAGCTTCCTGTAGGAGTGTGACTTTCAGATGAATGGGTTTGGGCGAATGGGTGAATTTGAAACACGACACAGATTTTGAACTCAGGTGCGATGGATGTTTGTGTTAATGTAAAAATACTAATGACATGTTACAGAGCACAGATGTTATCGGGGCATTAAACAGCTGTGCTTACAAGGGCTTTCTGGTCTGCTATCGTGGCAACAAATGTAGGTTTTATTTTTTATGTCTTTATGTACACCAGGAATGACAACATTACAACGGAGTATAAGGGTCAGTTAAATAAAACAAATTATGCAGGTGCTACGATAACAAAGTTGTAGCATTTTGACATTAAAGTCATAATTTTACAAGAATAAAGTCGAAGCCTGAAAAGTCGTATTTTTATAAGAATAAAGTCAGAGTACTACGAGAATAAAGTTGTAATATTACGAGAATGAAGTAATTTTATGAGAATATAGACTAGTGTGCGTGGATGAGTAGACTAGTGTGTTATGCGTTATGGAGAATTTGGAGCATTTTGTTCAGATATACTTTCAATTGGGGTTTGCGCACAATGAAATACTGTGCCACCATCACTACACTATCATCAGTATAAGTACTTTGAAGCGATACTGCAGCGTTTGAGTTTATTTCGTCGGAGGAACCATACAGATTTGGAAGAAATTGCTACTAGAGGAACTGGCTGGAAGTGGTCGGCTGCAGGGGGTAGAGGTGGTTACGCCATAGAGCTATGTAGAGAGGATTTGTTGTTTCTCAAGAAACTGTTTGAATTTTACTGAAAATATTGGATCCAAACAGGGTAGAGTTGTGAGTTGTCTTTGGGGAAGACAGTACAGCATAAAGGGGCCAAAAGCATTGTGGCATCTGGATTCATATGATAAACTAAAGCCGTATGACATTTGCATAAATGGCTGTTTTGATAGCTTCAGTTTTCACATTATGTGAATGGGGGCATACGTTACCAAAAGCGATCCGAAAGTAATTGCGGATTACTATATCAACACAGTGACTCGCGTAGGAGGGTCTCAGCCAAGGCCCCGGGCGGATCCAGGTACAGAAAATTCACATGCCTAAGATATGGAACGGTTCTTTCTCAGAAACCACACCGACGCATTTGCTATGGATCAAAGCTTAATTAATGGATGCAGCACCGCCAATCAACGAATAGACTCTTGGTGTGGAGTCCTGAGTAAACAATGCATTCAATTTTGGATGGACATCTTTCAAACTCTAAAGGAACATGGACATTTCACCCCTGCAGCCGACCACTTCCAGCCAGTTCCTCTCCCACAAAAGTAGCAATTTCTTCCAAATCCATATGGTTCCTCCAACGAAACAAACTCAAATGCTGCAGTGTCCCTTCAAAGTACTTATATTGATGATAGTGTGGTGATGGTGGGATAAAAGACACAGTATTTCATCGTGCGCAAACCCCAGTTGAAAGTTTATCTGAACAAAATGCTCCAAATTCTCCATAACGCATGAGTCTACTCATTCACACATAGTAGACTATATTCTCATAAAATTACAACTTTATTCTCGTAAAATTACGACTTTATTCTCATAATATAACAACTTTATTCTCTAAAATGATGTCTTTAATGTCGAAATGCTACAACTTTATTCTCGTAGTGCCCTCATAATTTATTTTATTTAACTGACCCTTATACTCCGTCTTACAACATCATTATTGCAATTTGAACATTTTTGATTCTCCAAATGTTCACAACTAAAATACATATGTAAAATAAAATGTAATAATAAGCCAGGGAAAGCAATAACATCTCTGTAGAGACAAGTAGGTGGAAAATCCCACACCTGAAAAGTTACACATCTTTAAAAACGGCAATAAACATACCATAACAAATGCAAGATGAATGACTTCCATGAAGTGCAACATTCAAGGAGAAGCAAAAACATCACCATGGAGAAGAGCAGGAGGCAGAACCCCTTACTATAAAAGGTATACAGTGCACCTTTAAATAATACTTGATAAATTATAGCCAAATATTTTCCACAGTGAATCTTTATCTTAGCAGTTTCAGTGTTTAGTTTCCCAATCCAAAACACACATCTGCTGTACCCGTTTTGTGGTTGAGGTGGAACTTGTTTGCATCAGGCCCGTGGAGGCTGTAAGAGACCTGTCCGTTGGAGCCCAGATCTGGGTCAAATGCAGACACCTTCAGGATAAACTGGTTTATGGGTGAGTTCTCCATCACTGCCTCAGTGTAGAGCAGCTGAAACAGGACCAATAACAGGAATTACATACTGAAAAAGCTCAGTAGAAAAGGAAGATGTCATTAATGTACAGACATGATAGATGGGACGAAGCACAGACACTGTCTGGGGTTTTACTATGGTCATGAATTTCAGCTGAAATTTTTTATATTTGTGCACATTAGAATGTGCACAAATTTTAATGTGCACATACATTTTAATGTATGTAACTGTTCTAAATGCGGTTCTATTTAAAGAGGGGGGATTACTTCTGTGGTGTAACTTCTACATGTCACGTCAGGTTTATGAAGTTGTTGTGTATTGTTTCTGCTTTTATATATTTATGGAAAATAGCCTTTCTGAGGCATGGGTTAAATTGGCTTATGGGCAAAGCACTGGGCAATTTAAAAAGGGGGTATTTTACTTCTATAGGGTACTAACTGTTAACATATATCATATTTGGATCACAATATTACTTTTTATAGTTAAAATGCTATATTCACCGAAAACAACATATTAACATGGTTGATAAGTTTTACTTTTGTTTTTGACAATCTGAATACCCTCTCCCTTAGCTCCCTGTACTAAGTCACTCCCCCTTGAGAGCAACATCACAACACAATCAGTGTGCATCCCACTAATGAAAGTACTGAACATTGCCTCCCACTTGTCAAGGTGCTGTGTAGTTTTGCAATTTTGCAGTTTTGTATCATGTTTTTGTATATTTATGGATAATTGGCCTGTGGGAGCATGGGTGACGTAAGCTTGTGGGATGAGCATTGCGCTGAATCTTACAGCTAACCAACTGTAAGGAGGGTTTGAACAGGGAGTGATCGCTAGATTACTCAAACATACATGGATAACATCTAAAACCTCTTCAGGTTCTACCACGTTATAACATGCTAGAAACTCCAAAACATAGATTTTGCAGAATATATCCTCTTTACATAAAAATTAATTGAATAATAAATAAATAAATAAATAAATATATATATATATATATATATATATATATATATATATATATATATATATATATATATATATATATATATATATATATATATATATATATATATATATATATATATATACATATATATATATATATATATATATATATATATATATATATATACATATACATATATATATATATATATATATATATATATATATATATATATACACACACACACCCCTACACACATATATACACACATATATACACACATTTAAACCTGTACCTGCTGGCAGTGTGGGCTGTTGTCATTGACGTCCAGCACATGCAGCTCCACAAACACTGAGCTCTGGAAGCGTCCATCTGTGGCTGTGATCTTCAGACTGAAGCGATCCAAGCGCTCTCTGTCCAGAGGCTCTTTAGAGATCAGCCCCCACACGCCCTCATCCACCTGCACCACTGCAAATTGCCCCGAGGGGTCGCCGTCTGGGGAGAACAGCAAACACTACATTAAGATAAGTATAAAAGGCTTTTCACAATTTATTTAAAATTGTATTTGAATCATTGTATACAGCTAAAGCTGAACTATTTAGATAACATTATGTCAAATTGAGAAATTAATGTCTCTTTGTCTCCAAGTCATCTGTGTAAATTCTTCTTTGTATTAGTTTAACATTTCAAATTTAAACATGCACTAAATCTAATTTTTCTGGTGGGGTCTGCTGCCTCCTTGTCTCCTGTAACCAGGCCAAGTAGGTCAGATATTTGAACAGGTGACCCTACTCTCAGCAAGAATGTATGATTTGGGGCAATAAAGAAACTCCTGCAGTTGGATAAATGCTAGATAATAATTTTAATGCCATACAGTGGAACATTTCAGGCAAAAAACATGTCCATGTGCACAGGAGGTAGCCAACACCAATACTAGAAAAAAATTACGTAGTTTAACTTTAATTTAGATGTAAACCAAATATGTAAATTTCATGGGATGTCAGTGTATTGAAAATGTGAAATACATTTTATATTAATGTGTTATTTATCAGTAAAGTTATTGCTGTGGCCCAGAGTACTGTAAGTAAGGGTGCGTTCACACATGGTTGGGTTCTGGTTTGGACCAGTTTGCGTACTGATGTAGATTTGGTTTTGTCACATTATAGTCTTGGTTTAGTCCTAGTCTAGTCTTTAGTTTAGGGGTGCATTCACAATCAAAACTGGGACTAATTTCAATATGGCAATGGTAAAAAAAAACAACACTTGAATTAGGAATGAGTCACGATTGTTGGAGCCGGATTAGATTTTATCACAATTCATGAAAACTAAGTATCTTTATATTGCATTTCAGAAGTAACTTCTTCTTCTGAAAGTTCACACTTAGCAGTGATTGGTCAAAATTTTTCTCTCACTCACTCAGAGACTGATGAAAGTGGATGGTGGGGGAGGGAATGACGATTTATATATTGTCACAACGATCAGATGAGCCCTATCTTGAGTCCTGTACTTTAACCCTCATGTTGTCCTCGCGTCATAATGACCTGCTACTGTGTTAAAAAAACAAAAAAATCACTTTAACGATTATTTTTGATCTTGAAATTTTCTCGTGGACAGTGCCTTTGATCTGTGGATTTCCAGAAGTCATAAAGGTGCTATAGATGACATTACCCTGAATTCTCTCTGTGCTGAAGCCATGAGTGTGTGTTATAATGTCCAAAAGGCTCTAGAGCTGATTTTCCCACATGTCCAGCAAGACAACTCTGATTCAGAGGAGGAAGTGGAGGATGTATCAGAAGAAGATGGGGAGGAATACAACCCAGAGCATGATGAATCATCTTCAGAAGAAGAAGAAAATACTGAAGCTGAAAGAGAGACTTTCCTTTCAAAAAACGGCAAAATAACATGGTTCTCGGAGGCATATGACCAACATGGCAGGGAGGCAGAACAAAATGTCATAAAGAGGACCCCAGGACCCACAAGATATGCCATTTCACATGCCCATGACATTGTCTCTACATTCTACCTGTTCATTACACCAGCAATAGAAAAAATAATCCTGGAGATGACAAATCTGAAGGGTTTTCGCAAATATGGAGACAGCTGGAAAAAGATGGATGAGACTGACCTGCGGGCCTACCTGCTCATCTTAGCAGGTGTTTACAGGTCCCGAGGTGAGGCTGCAGCTAGTCTATGGGATGCAGAGAGTGGAAGGCCGATTTTCCGAGCCACATTGCCACTCAAACTCTTTCACACCTATTCAAGACTGCTACGTTTTGATAACCGTGAGTCAAGACCAGCGAGACGTGTGGCGGACAAACTTGCAGCCATAAGGGAGGTCTGGGATAAGTGGGTGGAGCGGCTGCCCTACCTCTACAACCCAGGGCCTGATGTAACAGTGGATGAGCAACTGGTTCCATTTAGAGTTAATTTATTTTCATACTTCTAATAAAAGTGATTTTCACTATTGAATTCTATGACTGTTTTCTATGACTCTGATACAAATCACTGATGCTAATCTCTTCTGTCCAAAGGTCGTTGTCCTTTCCGGCAGTGTATGCCCAGCAAGCCAGCAAAATATGGGATCAAGACATGGGTGGCTTGCGATGCCAAATCAAGCTACGCTTGGAAGATGCAAGTCTACACCGCAAAGCCGATCAGTGGAGGCTCAGAGAAGAACCAGGGGATGCGAGTTGTGCTTGATGTGACAGAGGGACAGCAGCTCGTGAAGAGGAAGAGCACCATGGTTGGCACAGTTTGAAAGAACAAGCCTGAGCTCCCACCTGCACTGCTTGCAACAAAGGAGAGAGAGGTCTTCTCATCAAAGTTTGCCTTCACGCCCACCACCACCCTAGTGTCCTACATCCCAAAGAAAATAAGAATGTAGTACTTCTGAGCACACTGCACACAGACGCTGGCATTAGTGATCGTGAGGACAGGAAGCATCATCCTAGACAACAACTGCAACAAAAGAGGTGTGCCAAAGCCGCTAGGTGTAAGAAATATATCTGCAAGAACTGTGCATGTGCATACATGTGCCAATTAGTTGAATGAGTTATATTGGATTTTTGGTTGTATATTTTCTTACATTGTTCACTGGCAAAAAAAAAAAAAAAAGGAAATCTGAAGAATCTGACTCATTGGGATGAATAAAAATGAATAAAAAATTCATTTTTGCACATTTTGTTTGAGCCTTGCAGTAGCCTTATATTCTTGCATGTAAGTCACATATTGCAGTGGACGCCTTTGCGTGTGCTTTTTAAGGCCTGAGCTTTGATACTGCCCTGCTTTGATGAATTATTCACTAATTTGTGTTTGCAGTGGGATTTCTCAAGTATTCGGTTCAACAAGAAATGTTTAATCATCAGAACAAGAAATCTGGTACTTAGTTTTTGGTTATTTAGCCCCCAGGAAAATTGTTATGAAATTTAGAAAACGTTGATTTTATTTTATTTGTTTAAATTAATTAATTACTTTTTTATTTTATGTGGAGATGTGAAAGGCTATGGATATGATTTTAATAGGATATTTGTTAAGAACTGCATCAGATAAAAAGCAGGATGAGATGTGTTCAAAGCTAATTTTTAATTCTTGCAAAACAAAAGACTGATTTGACCAAGATGATGCAAACAGAATAATAAAGCAACTTTAGTTTGTCAAAAATGTCAAAAAATCCAAGTTGTTACATGCGTGAAATTACTACAGTAGATGCTGCTACTACTGTTGCTCCTGCTGGTAGAACTACTACTAATGTCTTTTATAGAGCCCATTATAAAGTATTGTATTCTACTTTTGTAGACACAACTGCCCTGAATAATGAATATGTGGCTGCTAATCTACACAAAAAATAAACTCATTTAAATGCCCAATTCTGCACATGGTTCAATTCAATTCTTGTATTGCTACTGTAAATACTCCATATTCATACTTTCATACAATTTCATTATGTTTTTGAAAAAGAGTTGAAGAAACCCAATTTCCAGTGTGTTTATAGTGTAGAGACAATTGTGTTTAGTAGTTCTTGCAAATTTTCACACATTTTCATCATTAACTGTCACTTTGTTGTCTTTCTGACCCATTTCTGACCCTGTGCTATGATTGATTTGAGTTGATCTTTATGTTCTTGGTTCATTCTCCCAGGGCAACAGGAGGTAAAATGCCTTAAGCGACTGGGCGAGTCCTAAGTGGTTTAGTCAGTGGCTTTAGACAAACTACTGCTACATGGCAATGCAGCTCTGCCAAAGAAGCAATGTGATATTCATACCAGTGACAAAGTGGAAGAATCCAAGGTCTTAAACATTTGTCCATAGTGTATCAAGTTTGCCTCTTTAAACAAACTTGTGAGTTGTCAGAATAGAAGTTAGCATGGAGATGTTATTACTTTGCCTCCTAGATGTTTCACAGATTGGCTTTAAACTTTAAACAAGAAGATGACACCACCAGACCAAGTTACAGGTCAGAACGGTGGAGTGTAAAGGCAAGTCTACTCATAGGTTTGTGATATATATAAAAAAAAAAAGTAAAGTTGGGGACACAGTTCAAGATTTTCTCAGACTTTCAGTTTAGTCACCCATTCATCACTAGTTGAAGACGGTCACAGCCCATTGGCCAATGAAAGGCAGTGGAGGAGATGCTGGGAAAAGCGTCTTGGCTAAAACTTTACTCTTTTTGTCTTTTCACAAAACAGAGGCAAAAACAATGACCACAGTGAAATGTGTGCATATTATTCCTGCCTAAACACCAGATTACTACCACAGAAAGTGCACACGCACTACTTGTACACTTACAACCAGAGCTAAACATGGATCTAGAGGTGAAGCGCTAACAACCCATGTATTCACTGCGTTAATCCCCCCTCCTCCTCTTTTTCTTTCAGAAATCCTTCAGCACCCACTTACATTAAAGATAGTGGCTCAAGTACAGCATTAATATGCACTCTATAATTATTATAGACTATATGTTGTTTTTGTGGATTATTTACTATACTTTGTAGGGTAAATGTTATATTCAGTTGTTAGTCAGAGTCATGCAGTATGTGCTCTCTCATGACTGAGAAAGTTACTGCTATAAGCTAACATACATGACCAGTCACCCAGACACTGTACACTGTATCTATACCACATAAAACAGGGCATGGTTTGAAGGGAAATCTCCAGATTTAGACTCTGGCTGTAGCACCCATCTCCTTCAAACTCGTGGATCTGGATCCAGGGTCCCACACACAGCCCGGTCCGGACCGTCCCAGTGTGTCCCCAGCTGTACTGAATACACACACACGCGCGCGCGTACACACATTCTTAAGTAACAGTTAATTTGAAGAATGACTTTGGAGAATATAATTGTTATAGTTGCTCCAGGGCAGCCATGTATGAATGACATATGGACCTGTGCAAAGTGGCATGCAAATCTAATTTATTATTGTTTAGCCTGTAACTCACATGCTAATTATATATGGTAACAGAATTACAATGAAAATACATGAATAAATATGCTAACACATTCAATGGTTTTTCCTGACTAAGCCGTTTCTGTGTCATTGAAGGCATGGATTTGATCTTGTATGAGGAGCTCTTGCGGTCAAAATAAGTCTGCTGTGTTCTGTCTGCATCTAATTGTAAAGCTTTTTATTGTCTGATAATCAGGAATTGCATGCTCATTGTTGTTAGACTTACCATCAAGGCAAAACTCTGCACTAGTCTGAGCTGTGAAAAGCTCTTATAAACTCGTCACAGTGGATAATTAGAATGCTCGGAATGCAAAGGAATCACTTTTTACCACTACAAACTATTTAAAAAGAACTAGTCTGTTTTTCACATTTTAAGGCAGTAAAACTCAGGTCCAGTGCCTTTCATATATCACATTTACTGGTTCCATTGCATTTTTCTAACCAAGGATCATTAATATTGGATAGAAGCACAAGTATATGATTTACTAAACTAATACAAGGATCCCATGCATTTCAGAACATGTCTGTAGTGATTTAAAATACAGGGTTGGTTTTAAACACCTCTGTAATGGGCATTGTATTGAATGAAAAATTGAAAATAATTGGATTTGTTAATTCTGATCGGATCATATTACAATTTTGTGTCTGTTTATTCAGCCACAGTGTACAAGCATGATTACCTTGCAAAGATGGGGATATACAAACATGAATAAGTCTATATCAAATAATCAGTAAATACATACTTTATGAATAATATGTTAATTTTGACACCATTTTAAATTAAGGTAGAGTATGTTTCCTGCATGATTCCATGGAAATAAAAAGTAAAACTATACTTCAGACCATTCTCCATAGAGCTAAATAGATTTCATGCCATACTGTGAGATTATAGCCTGAGGAACATTTCCATTCTCAGTGAATAAAAAAAAAAAAGAAGCAGCTTACTATTAAATACATTTTTTTGGCTAAAAGGTTACATACTGTAGCTTTAAGCCAAAACTACAATTTAGGGTCAAACTAAAAGTATATGGTCATAAATTTAGCCAACATTACCAAACATAGAAAATAGAAAACAAAATAAAAGTATGATTATTACCATTACCAACACTCACTGTCTCCACCTGTCCATCCTTACTCACCTGTGATGTAGCAGGTGACCAAGCGGTTCTCCATGGAAATATCCCTGTCTGTAGTCGTCATAGTAATAATCACCTCTCCCGGCTCACTGTTTTCCATGATGGAACCTTGGTAAAGGTCTTCGGTGAACTTTGGAGGGTTGTCATTTTCATCTGTTACTGTGACTTCCACCAAAACACTAGAGGAGAGTTTGACATCTCCCCCATGGTCCATGGCAATGACGTGAAAACGGTAAAGTCTCGTGGTTTCACAGTCGGTTTCAGTTGCTGTGATGATCCAGCCATTGTCCGGGTTTATGGTGAAGATTTGGTTTATGTTGTTTGGGTCACCAGGGAGAGACTGCAGGCTGTAGGTCACAACGCCATTGGATTCTCTGTCTGGGTCATTAGCTGTTACCTAGAAAAAAGAAAATTTGATTAAATAATAATACATTTAAATAAACAGAATAATTGCAATTTTACTTCATGGATTAGCTCAAACAATTGTATTAAATTGGCCAGTATAGTATATTGGGTAAACCTGATTTGTTATAAAGGCAACATAAAAACTGCAAGCCTGTAATTGTTAAGTAGTCCCTGTGAAGGATTTACGTAAATGGACAACAGCAGAAAGGAGAAAGCATAACTTAGCTACGCAAGATGTAAATGTAATCCACCTTTTGACATAGAAATATGCAATTTACTAGTTGTTCTTGTTTCGTCAGTGCACTTTGGGACAACTATTGGGTCAACAACTTTGCCCATTCCACGCCCCTATTGTCTGATTAAGTTCCCGTTTTGCCTTATCCCCTGTCCCTCTCCTCCCCAGTCTGTATTCTCCCTTTGCTGCTGGCACATCTGTTACCTATCAGCTGCAGTATATGAAGCATGGCTCCTCACCCACTCATCGCCAGTTTGTTGTTGCTACTTCTACTGTGCCATCTACCATTCTGCCTGCCTTGTATCTTGCCTGCCTTGTATCCCTGCCTGCCTTGTATCCCTGCCTGCCTCATAATGTGCCTTCCTGTCTATCTTCTTATGTGCTCACCACCACAAACCTGCTCCACCTGCAAGATATCAAATACTCACCTTCCTGTAATAAACTTATTACAAACTTACCTGCAGTCTGGTACTTCTGGGTCATTGCACACCGTGACATTATACTTATTTACAAGTACATGCTAAAATAAACCACTCCATAAACACCATAGACTTCCACAAACAGAAATCCATCTCACCTGTAAAACAGTGGTCCCTGCAGGCATGTTCTCAGCCAGGTATGCTCTGTAAGGACTGGCATCGAACACTGGCTGGTTATCATTTACATCCTGGACTTGAATATTGACGGAGACCAGAGACGCTACATCTGTCCCATTGAAATTTCCTTGTGCAACAACATCTATTTGATACCATTTTGTCTTCTCGTGATCAATCATCTTCTGTAAAACCAAGGTACCACTTTCTTCATCCATGCTAAACACTTCATCTTTATTACTTTCAACTGTATTCCCGTCAACAAGGCTATAGATTACTGGCAAATCCGATTTGGCTTTGACTGTTCCAATCTTTGTACCAACTGGGATATCTTCCATTGCGGAAAAAGTGTACAAAGGTTCGGAAAATTTTGGCAGCGGCACTTCGGGAGGCACAACTTTAACTTGAACTGGAATTGTTGAGTTGTAAAATGGCAAGCTACCATCCCTTGCTTTTACTTTGAAATTGAATATTTGATTTTCCAAGCCCACTAGACTTTCCTTGACGCTAACTAGTCCCGTAAATGGGTTGATTTCAATAATATCTTCGGTAACTTCTTCCACTTCATCAACTGTGTATGTTACATCCGCATTTTTGCCATCATCAGCATCATATGCGATGATCTGGATCACTGGTGCCCCCTTGTTGACCGTGGACTGAATTGCGACTTGATATTCGGTAGCTTTGAATTGTGGAACATTGTCGTTTTCATCTGTTAGAATAATCTTTACAGTGCAAAATGCAACTCTACCTCCACCATCTCTTGCCATAACTTTGATGGCGATAACTCGTTGTGATTCTCTATCCAATGGTTGTGTGGTGACAATTTGTCCATGTTTATCAATTTTGAATTTCTCATCAGCGAGTTTATTGATAATAGTATAGTCAACATTGCCATACTGACCCTCATCTGGATCTATAGCAGCTAGCCTGATCACTCTAGTCCCCGCTTCTGCATTTTCAGCCAGCTCTGCTTCATAAATGGTTTGTTTAAAATACGGACTATGCCGATTCCGATTTATCATATCAATATTTACTGGTGTTGTTTTTTGAAAAACACCATCAGAAACTGCTACTGTTAAATTATAGTAAGGATCCAGATTTCTTTTACAAACATTTGAAAATGCAATTATTCCAGACGATTCGTTGATGTTAAAATATCTTCCTTCGTTCCCAGATAAGATTTTGTACTTTAAATTGTTAACATCATTGGCATCTTTGTCCGAAGCTTGAATTTTAACAACGATATGTCCACATTTTGCCATTTCGTCAAGCGTGGTATCGTACTGAGGGTTAATAAAATCAGGTGGGTTGTCATTTACATCGGTAACATTTACAAACACAAATCTTTCGCTGGTAAGAGGAGACGTACCATTGTCGCTAACTTGTACTTTCAAATCAAAATGTGTTGTATCTTCATAGTCCAGAATTTCTTTGGTAGTAATTAATCCACTTTGCTTGTCAATCTCAAAAAAGTTAGTTTCGTTTCCTTCAGTTCTGACCAACTGAAATATAAGCTCTTTATTTCGTCCTGAATCCTTGTCCGATGCAAAAATTTGTAAAACAGATGTACCAATTGGTAAACCTTCTGCAATGTTTGTAGAATATGCTAGTTTTGAAAATATAGGTGCATTATCGTTAACATCTTCAACTTCAACTTCGATTGTGGCTTCTGAATATGCACCAGTGACTGAATCGGTTGCTCTAACTGTTAAAACGTGCATTGATTGGCTTTCATAGTCCAGTGGGTTTGTAACAGACAAAACGCCAGTTTTAAAATCAATATGGAAGTGTTTTGATGCATTTTCCTCTTGGAGATTGTAGATTAGACGGTAGCCTTCTGGATTGCGAGCTTGAACATGCAAAATGGTGGCAAAAAGCGGGACATTTTCTGGAACTTTTAAGGGATACAGTAGTGTTTGGAAAATTGGATTGGTTCGATTGCGAATTTGGATAGTTAGCTGTGATGCTGTGAAATAGCTGGGTTCACTTTCATCTGTTGCCACAATTGTCAATACGTATTTATTCAAAGCTTCAAAATCAAGTGGCCTTTGAAGCGATACATCGCCAACTTTTGGGTCAATTCGAAAAAGTTCAAAATTATCTTCGAGAGAGTAAACAATCAAAGCATTTTCATACAAATCCTTGTCAATGGCAGTCACTTGGTACAAAACATCTCCTGGTTCAATATCATCAGAAATCACAACTGAAAATGGCAAATTTAAAAAATATGGTGCGTTGTCATTCACATCATCAATATAAACTTTAACTAAAGTGGTCGCAGTTCTTGGAGGTGTGTGCGAATCTTCAACTTTTACAATAATCTCATATAAATCTTGTATTTCTCGATCAAAAGGGACCCCAATGCTTTCAAAAATACCAGAAGTTTTGGAAATCCCAAATCTCCCCATTGGATTTATAATAGTGTAAACCAGGGGCTCGTTTAGATAGCATCCACTAACTTTAAGAGCTGCTAATATCTTTGGTGCTTTGTTATTTTCGCTAACACTTGCAGTATAGACATGTTGCTCAAATTTCAAATCAGTTTCGGTCAAATTTATTAGTGCTATCTTTATAATGGCGGAATCTTTGTACAACCCATCGCTTACTCGGACAACTAGCTGATAAAACTGCTTAAAATCTGTCACATTGTCAACAGAAATAACTCCAGAAGTTTGATTGATTGAGAAAGCGTTGTTGAAATTGCCATCTGCAATGCTATAGACCACAGTTGAGTCCTCATCATGTGCACTGACTTGAACCACCTCTGCTTTTGTGACAGGTGGTACTATGATTGATGCCTTATACACCGGTGAACTGAATTGTGGAGGGCAATCATTTACGTCCAAAATTTGGATTACAACTTTTGCAGGCTTGGGTGCATACAGTAATGGTTCCCCAGAGTCTTTGACATGAACTGTGAACTCATATCTATCCTTGTTTTCAAAATCGACCATCGAGATTAAAGATATAGTCCCCATACTTTGATCAATCTTGAAAATTCTCAATGCTTCTTCCTCTAGGATTTCAAAATATAGCTGAGAATTAGCATCTCTGTCCACATCTGTAGCTTGGATAACTAGTGGTGTGTTGTTTTCTCCTATTATGAGGCTATTCACATTAGCTGCTTCACTAATTTGCCCTAAGTATTCCTTTTTAACGAATACAGGAGCGTTGTCATTCTCGTCAATCACATAAATGTACACAATTATTTTAGATACAGCACCGGCATTGGTTGAAGCTGTAACTTTGAGCTTATATGAAGAACAACTTTCAAAATCAATATGTTTTCGAGTTGAAATTAGCCCAGAATAAGAATTTATATGAAAAATGTCATTTGAGTTGCCACTTTCAATGCCATAATGTACCGCAGTGATGCTTGAGGCTGCTATGGTAATGACAGGTGTTCCTATAGGGCTGAATTCTGAGATTTCTGCTAAAAAGTTGTCAGACTGGAAAACAGGGGGCGTGTTTTCTGAAATCTTGATGTTGACATGGACAGAGCAGAGATTGTTGCGCTGAGGGAAGCCTTGATCTGTAGATTTCACTGTGAGATGGAAGTGATCGAGAGGCTGCAGGTCTAAAGGTTTAGCCACAGAGATAGAGCCTGAAGAGGCGTCAATCGAGAAGATGTTGTCTGTATTACCTAAAAGAAAAACAAAAAAAGAAAAAAAAACTTAGATTTTTCTTAAATTTTATATTGGTGCTTTTTATTACAGAGGGGGAAATATGCAAATATGATTTGCATGTGACCATGTTTTAACATTGTTCCCCCATCAAAAACATGCCTGAAAAGGTTTTACTTGTCATCAATGCATGTTTGAGTAATTAAGCAATCTCTTCCTGGCCCTATTCTAATACTCCTTAGGTTAGCAGTATGATTCTGTCCAATGCTCAATCCACAAGCCTACGCCACCCATGCTCCCACACAGCAATTTTCCATAAATATACAAAAGCATGATATAAAATAATATACTACAACTTGTTCAATCACGTTTGGGAAGCAATGGAGGATGTTGGGAGCAGACTGATATCAGTCTGTATAAAAAAATACAGAGATGATATTCTGGATTTGCCATGCAACAAAAATTGTGCTCAAGTAAAAGTTTTGTTGCAGAGACCAGTGATGCAAAGCAAACAAGTAGCATGCTAATTACACACTTGATTATCAGACAATAAAATGCTTTCTAAATAGCTGCCAATACAATATGCAGGGCAAGACAAATTGTGCTCAAATACATGGTAAAAAATTGGGTACAGGACCATTAATACAAAATACCACTGAAAAATTAGAACAGAACTTTTCTTTGTTGCATAAAGTCTTTAATCCTTTGCCTTTGGTCTCTCCTTGGTTCTCTTCTGGTTATGTCCTCACGTATTTTGCCTTACACTGGTACATCCTGACCTTAACAAACCTGATCTATATTCTAGTGCTGTTTGGAGACAGCGCTGAACATGTGTGATCAAAGAAGCAGAGAAACAGCGTGGAATAAACCAGCTCGCTCTGACCCAGGCCACTGCAACGCAAAAACATTACGCTTGCTCAGTGTATTTTCAACCAGCGATCATCCATCTTAAAGCCTTCCACAGCGTAGCCTTTAGGATTAAAACGTGTGGTTAACTAACAATGCATTAGATAGATACATTATTTATTAGATAATGCTGTGAAAAATAACCAGGCAGTGTTGGGAAATAGATCTTTCATGGTACAATGTGATAGGGGGGTGTACTGCTGATGAGAAACAACATGTGTCCACATGTATCAAGCCAGAAAGGCTGGAAAAGTGGCAGTTAAACTTTGGTATGGGTTCATAAGGTGGTTAAAAAAAATGTTGTAGACCATAAAACTTTATTTCCCCATATTGAAGTACAGAGAAAGTGAAGGGACAGTTGAGGGCCACAGGCTCGTGGTCAATACAGTAAATCAATCAAATGGTGCATTTAACTCAGGTTAGACTGAGTCTTAAAAATGTACCTTTATAAACCCAATTTTAAACATTTTAGCGAGTCATTGAGGTTGAAAGTCAAATTAAAGGTGCTGTAACTGATTTTTACTGTCTTACTTACTGTTAAAATGCGAAAAACTAAATTAGTTCATTTAAAACTATTTGCAGTGGTCCAAAGTCCCTCACTTACCTTAAGCATTACAAGCATCCAAATTATTAACTGTGATGATTGCTAGCTATTACTAACAGCAACTGCACACTTACTGATTATCAGAAAAAAAAAAAAAAAGCTTTATAATTAAATGCAGATGGTACACAGTGGACTTATTTTGACCTCAAGAACTGCCTATACAAAATTGCTGTTTAAAAAAAAAAAAAAATTAATAATAATAATTGTATATATATATATATATATATATATATATATATATATATATATATATATATATATATATATATATATATATATATATATATATATATAGTCTGTATAAAAAAATATGGAGATATCGTGCTCCATCCCAAATAAGGCCCCTGTGAATTTTTATTTATTTATTTTTTCACGAGAGCACAACAAATATTGTCTTATATGAATTTTTGAAAATAAATTTTGAAAAGGCCACTAAAGAGCCATTTTGTTAGATACCACCTTGATTTTATACCATATCGTTCTCAAATCTGCATAAAAGCTCTAATGGCTTTTTCCAAACATAAAGTGTTTTTCTAAAAATAGCAATTGCAAATTCACCATGACCAAAGCCTAAGTCATATTCAAAATTGTATTGACAATCTTTAATCACACATAGTGGGTTTAGTGGGTTTTGGCCAAATTTGAAGTGTTTACAATGAAAAGTGTGTGAGGGTACAAAGATGTACGTTTTTTTTCATATCCTTGTTTGATACAATATGGCCGACTTCCTGTACGATTTAGGGCGAGGCAATAATATCATTTTTGTCATGTCCTGACATGTTCTACTGTTGCGAGATTCAGATTTTTTTGGGGGGTCGGGCTCCGATTGGAGCAAAGTTCACGAGTCAAATTTTGTGAGTCATCTTTCATTTTTTCTTCTCAGGGTCTTTGGTATAAAAACATAAAACTCGATGAGCTCTAATTGTGACTGGTTACTGGCATGTTGGATTGTGTTTACTTCTGATTTTTACCATTTTCCGAGCTCCGAAAGTGGTTTTAATAAGTCTTTCGCTGGGACGTTGTCCCAGGCTCGGGCGTTGTCCCAGGCTCGGGCCTGATAAACCTTACAGCCTAGTTAAGACTGCTACAAGATGCAGTCTACAAACTGAACGATAAGTTACTGTCCCTCCATGTATCCAGATCATTTAGGAAAGTTGCAGCTTTGGTTGTAAAATTGATTTTTTTCCCATGTATTTGAGCAACATTGGTCTTGCCTCAGTAATGATATATTGTATAAGCAGCTCTTGTGGCCAAAATAAGTCCACTGGGTACTGTCTGCAACCAATTATAAAGTGTTTTACTGTCCAAGAATAAGAAAGTTAACATGCAAGTTGTTAGCTTTACAGACTATGAAAGTTGTGAAAAGCACTTACAGATTGTTGGTGTAGTATAGTATATGTGTACAGACAGGACCTACCAGAGTGCAAAGAATAGCTGATTTCTGCGTTGCTTCCTGTGTCTTTGTCAAGAGCAGTGATACGGAGCACCTCAGACCCGACAGCAGCCATATTGGACAGGGACACCTCATATCGGGGACTCAAGAACACAGGGGCGTGGTCGTTACAGTCCTCTACATGAATCAAAGCCTTCACAAAGTTCCTCTTGATCGGGATCTCCTGGTCACGCACCTGAGAAAGACAAAGTATTATTTACTACATGCACAGGACAGAAATAGCTCAATGATCTTTGAGCTTTAGAATGATCTTGAGCTGTATCTAACAAATATGAAACCACATAGGTTCCATAGTGGTCCATGGGCGTATACTCATCTACCAGCAGATAAATACTATGTTGAACATCACATTATATCGTCTAAATAAATGTTTAGTTTTGTTTCATTATCATCGTGGTATCGGAATTTGTATTGAGTATCAAGTCAATTCTTAAGTATTGAAATCAGATTCAAAATTTTAGTATTGTAACAACACTAGTATAATTAAAACATTTATATAAACTAAACTAAGATACTCATAGGTTAGGTTTCAGCTTCCTTTTGGTAAGCACCATTTTCAGTACTCTTCAGAAGAGAGGCAAAGAAATAACCATAATCTCCATAGAAACAAGGAGGTGATGAAACTCCCACCTCAAAGTTACATAGTGCACCTTTGAGACAACTACAATGATTTTTGTATTACAAAGTGTTTTGGGGTCAGTAGTTCATTGCTGAGTGTCAGATGACATCACAGCATGCTATGGTATGGCATGGTCTGCTTTTATTTGGACAGGGACAGTGCACAACAATACACTGACCTTAAAAAAACAGGAAAGATGTATGGTGCCAGGTTATAGCAAAAATACTAATTTCCACCTGTAGTTTCTGGACAGGCTGATGTCAATTAAGAGTAACAGTTAAAGGTGGATAAAGATCTGTAAAATATGGCACATACATTTAATACATGACATCTCACCCCTCAAATATGCCATTTCTAAAAACATTCAGTTCACAATCACTCAATAACTCAATTCAGATATACAAATACTCTTTCTTTCATAAACGTTCACTAATGGGTGCAAACTTGCGTTGATATTGGCCATTTCTTTGTCACGTGCAAACTTTTGAAAACTTGGCATTTTTTTGGCAAACTATTCCACAACAAGCAACAATAGAAAAAGTGGATTTAGTGAAAGAGGTCCTACATTTTTGAATGTTAGACTCTCCTCTAGAGGTCGCCCTAGGTTGTTTTTGTTTTTTTTTGTTTTTTTTTTTAGCTCAGTGAGACTTCTTCAGGGAGGATTAGCAATACCATGAATCATTTTAAATAGTAGACAGCTGTTCGCATATATTAGCGGATTATCGAAATTTAGAAAACAATATTTGGAGAGGATCTGACAGTGGTGATACTGTCTGGGTTTTTTATCATAAATCTTTAGTGCGCATTTATACATTGATTCAAGAGGCTTTAAGGCTGTTTTGCAAGCCTACGATCATCTTACAAAAATCATAGAATTTAAATGCATGTGCTATGCCTCAATAGTAAGAGACTAATATGTATCTAAAATGTGCCAGATTAAATTTTAGGGAGATACACAGTTTTTTATATGACTTTTAAAGGTCAGGTTTTAGTCAAGAGTAACACTTAAGTAAGTAAAATGGTTAACATTTTTTAAATTTTTGCCATTAATCTGGGTAATCTGAATATTTATGCCATTTGTGAAATATATTGCAACTGTCTTTTCTAGATTTAATGTGAGACAGGAATTCTGCAGCCGGGCCGAAATCTTTTGCAAGACCAATAGATACAAATTCAGAATACAGAATCTGAAAACCACAAATGTTTACCATGATAATGAGAGTGTGAGTGAAGGTCTTCTCATAATCCAGGTTCTCAGTCAGGATCAGGATCCCGGACTTTGGGTCCAGGTGGAAGAGGCCAGAGCTGCTGCGGGGCAAGCTGCTGTGGATGGAGTACAGCAGGTTACTGTTTCTGTCTGCATCCTCTGCCTCGATCTGGAGGAGGTCTTTCCAGGGAGAAGTGTCCTCAGGAACGTGGACCTGGGAACAACAAGTAAATAAGGAAAAGTGGATGTTAAAATGTAATACATGTGAACGTTAACATAATCGTCCACATTTTTCTTAGCCTGTATTCACCCCACTTCATGCTTAAAGTGCATATGCTTTAAGTTGTTTTTTTTTACTTATAACTTTTTTGATTTACCACACATGATACTGCCATACTTTTACATGACTTAAGTGACAGTTTGTGGAAAAAAGCTGAGAAAAGTACAAAAATACAAGAAGCAGCAGTGAAAATGAAAAAAAACCCTCTACCTATGTCAGTAACACCAAAACTTCCAATTAAAACTTTTTGACAACTAAAATTTAGTGGTTTAAACCTTCATTTAATAAAATAAATGTGTTGTAATTTAATTGTTAATCTAATTATAACTACTGTGCTCTACATATGGTATCTTACAATGTTTGAGACTGGTAAGTTAAATAGTGAGAATATATTGTTGATTAGACTTAAAGTACTCTCTTTGGGGCTAAGCAATTCAAATGTGTCAAACTATTCAAATAGTCAAAGTGGTTTTGGATTAAAATACAAATTATTTAAGTCAAAGTCAACAAAAAGGCAATATTTTTACATTACAGCTTATGACACAAGTTCTTGGCAGTTTGTTGACTTTGGCCAATAATTATTCAATATTTTATTTCCTGTCTTTTGTCAGGTTGAATATAGTAGTACAGACAGCATAGTTGGGAGCAGAGGTTAGTTATTATAGAAATATAGCAACAACAGTGGCTGCAAAAGGCAACAAAATTACTTTGACCTAGATTCTGCAAAGTCTGTGGTGATTTCAATGAAACCCTCACATGACTTTAAAACAGCAAACTTAAAGACGTCTTAAAAATGTGAAAAACAGAACTAGTTATAAATGTTTGCAGTGGTCCAACGGTGTTCCTCACTCACCATTAATTGCATATATAATTCTGAATTATTCACCACGGTGAGTTTATAAGCGCTTTTCACAACTCTCAGACACCAGTGCAGAGTTTTGCTGAGACGGTAATGCTAAAAACAACTAGCATTCCAATCACACACTTCCTGATTCTCGACTAACTTTGACATCAAGAGTTGCTGTCGTAACGGTGCGGGTAGGACCAAGGGATGCAGACTCGGGGCAGATTTACAGTGTTTATTGTACAATTAGTGCACAAGACAGATCAGACAGTACACTTATCACACACGGGGACAGGGAGTGGGAGTAGTCCAGAGTGGGCAGGAGACATCCAGGGCCGGAGCACGACAAGACAAGGCGTGGGAACAGGAAGGACCGAGCAGGAGTAATCCAGCAAGCGGGAGCCAGGGCAGGTGACGGGAAATAAGCCGGAGACCAAGACAGGACAGGACGCGAAGACACCGAGTGTCTGGCCCCAGCTCCTCTTATGCTCCGCAGCAGGTGGAGGTAATTGCGCTGATGAGCTGCAGGTGCGCGCAGGAGGAGCCAGGAGCTCAGCCCAGCTCTGACAGGTGAGGGAGGGAAGGAGCAGAACAGGAGGTAAAACGTGGAGCGGAAGGTGCGGAATGACAGTATCCCCCCCCTAAGGGCCACCTCATGGTGGCCCAAAAAAATTGATATGGGTGGGCGGAGGGGAGCCGGACAGCAGGAAAAATGTCACTGGAGCGGGCCGGTAGACTGTCCCGTGGGGCAACAACGATCCAGGCAACGGGTGGTCGACACAACGAGGTCCCTGGACGGAAAGCTGTGTCCAGCGGAGCTGCGAGGGTCCCACCGAGGGGGCAGAGGACTCGAGGAGGTCCCTGGACGGAGAACAGTGTCCAGCGGAGCTGCGACGGTCCGGGCGAGGGGCAGATGACACGAGGAGGTCCCTGGACGGGAAACGGTGTCCAGCGGAGCTACAATGGTTCAGGCGAGGGGCAGATGACACGAGGAGGTCCCTGGACGGGAAACGGTGTCCAGCGGAGCTACAACGGTCCAGGCAAGGAGAGGACAGGTTGGGAGTGGACCGGTTGGGACAGAACAGCAAGCGGGGAACAGGCCCGTGGACAGGAGACAGGTAAGCAGGGTGGGCAGGTTGTATGGTCCGATGAATAGTCCGTGGTGGGGGAATGCTGGGCGGTGCGTCTGATCTGGCCCCGAATCTGCTTGGTCCATAGTGGTGAGACCGTTCTGTCGTAACGGTGCGGGTAGGACCAAATAGTGCAGACTCGGGGCAGATTTACGGTGTTTATTGTACAATTAGTGCACAAGACAGATCAGACAGTACACTTATCACACACGGGGACAGGGAGCAGGAGGCAGACCAGACGGGCGTAGGGCAGAGTGGGCAGGAGACATCCAGGGCCGAAGCACGACAAGACAAGGCGCAGGAACAGGAAGGACCGAGCAGGAGTAATCCAGCAAGCGGGAGCCAGGGCAGGTGACGGGAAACAAGCCGGAGACCAAGACAGGACAGGAGGCGAAGACACACGTAGGATCCCGCAGACAACAACAGGAAGGACAGGGTGAGGAACGCAGACGGTCTCGCGCCGAGTGTCTGGCCCCAGCTCCTCTTATGCTCCACAGCAGGTGGAGGTAATTGCGCTGATGAGCTGCAGGTGCGCTCAGGAGGAGCCAGGAGCTCAGCCCAGCTCCGACAGGTGAGGGAGGGAAGGAGCAGAACAGGAGGTAAAACGTGGAGCGGAAAATGCGGATTATGACAGTTGCTTATGTATCTGTACTGGGGCAAGACATGGGGGAAGAAACGGCTACAGGCTCTTTAATCCTCAATCTTCGAGAAAGTAAACGACCGCAGTTTTGAAAATTTAGATATTAATTTAGACCTTAGCTTAGGTATTTCAACAGTATATATTGAGTATATATTTTACACAAAAAATGCAATTTAATTAAAGAGAGGGAGCTTTAGTTTTTATGGAGTATTAACTGCTAACATATACAATATTTAGGTAACCATGTTACTTTTATTGTTTTGAAAATACTTTATTCAAAAACAACATATTAACATGTTTTATAAGTTTCTCTTTCATTTTTGGCTCTCTGAGTCCTGTTTCATTTTGCTCCCCAAGTCAGTCCTCCTTCAGAGCACTATCATATTAGCATTCTAGCATTCAGCAGCATTCTAAATGTACATTGCACCAGGCTTATGAAGTTGTAGTGTATTGTTTTATATACTGTTTTTGTATATTTATGAAAAATGACCGTGTAGAAGCATGGGTAATGCAGGATTTTGGGCTGAGCATTGGACAGCATCATACCCTCTTTAAAGGGATATATGGTTCCAATATCTGTATTCGCCAATATCAATGGGTCTTCATGGATATATAGGAAACATTTGCAGATTAGTGTTATATCAATCTAGCATTTGTCTGATTACAAAAAAAACCAAAACAAAAAAAACCAAAACACATTTTGTAAGAAATTAACCATTACTACTGCTTTTCTCACCTCATAGAGAGACTTGCGGAAGACTGGTCTGTACTCATTGATGTCCAGCACTCGGATATATGCCTGTGGAGAGAGAGAGGAAGGGGTAAACAGAGAGAGTAAAGAAAGAAAAAGAGGGTAGTGAGAGAGTAGAGGGACAGCAAGAGAAAGCGAGAGAGAAGAAGGAGAGAGAAGGAGGGAGAGAGAGAGGAGGGAGGGGGTAGAGGAAGACAGCAGAGAGCAGGGGAGAGAGGGAGAAAGAGAGAGGAAAGGATAAGGATGAGAAAGGGGATAACAGAAAAGGAAAGATAAAAGAGCAGAGATGGAGAAATGACAGAATAGAGAATGGAGAGAGGCGAGAGATATACAAAAAGGAGACACAGATATGAGAGAGAGAGAGAGAATGAAAAACAAGAGGGAGATAGAGTACACATTAAACATGTAGGAGCTACTTCTGGACAGAGCTGCAAAGATTTCCAATAAGAGGAACATGAGGTCTGTTTGAGGGGAACACTTTACACGCACCAAGTTCAACACAACTTTGTGCATCATAAACTAGGCTTTGATCAGTTGTCTGCTGTCAGTTTCTTAGGGAACCCTAAGAATTTACCCTTCAGTTGGTAAATGGGATAATCAAGTCAGTTTGGCTTTAACACAAACTACATATTGATACCATAGACTATATAAATGGACATAGTTTTACCTGCTAGCCACAGCATTCTAAATGGGAAGTGATAATTGCCGCACTTCTGGGTCCATCAACTCTAGCTTCAGTTCACTTTGTACTGTGAAACTGTCCCCCCTCTCCGTAACTGCTGCTCTAAGAGTCATCATTTTGATCTTAAAATATTCCTAATAACACTCTCTACATGATCCTGGTACATTTATTTCATGATTGTGTCTGTAAATTAAGGTATGAACATTAATAACAGACAAATCAAGTGCATTCTGTATAGGCCTGGTTCATACCTGTAGAGAAGTAATTTGTTTGTACCTGTACAGTGGACGAGTTGTGTCCATCAGTCACTCTCACAGTCAGGTTGTAGTTGGAATTTCGAGTTGCATCGAGTCTCCGAGCCACAGACAGAGTCCCAGTGTTCCTCTGGATGTAGAAGTCCTTATTCTCGTCTCCTCCTTAGGACACAGTGACAACATGGTAAGGTTTTAAGATATATCTCAGTATCTCTGCATGTCACCCATCCGTCAATACCCCTAGGGATAATAGTGCACTAAGCAACATTTCTGGAGGAGGGTCTGCCACCTGCTAAATTCCATGGCCTTGGCTATAATGGCATTAATGTATCTATTTCCATGGAGAAATAAAAGTGGTGGCACCAAGACCTGTGAAAAGGCGATCATTGTAATCTTTTTCAATGTACTTTCAGCAATAAAAACCCTGTAAAATAATTATATTTTAAAGATGACGTTAAAGTTAAATAATAACAAATTTGGTCTCCTTTGATTTGCATTTCATCCAATTTGTCACAATTAAATCAAAACACACAAATACCTTCTTTATGATGCTGCTGTTGTGTCTTATTGCAAGTATTTCATTGTCTTCTGTTATCTTTTTGTCAAATAATCCCAGTTGCTTGAATGCAATTGTTGTATCCACAAAGGTAATGAACGTGAGCTCATCTTCATTGTTCCGGTCTATGACGCATAGATCAACTCCTCTTGTCAGATTCAATACAGCCAACCATCTCTCAGCCTGCCGCCTTTATATTGACAAGTCACTCATTTCATACAACGTGACATTGTGCTCCAGCCATACAAATGGTGCCCTAGCTCACCAAAAGGGGCGCTATGATTAATGACCACTGTGCATTTGGAAAAGTCAGTATCCTTCAAGAACGTGTGATTGAGTTTGAGTGTCTGTTGACTGGTGTCAAGCTGGGACCAAAAGGAGAAAGAAAGACCAAGGTGGGTATGCTACTGGGTTTTTTAGACTATTTTAGAAAATTCAAGATAGAATGCCAAAGAATTTTTCAGAATAATCAACTGAAATGCTTTAGTTTTGTGAATGAAAAAAATCAAAGGCAAAAAACAAAAACATGGGTAAAAATGTAAATTGAGAAGTAAATATTTGATACATAACTAAGAGTTGTTTGCCAGGCAAATCCAGAATGATATCTCTGTATTTTTTTATACAGATTGATATCAGTCTGGTCCCAACATCCTCCATTACGTCTCAAGCCTGGTCAAATGTGATCATGCAATCAGATTTGTTTTTTTCAGGAGAACATTGGTCACCCATCATTTAGAAATAAAATCAAACATAACTCAACTCAGATTAACAGAGTTTAGCACTTCACTCATTTATTCTGCAGAAATCTATAATGCTTTTCAGCCCCCTGTGATATTTTTTCCTCTATTTTTTCCGATATGGACGGACTATGCGTGTCCCCGGCTGACTAATCCACCTGTCAATCATGCCCATTTGCAAAATGGTAAGATTCACTGTTGACCAGAATCACATCTATTGAAGTATTGAACTGTTCTGGATCCCACATTTTGAGAAAAAAAAAAAAAAATGTATATATATACACTGACCTGAAAGATTATTAGGAACACCATACTAATATGGTGTTTGACCCCCTTTCATCTTCAGAACTGCCTTAATTCTACGTGGCATTGATTCAACAAGGTGCTGAAAGCATTCTTTAGAAATGTTGGCCCATATTGATAGGATAGAATCTTGCAGTTGATGGAGATTTGTGGGATGCACATCCAGGGCACGAAGCTCCGTTCCACCACATCCCAAAGATGCTCTATTGGGTTGAGATCTGGTGACTGTGGGGGCCATTGTAGTACAGTGAACTCATTGTCATGTTCAAGAAACCAATTTGAAATGATTCAAGCTTTATGACATGGTGCATTATCCTGCTGGAAGTAGCCATCAGAGGATGGCTACTGGTGGTCATGAAGGGATGGACATGGTCAGAAACAATGTTCAGGTAGCCCGTGGCATTTAAACGATGCCCAATTGGCACTAAGGGACCTAAAGTGTGCCAAGAAAACATCCCCCACACCATTACACCACCACCAGCCTGCACAGTGGTAACAAGGCATGATGGATACATCTTCTCATTCTGTTTACGCCAAATTCTGACTCTACCATTTGAATGTCTCAACAGAAATCGAGACTCATCAGACCAGGCAACATTTGTCCAGTCTTCAACTGTCCAATTGTATTTATTTATTTATTTATTAATTAAATAAAATTGGACATGAATTTTGGTGAGCTCGTGCAAATTGTAGCCTCTTTTTCCTATTTGTAGTGGAGATGAGTGGTACCCGGTGGGGCCTTCTGCTGTTGTAGCCCATCCGCCTCAAGGTTGTGCATGTTGTGGCTTCACAAATGCTTTGCTGCATTCCTCGGTTGTAACGAGTGGTTATTTCCGTCAACGTTGCTCTTCTATCAGCTTGAATCACTCGGCCCATTCTCCTCTGAACTCTAGCATCAACAAGGCATTTTTGCCCACAGGACTACCGCATACTGGATGTTTTTCCCTTTTCACACCATTCTTTGTAAACCCTAGAAATGGTTGTGCGTGAAAATTCCGGTAACTGAGCACATTGTGAAATACTCAGGCCCGTTTGGCACCAACAACCATGCCACGCTCAAAATTGCTTAAATCACCTTTCTTTCCCATTTTGACATTCAGTTTGGAGTTCAGGAGATTGTCTTGACCAGGACCACACCCCTAAATGCACTGAAGCAACTGCCATGTGATTAGTTGATTAGATAATTGCATTAAGGAGAAATTGAACAGGTGTTCCTAATAATCCTTTAGGTGAGTGTATATACATACAATTTTTATATATATACCTGTTGCTAAAGCTAATTAAAGCGACCTTCGGGCTTCATATGCTTGTTTCCACAAATAAATTGAAAGCCATACTGTAGAACATTCCAGGCAAAGAATAACTTCTCATGCTCGACAAGCAGGTGGTGCAGTGAAGGTGAAGTTATGAGATCGTGCTACAAAACATAATACATGTATTCTATTCAGCATTTAATACTGTGTAAATATACATGTTTTTTTTGTCAATATATGGTTCATAGAAAATTGCACAATTTCAACTTGCATTCCAGCCAACATTCAACTAAGCATCATAGACTGTATAAATAAGTGGATGTTCCCCATAGCGTTCAGCTCCAGCCAAATGATGCTCATCTAAGCCAGCAGTTCCGAAGTTGGAGCCGAGTTCCATATTTGGAGTCTCGACTGCAAGTTTCATAGCAACCAAAGAGCCAATCCAAAGTGAAGCTGTTGAAGGTAATGCCTCTTTCCATCTGCACTGCTGGTTTATCAAACCTGTTGCTAAAGCTAATTAAAGAGACCTTAGGGGGCAGGAGGCGCCTGATATGTCTGTTATTAATGTTCATATCTTGATTTACAGACAAAATAGCAAAATAAAAATACCGCAATCATGTAAAGCGGGTTAATATAAACATTTTAAGACCAAAATGATGAGCCTGACAGCAGCAGTTACAGCAAGATGAACAACAGTTTCTCAATAGAAACTGAATTGCATAGTTTAATTTCATGTCTAACTATTGCAAAACACACTTCTGTTTTGGCACATGGTCCAACCCTCATAAGGACGCTGTGGGAACGCCGCTCTGTCTCCATCTAACCCCCTCAGATTCAAATCTAAAATATTTTCTTTGGGACAATTTTCACTCGGTCTATAGGCTGTCACAACAACCCGCACAGAGCCAGCCAAGGGTCTCAAAGCAAGAGGAGGGAGGGCAAAAGAAGAGAGAGAGAGAGAGAGAGACAGAGAGAGCGTGACAAAGAGAGTGAAAGGTTCTACCAGTGCATTTTTTGTTGTTGTTTTTTTTTTATGTTGATAGCAGGATTCAATTGGCCAACTTTCCAATCAGTGAATAGACAGTCTACCAACTGAGCTACTGTTAAAAATATCTATGGAGTCAAGAGTGGATGCATGTTTTTAGCCTTGGTTGTTAGTATGTTATAATTCATGAAGCTCCTCTATCTTGTATAAGCAGTAAACAGTGTTGTTCTAATTAAGTCACTACTTTATAAATAATAGGCTTCATTCAACCAACAAAACATACAATATTTCTAGTCTACTTGCCTGTTGACGTTTGCATAATCAAACTACATGCCAACTAAAGCTTTGGTATGAAGCTATATCAATAGAAATACAGCGATAAAATAACATTTACATCTCAACAGCAAATATGGAATGAAAAAATAATCACACTGACTAGAACCTCTGACCTTTCTGTGGATTCAATTGTTCAAAGTAGAGCAGTATTTCTGAGATTTGACTTTGGAAATGACTGTTTGGGAAAACTGTTGAAGCCAAAGTGTCTGAAATTGGTTATAACTTTTGTAAGCAACCTACTGTTTCCTGCCCTCTCCCCCTCCTCACACACAGAATCACATTTTTGAATATGTTTGAACAATGAAGAATAAAAGAAAATTGTTCTACATTTCTTCAGAAACTGCTTCTTGATAGGTACAAAACTACAATCTTTATTTAAAACAGATATTATCCCACCTACTTAAGTCAAAGTGAGAAAATAATCAAAATATGTCAGCCATCCATCCAAGGATACGCATTGTGCTTCAAATACAGATCCTGTTAAGGCTGCCTGATAAACAGCTCATTGTGAAAAGGCCCTGACCCAAATCTCCACAAAGAAAACTCCAGCTCACATGTACAGAAAGAAACATTGATTTATAAAACACAAGAGCATCGCACTAAATATTTTTCAATATTCAAAAATTGTTTTGTAAAAGCTTCAATGAAATCTATTCAACCGAAGCCTGAGTTTCTGACAGTTTCAACAACTAAAATGTATTTCAAACTATGCTTCAAATATATACTGCAATGAAATAACAATATTGTTCACTGCCTTTATGATGGTGACAGCTATTGACTTAAAAAAATGTCATATATGAAAACATTTGTGGTTTTCAGATTCTAAAATATGATGTCACACACCAAGATGAGGGGCAAACGAGACAGTTTCCTTACTGATTACATGTTTTTTTCTAAAAGGAAATTTGTTGAACCTGGTCACTTCTGTTAGTGACTCTAGAACCTGCTATATTATATCAAAAACTTGAATATTGTCATGTCATCTGAAACTCAGCAATAGAGCTCCTGCAGTTCTTGTCACTCAATCCCGACATGCACCTCCAAATCCCCTAGTGGATAAGAATTCTCATAGAAACTAACAGCATGGACCACATTTAACAAAATTTGTGAGATTGTGGATTAATGTTGTGCACCGGGATGTACATATTATCAAGTGTAGAAGAAAGCCCGAGCCTTTTTACCGGATTTACCAAGCTCCAGATTGAAGGTTGAGGTGGTTTTGTGCAGCTAATTGGGCTGCTACACTACATTTTGAACAGGATTGAAAAGTAAAGGCTAAGGGTTTATTTTTAACATGTTCGTAGATTGAGCAAACAAAAATATATAATTAAAACAGATAGGAAAAAAAAGATGAACGCAGTTGTTTCTGTTGAACACAATTCAACACAAATCACTGCATTTAAAACTTTATTAAATCTCAAAATCTATTCAAAATACATTTACTTTTTACTCGTTAAGTACATTTTTAAAAAGGTACTTTAACACTTTTGAGTTGATTTTTTCATGTTATACTTTTACTAAAGTATTTTATTTTACTCCGGTATCTGTAACTTTTACTTAACAAAATTGAATACTTCTAGAAATACAGAATTATATTAGTCTATCTGGATACCCACTCCTCTGTTAGAGCATAGAACACATGGCTTAACCCTCTATCACCATCTACACTTCCCCCCCTTTCTGTTTTTTCACTTCTCTCTCATGTTTTTCTTTCGTTCTCACATCTCTCTCCATCTCTCCCTTTACTCCACTCTCCGTCAACCTCCTACCATTCTCACACCCTATCTATCATTTTTTATCTCTCCATTTTTCACTTTATTCTTTGTCTCCGCTCTCCAACCCCCTTCTGTCTCCTCTGTTGCTCTTATCTCTCGGTTTTTCTCTCTTTACTCCACCCTCTCTCACCCCCAAAGACTGTGGTCTTGGTATAAATAGTCATAGCTAACCTGCTAGCTTTCCAAATGGGAAGTGAGCATGGGCATGCTTTCGGCTCCATTGACTCTGGCTCCAATTCACTTTCTGTTGAAACGTTAGCTTTGCACTGCCTAGCATGGTTTTGGTTACATTTGAACATAGAAATCTATATAATTTTAGCTGTTTAAATTAGCACAACAGTACCTGCTCCTGCTAGCGTTAGTTACAGGTTTGCTTGACAGACTCCCTGCTAGACCAGTGGTGTGGACGAGAAAGGGCGTTACCTTCACCAGCCTTGATCTGAATTGGCTCTTTGATTGCAACTCACAGTTGTAATTTCTTTGATTGCAACTCGCAGCTGGAACTCGGCTTTAAATTCACCCCTATAACTACTAGCCTCCATGAGCTTCATTTGGCTGCAGCCGAACACTGTGGATGACATCCATGGAAGTATAATAAGATATGGAAGATGACATTGTGTTGTTTTCAGTAGCCTGTGCTCAGTGGAGTGAAATGCCAAAAGCATTTTTCCTCCTCCTAGTTCAATTCTTTATACAGTCTATGGTTACCCCCTTATGCCTGCCCTCTTTCTCTCCTCTCTCTTGCTCCCTCTCTGTTTGTAGCTTGTTGTTTTCACATAGGCCCTTAGAGAGCGAGTAGTGGAAAATAAATCAGTTACAGCAGAGGAAGTGTCAGGTTAGACTCCTGTGTTATTGTGACCACTGAAGTAAATCTCACACAAGTAAAACACAGACTGAGGAGAGGTGTAAAGAGCTCTTTACAAACAGCACACCCCGGTGATCTCTGGGTGCTGTGCTCGCTCAAACAAACATGTCAAATGTCCAAGGACTGGGTGTGTGTGCTGCATGGGAATATTAAGATGATATATTCCGAATTATGCAAACATGCATAAATGAAACAAAACAGATGTCCAGTGATTTGAATAATAGCGCAACTAAGTAATTTCTTTAGATAATATAGTAGAAAGAGTAAAGAAATTAGGGCATGGTAGCAGCTAACAACTCAAAGCTAATGGAGAAAAGAAAGATACAAACTCTTTGAACTTGCTGCTAAACACCATTTCCACAACATAATATAATGTGAACCTTAATTAAATAAAGAGTGAAACAAAAGCATATGTTGGAGCACACACAGCTTTACGCACAGCACCCCCCACTTGCTCCAGAAGCGGCTGCACATGGACCTGCTCCTCCTCTGGACAAACCATAAGGGTCTGGCTCATAGACTGTATAAAGAAGTGGACTAAGGGAGTGTGACGTCAGCCATAGCATTCAGCTCCAGTCAAATGATGATCATTGAGACTAGCAGTTATCGGGAGAATTTGGAGCCAAGTTCTATATTTGGAATTTTGATCATCACAGTAACCAAAGAGGCAGCCTGGAGCGAGGCTGTTGAAGGTAATGTCCCTTCCTGGCTGCACCGCTGGTTTAACAGGAAGCGGGCAATGCGGTCGACGAAACCTGTTGCTTACACTTGCAGGAGCGACCTCAGGGAATTTGTGTGTGATTTGTGTGTTATTAATGTTCATTTCTTGATTTATGGACACAAGAGCAAAATAAAAACACCAGATCATGTAGAGCAGGTTAAAACTAACATTTTAAGAGCAAAATTATGAGTCTGACCGTAGCAGTTACAGAGAGAGGGGCAACAGTTTTTCAATGTAAAGTCAGTTGCAACCAGAGCCGTTGGAGCCGGACATATGCCCATGCTCACTTCCTATTTTGAAAGCTATGGCTAGCAGAGTAGCTCTGTCCATTTCTGTCTATACAGTCTATTGATCTAATGTGCACCTTAACTAAATAAAGAAGAGTGAAACAAAAGTATATGGGGCACATACAGCTTTACACACAACACCCTCATCTGTCCAGAAGAGGAGCAGCTCAGTGTGCAGCCACTTCTGGAGCCAAACAAAAGGGTTTGGCTGCAGCCAGTGGGAAGCACCATGATGACTAGTTCCACATGCAGTTTGGTTTAATACTTGACTATCAACCCCAAAACCACTAGAGCCATGTAAGTATCATCTCCAGATGGGAAAAGTGGGTAAAAAAAATCCTTACTGGATCATTAGAAATCCAAGATATCTCAAGATAACAGTTTTAGATGTTCTAGTCTAACAAAGTGCATGTAGCCTTATTTGTCAGATAACTTGGCTGATCTTGCGTGAAAATCTTCATAAACACCATCTGTACAGGAGATAAAGATCAAACCTGTAACGGAGAGTCCTGCTGAGAGACCTCTGCTGAGACTCAGGGACAATGTGTTGCCAACACCACTCATCCCAAGGAGAGGAGAAGATATCAGAAAGATCTGTGGTTGAAAATATATACTGACACTGATACTTCCGGTATCATGGCGACAGCATAGACGGTCACACGCGGCCTCCCTCCTCAAATCTAATCGTAAATCAGATTATATCACTGAATTAGGCAGATTAAAGGTGTTAATTTAACTGCTTATGTTTACCCCTTCGACAAGGAAAAAAACGGCGATAATACGAGCTATGGCAACGGAGATAAACAAAGATCTTGGCTTGGAAAACACGGCATTGGTTAATGTCATAGAGGAAACAAGGGCAAAGTACTTTAAAGAGGCCGAAGTAAAGTCAGAAGCTCCGCACAAAAAACTTGAAAAGCGCCTGGACAGTTTGAACGCGGTGCTCTCTCGACACACAGAAGAAATTAACACCTTGCGTAAAGATATAACTACGCTACAAGAAAGTGTGGTCCGATTGGAAAAAGCAACGGATGAACAAGATATTCTGCTCCAGGCTCTTACAGCTAAAGTTACAGACATGGAGGACAGAGCACGGAGGGACAACCTGCTGATCCTTAACCTCAAGGAAGGGGTGGAAGGCACAAACTCTTTGGCCTACCTGAGAGAGAACATCCTGAAGTGGTTCCTAGTATTCGCGCCAGCCCCGCCGGAGCTTATGAGAGCGCACCGACTCGGCCAGCTCCGGTCCACTCCAGTGGGGAAGAGCCTGCGTCCATGACTGCTGTTTGTCAACTGTCTGCGCTTCACGGAGAGAGATGCTTTGCTTAAAGAGGCCTGTAGGAATACTCCGAAGGTCGCCGGATCACTTCTGAAGTTTGCAGCAGATTAAAGCGAGCACACGTCCAAACGCGTGCTATAAAACGATGCATGAGGCTCGCTATTAAACTTCAGCGAGGGCATGACTGTCACCTTTTCACTGAGCCTGGGAAAGCCGAACAGTTCCTGGATTCACTTGATAAAGACTGACCTGGGGAAGGGCTGAATGACTTGCACTGGATACGCGGCTGAGAGGGTAAGAGACCACGCTTAAATTGACTGTTCCAATCGGCCCAAACTACAGAGTTAGACTCACACTGCAGACTCTATCTATGTCAACCTTTCTTTAAATCATTATTGTTATTTATGGACAAAATGACATTTGGTCAGACGCAGAATGCGTAGAGGCAGCAGTAATTTTATGTGAAAATATTATATTTAATTAGAAACCTTTGCTGCCTGTGTGGTTTTTTCTTTCTTTTTTTTTCTCTCAAATAAAGGGTTTATGCCTAAATCAGTATATCACAATTATAAATGGGGGGAGGGGACTAAGCGTGGCCTTTGACAGTGGGTCCAACTATTTGGATGGGTTTGATGGGGCATGGATCTGTTATTATTTATTTATTTGGGTTAGTGGGTTTGTGGGTCTGTATGAGTTTTTTGGGGGTTTTTTTTCTTGTGGGGTGGGAGGTATGGAGGGCCAGGTTTATTTTATTTAATCTATTGCTTCTGTACAAAGGTTATGGTATGAAAGACTACATTTCACATGGATAGAATTAATGTACTCTTTTTAAATGCCCGTGACTTGAATTCCCCTCCCAAACGCCAAAGCATTTTAGATTTTTTGCATAGGAAAAATATTCACTTTGCATTTATTCCAGAAACCCAGATTCCAGAACATTTTTTTTAAATATTGTAAATGCATATTGCCATATTGCCACCTCTGATTGCAAAATCAGAGGTGTCCTTATTGCGATTAGAAGAAATTTATGCTATACTAACTTGGGCATGGGAGGCAGCAAGGATGGTCGCATTACGTATTGCAAAATTTTGTATAATGGTCTGAAGATTGCCTTGGTGTGTGTTTATGCCCCAAATGTGTTCGATAAGCAATTTTATGATACCCTGCATTCCACCCTGTTTGACCTCCCTGATTACCAGATCTTAATTGGAGGGGACTTCAATGCTGTGCTGCATCATGATATGGACAGATCGGGACAGAAAGAGAGCAGTGATCAGAAAATGGCTTCATGTGAATTTCAAAATTTAGTAAAAGAATATGGTTTATGTGATGTCTGGCGTCTCATGAACCCGCAAGCCAGAGAATTTTCCTTTTTCTCTGCACGTCACAAATCTTTTTCTAGAATAGATTATATACTTATTTCAAAGCCTCTGTTCGAGACGATTTTCAGTACTGACATGATACCATGCTTTGTCAGATCACAGGGCGGTAGCTTGTTCATTTATACTAAAATCCAGCCCATCAAGGGCTCCCAGATGGTGATTTAATACTTCTCTTTTATATAACGATAGTTATATGAAAACACTATCTGAGGAATTAGATTTCTTTATTGCGGTAAACCAGAACTCTGTAGATGACCCCAGAATTCTCTGGGAAGCAGTTAAAGGGTGCATACGAAACACTACTATAAGTTTCTCTTCCCAATTAATTAGAGCAAATAAGTAAATAGGTGCCATAGAAAAGGAAATGGTTACTAAAATGACACCCGAAAACTTAAAAATGCGGCAAGATAAATCTGAGCAACTAAATTAATTATTAAGACGGGAAGCTGAGTTTCAGATACAACATGTGCGGCAGAAACATTACTTAAACAGTGCCAGACCAAGTAACCAGTGCCAACCAGAGTAAGCTTTTGGCTTACAAAATTCGTAATAATGAACAACTGGCAAATATCTCTGCCATAGCCACCAGTGGAGGCACCATCACCTCAGACCCTGGGAAAATTAACAGCACATTTAGAGATTTCTACAGTAAATTATATACATCTGAAGTAACATACGATAAAAAAGCACGTAGTGATTTCTTAAACTCTCTTAATTTACCTAAATTGCCACCTGAATCTGCCAGTGCTTTAGAAACATCTGTAACTATGGAGGAATTAAGTAAAGCCATTCATTCCATGAATAAAGGTAAATCACAGGGAATAGATGGAATGCCACTAGAGCTGTATGTTGCCTTCTGGCCTCAGCTTGGCCCGTTGCTCCTAGACATGATTAATTATTCTATAATCAAAGGATCTTTCAATGATAGCGCCAATATGGCGATTATTTCTCTTTTGCTCAAGAAGGGCAAGCCACCAACTGACTGCTCCTCTTACCGGCCACTCAGCCTTCTGAACACAGAGCTTAAAAGTCTTGATAAAATTCTTGCTAATAGACTAGAACAACATATGACTTATTTAGTTCATTATGATCAAACAGGTTTTATTAAATCTAGACTAGCTTCTGACAATATCCGACGCTTGCTCCATATCATAGATTCATCCTGTCAATCTGCAAATCAAAACGCTATCCTATCACTGGATGCCGAGAAAGCATTTGACCGGCTGGAATGGGGTTATCTGTGGGATGTGCTGCATCATGTGGGTTTTCCACCTGGTTTTATTAGCATGATTAGAACTATGTACGCCAATCCTACAGCACTTGTGCTAACGGGTAATGTGTGTTCACCCAGTTTTTCTGTGTCTCGCTCTTCGCGCCAGGGTTGCCCCCTATCCCCACTCTTATTCTGTCTGTCTTTGGAACCCATTGCTCAACTAGTAAGGCAGTCTAAAGAAATTGCACCTATTATAATACATGACACACCTCACCATATTTCACTGTATGCAGACGACATTTTAATTTATACCAGCAATCCATCGCAATCAGTACCTTATCTTCTTAACATATTTGAATTGTTTGGAAACATTTCGGGTTATAGGGTGAACTGGACTAAATCCTCTTTGATGCCTCTGGGATCAACAATATTAAATGATCCCTCTTATAACACTGGTCAACACTAAATTTATTGTCTAAGATTTTTTAGCTGATTTAGGATAATTTTGATGTGCTGAATCCAAAAATCACAGTTTTGCTCAATCAGGTCAACGTTCTGAACTAAGCTACATATTTGTTTTTGGACGATTTTGTTTACATGTTATTATTTTCACGTCATATGATACAAAATTCTGTTATATTTCTTGCTATAAACAAATTCTGAAGATTTTGCATGTGCCAACTTATGACTAATTGTTTTGTTTTTTTCATATTACAAGTGAATGACTAGAAGATCTTGCAAAAATAAGCCTGACATATTCTGCTACATCTGTGGTGAATACACCAATGTTCCTAACAGGAATCAAGTCACAAGTTTCATAAAGCGTGCTTACCATGCTTATTTTGGTATTAAACTTGGTGACCAAGATGAAGCTTGGGCGCCACACATGGCATGCAAGTCATGCACCGAGTATCTGCGTCAGTGGACTAAAGGCAAGAAGAGTTGTCTGAAGTTTGGAATTCCCATGGTTTGGAGGGAGCCGACATCAATAGCTACTTCTGGGCTATTGATGTGACTGGGATCAACAGAAAGAACTGAAGCAGCCTCAAGTATCCTGACCGTGAATCAGCACGTCGTCCTGTTGCTCACTGTGATGAAATTCCAGTACCTGTCTTTGTAGAAGTTCCTGACATCAGTGACAAAGATTCCTCCAGTGTGGTTTTAATGATGATGCTCCACATCCTTTTCCCCAAAAGGAGCTAAATGTTCAGGTTTCCTGAGAATCTGGGATCACTGAGTGATGAGCAGGTGGAGAGATTCCATCAGGACATAAAAGAGATGGAGACCAGGTATCAGGGACGCTGGGATGCAGTCATGATGGCTGATTACTGTTGGACTCTGAAGAGAGACATCCCTGCTGCTGAGCATTCAAGGGTTCATAAAAACAGAAGTTCATGTCCTGAATTTTGCATAATGATAACATAACGTTCCAATTTACATGTACTTACCTTTATCAATTAACATAATGTAACATTTAATTAATACATTTGGTTAGAAAACTATTTTTTATCTCCTAAAACATTTTTTGGATGAGAAATATTAAAGAAAATCAACTGATAATGTCACAAAATTGTAATCAATTTAGTCAGAAGATTGGATTTTTCAAAATCAAATTACCGTATTTTCCGCACTGTAAGGCGCACCTAAACGCCTTTAATTTCCTCAAAAACCCACAGTGCGCCTTATAATCCGATGCGCCTTATATATGGATCAATATTGGTCAATTATGACACCCGTAGTCAGGAGGCATTGCCGAAGTAAAAGTGGTAATAACCCTTTAAGGACTGAGCACACTATGGGCCAGTATAGCTCACCTAGACCTAAACTTTTATTCTTTTTTGCCATAAAAATCATGTTAAACGAAGTATCAGAATTTACTGCATTTTTCCACACAACTACTTCTATTTTACACAACCATCCGTATTTTTTTGTTTTACGCGTCGAATAAATGACTGGGAAAATCCCCGCAGCCCCGCGCTCTCATTCATCACCTTCAGGACAACAGAGGCAGATTACTGTAATGACGGTAAAATATTTAGATAGCCCCATGTCTCCGCTTTGAGACGCCGTTTGAATTTACATGAGAGCACGACTGGGCGCGGAGTTACGCTGCTGGAAAGTCCGCAACCGCGAGTCTAATGGCGACGATAGGATCCGACGCTACAGGGATAAAGGGGAGACGGGGAGACAGCGCCGGGCGACATACACCACAATCTGCCAATGGATGCGGATGCCTGGGCTGATATATCAGTCTCAACTGTGGTCCGAGTTTCACGAAGGCCGGAATTGTCACTGAACGGATAATGGCGATTTTGACGAGACGGAATCGGGCACTTTGAATGAGCTCGCCCAACTGTTCAACTCAGACACTGAAGAGGAAGAATTCAACGGATTCGTGAATGAGGAATGAACTGAAAAAGTGAGCTTTACGTGTTTCTTTCACGTGTTTACAACTAAACAAGGCTGGGAGATATTGTGAATATGGACATTAATGTTTGAACAACGTTGAGTTATTGTTATTGCTTTGCACTATTTCGAGAGTTACTATATTGTGAATGCATTAACTTGTTTTGAGTGAACAAAGTTTTCAGAACTTTTTTTTTTTATTCTATTAATAAAGTTTGACTGACTGTTTTGTTGACATTCCCTTTAGCGCAGCTCCATCTCGTGGATGCGTAACACAACCCCAGATACTACAGTAGTTTATATTCTATGTGCCTTATAATGCGGTGCGCCCTATATATGGAATTTGTTTTAAAATAGGCCATTCATTGAAGGCGCGTCTTATATTCCGATGTGCCTTATGATGCGGAAAATACGGTAGCATAAAAACCTGACCTGACTGAGAAAAATGGATATCATTTTTGGATTCAGCGGTGCTAAATGGTCCTAATTCAGTTGAAAAAACACAGACAACTTTCAAAAATGTTTTTTTTTGTAACCCAGTGTAATATACCAATTGTATCAAGTATAAAATATTTAGGAGTTCTCATTCACTCCTCCTTAAATCTCCTGATTGAAAATAACTACAAAAATCTGTTGTTTACCATAGATGGAGATCTTAAAAAGTGGGCCTCTCTCCCAATGTCGTTTCAGGCTCACATGTCCGTAATCAAAATGAATTTATTGCCCCGTGTAAATTTCATGAGCTCCATGTTACCATTCGCCCCACCACATGACTTTTTCAAGAAACTACACTCAATTATAAGCCTATTTCTCTGGAATAAAAAAAGCCTAGAATCAGGGCTTCAACCCTGTCTTGGCTAAAATCCTTTGGAGGGATGGGCCTTCCTAACTACGAATGGTACTCATGGTGCTTTGCTTTAAGATCACTTACCGCATGGATTAAATCTGGAAAATCTGCAGCTTGGGTATCAATTGAAGCACAATTGATTAAACCTCATACTATGCCCACCCTGCTACATGCTAAATTGCCATATAAAACCGTTAAAAGCCGTTATGGACCCATTATTACTCATCTTCTAGATGTCTGGAACAATTAACAACTTACTGGGGAAAGATGTCCAATATTTCCTTCAGACGCCAATCTTTCATAACCATTCACTTCTAATTGATAAGAAACCCATTTCTTTTTTACCGTGGTAGCAAAAAGGGGTTCGTGACTTTATAGGTCAGAATGGATTAAGAGAGTTTCATGATCTACAAAAATGCTATAACTTACCAGGTACATCTTTTTTCTTCTACCTACAGTTGCGCACAGCAATGCGTTCACATGGGGTTCCTTGGGGGTGCATGCTGGAAAATCACCCCATCCACACTATTTTGGCTAAAACACAAAGCTCTGGTACGATTTCTGATTTGTATAAGTACTTGTCAGAGCTCCCAGAAAAATTTACTGATCGAGCAGCTTTGGAAAACTGAACTGAGCGATCACTCAGAGTGGGATTGGAATCACATCTGGTCAAATATCTCCCTTTCATCGAGGAATCCCAATCACCAGATGATTCATTATAAAATAATTCATCAAGCTTACTTATACCCTAGAAGATTACATCAAATGAAAATAAAAGACAACCCTCACTGTGATTTCTGCGCTAGCAAAACTATTGGCACATTCCTTCACATTACTAGCAGGCCTCACAGCTGCCAAAAAAATTGTAACATGTTGTTGGAAGTCACTTCAGCCTCAGACTGTAAAAGGGTGGCTTTTGTCTTACTGAGAAATAATTCAGCTGGAGTTTTCTGCTGCTCCAATGCACGGAGCAAAAGCCAAAAACATTTTTTGCTGGTCCGACTTACTAGCCAAAATCTAAATCTGAATATATCGTGTTTATTTTGTACTTTTTTTTCTTCTTTTTTTTGCACTATGTGGATGTTTATGTCAAACTGTAGATACATGAAAGATACCAATTTGTGTATGCTCCAGGTCCTTTTTATATATATATTTAGTACATAATGAATATGTATAATCCAATTTCTGCTGATGTCTTTTGATGGAGGAAATTTGCTGTTACTGTATGGAAAGAATTCAAACCTGGAAGGGATTATTTATTTATTTATTTTTTAATCTTTATTATTTAACTTTTTACTTTTACTACTACTATTATTATTATTACTACATTGTATTGTTTTTATATGTTTATTTTGAGTTTAATTTGTCACTATTATTATTATTATTACTATTAATTTTATTAACTAATTTATCTTCTTTTTTTTTCTTTTTATTTTTTTTTGTTGTCTATATGCCCATCGGGGTGGGCATATAAGATCTGTTAAATAAAAAAGTAGACCTTTTTTATCATGTTATCTTGTATTTAGAGTGATTTGTGGATGCTTGAGTAATCTTTATACTTCTGTATTCAAGATGTCATTCCTCCGATCTACCCCCTTTTTCACCACCACCACCAGTACATGCGTGCTGCTCTGTACTCACTTAATCTGCGATACCTTTGGTAGCATTATGACTCAGCTCAGCTATGTCGTGACAAATCCGTTGCTCATTAGCGTAATGTTGCTGTGCGCCATTTTATTGTGATGAGGTTTATGGTGACATATCATAAAGGAGCAGGCAGGGCTGCAGTTTTCTAATATGTAGGGTTAATTTTTTTACTGTTGTGTTATTGCACTTATTATGTGTCATATATATTTATTTAAAGAACACGTATTGTGCTTGAGCCTGCTATATAGTTATAATCTATGACAAGAAATAAGTCAGCTGACTTCCACATTAGAAAACTGCAATGCTCACAAGGAGCAGACATTTTTTTTCATTTGCACCAAAAGGACTACACAACAATGCCGAATCCTACATGTATCTCCGATTAAAAAAATAAAATTGAAAAACAAAGTAAGCAGTGGGCATATGCTGATGGTGGTGAAAACGGAAATTTATCTGCAATATGGCGTCTTGAAAGTAAGTGATTAAAGCTTGCTCAAACACAAAGACTCCACAAATTACTCCAAGTACAACTTCAAAAGGGTAAATGAAAAGGGGAACAACTATAACACGGTTAAAAGTTCTAAAAAGTCAATTTTGATGTCCTGTACCGTAATATTTGTATTTCTCATTTCGGCTTGATTTGTGGCGCTCATAACTCCAATCTTTAGTCATAAAAGTAGATCACATTGTTATTTTTAGGTGCCATGTTAGAGACTGGTCTTACTCATGACTTAAAACTGTATGCTTGCCAAAATCCAAACCCTTTCTCCTCCTGTTCAGGTTTTGTTGCCAGATCTCATGGGTCAGATCCAGGACCACAGCAGATAGCTCTCTCCCGTACAGGCCAGATATCCAAATTATAACATTTGGTTTAAAGCAAACTCTACAAGATAATTATAAGACATGTGTGGATGGCCTTTTAACAAGAATTTCTCGAAAAAAAAATAAAATAAAAAAGATATCACTATATTTAAGATTTTACTAAAAGCCCAATCATTTCTGTAAAAAAAAAAAAAAAAAAATTGGTTGGACACTGTCAGCAAAAATGACCATTATATAAAACCATTATATTAACATTAATTAAAGCTGCAAGCCCGTGATGATGGCTCTTGCCCCAGCCCGCCTGCCCCCCTACACGACTGCCTGGGCCCAGCCACCATCCAGCCACTATCCGCCCCCTTCACACCGTTTCTATAGTGCAGTGTGGTCATTGCATTGTAATGGTGGTCTCTGGTGTTGTACCAGCAACCTTGTGCATAACACAGCTATGGTGTAATTGACTTTTCTGCATATTGAGAGGTATGGAATATATTAGCCAAGTTTCATGCTATTCTGACAATGTTAGATATTTCATGTGTACCATAGGGGGCGCTATAGTGGCCACTATACATGTGTTTTGGTTAACTGAGATGGAAAAAATTTGTTTGTCTTAGACCATTGAAATTTGGTACGCATATTCCACTCATCGTACTGAACAAAAAATTCAAAGAGGACATTACTCTATTTCCAACTGTGCAGGCGTGACAATGTCAGAAATGCTCTCATTGGAATGAATGAAGTAGTATTACATAGATGCTGATTTTCGTTGGCCCTCGCCACTCACACAGTGATGGTGCCGCTCACGGAGTGATGGCAAGGGGCATTGTTCTTCCTCGATTTCCTTTAGGCCTGAGCCTGAGACAATGTCCCAGCGAGGGACTCATTAAAACTGTGTCCGGAGCCCAGAAAATGGCAAAAATCAAGTAGTAAACAAGCCCCAACATAGCAGTCATCCATCCATCCATCCATCCATTTTCTTCCGCTTATCCGGAGCCGGGTCGCGGGGGCAGCAGTCTAAGCAGGGACTCCCAGACTTCCCTCACCCCGGACACGTCCTCCAGCTCCTCCGGTGGGACCCCAAGGCGTTCCCAGGCCAGCCGAGAGACATAGTCCCTCCAGCGTGTCCTGGGTCTTCCCCGGGGCCTCCTCCCGGTGGGACATGCCCAGAACACCTCCCTAGGGAGGCGTCCAGGAGGCATCCTGAGCAGATGCGCGAGCCACCTCAACTGGTTCCTCTCAACGTGTAGGAGCAGCGGCTCTACTCCGAGCTCCTCCTGTGTGACCGAGCTCCTCACCCTATCCCTAAGGGTGCGCCCAGCCAATCTGCGGAGGAAGCCCATTTCAGCCGCTTGTATCTGCGATCTTGTCCTTTCGGTCATTACCCAGAGCTCATGACCATAGGTGAGGGTAGGAACGTAGATTGACCGGTAAATCGAGAGCTTCGCCTTCCGGCTCAGCTCCTTCTTTACCACAACGGACCGATACAGCGACCGCATCACTGCAGATGCTGCACCGATCCGCCTGTCAATCTCCCGCTCCATCCTTCCCTCACTCGTGAACAAGACCCCGAGATACTTGAACTCCTCCACTTGGGGCAGAGACTCACCACCCACCCGGAGAGAGCAAACCACCTTTTTCCGGTCGAGAAACATGGCCTCGGATTTGGAGGAGCTGATTCTCATCCCGGACACTTCACACTCGGCTGCAAACCGCCCCAGTGCCTGCTGCAGGTCCTGGCTCGAAGAAGCCATCAGGACAACATCATCTGCAAACAGCAGAGATGAAATCCTGTGGTTCCCAAACCAGGCCCCCTCTGGCCCCTGGCTGCGCCTATAAATTCTGTCCATAAATATAATGAACAGAACCGGTGACAAAGGGCAGCCCTGGCGGAGTCCAACATGCACCGGGAACAGGTCTGACTTACTGCCGGCAATGCGAACACAGCTCCTGCTCCGGTCATACAGGGACCGGACAGCCCTTAGCAAAGAGCCCCGGACCCCATACTCCCAGAGCACCCCCCAAAGGGCACCACGAGGGACACGGTCGAATGCCTTCTCCAGATCCACAAAACACATGTGGACTGGTTGGGCATACTCCCATGAGCCCTCGAGGACCCGATGAAGAGTATAGAGCTGGTCCAGTGTTCCACGACCAGGACGAAAACCACACTGCTCCTCCTGAATCCGAGGTTCGACTATTGGTCGGATTCTCCTCTCCAGTACCCTGGAATAGACCTTACCGGGAAGGCTGAGGAGTGTGATTCCCCTGTAATTGGAACACACCCGCCGGTCCCCCTTCTTATACAGAGGGACCACCACCCCGGTCTGCCATTCCACAGGTACTGTCCCCGACCGCCACGCGATGTTGCAGAGACGTGTCAGCCAAGACAGCCCCACAACATCCAGAGACTTGAGGTACTCAGGACGGATCTCGTCCACCCCCGGAGCCTTGCCACCGAGGAGCTTGCCAACCACCTCAGTGACTTCAGCCAGGGTGATGGACGAGTCCACCTCTAGGTCCCCAGTTTCTGCTTCCTCCTCGGAAGACGTGACAGTGGGATTGAGGAGATCCTCAAAGTATTCCTTCCACCGCCCGACAACATCCCCAGTCGAGGTCAGCAGCTCTCCACCCGCACTGTAAACAGTGTTGGTGAAGCACTGCTTCCCCCTCCTGAGGCGTCGGACGGTTTGCCAGAATCTCTTTGAGGCCGTCCGATAGTCCTTCTCCATGGCCTCTCCGAACTCCTCCCAACCCCGAGTTTTTGCCTCTGTGACTGCCCGAGCCGCGGCACGCTTGGCCCGCCGGTACTCATCAGCTGCCTCAGGAGTCCCACGAGCCAACAAGGCTCGATAGGACTCCTTCTTCAGCTTGACGGCATCCCTTACTTCCGGTGTCCACCACCGGGTTCGGGGATTGCCGCCGCGACAAGCACCACAGACCTTACAACCACAGCTACGAGCAGCCGCATCGACAATAGAGGTGGAGATTCCGGGGGAGGTTGGAGACATGGACTCCGAGTGGGACATAGCAGTCAGTGGTATCAAATTTTTTTTGATGTGACACTCACATCAAAAAATAGAACATGTCAGGACATGACAAAAATGATATTGTGGCCCCGCCCTAAAATGTACAAGAAGTCGGCCATATTGGATCCCACCCGAGAATGACAAAAGTGCACACCCTCGCATTCAGGACATCTCCTCACACAGTTTTCATTCGAAACACTTCAAATTTGGCCAAAACCCACTAAATCCATGTGTGATTAAAGATTATCAATTATATTTTGAATATAACTTTGGGTGTGGTCATGGTGAATTTTCAACAAAATCGCAAATTTTGGAATATTAAAAAAAAAAAAAATCTCTTTCACACATTTTTTGTTGGAAAAAAGCTAATATAGCATTTATGTTCATTTGTGACCTGAATGCAATGATATGCAAATCAAGACGGTCTTTCACAAAATGGCTCTCTAGCACCATCTTCAAATTTCATTTTCAAAAATTCATAGAAGACAATCGATTTGTCGTGGACTTCACAGGGGCCTATTTGTGATGGGGCACAATGTGAGAAAGTCACTTGGCTGTAGCTGTTACAGAGAAAAATAATGGGTAAAAATTCTATTATTATTATTGCTGAAGACCCCAAGAAAAAATAACAAAAAAGATGACTCAATAGCGTCCCCTCAAACTTTGATTTTCATTGGGCCAATGGGAGCCCGAACTGGAAAAAAGTCAACGTAAAAATCTGAAACTCACTTAAAAAAATTAAACATGTCAAAACATGACAAAAATGATATTATGTCCCCGCTCTAAAATGTACAGGACGTTGGCCATATTGGATCAAACCCGGAAATGACAAAAGCGCACACCCTCACATTCAGCACATCGTCTCGCAGAGTTTTCATCACAAACACTGCAAATTTAGCCAAAACGTCCAGTGTTTGTCTCTGATGTATAAATCCTCTCTGATCTATATTAATTATCTCTGGCAGAACATTTTCTAATCGACATGTCAATATTTTTTACATTAAGGACACTTATGGGTCTATAATTTCCACATTGTTGTTGTTGTTGTTTGTCTTTATTTTCTTTCGGGATCAATAAAATAATGGCTTCACTCTAGGAGGGAGGTATTTCACCCGTTTTTAACACTCAGTTAAATGTTCACAACAACTGCGGTGCCAGACTTTCTTTCAGACATTTATACTATTCTCCTGTGTACCCATCAGAGCCCGGGGATTCACCAAATTTCAACTTCGTAATGGCAAAGTTTACTTCTTTAATTGTGATCGGCTTTACTAACATCTCATTTTATGAGTCTTGAATTTTAGGCAGCTCAAGCCCATTCAAAAACCTATCAATACACTTCTCATTAACTGGTGGTTGGGCATATAACTCTTGATTGAATTTCCCAAAACATTCTTTAATTTTCTCCCTTGAGTCTACAACCTGATCAGTAGTAGGATTTTTTTTTAAATCTTATATATTGTATTCTCCCTTTGCTGTTTTCGTAGTTTATAGGCTAGGATTTCTGCTGATCTTGCTCCAACCTCATAGTGTTTGTTTAAAAAAACGTCAGCTTTTTTTGCACTTCTAGATAATAAATCTCATCTATTTGTTTTTGGAACCTTCTTTGTTTTAGATCTCAACTGCACATTGGTGTTTTGGCTGTCCTTGTTTTGCAACTGTTTCAATTTTGCCTGTAGGTCTGCCAGACGTTGACCTCTACTTTTTTTCATAAATGCTGTTAGAGAGATAATTTTCCTTCTTAAAACAGCTTTCAATGCATCCCATAAGATTATGGGCTTAATTTTGCCATCATCATTCATTTCCAGATATTCTTTAATGTCTTTTTTGATTTTCTCCACTATTGTTGAATCATTAAGAATATATGAATTAAGTTTCCACAAGTTTCTCTTTGTATCTTTTTTAAAAATCTACCAACAGGATTATTGGGCTATGGTCTGATAAATCTATCTTTGATATTTGAGAATCCTTTATCGTAAGTCTATCAGAACTAAAAACAAAGTAATAATCAATCTACAAGTATACAGAGAAAAATGTGTATAGTCCCTGGTTCTTGGGTGCATATCTCTCCATACATCTATAGCCGCCAGCTCCTCCATCAAGGATCTAACTTTTTTGGTTAGTGAGTTACTCTGGGTGCTCCTCCCCGATGAGTCCAGGTTTGGGTCTAGCCCGATATTAAAATCGCCACCACAAATCACCAATCCATGGGACGTGGCCATCAACTCAAAGATGCTTTTATAGAAGAGCCAATCACTCCCTGGTGGAGCGTACACATTTATCAAAGTTACATCAATGCCCCCTACTCTACCAGTAATCTTAATGAATCATCCTCCCTCATCTATAATCTCGGACACATGTTCATATGTCAGTCCACTGGATATTAATGTGGCAACTCCTCTCTTATGAGCCTGTTTATATGATGAGGCGAATACATGTTTAAATCCTTGTCTCTGAAGCTTAGCGTGCTCCAGCCCACACATGTGTATCGTGAAGAAAAGCTATTTGAGACTTTTTTTAAGTTTAGAAAGAATTTTAGTTCGCTTAATTGGATTTAATAACCCATTAACGTAAAAAGAAATGCATATCAATACACCACTATGCATATTTCCCTAGTCTAAAAACATACTCAATTCCAGTCAAGACCATTGTGTAGCAACCCCTTTTAACGTAACACCAAACAAAAAGTACAACTAAACACTGTAATAATTAAAACGGGTAAACTGAGAACATTCATACCCCCTTCCAAAAGTGAGGTCCTGACTCTATTGGACCTCATCTCTGAGGGATATCCTCTTTGGCCTGCCTGGCTTTGAGGGCCCTCTATAACAGTCATTTTACTATTGTCCGCGTAGTACTTAGTTCACATCCTGCATCCAAGTCCTTAAATTCTACTCAAAATATCCATTCCATACCTGTCCATTTTAGCTCCATCAGTTGCTGGTGCTCTCAGTAGCCTCCCACCTAAACACCTGTACCTTTTCCTTAAGTTCCTGTTTGCGTCGTCCCAGTGCTGGCTTCCGAGTGTAACGCTGTAGCGTCACCAGAAAGGAAACCGGGCACTCCACCCTTGTTACCGGTAAACCCCTATCAGCCAGATCTGATGCCTCCTCTACTAAATCATATATCTTCGTCTCATCCTTCAGGAAGACTTCAAGTTGAGCTGGATACAGTGTTTGGAATCTTTTGCTACTTGCTTTAAGGATTCTTCTTATCTCTCCGTATTCCTTTCTTCTTGCCAGGACATCTGGCACGTAATCGTGATCCAGGTTGATTTGGTCCCCTTCCATGTGAAACGTTTCCTTTGCCAGGTCGCTCTGAGCACTTGGTCCTTGGTCCGGTAACTTTGAAATCTGATGATTAGAGATCTGGGTTGGCTGTCCACTCGGGGCTGTGGCGCCAAAGCTCGATGCCCTCCTTCGATTAGCAAATCTTTAGTTGTTGGCAGCTCCAGGTTTTCACGCAGCAACTGCTTCACAAAGGGAATAACTGATAGAGCTGTGGACCCCTCAGCCCCCTCTGGGACATCGTAAATTCTTATGTTCTTCCTACAGGAGTGTCCCTCTATGTCAGATACTTTTAATTGAAGCTACACTTGTTGCTTCACCAACTCTGTGATGACGTCCTCCGCCGCCTGCACACGATCATCAGTAGTTAGGAACTTTTGTTCCACTTCATCCAATCTCACATTTGTCTGTGCAATATCTTGCTTTAAGTCACCAAATTGTTTTTTATTCTCCCCTCTCATCTCTCTCCATCAGGATTAATGACAGTTTATCCTCACCACCAGCCTCACTGCTGCCCTCATCTTGGCTAACAGAGCTAGCATCTTCTTCGTCAATGTTTTTTCTCATATATCGGAGCGGTACTCCTCGGACCTTTCTTGGATGTAATTTTGTTCCCCTTTAAAAACATTACTAGTGTAACAAAACACACTACTTAACTGTACTTAAGCGGACTTTTCACGCCGCCATCTCTGGTGGTGACCCTGAAGCGGAAACCAATTGTGCTTTTTATCTTGAGTTTTTGAACAATCTAAAGCACACGTGTCAAACTCAAGGCCCAGGAGCGGAATCTGGCCCGGCGTGTCATTTTATGTGGCCGGGACAAGGTAAATTAAAATGTATGACTGTCTTAAAATGTCAGTTTATCAATAGATAGGCAGTTACACAGTCATTTTTTTATTTTTTTTAATATATTCAAATTAGCCCTCGATGAAATTGAGTTTGACACCCCTGATCTAAAGAAACTTATCAGGCTGTATTTGCTAATGTGAGTGAGGGGCTGACAGCGCAAATCACTTCTGTCAGTCTGTCCCAGGGCAGCTGTGGCTACAATGCATCTCTGACAGGTTAGTGCTCTATGAAACATCTCGCATTCTGAGAACTTCAGGGACTGGCCTCCTGCTGGAGGACTAAACATGGGGAATCTTAATTTCAGTTTTCTGCAACTAAAACCTGGAACAATCTTTCTGAAGATGTGAGACAGGCCTCTACTTTGACAATGTTTAAATCTGGGCTCAAAACAGTTCTGTTTTAGCTGTGCATATGACTGAAAGGTTTTTATTCTGCACCCTTCTCTTTTAATGTTCACTTTATAATGATTAATTATGTTTTGATTTATTTGTGATTTTAATGTCTTTCTTATTCCATAAAGCAAGAATTACTGTGTGTACGAATTGTGCTATAGAAATAAACTTGTCTTACCTTACAATAGTAGTTTACCACCATCAGGTGAATGAATAATGCAATGTAAAGCATTTTGGGTATCTTGAAAGGTGCTTTACAAATCAAATGGTTATTAATTAATTAATTAATGTGTGGAGTGGTGGACGATGGTAACTGACGAATATTCCGCCATAGACCTGTGGTGGAAATTTAAGTATATTCATGTTGTGTCTTTAAATGCATTTGATATGTGTCTGTCAGACCCAGACCAGACATGTGTGAAGCTCTGTCTCCATCCCACAGGAAACTCACTGTTTTACCTGTCTAAGTGTAAGAGTTCATTATGGGTGTGAAACAAAAGTCACTCTGCTTTGAAATGTATGTAGCATTGTCATTCTGATATAAAATAGTCAGAGCTCAGATGCTCAGTGGTTGGGTTATTGAAACTTGGATTTAGACTGAGAGGGGAACTGGGGGAGAGGCCGGGAGGCTCCCAGTCTGTGTCCAGGGCCTGGGCCCTGTCCTGTCTGTATCTGCTGTAACAAACAATAAACCTTTTTTCCTGTATTTCAAAATTCACCGAGCTTTGCAAATGGATTACTTTTCAACTAGAACTGTAATTTTTTCCACAACAATAATGCTGTCAGAAGAGTGGGATCCACGAGTGGTCGTCCAGAACACAGTGAAGATGGAATTTTGTGTTCCTTTTGGTTTCTGTCCTGATGCATAAATCTTTCAAAGAAAAACATGGATGGACATTGTTTTCTGTCCTGGATCACCACCACTGGATTCGAACAAGGTTTACTTGGTGAGCTTTTCCAATACAGACTTCTTTCCATTTGAAAAGGAAATCTTCATCTACAAAGACTGGTAAATCAAAGGAGAATGTATTTTGGAGATGCAAAATGCTTAACTAAACATACCCAATGGCCATAGTTCTGATCCTATACCATTTTTGACTCATCTCACAACTTTCCAGTCTTTTTGCCTCCAAAATCTCGTGTGTACCACCATGCTGTCCTAACAACGTGCTGTTAATACAATCCAAACAACAATGACCCTCCCCACTCCTGATTTCCTCACTTTTGGGACATAGTTTATAGGCCACTCATCCTTTTAAGCCACTGAAACTAAGATATTGGAAGTTACGAATGCCAAAACATGTAAAATGTGGAGCAAAACTTCAAGAGGATATGGACAGAAATGGATTCCAACAGAGGAGCCCTGCTGTGCTGACTGTGCCCAGTCACTAGCCCCGCCCCTGATCCAGGTCTAGTCCATGGGACTGTGATGACTGTAGCTCCACCTATGACGAATTGAACATGTTTTTCTGCACTTTGCTTTATATAATATCTAATATTAGGACCTATTTGAATTTATTTTCCAGAATGAGGTTTAGGGTCATTACAGTTAACTACCAAACAGTCATGGGTGAAATTCCCCTCTAGTGGTAACTAGCTAGTAAACAGTCAAACGGGTGGAAGTCCCTGATATTTAGCGAACAGTCACTAGGTGAAACTCCTATCTAGGGTTACTAATTGGTAAAAGGCAAAAATGGTGAAAGTCCCTGTGTAGTTGAGCGTAATTACGGCTGAACTTCTTTTTTTTTTTTTTCATGAGGGAGAGTAAATTCAGCAGTCCATCTAGGTCTAAGAATGGAGATAATATGTGACTGCAAAAATGCAGACAAATGTAAATTTACATAATGTCAGCAGTATGCTCTAATTCACTCACAATGTCACAATCTTAAGTGTGAAAAAAAAACAGTAAAGAGAAAAAAAAAATTCAAAAACAAAACAAGAAAAAAAACAAGAAAAAAAAGAAACAAAAGAAAATGGTTAAGTACAGAGCGTGACACAAGAAGTGAACTGTACATTTGTGTGTCCTTGTACGTGATCAACCAAACTGTGTGGTGTGAATGATGTGACATAAGAACATATGTGTGTAACAGCTAAACCATTGTAAACCGTGTCAACAAGAAAATGACAGGATGCAGTTTCAATTGATCCACTCATTTTCTACATTTCTTTGTTTCTTTATATTTCTTTTTTGAAAGATTTTTTGTTCATTTAGTTGGGTTTTTTGCCTCCTGCAGTGAGTTTAATGAAGAAAAGTCCAGGTGGTACCAAAAACCCTCCTCAATTGTAATTGAAAAGAAGAAACCAAATTCTTTCACAAATTCCCAAAAATTGTAATCAGCTCTCTTAAAAACAAAATGAAGGCCTAATCAAATCTAGTAGTGATCACAAATCCAAACTGACTTGACTGACTTGACCATTCTTGATGACTAAGCGCCTGCGATTTTTATATATATATATATATATATAATTTTTTTATTTTTATTTTTTTTTTTACAGGAGATGCCGATGCTGCATAATTTCTTTTATTTTTCTTTACTTGTTCCTATGAAATAATCACACACTAACAACAGTAACAACTAACCAATAACAGTTTTGGGCTTCACAAAATGTTTCTTTCAGAACAGCAATTTAACTGTTCTCTTGCAGCAGAAGACAACCAAGCCAAAAGTGACACGTGTATATATAGATATATAAATGTGTCAAAGGGGAATATTACAAATTTAGTTTATTTTTCAAAACTGAATTGTGTGGAAAAAAGGTGTTATCATTTAGAGACTGTTTTCCATTAACTAAAGGACCTGTAACCTGACAACATCTGAAGCCAGAGATAAGTTTCCTGAAGTTACCTGAACCAAAAACACTTCCTGAGCAGGAGGACACATGGTCTTCTCCTGGGCAGGGGGACAAATGGTCTTTTCCTGGGCAGGGGGACACATGGTCTTCTCTTGTGCAGGAGGACACATGGTCTTCTCTTGTGTGGTCTTCTCTTGTGGAGGAGGACACATGGTCCTCTCCTCAAAGCATCATTAAATCCGTCCGTCAAATAGTTCTATATATTTCCACCTTCAAGGCACTCAAAGCGCTTTACAACAAGGAAACATTCACCCATTCACACACAAGTGTACGCAGACACTGAGGGCGAGGTGGGTTAAATGTCTTGCCCAAGGACACAACGACAGCATTAATCTGTGTGAGCTAGAATCACACCACCAACCTATGGATCAGTGGATCTGACCGCTCAACCAATGATGTTTATGTCGAGAGTGGGATATGAACTGCCAACCTTTGGATCAGTGGACAAACACTTTACCAACTGAGCTACTGTTGCCCCCTGTTGCTACTGTCGCTGGAGGAAAACTTCAGAAAAGTTCAGCCGTTCACTTCTTTTCATGTGACTCAAAAGAACTAAACCTGATCCTCGTGTTCCCAGCCACAGCCCTGAAATTGACACATGGGCTGAAGGACAACTCCAGAGATGAGCTGTGGCCAGAGAGACGCCAAGCTGCGTGTGGATGAAGAGTACAGCCATGTGTGGTCAGACGGAGGACAAAGGGACAGAGGACAGGCAATGGGAAAGATTTAACTGAACAGCACCACTATCATGTTAAAACAGCATTCATCTTCTGACTACAAATCATAAACAAACTGAACTGAACAAGGAACTGTTGAATTTGCCTCCATCTCCATCAACAAACTAATGTGACTTCATCTACATGAGCTGTGTTTTGGATCCACAATAATGAATGTTTTTGTGCATGTTCTGTTTGTGATGATTGTTTATGAAGTGCGATTAATGAACAATCAAAAGGGAGAAAGTGTAGTGGAAATTTAAGTATATTCATGTTGTGTCTTTAAAAGCATTTGATATGTGTCTGTCAGACCAAGACCAGACATTAACATGTGTGAAGCTCTGTCTCCATCCCATAGGAAACTCGTTGTTGTTCTACCTGTCTTAAGTGTAAGAGTTCATTATCTTATGGGAGTGAAACAAAAGTCACTCTGCTTTCAAATATATGTAGTGTTGTCATTCTGATATAAAATAGTCAGAGCTGAGATGCTCAGGGGTTGTTTAGACTTGGACTTAGAATTTGGAGGGAGACAGGGGGAGACGCCAAAAGGCAGACAGTCTGTGTCCAGGGCCTGGGCTCTGTCCTGTCTGTATCTGCTGTAATAAACAATAAACCTTTTTTCCATAACAGACCTTTAATGATAGTTTGCCCTTACCTATGATATCAAACCACCACTGGCGTTGCGTCTCTGTGAGGATGATGCCCACCAGGTGATTGACAGGTTCGGTTTCCATGACGGCGAAGTTGAACTGTGGCTCTTCAAACGTGATCGGCTCGGAGACAGGGGGCGGGACCGATATCCACTCTATGTCTAAGCGTGCCGTGCTGGACCGTGCTGGTTTGCCCTGGTCCGTTGCTTTAATCTGTAAGAATTAGCATAAAGATTAAATTTAGAGGTGTGTGAGTGGGGACCGACCCAAGGTCACAGTGGCTTGCAAAAGTATTCATGAAACTTTTTCCCATATTGTCACGTCACAACCACAAATTAAAATACATTTTCTTAGCATTTTATGTGAATGACCCACACAAAATTACACACAAGTGTGAAGTGGAAGGAAACATTTTACAAGATTTCCAAATAAAAAAATAAAAAAACAAACTTAAAAGTGCAGCGTACAAAAGAATTGAGCCCCCTTTTTCTTGAATGCAACCAATTGCTTTTAGAAGTTGCCTGATGATTTTGGAAAGATTGAATGTTGACCTAATGACTAAAAAGAGTCCACCAGTGTGTAATCTTGTCTCAGTCTAAATGTAGCTGTGCTGTGAAGGCCACAGAAGTTTGTCAAGAGTGTTGGGGAGCAAACCAGAAAATGAAGTCAAAGGAGCACACCAAACAGGTCAGAGAAAAGGTTGTGGTGAAGTTTAAAGCAGGGCTTGGATCTAAAAAGATTTCCCAAGTGCTGAACATCTCAAGGAGCACTGTTTATTCCATCATCTGAAAACGGAAAGAGTATGGCACAACTGCAGACCTACTCAGACATGGCCGTCCACCAAAACTTACAGAACGAACATGAAGAGCACTCATCAGAGATGCAGCCAGGAGGCCCATGGTGACTCTGGAAGAGCTGCAGAGATCCACAGCTCAGGTGGAGGAATCTGTCCACAGGACAACTATTAGTCGTGCACTACACAAATCTGGTCTTTATGGAAGAGTGACAAGAAAAAAGCCATTGTTGAAAACCAGCCATAAGAAGTCTCGTTTACAGTTCACTAGAAGTCATTTGGAGGACACAGCAAACATGTGGCAGAAGGTGCTCTGGTCTGATGAGACCAAAATCAAACTTTTTGGCCTAAAAGCAAAACGCTGCGTGTGGAGGAAAACTAACACTGCACATCACTCTGAACACACCATCACCAAGTCAAACACAGTCATTCTGTGGGGGTGCTTGTCTTCAGCTGGAACAGGGAAGCTGGTCAGAGTTGATGGGAAGATGAATGGAGCTAAATACAGGGCAATCTTGGAAGAAAACCTGTTGGAGTCTGCAAAAGACTTGAGACTGGGGAGAAGGTTCACCTTCCAGCAGGACATCGATCCTAAACATAAAGCCAAAGCGACAATGGAATGGTTTAAAGCAAAACATATTCATGTCTTAGAATGGCCCAGTCAAAGTCCGGACCTAAATCCAATTGAGAATCTGTGGCAAGATGTGAAAACTGCAATTCACAAACGGTCTCCCTCCAATCTGACAGTACTTGAACTGTTTTACCAGAAGAATGGGCAAAAATTTCAGTCTGTAGGTGTGCAAAACTGGTGGAGACATACCCCAAAAGACTTGCAGCTGTAACTGCAGCAAAAGGCGGTTTCACAAAGTATCGTCTTAGGAGGTCTGAATACTTTTGCATGCTGCACATTTCAGATTTGTATTATTTTGTTTTATTTTTTTTACTGGAAATGATGTTTAATTTTCTTTCTACTTCACACTTACGCCATTGCAAGCCATTGTATATGGGTAATGTGACAGGGAGGAGTCATTTTGATTTTGATTAATTAGGATTCAAATAGACATGTGAAAGACAAGCTAAACCACATACATATTTCAATCTACCTCTGGGACTGCCTACATAAAGCATAATAAGTTAGAATGCAAAATTATTGACATAAATAAATAAATAACTTTTGAAAATTTTACCTTTTGAAGAAAAAAATACACTTCTGTTTTACTGCTCATGACAGCAGTGCATTTTAATAACTAATTATTGCAAAGTTTAGATTCTTATTTGGTTTCTCTTGTTTTTATTTTGTTAATAATGACAAGTGGAGCACATATCACAAACACAAAAACATTTTGATCATTCTTGGGAAAATAAGTCATGATACTAGTGCCAATGCTATAGGTCTTAAAATGCATCATACGCTGTATGAAATGTTCACAGAAGAAATTTGGTCATGATTTGGCCAAATTCTCTTCAGTGGCACCTATACATTAAGTGATTGTTATGACCATTGCTTATTGTAATATAATTGCTGGGTTTCAAATGACATCACAACATTCTATAGGCCAATAATATTTACGGTAATACAGATGGGTTACCTGGCCAGCCAGAACCACACAAAGACGAGTGGGTGTGGAGCCATATGTTGTCTTCCCCATTTCAGAGGGAGTGACTGACAGATTGATTAACCAATCAGAGACACATGGTCCATCAAAAACAAACATAGCTACTTACACATAAAAAAGAAGCAAAAAATCAACATAAAAGGACTAAGAAACAACACGTATTTTTTGCAGAAACAGATGGGCACAGCTAAAATGAATATTATTACATTTTAATTTAGTTGTTATATAGCGAGGTCATGTCACTAATTGAAATTTTCAGTTTCAACATTTATGAATTTACCTTTGGTATATTTCATGCCAAAGTACATTGTAATCCAAGGGGGAATCTGGCTTTTGCCCCCATCTAGGAGTATGACATCATTACATTCTAGAAACCACATAACTACATCCAAAATGGACCAATGTTTTATCTTTAATACAGGACAAGTTGTGCGTGAAGTGCAACCCTTATCCAAAAATCATCTAGTATCTATCTGTGAGTTCCTGGGCATAGCAGATAAAATAAAGGCTAGCACGAAAACACGCCTATCTCTGCTCACACATATCCAGTTGCACATTGAGAGAGAAGAAATGCAAGGGTTTGAGGATGAAGGAATGTCAGAACTGTTGCTGCTGAATGATAAGATTACTGAAATAATAAAAGTTGAAAATGACTCATATGAACAAAATGTAAATGAAAGAGGTGATCCAGGGCATGAAAAGCAGCCTGATGCTACTTTAGTGACAGAGACAGCTAATGTAGTAAACAGCAAGTGGCTTATCGCCAGCCCCCCGTAAGTAGCCACCCTGTGAGTAGCACACTCAGTCACCAGCAACCAGGCCCTTATTGGCAAAAGGACTTCAAGATATCTGGCGAAATAGGTGAGCCAGGCCAAAAAGACAAACTGACATTTTCCAGTCTGGCTCATCAGATAGAAAACGGATTGAGCAGAGGCTACTCGGAGCTTGACATTGTAGATGCTGTTATCAGAGCTATTTTGCCAGGTCTCCAACTACGCAGCTACCTGGAGGGGAAGGCCCAGCTCACCTTGCCCACTCTCCGCCACAACCTCCGCACGCATTTCCAGGAGAAGAGTGCCACTGAACTGTATAAACCACTAGCTTCAGAGGTACAGAACCCCAAAGAGACTGCCCAGAGTTTTCCTATGAGGGTTTTAGATTTAAAACAAAAAGTCTTGTTTGCATCCCAAGAGTCAGAGTCAGGACTTAAGTATGATCCAGCACTAGTTCAGCGTGTGTGCTCACACACCATACTCACCGGCCTGCAGAGTGACAGTGTCAGGATAGACATGCAGCCACTCCTGTTAGACTCCGAGACACCAGATGAACTCTTGTTAGAGAGGTTAAACATGGCTTGTGCCAACGAAGCAGAGAGAAAAAACAAGAAAAGGTGTTTAGCCTCACAATCAGCTACTAGTGTGAGTGTGGTTCAGTTAGAGCAGGAGTGCTCAGACTTTTTCAGTATGTGAGCTACTTTTAAAATGATTGTGTCTGAAAGATCTACCACGTAATACAAAAATGTTAAACATATATTTATTCGTAAATGTATTATGAATTCTTACATGCACAGTGCATTTTGATGTACCTTGCACAACGTCATGAGATAATACTGCACAACACAATTGAACTTCTTAAATGTTCATAATTACTTGTATGATGATTAGTGCTCTGATGACTTGCACTGAATGGAATCAGTGAGGGATGCATAGTTCGGACAGTAGCTTCTGACAACCAGCCAGGAGTAAAATTGCATTTTTCATTTGAAAGCGATAACAGAGCTAATCATGTTGAATACGGTTTTGTCTTTTTTTTTTATAGCCATAAAAATCATGTTAAACGAAGTATCAGAATTTACTGCATTTTTTCACACAACTACTTCTATTTTACACATCCATCCGTATTTTTTCTTTTACGCATCGAATAAATGACTGGCAAAAAACCCACGGCATCCGCGCTCTCATTCGTCACCTTCGAGGGACAACAGAGGCAGATTACCGTAATGAAGGTAAAATATTTAGATAAGTTTTGCCTCCGCTTTGAGACGCCGTTTGAATTTACATGAGAGCACGACTGGTTACGGAGTTACGCTGCTGGAAAGTCCGCAACTGCGCTCTATCGGCGACAATAGGATCCGACGCTATAGAGTTAAGCTAACTTGCGCTTGTTTATACGTGTGCAGCGCCCATGATGTGACCTAGGGTCAGGTGTAATGTGACTGGGATGTGATCTACCCAAAATGCCTTCGCGATCGACTGGTAGATCGCGATCGACGTAATGAACACCCCTGACTTAGAGGATGCGGTACCTGTCAAGAATCCAGTGAGAGAGGTTAAAGCTAAAATACCTGCTGAACTGTTTACCGAGCTAGCAGAACTTAAGACAGGTGTAGCGTCCCTGAAAGGACTCAGTGCAGAGATAGCTCAGATTAAAGAGACGCTACAGCAGCCAGTGTCTAGCCTTCAGTCATATGCTCCACCACCAGTTATGCACTATGACAGGGACCCCCAACGGCAGTTCCACAGCCATCAGGACCCCCGCCAAAGATCACAACCCTCTCAATATCAAGCACTGCACTATTCAAAACGCTTAGCTCGCTGGGAGAGGATGTGCCACGTCTGTCAGCAAACCGGAGACAATGAGCGCTGAACACATTGCTACCTCTGTGGGAGCGGAGAACACTTTCGCGCTGGATGTAGAAACAGAGGCACGAGACCCTCTAGAGAGAGACATTTAAACAGGCAATGGTTACCACTGAGGGACGAGTGTTAACCATTGCTCATAACAAGTCCCGACAATGTGCCAACTGTAACCAAGAAAATCCAGATAAGGTCCTGAGACAGTGTTCCACATGTAAAAAGGCACTTTACTGTTCTCCAACATACCAGAAGAATCACTGGAACAAACACAAACGACAATGCACAGAGCTTAGGCCAAACAATGAGACAGTCCATATCCCGCTACCACCAGCCCAGGTAAACACCCCTCACAAATTTACATCTCTCGTGGGCAGCCAGTGCTTGGTGGAGTGTCTCCTGGACGGTCACAGACTCTAGGCTCTATGGGATTCAGGCTCACAAGTGTCAATAATTGATGAGAGATGGAAAGACTATTTGCCACATATAAAACTGAGAGATGTTACTGAGATCATGGACTCGACTGAACTGAGCTTGACCGCAACTAACGGGACCAGCATGCCCTATCTCGAGTGGATTGAGACAAGCTTCCAACTTTCTTCTGGGACAGGACAACCTGAGAAAATCATCATTCCCATGTTGTGGAATTTCTAATAGTCAAAAGCCTTAAAGATATAAAAATCAACAGAGAAGTTGTCTTGAATCAAAGGTCTGGCTTATTGAATCAACTGTGCACAATTGTCAAAGAGCTGTGTCCCTAGCAGTGTCGTCTCGCCCTCAGCTAACAAATGTAAACAATACAGAGTATTTATACCACCAAAACAATCTTGCCAGTTTAGTCTAATCCAAGTGGCTGGAGGACACCAGACACACGAACGAGAGATACACCTTATACATAACAACAGATGGGATTACGAAGGTTAGGTCAAAATGATCCATAAAAATACAAATAAAGATTTATGCTAAAGAAAGCCATAACACTGGTAATGAAAGGTTATTATTTGCCCCACCCCATTATAGGTTATAATGTCATTTAATATATCCTGAATAAGACTGCAAAAGCTAAGGTATTTAATACAGTGAGAAAAGCATCCCCCAGCCTCAAAAGAAACAAGGTTAAGGCTTTTGTTCGAGCTGTCAGTACAGATACAGTAAATGAGTTCAAAATAAAAACAAAAAAAGACCATATCACGGTACCTAAACAAAGTCACATCCAAGTTGAGTGCCGTGTAGTTGCACAGCCATTTAAACAAGACATGACTATACTATTTGAGCTGGATTTAAATCCTCAGTGGCCAGACAATCTCGAGTTCTTTGATAGCCTGGTTACAGTTAAGAAGGGCACTGTACCAGTCATAACTGTAGATGTCTCCAATCCCACTGACCATAATATAGTCCTTATAGGTCGCACAGTAGTTGGTACAGTGCAGACTATTACTGCTGTCTTACCTGACCAAGTTTGAAAAAGCTACTGTAGCTGCAGTTAACCCCACAAGTACACAGCCACCATGTAGCTCTAGTGAAAAGTGGGACCCACCTGTAGATCTAAGCTCCCTCAGCGCAGAACAGAGAGTAATAGTCAAGCAAATGCTTAGAGAGGAATGTGACTCATTCTCTAAAACAGACAATGACATAGGCTGTATAGAAAATTTAAAAATGACCATTTCCCTTAAAGATAATGAACATGTCAAACGCACCTATATGTCAGTGCCACGCCCGTTATATCAAGAGATGAAAAGTTACTTACATGATCTAATAGCACAAGGCTGGGTCAGAAAGTCAAACTCCTCTTACTCCTCACCAGTCGTGTGCATTAGAAAGAAGGATCGTACTTTAAGACTGTGCATAGATTATAGGGACTTGAACAGAAAAACCCATCCCGACCGCCAGCCCATCCCTCATGTTCAGGACATTCTGGACAGTTTAAGGTGGTAATTCCTGGTTCTCACTGTTGGATCAGGGGAAAGCTTCCCACCAGGGATTCATGTCAGAGGAAAGTCACCCACTCACTGCTTTCATGACCCCCTGGGGACTGCATGAGTGGATACGCATCCCCTTTGGACTTACGAATGCTCCTGCAGCATTTCAACGTTGCATGGAGGAGTGTCTGGATGGACTTCGTGACAACATCTGTGTCCCCTACCTGGACGACACATTGGTGTACAGCAAAACCTTCCAATATCATGTGGAGGATGTGAGAAAAGTTCTCCAGCGTCTAAGAGACTTTGGTATCAAACTTAAGCCAAGCAAGTGTGACATTTTTAAATCGGAAGTGCACTGCTTAGGCAGAATAGTGTCAGCAGAGGGCAGTAGAGTCGATCCTGCAGATTTTGAAGCAGTAAGAGCACATAAAGACACCAAACAACAAAATGTTGGTCAACTTAGAAAAATGTTAGGCTTTCTGTCATACTACCGGCAATACATAAAAGACTTTTCCAGAAAAGCAAGCTGCCTATATGAGCTGTTAAAGGCTGACCAAGATACAGAGAACTTAACTATGACAAAAGTGACAAAGACAAAACAGAAGAAAGCCAGTCCAGTTGTGCCCTCAACAAAACAAATAGAGTGGACGGACCAACACCAAAGTGCACTCGAGGAACGAATAGACTGTTTGCTTAACCCACCAGTGCTCGGCTTCTCTGATTTTATGCAGCCATTTATCGTACACACTGATGCTTCACACAAGGGACTAGGAGCAGTGCTGTACCAAAGACAAAATGGTAAACTACGTGTTATTGCTTATGGCTCACTCACGTTAACAGCAGCTGAAAAGAACTACCATCTCCATGCAGGCAAACTTGAATTTTTAGCTTTAAAATGGACAATCACAGACAAATTTAGAGACTACTATGCCCCGACATTCACTGTGTTTAGTGACAACAATCCACTAACATACATTTTGTCCACTGCCAAACTGAACGCAACAAGCTCAAGATGGGTCGCAGAGCTTACTGATTTTAACTTTACTATCAAGTACAAACCGGGAAAAGAAAATGGTGATGCTGATGCTTTATGGAGAATGCCCCTTGATGTAGAGACACTAATGAAAGACTGTTCTGAGGAACTTCCTCCAGACTCCATTGCAGCTGTAGTTCAAGCCATTGAGAACCAAAAGGACACTCCAGCTACATGGACCTTATCAGCAGCAGCCATGTCAGTCATCGTACAGCAAGGTGAGTCAGCTGAAGCTTCTCTCACACCCATACCAAACGAACAGTTAAGCCAAGTACAAAAGACTGACCCTGTTATAAGTCCGGTGTTACAATGTAAACAGACAGATTCAAAGCCACTGGCCAGAGAACTCAAAACTTTCAATCCAAAAATAAAATGTCTGTTCAGAGAATGGGATAAGCTAGTGCTAGATAATGATGGGATTCTGTACAGAACTACTTCTGTCCGCAAACAGCTGGTCCTGCCAGAACGGTTAAAAAAGGCAGTGCTTGAAGAGCTGCACAATAATATGGGCCCTCAAGGTGTTGACCGCACAGTGTCTTTAGTACGTGACCGCTTCTGTTGGCCATATATGCAAGCAGATATCGAGCATTATGTGACCAAAGTTTGTTCCTGTGTCAAACAGAAAAACCCCAATCATGGCACAAGAGCCCCTTTGACAAATATTGTAACAACACAGCCCTTTGAACTTGTGTGCATAGATTTTCTTCACCTCAATAAATGCAAAGGTGGTTATTAATATATATTAGTGATAGTTAATCACTTCACACGATTTGCACAAGCCTACGCCACTACCTCAAAGTCAGGGAAAACAGCTGCTAACCTCATCTTCATTCACCATGACCAAGGTGGTGAGTTTGAAAATCAGTTATTCCTTCATCTTAAAAAACTCAGTGGCATGGCCGGCTCCAGAACAACGCCCTATCATCCAATGGGGAATGGTCAAGTTGAGCGCATGAACAGAACATTATTGCAAATGCTTAAGACACTAACTGAAACTCAAAAGTCTAACTGGAAGGACTCCATCAAGGTTTAGTCCCGTGGTTTCCAACTCTACAGCCATACTACACTCAGTCCTTTGGTATGTATGGACAACAGCTAATATAAGTTTACACTTCTCCATGGATGACTTAAGAACTGTACTTACGGACTGTCATTAAGACTTTTTGCTTTGTGGATTATAAACACAGTGAAAAGACTGTAATTGTGAAGAGTGGACTTGTTATGGAGTCGTCAGTCTTCAGATCCGGACTGACGTGATGTTTGAAGTCAGCAGATATGGTTTGCTCTTGAGTTTATGGACTGATGGGTAAAAATGGACTATAAAAGAAGATGATGTATTGGTTGGTATAATGTCGGGACAACATTTTTCAAGTGGGGGAGAGTGTGATAGGTTAAAATGGTATTATATGCCTTTAACACAATGTTCTGTCCTTATACAGTGATGTTCATCATAATATGATTTCATGCTAAGAGAAAATTGTTAAAAACAGTAAAGGGTTTGCAATAAATAGTAATTTACATAAGCCTTAAAAAAATGTATTATATTATATTTAATGTGTATTGTATTTCTCTGTATTATTCCTTTTATTTCACTCAAGGGAATTGTAATCATATCATTGGTGATCAACTACTAAGCCTGGGGATCCTTATTGGTGATTGGTAATCCCTTTACCCGCCACTTGGGGGATTTCAAGCTGTTTTTCCTTATTGCATTAAGCCTCTGCGTGAGAGAAACAACGTGAAATCACTCTCGGGATTAATTCCCCCGTATTTTCAGGTAAAAGTTCCCAAATGTTGTTGCTTGTGATCTGTGCACTTTTGAGGAAGTTTGTTGTTGTTGTAGAATGTTAAACTTAGGCTAAAAGAATGTTTATATGCGTCTTTTAGAAGTTTTGGGAAATGTGTTAATTGTATTGTGAACTAATGCGCCGCCATCTTGTGGACTCATAAGCTAATGTGCGAATGTAATATACTGTTCATTTGACTGCATTAAACCTCTGCGTGAGAGAAACAAAGTGAAATCATTCTCGTGATTAATTCTCCATATTTTCAGAGAGTACATGTTTTAACTTTATGAAATCATTATTAACACAAATGTAACTGTAACATAAGGTAGGAAGTAAGGACAGAAGTGAGAAATATTTCATTTAAATGTAGAGTAAAGGTAGTTTCTTTTAATCTTTTTTTTAATCTTCTTTTTGTGTGTAGGCAGCACGGTGGCTGAGTGGCAACACTCATGCCTCAAAGCAAGAAGGTTTGGTTCGATCCCCGGGTCGCCCAGGCCTTTCTCTGTGGAGTTTTGCATGTTTCTCCCCGTGTCTGGATGGGTTTCCTCCGGGTACTCTGGTTTCCCCCATCAACCAAAACATGAACGCCCTTCGAGACAACTGTTGTTGTGATTTTGGGCGTTACAAAAATAAAATAAAATGAATTGAATCTTAGCTGAAGAACACCTAAACAGTTTTATCATTGAGGACGTGGACCATGGTAATGTTCCAGTTACAGAAAACAGATTTGCACAGTGGCCTGCAAAAGTATTCAATCCCCCTGGAAATTTTCAAATTTTGTCACAACCACAAACCTTTTTTCTACAACAGTTGCATTCAAGAAAAAGGGGCCTGAATACTTTTGAGTTGTTGTTGTTTTTTTTATTGGAAATCTTGTAAAATATTTCCTTCCACTTCACACATGTGTGCCATTTTGTGTTGCTCATTCACATAAAATGCTAAGAAAATGTATTTAAATTTGTGGTTGTGACGTGACGATATGTGAAAAAGTTCCAGGGGGAAGAATACTTTTCCAAGCCAATGTACTTCACATTTGAAGCGTGTGACAAGAAGCGTATGGAATGGTGTTTGGTCTCGTCCTCTTGTTGTATGCTCTGTGAAGGACGTAAAATGTCATTGCTCATAATATTAGAGATTAGATTCAAGGAGGTTTAGGACTTGCACGCAACACTGCTCAAACACACTCCATTCTTGCCCTATTGCATAGCAAAGAACGTACTGTGAAAATAGATTGTGTAGCATGGTCTCTTAGATTAAGCTGTTACAGATAACGCTGAGATAAATCAACAGGATAAGTGATGAGCAACAACTCCAAAATTAGGTCACACAGGTCACACCAGCGAGGCCGGGAGGAAGAAGAAGTTGTCCACACCCAGCTACTGAATATTCATGATTTATGTTTAAATGTGGCGCACAGGGTAAGGCACTCAGATCAACACGGGAGCGCCCCTGAGATCTCTGTGCACGTACTAGGGACAGCATTGCGCCGGACTTGTATTAGATTGTATATGTATTAGGGAATAAACCTCTTGTGGGTCTACTCTCTGTTCTCCAGTGATTCTTCTGATCGGATAAAAGGAACATGCTTACATCTGAATGGACCAAGTGAGGCATTGGTGCCTGGGTTCAGATCTAAGTTGAAGTTATAGATCTTCAACTTTTACTCTGCGAGGGTGAATGGTGGATGGGACACCCTGGTGATTAGCACCATTCTGATACGTTCTCATGCCTTACCCTGGTGCAGCAGCAACAACCTGGAGCTTAACATCCAGAAGACAGTGGAGATGATTGTGGACTTCTGGAAAGTCACAGCCCCCCTGCCTCCCCTCACCCTGACGGACTCCCCCACCACCACTCTTTCCGCTTTCTGGGCACCTACATCACCCAGGATCTCAAGTGGGAGCCGACCATCAGCTCCCTCATCAAGAAGCAGCTGAGGAAAGGCAAGCTGCCGGTCCAGATGATGGTGCAGTTTTACACGGCCATCATTGAGTCCATCCTCACCTCCTCCATCACTGTGTGGTTCACTGGGGCCACTGCCAGAGACAGATAGAAACTGCAGCGCATTGTGCCTCTGCTGAGAAGGTGATTGGCTGCAGCCTTCCACCTCTACAGGACCTGTACGTCTCCAGGACTCGGGGGCGAGCAGGCCGTATAGCAGCTGACACTTCTCACCCTGGACATGGACTATTTGAGCCACTTCCCTCTGGCAGGAGGCTACGGTCCATCAAGACCAGAACTTCTCGTCATTAGAACAGTTTCTTCCCCTCTGCCGTTTGTCTCATGAACACTTTATAATATCTGCACAAAACTGGACACTTTATAATACCGGTCACTTTAATAAGTCATATTTGCACTGTTGTTCTGATGCTGCTGTTGTATATATATTCTATCTATAAGTATTTTAATTTATTTTTTTAAGCATATCTGTTTTAACTTTGTGCATGCCCTTATTTGTATTTGTATTTATTCATTGTGTTTTATGTTGCAATTTATCACTGAAGTAAGTTCCTAGTTTGTGAACGGTGTTCACAAACAATGGCAATAAAAGGATTCTGATTCTGAGTTGTCATTAGTAAAAATGGTTAGATAACAGCCTCGACCATTACTGATCCTGTTCTAAAATTGAGGTGGGAGGCAACTAGGACTAAACCAGGTCTAAACCAGAACTAAACCAGGTCTAACCCAGGACTACAACAGGTCTGAACCAAAACTAAAAAAGGTCTAACCAACGAATAAACCAGGTCTAAACCAGGACTAACCTAAAACTAACCCAAGATTAAACCAAGTCTAAACCAGGACTAAACTAGGCACTTCTGATAGATACTGCAGACTGGGATCACCAACAAGGGTTGCTCTAAACCAGACAAAACCAAGTGTAACCAAGTGTAGGCCAGGATAGCTCACACAATGTGTGTGGGAAAACAAATTGAACTTGTATCTCCCAATATATTTTCCCATCTACAAATGTTTTCATATGTAGTAGGTTTAATGGGAGGACAAAAATGAAAGATGGGGGGGGGGGGGGGGGGGGGGCAGTCACCCATTCACAACCAAATTCATACACCAGTGGTGGGTTAAGGGTCTTGCTGTGGGAGCTGCAATCACACTGCCAACCTGTGGGTCAGTTAATCTAACCACTCTACCAAAGATGTTTATGTTGAGAGCGGAATTTGAATCTCAAACCTTTGAATCCGTGGACAAACTGCAATTGCAACTGAGCTACTGCTACTATGTTATGTTATTCCCTCATTATTAGCTTACTCAAAGTTAGTTGTATTTTGATTGTAATCCTGTATTGTCCTGCATTTGAGGCTTGAGTGCTCATAAAATTCCTGTTTTCACCTATCCCCTATCTCCACCCATGCACTGTAATTACTTGTGATTGTTGAGATTGTGATTGACTACAAAACAAGTAAATGAAAATCTGTTGCTTGCTACGATGAAATTACACAATGTTGGCTATCAGTTCTAAAGTTTCGAACAGGAAGCCATTGGACTTGTTTTTAGTATGAATTATTTGGTACTGTTTATAGTTATTCTTGATGGTTCATGTTAAATTGATTATGAGTGCTAAAACAATAGGAGCTGTATGAGGACTTACTGTGAGGATGCTGTAGTTCCCAGGTCTAAAGTCACCATGAACCATCACGTCTCCGGTCTCTGTGTTTATGTCAAAGCTCTCTCCAATGTCGCCCTGGAGTCTGTACGTCACTGCTGCGTTCTGATCCTCGTCGTCATCACGGGCAACCAGGCGACACACTTTCTGTTTACCTGCTGTCTGCCTTTGTGCTGGGAGCTTCACTTGGAACAGTTTATCTGTAAATTTGGGCCGATTGTCGTTCACGTCCAAAACTTGGATTATGACGGAAGCGGTGGATTGCAGAGGGGGAGATCCATTATCAGACACTATCACCTGGACAAGAGGAAAAAAGCAAATATTAGACATTTGTGAAGTGTCCATAGCATGCAGCAAATATTAAAGGTATGCCATTTTTTATGCTGAAGGTCAGTCATCAGCTTGAATGAATGAATGAATGAATACATTTTATTTTGGTTGTTTACTTTTTTTTTTTTTTTTTGAAAAAGACAAAAACAAAAACACTTCCTACATTAATTACAACCAAAAAAGGATTGGGCTGAAGCCACATGCTTATGTAAGCCTATCCTAACCAATCAATATCTTAAACACAAATATCTTGGTCCATATGACCTACTGCAATGTATATGCATGAATGAATTCATGCTTTAAAGTTTTTTTTAATTTAGACAGAGTTTTAATTAACTTAAATTCCTCATTGAGATCATTCCAAAATTCTATTCCTAAAACAGACACACATCTTTGTTTCACAATAGTTCTTATTTTACTAGACTCAAACCGAGGTAGACCTCTTAAATTATAGTAATTACTTCTTAATTTAAAGAAGGACTGAATTCCTATGGGGATATCCTTATTCACAACACGAAAGAGAATTGTCAAAATTTTTAACTTAACTATGTCCGTAAATGCTAATATATTTGATTTTATAAATAGTTCTTTAGTTGGATCACAGAATCCTGCTTTATTAATGATTCTTAATGCCCTTTTCTGTAGTTTAATTATAGGATCTACATATGTTTTACAGGCATTTCCCCAAATTTCCGAACAGTAAGATAAATACGGAAACACAAGTGATGAATATAATACATGCAGGCATTTCTTATGCAATACAGATTTGGTTTTATAAAGTATACCAACAGTTTTTGACATTTTACTCCTGATGTACTGTATATGTGGTTTCCAACATATCTGATGATCTCTCTCCGAAGAACCTTGTCTCATAAACCCGTTCTATTTCAATTTCATTGCAAATCAGTTTTACATTAAAATTTACCTTACTAGATCCAAAAATAATGAATTTTGTCTTCTTTTTGTTCAATGATAACTTATTTAAATCAAACCATTAAAAAAAAAAATTGTATCAACTCTGTTTCAACTCGTGAAATTAACTGATCAACATCAAATCCTGAATAATATAAATTTGTGCCATCTGAAAAATAACCAGCTTCTATATTCTCGAAACTTTACAAATGTCATTCAAATGAAGAATTAATAATTTTCGCCCCTGTTATGGCTGTCTTTAGCATAAATCTTTATTTGTATTATTATGGATCATTTTGACCTAACCTTCATAATACCATCTGTTATGTATGTTATGTTGTTATGTCTTTTCTGTGCGTCTAGCGGCCTCCAACCACTTCGATTAGACTAAACTGGCAAGATTGTTTTGGTGGTATAAATACTCTGTATTGTTTACATTTGTCAGCTGAGGGCGAGATGACACTGCTAGGGACACAGCTCTTTGACAATTGTGCACAGTTGATTCAATAAACCAGACCTTTGATTCAAGACAACTTCTCTGTTGATTTTTATATCTTTAAGACTTTTTGACTATTAGAAATTCCACAACACCCCAAAACAGATCCTTGGGAAATTCCACACGATAGAGCTTTATGAAGTGATACTGTTCCATTCATTTCTACATATTGAAGCCTGTTATTTAAGTAGCTTTTTAACCAACTATGACCCACCCCTCTGATCCCATAACAATCACACTTCTGTAAGAGTAGATTATGCTCAATAGTGTCAAATGCTTTATGTAGATTGATAAATATACCAATTGTATTTTGCTTATTATAAACTGCTGATGTTACATTCACACTGCTTGGGATGTGGATCTATTACTACAAAATCCATACTGCTAATCACATAATATGTTAGATTTTTCCAAAAAAAAACCCAAAAACTATCCAGTTGTTGAACAAACAACTTTTCCAGTATTTTTGAAAATTGATCTAATAATGAAATGGGCCTATAGTTAGTGACTTGTTGCTTATTACCATCTTTATAAATTGGGAGAACTTTAGACAGTTTCATTTTCTCCGGAAATGTTCCTGTTACAAAATAACTCTTGCAGATATAAGTTAATGGCTTAACTCTACTGTTCATGACTTCCTTCCTTAATCACTGACAGATCAATATTTTTTACAATCTGTAGATCTCTTACTCTTACATTTTCTGACAACCTCTAATATGTCACTCTCACACACAGGCCCAAGAAACATAGAATTTTGATTCATATCAATACCAAGTTTCCATCTGCAACATGAGTCTGTTGTATTTGTTTTGCTAAGTTTGTGCAGCACATTAACATTTTAAACTTTCCCCAGAAGCGCTGCTATAATAATGCTGCTTCTGTTCTCTTGTGGCTAGTCTATTTCTATACTGTTTGTACTTTTCCTCATTTTCCTTTATTGGGTTTTTAATACATTTTTTATGCAGCTTTTCTTTCTTCATGATTTTTCCAGATCTCTTGTCATCCATGGATTATGTACTTTTATGTTCAACTTTGACTCTCCTCACTGGACAATAATAGTCATACAATGAAATAAATGTGTCAAGAAATACGTTATGGGAATCATTTGTATCTTCAACATAGACCTCTTTCCAGTCATGATTACCAAGCTCCGCATTAAACGCCTCAGAAGTCTCTGGCTGTCTAGCTCTCTGTAACTTATATAAGTCTACTTTATTTTTCTTTAACTTAATGTCAAATACCACACAAAACGGCAAATGATCACTTATATCTGTCAGAAATAACCCACAAAGTCACGCTATCCTTAGTTATTCTACTAGGTCTTGATATTAAAAGGTACATACCCAAACCAAACATATTGTTAACAAAATCAGTTGTCTTAATGTGTTCACATGATTTCAACAAATCAATATTAAAGTCCCCACATGCCAAAAGACCCTTACTACTTTGTTTAGAATATAACTTGGTAAGTTTCCCATTAAATTCATCAATACATGATTCTAGAGTTCTATAAATACAGCTAATCAATATACTTTTATGTATTAATTCATTTCTTATTTCAACAGTAACACACTCCATCAACTCATCAACAGAAAAAGTCATTTCTTCCATTATCTTACATTTTATACCCCTTTTTACAAATAAAGCAATGTCTTTTTGTTTAACCACATGAGTGAATTATTCTGTCATTGAGCTGAGTGATTTATTCACTTCTTCTATGTCCTCTGCCATCTTTGCCATTGTTCAGTATGATTTTGTTAAGTTTTGTTTCTGAGTTGTATTGTTGAGTAATCAGGCTGCCAATACATATCATTCAAGTGACTCCCAGATTTATGCCGTGCTAAAGAAATTTTATCCAAATGGGAGAAAAAAGACTCACAAATGCTTTGTTTAAAGCTTGGAAGGCACTTCCTCCGGGTGATATTTAATGGATTGTCAGAGAAGAACAACCCAGCCTGTCACAGCAGCAGCCGTCTTGTCTCCATGGAGATATAATTTCTTTGCCCAGCATGTTCAACAGTATGACAGTAAACTTATCTGGCTTGATGGAGACAAACAAGTCATGCCACCAGGTCAAGTTACAGGTTAGATTTACGGTGAGGTGCCTCCATTCACAAGAAAAATGCAGTGTATTTTAGAGCCAAAAAAAAAAAAAAAAAGAATAAATCCAAGAAAGATTAGTTTAATGCCATAACGTAGTGCAGCGTTAAATTACAGCAGTGATTCCCAACTTTTTCTGTTCTGCATAATCCCAAAGCACTGTCTCACACTCTTGAGAATATTGTGTGTGTGTGTTTTTTTTTGTTTTTTTTTACTATTATAGCCAATAACAACTATATATTACAAAGAGCATTTTAGATTTAAATACTAGATTACATTTTTCTCTTAAATCTGAAATAAATCCAGGTAGTACAGAAATCAATCCAGGTAGTCTGAAATCAATCCAGGTAGTACAGAGAGAAAGAAGTAGTGGAGAAGTAGCTGTAAAAATTAAAGCATATTATTATATATTTTTAATGGAAATTATGAGCAAAGTGTTAAAACAGTGTCATGGACCAATAAATACACATTTGCTTTTCTATAATTTATTCTCCAAAATAAAATGAAATGAAGCTATTTCTGTCTATATAGTTACATCACCCAAAAATACAACTTACAAACAGATTTTTACCACTGTCACAGACTGATGTTGATGTTAATATACAAACAGAAAATGGATTTTTGTCGCAAAACAAGAGCAATGAAGTTGGCAAAAGAGCGCCGGCAGACAGGCGGTCTGTGCCAAACGTCAAGGTCAGAGATACGCTGCTGCTAGGAGACGGTGCTATCAGAGATGTGACTCACAGAGGAATCCAAACTTGCTCGTACCCCAGTCACACTGTCTCTGAGATTACAAAACTCCTCCCAAAAGTTTTGTCAACACACCAAGGAGCTAAACAGCTGATTGTGCACGTGGGTGCAGTTGACACCAGAATGAATGAAACTGAAATCTTGAAAAAGCATTTCATTGAATTATTTGAGGAGCTTGATAAAGTGGAGGTTAAGACTTTCATCAGTGGACCTCTTCCTACCATAGACAGAACGAAGATGAACAAATTTACCTGGCTGCTTCAGCTGAACACATGGCTGTTCAACGAATGTGAAGCCAGAGGACTGCACTACATTGAGAACTTTGATCTTTTCTGGAAACGAGAGGACCTGTTCAAGGGAAATGGCCCGCACCTGAGCAGAGGTGGAGTAAGAGTGTTGACGGATAACCTCCTCCACGCTCTGAGAAACCGGCCTGGACAGGGTCCTGGGCCAGTGAGAGAAAAGAGGAATGAGAGAAGCATTCCTGCTGCACCAACCACAGACCGAGCCAATGTGTCAGCACCACCAGCAGCACCACAACTACAACCACCACCTCCCCCAGCGAAGGAGTCACCACCAGCAGCACAACCATCTCCCCCAGCGAAGGATTCAGCAGCACCACCACCTCCCCAAGAGTACAAATCAGCATCACCACCACCTTCAAAAGCGAAGGATGCATCTCCAGCGTCACTTCCCTCAGGGCCCACATCGCAGGCCTTGAACCTGTCTGTGACAGCCCCAGCAGAGGTTTCAGTCGCAGCAGCACCCACATCACCTCCCCTGCCCACAGACCAGCCCTGGGTCCCCTTTGCTACATCTACTCCCTCTAGGGACTCCTCACTCTCCTTTCCCTCCCCACCTTCACCTATGGCCCTTCCCGACCATCTAGAAAGTCTCATCAGATCAGGAATTAAGATGGCTCCTCTCACACCTAATATAGAGCGATCAAGAGTTCTGGCATCATCTATGCTGAACTCTTCCCCGTACCCACCTATCCCCCCTCGTCTTTCACACAAACTCCCCCCTGCTCCACCTCCTCGGCCCTCACCTGGTCCCTCACCCAAACTCCCCCCTGCTCATTCACCTGGTCCCTCACCCAAACTCCCCCCTGCTCGCCCTTCCCTGCCTTCCCCCAGAGCTGTTATCAACAAGAGCTAGGACACACAGGGCCTCTGCTGTCTCAGGACATACAGTCATGATAAAGATAATATCATGCTGAGGCCCTGTGATGGAGCTATATCTACAGTTACACCGCGTAGACTGATTAACAGAAGGACAGTTAGACTGTCCAATCAGAGACATTTAGTTCACATTCCCTGTAAGAAGATAACATCCAGTCCTACTGAAACTAATCTGAAACTTGCTGTGCTCAATGTCAGATCTTTATGTAACAAGTCCTTTTTAATTAATGATTTTATTTCTTCTTTTAGTCTTGACTTTATGTTTTTAACTGAAACATGGCTCGACAAAAACACAAGTAATGCAATTCTAGTGGAATCAACTCCACCAAACTTCAAATTTGAATCTGAAACACGAGTAAACAAAAAAGGTGGAGGTGTGTGCGCATTTTTTTAGAGATAATTTAGTTACTCACAGATTGTCATTTGGAGTGTTTTCATCTTTTGAGTATGTTTCATTCAAAATGGAGCTAAAACAATCCCCCTCCATACTCTACTTAGTCATATACAAACCTCCCCAGCACTGTCTGAGTTTTATTGATGATTTTACTGAGATGCTTTCAGTCGTATGCACAGACTTTGATGGTTTAGTCATTACAGGTGATTTTAATGTACATGTGGATAATGTGTTTGACAGGAACGCTAAAGAGCTCAGTTCTGTCCTTGAAACCTTTGGTCTGACTCAGCATGTCAGTGAGCCCACCCACAACAGAGGACACACTCTGGACTTGCTCATTACAAAAGGAGTAAATATTTCAAATGTCAATGTGGTGGATGTTGCTCTGTCTGATCATTTCTGTGTCTTCTTTGACCTGTCTGTTATTCCCAAACCAGCGGCTGGTCCTGCAGTTGTTCGAAGGAGACACATAAATGATAAGACAGGTGCACTGTTCATGGAAATGATACACTTTGAAAATGCCTCATGTTCTGATGTTGATGATTTGTTGAACTCTGTAACTTCGAGTGTTTTGAATGTTCTGGACACCATTGCCCTGATGAAGGTTAAAATGGTTAAAGATAAGCAGAAAGCGCCATGGAGGAATGATGACTCGGTCAGGGCACAGAAAAGGGAGTGCCGGAGGGCCGAGCGGGAATGGCGCAAGTCAAAGCTCCAGGTTCATTATGAAATTTACAGAGAAAAGATGCACATGTACAACCACAGTTTATATAGAACAAGGCAAAGGTATTTTTCTGACATTATTGGAAGTTGTAGTAAAAACTCTCGTATCCTGTTTGCAACGGTAAACAGATTAACAAACCCCCCCAGCTCCACTGCCGTTAGAACTAATTTCCACATCTAAGTGCAATGAGTTTGCAGTATTCTTTAATGACAAGGTTCAGGGTATTAAAAATGCCATAAATTCCACAACACAAATAACAACCCAGCACCCACCTAGACACTTAGAGCTGACTCACTTTGCACCTGTAACTGATAAAACTGTCCAAGAGATTGTCACCAGTCATCTACATGCATCTACATGCTGCCTCGACGTGTTACCCACTAAATTTTTAAAGTCTGTGCTCAACAGTTTGCTATCACCACTCACTCACATAGTTAATATGTCACTTCAATCTGGAACATTCCCAAGTGCTTTGAAAACTGCGGTTATCAAGCCTCTCCTAAAGAAGAACAGTCTTGATGCCACAATATTGAACAATTATCGACCGATCTCAAATCTGCCATTTTTAGGCAAAGTCCTTGAAAAAGTTGTTTACCAACAGCTTATTAACTTCCTCGAAATGAACAACTCCTTTGATGTCTTCCAATCAGGTTTTAGACCCCACCACAGCACTGAGACTGCTCTTATCAAGGTGACAAATGACATCCACCTGAACACTGATGCAGGCAAAGTCTCAGTCTTGATCCTGTTAGATCTGAGTGCTGCTTTTGACACTGTGGATCATGGGATCCTCTTACAGAGACTAGGGGACTGGGTGGGCATCTCTGCTACGGCACTAAACTGGTTCAAGTCCTATTTAGAAAACAGGGAGTACTTTGTTGAAAATGTATATCAGATAAAATGTCCCTGACCTGTGGGGTGCCCCAGGGTTCAATCCTGGGACCCCTGCTGTTCAATGTCTACATGCTGCTGTTAGGCCAGTTAATACGCAGCAATAATGTGTCTTACCACAACTATGCAGATGACACTCAGATCTATGTCTCACTGACAGCAGGTGAATATGGACCAGTGGATTCACTCTGCCACTGCATCCAACAGATCAGTGTGTGGATGCAAAACAACTTTCTTCTGCTAAACTCAGGCAAGACTGAAGTCATCATCTTTGGCCCACAGAAACATAGAGAAAGTGTCAGCAGTCACCTCCAGTCTCTCTCTCTAAAACCTTCAAATCAGGCTAGAAATCTAGGGGTAATAATGGACTCAGACTTGAACTTTAACAGCCACATCAAATCAATAACATCTGCAGCTTTTTACCACCTAAAAAACATTGCAAAAATCAAAGGTATGCTGTCAAAGCCAGACTTAGAAAGACTTATCCATGCATTTGTCTCCAGTAGGTTAGACTACTGTAACGCCTTGCTCACTGGCCTCTCCAAACGAGCCTTAACACAGCTGCAGTACATCCAGAATGCTGCTGCTCGGGTCCTGACTAGAATAAGGAAGTACGAGCACATAAGTCCTGTGCTCAGGTCTCTGCACTGGCTTCCTGTAGCTCAAAGAATAGACTTTAAAGCAGCTCTGCTTGTGTATAAGTCTCTCCATGGCCTAGGTCCAAAGTATATCTCCGACATGTTAGGGCCATATGAACCATCTCGCAATTTGAGGACTTCAGGGATCGGCCTCCTGCTGGTGCCCAGAGTCAGGACTAAACATGGGGAATCAGCGTTTAAGTTTTATGCAGCTAAAACTTGGAACAGTCTTCCTGAAGATGTGAGACAAGCCTCTACTTTGACAATGTTTAAATCCAGGCTCAAAACGGTTCTGTTTAGCTGTTCATACGACTGAAAGATTTTTATTCTGCACTCTTCTCTTTTAATGTTAATTTTATGATGATTATTTGTAATTATTTATGTTTTGATTTGTGTGATTTTAATGTCTTTCTTATTCTGTAAAGCACTTTGAATTACCTTGTGTACGAATTGTGCTATACAAATAAACTTGCCTTGCCTTGCCTTGCTGTCTTTCGCATAAAGTAACCCTCATTTGTTTTCTTTCTACATTTTATTATTTCATTACTTTAGATGGGGGGAATATTAAAACCTTTAATCTTTTGGCCTTCAGAAGAATAAACAAGCTTAGAACTTAATCAAAGATCTACAGTAGAAGTTAAGAGTTGAGATCTTGATTACTGGAAAATGGTTATTAGACATGTAACATTAAAGGGCCAGTACTTTTTTTCCATGTGTTTGAGAAAAATATGTCTTGCCCATAGATTGTATATATAAATGGACGTAGCCAAACTGCAAGCCATTGCATTCCAAATGGAAAGTGCACATGGGTGTGCTTCCAACTCCATCAACTCTGGCTCCAATTCACTTTCTACTGAAAAACTGTCACCCTTCCGGTGGTATCCTGGTGTTTCCCCTTGGCCAATTTGACGTAAATCTAGATATGAACATTCATAACAGCAACAGGTTTGATTGATAGTGCTGCTATGCGCCCACCCCCTCCGAAACCAGTGGTGCAGGTGGAAAAGCGATACCTTTAACAGCCTCGCTCCAAATTGGCTCTTTGGTTACTATGATACTCACGGTTGGAATTCCAAATATGGAAATATGGAAATTTGCCTTATAAGTGAAAGTCTCGACTAGCTCCATTTGGCTGAAGGCGAACACTATGGGTGACTTCATACTCCCTTAGTCCATTTCTTTATATAGTCTTTGATCTTTCCCGAGTACAGATATATTGTATAAGCAGATCAGCCTTAGCAGTTGAATTTAGCATTACTGTAATAGAAAACTGAAGAGTTGTGTCTCACCTCGATGCTGTGCTCAGGTTTATCCTCCCGATCCAAAGCTGCGTGTGTGCTGATCACTCCTGCAGAGAAAACACAAACACTGGGTTACCATGGGGCTAGCAACAGGCTAACTAGCAACAAACAAAGAAGAAGTCACATGGAGAGAGTTTTTCCGCAGTTGATTGAAGGCAAATTAAATTTTCTTATTGATTATACAATGGCTAATATCAACTGGTCTAGCACAACCATTGCAAATACTCCCAGAGAGCTTCAGCTATTTCTGTTAATTGTAATAATAAGGAGTATTTATTTGCTTAAAAATGTGTCTTCTGCATTTGGCCTGTGCTTCAATGCAGCAGGAGTGGTGGGCACCAGGAACCCATCTCCAGCTACAGTTTCAGAATGCGGAAACATTAGGACCTCTGGCATAGCGATTAACAATTTAACTCAAAATATTATCTCATTTGAATGTAAAAAAAAGTCCTAAAAATATTGCATATAACGGGGTGAACTACCCTGTAAATCAATACTTTTAGAGATATACAGTCCCTGACAAAAGTCTTGTCGCTTATCCATTTTGTAGAAACAAAAGCTTATAACCTGACTTTAAATTAATCGAATGGTCTTAGAAATGTCTCATATGAAAGCTAAAACCTTCCCAAATTATGCTCAATATACTAAAATAAATTTGCTTCACTGAAGAAAGATTGATCATTTAATGAACACAGAAAGGTCAGATTTTGGCAAGACAAAAGTTTTGTCGCCTACAGAAAATTTAACAAATAATTGACTTCAAATACAAAAAATGTTGCATAACGTCAGTGAATTAAGTAGTGGTGCTGTGAGATCCACATTTAATATCTTGTATGACTTCCATGAGCTTGAAGAACTGCATCCATGCGGTTCGACAATGATTCATACGATTTGTTGATGAAGTCATCAGGAATAGCAAAGAAAGCAGTCTTACATGCCTCCCAGAGTTCATCAAGATTCTTTGGTTTTGCCTTCCATGCTTCCTCTTTCATTCTACCCCAGACATGCTCAATGATGTTCATGTCTGGTGACTGGGCTGGCCAGTCCTGGAACACCTTGATCTTCTTTTCCTTGAGGAACTTTGATGTAGAGATAGAAGTATGCAATGGAGCACCATCCTGCTGCAAAATTTGATCCCTTTTATGGTTGGGAATGTAAGAGGTAGCTAATACTTCTTGATATTTTAGGCTATTGATAGGCTGTAATCTAGGATTAGGCTGGGATGAGGCTGTAATCTAGGATTACAGCCTCATCACAGGTGAGGCTGTAATCTAGGATTGGGTGCATCATATGACAAGGCGACAAGACTTTTGCCTTGCCAAAATCTGACCTTTCTGTGTTCATTAAATGATCAATCTTTCTTCAGTGAAGCAAATTTATTTTAGTATATTGAGCATAATTTGGGAGGGTTTTAGCTTTCATATGAGACATTTCTAAAACCAATCGATTAATTTAAAGTCAGGTTATAAGCTTTTGTTTCTACAAAATGGATAAGTGACAAGACTTTTGTCAGGGACTGTAGCTAGAGTGACGACACATCTCTGCTTACCTGGGACAGTTTTGAGCCCTGTGTCCCCTATCCCAGCAGATTTATCGCAAGCCATTGATTTTCTAACAGTTTTATACAAGAAATGTCCCAGGTGTCCCAGGTGTCCCTATTTTTGACCAATTTGATACCATACAAAGTAAAAGTAAAGTACAATACAAAGTAAAATACACTGTGCTTGAAAATTTGCATAATAAGGCCAAATTAAAGCCGCAAGAAGCATCGAATGACCCTCACGGGCCGTGCTTCGCACTCGGCCGACCCGGCACTCCCTGTGGGTGGCGCTGGCGCGCCACTTACCTCTGTTTTAGTGCGGCTTTGGGCTGCATTTGGCACCAAACAAGTCAAAAGACATTGGAAGTGCTGATGCACAAAATGCAAAAACATGGGTTTTTCCAGGCATCGCCATGGCAACACTGTGCAAAATACAAACTTAGCCCCCCCGGACTTTTTTGACAGGAATGACCTTAAGAGTTACTGCGCCAAATTTCACATTCTTCAATGAAGTGAATAAGTTGTCATAAGACTTTGAAATGTACAAAAATTTGGAAATTTTCCCATTAGGACAGTGCTTCTCAATTATTTTCTATCATGCCCCCCTATAAAGAAGAAAAAATTCAAATTAAAACAAGTAATTTAGCAATTTGGTACGCCACCTTATGATGCTAACAGTGCTCGATGGTTTAAGTGACATTCGCAAAGCGGGATGATTGTTGGCAATATTTGGCACGTTTACGCTGAAAAAACTCCAGTGTCTTATCAGGGTGACTGAGGTGTAATGAGGTGTCTTAACTTATTTGGCTTCATACTGTCCGCTGCCACAGCAGACAAAGGTCTGTCCTCGTGTCCCACCGGAGTCACGGTGAAGCCAAGTGCTCCATACGCTTCATCAGACTTCCTTGTCTTACTTTTCGGGTGAGTCTCATTACCTCCGTTTATCTCCGCCTTTCTTTTCATCCCTGTTAAAATGTTTTCCATACTGTCTCTTTAGCAAAAGTGTCTCTTGTTCACTGCCCTGTGTCACGATCTGTTCGCTCTCTCCTGTTCTTTGCTGTGTGCGTGCTGCGTACGCACTGTCTACAGTATCTACAGTGTCATACGCGGAGTCATACGCGTCCCCCCCCTGGCATCTCACTGCGCCCCCCAGAGGGGCGCGCCCCACTGTTTGAGAACCACTGCATTAGGATAACATGGGCTATTCACGCATCGCCATGGCAACCCAGTGAAAAATATGACATGGGTCCCATTGATTTTTTTGATCAGGATGACATGAAGAGTCATGGTGCCAAATTTCACATCATTCCATGAAACTAATACTGTCCCCATGACTGGGAAAAATTGGGAGGTTTCCCATTAGGATAACATTGGCTGTTTGGCGCATCGCCATGGCAACACGGTGCACAAAAACACATGGGTCTGATTGACTTTATTGATTGGGATGACCCAAAGGAATTTTGCGTCAAATCTGATAACATTTGGGAAAACAAAATTTTCAGCCCTCCATACAAATATATTTGTTATTCTGTAGGGGGGCGCTGTCGTGCCAAAATTCTTTCTTTCACAAACAGTAGAATAAGGCAGAAACGTTTTACAACTGATTCGAATTTGAGCTAAATTGGACTTTGTATGCACAAACGGGAGCAAATTTTGAAAATTATATATATATATATATATATATATATATATATATATATATATATATATATATATATATATATATATATATATATATAAAATCAACACCAGAGAGAGCCTACTTTGGATACATTCCCTGACTTGACTATTCCCCTGACTTTGTGACTTCAGGCAACACTTTCTAGAGAGAACATTTCCCAACGAACATTTTGTTTTTAGTTTATTGTGGCCCCATAGGTTTTAATTGTATATGTATTGTGCACTCCTTTTACATTATTCTAACTAAAAGTTCACATTTGACTACAATTACCCATGTCAATTTGGGTAATTGTACATGGAAAAAAGTAAAACATTGGTTTAATGTATAATTTATATCATAATCATTTACATCAAAATATTATTCTAAATAATATTATTCTATATTATTTATTATTATTAAATATTATTGATAATAATGATATATATTAAATTGGCCAAACTATATTTGTTTAATTTATAACAGTTAATACATTATACATTGGTTCAATGTTTAAAATTGAATTGGGTCAATTTAAAAAAAAAAAAAAAAAATGGCATTATGGGCCAGTTTAAAAATACTAAATTAAATTAACATACTTGTAATAGATTAACACAATGTAAAATTCTAAATTAAATGAATGTACATTTAATGGATTAATGAGGTTCATTGGTTCAACTTACAATTTATAACGCAATCATTTACATCTAAAAAGTCTTAGTTGTTCATAATGATGTCTATTACATTGGTCTAACCTGATTCTTATTGTCAGGAAGAATTGGTTCAAGATGAAAATTATGTTACCTTAATATTCAACTATATTAATTAATCAATTAATTGAGCAAATTTAAAACAATACAAGTTCTTTATGACACATTTCAACCCTCAATATTGTTGTCCTAAACTCTTAGTAAATACATAACACATTGATATTTTAGTTTTTTATTAACAGTGCATGCACAAAATTGACACTATACAACGTATAATATGAAAGCTATGAGTCTTCGAGGCCTGCTCCAAAAAAAAAAACAAAGTTTTATAAAGTATGGATATTTTTGTGGATTGTGAGTTACAAATGATCAAAAACAGCATTTTGCAGGGTTGACAAAGCTCTATATTGATGAAAGAAGTGGATTTGTGGAGCTGGACTAGAAGTGAGTCAAGCCTTACATTAACAAACCCAAATGTACTTTGGCATTCATTTTATTTGGGAAAGATCATCTCATGATGATTTAAAATTTTTACTCAGATTGTGTAATGGCAATTCCATTTTTAAAGAATATTAAATAAGCAACAGAGCGAGTTGTGCTAATAGAAAACAATCACAAATGCTTTTCAAAACAGTCTTTGCATCATTTATGGTTTAATAAAAAGATGGAAACTCTTTAAACAGTAGTAACCTTTTACTGGCCTAGGTGATTTTAAATGTATTCAATTTTAATAAGTATTGTTATTTACATCTTCTTTTAATCACGCAAATAAAATCCAACTTTCAGGCTCATTGCCATTGGTTACCACCGTTTCTTTCCTGCCATCCTGGTAGCCACAACAAAGATAATGGGTGCAGGAGCTTTACAAACAAAACAAATAACATTCACATTTTGTCTGCTGTAACTTTGAACAGCTTAATAGAGTTAAACAACAAAACTGTAAAATGTGTCAAACTGTATTAAAGCAGATGAATGAACTACTTGCGATGTAGCAAGATGCTGAGTTTGTGCACTTTTGTACTCATTCTTTTTCCATCTAGACCCAGAAGCACTTTTTGGATAAACTCACATGTCCGTTTGCACTTTTTAGGGTACCTCATATTAAGGGCGTAGATCAGACCAAAGAGCGTGACGACCCCTTTAATCGGTGACTGGACATTAGACTGGAGATCTGTAGATGTTGCAATGACTGCCATGGTCACCTCAATGTCACCATCTTGCAATGCCTGCAAAAGATGAGAATTAGCACAAAATATAATTCACACATAATGCATTTTTTTTAATAGTAAATTGAACCATGTCCTACCAAGCCATGCCCAATAGCCAAGCTACATTACTAACAATTAAAAAAAAGCTTTGGAACAATCCAATATTAATCTGCTACATCACTACTGTAAAAAATCTATCCCAATAGTGTCAGTAGACAATTTAAATGAACATTAAGTTCAGTAATTAGCATCTTATTTTTTTCCATCCCTTGAGACTTTCTGAAGGTAAATGCAGAACTAATTGAAAGTTCTAATGAAGTTGGCTTCACAAAATGCAAACAATTGTTTTTGTTGGGCCTTAAATAGCAGCTATAACGACTCAAATCTAGATCAAACATTTTAAAGTTGCACTATATGATTTTCTGATAAATGGTGTGAAATCTTATATTCTCAAGGGATATATTATTTTGTCTGAAATAATCCAACAACAACTAAGAGAAAGTCAGATTTCAACTAATGTATGTCAACATGGTCAATAATGCACCCGCATGTGTCTGCTCAAAATAAACTCCCTCAAATACTTAATGTAATAACATTAAACTGAAAAAATTCCAATTTTACTGTTACCATTTCTGAACGATTTGTGGCTTGAAAAGTGTAGTTAAAAATATATATGAATTTAAACCTCCTCCTCCTTTTTCTCGCTCTCACAAACCTTTTGGTCTCATTAGATTCACATGCATGTTTTATTGGTCCCTGCCACAGGTTTAGAACAGATTTTTCAAACACAAAAGTGAAGCACTGGTTTTATCCATGAACAGCCAATCAGCTTATCTCAAAAAATAATACAGCGAATCACTGGACACTTTCCTACAAGTTTAACAAAGCTCAATGAGGACATGTAAGGGTCAGATTTTTTTTTTTTTTTTTTCTAAAGCTTTACAAGGAAAACAAAAGGTACTGATAAGAAAATAAAGTTGGGTACACCAGTTTTAACACTTGGTTCACTAAATGGCTTTTTGTCACTGAAATATTTTGACTTGATGCTCTCTCTGGAATGCACTGCAATGTCATAGTGGCAATATTTGTTTGTATCGTCTCATCTGGTGGTAAAACATATGTCACATTGATGCCATGCACATGTTTCCTTTGAAATTAAACAAACTTAGGTGCAAACTAATGTTTTGCCCTAATTGTGACACTTACCTCCTGAGAATTGACCAGGTGTTTGCTTTGAGTCCCCGTTCAAGTGCTTGGGTGGGGAATGGGCTCCATGAGAAAGTTAGAAAAGCTGTTCGTCTGGAGAGGTCTCGGTCACGTTGCTGAAACTTGCACGAAGTATTCAAAACACAGGTGGCATAGTTTTCTTCTGTTGGTTATTGGACAGAGTCAAGTGAAGTTGTTGCTGGTGCTGCCCCCTGTGTTGGAGGGTTGACTTGGCACAGCGCATGATCAAGAAAGGCACAATGAATACATTGGGTCAATTTAACTATTGTGAACTACTGTTGCACTAGCCAAATTGGATGTACATAGAAAAAATAAATACAAACACAAGTATAAATCTGTATCATTAAAATTGAACAGACCAATTAAATTTTGTTAAATTAAGCCACTGGCAAAAAACCCCAAAACAAAACACATTGAATGAACAACAGCCATGTTTCACTTTTCAGTGTTGAGGTTGAGACGTATACATACCTTGAAGTGGGTTACATATAGATAAAGAACTTTAGGTAATGAAAAGGGGTAATAATGAAATATACTGTAATATAGTCATTCAAATTTCAGATTTCAGTTCAAATGTTAATGCTCCTGGACATGTTTGAAATATGAACCGAATCCAACAAACTTAAATCTCAAATCTAATCACATCTCAAATGGATATCCTTCCTAAACTCTTTGGCTTACTCACAACTTCTATTTCTATTGATACTTTGCAGCTCATTCCCTGTGGGGATCAAGCTAACTAGAGGTACTGCTCTGTCTGAAGCTCTGTTACTCAAGACTTTAATCTGGGCTTTGTTTTAACCCCCCCCCCCCCCCCCCCCAAAAAAAAAAAAAAAAAAAAAGAATTTTGCTTACTTCACCTGCTTTACATTTATATTGTATTTTATAACGACCAACAACCAAAACCTCATTATGAATTCAATAGATCTGACACCATGAAAGCCTGACTCACTCTGTAGATTTATTAGTTAGATCATATAACAGTTGTACCACAGCTGTATAAAGAAAAGGGTTAGTCACCGTTTGTCACAGCTCTTGTCCAGACATGAGCCTCCATTGAACACATTTGTACAAATCAAGAAGAGCCGCCACGCCCCAAAGATTAGCTTAAGCACGGATCAGAGCCACTGGAGATAACCATCTTTGATGAGGGGTTTGAGTTATAGTGATACTTTATAGCAACATCATGCTGGGGGAGATGCATAATGTTCATCAGTTGCCATGGAGACACAATGCACATACCGCCAAAAGGTTTTTAGCTAAAATCTCAAGAAAAAATACGAAATTGATATAAACAACACATTTTCAGGAGCCTGTGATCAATATTGGCATTCTGTTCCTTGTTAGAGGTTTGACTTTCAACAAAAAGTTGAGAGTGACTTATTGAAAAACTGTTGGCTAATGCTGGCTATTTTGGTAAAAAAAAAAAAAAAAAAATTCTTGAACACAGCTCTATGCTTGAACAAACACACTTTTCCTATTGGTCACATTCAGCAATGTTCTGAGTAGATTACATGACTCGTGCTAAAATGTTAATTGTAATCTTGCCCCATGAAAACTGTGATATTATTTAACCATAACCCTAAATACCATGATATGAGCTAACTCCACGGCTGCAATGAATAACTGACTAATCGTGATGTGTTGACTATAAAAAAATAATCGCAGTTGTATTTTGAAAATGTGAATTTAACACTGGAAGATAAAATATTTGTTTGAATTCTCTTGATTTATCCTTCAGAATAAAGAAATTAAATGTAGATACAAGTTGGAAAATTATACTAAATGGTAGAAGTGAACAATAGACACCTCTCTTAAATAATTACTTTACTAATAATAATAGGATGAAAAGATTTTAAAAAAATGAAGAAAATACTGACATTCCATGTCCCTACAGCCAGATGCTGTGTCTGTGGACCGGGTCATCTAGACACCCATCTTCGACCGCTGCCCAATGCTCTTCGCACCCGACCCCTGTGAGACCCTCTGCGGGTGGTGAGCACACAGGAGGGCGGACCCATGTCTTCCTTTCCGGCTGAGCCCGGCTGGGCCCCGTGGGCAAAGGCCCGGCCACCAGGTGCTCGCATTCGAGCCCCAACCCCAGGCCAGGCCTGGGTCGGGCCCCGGCTGCACCATGCTGGGCGACGTCACGGTCCTTGTTATTTTGCTTATCATAGGGGTATAAGGAACTGCTCTTTGATCTTTGGGTAATGACCGAAAGAACAAGACCGCGGATACGAGCGGCCGAAATGAGTTTCCTCCGCAGGGTGGCTGGGCTCTCCATTAGAGATAAGGTGAGGAGCTCGGAGTAGAGCTGCTGCTCCTCCATGTCGAGAGGAGGTGGCTCGGGCATCTATTCCGGATGCCTCCTGGACGCCTTCCTAGGGAGGTGTTCTGGGCATGTCCCACTGGGAGGACGCCCCGGGGAACACCCAGGACTATGTCTCTCGGCTGGCCTGGGAACGCCTCGGGATTCCCCTGGAAGAGCTGGAGGAAGTGTGTGTGGAGAGGGAAGTCTGGGCCTCCCTGCTGAAACTGCTGCCTCCGCAACCCGGCCCCGGATAAAGCGGAAGAAAATGGAATGGAGAAAATACTGAACATGTGCAACACAACTAAGTGATGCAGCGATGTTGCAGTGATGTAACATAACATCTGCCCAGGAACCACAGATGAAAAATAGCCCTTGGGCTAATTCTGGCTTATTTACATTGAAATGTTGATTAATATTCACTGTCCTGAAATAATATGCACTGAAATAAATATATGAAATAAATAAAACAATGTGCCAGTTGCGGTTTTCCCAAAATTACAAAACTGAAAAAGTCAATAATCTTAGATAGCCTATCTACAGATCTCAGAATTTTTCATCATTCTGCTGCTCGTTGGTGCCATAGTGAATAACAATTTTAAACTAATTATTATTTAATTTCAATATAAGCAAGTCATCAAAATGTTGCATTTAACAGCATGCTGAAATCGATGAGCACTTAAGTAAAAGTTACTTAAAAATATTAGTAAAAGGCAAAAGTTAAGAAAATAATCTACTTTCGGAAGTATTTTTTGTTTCAGGTAACAAGTAAAGTACTAGTACAAGCACCTTGGCACATAGGTCCAATATCATTTGTCATTATGACTGAATAATTGTAGTAGAGCTTTTATTGAGAAATGTGTGGTTTTATTGAAATGTCCTGAACAGAAGTGAGGAAATCCAGTGAGCACAAAGCAAAGACAAACACAAAGAACCTTTCAGAGAGACGTGCTTAATCCTGCACTGTTTTAAAATAGCAGCACAGGCACACAAAGAATACGTAATACCCATGCCACCCCCTGTTACCTCTGCGCTGTCTACTTTAACATGAACAAAGCTTCAATCTTTTTCTGAAAATCAAATTACACCAAAATATTTCATTGGTTGAACAAGGCTTACAGGAAGGCAGCAAAGGCCAAGTATAAGACCAAATGTAAGAGTAAACAAGCTTGCCGGAACAGTTCTTAACATGAAGTTAAAATGTATATATTTCATTCTTTCTTTTTTTTCTTTTTTTTTGAGACAAAAATTATGTACACTAGTTAGTTGTTATCCAGGATAATGTAACTGTCAAGCACAAAATACTTGCCTCTCACTAGAAAGTTGTATTCTGTAAGGTTCTTTTGTGTTAACAGTAACATGCATTTTCCCCAAATGTTGATCCCCCAATTGAGATCATTCCCGATCCTGGTCTCTGGCCTTTAGTCTGGAGTATGGTCTGTGGTCTGATTTCTGATGTGGACTCTCGACTTTGGTCTCTTATCTCCAGTTTGGTCTCTGGTCCGGTCTCTGGTCTCTAGTGTGGTCTCTGGTCTGGTCTCTAGTCTCTGATCTAGACTCTGATCTCTAGTCTCTAGTGTGGTCTCTGGTCTGGTTTCTAGTCTCTGATCTAGACTCTGATCTCTAGTCTCTAGTGTGGTCTCTGGTCTGGTCTCTCATCTCTGGTCTGGTCTCTGATCTAGACTTTGGTCTATGGCCTCGTCTCTGGTCTCTGGTCTGGTCTCTGATCTGGACTCAAGAATCTGCTCTCTGGTCTCTAGTCTGGAGTCTGCTCTCTTGTCTGGTTTCTGGTCTCTAGTGTGGTCTCTGGTCTGGTCTCTAGTCTCTGATCTAGCCTCTGATCTCTAGTCTCTGGTCTGGTCTCTGATCTAGACTCTGGTCTCTGGTCTGGTCTCTGATCTGGACTTTGGTCTATAGCCTGGTATCTGGTCTCTGGTCTCTGGTTTCTAGTCTCTAGTCCGGACTTGCAGAGACCTTACAGTGTTTACTCTCCTCCTCTGTAATCCTTTGCATTGTGGCCTAAAGGCGTGGACAGTGCAGATTAGCATTGGGCCTGTAGCAGCACGTAGCGTCTTGGCTAAGACACTACTTCAAAGACTACACTGGTGGCTAAAACTGTCAGAAATCAGCTACAGGCAGATTTGATTTAACTTTCACAACTCATGTGTCAATTCAAGGACTTTAGGTCAAATCTGTTCCTGCCTCATATGTTTCGTTCATGGAGGAATGTATCTAGGTTTCTGACTTGCCTTAAAAGTAACTAAGAGAGGATTCTTAAAATGTATTTTTACAGTTTTTATCTAAATGTGGTCTGCGAGATGAATTCCAATCAAAACACATCACAATTAGCAAATCGCAATGACTGTGAGTTTTGAAGTACCATAATTTCTCCCACAAACAGCAAAATCTCCTGTCTTATTCTGTGTAAAACTGCTAACCCTGTAGTTTAGATCTGTCTGTCTCTCTCCCACTCTCTCTCTATCTCTCTCTGTCCCTCCCCCTCTCCATCAGAGCAGTCCAGGGTCTATGGGTGAGTGTGTCTGTGACTTCCTCCCTCACACACACTCTCTCTCTATATATCTCTCTGTCTGTCTCCCACTCTCTCTCTCCATGAGAGCAGTACTTCTGTTGTGACACACCTGTGTTCTACTCAGTCACCCCTGTTCAGACATGACTCGCGCCTTAGCAGAAATACAATTCTATCGCTCATTTCTCTCTCTTCTTCTATTTTCCCTCTCTCTGCTCTCTCTCTCTCTCTTCTTGACCTCTCCTCTTACGCTCATCCCCTTCACATTTTACTTCTCACTCGTATTCTCTCTCAGTTTTCTATCCCCATTTCTCTCACTCTCTCCAATTCTCACCTTTGTCTCTGTTCTTAACCTAAAACCTTAACCTCACCTCTCTAACTCTATCTCTCCCCTCCGTTTTCCTTCATTCTCTCTTTCCTCTCACCCTCCTCCCTCTTATCACATCTCTCATCTTGCTCCCCTTTTCTCTCTCATCTCAACCTCCTTCCCTTCCTCTTTCTCACCCTCACTCCCTCTCTCCCCTACCTTTTTATGTTTTCTCTCTCTGCCTCCCTTTTTCCATTCTCTTTCCTCTCATGGCCCTCCCTCTTATTGCATCTCTCTTTTTTCTCTCACAACTTTTTCTATCTCTTTTGCTTTTTTCTCCCTGTCTTGTATCTCGGCCCTCTTTCCTCTCCTCTCTCCATCTCTCCCTCCCACTTTCATTCTCTCCCTGCCTGATGATGGATGGAGTAGTGTCTAGCCACAGGGAGCAGGCGACTCATTGACAGGCATGTTAAAGGCTTTGGAGAGCCTTAATGTAAATGACCCACAGGAGTCTCCGTTAGAGACCCATTTAACTCAAATTAGATACTAAAGAATAGATTATAGACCAATACCGATTCCATTCCTGATTTCTTACTTTTTTCCATGTGTCTCACAATTAATTAAAAGTTTCAGATCATCAAACAAATGTAAATTGTAAATTAAACAAAGACAACCCAAGTAAACATAAAATGCAGCTTTTCTGTGATGCTTTTATTTAACACTAAAAATATATATATATAAATAAATAATAATTGAAAAAGTAATTGCCCCCTTTGTTAAATGATGAGGTAACTGTGATTAATCATATTATTGTGGAAAGCTGAGTTCAATTTCATAGCCACACCCAGGCCTGATTGCTGCCAGATCTTTCAAATCAAGAGATCACTTAAATAGAACCTGTCTGACAAGGTGAAGTGTGCCATTTTGTACCCAAGACATCATTCCGCGATCCAAATAAATTCAGGAGCAGATGAGAAGAAAAGTAAAAGTCTGGAAAAGGTTTGACCTCCAGCGAACCATGGTGAGAGCCATTATCCACAAATGGAGAAAGCATAGTACAGTAGTGAACCTTCCCAGAAGTGGCCGGTATAGGTGGAAATCACGGGGAGGATGGGGGTCTGGACCCCCCTTCCCCTTTGCTGACTAGTGTCCCCCTCTCCCCTCTTACTTTCCTCCCTTCCCCTTGCCTTAATGCTTTATGACAAATAGTGAATTATGGTAAAACTTGATTGTATATTAGATAAATAAGTCTGAAAATGAAAAACCGATCACCCCACCCAGTTGTTACACATTGGTTTAGTCCGTTTCTCCGGCGACATGTCAGGGCTGTACATTTGCGAAAATGTGTCGAGCATTTATTTAGCTAATACCAATCAAGCCTCACTGTATCATTCAGAAAGTCACTTTTTAAAAAAAAATTCTGCTCCATTACTTTATGTAAAATATGTCAAATGTTCACAGTAATGCTCAAACATGGTGAATTGTGAATGTTAAAAAAGCATCCATTGTTCAGCTTGTTTTTAGAATAATAACTATGGGGCAGAAATTTTAATTATGGGGGGCCTCCATAATCTCATCTATTACAAAAAACATAACATATATTTGTCATATCGCCCAGTCTTAGAAACAGTAACATTTTTGTTCCTGAAATGTACATCAAAATGCTTACTGTACACATCCAAGTATCATGTCACTTTCTCCCCCTGGATAGATATGTAATATCAGGTTTAACTAATGGAACCATTTTGAAGTCTTTGTCGACAGCTGAGATCTGACACCTCCTGCAAAAACCTCCTGTATCCAAAGATTGTCAAGAGTTATGCATAATTAGTGTCTTTAAACTCTACCGGTAAAATACAGTAATATGGAGCTACAGCTAATAGTTGTTCCCATAAGATAATAAAAAAAATCTCTAAATCAAATGAAAATATCCCTGATATATGTAAAATGATGCCTGTTGGCCTTTGCCCTTGAATTGCCCTTAGCTTGTGATTGTTAAGGGTGTCTTGTTTAACATTTAAAACATCTAGGACCATCTGATCATCGTGATCAACCCTACATGCCACCACCAGAAAGTTACTTATTGTGTCTTTAATGTCAAACTTTATAATATTACAATATAATATTACTGACGTTATTTGCATTGTCATATATTGTTCTGCATTGTTGGGTCAACCTGATGAGTTCCACTTTAAACTGAAATAGACAGACATACCGTGTATTTGTGTGTATGTGAGAACTGCTCTGGGAATGTCGTGAATTAACTGCCTTCTGGGATGAATTAAGTTGAAGTCAATTTTTAATCCTGGTCCAATCTTGGTTTAGTCCCTGTTTAGTCCCACTTTGGAGATTGTGCTTGTGAACCATAGATTGTATAGGGATGGACATAGCTAAGGTGCTAGTCGTTAAGTTTGAAAAATAAAGTAAGCATGGGCATGCTTATGGCTCCAATTCACTTTCTATTTAAAATTAAAAAAAAAAGCTGTGTCTGTAACTGCTACTGTGAGGCTCATCATTCTGATCTTAAAATAGTCATATTCACCTGTGCCACGTGATCTTGCATTTTTTTTTTTTTTTCACTATTTTGTTTGTAAATCAAGATATGAACATTAATAACAGGCCAATGAGAGGCCTTCTTTCCCCAAGATCACTCTCGCTAGCATGAGCAACAGCATTGATTGACAGCTCCGGATTGGCTTTTTTGTTGCTATGATACTCAGAATAGCAAATATGAATCTTGGCTCCAAATTCGGCCCTATACCTCCTAACCTCAATGAGCTCCATTTGGCTGGAGCCAAACACTATGGGGGACGTCACAGTCCCTTAGTCCACTTCGTTACACAGTCTATGGTAGACATGGGCAAACTACAGCCTGGAGGCCACACACGGCCCTTTGGGTTTATTAATATGGCCCAATGAACGTGACTAAATGATTAAAATAGGTAAGGGTAAACCTTGTTCTGAGTTTTTCTGCTGTGTTTATTTAACTTAAATTAAAAGATTTTCTGTCAAATTTTAGAACCCATTGTGGCCCGTGTGTCAAAAAGTTTGCCCACCCCTGGTCTATGGTGTGTACATACCCCCAAATCATACTTCTAATAAATAGCTGTACTCTACAATGGCTTGGGACTGTCGAAATATGTACAATATAAACTGGATCAGATTTTTACCTGTTTTGGGGTCCACACTGAAGTATGCCCGGTGTGCTTCGAGGATGTCATACGTGATCTGACCATCGGAGGAGCTGTCTGCATCTTTGGCCTGGACCTGGACCACAGACGGCACCTGGGGCATGTTTTCTGGGACAGAGCCGAAGTACATGGGCTGGCTGAGCTCCGGAGCATTATCATTCACATCCATCACCTCAATGAAGACGTGACACCAAGAGGTGAGCGGTTCAGTACCGAGATCTGTGACATACACTGACAGCCAGTAGTGAGGGGTGGTCTCTCTGTCCATTACCTCTGTGGTACGGATCACACCTAGGAACAAAATACAAGAAAATAAGACAGATAGATACGATGAATGAATAAATTAATGAATAAAGACAGATGTATACACAAACAATAACATGGAAAGTCTGACTTATTTTAACCTTATTTTAACTAGATCCATCTACTTCTGTCTTCTACTAGTGAAATATTAATGGTGTAGTTGGGTCACTCTTTTAATTAGGATCCGGGATTAGGAACAAGTTAGATTAAAAAACCTAATTCCTCCTTTTGCAGTTTAAAAAACCTGCACCACAGCTTTAAGACAATAGTGTAAGCAGTATATTGTAGGCAGTATGGACTCTGCAGTTTCACTCATTCAAAATAACATGTCGTAAAAGATTAAAGATGAACTTTGTAACTTTTCTGGAGGAGTGTTTACCACCTGCTTGTCTCCATGGAAACATTATTGCTTTTCATCTGTATGGAATTTCATGTGGTGTTTTTGAGCAATAAAAAATTGAATAAATGCAAGATAGATAAGTTTAATGCCATACTGTGGAACATTAAAATCTACACAATGACAAGCAGTTGGTATTTCCCCCCACCTCAAAAGTTACACAGCGCAACTGTAAATTGAAAACCTTAGAATGTGAATGTCTATAAACACCTTTGCAGCAAGATTTTTCTATTTAAACTGTGGACTTTAAAACAGAGAGAAATTAAAAGAGAATAATTTTCTTGTAGGGTAATAAAAGAGTCCACTTTCCGCAGTATGAAAAACCTTTATTTGAGTTTGAATATGTTTCTAGTAGCAACATGTTGATGTTGATCCACGCCCTCCTTTAATTCCTGAATCTCCTTTAATTCCTCAAAGGCTTCAGGGAAAAAAACAAAAAACAAACTCTGAATGTTTGTTTTTCTGGAACAATCTGGTAAAAGCCATTCAAACTGTCACTGTTTTTGATCTGTTACCTTTATCTTTTGTGCGGCAACATAATAGTATGGGTAAGAAATTGTTTGCAGAAAGATATGTTCTAAAACCAGTAACTTGATAATGCTAATATTTTCTACCAAGTCACTAACATTAGATATTTGTAGAGATCACTTGGCTGTGTACTGCCAATCATCTACTGTAAAATCAATGCATGAAATAAATCACATTTTAATCAAGATGAAGATTGTTTTTTTCTTTTTTTAATGCAGAGGTCCATAGTCAATCCTTTGTCAATACAAGCCTGGGAACCCATCTTTGTGATCTTGTTGCTAGTCTTGGTCAGGACTAGCTTAGCTGGAGGATTGTATATGGTGTATGTTTTGGGTTGATGGGTGAAACCGGAGTGCCTGGAGGAAACCCACCCAGACACAGTCAGAACAGGAAAGCTCTACAAAGAAAGGCTCAGACGACCCAGGATTCAAACCCAGAACCTTCTTGCTGTGAAGCATGAGTACTAGCCTCTCAGCCACCGTGCTTACAAACATTATGCAAAATCTACTCTAAATACAAGTTAACTTATCAACTCGTCAACTTGTCTATGCATTAAATCATGTGGCACGTGAGCTTGGCTTAGCCTAAGAAACCATCTTTAAAACTTATGATTTATTTTAGCATGGTCCTTTATGACAGCACACTCCACCTGCCCTGATGTTATCTTATAGCTCCAAAGTGCAAACTCTGGAGCTATAAGATAACTGAAGGGGATGGTGGGTGCAACTGAAGGGGATGTTAAAAAAAGGAAATGTCAAGTTGTACAACCCTGAGCACGTCCTGCTACAAAAGAAAATTATGACTGTAGAATGTTGGCATTGTTGTTTTAATCATTTCATATTGATCTAAGGAGAACTTTTGACCTGCAAAGAAGACTGCACTTATTACAAATCATTTGAATTTGAAAGCACTTTTTCAGAAAAAGTAAAAATTGTTTCAGACATTAATCTAAAAGGCAATGTGACCTGAGGCTATGGTTTAACAATCTGTTCAATGAAGACAGCTGGATGGAGGCAAACTATTTAAATGTAGACAAAGTTAATTAATAAAACAATGATATATGCATGTAGCAAAAGCTAAAAAGGGGTTGTCAAACTGAGGTACAAAGTCCGATTGGGCTCAAATTCAGTTGTAAAATTTTCTTGCCTAATACTACTGTTTGTGAAAGAAATTAAATTGGCACAATAGCGCTCCCTACAGAATATCAAATAAATTTGTATGGAGGGCTGAAAATTAAGTTGATGACAAGTGCAGCCCAAAGCCACAAGAAAACAGAGACTAGTGGTGTGTTAGCACCAGCCTTAAGGAACGCTGAGTGCGGAGCACGGCCCGCGAGGGCCGTTTGATGCCGTTTGCGGCTTTAATTTTTTTATTTTTGCAAAATTAACATTTTGATGAACACAAGCAGATGGCAGATCCTCCACCAGAACATAGTACACAGAGCTACTTAGCGTACAAGGATTCATTCATGAGTTCTAGCTTTTGTTTTAAGGCAACATTTTGAGGCCTTTTTCCCATTCAAAAGATATACTTCGTTTTAGATTGTTAATCGCTGTGGCAGCATTCTCATCATTTTAAAACCCACAAAATAAAAACATAACTTGTATTCTTTACCTGATTCTTCATCAATGGTGAAGAGTCCGATTCCGGAGCCATCGTGAATGTGGTACCTCACGACTCCATCTTGCCCCAAATCTTTGTCTGAAGCCGTTAACATCACTACGGAAGTCCCAACTGGGGAATCCTCCATTAGCAATGTATCATAAACAAACTCTGAAAACACAGGTCTATGCAGATTCTCATTTACATCCAGCACCTCTATCTCCACATAACAAGATGAAGAAAGAGACCTGGGCTGCCCGTGGTCCACTGCTCGGACTGTGAGGTTGTAAGATGGCCTCCGCTCGAAATCCAACTCTCTCTCCAAAGTCAACGCTCCAGTGGTGGAGTCTAGATGAAATATCCCATTTTCTGTGTTTTTAAGATTGTACAAAACATGTCCGCCATTGCCAAGATCCAAATCAATGCTCTCCAACCAAACCAGAAGAGTTCCGACTGGTACATCTTCGGGTACTTTGATTTTGTAAACTTTTGGGGTGAATTTTGGGGGATTGTCATTAATATCTTCAACAACAACGACCAAATCAAGTATTGAAAACAATTGTGGTCCGACTTTTGCTTGGTCTCTTGCTTCAATTTTTAAGTCATGTCTTGGCAAAGTTTCTCGGTCCAATCGGCTTGTTATGGCAATCTCTCCAGTAAGTTTGTCAATTGTAAACAAGTCAGTAGATGTCAGTAGACTGTACTGTATATTCCCATTGGTCTCGCTATCAGAATCAATAGCTCGAGCTGTAAAAATGACTGAATCAGCTTTGATATTTTCAGGAATCCTAATTACAAATCTCGGTGGGGTAAAAACAGGTGGATTGTCATTGACATCCATTACATTCATAGCAATCAGCTTCCAAGCTAATTTCGGTGGCATTCCCAGATCGGTGACGGTGATGTTTAAAATGTAAAATTCCTTAGCCTCATGATCTAGAGGGCAAACTAGTTTCAAGTCGCCAGAAAATGTGTCAATAACAAAACAACCATCTTCGTTCCCACTTGAAATTGCGTAGACAAGTTTTCCATTCATTCCTATGTCATCATCAGCAGCTTTTAACTGCACAATAGTCGTATTTAATGGGTAATCTTCCACTAATTCTATGGACCCAGGAATGCTCAGGTTGAACTTAGGAGAATATCTATTTGTAATGTATTTGTCAGAAAATGCCTCTTCCTCTTGGTTGGTTAAAATTGGTTTGATAGATTTGATTAGCTTGTCTGTAACTTGCTGAAAAATCCCAGTTTCTTGGCAATGAAAAGTAGGCTCGTCTCCTGTATTTGTGACAGTAATTCTGACTATAGAAGCTTCAGATTTGTGTTTTCCATCTGTCGCTATAATTTTCAAATTAAAAGCATTTGAATATGGTGGTATTGGCTTGTTAAGCTTGATAACACCCAATGAATCTGTTGTAAACATGTCATGTTCATTGCCTGATTCTATTACATATTTTAGTTCTTCTAACTCATCCAAGTCTATAGCAGATAGTTGGACAATTGTGTGCCCTATTGGTAAGTCAATAGGTATAGTTGTATTGCAGTCTATTCTTTCAAACAATGGTACGTTATCATTTATATTGTTTAGAGTGATAGTAACAGGGCATTCGCTAACTTGACTAAACGGACTTCCGCTATCCGATGCCCAAATCCTAAGGTGATATTGTCTTTTCATTAACTCATAGTCTAAGTGTTCTGAGGTTGATATGATGCCAGTAAATGGGTCTATTGCAAATGGCACCGGGTTTGAATTTGCAATTGAATAAGTTACCAATGCATTTTTGCCTAAATCTTTATCAGTAGCACCGACTTTTAAAATACTGCTACCAACTGGACTATTTTCATCTAATGTCACTTGGTACAAATTTTTCATGAACTGTGGTGTGTTGTCATTTTCATCTATAATCTCAACTACAATATGAGTTTTGGCTTCTCCGTTATTCACAATTGCGTCAAATTCGTACCAACGTTTTGTTTCAAAATCAAAATAATCTTTGGTTATGATCATGCCATTTTTGCTATTTATCTTGAATTTGGTTGAATCTGGGTTAGCTTTTATGCTATAGGTGACATTGTATGATTCAGGCATAATTGAAAGTTTAACGACATGCGTTTTTGGTGGTGAAAATTCACTTAAAGCAACGATGTAAGTATCTTCTAAAAATGTCAATGGCATGTAATGAACTGGTGGTATGTAGACTTGCATGATTGGAGATAGCAAACTTGGAAAGCTATTATCATTTGCTTGTAAGGACAGATTTAAACCATGAGGTATTTGTGACCAACAAATTTTCTTAGTGGATATTATTTGAAAATCACTGCCTTGGACTCCTAAAGGAATTATGTCAAAAAACTTGTCAACATCCCCTTCAGTGATATGTAGAGACTGCACTGGTTTGATCCCTGGTTCAACGTGGACATTGATAGTAACTTTGCCATCAGATGAAATTGCAGGTTTTGGAGTTGGTGTAATAACTGGGTGTGTTTTATTTGTTTTTTGTACATTTACTACCACTCTTGCCATGTTACCAAATTTCTGAATGCCTGAAATCTTCTTGGTTCGATCTTCGGCTAAAACTGTAAGATCATATTTTTCATTTCTAGTATGGTTTAGCTTCTTGGACAAGCTAACTGTTCCCGTAAATGGGTCAACAGTAAATGGATGAGAGTGAGTTGTGAACAAATAATAAAACTCTGCATTGCTTCCCAAATCTGCATCAGTAGCACTCACTGTGGCCACGCTACGTTGCAGAGGTGAATCTTCGCTAATCACTACGTGATAAGATGCGGGATAGAAAAGCGGCTTTAAGTCATTCGTGTCTAAAACTTGGACAGTGACTTTTGTTTTGGTTTTCAAATCAAAAGTGCTTTCTGTTGCCTCTACAGTAAGGGCGTACATATCTTGAACTTCCCGATTAATAGAAGCGGAGAAACTAACCCGCGTTTTGATCCTTAGAAACGCAAAATCTCCAACTTTGAGTGCTTCAGCTTGGAAAAATTCTTCGTCATCACCAGAAACAATATTGAACTTGATGTTCCATAAAGGATTTATGAGTTCGATGCCCATTTTGATTGGTGTTTCTATGTAAGTGCGAGGGGCGGGGTTTTCAAAGATGGTGGTGTTATAGAGAAGATGGGTGAACTTCATTGGAGAGACGTCTTTGTTTCCATGACATAATGAGAGGTGGAGAAGGAAGAAAAGGAATAATGCAAGGAGCATTGTTTTGTGGGACACCATCTTGGAGACTGCCAGGACCTGAAAAGAAAGAGAGAGTTTCAATTTCTCTGCTATTTTCATTGTGCAATCCCATATTCGATATAAAAAACTCTGAGAAAAGTTTATCACTTAGACAGCCCATATTATTTTTTGGAGATAAAGTTTGCAATTTAGCATGGTTTAAACATGTACAGAAAGCATAGATTGTATAAAAAAAGTGAACCAACAGAGTGTGACGTCACCCATGGTGTTTGGCTCCAGTCAAATGAAGCTCCTCAAGGCTAGCAGTTATAGTGGCAAATTTGGAGCAGAGTTCCATATTTGGAATTCTGAGTTGAGCCAATCCAGCTCGAGGGTTTTCTGTCAATCGAACCGTTTGTTAACACTAGCAGGAGCGACCTACAGATATAATAAGAACTGTCAAATAAAGTCTGACATGTTATCATTAAACCATATTAAACAACTGCTGTTGCTATCATCTTGTACATCTGCAGACAAACCCACCTGAAATAGACTACCACTGCGAGCCAAAGTTACACAATAGCTCCAGTGTACAGAGGGAAAGTGGGTACAGCATGAATCTTCACGGGTCTCAACTTGGTCTCAAACACACGGGGAGTTCATTGTTTAAAACCACAGAGCCAGTCAAGCTTTTATTCTAATCGTGATATTGGATATAGAGCTGAGCAATTTGGAGAAAATATCTAATTGTGACAGTCATTGAGATTGCCCTTAAAGGTTCTATATTACACCAAACTCACTCGCGTTAGCTTAAGGCCATGTAATAAGGCTGTTACCTCCTCATATCTGGAGTTGTGTCAGTGTAGACCCTCAGTCGTCTAGGTCTGATCCATAGCAAAATAGACGTCTTCACTCTAACAACAATTTGTCCAGTTGAGAGACTAATGGGCTCGACACACAGGCAGTGACTAACGACAGCATGCAGCAACACTCATCGCATGGGCTTTAAAATCAAACACACGGGCAGTGACAAACGGCAGCGACTAGCGGCAGCGACTAGCGGCAGCGACTAGCGGCAGCGACTAGCGGCAGCGACTAGCGGCAGCTTGTCAGGTTGCGCTCTGTCCCAGAGCGGATCGCGAGCCTCCTGCACATCTAATTGGCTGTTTATTTGGAGGGAATTTTGAGGTTGCAATAGCAGTAGATGGGAAAAAGACGCTAAAATGAAATCTCAGAAAGAAAAAAACATGCCTTTATGTTATGTTTTTCCCCCATATGGTCATTATGTTTAATGAAAAAACCTTAGATAAATCTATTTTTTAATGTTTAATCAGTCTTTAATACATTTGGTTACTAGCCTCCATAAAGTTATCTGGATTAACAAATTTGCGAATTTTAACTTACCACTCATATTCACCCTGGCACCAATGATTTTCCAGGCAGTTGCTTTTTTTTAATATATCTCTGTAATCTTTTTGAGATACGTCAAAAAGAACTGGGAAATCCGACACGGCGAGAATGAGTTTCGACTCCATGATGTTTCTGAAGTGGACAATGCATTGGCTCATCAATCAAACTCTCATTGATTGGCTGTTGTGCAAGTGACAGCGATAAAAGTAGAACATTTTTCAACTTCCATTAATCGTGTCGCAGACCCGCGTGTGCACGTCAACATGCATGAGTGTGAGGTTTTCACGTGCACGACTTTCATTTGTCGCAGAGATGAGAGAGACTGGCGATTTTCGCAGTGTCGCACAGATTCCATTGGAAATAAATGGAGAGCAAGCGACGTCGCTCCACGTGTGTCGAGCCCATTAAACTGTGTGTCTTTGTGTAACCTTTTATTACTGATCTTGTCTACATTTCCAAAATTTGTGATTCTTGTTTTAATAATAGGATTCTGTTCAATGTTCACATTTTAAACACACCCAGAAGAATTGTCAAAAAAACTGATATATGAATTGACAAATGAAGAATATATATATATATATATATATATATATATATATATATATATATAGATATATATATATATATATATATATATATATATATATATATATATAGATAGATAGATAGATAGATAGATAGATAGATAGATAGATAGATAGATAGATAGATAGATAGATAGATAGATAGATAGATAGATAGATAGATAGATAGATAGATAGATAGATAGATAGATAGATAGATAGTTCCCTTTTCGTGAATGTTTTTTTTTTTGTTTTTGAGATATTGGTATGGACCTATGGAATGGACATATGATCTGCAGTATTTATTTTTATTAGAACATAATGATGTCTATAAACTATGGTTTGGGGTGGTTATATGTGTGGGCGTGTGTGTGGGTGCATGTGAGTGGTTGTGAACATGTGAGTGTGCTTGGGTGGATGGGCAGTGTACACATACTGTGTTGTTTAAGATGGACTATAATCAAATCAATGATGATGACGCTTAGAGATACTAATAGTAAAGCATGTCAGCTGTATTCTAGTTATGAAAGTTTTTGTGTTAAGGATGATAATTTGGAATATAAAAGGAATGAGTTTGGTAATGACATAGATCCTGATAATAACTTTTTCAATAGTACAAAAGATAATATATGAATATATGAATACTACACTGATGAGCAATTTAAAAAATGTTAACACTGAAAAAAGCTTTACCATAATACATTTTAATAGCAGGAGTCTACATAAAAAATTTAATAACATTAAAGAATATTTGAAGCAATATAACAAATTTACTATTATTGCAATGTCGAAGATGTGGTTAGATATAGAGAAAGGTCATAACGTGGAAATGGAGGGATATGAGTTGTTTACGTTACACAGGACCTGCAGAAAGGGCGGAGGAGTAGCTCTGTACGTAGATACTGACTGCAGAAGTAATATTATTGATAGTATGTCAACTACAATAGATGGAATTATGGAATGTCTAACAATTGAAATAACTGTAGAAGCAACAAAGAATGTAATAGTGAGCTGTCTGTACAGAACACCTGGATCTTGTCTAGGTACATTTAACCACAAAATAGATAGTTTATTTAGTAATATAAATAAGGTGCACATAGTATTTTAAGTATTAAAGTATTAGTATTAGTATTAAACCCCCACTTAAACACCAAGACAACAGATTTCATTACTACAATGTACAGCAACAATTTATTCCCAGTTATCACTAAGTCAAGTAGGATTACAGTTGATACAGCTACATTAATAGATCATATTTTTATAAACACAATAGGTAGTCAAATAACAGCTGGATTACTTATTAACGACATCAGTGACCATCTTCCTGTTTTTGGTATTTTCCATCAACATCTTAAAATAGATAAAATTAGAACCGTTGACTATAAAATAATTAGATGCAGAACACCTGAAGCCATGGCTGCCCTCAAAGTGGACCTAAGGTCTATGCCACTAGTGACCCTGATAGGTCATATAATGTCTTCATGCCAGTGTTACTTAAACTCTATGATAAGCATTGTCCACAAAGAAAAATCTTACTTAATAATAAAAATAGACAAAAAAAACCCAACAACCTTGGATCACTAAGGGCATAGAAAATGCATGTAAAAAAAAAATCATTTATATAAATTATTTATAAAATATAGAACAAAAGAAACTGAACATAGATATAAAACATATAAAAATAAATTAACAAGCTGCCTATCCAGGTCGTCATTGTAAATGAGAAGTTTTTCTCAATTGACCTACCTGGTTAAAGATTGAATAAATAAATAAACAAATATTATAAGCAGCACAGATCTAATATCCAACAGACTTGGAAAATACTAAACACAATAATTAGAAATGGTACTGAAAAAGCCCAATACCCAGTCCATTTTGTCAAGGAGGGTATAGTAATACATAAAATCAAAGAACTGACAAATGCATTTAATAACTTTTTTTAAATGTAGGGTCCACCCTTGCAAATGAAATTATAGAGCCCAGAGAAATGGAAGGGTTAAATGAGGTGATTATACAACGAAATACAAATTCTATGTTTGTAAAGAATGTACATGAAGATGAAATTATACAAATAGTAAGTAAATTTAAAAATAAGAAGTCTACTGACTGCTCCGATATAGATATGTTATTGATTAAAGACATTATACGCTGTATAGTTTAGTCTTTTACCTACATCTGTAATCAATCCTTTACTACTGGCATCTTCCCAAGTAAAATGAAAACAGCCAAGGTAATTCCCATATTCAAAAATGGTGACCGACACCTGTTCACTAACTATAGACCCATCTCATTACTCTCGCAATTTTCCAAAATATTAGAAAAATTGTTTGTAGTAAGGCTTGATAGTTTTGAGAAAAATAATTTATTAAGTAACCATCAGTATAGGTCAAACAGGTCCACTTCGATGGCAGTCATTGAACTAGTGGAAGAGATAGTAACAGACAATAAACAATATACAGTTGGAGTTTTCATAGACTTAAGCATGGCCCTTGACACCATTGACCATAAAGTAAAAAAAAATGGAAAGGTATGGTGTCAGAGGCACTGCACTCACCTGGTTAAATAGTTATCTTAGTAACCGACATCAGTATGTGCATATGAACAATTTTAACTCAGATAAAAAGACGATTACACACGGAGTTCCACAAGGTTCCATTTTGGGACCAAAATTGTTCATTATCTATATAAATGATGTAGGTGACATATTGAAAAACGTAAAGTACATGCTGTTTGCAGATTATACCAGCCTCTACTGCTCAGAAAACTACATATAAATGATGTAAAAACAAAAATATCAAAAACTATTGCTATAATGTGTAAAATGAAAACTTTTTTAAACCAAAAATCATTGTTTATATTATATTGTTCTCTTTTCCTTCCATACCTTAATTATTGTGTGGAAATATGGGGGAACAATTATAAATCCAATATGAATCCAATATTTTTACTTCAAAAGAAAGCGATTAACATTGTCAATCAGGCAGAATATTATGCACCCACTAACCCACTCTTTATTAAACTAAAAGCATTAAAACTAAATGATGTGATTGACTTTAATACAGCAGTTGTTATGTATAAGGCCCATAACCACATGCTTCCACACTGTATCCAGGAGCTGTTCAGACCTAGAGAGAGTCGCTATAATCTGAGGGGAACTGGGATCTTCCAAAAAACTATGGCAAGAACTACGAAAAAACCTATGTGCATCTCAATTACAGGGGTTAATTTATGGAATCGTTTGGATAATGAATTAAAAAGCTGCACTTCAATTAAAGTATTAAAAAAAATGTACAAATAAAAATTCTAGAAAAATATAGAGCAATAGTATAACTGTTACTATGACAATTGAACTGAACATTAATGAACATAGTATAAACTTAATTACATAATATAAATTATGTAATAAGAAAACAAAATAGTAAAAATAATAATGATATATTGATGATTAAAAATAACACCTATGATCATGATAATAAGGACTACTAATGATTATATATATATATATATATATATATATATATATATATATATATATATATATATATATATATATATATATATATATATATATATATATATATATATATATATAAACCCAGAGGTAACCGTATGAATACAAAAACAAATGTATTTCTTCTGTATTGTATAATTATTTGAAATTGTTGTGTTTTCTCTTGTTGTGTATATTGTTATTTATATATGGAATTTGGCAGGCATAAATAAGCTTAGCTTCAGCCAATGCCTTTCAGTCACAATTGGACGGATTCTGTGTGCGTGACTGTGACATTGTTTTGTTTGTTTTTCTGTGTGTGTCTGAATAAACTAACTAACTAACTAACTAATTTAATACATGGCATTTCAGAACAATGTACAGATCTAAACTACAGGGTTAGCAGCTTTTATGCAGAATGAGATTTTAAATTATGGTACTCCGTTGCTATTGGCTTATTGTGCCCAATCAAATTGTGATTTTGATGTGATTGTGATTAATCTTGCTGCCCTAATTGGACCAGACGAAAAATTATGGTTGATAACTTAACTGTGACTAAACCAAGACTAAAACAAGATCAAGTCTAAACCAGGACCAGGACTCCCAGTGATACAGGGAAATATTTGGACAAGATACACTTTACCAACTTAATACTGAAAATGTTGTTTACATAATTTTTCCAAGTATGATTTTTGTAGCACATGTTTATCAAAAGTATGTTTTATGTTTACAGTAAAGAAAACAAATGAAAGGGTGAACATTAACATCAACACAGCAGTTTTCTTAAAAATATATTTTTCATTTACAGCCAAACCTCCACAATTTTAGATTAAGAACATTTTACTCATCCCAACATGATCCCTACTCATTCTTTACCCAATGTCAAACCCTGGCTTCTCTTTCTTGAACAAAACAATTTGTGCTAAGCTTATGTTAGCACAGACTTTGCAGAGCTGAGACAGTGGGCGGAGGAAATTTGATCCACACTAATCAGCCGTAAAGTCGTAAAGTGGTTTTATAAACAACTGGGAATATGCTCTAATGTTGTAGTTGAAGCTTATGAGAGTTTCAGACATGAATGTTTTCCATTGCTCTGAGCTGTCTGTGTTTATGGCGTAAGTTTAAATACAGGCATTGAAGACTCTTAATTAAAAGTGAAAGTACAGTATGTAACTTTCTAGGAGGTGGCACAACACCTACATCATCCATGTAAAGTTAAAACCACACTTTAGAACATTCTCCATGGTTATAGATAACCCCCCCCCCCCCTCTCTCTCACCAAAGACCAGAAATCCATTATTAGTTTGGATTGTTCTGAGAGGGATTTAGTGTATAGTTTAGTTTTGTGTTGAGTTACAAAGACAAGTACATAAGTAGGTATTGGTGGTACCCAAATATCTGAATTGCTAATTTATATCATTTCAAATAACCAAGATGTAAAATTATGTTTTATGGTTAGAACTCTCAGTGTTCTATAAGTATTGCAGATGCTTTTGCTGCCACCAGTACTATTGAAGTCCTATCATGGAGAAACTGATATATTGCCACTACTGAGTTGATACTAGAATTTCAAACTCGATTCTGAAACTATGTAAAAAGTGTGATACGAAATACTTATTTCAATACCACAATAATCAAAACTTGTTTGTACAAAATAATGTAATTTTCAACACAAAATAATGATGTTCTTTTAATATCACCATGTTGTACATATGCATTCTGATATACAGTAGATCAAGAAATTGCATACTAAAACTGTTCATGAAAAGTTCAAATTTTGTCCTGTTCAGAATCAATACATGCTCATATATCTAATTTTGATACTAGTATTAGTGTCTGGGTGGTGATTTTTTGACAACCCTAATTGCAAATTTCAAGCGTCGTATTCACGTCCCACACTTGGAAGATCACTGCAATATTTGAAGTACCGTAATTTTGCTGAGGGTGGTACCACAACTCTGGAAGACCTCCTGCGTGGTACCGGCGTCCAAGACGCCACAGGCCAAGGAGCTCAACAGCTTCAGGCCGGTGGCTCTAAGATCTCACCTGATGAAGACACTGGAGAGACTGGTTCTTGGCCACCTCCGCTCCACCGTGAGCTCAGCAATGGACCTGATGCAGTTTGCGTACCAGCCTGGCATCGGAGTGGAGGATGCCGGCAGCACTGTGAGGATTCTCTTCTTTGACTTCTCCAGTGCTTTCAACACCATCCAGCCACAGCTCCTGAGGGACAAGCTGGAGACCGCTGGGGTGGACTGTGACCTGGCAGACCGGCCCCAGTTTGTGAGAGCCAAGAACTGCGTGTCTGATCTCATGACCTGCAGTGTGGGGGCGCCCCAGGGCACTGTCCTCGCACCCTTTCTTTTCACCCTTTACACTGCAGACTTTAGACAGAACACGGAGCGCTGCATCCTGCAGAAGTTCTCTGATGACTCTGCCATCATTGGCCTCATCAAGGATGACGACGATGTGGAGTACAGAGGACTAACACAGGACTTTGTGGACAGGTGTCAGCAGAACCACCATATCATCAATGCAGGGAAGACCAAAGAGATGGTGGTGGACTTCCGCAGATGCCACTCTACTGCCTCCTCAGTGAACATCCAGGGAAGGGACATTGAGAGAGTGGAGTCATACAAGTACCTGGGTGTTCATCTGAACAACAAACTGGACTCACAACACAGATGCACTGTACAGGAAGGGCCAGAGCAGGCTCTATCTCCTGAGGAGACTCAGGTCTTTTGGAGTGAGAGGGCCACTCCTGAAGACCTTCTATGACGCTGTGGTGGCATCAGCCATCCTGTCTGCTGGAACAGCAGCATCACAGAGAGGGAGAGGAAGAAGCTGGACAAGGTCATCAAGAAGTCCAGCTCCGTCCGGGGCTGTCCTCTGGACTCAGTGCAGGAGGTGGGGGACAGGAGGGTCCAGGCTAAGGTCTTTTGTATGCTGGGCCATGAGTCTTACCCCCTGCAAGATGCTCTGTCTGTCCTGGAGAGCAGCTTCAGTGACAGACTGATTCACCCTCGCTGTGTGAAGGAGAGGTCTTTTCTTCCTGCTGCTGTCAGACTGTACAATGAACATTGTTAACACTGAATATGTGTCATTCAACTATACCCATGTGCAATACTGAATACCATATAAATATAATGAAGTCACTTTACTGAGATTTATTTATTCTGTTTAAATGCTGCACTGTTACTCTTTTTGTACATAATAAGAAACAGTGTGTTACATTAGAGTCTATTTTTAGTTTATTTTAAATTTTTTTTTTATTTTTAAATTATTTTAAGCTATTATCTATTATCTTGTTTTATTGCATGTTACCATTTTCCTTCTGTTCTTGAACTATGCGGTGCAATACTGGAATATTCCTACTGTGGTACTAATAAAGGCATACCTTATATCTTATATCTTATTTTCCTCCACAAACAACAGTGTCATGATGCACGCATTGTCCGCCTCTTGTTGCCTCCCTGTGTGCCTTTCCCCCCTCCCTCACCTGCCTGAACATGAGTCTCGCATCCCAATTCAATTCAATTCAATTCATTTATTTTTGTAACGCCCAAAATCACAACAACAGTTGTCTCGAAGGGCGTTCATGTTTTGGTTGATGGGGGAAACCGGAGTACCCGGAGGAAACCCATCCAGACACGGGGAGAAACATGAAAAACTCCCAGACAGGAACAATAGACTTCGGCTAGATGCCAACCTGTGTGTACACTCGGATACCTTGCCTGTATTAGCTTCCGGGGCGGAGGAGGATTTTATCGATGTCCAATTAGCAGAACAACTCAGCATGAAGCTGGAGGCACTGGAACACCCTCTTAGTGCCCAGGCTCAGTGACGCATATCACGGAACCCGTCACATTGGTTTTGTCCGGCAACCACCCGACGAGACCCGACGTTTCCATGTCCTTTCCTCCTCCTCCTCCCCGTTGGTTTTAGGCTATCCCTGTTTACGGACGCATAACCCCATTTTTAATTGGGCCCGGGGAAGAGTTTCAGGGTGGAGCCCCAAGTGCCACGCCCAGTGTTTACAGTCCGCCTTGACTCCCGCGGGGCCACTCCCACCAGCTCCACTCCCGGTCCGTCCCCGGACGTCCCGAACCTCTCTTCAGTCCCGGCGGTGTACCACGGGAGGTCTTCAGTAAGAGCCAAGGGCTTTCACTTCTCCGCCCGTATGACTGCGCTATTGACCTCCTGCCAGGCTATAATCTGTCCAAGCCCGAACAAGAAACCATGGAGGAGTATATCCGTGATTCCCTGGCCGCCAGTATCATCCGTCCGTCTTCGTCCCCGGTGGGTGCTGGATTCTTCTTTGTGGCCAAGAAGGACAAATCGTCCCTGCATCGATTACCTGGCCTAAACAACATTACGGTAAAAAACAAATACCCGTTACCTCTATTGGACTCTGCCTTCACTCCTCTCCATGGGGCCACCATATTCACTAAGCTCGACCTACGGAACGCATACCACCTGGTGCGCATAAGGGAGGGGGACGAGTGAAAGACAGCTTTTAAGACCCCCCTCGGCCACTTCGAGTACCTGGTCATGCCCTTTGGCCTTACCAATGCCCCTGCCGTGTTCCAGTCTCTTATTAATGATGTGCTCCATGACTTTTAAAATCGCTTTGTCTTTGTATATCTTGATGACATCTTGATATTTTCCCAGTCCCCGCAGGAGCATCACCATCAGCTGCGTCAGGTCCTACAGCGCCTCCTGGAAAACAGACTGTACGTTATAGCAGAGAAGTGCGAATTCCACACGGAGGAGGTCAGTTTTTTGGGTTTCAATGTGGGGCGGGGCCAGGTGAAGGCAGACCCGGAGAAGATCCAGGCAGTCACAGATTGGCCGGTTCCTCCCAATTGCAAGCAGCTCCAGAGGTTTTTTGGCTTCGCTAACTTCTACAGACGGTTCATACGGGATTTTAGTCATTATCTCGCCTCTCCTTCGTTACAGTTCACCTGGTCCCCTGAAGAACTGTCTGCTTTCAATAAGCTTAAAGGCCTGTTCACATCCGCCCCCATTCTTCACCAGCCCGACCCCTCACGCCAATTCATTGTGGAGGTGGATGCGTCTGACACGGGAGTGGGGGCTGTCCTGTCACAAAGATTTGAATCCCCATAATCGCCTGTTCCCCTGCACCTTCTTCTCCTGTCGTTTATCCCAGGCCGAGGCCAACTACGATGTGGGGGACAGGGAGCTCCTAGCAGTAAAACTCGCCTTGGAGTAGTGGCGCCACTGGCTTGAGGGGGCGAAACAGCCGTTTGTGGTGAGGACGGACCACAAGAATCTGTCCCGGCTCCCGCATACCAACCTGGCCAGATGGTGTGGCTCTCATCTAAGACTATCCCGTTAAAGACTGACTCCTGCAAGCTGTCCCCCCGTTTTCTTGGACCATTCAAGGTCACCAAAATCATAAAACGTCCGCCGTTCAGTTGCAACTTCCCCCCTCTCTCCAGATCCAGCCAACTTTCCACGTCTCCCAGGTCAAGCCCGTCCAGACCCCCCTCCCTCACCTGCTTGAACATGGAGCTGGGCGGAGCTCTCAGCTCCTCCCGCGCGCACCTACCTTCCATTAGCGCAATCACCACCACCTGCTGCCGTGGATAAGAGGGACCTGCTCCAGACGCTCGGTGCCAAACCGTCCGCATGTCCAACGTGAATGTTCCAGCTCTGTTCTTGTATTTTGGTGCTTACCTTTTAGATGCTGATTGGATTTTTGCTACCTCACAGATTCCTGCTCCCTCGCTCGTCCCGGCTCCTGGTCTCTGGTTCGGCTTCTGATCCCACGCTCCAATTCCGGTACAGTCCATGCCTTGTCTTCACCTTCCTGTCTCGTCCTGGGCTCCGGCTTGCTCCACGTCTCCCTCTCCGGCTCTGGTTCTGTCTACCCCTTGTCTCTGTTTCCGTGCCTCATCCTAGACCCTCCCCGTTGCCTGCCCCTGTTCCTGCTCGTCATGACGCATTCCCGGACTCTGGCCTGCACCCTGTCTCCCGCTCATTGTTGATTTATTGAACTACTGTTACTTAACTGCACCGACTGTAAATAAACATTGTAAATTGCCTCGAGTTCTGCATTCTTTGGTCCTTTGCTCCTGCCGTTACGACAAACAGAATATTAGTCTTAGTACTAGAATAGTCTTATTGTGCATAAAAACTGCTAACTCTATAGGTTTAAAGCTGAACAAACATGTTCTGAAATGTGATTCTTGTATTACTTTATCAGTTTCCTGGGAAATGTTGAGAATCCAGATTGACATCACTTTGTATTTTTTTTACAGATTGGTATCAGTCTGGTTCCTACATGCTCCGTTGCATCTCAAGCCCAATCAAACATCATCATACAGTCAGATTTTGTTTTTTTCAGTGACACATGAAACGAAAGAGATCATTGGACACCTATGATTTACAAATAAAATCAAATTTCTCTCACCTCAGATTAACAGACTTTAGTGCTTCGCCTGTTTCTTCTGCAGAAATCTGCAATGTTTTTCAGCCCCCTGTGATATTCTTTTTCTTTGTTTTATTTCCGTATGGATGGACCATGCGTGTCCCTGATTGGCTAATCCACCTGTCAATCATGTCCATTTGAAAATGGGGAGATTCACCGGTGACCAGACTCACATCTTTGTAAAGTATTCTTCTTGAATGTGAACTTTGAACAGAATCCTATTAAAATATAAATTGGCAATCTGAATCGCAATGTGTGTCAGTAGTATTAGATATTTTTCCCAAAATCGTTCAGCCCTATTTGGGGTTGGTGAGATTAGATAACAACCACTACCCCATCATGTTACAAACACTGTTTTTTTTTTTTTTTATATCAGACCCCCATATTCACACAAGGAGATATGGGAATGTAAACAAACAAAAAAAGACAACAAAAACAAGATAATCAGTGCCTTTAACATTACACAAATTGGTGCTACAGCAGATTACAAAGACAATTAAATATTCAGTTATTTTAGATTGTCTTTAGACAGACACAGTTTCCCACGTGAAGATCTTTACGAACAAGTGTGACTTTCTGCAACAGTGACACCAGCATTACCCCAGAGCTTTTCTCAAATATGATTTATATTTTAAATGTATAGACTCGGCAGTATTAGACACTTGGGTGAAAATAACAAGTCTGGATCTGCACTGAAACATACAAATACACAAAAACTGGTTCACTTGGAACAGTCACTGATAACAGCTTAAATGTATAGTCATAAAAGCAGTAGGAAAATTCTGTATTCAGAGTTGACAAATATCTCCCAATTCTGGGCTAGAACAATATCAGATTTTCCTGATGCATCCCTTTCACCCTTTTCTAGTGGTGAAAGAAAATCTCCATTTTGTTAAGTAAAACTACAGATACTGGGGAAAAAACATACTTCAGTAAAGGTATTAAAGTACCTGTTTAACCCCTTAGAATTCCAGGTAATTTTAGTGAAATTGCCTTTGTTCTGACCTTTCCACATTGAAATGATCACCATTATTGAACCCTCAGTAGTAAATACACAAGTTTGGGGTCTTTGTAAAGGTTACACCCTATAGTTTTACTCACATGTGTCAGAATCACTGTAAGTATATCTGCTGAGCATTTATACACTTTGGAACACACATAAAACATATTTTTTCTCATCCTCGCCTAATTTTTTTGTTAAAGTGAAAGTGCAGAAAGCTGCAGTAGGAGCTGGGGACAAAAATACACTACATCTCAACTGAAAATATTGTTGACCACTCACATTTCAAATTTGAGGACAATAATGAGATTTTTACACTCATTTTATCATTAGTTAATCCAGGCGTTTTATGGGGGGACTTTTGATTTATCCAAATTATTCAAACCTCTCCAAACCTATGCAAATGAAGACATTTGGAGAACATTTGGAAAAAATGCAATAACTTTTGAATGTTTCAATCCACAGACATCAATGAGGCTCTACTAAAAGCTCACACTGAGAGGAATCTCTATCTGCATATCTAGACGCTCTATGACTAATGTAAATTTATATAGCATAATAAAACACAATATAAAATATAGTCAAAACAAGTGGTATGGGTCAAAATAAATATATATTTACAAACCACACACTGCAAACAGTGAACAAACACACACACACACTTCAAAATGTAAACAAACACACTGCAAACTGAAAATCACTGCACTCACATTGTGCCCCATCACAAATAAGGCCCCTGTGATTTTTTTCACAATTCCAAGAGAAATTGATTGCCGTCTATGAATTTTTGAAAATGAAATTTGAAGAGGGCGCTAGAGAGCCATTTTGTGAAATAGTGCCACGATTTGCACATCATAGCTTTCAGCTCACAAATGTGTTTAAATGCTGTATTAGATTTTTCCCAACAAAAAATGTGTGAAAAGAGGATTTTTTTTTTTTTTTTTTTTTTGAAATATTCCAAAAATTTTGATTTTGTTGAAAATACATGCTGACCACACCCAAAGTCATATTCAAAATGTAACTGATAATCTTTAATCACACATGGGTTTAGTGGCATTTGGCCAAATTTGATGTGTTTGTGATAAAAAAAAAAAAAAAAAAAAAAATGTGTGAGGAGATGTCCTGAATGTGAGGGTGTGTACTTTTGTCGTTCCCGGGTTTGATCCAATATGGCCGAATTTCTGTACATTTTTGGGCGGGGCCATAATATCATTTTTGTCATGTCCTGACATGTTCTATTTTTTGATGTGAGTTTCAGATTTTTACGTTGACTTTTTTCCGAGTCGGGCTCCCATTGGCCCCATGAAAATCAAAGTTTGAGGTGGCGCTACTGAGTCGTCTTTTGTTATTTTTTCTCGGGGTCTTTAGTGACAATTAGAGCTCGTCGAGTTCTAATTTTTGACACCACTCACTGCCATGTCGGGGAGGGTTTCCTATTTGATTTTTGCTTTTTTTCCTGGTTTCAAACGCGGTTTTAATGAGTCCCTCGCCGGGATGTTGACCCAGGCTCGGGCCTAATAATAATAATAATAATAATAATAATAATAATAATAATAATAATAATAATAATAATAATAATAATAATAATAATAATAATAATAATAATAATAATAATAATAATGCCTTATATAGAGCTTTCATACATCCATACTAGGCAATATGGATGAAGTGTCTTGCCTAAGGACACATTGGCCACTGACACCCCACTGTGGCACCTGATGTTTCCAGCAAGCTCCCGTTCAAGTACTAACCAGGCTCAATTCTGCTTAGCTTAGCTGTGACAAGAGTGTTAATTTACTCAGCTGAAACTAAGATCAAATATGCATTAGAGGATAATCCTCCAGCCAGGAGAGTATCAACTTCCAATCAATTGCATTAAAACAGTGGCCTGTTTAGAAAACTTCTGGGTGAAAAATATCCCTAACCCAATTATTTCTAACCCACCAGTAAACAGGAAGCTAGAATGTGTGAATTGGGCTAGTTTACTGGTTAGGAAAAAAAAAAAAAAAAAAAAAAAATATATATATATATATATATATATATATATATATATATATATATATATATATATATATATATATATATAACTGTTGCCATGGCAATTAACTTTTAAAAACAAACATATAATATAACAAAAAATATTATGTCTTCTGAATGGTGAAAAGTCTGAAAAATGTCACCAATAAACAGTAAGCTGAATGAATTGGGTTAGTTTAAAGGTTAGGCATGTTTTTTCCCTATTTTAGACATGGTTAAGATTTAGATATGGTCTAGATCTGGTCCTACCCGGAAAGCAAAATATATTCTCAGGTGGTGCTTTGTTCTGAAAAAAAACAGCAAATCACTGTACTACAAGACATTATTTGGTATGGGCTAGGACTCCTTTAATTGGACATTTGAAAAGAGCAGTGACAGGCTGTGCATTTCACCCTTGGGCCTTCAGTGATGTCCCACTTACACATTACAACATCACCTCAATATAGGCTAGTCAAGCAACACTTTATAAGCATGCATTGCATTCACAATTAAGAGTAGGAAATACAGTTCGCAGATACTTTCAAAAATAAAAAATAAAAATGTGATTTAAAAGATACCAAATAAAATACCACCAAAACAAATCTTTCTTTGATAATAAAGTAAACAGATCATTTGCATTTTTTGACAATAGTCTATACAACAGCAAATAATTGAAAATATGGCGCAGCTGAGATTGAAAAAACTTTAGTGCAGTTTTAACTGAGGTGGCTTGAGTGCGCTATGTTATTAACATTTTAACTCACTTTTTCATTGTGGAGCCCTGTCTCCCTGCATGCCTGTGCACTGAGCTGCAGGTCCACTCGAGTGTCTACAAACGTTTTCAAACGCACCGTAGCTTGTAAGTGCCCAGCCGTTCAACAACAGTACAATCTGCAGCATTTCTCAGAAGCTGTGAGCCACGAGTACCGTTCATAATTGCTCGTATGGAAATGACATATAAACCCTTTTCCTTGCTGGGTCAGGTTATCCAGCGCAGGGGGTTGGCCGACCTCTTCTCCTAATATCCAGCTTTTCGTGAAAGGCCCGTCTTGAAAATGACATGTAAAGTATACCTGCAACCAGATTAATCTCTTCTCTTCCTTTGGCCATTATGAGTTAAAAATACAGCAGTAGCTGTTGGATCTCCAGGTTCAGTTCAACATTCTGCAAACTGTCGCCTGCTTATGTGTATCCAATCACAGAGCATGTACATGTCCAGTTCAGCGTAAGACCTCCTAACTAGCCCTGGTATAAAGAATCGAGATCTATTGAAACTGACTGTCTGTGTCTAGTTATAGTGAACCTGCTCTGTTTATTCTGAAGGTCAGGAAAATTAAATTTACCTGACAACATAAGATAGCTGAAATATAACTGGACAAAAATTCTATCACAATAAACAACATTGGAAGTCACTAAACTAAGTGGATATAATATGACATAAAGAGAATAGAGAATATTTTTGTCTATTTATTTATGAAAATAAAATAAATTCACTTTTCTGAGCACGTTTAGGCCAGCAGAGAAGGCCTTGTTGGCCCTGATGGCCCACCACTGGAAAATAGGTATCCAAATAAAACTACAACATATTTCATAACTAACTTTCTCTGTGACCTGAAAATATCTTGTGCCCACCTTACTAAATAACTTCCTATATGGTAATCTATTATAAAAAATAAAAAATAAAAAACCTTATAAACTATTGGTTCACGTCTAATAAGTTTAAAACTACTGTCATTAACATTACAGAACTCCCATACTCACGGTGGATTCCTAACCTCAAAGATGAAACATTTCCTCTGAAGTGTATTACAACACAAGGACAAGTTGGGTCGAGACAGGAGCTGCAGCCTGGAGCGGTGCAGTGCAGTGGGAAGTGGAAACAGAGAGAAAGGGAGGATTGGAAGAAGAGAGAGGGGGGGGTGAAAGGGAAGATGGAGAGAGAGGAAAAAAGGGAGAAAGAAGGGGAAAGAGGAGAAAGATAGAGACAGGGGAACAGAGGGAGAGAAAGAGAATGGGGCAGAGAAAGAGGGTGTTATAGTGTGAAAGAGAGTGAAAGATTGAGGAGGGTGAAGGGGGAATGGGGGGATGGCAGAGAGGGAGAGAAAGTGAAGGAGTGAGAATCGTGTCTTTTCAAGCCCGGTTGCTCTTAGAATAATCATACACAGAAGGGAGAGTGGTTGTAAAACTGAACTATCAGAGAAAACATGTATGACCAACACATTTACAGCCTGGCCTGAGGCAACAGTGATCCCCAAATGTAAGGCTGGATATATATGTTTTAAGGCACCTTACCACACACTTTATACACTTTTCTCACACAGGCATTAACATTTTCTCACATTTCTCTCTTGTTTAAACACTCTCAAAGATCAAACATTTGTAGATTATATCCCCCTTCCTCAATGATCGCTTTAAATTTATTTTCACGTATGCCTCTGCTCCAGCGGTATCCACAGAGGCAGCCTCTCCGTGCAGAGAAACACTTAAGTCCAAGTGTTTCTGAAATTGTAGAATTGGTGTAGAACGTTTCATCGACATTGTGGGTTTTGTTGGGGAGAAAACTTGCAAAGATACAGCACTTCAGAGTCACACTGCTAGCAATTGAACATTTATGTAAATGTAACCCTAATAAATTGTTCTCACAGTCTCTTGCTGTGGGTGTGGCGGGTTACAGTTATATTTAATATGATGTATTTTCTTGACGTCTTCCTTGCTTAAATAGACCAACATGGCACGACAGTGTACGGTTCATCTTTATTCAACAACTTCACTCATCGTATTTCATCTTGTGCTCACCCTGTGCATGTTCACTCTTGATACATTTTTTATTGTGCGCTCCTCAAATGTGCTGTACCGCGATAATAAGTAGGAACCTATATTATTATGAAGAAAGTAAATAATGTATCCAACGGAGTAAAATAAATAATAATCATTGTTAATAAAATAAGTGCAAAGTAATAAAGAAAATATGTTGTGTTAATACATAAAATAATATACATCAAATAAACCAAATGTTACATAAATTTGGCTGACTGCATTCTGTACTGTACAGGAGACACGGCACGGAGGATATTGATTGATAATGGTCTACAGTCCCTTAGCCAATCAGTTTCAGAATGTTCATATGCTGTAAAAAAAAAAAAAAAAAAAAAAAAAAAAAAAAAAAATCTGCGAAAGTGAGGCTGCAAACGGTGAACCACAATATAGCAAGGGACTGCAACACTGCAGACGCTGCACCGATCCGCCTGTCAATCTCACACTCTGTCCTTAAACAAAACCCCAAGATACTTGAAGTTCTCCACTTCAAGCAGGGAGGGCTTATGTAAAAAAAAAAAAATGTAAAAAAAAACCTTAAAATGTTTTACCCAAGCCAAATCATGTCCAACTTTATCCCTTTATTTTAACCTCCTGAGACCTGGCGTCCTCATATGTGCACAATACATTTTGGGTTGTCTAGGCCACAATGCAAATTTTTAGAAGAAGAATAATGGCATTCAAGAACAGCAACAATGCAAATATATTATATTATATTATATTATTTATATATATATATATATATATATATATATATATATATATATATATATATATATATATATATATATATATATATATATATATATATATATATATATATATATATATATATATATATATATATTCATTTTTTAACAGTTTAGAATGTTTAGAATATTTTATTTAATTTTAATTTTTTTTTTTTTTCTTCCTGCTCCTGTCAGCAGCTCTTCACATGAGACACATTGTTCCAAGAGGCACAATTGTTGTTTCTCATTTTGTTTTTACATTCAGGACAAATGTTGCTGTGTTCAGGGTCTTAATAAATAGTTTTTGCAAGCCATTATTCAAATGTTTTATCAAAATGATTAAAATGTCCACATATGAGGACATTTGATTTACATAATTTTTTCTCATAAACTACATAATGTAAAAAGACAATTCTTTGTATTTACACTCATCAGGTCCCAGTCAGCCCAAATAACAAAGAAAAATTTATAAAGCATATCATGCAAGAGCTCGGGTCCCAGGAGGGTAAGTCAGTGGTTCTTAACCTGGGTTCGATCAAACCCTAGGGGTTCGATGAGTCAGTCCCAGGGGTTCGGCGGAGGTCAAGACGTGCACCAGACTCATATGATTCGCGGACTGCAAGCGTCTCCAGACGCTGGCCGTGTCCTAAAGGTGCGTTCACACCGGTGCATCAAGAACGCGCTGGACGCCTCTATTTAGATGCCTGTAAATTTGAACTCAGACGCCTCCTCCGCGTGTCTTGGACGTGCTAGGGGCGTGTCTTGGACGCTCTGGACGCGCACTGTTTTTCCGGTCTGTGCACAATGGCAGACCGAGCTCCACTGATCATCCTCCAGATAAGGTCCTTTTTGTCCAGGTCTTTATAATCTGCCAACGTCACATTATAAAGTTGTGGGCGCTGGCAAATGGCAACAACAAGTCTGTCCTCCATTCTCCGTGTTTGTGGCTCCCGGTGTACCGAAGAATAACCTCTCGACGTCACTGGAGCGTGGTCTCTGATTGGTTGCAGCTGCGCGTCGAACGCCACAAAAGTTCAAATATTTGAACTTGGACGCGGCGCGTCCACAGCGTCCAGGCGTCAAGACGCCTGAACTTTTGTGGCATCTTGACGCCTGGACGCTGTGGACGCGTCACGCCGACGCCAGATTTGCACCACTCTGGACGCTCAAGGCGCGCCGCAAAAACGCAGCATGGCCAAGATGCATGTCCACCATTGACTTTACATGTAAACTGGACGCACCTGACGCCCTGGTGTGAACGCACCTTAATTTGACAAATGCACCCTTTGCTGTGCCTATCTAAAGGTGCGGTCACACCGGTGCGTAAAGAATGCGCTGGACGCCTCGATTTAGACGCCTGTTAATTTGAACGCAGACGCCTCCTCCGCGTGTCTTGGACGCTCTGGACACGCACTGTTTAAATAATTTCAGTGTGGTAGTATTAAAAAAGGTCATGTCTTTGTAGGTAGGTATGTATGTAATTTGTCGTGAGTTTATGCATTGTATTGGTTTTATTCTTTGAACACAGTGATGTTAATGCACGGTTTATTTTGTGCACCAATAAAACATACATATGTCTTGAATTTGAAAAAAATTATATTTTATTTTTCAATAAAGAAGGGTTTGGTGAATGTGCATATGGAACCGGTGGAGTTCAGTACCTCCAACAAGGTTAAGAACCACTGTTGTAAGTACAGTTAATTTAATATTGATTGTCTTTTCTAAATGTACTTCAGAACCTCCCCTCGAAGCCATTATCCATAAGTATTCTATTTGTCCATTATACCAAGGCAATCCTGTTTTTTCAGATGGCTAAATAGGGCCATCATGGCGATAAAAAATGGGAAAGAGCGGGATTTTGTTTATGAATTCTTCTGGTCTGAATAGGGTAATAAAACAACACACCTCCAAGTATTTAATTCAACCTTCCTCCATTTCAGAACTTTTGTTCATCACACAGATAGTTATTAAAGGCCCTGTAATAGCTTTTTTTCCGATGTTTGAACAAAATCTATTGTGCAACAGCAGTTCTTGAGGTCAGAATATCTCTGTTGCTTGCTGTCTGTGTCTAATTATAAAGCTTTGTGTTATCTGAGAATCAGGAAGTCCACTGTTACCAAGCTAGTTAGCATAACTGTGACGTAAACTTTGTGAAAGTTGAAAAATTGTAGCTCTCATAAACTCATTGTGGTGAATAATTAGGATGTTTGGAACACATAACAAGCTATAGCCCGGATGGTGCATACCCTCAGTAAGGAGGTTGCGGGGTAGACTCCTGATCACTTGATGTCTATTGTGGTGCAAACCACCCTAAGCAAACTGGGGCTTGTTGAATTTTTGGCAGAATTATTAAAAAAGAAAAACTGAAATATCACACGGCCGTAAGTATTCTCCAGCACTCTGGAGAATGTTTTCATCCAGGATATCCCCTTGGCCGCATTCATCTTTCCTTCGATTGCAACCAGTCGTCCTGTCCCTGCAGCTGAAAAAACACCCCCACAGCACGCTTCACTGTTGGGACTGTATTGGACAGGTGACCTATCTTGGTCTCATCAGACCAGAGAATCTTGGAGTCCTTCAGGTGTTTTTTTTTTTTTTTTTTTTTTAGTAAACTCCATGCGGGCTTTCATGTGTCTTGCACAGAGGAGAGGCTGGAGTGGTGGTTGACTTTCTAGAACTTTCTCCCATCTCGCAACTACATCTCTGAAGCTCAGCCACAGTGATCTTTGAGTTCTTCTTTACCTCTCAAGGCTCTTCTCCTCCGATTGCTCAGTTTGGCCAGACAGCCAGCTCTAGGAAGGGTTCTGGTCATCCCAAACATCTTCCATTTAAGGATTATGGAGGTCACTGTGCTTTTAGGAACCTTAAGTGCAGCATACATTTTTTTGTAACCTTGGCCAAATCTGTGCCTTGCCACAATTTTGTCTCTGAGCTCTTCAGGCAGTTCCTTTGACCTCATGATTCTCATTTGCTCTGACATGAACTGTGAGCTGTAAGGTCTTATATAGATATAGGTGTGTGACCTTCCTAATAAAGTCCAACCAGTATAATCAAACACAGGTGGACTCCAGTGAACCATCTCAAGGATGATCAGAAGAAATGGACAGCACCTGAGTTAAATATATGAGGGTCACAGTAAAGGGTCTGAATACTTATGGCCGTGTGATATTTCAGTTTTTTCTTTTTTAATAAATCTGCAAAAATGCCAATAATTTTGTATTTCTCTGTCAATATGGGGTGCTGTGTGTACATTGATGTGGAAAAAAATTACTTCAATGATTTTGGCAAATGCCTGCAATATAACAAAGAGTGAAAAATTTAAAGGGGTCTGAATTATACCCAGAGCAGAGATATGTTCTGTGCACTCCAAAGATATAATGGTGATTATCTTTGTTGATGATTCTCACAATTATATAATATGTCTCACAAACAAATATTGTTAATCCTTTCCGTCCAGGGACCTCGTTGTGTCGTCCGCCCTTTGCCCGGACCGTCGTTGCCCCACTGGACAGTCCCCCTTCTTCCCCAAATTCAATTCAACCAGTGACATTTTTCCCTCCATCCGGCTCCCCTCCTCCCACCCTTATCGGTCCGTTGGGCCACCAGGAGGTGGCCCTTGGGAAGGGGGGGGGGGGGGGGGGGGGCTTTGTGTGTTAAACATGTGTTAAACAATACTTACTATAAACTTACTATAATAGTAAACAATACTACTAAATGTTTTGTATCTGTCTCCCTGTGTGCCTTCCCCTCCCTCTCCTGTCTGAGTCTGGAGCTGGGCGGAGTTCCCGGCTCCTCCCACGCGCACCTGGAGCGCATCAGCGCAATTACCTCCACCGGCTGCGGAGCAAATGAGGAGCTGGGACTAGACACTCGGAGTGAGATCGTCTGCGTTTCCTCACCCTGTCTGTCCTGTATTTGTCTGCGGGATCCTACGTGTGTCTTTGCCTCCTGTCCTGTCTTGGTCTCCGGCTTGTTTCCCGTCACCTGCCCTGGCTCCCGCTTGCTGGATTACTCCTGCTCGGTCCTTCCTGTTCCCGCGCCTTGTCCTGTCGTGCTCCGGCCCTGGATGTCTCCTGCCCGCTCTGGACTATGCCCATCTGGCCTGCCTCCCACTCCCTGTCCCCGTTGGTGATTTTCGAACTATTGACTGTTAACTCTTCACTATTGTAAATAGTCTGCACTCTTTGGTCTGCTACACCCACGGTTACGACAGTCCCATCCATAGTCAGTGGTTAAAAGACATTTGTCAGTTCACTAAGTAATAAAAATACACGACTGATACCTGATTTTCACTGCTTTATAAAAATGAAAAACAGAACTAGATAATTTTAAAGAGTTTCACGATTCAATGTATTGCCATTTTGATACACACATAAAAATAACATACTGTTTTGCAGAACCACTCAAAGTCAGTGCTGACAGTTTGTAGCATCCTAATTATTCACCATGATGAGTTTACAAATGCTTTTCACAACGTTCAGAGGCCAGAGCAGCATCAACCATGATGCTAACCATGCACTTCCTGACCGCTGGACAATAAAACATATAATAATACATGGAGAAAAATTCAGGTACAGGGTCTTTAACTTGGTGTTTTGTCACCAAGATCCAATGTAATTTTCAGTATCAACCTAAAATAAATACAAATCCACAAATAAATCAAATTAACTGACATATTCTTCTCATCTGTTTTCTTATATGCCTTTCTAAGAACGGTAACAATATGTGAGATTTCCTGCTCCTACATTGCCCTTGAACGCCCCACCTGCACCAGAACCTTATCTCGTCCAACCACAGAACATTTTTTATCTTTAACAGTGACAGTGAACCTACCATCTGTCGCTCTCTGCACAAAGAGGCCCAGTGTATTCTGCTCCTTGGGCTATGTTCAAGTTCATGTATTGGGTATACATTTGACATCATTCCTTGTGTCCTGTTTAAGGGTGGGCTATAGTGACAAAAATCTTGATGTTTTTTTGGAGTATCCCAATAACAACATTCATATTATTCAGATATAATCCAACATAAATGTGACAAATGTGAAATGACTGCAAAATTATTCACACAAAAAATATGTCTTATTGATACTTTGCAGCCGATGTCATCAACATTTCCCTGGGGGGGAGAGAGCCTAACTGAAGGCTCTCTTATACTTTAATCTGAGCTTTATTTTACTACAATCTAACCACAGAGCTGGTTTAGCTTGTACTTCACAACAGGTGCGCTGATTTGTGCTGTTAAAAAACAAAACAAAACTAACCTAAACAAAAACTTTATTTGGTGGAGGTTACTGATGGAAACAGATTTTTTAGATTTTCCTGTCCCGGCAAAACAAGTGGGCAACAGTAGCTCCGTTGGAAGCTCGACTTAAACATCATTGGTTGAATCTAATTTATTGAATCACAGGTTGGTGGTGCAATTCAAGCTCCCACAGTTGAATGTTATTGTGCCCTTGGGAAAGACACTTAACATCCCCCTTGCCCCCAGTGTCTGTGTACACTGGTGTATGAATGTGTGCATGAATGGGTGAGCAGCTCCTTGAAGTAACTCTAAGCCTTTAAGGTGAAAAGAGACAGTTAAGTTACAAAGTGAACTTGTAACTTTTGAAAACTTGTATTTATATACTTCATGAATGTATGAGTTACTAACAATAATACCTTTGACCCCACATCACCAGGATGAGCTCTGAACCTGTCACTCATACATGCTGTGAGTTTTGAATCCTGAGGCTTTGTTCAAGAGTCTACAGAGTCCACAGTGTACACAAGAAGCTACATCCATTATAATGACAGAGATAGCTAAAGGTTAACATGGAAAAAAAAGGACACAATGACAGCATTAATCTGTGGCAGCTGGAATCGCACCACCAACCTGTGAGTCAGTAGATCTGATCGCTTAACCAATGATGTTTATGTTGAGAGCGAGATTCAAATGGCCAACCTTCAGATCAATAAACACACTGTTGCCTCAAATATAGTGGGCTTCAGCCTTTAAACAGTTTTCTTAAATATCTGCACAAGTAGTATATCTGCAAAGTACTGTTGCATTCTTAAAGGACCCATATTACACCAAACGGATTCCTGTGAGCTTTATAATTTCTCTATAATGTTTTATAATGCTTTATAATGTTGTTACCTCATCAAAAACGTACCCAAAGTTCCGCTTTGTTTCATTAACACATGTTTGTTATTAGTTTATCCACATCACCAAAGCTCAAAATTCTCTGTTCCACCTTGTGATGTCATGAAGTTTTCAAGTTAACAGCTACCTTTTACCTTTAGTTCAGGCGAGATTGGCAATTCCAGGGCTGAAACCATCCAAATGATTCTAGTGAAGGTCTATGGAGTTTAAAAACACTGGAACACTTTCTGCATTACAACATTACATCACAATGTGGAACAGGGTGTTTTCAGTTTGAGAGAAGAACAAAGCATGCTTAAATATGCAGGGTTTGTGGGTTAAACAAAATACAATTCCAGATATATTTATGATGAGGAAACAACATTATAACATAGATCGTAAAATAGTGTTTAAGCTGGTCCTTAAATATGCAAGGCTCCTGAAAACATTGCAGAGGGTTTTTCCACAAAGCTAGAAATTGCCCTTTTTGATACTGTGCGAGTCCTGTCCTCATAACACACAGAGCCCAGTGAGATTTGACATGTGTGACTCTGCTCCTGCTCTGTACCTGGACAGCCTCAGCAGCTAAACATGGGCTGAACATGGGCTAAACAGTAACACCGGAGGCTCATATATGTAGTAGTAGTCATGGTAGTAGTAGTAGCAGTAGTAGCAGTATTACTAGTAGTAGTAGTAGTAGTAGCAGCATTAGTAGTAGTAGTAGTAATAGTAGTAGCAGTAGTAGTAGTATCTTCATGTACTTAATGTATATGAGTAGTAGTAGCAGTGACAGAAGCAGGGGCTAAAGAAGGGAGGTCCAAAAGCTAAAAGTACAAGACTGACAAGGGTTAGATGGGCCTATGCAAAGACTAAACAGAAGTGGAGGTAGTAGTAGTACCACAAGCATTTTTTAAGAGTACCTTCGGTAGTAGCACTGACAGGAGCGAGGCTATGAATATTCAAATTTGTTGGAAAATTGAAGGAATATACAAGACTGATAGGAATAAAGATTAAACCAGGACTATGCAATGACTAGACAAACGTAATAGTAGTAGTAGCTGTAGAAATTGTAGTAGTTTTAAAAGTTAGTATTTGTAAGTTAGGACTAAACCAAGGCATGTCTATACAAAGACTAAAACTTGTTCTATCTGAAGCCAGTTAATGGCAGTAAAGACCAAGAGGAAGACCTAGACTATAATCAGACTAAAGCAGGACTATATTAGCAATACCATATTAAGGCAAAGACCAAAACAGAACTAAACTAGGACTAACCCTCTGACTAAAGCAGTTACTATGACTAAAGCAGGGCAAGTACAGACAGCACAAAGAGTGTCAGCTCATATTGTGTTTTACACAATACCTACGAAAAATATGAAATTGTCAAACTATAAATAATTCTCTATAATCTGTATTTTGTCAATGAAATGACCAGACCAAATGATTCTAGTGAAGGTGTATGGAGTTTAAAAACACAATAGAGCACTTCCTGCCTTACAACATGACATCACAAAGTGGAACATGAGTGTTTTGGGTTTGAGAGAAGAACTCAGCTTAAATATGTGTTAAACAATACTTATTAAATGTTTTGTATTGTAAATTTCTTCCATCAATTATTTATGAATCACTTTGATATTTTATAATTCTAATAAAAAATGTACTTGTCACTGGCTGCAGTTATCTGATTAGTATCAGAGTTTTGGAATTACAAGATGATTAAAATGACATCATCAATCACACAAATCATTATATTTCTTTGTGATCCAGGTCCCTCTCACAACACATCAGATTTTGCAGTTTGCATGTCATTTAAACAGTGGTGGAAGAAGTACCCACTTTTGTTACTATATACTACTTACTAATAAGTAAAAGTATCACATAAAAAATCTGCTTAAGTAACCTCAGATTTTGAGGTCTTACTGGGGAGTGCATGTGTCTCCCTGACTCCTTGTCTCCCTCCCCAGTTACTTAAATATATCTCAAAGTCTAACAGTACACGTTAGTTCTCAGCCACAAAACCCTTCTAGGACAATAACTCCGCCATAATGTTTAAAAATACACTAATAGTAAATAGGTGCTGTGTTTTTACACCACACGTTTTGAGTTTTGAAAACCTACTTGTCTCTGCTCCAAATCCCAAACTTCTCTCCTCCTCTTCTGTTTATATTCCAAGTTTTTACACGTTAAAAATCCTTAGACAAGGCTTTGAAACATGAAGTAGTCCCATATTTCTTTTCAAATTTAAATTCACAAAAAAAAAAAAAAAATCATTCAAGACTTTGCTGCTGCTCCAGGTTTGACAAGACTGAACTGATCCCAAGACATTGCAACAGTCCCAATGAGTTTTAGCCACACCCATTGTACACACAGGACATACCTCTTTTTCCAAAATGCACACTGCAAAAAGAAAGGGCTTAAAATGTCTTGGATTCACAAGAAGGATCTTGTTTAAGTAGTTTAAATGTTCTAATTTCAATAACAATATAAATAGATAAATATACATACATACACCATGTACTCTGGTGGTGTCACCTCATTTCTCCATTTAATGCCATAGTACTGTGGACCATTTCAGGCAAAGCTATAACATTTCTATGGAGATGGTGCACCTTCCTTCAGAAAAGTTACATGGTGCACCTTAACTTTAACTTAATTATTTTTAATAGATCTTTTTCAGGGTAGCATGAGAGTACATTGCCTTAATGATCCATAGAAAAAACAAAGATTACTTCAGAAGATTGTCCGTAGAGATATATAAGTTTTATGCCATACTTTGAAATATTATAGACAGAGGAACAACATTTCCATGGAGACAAGCAGGCCCTCTTCCAGGCTAAATAAGAGTCAGGTTTATGGAGATGCAAGCCCACTCACAGTAAGGACACGTGTTTCAAACCTTTCCAGGCAATACAAACACCAAAATGAAATAAAAACACATGCTTTTATTCTGGTGATTTTTTTTTTGATAAAACTTACACAGTGGGGCTTTAAGTTGATAAATAATACATTTTATGGCTCTGGTAAATGATAACGACCCACTCTGCTATGCATTCAATAATTTCACCAGATTTTATCTTATGTACACAATAGTTTAATGTTTTTAGAGTGCACCCAGATTTAAAGCATCACATGCCCCTTAGCAGCCTGCAGGTCCCAGGACTCTGGGTCTGAGCCAGGCACTAGCTGAGGTGCAGGATGATACAGGAAACTCAACATGCTCCTCCACTTTCATCATACATCGACATTTGCATAGACGTTGGAAAAAGGAACTCAGCCATATTTGGTTTATAGTTGTGGTTTTGTCATTTCATTTTGTTGTGGGGTAAACAAGAAGATGTTGACACTGAATATTATCTCATAAAGACAGTTTATTCTGTTGATGAGACCTCTTTCAGCGTTGACTTGATTTTAAAGGCACTGTACCTGATTTTTAGTCTTAAAGGATGAAAACTGAGCTAGATCCTTTTAAATGAATTGCACTGGTCCAAAGTTATTCCTTACTTTCCTTATGGATTATTGCATTCCAATTATCCACGATAGTGAGTTTATAAGCACATTTCACAACATGCAGATATGAAAGTAGAGTTTTGCTATCATGGGTAACAGCAACTAGCATGCTAACTCGCACTTGCTGAGTATCGGACAATAAAATGCTTTGTAATTAGATGCAGAGATGACGGAGTGGACTTATTTTGACCTCAAGAGCTACAAGAGCTTGTCAGACAGATTTCCTCTGAGATCACAAATATGCTCCATATAAAGGGCCTTTAATAAGGTTATGCCGTTTTTAAAACTTATGTTGTGGTTTAGGAGGTTCGAAGGTTGCCAAAAAACTAAACAAAACAAAAAAAGACATGAGAATTTGAAATTAAAGTACAAACACTTTGTGTCCTCTTTGGGCCACTATTATTGTCTAAAGCAGGACAAACTGTTGTATAAGCACCAACTTCACGGTATCTGCTCAAGTGCAATAAAACACTTAAAGGATCAACTCTCCAAATCCTAATGACCTCTGAACTTTGACCTCAGAGGGCTTACATCGCATGATGTCCTCCCCTACAATTTAAAATGTGAGCTGTGTAAATATTTGAAACAGTATCTGAAATGTTATCTGGCTATTAAAACCGTGTCCGAAGCCCAGAAAATGGCAAAAAATCAAGTAGTAAATATGCCCTGACATGCCAGTGAGTGAAAATTTGACGAAGTCTAATTGTCACAAAACACAAAACACCCCATGAAACTCCCCTCAAACTCTGATTTGGGCCAATCGGAGCCCGACCCAGAAAAAAGTTGACGTAAAAATCTGACACACACATCAAAAAATAGAACATGTCAGGACATGACAAAAATGATATTATGGCTCCGCCCTATAACCTACAGGAAGTCGGCCATATTGGATCAAACCCGGGAATGACAAAAGCACATACTCTCGCATTCAGGACATCTACTCGCAGTTTTCATTGCAAACACTTCCAATTTCTCTAAAACCCACTCAACCCATGTGCAATTAAAGATTATCAATTACATTTTGAATATGACTTTGGATGTAATCTTTTTCAATTTTCAACAAAACTGCAAATTTTGTAATATTTAAAAAAAAATATTTCTCTTTCACACATTTTTTGTTGGGAAAAAGTTAATACAGCATTTATGCACATTTGTGAGCTGAACACAATGATATGCAAATAAAGGCATACTCTCACAAAATGACTCTCTAGCCTTTATGATTTAGGAGAAAAATTATGGGAGTTAAAATAAAAATAATAATAATAATTTCCGCCCACAATGAACGACTTCCTGTAGGGTTTAGGGTGGGGTCATAATATAATTTCTTTCTTGTCTCTCATTTTGAAGGTGTTGCCTTGGGATGGCGGGAGACCTGTCATGAAGTCCACTGCCACATGGGACCACGGCTGTTTTAGGACTGGGAGCGGTTGGAGCAGACCGGAAGGTGGCGTGTGGGAGGCTTTACTCCTGGCACACACCTGGCATGCTGAGACATAGGCCCTGGTGGTTCTGTCAAAGGTGGGCCACCAGAAATGATGCCTCAAGAGGGAAAATATATATGTATTATTTTGATGTTGAAAAAAAATTAATCTTTCACAATGACTCAACAGCGCACCTCAAAAATCAAAATACATCCCGGCAATGAGAGACCTTTTTCATCGTGGATGAATTAAAACTGGTAAAACCATAGAACATGTCAAGCCAAGTAAAAAAATACATTATGGCCTCACCCTAAACCCTACAGGAAGTCGGCCATTGTGTATTTTTATTTTTTTTTTACCTCTCAATTTTTTACACCGTGGATTTTCATTCAAGAAACTTGCAAATTGGGCAACTGTGGCCTAAAATTCAACTTTCCCAAAAGAAATAATAATAGTAATCCAAAAGCACAATTGAAAATGTTTAAAAATGTCTCCATGACACCCCCTTAAAAAGTCAAAATACAATACGCCAATGGAAGAAGACTCTAAACTTTTTTCAACATACAAAGATGAAACTTTGCATCAGAATAGCTTATGTCCTGATGAGTAACAAACTCTAATATGACCCCATCCTAAACCCAACAGGAAATCGGCTATATTGGGCAGAACCCAATTTTTGCTAAATTGCTTCCTCTTCTTGAGTAAGAAGCTGGACAAGGTCATCAACAAACAATGATCTGAACATTGATGTACATTTTACATCGCTGAGACATGACATTGCCCCATAGTGCCACCTTGGAATTTTGAATGGGACCTAAAAAATTACTTTGTCACAAACATTTCAAATTTAGCATGAACATACGTATTGCTGTACTGAACAAAAAAGCCAATGAGAACATACCTTTACTTGCAATCATGCTGCATGGCAACATCCAACATTTGTCTTAGAAATACATATGTTTCGGTTAACTGGGATGAAAAAACTTAGTTTGTCATAGACCATTGAAATGTAGTAGACATATTCCACACATCACACTGAACATAAAACCCAAAGAAGATATACCTCTATCTTCAACCCTGCAGGCATGACAATTTCAGAAATACTGTCCTTGGAATGAATGGAGTAGTAACACATAGATTTTGGACAAAGGAGTGATGTAAGTGGGGGCATGATGTGAATGTAATGATATTATCTGGTATTAAATTGCTCTACAGCACCCCCTTGACCTTTTGAATAGGGTCCAAAAACGTACTTTGTCTTTGAAATTTGGCACAGACATCCTCTTTGATATACTGAACAAAAAAATCCAATGAGAACATATGTTTGTCTGCAAGCATGTTACCATTGCAACAAAAAATGTGTGATTGAAATGCATGGGGCTCAGAAAATTACACTTTGTTGTGGACTAAAAAGATTACTTAGAGTATGTCAACTATGTCCTAAAATTCACATTTCCCAAAAGAAGCAGTAATCAAAAAGGACAATTAAAAAGACTGAGAATTATCTGTGTCACCTTAAAAAAAATCTACATACATGACGTCAATGGAAGAACAATGTTTTTAAACACAGAAAGATGGATCTTGTGTTGTGTGCTTTATTAGACAGAACCTCATTTTGCAAATTCATAATTCTTTTACTTGTATTATCTCCACTATGATATTGATCAGTGGTCAAACGAGCCAATGAGGAGATCCCTCTATTGAAGTATGCGGGTTTTGGTTAAATGGAATGACAACAAATATGTTATCATGGGTCAATGCAATGTGGCACACATATTCTTTAGATGATTCTGAACAAAAATGTCAATGAGGATGTAATTCTTTCTGCAACTGGCTTACCATTTTAATGAGAAATCTACCACTGAAATAAATGTGTAAAAAATGTATTACACATGCCAAAAAACAGTTTGCCATTGAGGTTATTTCTAGAAATATTACATGAATATGTTGATTTTATACATATACATAATACAAAATACTGACAAAAGCACTAGATATTTATTTTATTTGACATAAACATTTGATTTTTTTTTTTAGTTCATCTACAATTTACTTAAAACAGCCACACGATGTTGCAAAGGCGTGTCAGCCAAGACACCCCCACAATATTCAGAGAGGAGCTTGCCAACCACTAAGATGACTTCAGCCAGGGTGATGGACGAGTCCGCTTCTGAGTCCTCAAACTCTGATTCCTCCTCCGAAGACGTGACAGTGGGATTGAGGAGATCCTCAAACTATTCTTTCCACCATCAAACAACATTCCCAGTTGAGGTCAGCAGCTCTCCGCCTGCATTGTAAACAGTGTTGGTGAAGTACTGCTTCCATCTCCTGAGGCGTCAGACAGTTTGCCAAAATTTCTTCAAGGATGACCGATAGTCCTCCTCCATAGCCTCCCCGAACTCCTCCCAGCCCCCAAGTTTTTGCCTCTGCGACTGCATGAGCTGCCGCATGCTTGGCCTGCCGGTATTTGTCAGCTGCTTCAGGAGTCCCACAAGCTAGCAGGGCCTGATAGAACTTCACTGGGTTTGGGGATTGCCACCATGACAGGCACCAGAGACCTTGCGACCACAGCTACATGCCGCTGCATCGACAATGGAGGTGGAGAACATAGCCCACTCGGACTCCATGTCTCCAACCTCTCCTGGGAAATGGGAGAAGCTCTCCCGGAGGTGTGAGTTGAAGACCCTGCTGACAGAGGGTTCCACCAGACATTCCCACCTGACCCTCACGATACACTTGGGTCTGCCATGTCTGTCTGGCTTCCTCCTCTGCCAGCAGATCCAACTCACAACCAGGTGGTGATCAGTTGACAGCTCTGCCCCTCTCTTTACCCAAGTGTCCAAGACAAGCGGCTGAAGGTCAGATGACACAACAACAAAGTTGATCATTGACCTCCGACTTAGGGTGTCCTGGTGCCATGTGCACTGATGGACACCCTTGTGTTTGAACATGGTGTTTGTTATGGACAAACTGTGACTAGCACAGAAGTCCAATAACAAAACACCACTTGGGTTAAGATCAGGGAGAGCGTTCTTCCCATTCACACCCCTCCAGGTGTCACTGTCATTGCCCACGTGGGCCTTGAAGTCAGGTGCACTGTCTAGTACCCCTCCCAGGGACTGCAAGAAGGATGGGTACTCTGCACTGTTGTTCGGCCCATAGGCCAACACAACAGTGAGAGACCTGTCAACAACCCGAAGGCGCAGGGACGCCACCCTCTCGTTCACCGGGGTGAACTCCAACACGTGACGGCTGAGCTGTGGGGCAATAAGCAAGCCCACACCAGCTCACCACCTCTCCCCATAGGCAATGCCCGAAAAGTGGAGGGTCCAACCCCTCTCAAGGAGTTGGGTGCCAGAGCCCAAGCTGTGCGTGGAGGTGAACCCGACAATATTTAGCCGGTACCTCTCAACCTCCTGTGTGAGCTCAGGCTCCTTCCCCCCAGGGAGGTGACATTCTACATCACTACAGCCAGATGCTGTGTCCGTGGACTAGGTCATCGAGACACCCTTTCAGAACCTGTCATATGCACTTTAATACCAGAATTTACATAGGTATTATATAGGAATTTATATATATATGCATACATCAAAACTGGGATTAAAGGGCTAAGGGCTGTCCGGTCCCTGTATGACCAGAACAGGAGCTGTTTTCGCATTTCCCAGTGCATGTCATGAGGCACGTATTATCTGCCTCTCTTGTGTCTCCCTGTGTGTTCTCCCCCTCCCGCACCTGCCTGAGTCCGGAGCGGGGCGGAGTTGCTGGCTCCTCCCGCGCGCACCTGGAGCACATCAGCGCAATCACCTCCACCTGCTGCGGAGCTTAAGATGGACAAGCTTCAGACCCTCGGTGCCAGACCGTCTGCGTGTCAACGTATATGCCTCAGTCTAGCTTTGTATTGGTGTTGCCTGTCCGCCCGTTACTTACCGGATTTCTGCTGCCTTCCAGATTCCTGCTCTCGCTCATCCCTGCTCCTGCCTCCGCGCTCCAGCCCGGGTACAGTCCTCCTCACTGCCTTCCACCTGTCTCGTTTTGGTCTCCGGCTTGCTTCCCGTCTCCGGCCCTGGCTGTCTTCGTGCCTGCCCTGGACATCTCTGCCTGGCGTGCTCTGGTCTCACCCTGCCCTGTCTCCCGCTCTCTGGACTATCCCTGCTGGATCTTCCCTGGCCCTGCTCCTGGTCCCGTCATGCTCCGGCCCTGGCTGTCTTCGTGCCCGCTCTGGACATCTCTGCCTGGCGTGCTCTGGTCTTACCCTGAACCTGTCCTCGTCTTGGTCCTGGTTTCCCGTCCCTGCTCGGCACCACTCCCGTCTGGTTCGCCAAATCAAATCATAAACAGTAATGAAAACATCTCTATAAGAATGCACTATATAAACATCCACATATATGATCTAAGGTAATAGTAAAAAAAATCAATAACTCCCATATATGTATTAATTTATTGGCAGTTTAGAAGCCAATGCTGTTTAAATGTAATTGCAGATGTTTTATTGTTAAAGCTGTGGTTAATTACTGGGTCCCCAACTAACAAACTGTCTAATCAAACTGTTTAATTAAGTTAAGGTACACTTTTTTGTCCCTGTAAAGTAATGTTTTCTCTGCATTTGACCCATCCTTCAATATCTCTGTGGCAATCAGTCAGGAGCAGTGGGGACTCAGATCTTGAGCAAGTCTGGGTAAAATTATTTGTGAAATTATTGATTTTACTCTTCTGTCATTAAAGGGTCCATATTATGCTATTTTCTAATCTAGAATGTTATAATGTTGTTTCCTCATTACAAACATACCTGAATAAAAGTAAAAGGTAGCTGTTAACTCGAAAACAACCGCTTCATGACATTAAAAAACAGCTAATGATAAAGGGTTACTCAAATATGGGTGAATGAAACAAACTTCAGGTATATTTTTGAGGAGGTAACAAAATTATAACATGGCTTAAAGCTCGAAAATTGTTCACATTCTGCTCAATGAGTGTTTCTTTGTTATTTATCTTTACTCATACAGGGAGAGCCCAATCAGAGCACCCAGACCTTTTCATGTCCCCTCTGTTCAAATGTAGACAAAATAAGCTGCAAAAACAAAAAAAAACAACAGAAAACAACAACAACAAAAAAACCAAAACAAATAAGTACAGTTAAAACATTTAAAACGGGTGCAGGTGTGATAAAAAATGTCTGTTACCAGTTAATTAAATTGCATTTGTGGCACCAAGGTATCCAATTTTGCATGTCTTTGCAATATGTTCTATTTTTGCAACGCAAAACAGCCATAGCAATTTCCCACACTCTTGGATCAGAGAGATACAGAGAGAGAGAGCAGAGGGCTGGGGCTCCACATAGAACCTAGTGATGAGTCTTTCTAAAATGGAAGTTAATGACACGTATGGCCAAGTAGGCCAGTTGTTATAGTCTAATAAACAATTGTATGTTTTGAGACTTGGAGAGAAGAGGCTATAACAAGGAGCTTATATCCCACATTGTAGATCCAAATTTGTAGAGCCACATTGAAGTACTGTGTTGAAACTGTAGTGCAGCTGAAATAGAGCAACATACTGTGGACTTGAGGAGCAGGACATTATTCCAGGCCTGATCATGTGACCCCCAGTAAAGCTGCATACATTGAAGGCAGAATGTGCTTGTGCTTTAATGTCATTTCACAGCAGTACTGTCATAGTTCTACCTGTTTGCTTGTTTTTTTTCCTCAGCCCGGCTCAGTTTTTCAGCTTGTTCCGGCCCTTCTTTTGTTACCTCCCTGGTTTCCCAGCAGCTGCCTCTCATTGTGCTAATCAGCTCAGGGTAGCCTATGGCCGTGTCCCAATTTGCCCACCTGGCCTTAGAATCACCATTGGAAGGGCGGTTCGAAGGGCAGTTACGTAATTTCCGGTGCAACAAGGGCTGTCCCATTTCAACTCACCCTACTGAATGCGGCCGACAAACCTGCCCTTCCCTTTGCACCGTTTCCATGGAGATCGGACGTAACCGAAGCGTGCATCCGTGCACACTTCGCACACTTCTATATCCCATCATGCACCGCGGCTGCGCAAAAAAGAGAAGAGAATGGAGTCCGCTGCGCAATACACGTTCAAATGTTCATACTGGTTTACCTCATCTACAACAGTGTGACATGAAACTTTTAAATCTGAATAAAGATAAGTACAGGCCGTGTGTTTGATGATTAAAAAGGAGGGAGTTACATGAAATAAAGGAATGTGGAGTTATTGCTAGACAATAAGAGACATTATTATCATGAGAAATTATTATTGCAATAAGAATAATGTAAGAATGCTCATTTCTATTGTAAGCGTCAAAGACCAAGAGACTGAAACGTAAAGTCAGAAGGGTTTAATGAGTTCCACACAGGTAATGTGAACAATGAAGCAACGGACTATGAGGAAAGGACAGAAGAGAGTCCTGAGACGTGCACAAAATCTTCATGAGTTCCGGTACATTCCATAGGTCTGTGCCCCTCGTGGGCACGTGTCGTTTACCTTCGTGTTAGTAAATCAAGATACTAGCTTGATGTAGTGCTGCACTGCTAGAAAATACCTTATAATAATCAGATGGAAAGAACTGGCACGGCATAGAAGGGAAACAGTGCCCTCTACTGTTATTAAAGTGGTGTAGCCACTGGCCAAAATACCGAACCATTAAACTGCAATGTACCACTATATGTACAACTAATCAGTGTTCTCTGGTTTATAGACTATGAATGTAAAAATTATATTGTTACCTCTGTCTCTGTTATTACGTTTTCACAAGGTATATTTTGTTCAAGTTATGAAGTAGCTACAATTGAGTAAAAAAAATCACCTCAAACGTTATATTTGCCTATTGATATTCAATCTAAACAGAAAGAAACGGCTGTGACAACGACATCTCGACTTTTCTTCTATTAAATAATAAATCATTAAAAATAACGTACGTAATGTACGTATCGTACGCTCAAAGACAGCGGTGGAAGTGCGGTCCGTGGTGTGGGCCTGTCCCACTTCAGCAAGATGGCGGCTACACTGTGGAGGGCAGATTCTCGACCGGAACCTTCAAACTACACTTTGAAGAGTACTTCGAAGGGACCCTTCAAAAGGTGCATTTGGCGAATTGGGACACGGCCAATATATACTGCTTCTGTTCAGTTAGTTCTTGCTTCCTGAGTTTATTGGTCCAACCTGTTTCCCCATTTGAATTCCCAGTGTGGAAGAGCTTTTCGTTGACATTAAAATAAGACTTTATTCCTCAGTTGTTTAGTCCCTGATTTAGCATATTCTAAATTACCTGCTTAAAGGACACTTTCTGTTGTAGTTTGAGACATTTGACGGTTCACTTCATGTTGCATTTGGGTCCAGTTTACCGGTGTGACAGAACAATCTAGCCAGTATGGACTCAGTACACGATGAGAGCCCCATGGAGCGGCTTGCTAGACTTGAAGCTAGCATGCAGCAACACCAGGCTGAGCTAGCGGCTGCTGCTGTAGCAGCTCGTCAGTCCACTGCTAGTAGCGAACAAAACATAGCTCATTTGACAGCTCAGATCCAACAACTAGCAGTCACTGTTACCCAGCTAGTCACCGCTGTAGCTCCCGCTCCACCTAATCCCGCCCCACAACCTTCTGTTGAGGTGATTGCGCCTGGCCCTGTTTCTGAACCTCAAGTGGGTGCACCTGAACACTATGGAGGAGATCCTGAAGGATGTAATCCTTTTTTGACCAACTGCTCCATCCTCTTTGCCCTGCAGCCTCACACATTCTCCACTGAGAGAGCCAAAGTGGCATTTGCCATCAATCACCTTACGGAAAGGGCGCGGTTGTGGGGAATGGCTGAGTGGGAGCGCCAGACAGCTGCTTGTGGTTCTTTTGATGCTTTTGCTGGGGAACTGCGCAAGGTGTTTGGGGTCGTGTCCTCTGGACCAGATGCAGCTGGGGGTCTAATGGGAGTGTGACAGGGAACCCGCACGGTTGCTGACTACTCTATTGAATTCCGGACCCGGGACCTTCAAAGCCAGTGGAATGTTGCCGCTCAGACTGATGGCTATCTCTTGGGTCTGAGTGATTACATTAAGGATGAGCTGGTTTCGTATGATCTATCCTCTGATCTTGATAAACTGATTGAGTTGGCAACTAACCTTGATCACCGTATTCAGGCTCAGCGTCTAGAGAAAAGACAACGACTTCCTGATCGACGCCCAACTCCCTGTCCACGTTCCCCATTAGGTCCGGTCAGCCACACCTCAGCTCCTCTGGAGGGGGGTTCAGAGCCTATGCAGGTGGGCAGAACCAGTCTCTCTCCTGAGGAGCGAGAACACCGCCGGCAGCATAATCTTTGTCTTTACTGTGGAAAGCCCGGCCATTTTGTTTCCAAGTGTCCAGTAAAAGGGCAGGCTCATTGGTAGAAAGGGGAATACTGGTGAGTCTAACCTCTACATTTCCCCCGTTAAACGGCCTCAATTTCAAGCTCGCCTATTGCTTGAGAGTGGTACTCACACGGTGACCACTCTTATTGACTCTGGCTCTGACATAAGCCTTATTGATGAGAACCTGGCTCTGCAGTTAAAAGTAAATCTTATGCCCCTTCCAGCACCTGTACCTGCTAACGCTCTGGATGGCAGACTCTTGGGCACCATAACACATCGCATGGTCCCTGTTCGCCTACTACTGTCAGGCAACCACCATGAGACAATCCAGCTTCATGTCCTGAAGACCCCTCAGCACCCGGTAATCCTCGGTTTCCCGTGGCTTCTCCGTCACAACCCCAATATCAATTGGTCTACAGGTTCCATTACTGAGTGGAGCCCATCCTGTCATCAGATCTGCCTTAACCAGGCCATTCCAGCAGTGCAAAACACTGGCAACTCTGGTCCGCAGCCAGACCTTACTGGTGTTCCTGAGGAGTACCATGACCTCCAAGAGGTTTTTAGCAAGACCGAGGCTGCATCACTCCCTCCACATCGTCCGTATGATTGTGCCATTGTCCTTCTGCCTGGAACTTCTCCCCCTCGTGGTCGTATTTACTCCCTCTCTGGGCCTGAAAGAGAAGCTATGGAGAAGTATGTTAATGAGTTTTTGGCTGCAGGAATCATTCGTCCATCTTCATCTCCCGCTGGCGCGGGTTTCTTCTTTGTTGAGAAGAAAGATAAATCCCTTAGACCTTGCATTGATTATAGGGGGCTAAACAATATTACAGTCAAGAATCGTTACCCTCTGCCACTCATCTCGTCAGCTTTTGAACTCCTGCAGGATGCTGTGATTTTCACTAAACTTGACTTGCGTAATGCCTACCATCTCGTTCGGATCCGTGAAGGGGACAAGTGGAAGACTGCATTTAACACACCCACAGGACACTATGAGTACCTGGTTATGCCATTCGGTCTCACAAACGCCCCCGCAGTGTTGCAAGCCTTGGTCAATGATGTCCTTCGTGACATCCTTGATGACATATTGATTTTCTCCAAGTCCAGGCAAGAACATATTCATCAGGTACAGACCGTACTGCAACGCTTGCTAGCCAGCTCACTTTTCGTCAAAGCAGAGAAGTGCAAGTTTCATTCCACATCTGTAGCTTTTCTGGGATATATCATTGGTCAGGGAAGTGTTTCCATGAATCCCTCTAAGGTACAGGCCATTTTCTCTTGGCCTGTTCCTGAGTCCCGCAAGATGTTGCAGCGCTTCCTGGGGTTTGCAAACTTTTACAGACGCTTCATCCGTGGCTATAGCTCTGTTGCTGCTCCCCTTACAGCACTCACCTCCTCCAAGGTGCCCTACAAGTGGTCACCAGAGGCGGACGTGGCCTTCAAAACGCTGAAGACCCTCTTCACCACAGCGCCCATCCTTCGAGTTCCTGATCCTGAAGGGCAGTTTGTGGTCGAAGTAGACGCCTCAGATGTAGGCGTGGGTGCTGTGTTGTCACAGAAGGCACCTGATGACCTCAAGCTACATCCCTGCGCCTTTTTCTCCCGACGTTTAGCACCTGCAGAGAGGAACTAGGACATTGGTAACAGAGAATTACTGGCCGTAAAGTTGGCTTTAGAGGAATGGAGACACTGGCTTGAGGGTTGCAAGATTCCATTCTTGGTCTGGACCGATCACAAGAATCTGGAATACCTTCAGTCTGCTAAACGCCTCAACCCCCGACAGGCCAGGTGGGTATTGTTTTTGAACAGATTTAATTTTACTCTGTCATACCGTCCGGGTTTCACGTAACACGAAGCCTAATTTTCTGTCTCGCCAGTTCTCCACATCTGAGGGCCCCACTGCTGAACCTGAAACCATTCTTTCTAATTCCCATATGGTGGCTACACTCACATGGGAGGTGGAGGAACGAGTAAGAGCCACTCTGGAAGACCAACCTGGCCCCAGCACCTGTCCCAGCAACCTTCTTTATGTTCCACAGCATCTCAGGTCAGACGTTTTACAGTGGGCTCACCGTTCCAAGCTCACCTGGCATCCAGCGAACTAAGGAGGTCCTGCGACAAAGGTTCTGGTGGGGTACCCTGGAGGAAGACACCAAAGACTTTGTCAATGCCTGTCAAGTCTGTAACCAGTCCAAATCTACTCACCAAGCGCCTGCCGGCCATCTTCTTCCTCTTCCTGTTCCTCACCGGCCTTGGTCCCATGTATCCCTTGACTTTGTCACTGGCTTACCCGTTTCACATGGACACACCACTATCCTGTCTGTTGTTGATCGGTTTAGCAAGATGGCCCATTTCATCCCGCTGGCCAAACTTCCATCTGCCAAAGAGACAGCCGAGCTCATGTTGCAGCATGTTTTTCGGCTGCACGGACTCCCCACTGACATCGTGTCCGATTGGGGTCCCCAGTTCACCTCCATCTTCTGGCGGGAGTTCTGTTCTCTTCTAGGGGCCACTGTTAGCCTGTCATCTGGCTATCACCCTCAGTCCAACGGCCAAACGGAGAAGATCAACCAGCAGATGGAGACAGTGTTGTGTTGCATGGCCTCAAGGAACTCTTCCTCTTGGTCCCAGCAGTTACTGTGGGTCGAGTACTCTCACAACACACTGAAGAGTTCTTCCACTGGTTTTTCCCCATTTCAGTGTGCTTACGGGTATCAGCCACCCTTGTTTCAGTCACAGGAGAAGGAAACGTCATGTCCCTCTGTTCAGGCCTTCATCAAGCGCTGCTACAGAACCTGGAGACAGGCTCGGACCACCCTTCTCCGCACAGCACAGCGCTACTCTGCTTCAGTTAACCACCGAAGATCGAAGGCTCCTGTTTACCAGGCCGGTCATATGGTTCGGCTATCCACTAAGGACCTTCCACTGCGGGTTGAGTCCAAGAAGCTTGCACCCAAATTCATTGGGCCCTTCGAAGTTGAGAAGATGATCAACCCAGCGGCTGCTCGCCTCAAGTTACCCAGAGCCATGCGTATCAATCCGACATTCCATGTCTCTAAATTGAAGCCTGTCTGTGAAAGCTCTCTTGCTCCTGTTTTACCTCCACCACCGCCAACACGTCTGATTGACGGGGAGCCTGCTTATACTGTACGGCGCCTCCTGCGTTCCAGACGTCGTGGTCAGGGCATTCAGTACCTGGTTGATTGGGAGGGCTTTGATCCAGAGGAACATTCATGGGTGCCCGCTAGCTATATCTTGGACCGACGTCTCATTGCAGCCTTCCACGAGCAACATCCGGATCAACCTTCAAGGGGCTCAAGGTCTCATGTTTTTCCTCCAGTAGTCTTGGGTGATCCATCAGAGAATAAATTTGTGGCTGGCAGTGGATCTCGTTCTGTTAATTTGTGTGATTCTGACCTGTTTGATAAGTTTTCAGATTAACTCTTCAATTTAAATAGACTTAGAAATGAGAAATTACTATTAAGGGCACTAGATGTTGTATATAATCTTTGTACTTTTACTACACGTTAAGGCATCTCCCTACCATATTTCAAAATAGTTAATGAATAAAAAGCAGTGGTTGCAGAAAAACTATATAATTGAGCAGTGCTTCCATTCTTTCTGTTTCTATTCTGGCTGGGGCTTTTTCCCTTAAAGCAAACTTATAATGCAGAATTGACTTTTCAGAACTTTTTACCATGTTATGGTATTTTCCTATTCTCATTTATCCATAGTTGTTTTTGGAGTGATTTGTGCATGTTTGAGATTGGTTGGCAATGCACCAAATTGCTGATCAATCCCCAGCATACGCTGCTCTGTACTTAATTTGTTCCTCCGTTTTATGTTCTTAATTGATGATATGAGGATTCAGCACTGTTGCATTGTCATGTTAGTACAAATGAAAATTTTACCAATCTCATCCGGCTATTGGTTAAATTTAGTTGAGGCCACACAAGTGACTCCTACATCCAGAGACCAATCCAAATGTATATTCTTATCTTTATATTTACAATGCATTTGATTTACTCATGCTGTTCACTTCAGACCTACTTGCTCCTTATGTGGGAATGTGGGAGGGGTCAGGGGTCAGAGGTCAGAACTCATTCATTCAGCCCTGTTTCTGCACTCTGACTGCCAGTGTTTATGTGGGGAAAGGGAAACTGCTGGGACATGTTGGGTGTTCAGGAAGAGGTGATGGATGGTGGGATGTCCCGAACAGGAGGAGGGCTGGACAAATCTGTGCTTCTGTCAACACCAGAGCCTCTGCAGCTCCAGCCTGGGACAGAATACAGAGGGGAGCATCAAGTGAAGGACTACTTCAGCGTAGTCAAGAGTGCAGTGAGGGTTACATTGGAGAAACTAAACAGCTACTCCATAAGCAGATGTACCAACACCGGCGTAAGAGTTCCTCTGGACCCCAGTCTGCCGTACATCTCCATCTCAAAGCCACTAACCACTCCTTTGAAGACAGTGAAGTTCAGATTTTAGCCAGAGAAAAGAAATGGTCTGAGAGGGGAGTTTAAAAAGCTATTTTTGTCAGGAAAGAGAATCCTTCCTTAAACAGGAATGGGGACTGAGACACAATCCCTTCCCCCATCTATAACTCCATCCTCAGACCCAGAACAATGAGAACAATAGCAGGGTCATTAAGGGCTGAATAGGGTAGTCTCAGCTGAAACTGGAAACAATAGCTGTTTACAGTTTCAGTGTAGTTAGCCCCTCCCCTCAGATAGATATAAGGCAGTGGCCACCAGCAATCTGACCAGAACTGAAGAAGCGGCTTGGATGAGCAGTGAAACGTCTTCACTCCTACAACAACGGTTGACAGATTTGAACTTCGTCTTTTGCTAAGTATTGAAATGAGTTTAAAACATTTGTGTTTACTGAAAAAAAACATCAAACATCTGTACAACATCTGAATACCATCTGTTTGTTGTTTCATTTTTCAAAAACAAAATGATTTATTATGGAACATTACTTGGAATGCAATTAATTAATTAGCATGAATCACACAACTGTTTTAAAGGGAATAGGTCGAGGTTTGGCATGAATCATACGAGGAAAGGGGCAGGGCTTAGTTTGAATTATACAAGAAAAGGGGCTGGGCTTAGCATGAATCATGTAACTGTCACAGAGAAAAAGGCCGAGGCTTAGTGTGAATGAAGTCAGAGAAAAGGGTTGGCATGAGTCACATGACTGTCCCAAACAAAAGGGGCGGGGCTTAGTATGAATCATACGACTATTGTAGAGAAAAAGGGTCTTAGCGTGATTCATACAAGAAAAGAATAGAATAGAATGCATTTATTGTCACTATACACATGTACAACACCATACACATGCACATCGAGATTAAAAACAACCCTCAAATACAGACATAGGACACTTACAACACAGTATAACTAAAATAAATGAGTAAGTGCTAGTGCCAGACATTAAAACATTAAAACACCCCAGACAACCACTCTCAGTCAAACAAAATTTACAATTACCTGGTAGTAAATACTGCAGAGTCACATACTGCAGAGTCACATACTGCACTTGATCAAGTACTGAACTGTATTAGCTATTGCACTGTGATAAATATTGCACTGTGTTAAATATGCACTGCATTAAATATTGCACTGTATTAAATATTGCACTCAATCAAACATATTGCACTATATTAAATATTGAATATTGCACTCAATAAAAAATATTGCACTATATTAAATATTGAACAAGAGGAGGGGCTTAGCATGAATCACACAACTGCCATATGAGGGGTGGGATGAATGGGATGTGTGAATGTTGTCAGACAAGGCTTAGCGTAAATCACGACTGTCACAGAGAAAAACGCCGGGGCTTAGCATGAATCGTACAAGAAAATTGTACAGTAAACTAGTATTTTCCAATTTGGGAATGGGATCACCAAAATACATATATCTATTCTTGTTCATCAAAAAAAAAAAAAAAAAAGATTACTTGATTATTAAGTTTTATACCAAGGTAAATTGCGTAGATAAAGCCAGTGTGGCTACAAAGCTTTTCAGAAAACGGTGTTATCCAACCATTTCCTGCTAAAAAGGCTAGTGCATTATGAGTGGTTACAAACGTTAGATGTTACTTTTTAGCAACAACACTACTCCAGTTAACCTGGAGAAAGGATTCCTAAAGGCGCTTAATAATAATAATGGCTTACACTTGTAATGCGCTTTACAGGCTTGTCAAAGCACTACACTATAGTCATTATTCATTCATTTCCACACTTGGTGATGGTAAGCTACTATTGTAGCCACAGCTGCCCTGGGGCAGACTGACAGAAGCAAGGTTGCCAATCTGCACCATCAGCCCCTCCAACCACTACCTATCATTCACACACACACACACACACACCACTTTCATACTAGGCAATGTGGGTTAAGTGTCTTGCCTAAGGACACAACGACAGAACTCGATCCTCCGACCTTCGGGTTGGGGGACCAACACTCTAACCACAGAGCTACTGTCACCCGCTTATTACAGAACAGGGCAGGCTTCACATAATATAGCATTGAGTTTAATTCAAAATATGAAGACATAACATACATTTAAGTTAGCTTAAGTTAGCTTCATAGTGTCTGGGCAGAATGCAATACATTAAACCAGTACATTAATCAATTCCTTCTTTCCATTCATAAAGAAAAGGTGGACCCACCCCCTTGCCCAGGCAGTCTATAATTCACAACTTATATCTGGTCCCTGATACTGCGTCTTTGGAAATAGTTCATAAAACAAAAGTCAAAAGACAAAACAACTGTTGCGCCCACATCAGTGCTACAGCTCCACTGTTGCAGGCAGAGCAACCACAAATCACCTGCAACACACAAGCCTAAAGTGAAAATTGGGAGTGCAGCACCCAAGACGTGCGTCCCAATTTACGCGCTTACAGCGCACGGTCATAGGCCTTCTTAGGCCAGTGAGTTGGTGCCTGACGCGACGATGTACTCTGTATCATGTGAACCAGTAAACCATGAAGAGAAACCTCATCACTCCACCAGCAGTGTAAGCAAGAGAGTCCTGGTTCAGCTTGGTGCAGTTAAGTTAAAGGGCCAGGTGTGGGGCTCACAGCCTGGCAGAAGCACTGAAAGAAGTCACAACAACTGAGAACGAGTGTATTTTTGTATGTCCAGATGTGTAGCCTGCCCTGTTCTGTAATAAGCACCTTTACGAATCCTTTCTCCAGGTTAACTGTAGTGGCGTTGTTGCTAATAATTTAGGAGCCAATGTTTGTGATGTCGTAATGTCACACTAGCCTTATTAGCAGGAAAAAGCCAGGGAAAAGTACGCTAGCATAAGGCGCTAACTAATTGTTGTGGAAAAAATTACAATTCTAGATGAAAAGTAATCCATTTGCGAAGCTTGGTGAGTTTTGAAATACAGAAAAAAGTTACAGCAGATACCGACAGGACAGGGCCTGTCCTGGGGGCTGTCAACCAAACCACAATGGTGCTCTGTGATTGGTCCAGTCTCTGGCCCAGGGCAGCTGGGCCCTATGAGTTTGTGAACTGGTCCACAGGTTAAAGGTTTAAACAAAATCCTATTATTAAAACATAAATCACAAGTCTCTCAATCAAAATGCTTGTTTGCAATTAGATCTTCTTCCCAAATTGTTCCACTCTGATTCTAATTAAGACCAAAAGCAAAGTGACTTCTTAGGTCAGTGATTCTCAAACTGGAGGCTGCTAATAATTATAAAGGTATAAGTATGTTGTGAGGTACAGGTTGCTAAGAAAACAGCAATTGCATGTGAATAAAGAGACTGTACTAGGATGAGAAGGAACATGGTGAGAGATGGTAATCCCAACTTCTGTACTTAGACACAAACAAAAGAGTTGTGCCACAGTGGAGACACTGGTCACTGGCTTGGAATAATAAAAACAACCGCTCTTCTCCATGGTAACACCCAGAAAATAGATTTGCAGTATAGACAGAATCCTGATGTTTACAATCAAAAACTATCAAGCAGTAAACAATAATGTATAGACAAGTAAATGGTATTTAAAAATTCAAGTTCAGTGAACTCTCATTTTGAGTAAAGACCCCGAGCATAAATATTGCAAGAAAACAATTTACATTGCTCTAATGGGAGCCCGGCTCGGAGAAATGTCATCGAAGACAAATTAAACTTAGCATTATTTTTTTAGGGGTCTTCACTCAATCTGAGAGCTCAGTGAACTCTATTTTACGATAACATTTACTTGTCTATATATTATTGTTTACTGCTTGATTTTTGCCTTTTTTTCTGAAAATTGTACAGTTAAAAAAGTGATCTTGCACGAGTGAGAGGCAGACAAGTCGCTGACTCGCCCTACTTGCATATTCGTGCTCAGGCCCCAATAATAATCTTTTTTTTTTTTTTTTTTCATTTTTTACACCTAAACAATAAAACTTAATGGGACTTTGTTACATTGTTCCCCATTATAAAGAGCCTCTTTGTAAATTCTCTCACAAGTCCACAGCAAATAGATTGGCTTTCATTATTTTATTTTTTTTTTTTATTAAATTTGAAGGGGGCCCTATAGAGCCCTAATTTGCATGTCATTACATCTAGCTCAGAGATGTGCACATGTGCTTTATTGAGTCCATTCAAATTGATTTTTTTTTATTCTTTAAAAATATTGACATTTTGTTGAAAAATCAGGGCTCTCGCACTAGTGCAAGGCAGATGCATCTGCATGCCACAGTGGAAAAGCTGCATGTCAACCTTAGCTTGACATGCGCTTCAATATTTCCAGTGTCATGTTGGAGATAAATGTTTACGGCCCATTGTAACTTTGCAGGGGATGCTAAAGAGCCATTTTTAAAAATAGAATTTTAATTCACACATCATTTTGTCCATCAAAATACACAGACGCTAAATTGGGTTTGTCTGAATCAGATGACGTTTGTAAAAGTTACAGGATTTTTTTTGCTTTCAAAATGGCTGCTTCGTTAAGAGCTCATCATGACAACACCCTAAAACATGTAAAGTCTTAAACAACTTTTGACCCCAGATATGTCTCGATGATGATACCTCAGTTTGGAGTCCGTTGGATAAAAACCCTAGGACAAGTTTGTTAATGTATGAGTGCTAGAGTTTGTACATCTGTATGATTAGATTCAAAATGGCCTTCACATCAGTGTTAGGGTGTGGTCAACATAAACTTTTTTGCTCAGGGTCACATGAAGGGTCTGCATACCAAATTTCATTAGTCGATGACCATCATTATGTCCAAGTCATTGAAATACACAAACACCATATTGGGCAGTTTGAATCTGAAAATGTTTGCAAAGTTTCAAGCATTAAACTCTAGATATCTGGATTTCGGCCATCTGCATATTTTGATTCAAAATGGCCGGCCATAGATTTTATTTGCTCAGGGTCACATAAAGAATGAATGTACCGTCATTATGTCCAGCTCAGAAATGTGCACACACGCTTCATTGGGTCAATTCAAATTGGACACCGTTTATGAAAGATATATATTTATTTTAATTTCCAAAAATTTTGTTGAAAAATCACCATGAAAACGCCCAATATTTTATCTAAAATGTAATTAATAGCCTTTTACTGCATGTGGGTTTTGTGTCTTTCAGCGAAGTTTGAAGTGTTTTTGATGAAAACTGTGGGAGAAGATTATGACGAGTGATTTTGTCAACCACGGGTTTGATCCAATATGGCCACACACAGGTTGGCCAAGATGGCCGCCGCAGCAAAGTCGCAGTTGTCGTACTCGGATTATTGTCATTTTAAACTAAAGACTTCTAAACCCATAGCTCGTTTAAAGACAAGCCAATGTTTTTATGGGCGATCTGTTTTTAATCAACAAAGAGATGCGACATTTTCTGTGCTACTAACAGTGTGCGCCCTCACCTGCCTGTATCGCTACCTGTTGCTACCCACGGATAATGAACAAGCCTACCTCCCAGCAGCTCGCAGTCAACTCCTTCTGTACTCAAACTTTTTGGACAAGGGGCATCCACGAGTACAAGAAAGACGTCCGACGGAAAACGGGTCATGGAATGTTCGGGCTACACTTATGTACTATGTAGTGATAATTCTACTGGCAGGTGATGTTGAATTGAATCCCAGACCACAAGGACTAGCGGCCGGGCCAGACGGGCTAGCTTTAGCTTTGACGCAAATAGCCCCAGAGCTACTATCATCGGCAAGCCGCGGGCTAGCATTAGAGCTACCACCTCTAACAGTGGGGCTCTTCGAGCTAGACCCAGAACTATTACCACCAGCGGCGTGCAGCGGGCTAACCCCGGAGCTACTACCATCAGCGGCGTGCAGCGGGCTAACCCCGGAGCTACTACCACCAGCGGAGGGCCGCGGGCTAACCCCGGAGCTACTACCATCAGCGGCGTGCAGCGGGCTAACCCCGGAGCTACTACCACCAGCGGAGGGCCGTGGGCTAACCCCGGAGCTACTACCACCAGCGGAGGGCAGCGGGCTAACCCCGGAGCTACTACCACCAGCGGAGGGCAGCGGGCTAACCCCGGAGCTACTACCACCAGCGGAGGTACCCCTCAAGTTAGCGCTGCAGCTAACACAACAACCAGCGGCTGATTGTGGGCTAAAACTCAAACGTGCACAATGGAAACATGCAACAAATAAGGTAATAAATAAACAACAGCAAACTAAACTACTACAAACTGTTAATCATGCAAAAATCCTCTGGGATCCTGAAGTTAAACCAAAGGGGATTTTTGGTGGCCACATTAATATCAGAAGCTTACCTTCCAAAATAGAACAAGTGGAAAAACTATTGCATGACTCAGATCTTGACTATATAGGCCTTTCAGAAACATGGTTGAGTAAAAATACTCCAGCTGGTGCCTACACTATCCCAAACTACAATATATTTAGAAGAGACAGACCACATAAAAGAGGTGGAGGCGTATTATTATATGTTAAAAGCAATATCCAATGTAAGCAGATTGAATTTCCCCATAACGAATTGGAATGTGTGGGAGTTACAATGTGTTTATCACCTGAAATGTCATTTAATATTGTTGTGCTATACAGACCACCAAATGAGAAGGAGGTATTTTTTGCTAAGTTGAAAGAGGTACTTAAAATCTGTAACAATAAGGAGACCATTTTAATGGGTGATTTTAATTTGAACTGGTTCAATAAGGCGCGCTCCAACAAGTTAAGAGACTTACCCAAACAATTTAATCTAACTCAAATGATGAAGAATCCAACTAGAATAACCAGCTCCACAAAAACATTGCTAGATCTGATATTTACTAACAAATTAAATCGTATAAATAAAACTTATAATTTAATTACTGGTTTGTCAGATCATAACTTAACCCTGGCTTCAAGGAAGCTTAATAAATCTCGTTATAAAAATCAAAATAGTGAAAAATCATATATATCTATTATCCCAAAGTGTGACATGGAGCTCTTGGACAATGAAATAAAAAACACCGTCCAAATTGATTTAGTGTATGGTCAGGACACTGAGCAGGCTTGCAGTACTCTTAAAAATGCTATTGTTCAAATTCTTTCTAAATTTACAAAAACACTACCACGAAAATTTTAAAGTAAAAAAACTTTACCTTGGCTCAGTGAGCGGGTGTGGCTTTTAATGAAGGAACGAGATGCTGCCTTAAAAAAGTATCTCAAGTCAAGGTTGACCACGGACCAGCTGATTTTTAAAAGTCTTAGAAACAAAGTTATAGGGCAGCTGAGAAGGGCAAAAGCTGACTTTTTCTTAGACATAATAAAACAGGCTAAAGGCAACAGCAAAATGCTTTGGAAATGTATCGATAAACTTTCTGGGAAAGAGCGGACTGGAAATGCCGCTATTGAACTTAATATAAACTATATATTAGGGACAATAATAAGGACAAGAAACTATAAAGGACAATCTCACTGTAGCAAACATGTTTAATGACTATTTTATCACTTCCATCTCAGAACTGTGTAATCCATCGAACACAGAGCAACCTACGACGTCACTTGCTGGCTCTGTCGAAATTGTGGCATGTGGCCACAGAGGAGGACCACTTTCCACTCAGGTGGACGTTATGGATTTATGTGGTGTGAGTGAAAACAAAGTCATTAACATAATTTCATCACTTTCAAACTCCAGAGCAAAAGACTCTTGGGGACTTGACACGCTTTTCTTAAAGACGCATAAGACTATTTTGGCAGCACCAATTATGCACATAATTAATCAGTCGTTACGTGAATGTGTGTTTCCAGACTCCTTTAAAACAGCTATTGTGACACCTATTTTTAAATCAGGAAATCATATGGATATCAAGAACTATAGACCTATTAGTGTGCTTCCTGTGGTCTCCAAGGTCATAGAAAAAATTGTTGCGGAACAACTTATTGACCACCTCGACTACGGAAATATGTTGCATCCAGTGCAATTTGGTTTCCGGTCAAAACACTCCACGGATACAGCATGTTGCTATTTGCTTGAGGTGATCAAGTCTAGTCTGGACAAGGGAGGGGTGGTTGGGGCTATTTTTTTGGATCTCCGTAAGGCATTTGACACTGTTAACCATTCAGTGCTGTTGACAAAAATGCAAAATTTCAAACTCTCAAGAAACACTGTCAGCTGGTTTCAGTCGTACTTGGCAGATCATCACCAGTGTGTAAGGATAAATGACAAAACATCTCCATTTACTACTTGCTTAGCAGGTGTGCCCCAAGGGTCCATTCTGGGGCCGTTGCTCTTCAGCTTGTACATCAACGAACTACCTTCTATTTGTGACGATGTAGAAATTGTGATGTACGCTGACGACACAGTATTCCTTACACACGGTCCTGACGCAAATTCTGCCGCAGCTAAGTTATCGGTGGCAATGGTAAAAGCAATAGAATGGTTTAACAAATCTTTCCTTACGCTGAATACGGACAAAACTGTTACAATGTACTTCTCAAACAAACAAAGTCAAAGTGTATGTCCAAACATTTATGTCAATAGTTGCATGATTAAAAATGTCGAGGAAGTTAAGTACCTGGGAATCATATTAGACCCTACCCTTAATTTTAAAAAACATATTAAAAAGGTCTGTAATGTCTTGAAATTCAACATCGCTAACTTCCAACATATTAGAAGCTCATTATCATTAGAAGCAGCAAAATCCTATCTCAACGCAATGATTATATCTCACATTTTGTATTGTATTTCCTCATGGTCTCAAGCCAAAATAACAGTACTAAATCCTCTCAGATCATTGCATAATCAGGCATTGAAAATTCTCGATAAAAAGCCCAGATGTTATCATCATTGCTACATATTGGACAAATTTAAAATATTAAGCTTTGACAACTTGATCAGGTACTCTGATATTCGCCTGGTACATAAAATCTTGCATGACGCAGCCCCACCCCCACTAAAGAAATATGTACAGCCTCGCTCTCAACTAACAAGTAGAGTGTTAAGGTCCATGTCTAGGGGTGACTGCAATGTTCCTATAAGAAAGTCCGCTTTTTCTCAATCTGCCTTCTCTTTTAAAGCCATCAAGGAATGGAACGGGCTTCCAGAAAATCTTAAGAACATAGCAGATTATCACAGTTTTTCAGGGGCTGTTAAAAACTGGCTTCTTGACCATCAGTCCTGCTCACACTAACAATACCAGACGGGTATTCGGCCATCAGATGTTACCCTTGTGGGTACCATCTGATGGCCACTAGATTACCAGATCGTGAGTGTTATTGTACTGTTTGAGTGTCATATTACTGTCTTGTTTACATTCACAATACCAATAAGGTACAGCGCTATCAGATACTACCCTCGTGGGTATCATGTGATAGCGACTACACTGTATTTATTCTGTTATTTGTTGTTTATGTCCTGCATTATATTGCATATATTTTATATTGTATTGTTTATGTTCTGCACTTTAGTTCCTGTATTGTATTATATTGCTTATATTTTATATTGCATTGTATTTTTCACCTGTTCAGGGACTACAGATGGAAATTAGCTTCGGCTATAATCTGGTGCAAAGCATCTATTAATGTTTTTTTTGCACACTGTCCCTTCAAATAAACTAATAAACTAAAAAAATAAAATAAATGGCCGACTTCCTGTAGGGTTTAGGGCAGGGCCATAATATAATTTTTTATATGTCCTGATGTGACCAATTGTAATTAGTGCAATGTAAATTGACTTTTGAGGTGGCACTACTGAACTGTCTTTCAATATTGTCTCTCGGGGTCTTCAGTCAAAATTAGAGCTCACTGAACTCTATTTTTACCACTTACTTGTCTATACATTATTGTTTAGTGCTTGATTTTTGTGATTTTCCTCAAAATTGTACAATTGTAATAGGCGGACGAGTCGCTGACTCGCCCTCCTCACATTTTCATGCTTGGGCCCTAACTATATAGATGTTAGAGATTTGTCTTTATAAACAGGCTGCATACTGGTGTCCTACATGCTTTCCTGTGATTTCTATAGACCTGATCTGTCCACTAAAATATGTCATTTATTCAGTGTTATTGTTCAAAAATTCTGTCTAGGTGTGATTAATGACTCAAAGCTGTTAAATGTAGCGCTGAGGGTTTGCTAATGGTGAATTGGAGAATAGCAATTTGGGTGAAGCTGGCCATACATCAGAGCAGCAGATGGAGGAGAGGCAGGGGGGATGAGATACAGGAGAATCCCTACCAACATCACACAGGGAGAGTGGCAATGTGCAGCCAGGGATTTATAGGGATGGAGAGAGGAGGAAGAAAGGGAGAAGAGGGGAGGGGGGGGGAGTGAGAGAGGAGAGAGACTGGGGAATGGGAATGTAGGGAGAGGATGAGAGAGGAAAGGGAGAGAGAAGGGATAGAAGAAGTGAAGAGGAAAAAAGAAAGAAAGAGAGAGAGGGGGTGGAAAGGACAGAATGGGGGGGTAGAGGTAAGGAGAGGGAGGGGGGAGAGAGAAAGAGGAAGGAGGAGACATAAATATGATTAAGAATAAAATATGATTCTCCCCCCCATAAAAAAACAACAACTATATATATATATATATATATATATATATATATATATATATATATATATATATATATATATATATATATATATATATATATATATATATATATAGTCCCACATAAGGAGTAAAATAAAACCAAGACAGAACAATCACAGCCAGCTAATGTCTCTCTCCAGGGACATTCTCCTTTCAGATGCCCAGGTCTGAACCAGATCTAAATCTGGGTAAAACCACTTTTGATAGAAACTGAACTTGCCACTGCAGATGAGGAACGTCACACAAGATCTGCATAGAAACCATACTTTGTCCAATTCACTCAAATTCTTACCCTCAACTTTGAAGACAACTTCTTCACTTTGTACTTGATAAATCAACCACGATATCAGGCGCCATGATAATGAAACACAGCCAGATGCTATCTTTCCTTCATTGACAAAGGATTCATTCATTCATGTTTTTGCAAACTTATGTGGTGTTTTTGTTTCTTTGAGTGGGAGTGCGGGTGGCTGTAAGGACATAGAACATCCACCCTCAAAGGAGCAGTGGACTGCAGCCAAGTCAACAGTCAGAAAGTAGCCAATCACAAGGCAAGAAGATCTGAACAATTCCACTTAATCTTAGGATGCTCAGATTGCATATGGCAAGTGAGGAATAACTTTGGACTGATGCAAACTGTTTAGATTGTACTAGATCTGCTTTTTAAGACAATAAATATCCAGTACAGTGCCTATCAATGCAGAACTCATGACCCCCTTTACACTGACAGAGCTGCATACGGTTGAGTAGAGTTGAGAGGTTGGTGCTTAAATTCCCGAGTGAGTTATTTGGACAGATGAGGTCTAGAGTAGACCCTGACCCACACTCATCTGTCTCTTAGACCTTAAACAGATCGTGCAGGTTTCATTCATAATGTTGAAGTTTGGGCTCTGGCTGGAGGGAGGACAATTCACATAACTCACACATCAGATTTACACATCCATCCTGTCAAAAGTACAAAAATCAGATATCAATAATAGTATCAAAACTATCAAAAAGATATCATATTTTCTGGACTATACGTTGCTCCGGAATATAAGTCACACCAGCAAAAAAAATGCGTAATGAGGGGAAAAATCTACAAGTCGCATTTTTGGGGGGAAATTAATTTTACAAAATCCAAGACTAAGAACAGACATTTATCTTTAAACATAAGTTATAATAATAACAATAAAATACAGAACAACAAGTAGAATAGCAGTAATGTTATGAAGACATAGACAACAAACTGAATACGTAAGATATTAACATATGCCGGCTTGTCCACAAATACAAGCGACACAAGTTCTTTTCACTGATGTTTACTGTAGTCTTACTTCTTCATCACAGTTCACACCATAGAACTAGCCAACACATAAAATATAACATAAGGGTTCATATTACATATACACACAAAATTTCATTTGAACACATGGAAAATATACACACCACTTTGGCCTGCTAGTAAACAAACCGGTGAACTGAAAACTTTATATTTTACTGTTCAGTTGTTTCTTAAATAGTGCTGCCAGGTAAGACTTTGCATTAGCGTAAAACCAGAAGATAGGAAGTAGTTTTTTGCAAACTTAAAGTAGACGTATGATGAACTACTGTAAATGAACTAAACCAATATTGTTCCAAATGAAAAAAACACCTTTCACCTTTATGGTCTTATACATGAAGGGGAAATAAAATAAGGGGAAATTAAATATGTAATGTATAAAAGAAATATAGACAGAGAACTGAATAAGTGTCTGGTATGTTAACATAACATATTAACAGTTAATCAGATAACTAAAGCATAAAAAACAAGCTAATGAGTTTACTCTTGATCTCAGTCCAAATCACTAAATCCATTGAATTCTTCATCGTCGGTGTCAACTCTGCCTTCTTCAGAAGATGCAGCGCCGCTCCGGAAATAGATGAATCGCGGCTTCTACGTGACTGTCATACTGGTACACAAGCCCTCACGCAGTTGTTAGTTTGACAATAACGAAGATATGAAATTCTGTACTTTAATAATTTCACATATAAGTCGCATCTGAGTATAAGTCGCTTATAGTCCGTAAAATACAGTACTTGTTAGAGCAGGTATTGATTCTAAAAAGTCACCTTCAGAGGCCAGAAAGGAACCTTTCCCGAATAGTTTTAGAATGATTATAACACCACATTCATGGCAATGGACCATTATGCAACCTACCTGGTTGCATAGTGGTACCTAAGACTGAGGGATTACACAGATATAAGACCACTTGATAGTATAAAAGTACTATGATTTAATGCTGAAAATCACATTTTATTGTCTAAATAAAGACTGTTTTTAATTATCATCAGGATCAGAATTGGTATTGATCGAGTATTCCTCAGTATCCAAATAGAGTTTGAAATTTTAGTATTGTGACAACACTAAACTGTGCCACTAAGTGTTGATAAACAATGGAAAAACTTGTACATGCTTTAAGTTTTAGCAAATTGGATTACTGTAATGGCATTTTTAATGATCTGTGCAAAAAATCCCTAAGAAGGCAGCTGAACCAAAATGCAACAGCAAGATTTATTGCATATATCAGGAACATGGATCACATTACATAATTTTTGCAATCTCTACACTGGCTTCCATGTAGCCATAGGAGAGATACTAAATGGTCATGCACCGAAAAATATGAAGCTATACTTGTTCCATGTGATAGAGAAAGGGTCCTCAGGTCCTTTGGGAAAAGTCTTGTCGTAACGGTGTGGGTAGGACCAAGGGATGCAGACTCAGGGCAAGTTTACAGTGTTTATTGTACAAATGGTGAATAATAGTCTTTATCAGTTCATTCAAACACACACACGAGGAATCAGGGAGCGGGAGGCAGACCAGGCGGGCGGAGTGCAGGTCGGGGACAGGGAAGCCAATAAAAATCCAAGGCGCAAAAAATCCAAATGTGAGAGGTAAAATTTTGGAAAATTGGGGTTCCGCCCACAATGGCCGACTTCCTGTAGGGTTTAGGGTGGGGTCATAATATAATTTTTTACTTGTCTTGACATGTTCTATGTTTGTACCAAATTTCATTTGTCTACGATGAAAAAGGTCTCTCATTGCCGTAATGTATTTCAAATTTTGAGGTGGCGCTATTGAGTCATTTGGAAACATAAATTTTTTTGAACATCAAAATAATAAATTTTTCACCAACCTTGAATTTTGGGTGCAATAAAATTTACTTTTCGTTAACGTTCAGGGGGTCAAAAGTGGCTTCAATCCAGCCACCTAAATAATAATAATAATGGAAACGCATTTTCCACCCATTATTTTTCTCCTAAACCATAACAGCTACAGTCATGTGACCGGGTTTGATCTAATATGGTCGATTTCCTGTACATTTTAGGGTGGGGCCATAATATCATTTTTGTCATGTCCTGACATGTTCTATTTTTTGATGTGAGTTTCAGATTTTTATGTTGACTTTTTTCCGAGTCGGGCTCCCATTGGCCCCATGAAAATCAAAGTTTGAGGTGGCGCTACCGAGTCGTCTTTCGTTATTTTTTCTCAGGGTCTTTTGTGACAATTAGAGGTCATCGAGTTCTAATTTTTGACACCACTCACTGCCATGTCGGGGCGTGTTTACTACTTGATTTTTGCCATTTTCCATGCTCCGGACGCAGTTTTAATGAGTCCCTCGCTGGGACGTAGTCCCAGGCTCGGGCCTAATAATAATGATGGAAATGCATTTTCCACCCATTACTTTTCTCCTAAACCATAACAGCTACAGTCATGTGACTTTCTCACATTTTGCCCCGTCACAAATAAGGCCGCTGTGAATTTTTTCACAGGTCCACGACAATTCGATTGTGTTCTACGAATTTTTGAAAATGAAATTTGAAGAGGGCGCTAGAGAGCCATTTTGTGAGAGAGTGCCTTGATTTGCATATCATTGCATTCAGCTCACAAATGTGCATAAACGCTGTATTAGCGTTTTCCCAACAAAAAATTTGTGAAAGAGAAATACTTTATTGAAATTTTCCAAAAATTGCGATTTTGTTGAAAATTCACCCTGACCACACCCAAAATCATAATCTAAATGTAATTGATAATCTTTAATAACACATGGGTTTAGTGGGATTTGACCAAATTTGAAGTCTGTGCGAGAAAATGTCCTGAATGTGAGGGTGTGCACTTTTGTCATTGCCGGGTTTGATCCAATATGGCCGAATTCCTGTACATTTTAGGGCGGGGCCACAATATCATTTTTGTCATGTCCTGACATGTTCTATTTTTTGATGTGAGTTTCAGATTTTTACGTTGACTTTTTTCCGAGTCGGGCTCCCATTGGCCCCATGAAAATCAAAGTTTGAGGGGGCGCTACCGAGTCATCTTTCGTTATTTTTTCTCGGGGTCTTTTGTGACAATTAGAGCTCGTCGAGTTCTAATTTTTGACACCACTCACAGCCATGTCGGGGCATGTTTACTACTTGATTTTTGCCATTTTCCACGCTCCGGACGCGGTTTTAATGAGTCCCTCACCGGGACATTGTCCCAGGCCCGGGCCTAATTAAAACTGCAAGCAGTGATAAAGGCCCTCGCCACCCCTTGCGACCACGGGGTTTATGACACCAGAAATACCTCCTCTTTCATCCTTTGACTTTTCCATCCTACATACATTACTTCCAGTATCATTGTATATGTCACACGCATTGTAATTGTAGGATAATTGGGAAGTAGATGTGGGGTGTACTTTTGCTTATGGTTTTGTATCAAGGTAATTATTAATTGATAGTTATTATTATCTTACAAGTTCGTCTGCAGTTATTTTAACTATATTGATGTAGTTACACTATAGTACAGTAAGAACATGCCTTTTTCTGTATTCTTCATGCAGTTAAGGCAAGCAAACAATATAGCGCTTGGTTAATAAAATGTAAAATCATTGTTCTAAATCCGTAATGAAATTGTTCCACATTCTATCATAACAGTGTTGTTCACTTCAATTGTGCCTACTAGGAACAGAGTTGGAAGTGTTTGTGTGGGCGGTAGTGGCTCAGTGCTTAGAGTGTTGGTCCCCCAACCTGAAGGTTGGAGGATTGAGTACCGCTCGGACCAAGTTCTGTTGTTGTGTCCTTAATCCTTCACCCACACCCTATGAAAGTGGTGTGTGTGAATGATAGGTGGTGGATGGAGGGGCTGATGGTGCAGATTGGCAGCCTCACTTCTGTCAGTCTGCCCCAGGGTGGCAACAACATCAGGCCCTGTGCATTAGTGAAGCTCAGTGAAGACTTCACTTAATGTGACTGTGTTTAGATGTGTAAAAAAGGAGACACTTAAATTAGTTTAAATTGAAACTACATTTGTATTGTCTGTAGCAGTACTGACAGAGATGAGGCTTTGAGTATTATTGGGGTAGGACTCAGAGTTGGGCCTGTCATATGAAAAATGCTGGAGCCATTCACAGCTTTGAGTTTGGTCTTCTGCACAGTCCACAGTCATCAGCAGTGAGCACAACAACACATCAGCAGTGTTTTACATATGTATGCAGCTGAAGCTCACCCTGAGAACATTATAAACTACTAATTTATATGTATTTGGAGTATGTTTGTTTAACTATGTATTATTGGTTGGTCAGTAGCTTATAGTCTGCAACTATATTTAAGTGTAAATGGTAACATAGAGCTGTAGGTACAGTCTATAGGCAAACATGATGAGTCAGTAACTGCTCTGAGGCTGTGTTAGAACATATATTTTTAATGTTTGTATTGGCCTTATAATGATCAGAGACAGCAGTTTGGATACAGATTTAATAATTAGTGCATTCATTATGGCACAACAAGGTGAGCAGATGTATAAAGGTATATATTTAAAATATAAATGATTATTATATGACTAAAGAACTGGAAGGTGAGCTTGTTCTCAAAGATGTGTTTTTAATTCAAGTAGAAGCTGATTGAGACAGTTCAGAGTTAGAGTTTAACTCAACATTTTGTGGTGTTTAATTCAATTGACTGTATTTTTGTGAAATCGCAACAACAGTTTCATTGATTGAACCAAGAAAAAGTTAGATTAGCAACATTCACAGTTAATGTTGTTAATACTAAGCACTGCTCCTAGTCATGTGTTCACTTCAAGAAACAATTATATTTACATTTGTGGGAGTGTCCTTAGTGTGGAAAGTAAGTTATGACACATATATATGTGTAATTTAGTAGATGTTTTTGGTAATGTCCTTTTTAAGAGTATTAAAGATGTACTTGTAATTCAGTATAATTTCTAAATTAAAAGTAATTTGTTACATTTAAAATCACGGGGGTTGTTACAGAGTTGTCTTACAGTCCTGGTTGTCTCTGTCCATGTGTGTCCCACCTCTGTGGACACTGCACTGCTGCATTGATCAGAGCTTAGAGAATATGTAGATATATATTTGAACATCTGAATACGGGTTTAATAAATTAAGTATAGCACAAAAGATTTATGTAAAATGTTAGTAAACAAATGTAGCATATATATTTGGCAGTAGTACTTATACTTCAGTAAGTTTTAGCCATGTAATTTTTTCAGGAGTACAATTCTGTAGTACCTTTCCATCATTGTGACTTACCTGTAATCATTCCAAATGATAAATATTCTTCAGTGTCAGTGAAGAGTGTTATGGTTTCTCTTCTGTCATTGGCAGATATTTATAAGGAGTGGTCATTAAAAAAAAACATTTCTATGAAAGCAAGCAGAGGGAGCAAGTGTGGTGAAATTATCTGTGCTATAAACTCAACCAAAATTAAAACGTGCATGTATTGAATTTTGTTTTGTGGCTGAAAAGTGATGTACTGCAGCATTAAAGAAAAGTACATTTGTCAGAGGAATTACATTTGATGCAAAGGACCAAGGTATTAGGATGAGAAGATATCTGTGTATTCATGCAGAATTGTCATGATCCGCACTGTCCGCTCCTGGTTTTACTCCTGTCCTGCTCTTTCCCTCCCTCACCTGCCAGATCTGGGCTGGGCTCCTGGCTCCTCCTGCGCGCACCTGCAGCCCATCAATGCAATCAACACACCTGCTGTGCATAAAAGGAGCTGGGAGAAGAGACTCGGTGCGGGATCATTGTCGTGTCACTTCTTTCCTGCCTGCGTTCCTGTCGTCCCTGTTTTTTTGTCGTGCTCCAGTCCTGGATGTCTCCTGCCTGCTCTGCCCTACGCCCGTCTGGTCTGCCTGTCGTCCTGTGGTCCCTTCAGTTCCCCGGTCCCTGTGTTTCCTGTGTTCCTGCTCACCTGCTCACCTGCTCACCTGCTCACCTCCGGATCACCCGCTGTTTGTACTTGTCCTATCCTTACAATAAATCCTGTAAATATTCCCCGAGTCTGCATCCTTTGGTCCGCTACACTCACCCGTTATGACAAGAATACAGTATAACATTAGTCATAAGAACAAGCTACTTTTGTATTTTATTCTATGGCAGTCTGAGTTTGTTTTTTTGTTGGTTTTTTTTTTATAGTTGCATTTGATACATTTATGATGATGTCTGTACAGTGAAAAACAGAAGTGTTGACATTAAAATGTCTGGTCAATGAGAATGACTTGGGGTCGGGGGGTAGAGTTGTGACTGGGCTATTTGACTTGTGCTATTCGTATGTAATCAGAGTCACAGCCTTCAGCAGAGAACACAATAACACATTAGCCTTGTTTCCATGTGAATGCAGCTCAAGAAGTATCTAGCAAGCTCATCTCCAAAGAGGCTGAAAGTGGATTTGATTTCAGTAGTTATATTAGAGTGTATTCCTAATTACAGGTTTGTAATGTACTGTAAGTTTGTGTTTAGTATTTAATGTAATCAGTTTATTAAAGGTAAAATGACATAGTGTTCAATTAATGTAATCATTTTAATTACAATGATGTCCATGTAAATCTGTGTACCTTATTTCATGTTTATCCTAACACATGTCCATTTTTATGTAATAGTTCTTTGTGAACATGGAAATGGCGAGAGCAGTAGTGTTTGAACGGAGATAAAAACCGTGTTTGTAGCAGGAGAAGTTCAGAAATGAAGGGCAAACACGTTTGTCTTTCTTAAGTATGTTGGTGTTGTCATGGTGTTTATCTTAATATTAGTCATTGTAAGTTTGTATTTGTGTTGTTATTTATACTTATGAAGCAAGCATTTGTTCTTAAAAAAAAAGGCAGCTGTAACACAAATGTTTTTAATGATCATATTATGAATGTTGGCATGTTATTTAGGGTTCAGTTCAATTTGTAAAATATAACTGTCAACATGTATAACACATTTGGCCAAAAAGTAGTTGTAGTTTGTCAGATTACAAAAAAAAAAGAAAATAATAATAATAATAATAATAATAATAATAATAATAATAATAATAATAATAATAATAATAATAATAAGACAAAGGTGGGAACTTGCAGCTAAAATGCTAAGGCACACCCCAAAAAAATGGGGCAGGGTTATGCGTTAGGGGAAGTGGGTTGAGTTATGTTCCAGGGGGGTGGGTACCTGGGAAGGAGAGTTTAAAAGACAGAGGTCCGAAAGAGAATTTGTCTTGGTTTGGTTTTCTATTCACAAGACTCCCATTCTGCGAGGAAGATTACTTTCTCTTAGTTTGGTTAATTCACTTTAACTTTTTACTTTCCCACTCTACGAGGAGGATTACTGTCTCGTTTTGGACCATTCACTTTGATTTTTTACTTTTTTTTAAAAAATTTTGTGACAACTACTATCAAGTCACAGATCCTTTTGGCTGCATCAAGGTATGTGAAGTATTTTGGATTATATACAGTTACAATGTCTTTTGTATGTCTAAACTGTGGTACTTTTTTAATGGTGTATTATTATTAATAATAATAATAATAATACATTTTATTTGTTAGGCGCCTTTCAAGGCTCTCAAGGTCGCCGTACACATATACACACATACACAATACAAATAGAACAATGTAAAATGATTAAAAATACATTTAAAAACAAATATAGATTAAAAGACAGAGCAGTTATGGTCAGAGTGGTCAGGATGAGAAGGCCTTTCTAAACAGATGAGTTTTGAGTTTAGATTTGAAGTGTGGAAGTGAGTGTGTGTTGCGGAGGTCATGGGGGAGGGAGTTCCAGAGCTGGGGAGCAGAGCAGCTGAAGGCTCTGCTCCCCATAGTGACAAGACGGGCAGGAGGGACAGTGAGGTGCAGGGAAGAGGAGGAGCGGAGGGAGCGGGCGGGTGTGGAGATGTGAATGAGGTCAGATAGGTATGGAGGGGCCAGGTTGTGGAGAGCTTTGTATGTGAGGAGTATGATTTTGTAGTGTATGCGGTGCGTGATGGGGAGCCAGTGGAGCTGTTGCAGGACAGGTGTGATGTGGTGATGGGAGGGTGTGTGTGTGATAATGCGGGCAGCTGAGTTTTGGACCAGTTGGAGTTTATGGAGTGATTTCTGTGGGAGTCCGAACAGAAGAGAATTGCAATAGTCAATACGGGAAGTGACCAGGCTATGGATGAGGATGGCGGTGGTGTGTGGGGTGAGTGAGGGACGGAGGCGGTGGATGTTTCTGATGTGGAAATAGGCAGACCGGGTGATGTTGTTGATATGGGAGGTGAAGGAAAGTGTGCTGTCGAGGATGACACCCAGACTCTTTACCTGAGGGGAGGGGGAGATAGAGGAGCCATCAATAGATATGGAAAAAGGATTTATTTTGCTTAGGGTGGATTTGGTGCCGACGAGTAAGAGTTCTGTTTTATTGCCGTTAAGTTTGAGGAAGTTTGAGGTGAACCAGGTTTGTATTTCTGTGAGGCAGTCTGTCAGGGAAGAGGGTGGAAGTGTAGAGTTGGGTTTACTGGAAATGTAGAGCTGGGTGTCATCCGCGTAACAGTGAAAGTGAATGTGGTGTTTTCTAAAGATGGAACCAAGGGGGAGAAGATAGATTAGAAAGAGCAGAGGACCGAGGACAGAACCCTGAGGAACACCTGATGTGACAGGGAAGGGGTGTGAGGTGAATGACTTGAGCTGAATAAACTGAGAGCGATCTGAGAGGTAGGAGTGGAACCAGGAGAGGGGAGTACCAGAGACACCAATGGAGGAAAGTCTGTCAAGGAGGATGGAGTGTGAAATGGTGTCAAATGCTGCACTGAGATCTAGCAGGAGGAGGATGGAGAGTGAACCAGAGTCAGCAGAGAGGAGGAGGTCGTTTGTGATTTTCAAAAGGGCAGTTTCAGTGCTATGGAGGAGACGGAAGCCAGATTGAAATTGTTCGTAGATGTTATTGGAGGAAAGACGAGTGTGGAGGTGGGCAGCAACTGTTTTCTCAAGGAGTTTGGAAATGAAGGGTAGGTTTGAAATGGGACGAAAGTTATTGAGGTCAGAGGGATCAGAACCGGGTTTTTTGAGTATCGGAGTGACTGCAGCAGTTTTGAGGGTGGAGGGAACAGTACCGGAGGTGAGAGAGGAGTGAATGATTTCAGTTATGAGGGGGGACAGTGCAGGGATGGAGGTTTTGATGAGGACAGTAGGGAGAGGGTCTAGTTGACAGGTGGAGGATTTGGAGTTCCGAATGAAAGTAGAGATTTGGGTGACAGAGGGCAGGGTGAAAGAAGAAAGCAGGTGCATTGGGGAAGCGGAAGATGAAACAGGTGGGTTTGAAACAGAGGGGTTGAGTTGCTAATGAATCAGTTGAATTTTGGTGGTGAAGAAAGCAGCCAGGTTATTGCAAAATTCTGAGGAATAGAGGTGAGGTGGAAGTGAGTCCGGGGGTTTTGTGATCTGTGAGAGGAGTGAGAATAGTGTTTTTGAGTTTCCTTCATGTGAACTGATTAAATTTGAGTAGTATGTGGATCTTGCTGTGGATATGGATTGTTTGTAATGGAGGATGTGTGAGATGAACATGTCTTTGTGTATGGTGAGTCCAGTTTTCCTGTAGAGTCTCTCCAGTCTGCGGCCTTGTGTTTTGAGGTGTCTGAGGGCGGGGGTGTACCAGGGTGCAGAGTGAGTGAATGAAACGGACCGAGTTTTGAGTGGGGCTATGGTGTTGAGTATGTGGTGGAGGTGTGTGTTGTAGTGTGTAAGAAACTCATCTGTTGTAGAAAGGCCTTCAGCACTGGGGAGGTCATTGATGAGTGATGAGAAATGGTCCGGGTTAATGTCCTTGATATTACGGAACTGTATAGTGCGAGGTGGGTTGGATTTTTTGAAACACAGGTTGATATTGAATGAAATTAGCAGGTGGTCAGAGAAGGGGATGTAGTGGGTTTGAAGGTCCAATGGGGTTATTCCAGTGCAGCATATTAAGTCCAGGGAGTGTTTTTTGTTATGTGTGGGAAAATTGACGTATTGTTTAAAACCAGAACTGTCCAGACAAGAGGTGAATTCTTTGGTGAGTGGGTTGTTGTAATTGTCCATGTGGATATTGAAATCGCCGGGTTGGACTTTAAATGTGGAGGGAAGCAGCAGGTAGCAGCAGGTGAGCTAAACGGCTAACACACAGCAACACTATTGACCGTCGATCAGGTAGTGCGATGGTTAGATGGATTAAATTGTCCACACGTAGACCACAAATGCAAAGTCCATTATTATTATTACTGTCAGTCTACTTTAATACTTGAAAATGAACCATAGTTATGTTTTTGGGAAAGTGCATCTGATCTGATCAGAGCCAAATAAAATGTTGTTTATTTGGCTCTGTTTCTTGGAAAAATTACTAACCTCCTAGGTGTTTAGAGTTTGTCTTGACCTTATAATGTTGATTACGTACAAATTTTGTATTTTCAACAATTTAAAATGTTTTATTTTTGTTTTTTGTTTCAGGTGTTTTGAACAGGTGCTCTTCAGGTGTTCTGTTCTAAGCACTGCCAGAGTTTTGTGATGTCTCCTATGTTTGGTATGGCTTTATTTTGTATTATATTATTACTGGTTGTGTATGTGAGCAGTTTAATTACAAGTTGTAGAGATGAAATTAAGAATACAATGTTTTTGTATCTTTATAGTGTCGATTGGGACTGGTTGGCGTCCTGCTGCGCACCGCTCTTTCACCGGGAAACAGCTGAGAGTCTGCATCCCACCTGAATCCCCCAACAAGGAGGTATGTCCAATTTATTTTAAAAGTTTATAGTGTGTAGACACAGTGATGTGACATTTTTAAGAGGTTATTTTAGTCTGTCAGCCAGGTGTGTAAATGCAGTGCTGGCAGCCTATTCATATTAATTGTGCACATTAACCATGGCTCAGCAGCCACCATCATCTCCATTAACATATGAACTTACATCAGCTGAGCAGAATAATGTTGTTTTGGAAGTTGTTTAGAAAGAAACATGGGTTTATTTCACATTTTATCAGCAGATGCTGAACACACTGTACATTTATTGTTGTAAAATAGATGATGAATATAGATTATTAGTAAATTGTTAACTAAGAAGAAAAAGAAATAGGGTTAATATTACACACTTCAATGTTTAATAAATGCTGTTTTTGTTTTCCAATTGGTCTTGGTTATCGGGGATTCACATCTCAGATCCTTCGTGGAGAGAGATGTGAACATCAGAGCAGACGGTTCCTACTACTTTGGCTACATCTGTTCACCCGGAGGCACCGCCGAAACGATCCACTGTGACATCCAGCATTCCACTGTCGACCAACGCATGTCAAAATGTGTGGTGTTGGCTACAGGCAACGACTCTTCCACCAGGGGCCAGACAGTGGAGCGGGCACAGAAGAACTTACAGAATCTTTTGTCAACTGTAGAACGTCTTTGCCCAAAGTTATGCACTCCCAACAGTGTCATATTTGTTATCACCAAAACACACTGTCACCTCAAATAGTTTGTGAGGTAAACTTTTGTATTTTTTTTAGACATGTGTGGTGGACTTCCCTGCTCGTCACGTGGTCAGTGTGGCCAAGCAGAACCAGTTTCGTGAAGCGTACAAGGCGGCAGCAGAGGCAGAAGGTAAGACAAAGTACATGTGCTTTAGTGAAAGTCAAATATGGAAGAGTATATTTTAAATTGTATTATGTCTTTTTGTAGGGCTGCAGTATGTCTCCTGTGTGGACCACTTCCCTATGAAGAACCTGCGTCTCTGGGCTAAGGATGGTGTAAGTAATACAAATACTGTTGATGTGTTGACATATGTATGTGTGACATAGCAGTGTAATAATTCATGTTATTTTCTCTATGCAGATCCACCTCAGTGTACCTGAAGGCATGCAAGTCTTGTCTGACTTGATCTGTAAGGCCATCAGGGATCTGTCTGAGAGCACCGTGGATTCTGCCCACCCAAGCCCGAAGACACCCGCCGCCCCGTGTGTGAAGCCTTTGCCGAAGTCCCCAGATGTGGTTGTGAGCTTTCCCACATCCAGAGCAGTCCATGTCCCATCTACTACTCCAGAGACGGACTCCGAGGGCTGGGAAGGAGTTGGAAAGGTAGAAAAAGTGTAAAATATACAATATATGATGCATTATATATGTTATGGCCAAGTTCCTTATATGAAGATGCTAATTGACTTTGTATTTTCAGAAGGGTCTACAGTCAACTGTCACCAGCACAAGAAATGTTCCCAGGCGACAGGTTAGTAAAATGTTAACATTATTTATCAATTCATCTATCAATGTTAGGTATAAAAATCCTCACTGAAACCATATTTTTCAGGTCACCAGTCTGTGTGCTATTCCCGTGTGCTTCGCTGTTTTGTCTGCACCAGAGAAGCCTTGTGGGACCTACAAGAACCCACCTACCCTCGCAACGAAGAAGGTAAAACAAACGGTCAAATGTATTGATAGTTTACATTTGTGAATGTAAAACATAAATGTGTTGTTTAAATATATTTTTCTTGTGAGAATCTAAAACATAAATGTGTTATTTCAATATAGATGAGTCAAGCAACGACTGCTGTGCCAAGTAGAAGAGCCATTTTGTGAGAGAGTGCCTTGATTTACATATCATTGTGTTCAGCTCACAAATGTGCATAAACACTGTATTAGCGTTTTCCCAACAAAAAATGTGTGAAAGAAATATTTTATTGAAATTTTCCAGAAATTGCAATTTTGTTGAAAATTCACCCTGACCACGCCCAAAGTCATATTCAAAATATAATTGATAATGTTTAATCACACATGGGTTTAGTGGGATTTGGCCAAATTTGAAGTGTTTGTGATGAAAACTGTGTGAGGAGATGTTCTAAATGCGAGGGTGTGCACTTTTGTCATTCCCGGGTTTGACCCAATATGGCCGACTTCCTGTACATTTTAGGGTGGGGCCATAATATCATTTTTGTCATGTCCTGACATGTTCTATTTTTTGATGTGAGTTTCAGAGTTTTATGTTGACTTTTTTCCAAGTCGAGCTCCCATTGGCCCCATGAAAATCAAAGTTTGAGGTGGCGCTACTGAGTCATCTTTTGTTATTTTTTCTCGGGGTCTTTTGTGACAATTAGAGGTCGTCGAGTTCTAATTTTTGACACCACTCACTGCCATGTCGGGGCATGTTTACTACTTGATTTTAGCCATTTTCCATGCTCCAGAAGCGGTTTTAATGAGTCCCTCGCCGGGACGACGTTGTCCCAGGCTCGGGCCTAATAATAATAATAATAATAATAATAATAATAATAATAATAATGTATATTTTTATAATATCTCATTTTTCACCCTTAAATGATCAACGTTGAAATGGTGGAACTTTGTCGCACTGTTCCCCATTATGAAGAGCTTCTCTATAAATTCTTTCATTTGTTGAAATGAAATTTGAAGGGGGCACTACAAAGCCATCTTAAAAGACATAGCCATAAACTGCTTGTCATTTCGTGTAGTTCAGAAATGTCAAATCCGTCAATGTTTTTGAAAAATAGATTTTTTTATTTTTTTTCCCAAAATTGACATTCTGTTGAAAAAACATGACCACACCCAACATTTTATTTAAAATGTAATTGATATTGAAGGATATATCAAGTAATAAAGCTTCTCCTGCATCTCTCTCTCTTTCTCTCTCACACACACGCACGCATGCACACACACCCACACACACCCCCACACACCCCACACACACACACATATCAAAACACTGAATTCATATATTTGTTTGAATACTGTTTCATGAAGTTACATATTGGCCTGAACACTGTTTTAATGCTTTAACACTGAAATAATTAATTCATTATAATAGTTCCCTTTAAAGGCAGCATTCTGTGTTCTGAATAATGGGAGACAGTTGGGTGCTTTGCAGAAAGTCCTTTGGAGAGATAAGGCAGCCGGAGGACACTCAAGCCCAAAAAATGTCCGGTGCAGTCAGGGATACCCGAGAGAGGTGACCGAAGCCAGAAGGAGGAACCAAGGTGTCAGCCTGGTCAACATAATATTTGCATATTCATGTTGTATTTCACCTTTGAGTCTTGCGTACGTAGGCTGTTAGGGACACGGTCTGACCCCAGAGCTCTGGATTAACATTGTATTTGTCAGGGGAATAAATTTTTGTGATTTGAACTGATCGAATCCAGTCGTAAATTTTGATAGAACACACCTAACAATATCCTTTTATGGCACATAGGTTTTGTGTCTTTTGGCTATGTTTGAAGTGTTTTTGATGAAAACTGTTGGAGGGGAGGTCAAAAGATTACAATGGGTGATTTTGTTGATCCCAGGTTTGATCCAATATGGCTGACATCCTGTAGGGTTTAGGGCGGGGCCATAATTTAATTTTTCACATGTGCCGGGCTCCTGTTGGCGCAATGTAAATTGATTTTTGAGGTGGTACTACTGTCAATCAATATTTTTCCAAGGGTCTTTCCAAGGGTCTTCAGGCTCGGGCCCTAAAAAACAGATATTACAAAAATGTCAATGTCACAATCAATGTGGCATTGGAATTTCAAGCCAATATGGCCGATTTCCTGTTCACCATAGGGCGATGTGTCAATTCAATTTTTTGCTTGTGTTATTGTTCTCTATCTTTGTTCTGAATACACCAAAATATCCCTAGGTTGGGCAATCTCACCATTGGCATGTTATAAAATTTTTCACTGGTCAATGCCATACCCAGTTTAGGGACTTATCAACATTTCGTTAGGTCTCCTACCAGAAAAAAAAAAAAAAAAAGAAAGAAAGAGAGAAAAGAAATCAACAACAAATGCCCTTTGCCCTTTATTTCATGACTGGCTCAGGCCAATAAATAATTGTTTGACGTGTCACGTTCACATTAAGCAACCAGTGTAGTTATCAGAATCAGAATCCTTTTATTGCCATCGTTTGAGAACACAGTTCACAAACTAGGAACTTACTTCGGTGAAAAAGTGCAACATAAAACACACTGAATAAATACAAATACAAATAAGGGCATGCACAAAGTTACAAAGATATGCTTGAAAAATCAAATAAAATACTTAAAGGTAGAAAACACTGGTCAACACTAAATTTATTGTCTAAGATTTTTTTGCTGATTTAGGATCATTTTGATGTGCTGAATCCAAAATCACATTGATTTTGCTCAATCAGGTCAACGTTCTGAACTAAGCTACATATTTGTTTTTGGACGATTTTGTTTACATGTATGAGTATTTTCACGTCATATGATGCAAAATTCTGTTATATTTCTCGCTATAAACAAATTCTGAAGATTTTGCATGTGCCAACTTATGACTAATTGTTTTGTTTTTTTATATTACAAGTGAATGACTAGAAGATCTTGCAAAAATAAGCCTGACATATTCTGCTACATCTGCGGTGAACACCAATGTTCCTAACAGGAATCAAGTCACAAGTTTCATAAAGCGTGCTTACCATGCTTATTTTGGTATTAAACTTGGTGACCAAGATAAAGCTTGGGCACCACACATGGCATGCAAGTCATGCACCGAGTATCTGCGTCAGTGGACTAAAGGCAAGAAGAGTTGTCTGAAGTTTGGAATTCCCATGGTTTGGAGGGACCCGACATCAATAGCTACTTCTGGGCTATTGATGTGACTGGGATCAACAGAAAGAACCGAAGCAGCCTCAAGTATCCTGACCGTGAATCAGCACGTCGTCCTGTAGCTCACTGTGATGAAATTCCAGTACCTGTCATTGTAGAAGTTCCTGACATCAATGACAAAGATTCCTCCAGTGTGGTTTTAATGATGATGCTCCACATCATTTTTCCCAAAAGGAGCTAAATGTTCAGGTTTCCTGAGAATCTGGGATCACTGAGTGATGAGCAGGTGGAGAGATTCCATCAGGACATAAAAGAGATGGAGACCAGGTATCAGGGACGCAGTCATGATGGCTGATTACTGTTGGACTCTGAAGAGAGACATCCCTGCTGCTGAGCATTCAAGGGTTCATAGAAACAGAAGTTCATGTCCTGAATTTTGCACAATGATAACGTAACGTTCCAATTTACATGTACTTACCTTTATCAATTAACATAACGTAACATTTAATTAATACATTTTGTTAGAAAACCATTTTTTATCTCCTAAAACATTTTTTGGGTGAGAAATATTTAAAAAAAAATCAACTGATAATGTCACAAAATTTTAATCAATTTAGTCAGAAGATTGGATTTTTCAAAATCAAATTAGCATAAAAACCTGACCTGACTGAGAAAAATGGATATCATTTTTGGATTCAGCAGTGCAAAATGGTCCTAATTCAGTTGAAAAAACACACAACTTTCAAAAATGTTTTTTTTTTTTTGTAACCCAGTGTAATATATACAACAGCAGCATCAGAACAACAGTGCAAACATGACTTATTAAAGTGACCGGTGTTATAAAGTGTCCAGTTTTGTGCAAATATTATAAAGACAAACGGCAGAGGGGAAGAAACTGTTCTTATGACGAGAGGTTCTGGTCCCAATGGTAGCCTCCTGCCAGAGGGAAGTGGCTCAAATAGCCCATGTCCAGGGTGAGAGGTGTCAGCTGCTATACGGCCTGCTCGCCCCCGAGTCCTGGAGATGTACAGGTCCTGTAGCGATGGAAGGCTGCAGCCAATCACCTTCTCAGCAGAGCGCACAATGCGCTGCAGTCTCTGTCTGTCCCTGGCAGTGGCCCCAGCGAACCACACAGTGATGGAGGAGGTGAGGATGGACTCAATGATTGCCGTGTAAAACTGCACCATCATCTGGACTGGCAGCTTGCGTTTCCTCAGCTGCCGCAGGTGCTGTGCTGGGCTTTCTTGATGAGGGAGCTGATGGTCAGCTCCCACTTGAGATCCTGGGTGATGCAGGTGCCCAGGAAGCGGAAAGAGTCCACAGTGGTGATGGGGGAGTCTGTCAGGGTGAAGGGAGGCAGGGGGGCTGTGACTTTCCTGTCCACGATCATCTCCACTGTCTTCTGGGCGTTAAGCTCCAGGTTGTTGCTGCTGCACCAGGACACCAGCCGGTCCACCTCCCTCCTGTAGGCAGACTCATCGGCAGCGTCTTCTGCTCTCTCGTTGGGCATTTAATAAACCTTTGTATTTGGGCAGTTCCATGGCTCAGATTTCCCTTATTGAAATACCCCAATGATGATTGGTAAAGAGTCTGGGAAGGTTCGCTCCACATTCAGAATCTGCTCCATGAGCACGTGCTGGGCCTCGTGCGTGTCCACGCACGGAGGGATGTAAAGAGCGGCCAGAACGAATGAAGCGAATTCACGTGGAGAATAGAAAGGGCTACAGTTAATGAAAACAGATATTCCATGGCGGGAGAGCAGTGTTGGGAGATCACAGTCACTCTATTCTGTCCTTTCTTGAGAGTCTGTTGCTTCATTGTTCACATTACCTGTGTGGAACTCATTAAACCCTTCTGACTTTACGTTTCAGTCTCTTGGTCTTTGATGCTTACAGTAGAAACGAACATTCTTACATTATTCTTATTGCAATAATAATTTCTTATGATAATAATGTCTTCTAGCAATCTAGCAATCTAGCAATAACTGCACATTCCTTTATTCCATGTAACTCCCCTCCCACTTTTTAATCATCAAACACACGGCCTGTACAGATCTTTATTCAGATTTAACAGTTTCATGTCGCACTGTTGTAGATGAGGTAAACCAGTACGAACATTTGAACGTGTAGTGCGCAGTGGATTCCATTTTCTTCCCTTTTTTGCGTATTCACGGTACATGATGGGATATAGCAGTGCGTGAAGTGTGCATGGATGCATGCTTTGGTTACGTCCGATCTCCATGGAAGCGGTGAAAAGGGCAGGGCAGGTTTGTCGGGCGCATTCAGTAGGGTGCGTTTAAATGGGACAGCCCTTGTCGCGCCGGAAATTTCGTAACTGCCCTTCGATGCACACTTTGAATGGTGATTCTAAGGCCAGTTTGGTGAATTGGGACACTGCCTTAGTCGATGTGGCGGATGTGGAGTGAAGACTCGCTAATGATGCTAAGTGCTGTTTAACCCCTTAATGTTCCGACGGCCCGCCCTCGGGCGCACTGTTACGCACTGTTTTGCAGCAGTTTTGCATTTTAAACATGACGAAACAGACAAAACAAAGGTTTGTACAAGTTAAACTAGCGGCATCTCGGACCCAGAGCGGTTCGTGGAACCGAGTGAAGATCTCATGGTGGACACAGGAGCAGAGGACCTTATGATTTGATGGACTGGATGCTGTTCCTGATCGGTAAGCGTGGTTTATTCTGCTATTGATTTAATTGTGGGTCAAATATATCATGTGTAACCATTAGCATTAGCTAATGCCAATCTGCGCCCCTCCAACCACCACCAATCATTCACGCACACACCATTTGGGTGAAGTATCTTGCCTAAGGACACAATGACAGAAGTTGGTCCGAGAGGGACTCGATACTCCAACCTCTAACCACTGAGCCACTGTTGCAGAATTACTGTCACACTGTACAATGATGTACAGTGTGTTCTTAGTTTCCAGTGTGTGTTTGTTTACATTTTGAAGTGTGTGTTTTTGTTTTTTTTTTACTGTTTGCAGTGTGTGGTTTGTAAATATATATTTGTTTTGACCCATACCACTTGTTTTGACTATATTTTATGTACAAATATACATTTTATATTGTGTTCTGATATGATATAAAAATGTACAGTAATAGAGCAGCTTGGTGTGCAGATAGAGATTCCTCTCAGTGTGTATTGGTCATTGAATACTGTCACTAGTTTATGAGTTGTAAAAGTCAAATGATCGTGTCATATACTGAAAAAGAGTTAACGGACTGTCTCCCAGACCACAGTAGGACAGTCTCACTCAGTGCACAGCAAAAGCTTCACACAATGGCTTATACTCATAATACAAGTCAGAGCTTTATAATAAAAATGTTATGCGTGTTTTCAACATTGGAGTTTACAGTTGGCTTGGTTTGGTTGGAAGCTCATGTTTTGCCATAGTTACAATTAAATATTTATATTTCCAATAGCATTAACATACTACACAGGTCATGAGCAAATTTTTTGTCATTTTCATTGTATAAGTGGCTAAAGCACTTAATTAAAAGTCTTATAACAGAAATGTAAATGCGGTAGTTTGATTCTTTTAATAAACCATTTAACTTGGATGGATGCGATGCAACATGACCACAGTGCGCACCTTTGACGTTGCTCACAGTGGTCCATGGGACCGCTTAGGGAGTTTGTGTGTCTGCTCAGACTCGTGAAAAATGAGAGGGAACTTTGCTTGACATTCCATCTTCTGAAAGTTATATACTAATAACATTTAAAAAGAAGTGAGTTATATAGCCAAATTATTTTTTTTTATTTTTGAAAACAACAGTTTTAAATACAAGATATAAGATGACTGTAGACCACATTTTCTTCAGCAGAATGCAATGACACTTTAATCCTAATATTGGAGGGATTTAAACTCTGAATTTCTACCGTCTTTGCTGGGTCGTTCATTTTTAAAGTATTTATGAATTTATGTCGCCATCGTCTGGTCTTCTGTAACAATGCGTTCTGATTGGCTGAAATTGCGATGTGCTTTTATCTGATTGGCTATTGTGACTCTGTCCGCTTGCAAAATTCCTCCGGATGGAACACATACTACATCTCTATTTTGTCACTTATCAAATATTAATTTGAGACAACAATTTATCTATATTAGTAGTAAAATATTTAGTTGAGATATTTTATAATATGTATAAAGTACATTGATATTACAATTACAAACCAGTTTAGTCACAAACTGAAAAAGATTGTTGTTGCTATCCACCCGGAGAATTACAGTGAACACACCGTCTTTACCAGAGTTGTAAGAAGCTGACATGTTTTGAGAGTATTCCCTATAATATATCCCAAAATGCGGATATTTACGGCTTGTTTCTGCACTGCGCTGGTTCTCCTGGTGGTCGTGTTTGGGCCGGTGATCGCAGACATCACGGACGGGAACGCGGAGCACCTGAAGCGGGAGCACTCTCTGATGAAACCTTATCAGGGTAAGAGCGCAGGTTTGACTGCTTTGGCTCACCTGCGGAAAACATACTTCACCTCAGGCTGTATTGTCTTTCAAAACAAATGTACATGTTTAATAGTTGTACGTTTTAATAGTTTTAACATTACATGGACTATTAACATGTACCTGTAATTATAATAAACGTGTCTCTATCAAGCGGTACAAATTAAGTGTTCAGACAACGATACAAACCATTTCCATCCACGTCAAACAAGCCACCAACAGTGCGCCATGATTTGGATTCTCTTTTGCTAAGCAGTAAAGGGTAATGAAAAGACTTTGTTTTAAGCCAGGGGATATAGGTCGTTTTAGGTACCGTACAGTATCTATCTACATTTGGAACCGTACAGTATCTATCTACATTTGGTACCGTACAGCAGTGGTCCCCAACCTTTTTTATCACCGCGGACCGGCCAACGCTTGAAAATTTTACCGTGGACCGGGGTTTTGTTTTTTGTTTTTTTTTACTCATTTTGCTAATTTGTGGGTTAAAAAACCTCTTCGTATTCCGGGTCATTTTGGTGAAATTGCCTTTGTTCTGACCTCTCCAAATTAAAATAATCACCATTATTGAACCCTCAGAAGTAACTGCACTAGTTTGGGTCTTTGTAAAGGTAACACCCTATAATTTTACCCACAGGTGTCAGAATCACTGTAAGTTTGTCAGCTGAGTATTTATACACTTTGGAACACACATTAAAAACATTTTTTCTCGTCCCCACCAAAAGAAATTTGTGAAAATGAAGGTGTAGACAGCTGCAGTAGGGAGCTGGGGCCAAAAATACACTATATCTCAACTGACAAGATTGTTGACCACTTACACTTCAAATTTGAGGTCAATACCTATAAAAATGAGAGTTTTACAATCATTTTATCATGAGTAAGTCCAGACCTCTCCAAACCTATCCGAATGAAGACATTTGGAGAACGTTTGGAAAAAGTGCAATAACTTTTGAATGTTTCAACCCACAGACATCAGTGAGGACTTTATTGAGAGCTTACTCTTAGAGGAATCTGCACACCCAGCTGCTCTTTTACTGTACATTTATATATCATATCAAAAAACAATATAAAATGTATATTTGTATATAAAATACAGTGAAAACAAATGGTATGGGTCAAAATAAATATATATTTACAAACCACACACTGCAAACAATCAACAAACACACACACTTCAAAATGTAAACAAACACACACTGGAAACTAAGAACACACTGTACATGATTGTACAGTGAGACAATCATTCTGCAACAGTGGCTCAGTGGTTAGAGCTTTCGAATCCCACTCGGACCAGTTTCTGTCATTGTGTCCTTAGGCAAGACACTTCACCCAAGTGGTGTGTGTGTGATGATTGGTGGTGGTCGGGGGGCGCAGATTGGCATTAGCTAATGCTAATGATTACACATGATGCACATTTGACCCACAATTAAGTTAATAGCAGAATAAAACACGCTTACCGATCAGTCCATCAAATCATAAGGTCCCTCTGCTCCTGAGTCCACCATGAGATCTTCACGAACCGCTCCGGGTCCGAGATGCCTCTAGTTTAACTTGTACAAACATCCACAGTGTCCTCGGTCGCGTACTTCCTTTATTTTGTCCGTTTTGTCATGTTTAAAACGCAAAACTGCTGCGTAAAATTACGCAATACGCGTGCGTAATTTTAAGCGCGGATCTTTATATCCAGTCCCGCGGGCAGGCCGTCGGAACGCTAAGTGGTTAAGTTGTCGGCGCTCAAGTGACGGAAATGTAACCGGTCATTTTTCAAAATAAAAGATTTTTCAAAATAAAGGATATTTCAGACTCAGATAATAAATACAACGGAAATAATTAATTATTTCTTGGACGGCCGGTGGCCCGGTACCAATTGATCCACGGACCGGTACCGGTCCACGGCCCGGTGGTTGGGGACCACTGCCGTATAGTATCTATCTACATTTAATTTGTATTAGGGCTACAAGGAGCTCAACAGATTTTCCATATTTTTCCCCAATAGACTTTAAGAAAAATTCCAATATTAAGAGTTCAAATACATTGGGGAGGCTAACCAGCTACATGGTAACTAATATCCGTAACGCAGTTTCAAAAAGAAAATGTTAGATTCTTTCAAATGTTTTGATAACTTTGCGGTTTATAAAGTTTCAGAAAACAGATTTTAAATACATTTGTAGGTCTTGTGGGCATTAGTTACCACGTAGCTGATAATCCCCTAGCAAGCTTTCAGACTTTTCAAATATACTTTTTTTTTTTTGGAAAGTCTTTGAGAAAAATTTAATTTGGTACAAATGGAACGCTCCAAATGTTAAAAATTTTAGCCTAATGATTAGCACACTGTTTGTGCAGATGAGATACCCTTTCTCATTTTATATAAAATCTGCTGATTGTGATTAATTCTTTAATAGTTAATTTTACTGGTTTCTCTTAATTGTTGATGAACATTTCAACTGGGAAGTCCCAGACAGTTTTGGAAACATCTAGACCAGGGGTGGCCAAACTATGGTCCAGGGGCCAAATGCAGCCCTCAGACCAGTTTTTATTGGCTCTCAGGCCTCCTGCTGAACCAGCCCAATTGATCATAAGCAGTACTTTTAACTGCAAATAAAGCTATTTCTATCACCGAAACATAAGCTCTGGCTCATATTCCATATACACACAAGACTGTATATGAACACATGGAAAATATACTTTTTACTAGCACTTTGGCCTGCTAGTAAACAAACCAATGAACTGAAAACTTTATATTTTACTTTTCAAGTGTTTCTTAAATAGTGCTCTGTTGGGTAAGACTTTGTATTAGCATAAAAAAAAGTCTGAACCGGAAAACAGGAAGTAGTTTTTGTGACCTTAAACTAGATTTATGATAAACAAAATTTTTCATTTGGAACAATGTTGTAAATGTCATCACCTTTTATTGTTTTATAAATGAAAGGGAAATAAATAAGAGGGGATTAAATATGAAATGCATAAAAGGAAACGAGTCAAGTCAATTTTCTTACAGGCATTACAAACTGAACTATAACATGTAGGGCTGGGTATCACCAAGAAGTTGCCGATACGATACGTACCTCGATACACAGGCCGCAATACGATACGTATCTCGAAACAGTGCATTTTCGATACGATACGTTTCAAATCGATACAATACGATTCAGAAAAAAATAAAGGCCTTCAGCCTCTTACTTTAATGACCAACCCCATTTTCCCCCAAAAAAACATTAAATGGTGCATTTATCTTCCATTTATTGAAGAGTAAACACAATAAAGTGCTTTTTGATGAATGCATGTTTCTAAGTAGAACAATACATACAGCCTCAAAAAAGTGCTCAGCTGCATCATCCATAGCTTATGTGAGGTCAACAATTAAACAAAGGCACATGCAGTTTGACTGAACTAAAATGTACCTATTAAATCACAGCTGTGATTCTAAAACCAAATGCTGCATTTATAGTCACACGTAGAACATTCATTAAACCTAGAATAATGCTGATTTAGTTAACTTGACAAGTAACATTAGTAGCCCTGAGAACATTGCTTATCAGCAAACTTAACCAAACAACCACAACAATAGAAAGCAATTTCTTAAAGATTTTTGTTTAGAAACAGTATTTGGTCAACATGATCTGAGCTGAGTGCACTTCTCTGAGCAGTGACAATGTCTCCTGCTGTCGAGAATATGCGCTCAGAGGTGACACTGGTCCCTGGGATGCACAGGTACATTTTTGCAAGCTGTGACATGAGTGGATATTCATTCTGATGCTCTTTCCACCAACTAAGTGGATTTCCCTCTGAAAGGGACAAGGCTGGTGCCTCCTTGTACCTTGTCACCTCTTCTTCTGCATGGTCCTGTGTGGGTCTTTGTCTCGCAGCAGTACCTGCACAGTAGGTTGGACCAAGTAAATCAGCCAAACTGTACATGCCCTTTGTTTGCTTGGGTGGTGGGCCAGCAGCACAGTTTTCTTTCTTAACCTCTTCAGAATCGTCTTGCTCCACAGGCATCACCTCAGTCACATTCTCCAGATCAACCTCTTTCTATATTAAAAAGCAAATGACATGTTTGTGTTAAGTTTGTGTTCATAAACTTTAAAGACAAATAAGTTAAAACATCTGTAGTCATCTGACTGAAAGCTATACCCACTTGTGGGTATAGCTTTTTATAGCTAATTTTTGTCAAAACACATTCTAGTTTGAATTTAAAATCAGCTATGAATTTAATGTACACTATTTAATATTTAACTTTGTACTTTACAATGTGATATGTGATGAATATTTTATTTATTTATTTGTGAAACAACAAATTAACATACCTGAAATGAGTCATGAATTCTTCCAGCCTCTGCAAAGACTCTCATGTAGATTTCATCTTGTTGATGGTCAGGAAGGAAGGGCAAAGCTTTGAATCGTGGATCCAGTGCCGAGCATAAATACATAGTCTCTTTATGTTCATCCTTGTACCTCTTGCTCAGATCCTCACAAATGGCTGCTTTGATTTCTTTCACCAAGGTGGAATCAGATGGACTCTCTTGTAAATCATGGATGAGCTGAGCATGAAGTGGTGCAACAACTGATAGTGTTGGTGTACTTTCCTTGGACATCACTAGTGTTGCTACCTTCATGGGCTTCATGGCATCCACAATATCCTCTGCAGCCGTTATGTCTGACTCACTTAGGGTGCATACTTGTTTCTCTGTCTTTCTCACCTCACTTGACAAAAGAGCAGCAGATATGGCTGGTTGCTGCTCAAGAAATCATTGGAGCATGTCGCACTGTTCCACCTGGTCACAATGTCAACGATCAGTTTGTGCTCTGGCAACTGCAGCAGCTTTTGCTTCTGGCGGAGTACATGGCTAGCTGGAAAAAGTTTGAAATGCGTCTCACACGACCTAAAAGACGCACGACTACAGGCAGTTTCAAAGCACGCTGTGATGACAAGTTGAGCGTATGGGCAAAGCACTTAACCTGTTACTACCGAAGGTCCCCAATTTTGGGGACCTTTGGATATTAGATATTAACAGATATTAACAGTTAATCAAATAACTAAAGCATAAAAAACAAGCTAACAAGTTTACTCTTAATCTCACTCCAAATAACAAAATCCATTGAATTCTTTATCCTCGGTATCGCTTCTGAACAACTCCGCCTGCTCCAGAAGTAAATGAAGCTCCGCTCTGGAAGTAGATGAGGCGCTGCATCCGCGTGGCTGCCATACTGGTGACTACAGGTTAGCTAGCGCAGGGCCGACCTCTTCTCATAATATCCAACTTTTCATGAAAGGCCTGTCTTGAAAATGGCGTGAAAAGTATATCTGCAACCTGATCAATCTCTTCTCCTCCTTTGGGTTAAAAATACAGCAATAGCTGTTGGATCTCCAGGTTTAGTTTGCCATTCTGCAAATGGCTGCCTTTCAGGCTGTAGCAGTGTGTATGTATGATTTCTTTTACCTTTCCCATAATGCTACACATAGAAGCAGTGTGTTTCAGGTGTGCCTTGAAATACATACACAGTTGTGTCTCTAATTAACTCAAATGTTGTCAATAAACCAGAAGCTTCCAAATACATATCATCTGAGATTAAATGCATAGCAGTCTTACTGTATGTAAATTTCTGACTTTGAAGAAAGTAATGAAAATTTGCCAGAATAATGAGAGATGGGTTTTTGGACATTTAGCTTATCCTACTTATCGACTATGCTAACATAGTTTATCACAACAGTGAGGTCTGTTTGTTTTTGAGGCGTGTCCATTTGTAGCTGAACAGGTCCACAAAAAGGATGGGATGATATATGATAATATTGCTAATTGCGATAAAAAAGGTCAGTAATTAATTGTTCGTGGCATTTTTTAGTAATTGTGATCATCGTACACGATTACAATCACCTTTACAGCACCAGACTGCTTCATGTTTGCAGTTTCAACACAATGTTGTATATATTTTGTACCTATAAGTATTTTATTTTATTTTTTAAGCATATCTTTTTTAACTTTGTGCATGCCCTTATTTGTATTTGTATTTATTCAGTGTGTTTTATGTTGCACTTTATCACCAAAGTAAATTCCTAGTTTGTGAATTGTGTTCACAAACGATGGCAATAAAAGTCTTCTGATTCTGATTCTGATGTTTAGATGCTAGTTCTGGTGTTTTCCCACAAGGGGGGCCTCTGTCATAGCTATGATACTTGTTAGCTTCTGTGCTTATTGGGCAGCACAGTTATCGCTGTCTGAACTATATTCTGCCAGATATCAACAATAAACAAAGTCTGATCCATAACTCTCCGCAGGAACGTGCCAGAGTGCACCTCACCCATGAGCACAGATGAGATTCTAATGTGTGCACATCTTATATTTTTACCTACAATAATGCAAACTGCAGAATAAAACGACACCTTTCAAACGACAGACAAATGAAGTTTAATTCATACAGCTAAACACAAATGTGCCAGAGCAAATGGTTTGAATGTGCACTATCTGCACAGAAGCAATACTAATGATTACACACAATATATTTTAACTACAATTATGTCAATAGCAGAATAAACCATGCTTACTGATCGAGAACAGCATCCAATCCATCAAAAAATAAGGTCCTCTACTCCTGACTCCACAGTGGAATCTTCACTATTTGCCATGAACCGCTCCGGGTCCGAGATGCCTCGGACAAACATTGTACAAACATCCACAGTGTGTTTAGCACTGAGGAAGAAAGTTGGTGCTGTCAGAAATTTATTATGCCTGAAATTGACAAAAGAAATGTGAAAAAGTGACGGCACAGGTTTCACATTTGGTATACTTTCCTGCAGCGGATTGGACATGAATCTAATGATGCGTTCACACCGGAATGTTAGGGGTATCCAGTTTACATTCAAAGTATATAGTGGATGCGTGTCTTGGGCGTCCTGCGTTTTTGCGCCGCGTCTTCAAGTGTCAGAGCGGCGCAAATCTGGTGTTGACGCGGCCACAAACATGGAGAATGGAGGACAGCCCTGTTGTGGCCGTTTGCCAGCGGCCACTACTTTTTAATGTGACGTTGGCAGATTATAGAGACCGGGACAAAAAGACCTTGCCTGGAGGATGATCAGTGAGGAGCTCGATGTGTTTGGTAAATTATCACAATTTTGGAGCGGTAAAATATTTGCCCACCTTTAGGCTAGCCAGTGCTAGCGTAATGAAGTTGCCGTTGACGCGTCGGAGGCGTCTGCCCTCAAGTGCAAAGGCGTCCAACTAGAGGCGTCCAACCTGTTGTCGATGCTCCAGTGTGAACGCACCATAATTTATTTTGTGGACATAATTTCACTGGATTATATTCTGGACCTGTACGGAACGAATGAGACCAACTTTCTGGGAATATGTTGATGTTTGACAGAACCAGAGCCCTCAAAGGAAAGTAAAGTCCAAATCCAATTTTTTGGCTTTTCTGTAAAAATGGCTTTCCTGTCAGCACTGTGGTGATTGCAGGTGAAAATGGTTTGGATATTCAGACAGATGAGTACTGTAGCTTTCATTTGATGTGTAGATTGTTTGTGTGAGTGATGCAGAAGTGTACACACGTGGACAAAATTGTTGGTACCCTTCAGTTAATGAAAGAAAAACTCACAATGGTCACAGAAATAACTTGAATCTGACAAAAGTAATAATTAATAAAAATCCTATGAAATTTAACCAGTGAAAGGCAGACATTGCTTTTCAACCATGCTTCAACAGAATTATTAAAAAAAATAAAGCCATGTAACAGGCCTGGACAAAAATGATGGTACCCTTAACTTAATATTTTGTTTCACAACCTTTTGAGGCAATCACTGCAATCAAACGATTCCTGTAACTGTCAATGATACTCCTGCACCTCCCAGCAGGTATTTCGGCCCACTCCTCATCAAAAAACTACTCCAGTAGTACTCCACTTACGGCATGTTTCAGCTCCTTCCAAAGATGCTCAATAGGATTTAGGTCAGGGCTCATAGAAGGCCACTTTAGAATAGTCCAATGTTTTCCTCTTAGCCATTCTTGGGTGTTTTTAGTTGTGTGTTTTGGGTCATTGCCCTGTTGCAAGACCCATGACCTGCGGCTGAGACCAAGCTTTGTGACATTGGCCAGCACATTTCTCTCTAGAATCCCTTGATAGTCTTAGATAGATAAATTTCATTGTACCCTGCACAGATTCAAGACACCCTGTGCCACATGCAGGAAAGCAGCCTCAGAACATAACAGAGCCTCCTCCATGTTTCACAGTAGGGACAATGTTCTTTTCTTGATGTGCTTGATTTTTCCATCTGTGAACATAGAGCTGATGTGCCTTGGCAAAAAGTTCCATTTTTGTCTCATCTGTCCATAGGACATTCTCCCAGAAGCTTTGTGGTTTGGCAAATTCCAATCTGGCTTTTTTATCATTTGTTTCATCATTTGAAGAGGACAATGGTGTCCTCCTCAGTCGTCTCCCAATAACCCTTTACGGACACACTATGGACTAGTATAGCTCACCTAGACTTTTATTCTTGTTTTAGCCATAAAAATCATGTTAAAGGAAGTATCAGAATTTACTGCTTTTTTTCACACAACTACCTCTATTTTACATATCCATCCATATTTTTTCTTTTACGCATTGAATAAATGCCTGGGAAAATCCCTGCAGTACCCGCGCTCTCATTCGTCACCTTTGCGGGACAACGGAGGCAGATTACCGTAATGATGATGATAAAAATATTTAAATAGCCTCCGCTTTGAGTCGTCATTTGAATTTACATGAGAGCACGACTGGTTGCGGAGTTATGCTACTGGAAGGTCCGCAACCACGCTCTATCGGCAACGATAGCATCCGACGCTATAGGGTTATGTCCACTTTGGCTCAAACAATGACGGATGGTGCGATCTGACATGGATGTTCCTTGAGCTTGAAGTTCACCTTTAATCTCTTTAGAAGTTTTTCTGGACTCTTTTGTTACCATTTGTATTATCCATCTCTTTGATTGATCATCAATTTTCCTCCTGCGACCACGTCGAGGATGGTTGACTACAGTCCAATGGATCTTAAATTTCTGAATATTATGTGCAACTGTAGTCACAGGAACATCAAGCTGCTTGGAGATGGTCTTTTAGCCTTTACCTTTAACATGTTTGTTTATAATTTTCTTTCTAATCTCCTGAGACAACTCTTTCCTTTGCTTCCTTTGGTCCATGTTAACTGTGGTACACACGGCGTCACCAAACAGCACAGTGACTACCTCTAGCCCATATATATATATATATATATATATATATGGATGGATGGATAGATGGAGATGGAGATATATAGGCCCAGTGACTGATTACAAGATTGTAGACGCCTGTGATGCTAATTAGTGAACACACCATGGATTAACATGTCCCTTTGGTGACATTATTTTCAGTCTTTTCTAGGAATACCATCATTTTTGTCCAGACCTGTTTCATGAGTTGTTATTTTTTTTAAATAATTCTGTTGAAGCATTGTTCAAAAGCAATGTTTGATTTTCATTGGCTAAATTTCATATAATCTTTTATTTATTATTACTTTTGTCAGATTTAAGTTATTTCTGTGACCATTGTTAGTTTTTCTTTCATTAACTTAAGGGTACCAACAATTTTGTCCACGTGTGTATGTACCTTGTTGTAGAGTTGTTAAGTAGGGGAACGTTAACAGGTTAATAGTTATCATGATAATAACTTTAATCGTGATTATTTTGGTCACAATAATCGTGAGTCTAAATTTTAATATTGTCCCATCCTTAGTCCACAATGCTTATAGCTCCATTTCATCTTGGTTTGACAGGTTCCTCACTTGAGAACCCTCTGTCTCTGTAAAATGTTAATGGTTGTGATACAACCAGTTGTTTGCTACAAACACAAATTTGCATATATTAGTTGGTTTTTATTATTATTATTATTATTAATTGATTTTTGAAGCCCTTCTGTAAGGGACTGACTTTCCTAGTGTTACTAGTTTCCTGCTTGTTTTCATGGAGATATTGCTTTGTTTGGAATGTTTTACAATATGACTATCTATATAGCATTTATTCAATTACAGGAGTTTTTATTACTCAACAATACCTTGAAAAGCATGCAGTCCTACTGTGATTCTCATAGGTCTGACCTGTTACTGGTGAAGCCACTTGTGCTTGTTAGTTTAACGTCATACTGTGGAATATTTCAGGCAAAGCAATAACATCATCAAGACAAGCAGTTTCCAAAGCCCAGAAAAGTGCACGATTTAGAAAAAAAAAAAATCATGTTGCGATTACGTTTCAATATGTGATTTAATACTTCTCTGTTCAAAGTTCTCATTTTAAAGATTTCCAGGAGAATTTAATATTTGAAAGCAAGTCTGAAATCTGAACTGAAAAACTTATACAATAAACCCATGCAGTTTTTCAGATGTCTAAACTACAAGGTTAGCAGTTCTTTTATATAACAAAAGAGGATAATTTTGTTACTGAGATAATTGCAGTCTTTGCGAATTGGTAATCGCGATTATTCACATTGTAATTTCATTTTGATTGTGATTCAACTTGCAGCCCAATGGGTGTCATCATACTAAAAAACTACAACTATTTTGATACCAAGGGATGGACTAGATACCAATAAGACAATATCTTGTCTATTAAATCATCGTACTTTCTTTTATATTGCCCTGTGGCCTTATATCAAGATCGTTCTAAAGCTATTCAGAAAAGGTTAATTTCTGTGCCGATACCCGCTCAAATGATTATCTAGTTTCAATACTAGTTTTAGTATGAATTCGTATCTGATTTTCGATACATCTGACAACCCTATGTGATATTACATTAACCTGCCTCCTTCTGTCTCTTACCCCTATGTGTTTCTGACAGGTGTGGGCAGTCAGTGGGACTTCTGGGGCAGCACTCTGGTCACCAGCTCTTACGTCCGGCTCACTCCAGACGAGCGTAGCAAACAGGGCTCCATCTGGAACACTGTGGTGAGCGTATACTCTCTACTATATGCTTAATACTACTATACTCAGATACATTTGAAATCACACATAAAGGCACTGTACCAGATTTTTTAAAAATTTGAAAAACAGAACTTTTAAATGGTTTGCAGTGGTCCTATGTCAGTTTCCTAATTATTCACCACAATGATATTTGTAAGTGCTCATAATTGTGACATGCACTTAACACATGTGGGACAGAGTGCATGTGGACGATTGTTGGCTCTGTGGAAGGAGCGATGGTTAACGAGAACTCAATTAAACTTGTGGTGGTTTTAGCACTGCATTGAGTGTATTTGCATTCAAGTCTGCTGCTTCTCCAGTAAGTAACACGTAAATACCGTATACCAACAGTAAACCCTCTTCTGTTCTGGACTAAAGCTGCGTAAACATCAATTGGTTCTTAGGGCATGTGCATGGAGTCTCATTAAAATGCAAAATGCGGTTGCCATGGTCACTTGAAGCCTTGTGTGGTGTGATTGATCATCATGTATTGCAATATTATGGTTACCATAACAATAATAAATGTAATAGCGCTAATGCTAACACTTCCTGATTATCAAACAATAAAATGCTTTATGATTAGATGCAGAAAGAACACAGCAGACTTATTTTGACCTCAAGAGCTTATACAATATATCTGTACTGGAGCAAGATATGTTTTGCTCAAATATATTTGGAAAAAAAATCAGGGACAGGGCCTTTTTAAATCAATTCAGTAGCAAACAGTCTATTCATGTTACTCACCAGATATTTATATTCATGGTTTCGCTTCCAGTTCAGGGCTTCAGAGTGTGACCCTTCTCCTGTGCCCTCTACTCCTTATAAACACGTATTAAATAATATAGAACACACTTAAATGATTGCTTTAACTGAACACTATAAGAAAAAAAGCGTGAACTCACTCGCTCTCCCCTCACCTCTGACTAGACCGCTAAACCAGCCCTACATGCTGAGGCCTATGCATGCAGGTCACTGTCTGGTGCGCAGAGTTGCCTGCACCACAGAACTCATGATTTTGATTTTCATCTATTTGTGAGTGAGACACAGTGATTGCCTTTACAGAGCTACATCAAACCTGCAGATCCTCCACACTGTTTAGTTACATAAATGAGGCTGCCTTTGCACGAGGTGAAAAAGAAAATAAATCTAGAAGGCAAAAGAAGTCAAAGATCAACAATTGAAATTAAAAGCAAGAGATCTCACTCTGCACTTACTATAGTGACCTGTAAAGATCTTAAATGCACAGACCTCTCACTCAAACTAGTTTTTGAAGCCAATATAATAATAATAATTAAAACTGCAAGCAGTGATAAAGGCCCTCGCCACCCCTTGCGACCGCGGGGTACATGCCACAGTGAAGATCCTGCCTTTTGTTCCCGCTTACATCGCCCCTCCCCCCAAAATCAGCGACTGAGTAATACTGCTCCGTTCATTCCAATGAGACCATTTATGACATTGTCACACCTGCACAGTTTAAAATAAAGGTATGTCTTCATTGGCTTTTTTGTTCAGTATTATGAGAGGAATATGTGTACCAAATTTCAATGGTCTATGACACAGTAATTATTTTTTACCCTATTTGACCAAAACCTATGTATTTCAATGAGAAATGTCAGACGTTGCCATGGCAACACCTTTGAAAATAGAGTTATAGTGTATTTTACTTTTTTGTTCAGTATAGCAATAGGGATGTCCATGCCAAATTTCAAATGTTTGTGACAAAGTAATTTTTTTGTGTACCATTTAAAATGTCAAGGGGGCGCTGTGGAGCAATGTAATATTTGACAAATGCAAATTGCATATCTATGCACTCAAAATAAGATTTTAAACAAAACGTATATTAATGCTGGGAAATAGGACACTGCATATTTTAGTTACGGGCCATTTAATACTTCAAAAAACATCTTTTTTCTTTGAAGAATGGCCACACCCACATTTTATAACTTAAAAAAATTTAGGAGAGTAACCTATAATCCCACATGAGTCTAATTTATTTTAACCAATTTGCAAGTTTCTTGAATGAAAATCCACAGCGCAAAAAATTCAAATGTGTGAGGTAAAATTTTGAAAAAATGGGGTTCCGCCCACAATGGCTGACTTCCTGTAGGGTTTAGAGTGGGGTCATAATATAATTTTTTACTTGTCTTGACATGTTCTATGTTTGTACCAAATTTCATTTTTCTACGATGAAAAAGGTCTCTCATTGCCACAATGTATTTCAAATTTTGAGGTGGCGCTATTGAGTCATTTTGATATGTAAATTTTTTTGAACATCAAAATACAACATTTCTTGCCAATCTTGAATTTTAGGCTATATATTGATTAGTGTAGAGCATCTATTTAGTCTACAACAAAGTGCAGTACTCTGAACCCCATTCATTTCAATGACACATTTATTATGTTACCACGGTAACATAGTTGAAAATAGAGGTATGTTCTCATTGGCTTTTTTGTTCCGTATGATGAGAGGAATATGTGTACGAAATTTCAATGGTCTATGACAAAGTAATAATTTTTCATCCCAGTTATCCAAAACCCATGTATTTCAATGAGAAATGTCAGACGTTGCCATGGCAACACCTTTGAAAATAGAGGTATGGTGTCATTGACTTTTTTGTTCAGTATAGCAATAGGGATGTCCATGCCAAATTTCAAATGTTTATGTCAAAGTAATTTTTTTGGTTCAATTCAAAAGTTCAAGGGGGCGCTGTGGAGCAATATAAAGTCTGACCTGTGTAAATTGTATATCTATGCGTTCGGATCAACATTTTGAATAAAAAAAGTATATTCATGCCGGGACGTAGGACACTAACTGTGTGAGTTACATGCAATTAAAAACTTTAAAAAATGGCTTTTTTCTTTGCAGGCTGGCCACACCCACATTTTATTACTTAGAAAATTCCAAAAGAGTTGCTTATAATCCCACATGGGTCTAGTTCATTTTGACCAATTTGCAAGTTTGTTTAATGAAAATCCAAGGCGCAAAACATCCAAATGTGAGAGGTAAAATTTTGAAAAAATGAGGTTCCGCCCACAATGGCCGACTTCCTGTAGGGTTTAGGGTGGGGTCATAATATAATTTTTTACTTGTCTTGACATGTTCTATGTTTGTACCAAATTTCATTTGTCTACGATGAAAAAGGTCTCTCATTGCCGCAATGTATTTCAAATTTTGAGGTGGCGCTATTGAGTCATTTTGATACATTAATTTTTTTGAACATCAAAATAATTAATTTTTCACCAATCTTGAATTTTGGGTCCAATAAAATTGACTTTTCGTTAACGTTTAGGGGGTCAAAAGTGGATTCAAAGTCGCGACCAAAATAAGAATAATAATGGAAACGCATTTTCCTCCCATTATTTTTCTCCTAAACCTTAACAGCTACAGTCATGTAACTTTCTCACATTGTGCCCCGTCACAAATAAGGGCCCTGTGAATTTTTTCACATGTCCACGACAAATCGATTGTCTTCTATGAATTTTTGAAAATGAAATTTGAACAGGGCGCTAGAGAGCCATTTTGTGAGAGAGTGCCTTGATTTGCATATCATTGCGTTCAGCTCATAAATGTGCATAAACGCTGTATTAGCATTTTCCCTATAAAAAATGTGTGAAAGAGAAATATTTTTTTGAAATATTCCAAAATTTGCGATTTTGTTGAAAATTCACCCTGACCACACCCAAAGTCATAATCAAAATGTAATTGATAATCTTTAATCACACATGGGTTTAGTGGGATTTGGCCAAATTTGAAGTGTTTCTGATGAAAACTGCGCGAGAAAATGTCCTGAATGCGAGGGTGTGCACTTTTGTCGTTCCTGGGTTTGATCCAATATGGCCGACTTCCTGTACATTTTAGGGCGGGGCCATAATATCATTTTTGTCATGTCCCGACATGTACTAATTTTTGATTTGAGTTTCAGATTTTTACTTTGTTTTTTTTCCGAGTCGGGCTCCCATTGGCCCCATGAAAATCAAAGTTTGAGGTGGCGCTACCGAGTCGTCTTTCGATATTTTTTCTCGGGGTCTTTTGTGACAATTAGAGCTCGTCGAGTTCTAATTTTTGACACCACTCACTGCAATGTCGGGGCGTGTTTACTACTTGATTTTTGCCATTTTCCGGGTTTCGGACGCGGTTTTAATGAGTCCCTCGCCGGGACGGAGTCCCAGGCTCGGGCCTAATTAAAACTGCAAGCAGTGATAAAGGCCCTCGCCACCCCTTGCGACCGCGGGGTACATGCCACCGCGGAGATCCTGCCTTTCGTTCCCCATTACATCGCCCCTACCCCCAAAATCAGCGACTGAGTAATACTACTCCATTCATTCGAATGGGACCATTTATCACATTGTCACGCCTGAACGGTTGGAAATAGAAGTTTGTCTTCATTGGCTTTTTTTGTTCAGTATGATGAGTGGAATATGTGTACCAAATTTCAATGGTCTCTGACAGAGTAAATATTTTTCATCCTATTTAACCAAAACCCATGTATTTCAATGAGAAATGTCAGACGTTGCCATGGCAACACCTTTAAAAATAGAGGTATGGTGTCATTGACTTTTTTGTTCAGTATTGGAATGGGGATGTCCATGCCAAAATTCAAATGTTTGTGACAAAGTAAAAATTTTTTACGTACCATTTAAAATTTCAAGGGGGCGCTGTGGAGCACTGTAATATTTGACATATGTGAATTGCATATCTATGCACTCAGATTAAGATTTTGAACAAAACGTATATTAATGCCGGGAATTAGGACACTGCATGTTTTAGTTACGGGCCATTTAATATTCCAAAAAACTTCTTTTTTCTTTGCAGGCTGGCCACACCCACATTTTATAAATTAGAAAATTCCAAAAGAGTTCCCTATAATCCCACTTGGGTATAGTAAATTGTGACCAATTTGCAAGTTTCTTGAATGAAAATCCACGGCATAAAAAATCCAAATGTGAGAGGTAAAATTTTGAAACAATGGGGTTCCGCCCACAATGGCCGACTTCCTGTAGGGTTTAGGGTGGGGTCACAATATAATTTTTTACTTGTCTTGACATGTTCTATGTTTGTCCCAAATTACATTTGTCTACGATGAAAAAGGTCTCTCATTGCCGTAATGTATTTTGATTTTTGAGGTGGCGCTACCACGGTAACATAGTTGAAAATAGAGGTATGTTCTTATTGGCTTTTTTGTTCAGTATGTTGAGAGGAATATGTGTACCAAATTTCAATGGTCTATGACAAAGTAATAGTTTTTCATCCCAGTTATCCAAAACCCATGTATTTCAATGAGAAATGTCAGACGTTGCCATGGCATCACATTTAAAAATAGAGGTATGGTGTCTTTGACTTTTTTGTTCAGTATAGCAATAGGAATGTCCATGCCAAATTTCAAATGTTTATGTCAAAGTAATTTTTTTGGTCCAATTCAAAAGTTCAAGGGGGCGCTGTAGAGCAATTTATTGTCTGACCTGTGTAAATTGTATATCTATGTGTTCAGATCAAGAGTTTGAATAAAAAAGTATATTCATGCCGGGACATAGGACACTAACTGTGTGAGTTACATGCAATTAAAAACTTAAAAAAATGGCTTTTTTCATTGCAGGCTGGCCACACCTACATTTTATTACTTAGAAAATTCCAAAAGAGTTGCTTATAATCCCACATGGGTCTAGTTCATTTTGACCAATTTGCAAATTTTTTGAATGAAAATCTGTGGTGCAAAAAATCCAAATGTGAGAGGTAAAATTTTGAAAAAATGGGGTTCCGCCCACAATGGCCGACTTCCTGTAGGGTTTAGGGTGGGGTCATAATATAATTTTTTACTTGTCTTGACATGTTCTATGTTTGTACCAAATTTCATTTGTCTACGATGAAAAAGGTCTCTCATTGCCGCAATGTATTTCAAATTTTGAGGTGGCGCTATTGAGTCATTTTCATACGTAAATTTTTTTGAACATTAAAATAAATTTTTTTTCACCAATCTTGAATTTTGGGTCCAATAAAATTGACTTTTCGTTAACGTTCAGGGGGTCAAAAGTGGATTCAAAGTCGCGACCAAAATAATTATAATAAGAAGAAGAAGAATGGAAACGCATTTTCCACCCATTATTTTTCTCCTAAACCATAACAGCTACAGTCATGTGACTTTCTCACATTGTGCCCCATCACAAATAAGGCCCCTGTGAATTTTTTCACACGTCCACGACAAATCGCTTGTCTTCTATGAATTTTTGAAATTGAAATTTGAAGAGGGCGCTAGAGAGACATTTTGTGAGAGAGTGCCTTGATTTGCATACCATTGCGTTCAGCTCACAAATGTGCATAAACACTGTATTAGCATTTTCCCAACAAAAAATGTGTGAAAGATAAATATTTTATTGAAATATTGCAAAAATTGCGATTTTGTTGAAAATTCACCCTGACCACACCCAAAGTCATAATCAAAATGTAATTGATAATCTTTAATCACACATGGGTTTAGAGGAATTTGGCCAAATTTGAAGTGTTTGTGATGAAAACTGGGTGAGAAAATGTCCTGAATGCGAGGGTGTGCACTTTTGTCGTTCCCGGGTTTGATCCAATATGGCCGACTTCCTGTACATTTTAGGGCGGGGCCATAATATCATTTTTGTCATGTCCCGACATGTACTATTTTTTGATGTGAGTTTCGGATTTTTACGTCGACTTTTTTCCGAGGCGGGCTCCCATTGGCCCCATGAAAATCAAAGTTTGAGGTGGCGCTACCGAGTCATCTTTCGTTATTTTTTCTCGGGGTCTTTTGTGACAATTAGAGCTCCTCGAGTTCTAATTTTTGACACCACTCACTGCCATGTCGGGGCGTGTTTACTACTTGATTTTTGCCATTTTCCGGGTTTCGGACGCGGTTTTAATGAGTCCCTCGCCGGGACGGAGTCCCAGGCTCGGGCCTAATAATGGAAATGCATTTTCCCCCCATTATTTTTCTCCTAAACCATAACAGCTACAGTCATGTGACTTTCTCACATTGTGCCCCGTCACAAATAAGGGCCCTGTGAATTTTTTCACACGTCCACGACAAATCGATTGTCTTCTATGAATTTTTGAAAATGAAATTTGAAGAGGGCGCTAGAGAGCCATTTTGTGAGAGAGTGTCTTGATTTGCATATCAATGCGTTCAGATGTATCTATTGATATATGTCTAAGATCTATTGGTAGTTATGTCATGACCTCAAAAAGTAACTAAAAAGTTCTTTATTCGTTTGACCTTATGTAAATATTTTGTAATCGTTCTGGTTCGTGCAGAGACAATTAAGGGGCCGGTGTGTAGCAGCCAAAATGTACCTCCAGCGTCTAGGTGTCACTGATTGCATGTTCTGACACTCCTGGGCCTCACCTGTGCTTATTAAATGGAAGGTAGTTAGTGCAGCAGGTGTTCCATATGTGAGGAAGAACAGTCTTTTGACCATGTTATGGAAATGCATGGAAATAAAGGGCATTTGAAGTGCACCTTTTTGAGTACTGAGCTCACTTTTTTGGAAATGCGTCTGAAAGACCACCAAAAATATTTGCAACCTAGTGGCTGTGTTGCACAGGGTCACTTGGCCTCTACAGTCCTAGATTGTCATCAGTCTAAAACCCATGGATTAATATACACTAAACAAGCAAATACTAGTAGATTTAAGAAGATTTGCACATGGAAAAAGATGTGTGAAAATGGCATGGTTCATTATTGATGTAGCCTAACACTACTTTAAGTATTTTTAGATAGACTCTAATGGGAGTAACTCTGGTCTTTGCTGTAACTAAAGCACAATGTACATCAGTCTTTTTTACATGTCTGAAATAGGAGCACTGACCATAACCATAGGAGCTTGTGTCAGTGAAAACAGAGCTGCCTCATTTTTCTATGTGTCCAAAGTCTTTGGGAACATACCATTGTGGGTTTATAATTTTCTTTAAATTTATCAAGTCACTTTCCCAGCTGTCCCACACTGGGCTTAGTTCTGTGCCTTGTTGCACATGTCTCTTTTATCTATGGGCAGAAATGGGAGACAAATCCCAGTGGCTTGTAAAGAGAATCAACCGTGGACAGGATGCTACGACTTGTGGTGGGCTGGTTATTGAGGCAGGTTATGACCTCACTCATGAACTTTATATATTCTTTGTATGTTTTATGGGTGTTTTGACTGTTACTTTTCAGATTTTCAAGTCAGACAGTGAACATGTGTTTGTTGTCAGGTAACTGTGGTCTCTCTTTAAACAGGAGCAGCAATTCATAATGTCCATCTTTGTTTTGGTAGATTCCTTCCTTGAATGTGTTTAGAAAGATAATGTCATCCTGTGACACTGACCTTTTTGTTTCTTTATCATCTTTGAAGTCAGACTTGAGAATCTTCAGACTGTATGCTGGAGTCACTAGGGGAAGTCACTAGGGAATGACTCTGTGACATACTATAGAGCTGCTTGTAGTGTCACTATTAAATACTGTGGGACCTGCAATACTCCACAAGCATCTATGAGTCGCCTTGTGTCTGCAGAGGGGACAAAGTAATCCCTGGTGTCTATATAGAACTTTATAAAACTATCTTGCAGCCCTATTAACACAGGTTTTTATGTACTTTTTGAGCTACATGTATGCAAGATTTGGCTACAACATTGCTAATTCATTTATTTCTGATGTGCAGAGCTGGATCTAACCTTCAGGGGGCCCTAAGCTAAATTTGGCTTGGAGGCCTTTGCTATTTCAGTTGCCAATCAGGCTATCCATTGTTAAAATTCCACAACATGATGCACACAACTGCCATCATCTGCACTAAATGTAGAATATCTGTAATACCCATGTCAGACAGACAGACAAAGGCTTTTATAAAACTTAAGAACACTAATAATAATTACCAAGAGAGGGACTTTCTGAATTACTTAAAATATTAGGAATTTTTCCTAGTTTCTGATGCATTTTAATGTATTATGTCATAACCCAGCTCCAGGCCATGACAGAAAATGCGCCAAACGACATAAAACAAAATAACATATAACACATAACATATACAATTAAATAAACTGTTTGTTTAACATTAATTAACTTAAAGCAAGTTTTTTATGAGGCATGGATGTTTAAATGTCGGGGGTGTTAGTGTGAATGTATCACTTGAGAAGTGTTATGTGCAGTGTTGTATGTTTATGAATGAAAGTAATTGAAGGAAAAGTGCAAGGTGCACAGGTGACCAGCTGGGAGCGGATGAGCCAGGTGTATCAACCAAACTCCCACCTTCACACAAAATAACAATGCCACATAGGGAGGGGACGATATTAAAATTAGATTATTGTGACAAATAATCGCGATGATATTATTATGATAATTATACTTCTCTGTGTATGACAATACACCAAGGAAGTATAATGTCCTCTATGTGGACACCAGGACATTGTAGAAAAAAAATGAGTTTGTGGCTTAGGCAATCCAAAATGTGTTGTCCACATGTGTGGACGCCAGGTTGTTGGTGGTTATAGGTATTCAGATAAATTCATGATTGATGTAAAACCATGCGCCACTGCTAGCAAGCTGTGCAATTAGCTGTGCAAAATGCTGCTCAGCTAGCACTAACCTAGCCTACATTAAGTTAGCAAAGTCGACACAAACACGGATTCATACAAATCCAAACTGACATAAAACTACATTCAGTAGATTATTTCACATGGCATATTACTTATGATGTATATTTTCAGCTAAAGTTGTCAAACAATGCAGGATGGTTGTTTCACAAATGTGCATGCAAGTTGCTGATGTTTGCCCTCGGAGCCGTAATATTTTTTCCGCAGGCTCTGCAGATAGATGGCTCATCTTCTTGGTCTTGTTTTGTCAAAGCCATAATAATTCCACGCATGGAATATGGAGGATGTAAATGTACTCCATCACTGGGATCCCGATCCACTGCCTGCCCACTGGCCATGACGGTGACTGACAGTGATGAAGCACCATTCCCAATTCAGAATCGGCACAAAAGCTAACAAGTTTCATTGCTGTATCTGAGGGCCCTCTTGTGGACAAACACCACAAATAATATCTAAACATTGTATTGAAACTGGAAACATGAGGCAGTCTGCCGTAAAAGCAATTATAATCTTGTGCGGTGATCATGATTATTAAAAAAATGCCACAAACGATTAATTGTGGACCTTTTTTATCATAATTAATGATATTTTTGTAACAATTACAATTGACTAAATTGTAATTACATTTATGGATTCTAAATGATAAAGTATGTCGTAGTGCCACATGAGGCCCCTAAACATTCTCTAGTGTGATCTACAAATTAATACTTTAAGCATAACGCTGATTTATTCATTATAGCCTTAATATTATAGGCTCACCATCTATATTAGTTAGTTAGTTTATTAGTTTATTTGATAGAGACAATGTGCGAAAACATTAAAGATGCTTTGCACCAGATTATAGCCAAAGCTAGTTTCCATCTGTAGTCCCTGAGCAGGTGAGAAATACAATACAATAATAATAATAATAATTACATAAAATGTAAGCAATATAATGCAATACAATATTAAAATGTAAGCAATATAATCACACTCCACACTACAAAATAAGCCTTGGAGGAACAATATACAAATATACAATAAAATAAATATTATAAGTTAAGAGTGCAATGTGTAATGTAATGTAGTGTAATGTAATATAATGTAGTGTAATGTAATGTAATGTTGTAACACTATAGGTTTGGTAATCTGGGGGCCATCAGGTGGTACCCACAAGGGTAACATCTGATGGCAAAATACCCGTCAAATTTAAAAGTGCAATGTGTAATGTAGTGTAATGTAATATAATGTAGTGTAATGTAATATGTAATATAGTGTAGTGTAATGTAATGTAATGTAATGTTGTAACACTATAGGTTTGGTAATCTGGGGGCCATCAGGTGATACCCACAAGGGTAATACCTGATGGCAAAATACCTGTCTGGTATTGTTAGTGTGAGCATGTTTGGTGCTCCAGAAAACAATTTTTGACAGCCCGTGAAAAGCTGTAAAAATCAGTCATGTTCTTTAGATTGTCTGGAAGCCCATTCCATTCCTTGATGGCTTTATAGGAAAAGGCTGATCGAGAGAGGGCAGATTTTTTTTTAGGAACATTGCAGTTGCCTCTAGACACAGACCTTAACACTCTACTTCTAAGCTGAGAGCGAGGCCGGATGTAGGTCTTAAGAGGAGGTGGGGCAGTGTCATGTAAAACTTTATGGACGAGACGGATATCAGAATACCTGATCAAGTTGTCGAAACTTAGTATTTTATATTTTTCAAAAACATGCCAATGATGGTAACGCCTTGGCTTTTTATCGAGAATGTTCAGGGCCTGATTATGTAAGGATCTAAGAGATTTTAGAGCTGTTAGGTTAGCCTGAGACCATGATGATATGCAATACAAAATATGAGATATGATCATGGCATCAAAGTAAGACTTTGCAGTTTCTAGTGATAAGGCATTCCATGTCGAAAGTTCGCAATGTTAAACTTCAAGACATTACAGGTCTTTTTAATGTGATTTTTAAAGTTAAATGAAGGGTATGACACCTAGACATTTAACCTCTTCAATGTTATTGATCATGCGATTATCCACATAAATATTTGAGAAGACATTTTGAGTTTTTTTGTTCGAGAAATACATAGTGACCGTTTTCTCAGTGTTCAACGCAAGGCAGGAATTGTTAAGCCACTCTAGTGCTTTTGCCATTGTGGTGGATAGCTTAGTGGCAACAGAATTAGCGTCAGAAGCATGCACAAAAAAGACCCTATCATCAGCATACATTAAGACTTCTATATCACTGCAGATGGAGGGCAGGACATTAATGTATAGACTGAAGAGCAATGGCCCCAGAATGGACCCTTGGGGCACGCCTGTGGTACAGGCGAGGTACGGTGAGGTTTTATCTTTTATTTTTACGCACTGGTAAGGGTCCACTAGGTATGATTGAAACCAATTCATAGTATTTGCAGATAAATGAAAGTTTTGCATTTTGGTCAAAAGCACAGAGTGGTTTACAGTTTCAAATGCCTTACGAAGATCCAGGAAAACAGCCCCAACCTGGATTTGATCTCGAGAAAATAGCAGCATGCTATGTCCGTGGAATGTTTTGATTGGAAACCAAATTGCATAGGATGCAACATATTTCCATTGTCGAGGTGATCAATCAGCTGTTCAGCAACAATTTTTTCAATAACTTTAGAGGCAACTGGGAAGATGCTAACCAGTCTGTAGTTCTTAGTATCTTTACAATTTCTTGCTTTAAAAATAGGCGTCACCAGAGCAGTTTTAAAAGAGGAGGGACATATACATTCTTGTAATGAGTGATTGATTATGTAAGTAATTAGTGCTGCTACAACATCCCTATATTTCTTTAAAAAGAGTGAATCAAGTCCTTTGCTCTTGAGTTGGAGAGTGATGAAATCATTTTGCTGACTTTGTCTTCATTCACACTATGAAGGTCCAGTGCCTCCTGTGTTGCCACAATCCACGGTCCCAACAGAAGCTGCAAATGATGTAGCAGGCAGCTCTGGGTTTGATACATTGCACAGTTCTGAGATGGAGGAAACAAAATAATTGTTGAACATGGTGGCTACAGTTAGGCTGTCCTTTACAGTGGCTTGTGCTCCAGATGAAAGTGCTCTGTCAGTGCAAGGGTTTATGTTAAGTTCGATAGGGCCATTTCCCGCCCGCTCTTTCCCTGATAATTTATCAATAAACTTCCATATCATTTTACTGTTACCTTTAGCCTGTTTAATGATGTCTAAGAAAAAAATCCGCTTTTGCCTTTCTTAACTGACCTGTGACCTTGTTTCTAAGGATTTTAAAAGTCCATTGATCTGTACTGAGTCTTGTCTTGAGATACTTTTTTAAGGCGGTGTCTCTTTCTTTCATTAAAAGCCATATTCCTTCCCTAAGCCGTGGGAGAGATTTTTTACTTTAAAATTTTCGTGGTTGCGTTTTTGTAAATTTAGAAATAATTTGGACAATTGAGTTTTTAAGTATTGCATGCTTGCTCAGTATCCTGACCAATGACTAAATCAATTTGGACAGTGTTTTTTATTTCAGTATCTAATAGCTCCAGGTCATGCTTTGGAATAAATGAAATATACGTCTTCTCTCTATTTTGGTTTCTATAACGAGATTTGGTAAGTTTCCGTGAGACTAAGGTTAGATTCATATCATATCATAATGCGATTACCCTATAAGCTGCCATGAAAACCTTCACTTTAACTTCACTTCATGATCACATTATTTCTGATAAAGAAATGCTGAAAAACTTCAAATAAATGTGGAGTAATTAATGGCCAATTAAACATATTAATATGTGTATAATATGTGCGCAAATAAGATATGCCTTTATTAGTCCCACAGTGGGGAAATTCCAGTATTGCACCGCACAGTTAAAGAACAGAAGGAAAATGGTACATTGCAGTAAAACAAGATGATAGATAAATAGTTTAAAATAATTTAAAAAATATACTTAAAAATAAACAAAAAATAAAGAAATTTTTTTTTTATTTTTATCAACAGTAACCATCTGCAGACCAAAGTTTCTGAATTTTTGGCTTAAGGCAAAGACAATAGACATATGTAAACTTACAATATGCTGTCTTCGTGATGTCGCTGAGATGTATGTATGAGAAAAGGAGGAGGTGGGAAAGAGTCGAGGCCCAGCAGTGTGCTATATTATACAACCCATTTAACCAATCAGAAAGTTATGTTTACACTGACTAGCAAACCAGGGCCTCTGCTTGTTGTAACTACATGCAGATTGACAGACATGAATTATAAAACTATCAGGTTTCGAAAGAAGGGGCCTGTTACGGCCCCAGGCCTCCAGCTTGTCAGCTGCGGGACCCTATGCAACTTGTATAGTCTGCATATAGGAAGATCCGGCTCTGCTTATATGGAGGCAGTCAATGTTCCCTCTAATTTTTCACGAGTCTGAGCAAACACACAAACTCCCTGAGCATCAGACCTGTGCACTGTGGTCATGCTGGCATCGCATCCATCCAAGTTAAATGGTTTATTAAAATAATCAAATTACCGCATTTACATTTCTGTTATAAGACTTTTAATTAAGTGCTTTAGCCCACTTATACAATGAAAATAACAAAAATCTTGCTCATGACCTGTGTAGTATGTTAATGCTATCGGAAGTATAAATATTTAATTTTAACTATGGCAAAACATGAGCTTCCAACCAAACCAAGCCAACTGTAAACTCCAATGTTGAAAACACACTTAACATTTTTATGATAAAGCTCTGACTTGTATTATGAGTATAAGCCATTGTGTGAAGCTTTTGCTTGATTTTTACAACTCATAAACTAGTGACAGTATTCAATGACCAATACACACTGAGAGGAATCTGTATCTGCACACCCAGCTGCTCTATTACTGTACATTTATATATCATATCAAAACCAATATAAAATGTATATTTGTATATAAAATATATTCAAAACAAGTGGTATGGGTCAAAATAAATATATATTTACAAACCACACACTGCAAACAGTGAACAAACACACACACACTTCAAAATGTAAACAAACACACACTGGAAACTAAAAATACACTGTACATGTGACAGTGTGACAGTCATTCTGTGACAGAGGTTGGTGGATCGAGTCCCGCTCGGACCAACTCCTGTCATTGTGTCCTTAGTTCTGTCATCGTGTCCTTAGGTCTGTCATTGTGTCCTTAGGCAAGACAATTCACCCAAGTGGCCTGAGCGTGATTGCATGATTGGTGGTGGTCGGGGGGGCGCAGATTGGCATTAGCTAATGCTAATAATTACACATAATACACATTTGACCCACAATTAAGTCAATAGCAGAATAAACCACGCTTACCGACCAGGAACAGCATCCAGTCCATCAAAACATAAGGTCCTCTACTCCTAACTCCACCATGAGATCTTCATTCGGTTCCACGAACCGCTCCGGGATGCCTCAAGTTTAACTTGTACAAACATCCACAGTGTCCTCGGTCACGTACTTCCTTTGTGTTGTCAGTTTCGTCATGTTTAAAATGCAAAACTGCTCTAAAGCAGTGCATAAAATTACGCAATTACGCACAGATCTTTGCCCGAGGGCGGGCCGTCGGAACATTAAGGGGCTAAACAGCACTTAGAATCATTAGCGAGTCTTCACTCCACGTCGGCCACGTCGGCTAAAACACTGGTAGCAGCACATGAGGACGTCTGTCAATGACGTTGATGAGATGCGCAAATACGTATGTGAATCACATAATTGGCTGGAGCAGCTGGTCTGAATGAATTGTTGTGTATTTATTTTATTTTCAACTCCAGTTCGATTTTTTTGTGCGCAGCACAGATTTTCTGTGTGCGGAGACCATGTCAGCAGTGCACAATTGCGCACGCGCGCAGCTTAGAGGGAACAGTGGAGGCAATGTAAAGTTTTTAATTAGGAGTGACCATGTACGACTCCCATTATTTTTAGTGAGTTTTGCCTACCAATTGTTGACATACCACGATTCTGACAATTATATCTGGTCCTTTTTAATTGCACCTTATCTAATTCACATAACATAGTATAGACTTTGAAATCATTGAAACATTTATCAGTATTACATATTCATTAGTCTTTTTCTCTCTTTTTGGATACAGCCGTGTTATCTGAAGGACTGGGAGATGCACGTCCAGTTCAAAGTTCACGGTTCAGGGAAGAAGAATCTTCATGGAGACGGCATCGCTATCTGGTACACGAGAGACCGGCTGCACCCAGGTCTGTGTGTGTTGTGGTGCTTGTGCCATACATCCTGCTTATTCACCCCTTTAAAGTGTTAGTTATTGCCTTATTTTGCACTATACATTTCATTTTGTCAGTGTTGATTTGTTGACGTTCTCCAGAGCTGGGCAGTATGCAAGCTTTCAATTTTATTCTGTAAATATAACATTATGTATAGAACTTGTGAATAAATTGAAAAAATGTAAAAGTATTGAAAATGTTGATGAAAAGTAAAAGTAAATAAAAGAGTTGTAGAACAACCCAATAAACTCCTGAGTCACAACTGGTAAACGCATTTACAGTGGGGCAAAAAAGTATTGTCAGTTCAAAGGTCTCGCACATAAAAAGATGAGAGGCCTGCAATTTTTATCATAGGTTACACTTCAGCTATGAGAGACAAAATGAGAAAAACAAAAAAAATCCAAAAATCACAAATGATTATGATGGAAAATAAGTATTTCGTCAATAACAAAAGATCATCCCTTTGTTGGCAATGACAGAGGTCAAACATTTTCTGTGAGCCTCCACAAGGTTTTCACACACTGTTGCTGATAGTTTGGCCCCTGATGGTACCTTTGTTACTTACCCTGTGGGATTCTGGGATTTTTGCTCACCATTCTTGTGATCATTTTAACCCCACGGGGTGAGATCTTGCGTGCAGCCCCAGATTGAGAGAGATTATCAGTGGTCTTGTATGTCTTCCATTTTCTAATAATTGCTCCCACAGTTGATTTTACACACCAAGCTGCTTACCTGTTCAGTCTTCCCAGCATGGTTCAGGTCTACAATTTTGTTTCTGGTGTCCTTTGGCAGCTCTTTGGTCTTGGCCATAGTGGAGTTTGGAGTCTAACTGTTTGAGGTTGTGGACAGATGTCTTTTATAGTGATAACGAGTTCAAACAGGTGCCATTAATACAGGTAAAGAGTGGAGGACAGAGGAGCCTCTTAAAGAAGAAGTTACAGATCTGTGAGAGCCAGAAAACTTGCTTGTTTGTAGGTGACCAAATACTTATTTTACCGAAGAATTTATGAATTAGTTCATAAAAAATCCTACAATGTGATTTCTTGGATTTGTTCCTCTCATAGTTGAAAATTACAGGCCTCTCTCATCTTTTTAAGTGGGAGAACTTGCACAATTGGTCCAAATACTTTTTTACCCCATTGTATATCATTCCACATGGTCAGAAAACTTTGAACACTGATTTTAGTATTTAGCATAGGGTAATTAAAAGTAATTGAAAATCAAATTTTAATACTGAAACTCAAGATCGAGCGAGCTTTTGCCCTTCTGCTCCACGGCAGAATTACTTATAATTGAAAACTCTATAGCCATAGGGCCAGTATTGGGCCACCCCCCTTTAGAGGTCCAAAGCTGACTGCTAGAGGTTCTACCTTCCAAAGGGGTCTGTGTTTATGTGACAAATGTCACGCTCCCCGCTACTGGTGTACTGCTGGTCCTTCCAATGACTGCATGGATCCAGTCCCTACCCCTGTGAGCTTATATTGCCGCCGTTGATCTGTGTTAATGCTCCTGTAGCCGCGGTGTTATTATAGCTGTGCTGTGCCGCCTTTGGGTGTGTCTTGCTAGACCTGTGTCACGCCCAAAAGTGGCCTGGTCCTTTTGTAATTGAAACGCTACCCGGCTGGGGGTGTCCCCTCTCCAACCATTCAAGGCCAAGGCAACCCCAAGTGAACCATGCCAGTGGAAATGGGGCTCATGATGTATGATGATACAGTCCCAATTGTGTATGTTTTTAGCTGACACCATTGAAGTTGTCTAATTGTCTATTGTCTTTTGTTAAGTTACATGTTTATTAATAGGGTTGTTCTCAAATTAATTTGAGGAAAAAGCAGTTTGAACAAGCTTTCATCATGATCATATAACTTCAACATGGGGCTTTTCTATAATAAAAAATTTGATATTGTTACAAATTTATTTATTTTTTCCAATTTTCCCTAAAATTTCCAATATTAGCTTGTGTAGTAGTTATATCCAAGGCAGACAAAATGGTTTGTAGCACAAAATACGTTATTTTTTTTAAATAAAATGATGATAAAATATTGACTGAATAGTGAAACAATAAATCATTTCCCAGCCGTACTTGTGCCATGCCGCTCCCTGCTGTCTGTGGCTCATGTGTGCTCATCTCCACCCTCAGGCCCTGTCTTTGGGAACCAGGATAAGTTCCATGGACTGGCTTTATTTGTGGACACGTTTCGTAACGACCTCCATGGCATGGATGTAAGTGTGTGTGTGTGATTCTGTCTCTGCAGGACCCGTCTTCTCCAACAAAGCCCAGTTTCATGGACTGGCCGTGTTTATAGACACTTACTCTAACGATGAGACCTTTGACGTGAGTTTTAAGTTTTACCCAAGGCATGTTTCATCCCTACATACCTCTTAAGTCAACAGATTTTTATTTTTCATTTTTTGTGTTTGAAAAGAAAAAAAAAAAGATTGGTTTAAAGAGAGGGTATTTTGCAAAATCAAATTTTTGGAACTTTCCACCATATTATACAAGCTTGTCCAGGCTTGTCCCACAAGCCTGCGCCAATTCTCCAAGGTTGATTGTGTTTTGATATCTTTGTTTTTTGTTTGTATTTTTTCTGCATTTTGAACAGGGCATCCATGAAAAAGTGAGTCTAAGTGGTCTCATTGGGCCTCCCTGTATAAATCAAAATAAATAAATAATAAATAAATATTGCGTTAATACATTGTTTTCCGTGAATATAGCATTTTCAAAAGAATAAACGGTAACATGGTGATCTAAATGTGTTGTGTTGGCAATTGATACCCCATAGAAGTGTTATACCCTCTCTTTAAAGATCTCATGAAAAACATTCCTGGAGTTCGGTTTTGTGTTATATATGAAAAAATAAGTGAATATTTATATGCCCCTTGTGGTTAATTTCATGGCTAAATAACATTTTGTGCCAAACTTGAACCTTAACCGAGAGATGTCATGCTAGTTTATAAGCTATTCCCTTTTTGTTTTTGCATACTTTGTTATATGTATGTCTGTGTTTGCTGATTTATGATTGACATGTTTATTTAGGCTGTGTTCACACTAGTCCTGGTTTAGTTCTAATTTGGTTTCATTTTAGGGTAGGTTCACACTTGCAATAGTTTGGTCTTAGTTGAGCCCAGTTTAATTCTAATGTAGACTAGATTTAGTCCTGTTCTATTCCTGGTTTAGTCCTTGTCTGGTCCTAGTTTGGTTTCGTGTTTAGTCCCACTGACGGGATGGGGACGGGCCAGGTGAGAGCACGGGGGGGAACAGGTTTCACATCTGCCATTTACTGGTTGAAAAAAATCGAATAAACTTACCAAGAGTACCTTTAAGTGATGAAAAACTATGATAAATATTTACCACAAGTACTATTCCACAAAACCAAGTAATAATTGGAAAAAGATAAAACCCATCACAATAACAGAATTTTAAGTAATTAACCCCTAAACGTTCCGATGGCCCGTCGCCTTTACGTTACAACTTTACAGCAATGTACTTATATTTCTGCGTCACCCACACAATCTACACATCAAAAGAAAGCTACAGCATTTATCTTTATGAATATGTAAACGATTTACACCTGTAATCACCACAGTGCTGGACTTCACTTACCATTGAGCACTCTGGTTCTGTCAAACATCAAAATGTTCACACAAAGTTGGTCTCATTCGTTCCGTAAAGGTCCAGAGAATATAATCCAGTCAAGAAATTATGTCCACAAAAGAAGTTAGATCCTCCATGTCCAATCTGCTGCAAGAAAGTGAAATCTGCTCTGTCACTTTTTTGCATTTCTTTTGTCGATTTCAAGCATAATAAACTTCTGACAGCACCAACTTTATTCCTCAGTGCAAAACAAACTTGTTAGCTTGTGATTGACACCAAAGTTGGCCAATAAGGTGGGGGTTGTGGGTTACTGGAGCCGCGGACAGTGAATGAGAGCTACAGATGACTGAAAGAGTACGCCCCACTCTCCCCCTTGTAGAATCAGGCAGTTACATTACACACGTTTAGTGATGTTTTCCTCTTTCAGCCAATGAGCAGCTAAACACGACGATGCATGACATATAATGGTTTCCCGTAAACAGACAGTTTGTTGTGCGCGTAAAAGGAGGAGACTGGATGTAAAGATCTGCGCGTAATTGCATAATTTTATGCACTGTTTTGCAGCAGTTTTGCGTTTTAAACATGACTAAACAGACAAAACAAAGGAAGTATGCGACCGATGACATAATGACTGAATCTGAAAACACACTGTACATGATTGTACAGTGTGTTTTCAGATTCCAGTATGTGTTTGTTTACATTTTGAAGTGTGTGGTTAATATATATTTATTTTGACCCATACCACTTGTTTTGATTATATTTTATATACAAATATACACTTTATAATGTGTTTTGATATGATATATATAAATGTACAGTAATAGATCAGCTGGGTGTGCAGATACAGATTCCTCTCAGAGTTTTCATTAGAGCCCTCATTGATTGCCTGCGGGTTGAAACATTCAAAAGTTATTGCATTTCTTCCAAACGTTCTCCAAATGTCTCCATTTGGATAGATTTGGAGAGGCCTGGACTTACTGATGATAAAATGAGTGTAAAACATTTTTATAGGTATTGACCTCAAATTAGAAATGTATGTGGTCAACAAGATTTTCATTTGAGATAGTGTATTTTTGTCCCCAGCTACCTACTGCAGCTTTCTACACCTTCATTTTAACAAAAAAATTTAAGCAAGGATGAGAAAAATAATTTTTTATGTGTGTTCCAAAGTATATAAATGCTCATCAAACATACTTACAGTGATTCTGATACCTGTGGGTAAAACTATAGGGTGTTACCTTTACAAAGACCCCAAACTTGTGTATTTACTACTGAGGGTTCAATAATCATTTTCTTTTGGAGAGGTCAGAACAAAGGCAATTTCACCAAAATGACCCGGAATGCTAAGGGGTTTAAAAAAAAAACAAAAAAAACAACAAAGGGATATACAGTGGCTTGCAAAAGTATTCATCCCCTTGGAACTTTTTCATATATTGTCACGTCACAACCACAAATTTAAATACATTTTCTTGGCATTTTATGTGAATGAGCAACACAAAATGGCACACAAGTGTGAAGTGGAAGGAAATATTTTACAAGATTTCCAAATAAAAAAAAAATAAAAAACTTAAAAGTGCAGTATAATCTTGTCTCAGTATAAATGCAGCTGTGCTGTGAAGGCCTCAGAAGTTTGTTAAGATAGTGTTGGGGAGAGACTTGGTAACTTCGATGGAGTAGACGTAGTGCGAGTGTGCTCTGGCAGAATTCTAAACTTTTTTCATTTAGCCGCCTATAATCTCTCTCACAATGCCACCTAAGAGCCAAAAAACTGCTGAGAAGGAGGAGGCGAGTGCTAGCACTAGCTCGTCCATAGAAGTAATTTCAGCTCTATTAGAAAAGCACCGTGAAACTCTCTCTGCTGAGTTCAAGGCTTCGCTGACTGGACTAGAAACTAAACTAGACCAGTACAAACTTTTGGTGGATGACTACGATCAGCGCATATCCTCTCTGGAGCTCTCGTCTGACGACATTAGCCAACATGTTAGCGAGCTTGAAAACGCCATCTCCTCTCTCCGGGTTGATAACACAAAACTTAAGACTAAAGTTATTTACATAGAGGACCGTAGCAGATACCAAAATATATGTATCATTGGCTTGGTGGAGTCTACTGAGGGTCGCCCTACTCACTTTTTTTCATGGCTACTTCAGGATGCATTTGGACAGGACACATTGCCATCCCCGCCAGAGATCGACAGGGCTCATCGTGAAGGGGCAGTGAGGCTGGGACCAGGTACATGGCCGCAGCTGGTCATTCTCCGCCTGCACCGGTTCCAAACAAAGGACCTCCTCATCAGAGAAGCACGACGCAAAGGGATGTTTGACTACCATGGCCAACAGATTCGCATCGTGTAAGATTGCAGTGCTGAAGTCATGTCCCAAAGAGTACAGTACAGAGATGTGATGGCGGAACTCTACAAACGGGGTCGAAAGTCTGCTCTGCTCTACTCAGCTCATCACCTGACGCTATCCAGCGGTGTCAAGAAGTGGATCGGCAGTGTTGTGGAGGCACAAAAATACATCGATGATCATACCTCCCCACAGCTCGGTCCTATATACATGGAAAAACTGGACTTTCCCTGGACTTGTGTGTCATGGGACTGGGGGAATCACGGTAAACGCTGTCAATGGCGATTTATTTATACCTTTTGCGTTATGTTTACTGGCCAGTGTTCTTATTAATCAATAGGCAATGCCAATAGCTGTCATTTGTTTCCATTTTGCATTTAGTGACTGTCTAGGCTACACTGCTTACCATTTTATTTTGATAACTATACTACTATTTGTACATGTATTCTATATTACAAAGTGGTAACCATTGTAAATAGTACGTTGGTCTTCTGTGGAGGTACTGTCAAAATATATTTTGTGTATTTACTATTGGATTTAATTTTTTTATGGTACATTTATCCTATTAAAGGGGCTGCTATTTTAATTCGATTTCCTATGCTGGAGCTTTTGTAGTTCGATTGTTAAGCATCATCCGGAGGACGGGCTGTCTGAAGTTTTTTAATTTATGGAGCTTGCTGCTTTTTTTAATAGCAGCTGTCTTTTTTGGTAGGGGTAGGGGGGTGGGTACCTGTCACCGCAAACAATGCTGCTATCTTAAACTCTTTTGGGGGATGTGCTAGTCACTTTGCCTACTGCTGGTCACCAGGTTGTTGTGAACTATTTTATACCCCTCTAAATATGCTCTTTGGTAAATGCTCTTAACATAGTGAGCTGGAACGTTAAGGGTTTAAATCACTCTGTGAAGCGGAAGAAGGTCTTCTCTCATGTGAAACATCTCAGGTCCAAAATACAAGAAACCCATGTGCACACCTCAGACCTGAGTCATTTGCTGCGCTGGTCTGGGCAATCCTTCCATTCTACGTTTCAGGCCAAGACTTGAGGTGTTTCAATTCTCATTTCTCAGGATATTCCTTTTGAACCACATAATGTATTATCAGACAATAATGGTCGATATATAATTCTTGCAGGCAAATTATATAATATATTGGTTGTCTTAGTTAATATGTGTGCCCCTAATGTGGATGACGCCGAGTTTTTGAAACGTTTGTCACTGCCAGATTTGAATACTTACCATCTCATCCTTGGTGGCAACCTTAACTGTTGGTTGGACCCGGTTCTGGACAGATCCTCAGGCAATCCTGGTGCAGTGAATAAGTCAACTTGTCCTATTAATGATTTTCTTATGGATTTTGGTGTTTGTGATGTTTGGCGATTTTTACACCCAAATGACAAAAAAAAATTCTTTTTTCTCTCAAGTGCACCATTCATACTCTAGGATTGACTATTTCCTTTGAGATTATCAATTTATACCCTTTGTTAATTCCTGTGAGTACCAACCAATTCTTATATCTGATCACGCACCTGTGATGCTGCATTCACACCGGGGTGTCGGGGCCATCCAGTATACATTCAAACTCTATGGTGGACGTGCATCTCGGGCGTCCTGTGTTTTTGCGGCACGTCTTGAGCGTCCAGAGCGGCGCGAATCTGGCGTTTGTGCGGCCTGAACGTCCAGCCGTCAGACGCTCTGGACGCGCATCCAAGAGTTCAAAAATTTGAACTTTTTGGCATTCTACGCGCAGCATCAACCAATCAGAGACCACACTCCAGTGACGTTGAAAGGTCACTATTTGGAAGACCAGGAGCCACAAACATGGAGAATGGAGGACAGACTTGTTGTTGCAGTTTGCCAGCGCCCACTACTTTATAATGTGACGTTGGATTATAGAGACCGGGACACAAAGGACATCGCCTGGAGGACGATAAGTGAGGAGCTTGGTGTGTCTGGTAAAGTTATCACAACTTTAGAGCGGCAAAATATATGCCCGCCTTTAGGCTAGCCCGCGCTAGCATCATTAAGTTGCTGTTGTCGCTTGTTTGTAGCTGATGAGTTAAGTATTTATTCCATCACTTGCTCCAGGAGCTCCGTCTGGATGACCACCACTTCCAGCAGTACTTTCGTCTGTCCCAGGCCCAGTTCGATGACCTGCTGCCCTGTATTGGTGTGCGAATAACGTCCCAGGACACCAACTACAGGCGCTCGATTCCAGCTGCGGAGCATCTATCTGTCTGTCTTCGGTTGGCAGATCTAAATATTAATAATTCTGAATGCAATAATAATAACTTATTTTGTATTCAGGTATTAGCAATATTTCTTATTTCTAATATAAAAGTAGCTTAGAAGTGTGTTCATCATTTTGAGTTAACTATTCTTGCTACTGCAAATAAGTCTACTGTCGTATTTGTGTGAAACCAGCATTATACAATATACAAATAAATAATAATAATAGCCACCCACTTAACTATAAAGAGCTTAACATTGTCTATGGTTATGATTCATTATATTTATTTACTTAGCAAATATTATACTACCAATATTTTAAGATTGTTTATTCTTGTGCTGTTTCTTGTTTGCAAGTACGAGCTGCTGGGATTATGCTGCTGACTGTGGCTTCAGGTTCATCACAATATGTCCATTCAAGACTGACCCTAATTACCAGGTTACACAGAGAAATTAATAAAACATACAGATTTACTTAACTCTTGTCTATGATTTTTTGATGTTTTATTTATGGTCTTCAATTGGTAAATGAGGTAAGCTTTTAGATATATAAATATGGTATACATTTTGTTAACAATTACTGACATTACCCCTTACAAACTACACAGTAGTAGACAAATGCTGCATGATGTATAAAACAAACGTTTTATAATCAAATTTATAGATTTTATTTTACAAAATTTACAAAATTACAAAATCTAAATTTATAACAAATATTAACAAAAAAAGGATAATTTAACTATTTGCATATTTATTTATTATAAAAGGACCTTGTCTGGAGGAGAGGTGGGGGAAGTGATGGAACAAATGAAGGAGAGGGGAAAGGAGGGTCTATTTCCTTCCTTGTAGAAGATGCCACCTCAATCTACACAGTAGGCTCCAAAGGTTCCAAATTTAAAGAAACTGTAGCGTTTTCATATAATAATCTGTGAATACAAAATTTTACAAAATCCTTACAATGAGGTGGAACTTTCTGCAGGGGAGGAAGCAGAGACAACAGAAAGTGCTCATCCTTGGACTGAGCAGGAGGAGGAGGAGGAGGTTGGTCCCTCCAGGGACCTCTTCTTCACTCTCCTCCGTGGTCGGAGGCCTGCAAAACAGAAAGTGTTATGAGAATGACATTTAAACATAAGTTAAAAACAACCAGTACATATGTACATTTAATGGAAAATTGAAGACTGAAGTTGCACATTGAAATTCACAACAACCTCATACAGTGTTATGAAGCCTGACAACTTAATGCCTGTACACACCTGTGGGTGCAGCAGAAGGGCCAGCCTGCCCTGAAGAAGCAGCAGCAGGCAGATCTGACAGGTGATTCTCAACTGGTTCTGTCATGATAATAAAGAAATATTACACAGCAGTTCTATTTTTTGCTTTGTATATTTTATTGTACACTGAATTATCATTACTCAATTCCTACTCTTATTATTACAACATAGCATAGTAAACGAAACAGACAGTTTGTACGTATATCATTTTATAATGTCTTTGACTGTACTCAACGCCACTAGATAAATACATAAACTCATAAGCTACAAATAAGCAACAACAGCAACTTAATGATGCTAGCACAGGCTAGCCTAAAGGCGGGCAAATATTTTACCGCTCTAAAGTTATGATAACTTACCAGACACATCGAGCTCCTCACAGATCATCCTCCAGATAAGGTCCTTTATGTCCCGGTCTTTATAATCTGCCAACGTCACATTATAAAGTAGTGGGCGCTGGCAAACGGCAACAAGTCTGTCCTACATTCTCCGTGTTTGTTGCTCCCAGTCTTCCAAATAGTGACCTCTCGACGTCACTGGTCTCTGCGTGGTCTCTCATTGGTTGACGCTGTGCGTCGAACGCCAAAAAATTCGAAATTTTGAACTTTTGGACACACGTCCAGAGCGCGCATCGGAGGTGTCTGCCCTCAAATGTACAGGTGTCCAAATAGAGGTGTCCAGCGTGTCCTTGACCCCCGGTGTGAACGCACCATTACGCTTTCGGTACTGCTACCTGGCCGTCTTCCTACATGCAGGCAATGGTGCTTTAATTCAACCTTACTGTCAGATGCCAAGTTTGTAGAGACTATTGAGAAGGACACCAATATTAATCCAGATATTTGTTATCTCACTCTATGAGATACTTTGAAAGCTTACCTTTGCGGTCAGAAGCTTACACAGACATGATGAAACGCAATTCAAATTGGGAACAAAGTGACATTTTGTGCCAAATAGGTGAAATAGACAAACAATATTCTCTAAATAAAAGTCCTGACCTATATAAGCAACGAGCTGAATCAAAAGCTAGATTCGACCTGCTCACTACTTACCAGGTTGAACAATTGCTCCTGAAAATATAACCAGGTTTTTATACGTACGGAGATAAGTCAGACAAATTGCTAGCTTATCAGCTGAGGGGTTTCAGATCCAAACAGGCCATTTTAAAAATCCAAATGGGCACTGATCAGGTCACCACAGATCCCACAGAAATCAATACGGTCTTCGAAGAGTTTTCAGAGTTTTCGGAATTCAGTTCGGATTCAAATACTATTCATACTTTTCTTGACGGGCTCGACGTTCCCATACTCCCAACAGACTTTACAAGAAGACTGGAAGAGCCAATTTCTGAATTAGAAATAGTCAAAGTCATAAGTACAATGCAGTCAAACGAATGCCCTGGCCCAGATGGGTTTGCGTCAGAATTTTTGAAAAACTTTTCAAAACTGCTTTCACCTTTATTGTGCTGTTTTCTGAAAAATCCTGTAAATTGGGTCACCTACCCCAGTCCTTCTCAGAGTCATGTATTACATTCATAGCTAAGAAAGGAAAAGACGTGACAAACTGTTCTTCATACAGACCCAAATCTTGCCAAGGTCCTGGCTAAAGTGTTAACTCTCATTCGGGAAAATATCCTCCTGACCATTATAACCAAAGACCAAACTGGCTTTATTAAAAACAGGCAGTTCTACTTTAACATTAGACGTCTTTTTAATATCTTGGACTCTGCCCAGGAAGACCGGCCTAATTTCTATAGATGCGGAATAGGCCTTAGGCCGCATCGAGTGGCCGTACCTTTTTGCTGTGCTGGACAGATTCAGATTTGGTTCCACCTTTACCTCATGGATCCGAATGCTCTATTCCCACCCCACTGCCATGATTCGTACTACTTGTCCAGGCCATTCAGACTGTACCGTGCCACCCGTCAATGGTGTCCTTTAAGCCCCTTTGACTTGGCCATAGAACCACTTGCTATCGCACTTCGTACCTGCAATGGCTTATCTGGAATTTGGAGGGGAGGTGTGGAGCATAGGGTTTCTCTCTACGCCGGCGATCTGCTATATGTGTCAAATCCAAGTGAATCTATTCCTACTGCTCTAGCGCTGCTCAATCATTTTGGAACTCTTTCAGATTACAAATTATATATCAAGAGTGAGCTATTTCCAATCAATAACATGGCATGGACTTTGGATCTTTCCAATATAAACCTTTAGGTTGAACATGACAAGTTTTTGTATCTTGGGGTTATTCTCACCAAAAACCACCAGGGACCTGTTTAAAGAAAATGTTGCTGTTCTACTGAATCAGGCCAGGCAGCTGGTGTCTCAATGGTCACCCTTGTCAATATCCCTAGTGGGCCGTGTAAACTCTGTTAAAATGGTAATCTTACCAAAATTCTTATATCTTTTCCAAACATTGCCCATTGTTATTCCTCATGCTTTCTTCCAACAGTTGGACTCACTCATAATTTTCTATATTTGGCAGGGCAAATGTCCACGGCTAAGCAAGATCCATCTCCCAAAATCTAAACTCCAGGGTGGCCTTGCTTTGCCTAATTTTCGTTTTTCTTACTGGGTGGCCCACCTAAGATGTTTGGTGCATTGGTTCTACTATTATGATCAGCCCGAGTGTCCTGACTTGGAACTCTTTGCACAGAAATTGTCCCCTTGGCCTCAGTGGGCTCTGTCCTACCTTTACCCTCCATTACATTATTTGATAATCCAATTGACAAACATTCTTTAAAGGTTTGGGGGCAATTTAGGAAGTAGTTTGGCCTGTCCAATTCCTCACTCTAGAGCCCTATTCTTAAGAATCATTTCTTTAACCCATCAATAATGGATGCAGGTTTTTGTACAACTATCCAATATAAAACCTGTTACACAAGCAGGTACCGTGGATGAAATATCATCCTTTAAGCCGTCCAAAGGCCTAATTTGTACAATGCTAGACCTTAAAAGCCCACCTGTGGACACATTCAAAAACGCTTGGGAGGAGGACTTGGGTCTTGTTATATCTGATGATATCTGGTCCTCTGCCCTCCAATTTGTTTGTTCATCTTCCTTCTGTGCTCGCCATCAGTTAATTCAATTCAAAGTCGTACATAGAGCGCATATTTCCAGGGCCAGCCTGTCTTCCATATACCCTGAAGTTAGCCCATTGTGCATTCGATGTGGCCTGACTGAGGCCTCTCTTGGCCATATGTTTTGGTCATGCTCACACCTGCAAACTTGCTGGAGGAACATTTTTAACACTCTTGTTACAAACCGTTTCCTAGGGAAGAAAGGAAGGCAACACAAGATAGTATAATAAAATAAGTAGCTTTTATGTAGATAACTGAAGGGCATTTAACAACTTAGAATTACAAAACAAAAACACAAAGTCAACAAAAGGAGGCTCAAAGAGTAAAATACAATGTCAATCAAATGGCATGCCGATTCACAGACAGAAACGACAGCCAGGAGTAGCAGGAGGCGGGTCCCTTTAAACTGGAGCAGCCACAGGTGTAAGGCGATGATTGGCCAAGCCTTGATTGTCCCTCCAATTGCATGTAGACCAGGGCTGTCAATCAACACCAGCTGTGGGCACACTGGAGGAGCCAAGGGAGAGGAAGAAAGAGAGAGAGAGGGAGAGAGAAAAAAAGAGGAGAGGCACACAGTAGGAGGAGCTAGAGGCTAGGAGCCGTAACAAATATTCAATATTAGGGTGGAACCAAACCCTGTATTGGCCCTTTTTGGTGTTTTGGAGGATCATGTACATTTTAGTGCCACAAAAAATACTCTTTGGCTTTTGCATTACTTATGGAACGCCAAGCTATTTTATTCACATGGAAGGATGCTAACCCTCCTTCACATTGACAGTGGTTACGGGAGGCCACGTCCTGTCAAAAGCTAGAAAAAAATAGATTTTCATCCAGTCAAAATATGAATGTATTTGAGAAGACATGGGGCTGTTTCCTATAGTTGTACCCAGCACTTTAAAAAGAAAAGGCTGCAGCGTAGTTGTATGTGAATAAATACATCACCTGGTATAAATATTTTACTTGTGTTGTGACGGGTTTGGTGGGTTTTATTTTTTGTGGGTTTTGTTTTATATTTTGTTCTTTTTATGTTTGTATTGTTTTTGTATTGTTAGTTCTTGTTCTGTTAGTTTTTGACTGTATTTGATAACTTGAAAATAATAAACATATCTTGATTAAAAAAGATAGTGTTGGGGAGCAAACCACAAAATGAAGTCAAAGGACCACACCAAACAGGTCAGAGAAAAAGTTGTGGCAAAGTTTAAAGTGGGGCTTGGATCTAAAAAGATTTCCCAAGCATTGAACATCTCAAGGAGCACTGTTCAGTCGGTTCATCTGGAAATGGAAAGACACAACTAAGGCACAACTGCAGACCTATCCAGACATGGCCGTCCACCAAAATGTACAGAACGAGCAAGAAGAGCACTCATCAGAGATGCAGCCAGGAGGCCCATGGTGACTCTGAAAGAACTTCAGAGATCCACAGCTCAGGTGGGGAAATCTGTTCACAGGACAACTATTAGTTGTGCTCTACACAAATCTCGGAGGAGCTCGGAATAGAGACGCTGCTCCTACATGCCAAGAGGAGCCAGCTGAGGTGGCTCGGGTATCTGGTCAGGATGCCTCCCTAGGGAGGTGTTTCAGGCATAAGTTCCAGAAGGATGAATACTTTTGCACTGTATTGCTGAAGAAAATATAGACAATAAATGATAGTATTGAAATAAATGTATGCCAATGACACAAATACCTGAAGTAGAATTGTCCCCAAAAAACTATTCTGAATGTATAATAAGGTAAAAAAAAAAAAAAAAAAAACACAAATTGCAATGAAGAAATAGCAGAATGAAACACAAACACAAACTAACACTATTAATTTGTGCCCTTGACGGATCAAATCTAATCACATAACAGAAAAATAAGAAGACATTCCCCTTTTCTTGAAATTCACGTTTTCTGTGCACTGTCTTTGTTTTAAATAAATACAATTTTAAAAATAAAAGTTGTGACAGGCCTACTGCCATATGCACTTTAAGTCCTAGTGTGATGTACTGTGTGTTGAATTGTGAACACAGTCTAACTTGTTCATTATTCTTTCATTCATTTTCAGGAGCTCTTTACACACGGCAATATATGTAACCTTCACATTTCTCTCCTCTTTTAAGCGTTCGTTCCCTTACATCTCAGCTATGGTGAACAACGGCTCTGTGAGTTATGATCACGGTAAAGACGGGCGTTCCTCGGAGCTCGGAGGATGTTCAGCTGAAATCAGGAACAGAGAATATGACACTTACCTTGCCGTCAGATACTCTAAAGGAAGACTCACGGTATGAGATACAACTGTACTGTACTGCATTCATCAACATTCCCTAGGTGTGTGAACCTAACTGAGGTACTGCACTGTTTGAAGCTCTATTACTCAAGTTGGACTTTAATCTGAGCTTTGTTTTAGCAAAATCTGAACATAAATACCTGTCTTAGCTGGAACTACAACAGATGATCTAAACAAGTCTCTCAAGTAACATAACACACAAACTAGCAAGTATTAGCTAATAGTTCTTCAGTTAGTCACTCACTTTTTTTTTGAGCATCAAACACCTAAACAGGACCGTGAATGCTCGTGCTGATCTCAGGCTCCTGAAAATGTGTTTAAATACATTTTTTCCTGTTTTTTTCAGACTATCCTAAATTTCTTTGACCATGTTTTCTAATGCATTTATTGTGTCACTATGGACACTGGTGAACATTTCACCATAGACATAAATGTAGTACACCAGAGTAATGTCACTGCAAACTATCGATAGCAGAAGTTGGTTCACATTCTAGTATTTGATGATATTCTGACTTCAGTTGAACAGCAGTGACCTATATAACTATTGGAGATTAGAAAAAATATTTGAAGTTACAAATGTTCAACATTATTAGGGCCCGAGCATGAATTTTCGAGGAGGGCAAGTCAGTGACTCATCTGCTTCGCACTACTGTGAGAGTCCTATTCTAATAATAACAAAAATCAAGGAGTAAACAATAGTGTATAGACAAGTAAGTGGTATCGAAAAATAGAGTTCAGTGAGCTCTAACTTGGATTCAGCCAAACCCAATGTTGTATTTTGATGAGCTGTACAAAATGATGTGTGGAGTAAAATTCTGTCTTTAAAAATGGCTCTCCAGCTCCCCATGCAAAGTTAAAATGGGCTGTAAATTTATCTCAACATGACACAGGAGATATTGAATCACATGTCAAACTAAGGTTGATATAGAGCTCTCTCCCACTGTGGCGTGCCTTTCCACAGTCGCAATTACAGATTACATTTGTGTATGTTTCAGATAATGGTTGATGTCGATGACAAAAATGAATGGAAAGAGTGCATTGACATTGGAGGGGTCAGACTGCCCACAGGATACTACTTTGGAGCATCAGCTGCAACTGGAGATTTGTCTGGTTGGTATTACACCTAAACCACAAATGGTACAAAATCAATGTAAAGCTATTATTCAGAGAGAGTCTGCAGAGGGAAATTGGCCTAAGACAGTGGTTCTTAACCTTGTTGGAGGTACTGAACCCCACCAGTTTCATATGCACATTCACCGAACCCTTGATTATTGAAATAAATAAATAAATAAAAAAAAAATATATATATATTTTACTACTAATATATATATATAATATTATATTATATATATATAATATATATATATATATATAATTATTATATATATATATATATATATATATATATTACTACTAATATATATATATATATTACTACTAATATATATATATATATTTTACTACTAATATATATATATATATTTTACTACTAATATATATATATATTTTACTACTAATATATATATATGTTGTTTTTTTGTAGTTTTTTTCAAATTCAAGACATGTATGTTTTACTGGTGCACAAAATGAATTATGCATTAACATCACTGTGTTCAAAGAATAAAACCAATACAATGCATGAACTCACAACAAATTACATATATACCTTTTTACAAAGACATGACCTTTTTACTGAACACTGAAATTATAAATTTTTTTAACCTTATGTATTTCAATAATAAACTTATTGTATTTGTGCTATTTATTATTTTTAACATTTTAACAGTACCCTTCACCTAATTTCCATCACCCTACAGGGTTGGCAACCTTTAACACACAAAGAACAATTTGGACCCACTTTCCATGGAAAATAAAACACTGGGAGCCACAAATATTTTTTGACATCTAAAATGACGATAGCATTGTATATAATTATAATAATAATGTAACGGAATAATGTAGTTTTATTTTCACGTACAAGCCTTCGACACGTGGCAGATAAATATGGCAAAAATAAGTTAAGTGCAAAAAAATACAACTCACCAAACCGCTGCATTAGTGGGAACACTGCACTTGTGTCTTTGCGATGAGGTGGTCCCATCGAGCAGTGATGAGAGACAATGACACCCACAGTGTGATTATGTCTAGTCTGCTCCGCAGTTTCTTTCTAAAAAAAACTCTAAAGGCTTATCTTTTAATCCCAGGTGCTTAGTCTCCATGTGCCAAAGCAGTTTTGAAGGTTTCATTGCCTCATTTGCTTTTCCTGCATGTTACGCAGAGCGGACTCTGCGCGTGAGAGTCACCTGTAGTGACAAACCCATATTTTACGTAGGACTCCTGGTGTTGTCTGTTAAATTTAACTTCCTTTTTCTTGGAGGTCGTAGGCTCCTCTTCTGGCTCCTCAGTTAGCCTTTTCTCCTTTGTTAAAAAGCGCTCCAAAGACTTTTCACTTGCTTGTGGCTCTACTTTTGAGCGACGTGTCTGATGTGTTATACGTGATACGTCATCGCGGAGACAAGAGCAGATCTATCACAGATATAATACTTGTCACTACATCAAATAGATTTCTGTGGCCATTTCCTCTCAGGATTTTCATTATACATCTACGGACAAGCTTATTTGCGCGTCAGGAGGGACGGGCAACAGTTACATCCTCCTGCTCCTGACCCCTGTGCACACAGCGTCTAAAAATCAGGGCTGTGTCTTTATGCAGGACTGTGAGCTGTGTCTGTGTCTGTGAGGCGTGAGCGGTGTTTGTTTTTAACATTGTTCCGCGAGTGTGACGCTTATTTTGTCTTGTCTTGACCTGCACCGAACCCCTGAGACTGACTCACCAAACCCCTAGGGTTCAATCGAACCCAGGTTAAGAACCACTGGCCTAAGACTATAATCTGGCAGATTTACATCTGTCTAAATGTTCATTAATATGGTAATAATATATATTATTAATATATGGTACTTATTTTCTTAAATAAATAACATGGCATGTACAAACTTAATTTAAGGAGTTAATCAAGGCTATCTAGGACTAAACATTTAAGCATGTCCTAAACCTGGAGAGACCATTAACTCCCCTAATCACAATAGTAGTATTATACTACAATTACTTGTTTTTCAGATAACCACGACATCATCTCAATGAAGCTGTACCAGCTGATGGTGGAGCACAGCCCAGAGGAAGAGAACCTGGACTGGACAAAAATTGAGCCCAGCGTCAGTCTGCTCAAGTCCCCCAAAGGTGAGCCACAAGAGGGTGCCACAGAGCAACAACCTGCAGCTACATACAGTCTATTACTACTACAATACATATTATTCTAAGCAGTCGATGTAATCAGTGTATTACTACTACATGGGTTGTCTATGTAATCCCTCAGTCATCCTGGTAGGTTCCATTACAAAAGAAAATCTGTTACCTGGACTGGTTATAAGGCAGTGACTTACCCCAGAACCCTATTAGAAAATGCAGATTTTGCCATTTTTAAAGAACCATTCATCCACAAACAAGAAAATATCTCACTCTGCATGAAAAGTGCTAACCCTGTAGTTTAGATTTGTACAAACATGCACTGAAATATGATTTTTTGGATTAGTTTTTCAGTTCATATTTCAGACTCTCTGGATGTGTTTAAAATGTGAACTTTGAACAGAAGCCTATTATTAAAGAATGCTTTGCAAATCTAGTAACGATTGCAATGCTTGTCTGAAAAATCGCAATTGGTTATTTTTCCCAAAATAGTTCAGCACTTATCTCTACCCTTTCTTACTCCGTTTCTACTCCTCTTTTCTAGACAACATTGACGATCCAACGGGTAACTTCCGTGGTACACCACTGACTGGGTGGAAGGTGTTTCTGCTCTTACTGTGCGCTCTGCTGGGCATCGTGGTCTGTGCTGTGGTGGGAGCTGTGGTCTTCCAAAAGAGGCAGGAGCGAAATAAAAGATTTTACTGAGAATAAACCAAAGGAAAAAACTCCAGAAGGGACTTTTAATGTGAAATTTTCTAAAGACTGTACAAACACGAATATGCATTTCACTTGGCCAAAAAAAGAGTTAAGAGCTGATAGGGTTGTCAGTAGGGGTGTAGGAAAAAAAAGGATTGTGATCATCTTAACAGTTCTGGATTAATTCCAAATTCTCAAAAATCAATTTTAAATTACATTAATAACAGTGTTTCCACCTCTGTAAAATGCCTCCCTTAAAATTCACCAGACATTGCCTCTGCGGACTTTACATTTATTTATCATTTATAAATAGACCAACATATTAAGTTCAATCACTAATGTAAAGAATTAACTGGACCTAGATAATGATATATTATTTTCATTGAGTTATGATTTAATAAACTAAACACAACTAAATACAATTTTTGGGTACCTTCTGATTTTTGTGCGATTTAAGAACAGTTCTGTGTTATATGAATGTACAATTTACTTGAAAGATTGTTACAACAGGGAACTTGAAATGTGTAAAATAAATGTCCTGTATGTATTGTAATTCATCTTTCCTGAATAACTTTGGAATGATCTCAAGCTGTATCAGAATAAGTATAAGACCACATAGACTACAGTGGCTTGCAAAAGTATTCATTCCCCTGGAACTTTTTAAAATTTTGTCAAGTCACAACCACAAATTTAAATATTTTCTTATTTGCATTTTATGTGAATAAGTAACACAAAATGGTACACAAGTGTGAAGTAGAAAGAAAATTATACATCATCCAGATATATATATTTATACATCCAGATTTAAAAAATAAAAATAAAAATACAAAACTGAACGTGCAAAAGTATTCAGCCCCTCAAAGTCAATATGTCTCCACCAGCTTTGCATACCTACAGAATTTTAGATTTTTGAAATTTACCCATTCTTCCTGGCAAAACAGTTCAAGCTGTGTCAGATTTGATGGAGACCGTTTGTGAACTACAGTTTTCAGATCTTGCCACAGATTCTCAATTGGAGTTAGGTCCAGACTTTGACTGGGCCATTCTCATGAATATGTTTTGCTTTAAACAATTCCATTGTCGCTTTGGCGCTATGTTTAGGATCGTTGTCCTGCTGGAAGGTTAACCTCTGCTCCTGTCTCAAGTCTTTTGCAGACTCAAACAGGTTTTCTTCCAAGATTGCCCTATATATAGCCCCATCCATCTTCCCATCAACTCTGACCAGCTTCCCTCTTCCAGCTGAAAAAAAAACACCCCCAGAGCATGATACTACCACCACCGTGTTTGACTGTGGGGATGGTGTGTTCAGAGTGATGTGCAGGGTTAGTTTTCCTCCACACATAGTGTTTTACTTTCAGGCCAAAAAGTTCAATTTTGGTCTCATCAGACCAGAGCACCTTCTGCCACATGTTTACAGTTCGCTACAGGTCATTTGGAGGACACAGCAAACAAGACTTCTTATGGTTTTCAACAATGGTTTTCTTCTTGCCACTCTTCCATAAAGACCAGATTTGTGTAGCACATGACTAATAGTTGTCCTGTGAACAGATTCCCCAACCTGAGCTGTGGATCTCTGCAGCTCTTCCAGAGTCACCATGGGTCTCCTGGCTGCATCTCTGATGAGTGCTCTTCTTGTTTGTTCTGTAAGTTTTGGTGGATGACCATGTCTGAGTAGGTTTGCAGTTGTGCCATACTCTTTCCATTTCTGGGTGATGGATTGAACAGTGCTCCTTGAGATGCTCAACGCTTTTAAGATCCAAGCCCCACTTTAATCTTCGCCCACAACTTTTTTGCTGACCTATTTGGTGTGCTCCTTTGACTTCATTTTTTGGTTTGCTCCCCAATACTCTCTTAACAAACCTTCTGTGGCCTTCACAGCACAGCTGCATTTATACTGAGACACGATTACACACAGGTGGACTCTTTTTAGTCAACGTTCAACCTTCCAAAATCATCAGGCAACTTCTAAAAGCAATTGGTTGCATTCAAGAAAAAGGGGGCTGAATACTTTTGCACACTGCACAATTTTTTTTATATATATATATATAAAAAAAAAAGTGGAAATCTTTTAAAATATTTCCTTCCACTTCACACTTATGTGTCATTTTGTGTGGCTCATTCGCATAAAATGCTAAGAAAATGTATTTAAATTTGTGGTTGTGAGGTGACAATAAATGAAAAAGTTCCAGGCGGATGAATACTTTTGCAAGCCACTGTACCTACCTAACAGTCACCCAGGTAGGATCTCTAGTGGTCCAGATACAAGACCACATGTTACAACCCCAATTTCAATTAAGTTGGGATGGTGTGTAAAACTTAAAAAAAAAAAATAATAATAATAATACAAAATACAATGATTGGCAAATCCTTCTCTACCTATATTGAACTCTACAAAGACATGATATAATATACTATAATAAACTACAAAGACATGATATTTAATGTTCAAACTGATAAACTTTATTGTTTTTATGCAAATATTCACTCATTTTCAATTTGATGTCTGCAACACGTTCCAATAAAGCTGGGACAGGGAACTGTGTTACATCACCTTTCCTTTTAACAACAATGATGTACTGTATGACAAGCTGGACTTCAGCATGTAAGACCACTCTGAAACCTGTTGAAACGATTTATAAACAGGCCCTCAAAATTTTTGACAAAAAACCAAAGTCATATCATCATTGTTTAATTCTAAAACAACATAACATATTAGGTTATGACAATATGATCAAACTGGCAGACTGCACGCTTGTGTATAAGATTCTGCACGGGTTGGCTCCTACAGTTCTGCAAGAGTTTGTCAAAAAACGTCAAATTAGATCTACAAGAGCAGGTTCCAGAGGTGACTGTATGATTCCATCTAGAAAAAGCACTTTTGGACAGAATGTTTTCTCTTTTCGAGCTTCACAAACTTGGAATACTATCCCAGTGACAATACGTGAGCTGCCCACTCTCAGCTCATTTTCAGAACAACTCAAGTCATGGCTGTTAGACAGTCAAACTTGTCCACACAATCACTAACTTGAATGGATTTTAGTGGTAGTGCTGTGTTTTTGTCTGCACAAGACATTGTTGTACATGTACTGTATATAGAATTGTAATGTAAGTTGTATAGTATTGAAATGTATTTTTTCATGAATGTATAATGTTTAGCTTATTGGGGTGTAGGCTGTGATTATAGGTAGATGTGGTGTATGAGTGGACTGTATTGTGAATGTATGTACTGTAAGTTTGTGAGAGATCTGGTGATCTGAGGGCAGTGGTCTATGGATGGTCTATGGAGTTTTAAGATATGAAAGAGGGTTTGTATTTTGTACGTATTGTTTTTATAAGCTGTGGTGTGGCTGGGTGGTTTGTTTGTTTTTTTTGTTAGTTTTTTTTTGTTTTTTTTCTAGCAGGGACAAAGGATGAAAATTAGCATTGGCTATAATCCTGCATATTTACAGGTGTGGGATTCGTTCCCCATGCCTCTGTTCTTAATATGCATTGTCCCTTAATTAAATAATAAACAAACAAACAATCAATACGCATTTGGGAACTGAGAACACTAATTGTTGAAGCTTTGCAGGAGGAATCCTTTCCCACTCTTGCTGAATGTACAACTTAAATTGCTCAGCAGTCCAGGTTCATAATGCACTGCACATTTTCAATGGGAGACAGGTTTGGACTGCAGGTAGGCCAGTTTAGTACCCGCACTCTTTTACTGCAAAGCCACACTGTTGTAACACGTGCAGAATGTAGCTCGCCATTGTTTTGCTGAAATAAGCAGGGACGTCCCTGAAAAAGATGTTGCTTGGTTGGCAGCATATGTTGCTCCAAAACCTGTATGTTCCTTTCAGTATTAATGGAGCCTTCACAGATGTGCAAGTTACCCATGCTATGGGCACTAATACACCCCCAGACCATCACAGATGCTGGCTTTTGAACTCTGATAACACACTGATAACAATCCAGATGGTCCTTTTCCTCTTTGGCCCACAGGACTCGACGTCCATGATTTCCAAAAGCAATTTGAAATGTGGACTCGTCAGACCACAGCACACTTTTCCACTTTGCGTCAGTCCATCTCAGGTGAGCTCGGGCCAAGAAAAGCTGGCGGCGTTTCTGGGTTGATATATGGCTTTTGCTTTGCACGTGGAGATGTAGCGACAAACTGTGTTAACTGATAATGGTTTCCTTAAGTTCTCCTGAGCCCACGCGGTAATATCCTTTACACATTCATGTCTGTTTTTAATACAGTACCGCCTTATGTATCGAAGGTCACCGGCATTCAGTGTTGGTTTTCGGTCTTGCCACTTATGTGCAGAGATTTCTCCAGATTCTCTGAATCTTTTGATGATATTATGGCCCATAGATTATAAAATCCCTAAATTCCTTGCAATTGTATGTTGAGAAACTATGTTCTTATACTGTTGGACTATTTGCTCACGCAGTTGTGAAGTGGTGAACCTCGCTTGTGAATGACTGAGCCCTTCGGGGATGCTCCTTTTATACCCAATCATGACACTTAGCTGTTTCCATTTAACCTGTTCACCTGTGGAATGTTCCAAACAGGTGTATTTTAAGCATTCCTCAACTTTCCCATTCTTTTGTTGCCCCTTTCCTAGCTTTATTGGAATGTGTTTCAGGCATCAAATTGAAAATTTGTGAATATTTGCATATACACAAAGTTTATCAGTTTGAACATTAAGTATTGTGTCTTTGTAGTTTATTCAGTTGAACGTAGGTTGAAAAGGATTTGCAAATAATTGTATTCTGTATTCTGAAATCGGTTTTGTATTATAAAAGAAAGTACTATGATTTAATGTTTAATGTTCCATTGTTTTTTTTTTGTTTTGTTTTTTAATTTTGTGCGAGCACGATGCTAATATAAGTGCTAAAAATAGTGTTAACAAGCATGTTTAAATTACAGAATGATTTGACAAATAAAAATGACAACACCTTTTATTATACCTTTGTTAAATGAAGGTTAAAACTGTCAGAAAAATGCCTTCCTTGCATGTCAATTGTTGCTGTATTTTGAATGGAATTGATGACAGTTGATTAGGGATTCCGATTTATCACTGAGTGCTACTTCCTGTATTTTCCAGCTTTTGTTTTTCTGCTTTTCTTCACAAACTGCCACTTAAAAGATGTAAAACTATGATAAACCAAGTCATAATTACAAAAAAACTATATATTCATCTGTCAAATGCACTGGAAATATGATAATATAATATAATAATGATATATAATAAGTGTTGTCCTAACAAATCCTGAAGTTGTAAAGAGATGTAGGAGCCTTTGGATGTGTCTGATTGCAATACACTGAATTTAAGAATCTAGTCACTGAAATTCTTGCTCAACTAAAGACATGTCCCGCCGATCGACTAGTCGACAGAAAAGGGGTCATGGCAAAAGCTCTTTAAATTATTACAAATCTCATGTATCTCACTCAAACTCTACCCCTGCACAGGAGTTCAGGCAAAAGAACTATTTATGCAAAAATAAGTACTAGGAAATAATTGCCTGGCAAATCCATAATGACATCTTTGTATTTTTAATACAGATTAATATCAGTCTGGTCTCCATGCCCTCTGTTGTGACCTAGGCAAGCATGACACGTGAAATGAAGGAGCTCACTGATCACCCATGATTTACAAATAAAACCAAATTTTTCTTTCACGTCAGATTAAAGCTCGCCACACACTTCACGATTTTTCAGTCCTAAGTGTTTTTAAAAGTACAACAAAAAAGTGCAGGCAAGTCAAAACTGCGTTATTATTTGCAAAATGTGGCGTGATAATTGAGATAAATATTTTTAAGGAACCAGGCTGCAGACCTCCATCCAGAGAACCTTACACACAGACCTCTATCAGGACGCGCTTCCACCAACATAACATATACCATTTTTCATTAGTTTACTTAAAACTAATGAAAAAAAAAAAAAAACTTAATTGCACTTTCATTTGTTGAATTAGTATGGCGTCATTTGGCTATCTTTAAGTTGGAGCGCGTATACAGAAATCGGAGCGCGCAGTATCTAAAAGTGAGCGGTGAAAATGTGAAAGCAAAGCGCACATGTGTCTGACCGCGCGCTGTTTACCCTCCAGCGCCCGCTCTCTTTCTACCTGTGCGCGCTACGGTTTTTATTTTCTTCAGGGAGAGCCAGCTTTGGTTATTTTTTCTTCAACAGAAATACATCATCAGGACAAGACTTGAACAGACGATCACAGATCCAAGTTCATGGATTAGGGTAAAATCCATAACATAAACTTCATTATAAAGAATTAAACCATATTTTTGGCATACATTTGAAAGAAAACTTTTCTTTTTTTTTCTTTTTTTTTTAAGTTCTACACCATGAATTTGTATCATAAAGTATATATTTGTGCACTACACCATTAAATGATTATTTTCTAAATTACATTAGTGTAATTATATTGATTTATACACAGGTCAGATTGTACTGTCTCGGCCTATTGCTTTTGTACATTTTACCTGCTGCATGCAGCTACACACATTAAAAAGCACAATTGTTTGATTTCATCACCAAATTCACCTTTCTGGAGTAGCCATCCACATTTACAAATATCACAATATTGTATCTAAAAAGTACATAATAAATGTTACTATACATAAAATAAAAAAATGCATAAATGTAGAGAATATCAGATTAAAAAACACACGACTTTGGTTTAAAAATCACACTTATGAATCACAGCTGCTCTGAGGCAGATATAAAAATACCTGATTAAAAAAAAAAGTAGTAACTGCAGCTTACAGAATTTATGTCACTAAATAAAGTGAAGTTAGGTGCTTGTGTGTAGGTGATTGTGTGTGTAGGTGGGTGTGTGTAGCTGCTTGTGTGTAGGGGTGTGTGTAGTTGCTTCTGTGTAGGTGTGTGTAGCTGCTTGTGTGTAGGGGTGTGTGTGTGTAGGTGCTTGTGTGTAGATGGGTGTGTGTAGGTGCTTGTGTCTAGGTGCGTGTGTGTAGGTGTGTGTGTGTAGATGGGTGTGTGTGTAGGTGGGTGTGTGTAGCTGCTTGTGTGTAGGTGGGTGTGCGTTGGTGCTTGTATAGGTGGGTGTGTGTAGGTGCTTGTGTGTAGGGGGGTGGGATGAAAAGTGCTTTATAAATAAAGTTTGATTATTAGATCAGTAGATTAGTATATTAGTATTCAGTGTACTCTATCATTGCTGTATAAGTGGTGCACATATATTATGCTGTTTGTAGTGAGTAGTGCAAGCTATGTATAATGTCCACAGTTTTCTCTAGGTAAAGTATTTTGCAAACCTTATTAGTTTGTAATTTGTATCAATGTGCACCAGTGATTGAAATCGTGAAGGAAGAGATTGCAGACCAGGTAGAGTTGAAAGAAGGTTATCTGATCAGATGAACGAAGTTACAGACAGCAGGCACATGCGTTGCGTTTCAGAGGAGTTTTCCAGTACTTAAAGCCTTTTCAAGGTACTATCTATAGAAGGCAGGTCTTATAAGGACTTAACTAATTTTACATACTGTCCGTACAAGGTCACAAAGACATGTATGGTTAGCTGTTTACAGAGAGGTAGAATACGTCACTAAGAGATGCCTGCAGTCACTGAAAAGATGTATTGCTAGGCCTCTTGTCAACATAAAGAGGAATACCAGTATCCAGTGACCGAAGCAACTGGTTCTAGTGGAGACATCCTAAAATAAGTTTGTGTCACATTCTTACAGAGAAACAAGTTCACCTTTATGCTTAAGACACAAAATAATCAACTCAAGGTTTAAAAGTAAAAATCATGCTTTCAATCCTCTCTTTATTTTATTTTAATCTTTTATTTTATTTTCTTCTTTTACATTTTTATTTTATTTTCTTAGGTTATCATTTAGCTTATATGCTAGAACAATAAGTATGAGAAGGAAAAAACCCACCAGGGCACTAACTTATACCATTCAATATTCCTGAACCTTCCAGATGGGAAAACCTATCTCACGACCCAGGTGCCCCCTGTGGCCGTCTAAGACACTTATTAGTTTTTGATAACCCCATAAAGGAAATAATAGTATAACACAACTTAAAAAGTTTAGCAAACTGTATCTACTACTATCATAAATACTATATAATAAAGTAGACTATGTTTTTTCAGCTTGTCTTCGTCTCTCACAACATCCATTCCAAGTTCATCAGCTGATTGCACGCCGTGGTAATATCAATCCGCCTCCGGGTCCACGCATTCGGGTCCGCACCGCCTCCAGCCGCCGCGCTGCGTCGCCCTGGGTTACGCTCTGGGCTCCTCCGGGCCGGGACCGTCGGTTGTTCCTACGGGGAAGGGACAGGACAACTGCCAGTGAGGGGTACAATAGGCCCGCTACAACCCACCCCACATGCGGCCGATTCACCGAGCTGGACGGCTTTTAAGAGCCGTCCAGTGTTAGTATTCGCCGTAGGTCAGCCCCGTCCTCCGGTCCCCCGCCTCCTCCAGGCCGGCACACTGCGTCACTCCAGTACTGCGCTCCGGCTCCTCCGGATCGCCCGATGCCGTCTCCACAGGACCCGGCTTCAATCCCACGGCTTGCGCTGTGTCCAGGCCGTCCTCATCTGCGCGTCAGCGCTGCGTCTTGTCCCCCGTACGTTTTCCCTTTCCCCTGTTGCACCTATTTCCTAGTCCAGCGTGTCCCGTGTGCGTCTCCCGTGTGTCCGTCTCCTCCTCCTCGTGTGCGTCTGTCTATTTATCGGCCCCCTCTAACAGCCCACACCTATTGTTCATTTAGGAAGGCACCGGCATCAACGTCCTCCGCGATTGGCCCAAAAGGGTGGGGCCACGCCCCAAGAGCTGTTCAATAAAACAGTCTAAAAGTCACACCATGCGGGAAACAACATGCAGTAAAAACATGCAATAAAAACACGCAACCCACACAAAACACTAAACATAAAACAGCCCAACATCCCCACACAAGTAAACACAAAATGCAGTTTTAAGTGCCAGGTTTATTTATCAAGGAAAAAAATGACATCTGAACCTACAGTCCCTGACAAAAGTCTTGTCGCTTATCCATTTTGTAGAAACAAAAGCTTATAACCTGACTTTAAATTAATTGATTGGTCTTAGAATTGTCTCATATGAAAGGTAAAACCCTCCCAAATTATGCTCAATATACTAAAATAAATTTGCTTCACTGAAGAAAGATTGATCATTTAATGAACACAGAAAGGTCCGATTTTGGCAAGGCAAAAGTCTTGTCACTTTGTCATATGATGCACCCAATCCTCGATTACAGCCTCAGCTGTGATCAGTTACTGATCAATCAATTAGTGAGTGTGTATAAAAAGAACCCCAGCACACCAGACCTTCACATCAACTGCAACTTGACCTCTGACAACATGCCTAAGATCCACCCTGAGACCAAAGCGTTAATTATCAAGAGGCTGAAGACCAGATCCACTGCTGAGGTGGCTGACACCTTCAATGTGTTTCAGCGTCAAGTACAAAGAATAAGATCTGAAAAGACTGGAGATGTTTTTGACAAGCCCAGGTCCGGCAGACCCCACAAGACAACTGCTCGGGAGGGCCGTTTGTTGATTCGAAAATCCAAGGCCAGCCCCTTTTCCACTGCAGCAGAGCTCCACCAGGCCTGGTCACCTCAAGTCCCTGTGTCAACCAGAACAGTTTGTAGAATTCTGTCTCGAAATGGCCTCCATGGTCGAATCAGTGCACAGAAACCAGCACTAAACAAAAGGCAATTAAAAAAAACGTGTGGCATTTGCCAAGGCCCACAGCCTGCTACAAGGATGGACACTGGAAAAGTGGCAGAAGTTGGATTTCTCAGATGAATCCTTGGTTGAATTACATCACAGCCGCCGCAAATATTGCAGGAGACCTACTGGAGCCCGCATGGATCCAAGATTCACCCAGAAAACAGTTAAGTTTGGTGGCAGAAAAATCATGGTCTGGGGTTACATCCAGTATGGGAGTGTGCGAGACATTTGCAGGGTGGAAGACAATAGCAATAGCCTAAAATATCAAGAAGTATTAGCTACCTCTTACATTCCCAACCATAAAAGCGGTCAAATTTTGCAGCAGGATGGTGCTCCATCGCATACTTCTATCTCTACATCAAAGTTCCTCAAGGCGAAGAAGATCAAGGTGTTCCAGGGCTGGCCAGCCCAGTCACCAGACATGAACATCATTGAGCATGTCTGGGGTAGAATGAAAGAGGAAGCATGGAAGGCAAAACCAAAGAATCTTGATGAACTCTGGGAGGCATGTAAGACTGCTTTCTTTGCTATTCCTGATGACTTCATCAACAAATTGTATGAATCATTGTTGAACCGTATGGATGCAGTCCTTCAAGGCCATGGAAGTCATACAAGATATTAAATATGGATCTCACAGCACCACTACTTAATTCACCTATGTTATGCAACATATTTTTGTATATGAAGTAAATTATTTGTTCAATTTTCTGTAGGTGACAAAACTTTTGTCTTGCCTAAATCTGACCTTTCTGTGTTCATTAAATGATCAATCTTTCTTCAGTGAAGCAAATTTATTTTAGTATATTGAGCATAATTTGGGAGGGTTTTTAGCTTTCATATGAGACATTTCTAAGACCAATCAATTAATTTAAAGTCAGGTTATAAGCTTTTGTTTCTACAAAATGGATAAGTGACAAGACTTTTGTCAGGGACTGTACATGGCCCATGTGAAAAAGTAATTGCCCCTTAAACCTAATAACTGGTTGAAACCACCCTTAGCAGCAACAACTGCAGTCAAGCGTTTGTGATAACTGGCAATGAGTCTTTCATATCACTATGGAAGAATTTTGGCCCTTCTTTGCAAAATTGTTTTAAGTCAGGCACATTGTAGGGTTTCTGAGCATGAACCACGTTTTTAAGATCATGCCACAGCATCTCTATTGGGTTCAGGTGTGGACTTTGATTAAGCCACTCCAAAACCCTGATTTTGTTTCTTTTAAGCCATTCAGAAGTGGACTTGTTGGTGTGCTTTGGCTCATTGTCCTGCTGCAGAACCCAAGTGCGTTCAGCTTCAGGATTTGTTGGTAGAGAGCAGAATTCATGGTCCCTTCAATCACAGCAAGTCGTCTAGGTCCTGAAGCAGCAAAGCAACCCCAAACCATGACTCTACCACCACCATGTTTCACAGTTGGCATGATGTTCTTTTTATCAGATGCTCTATTCTGTTTTACGCCAGATGTAACAAGATGAACTTCTTCCAAAAAGTTCAACTTGTCTTTCATCAGTCCACAAAATATTTCACCAAAAGCAATGGGGGTCATCTAGATCTTTTTTGGCAAAAGTCACACGAGCCTTTATGTTATTTTTTTGTCAGTAGAGGCTTTCACGTTGGAACTCTGCCATGCATGCCTTTTTTGCCTAGTCTCTTTGGTATGGTTGAGTCATGAACACTGACATTTACTGAGGCAAATGAGGCCTGCAGTTGTTTAGATGTTTTCCTGGGTTCCTTTATGACCACTTGGATCAGTTGTTACGTTCTTACGTTGTAAGTTTTGTATACCAGCCGTTCCTGGGAAGGTTCACCACTGTACCATGTTTTCTCCCTTGGTGGATAATAGCTCTCACCATGGTTTTCTGGAGTCCCAAGACTTAGAAATGGCTCTGTAACCTTTTCCAGACTGAGACATGTCAATTACTTTTTTTCTTATCTGCTCCTGAATTTCTCTGGATCGTGGCATGACATCTTGGGTTCAATATGTCATACTTCACCTTGTTAGACAGGTTCTATTAAAGTGATCTCTTGATTTGAAAGGTCTGGCAGCAATCAGGCCTGGGTATGGCTGTAAAATTTGACTCATCTTTCCACAATAACATGATTAAACACAGTTACCTCATCATTTAACAAGGGGGCAATTACTTTTTCACACAGGATTGTTTGGAAAGATTTTTTCTCTTAACAAATAAAATCATCACAGAAAAACTGCATTTTATGTTTACATGGGTTATCTTTGTTTAATATTAAAATTTGTTTCATCATCTCATCAAACCGCCCCAGTGCGTTTCCTTTCTGTTGTCACATATAAATTCTTATCATCTAAATAAAATGACTCTATTGATACAAAATTTGGCCCACAAAGACTCCATTGACCAGTTAATTGACTAAAGAACTAAAGGTCCTAAAGCAGGTGATCCTCCACTAGAAAGGTTACATAGTGCACCTTTAAACCTTTAAAGAAAAAGCAACTGCAGATGGCGCTGCTGTAAATCAGCAACATGTGATGTTGCAAGACTTCAGAAAGGCAATGCAACAATTACTAAAACAAACAAAATGTCTCAGTGGTGAGAAATAATATTAGCATATTAGATGTTAGAATCATCTAATGTAGCATATAAATGACAAGCAGTGATGAAGAAGTACTTACATCTGTTAGTTAAAAGTACTGATTCATGGCCAAAAGAATTTACTAAAGTAAAAGTGTAACATAGATAAAGGAATTTGGAACTGTTAAGTGAAATTAAAGTGATTTCTGGTCCAACAGAAGCAACTGAAAACTCAATTTTCCTATAAATTTTATTTTTTTATTTTTAACTTTAACTTAACTTTTTTTTTTTTTTTTTTTTTTTTTTTTTTTTTTTTTTTTTAACTCAAAGCCAGGACTGGAAGGAATGCAAAATGCAAAAAAATTAATTAACCTGGGTGTCAACTATAAGAAAAAAGTACTTTGTACATTTCAATCCTGTAAAAAATGTGGAGCTGAAAGTACTAAATACAGTAAGTAAAAAGAATGTTTAAGGCCATAACATAACATTTTACCAACATAATTATGCAAGCATTTTATTTTTAGATTAGAAAGGTTTTTACCTACCACTCATCTCGCATGGGAGGCACATGGGAGCGCATGATAGAAATCGCATGGCGCATCCTTGACTCTATGCTCTTACAAGCAGGTAATCCGTTACTTACTCACGACGTCCTGACAACGCTGCTGGCCGAAGTCACAGCTATTACAGCAAGACCCTTGGTGCCCGTCTCTTCAGATCCTGACGCACCTTTGATCTTGACTCCTATGACGTTGCTAACTCAAAAGACAAACGCAATCCCAATTCCACCTGGAGATTTCACCAATGCAGACATGCTCAAACATCAGTGGAAAAGAGTACAAGTTCTTGCCTTCTGGCACCTTCTGGACCACCTTCTGGACCAGGTGACAAAGAGAGTACCTCAGCATGCTCCAAAGTCGGCAGAAGTGGCAATGAAACAAACCGAACCTGAAAGAAAAGGACATCATTCTTCTGAAGGACAAACAAATAAAGCGTAACGGATGGCCCATGGGAATCATCGTGAAGACTCTTCAAAGCAAGGATGGAGTTGTGAGGAAGATTGAGGTGAAAGTGGCATGTGACAATGCTACGAAGACCTCCAGACCTATCTCAAACTGTATTTTATTGTTATCTCCCACTGTTTAGTTTATAGTGGCATTCTTAAAATAATGCCAGACGGGACCCGATGGAGAGTATAGAGTCCCGTCTCTCCATCGGGTCCTCGAGGGCTCATGGGAGTATGCCCAACCAGTCCACATGTGTTTTGTGGATCTGGAGAAGGCATTCGACCGTGTCCCTCGTGGTGTCCTTTGGGGGGTGCTCTGGGAGTATGGGGTCCGGGGCTCTTTGCTAAGGGCTGTCCGGTCCCTGTATGACCGGAGCAGGAGCTGTGTTCGCATTGCCGGCAGTAAGTCAGACCTGTTCCCAGTGCATGTTGGACTCCGCCAGGGCTGCCCTTTGTCACCGGTTCTGTTCATTATATTTATGGACAGAATTTCTAGGCGCAGTCAGGGGCCGGAGGGGGCCTGGTTTGGGAACCACAGGATTTCATCTCTGCTGTTTGCAGATGATGTTGTCCTGATGGCTTCTTCGAGCCAGGACCTGCAGCAGGCACTGGGGCGGTTTGCAGCCGAGTGTGAAGCGGCTGGGATGAGAATCAGCTCCTCCAAATCCGAGGCCATGGTTCTCGACCGGAAAAAAGGTGGTTTGCTCCCTCCGGGTGGGTGGTGAGTCTCTGCCCCAAGTGGAGGAGTTCAAGTATCTCGGGGTCTTGTTCACGAGTGAGGGAAGGATGGAGCGTGAGATTGACAGGCGGATCGGTGCAGCGTCTGCAGTGATGCGGTCGCTGTATCGGTCCGTTGTGGTAAAGAAGGAGCTGAGCCGGAAGGCGAAGCTCTCGATTTACCGGTCAATCTACGTTCCTACCCTCACCTATGGTCATGAGCTTTGGGTAATGACCGAAAGGACAAGATCGCGGATACAAGCGGCTGAAATGGGCTTCCTCCGCAGAGTGGCCGGGCGCACCCTTAGGGATAGGGTGAGGAGCTCGGTCACACGGGAGGAGCTCGGAGTAGAGCCGCTGCTCCTACACGTTGAGAGGAACCAGCTGAGGTGGCTCGGGCATCTGCTCAGGATGCCTCCTGGACGCCTCCCTAGGGAGGTGTTCTGGGCATGTCCCACCGGGAGGAGGCCCCGGGGAAGACCCAGGACACGCTGGAGGGACTATGTCTCTCGGCTGGCCTCGGAACGCCTTGGGGTCCCACCGGAGGAGCTGGAGGACGTGTCCGGGGTGAGGGAAGTCTGGGAGTCCCTGCTTAGACTGCTGCCCCCGCGACCCGGCCCCGGATAAGCGGAAGAAAATGGATGGATGGAATGGATGGATGGATGGATGCCAGACGGGAAGTGTATTGTAACTGTTCTATATTTTGTTCATCCAGCCTGCTAGAGGGCGGTAGTTGCAAGTGTGGTCTTAGATTTAGCCAGTAGGTGGCCAGAAGTAAACAACTAGCTTGCAGAATGAAATGTCCATGATGTTTTGTGCTGTTCAATCTGAAGCCATCCACTCATTTCTAGCCTTTTGAGTGGCAATATGAGTAAGTTTTAAGTTGAATGTTAATGTTGGCAGCTATATTTATTACAATTTATGCAAGTTTGTTATTTTTTTTTATAAATGCTAATTTCAGATGAGATAACATAGCCTGTTTGCATAGTCTCCCGCTTGAACTGCCACCTTATCGTGGTGGGGGAGTTTGCGTACTCGAAATATCCTAGGAGCTATGTTGCCTGTGCCATTATGCCCCTGGTAGGGTCTCCCATAGCAAACAGGTTCTAGGTGACAGGTCAGACAAAGAGCAGTTCACAATACCCCTATGAAGAGAAATATATCAAGGATCTTGACGTCGCCCTAACCCAGTGCTTCTCAATTATTTTCTATCATGCCCCCCCTATAAGGAAGAAAAAATCCCCCCCTCCCCTTGCGATTATTATTAAATAATCACATTATTTTGATTTTTTTATTTTTTATTTTTTCCTTATTTGAACTATACATATTGTTGGAACAACTGATTGAACCATTTGATACTGAAAAAATAAAATAAAATGTAATGAAATTTAATTAAATATCAAATAAAAAATAAAATTAAATAAACATCAAATGAACACATTAAAATTAAATATCAAAATAATACATTCAAATTAAATAAATATCAAATTAAAACAAACAATTTAGCAATTTGGTACACCAGCTTATATGATGCTGACAGTGCTTGCTGGTTGAAGTGACATTCACAAAGCAATTTAGCATTCAGCATATGAGTTTATGATTTTCTTTTTGTACAAACTTTTAAAACGGCTCAAGGTTCTGCAGTCTTTAACATTGTCATCTAACCTGTTCCAAACATTTACTCCAACAGCTGAAATGCAGTGCTGTTTCACATTTGTTCTGACACTTGTTTTTTTAAATACATCAGGTCCTCTAAGATTATAAGCACAATCTCGATTTTTAAACAGATCTTGGATATGAAATGGTAATTGTTTGTTCTTAATTTTATACATAAATTGTGCAGTTCTATAATCTACCAGGTCCTTGAATTTCATTGTGCTTTTTTGGATAAAGAGTTCATTTGTATGAGCCCTATAGGGGGCTTTGTTCACAATTCGCATTGCTCGTTTTTGGACAACTGCAATAGGAATGATGTTAGTTTGATATGTATTTCTCCACACCTCCACACAGTAGGTCATGTAGGGAAATATCAAGGAAATATACAAAATGAACAATGTTTTTTCGTTCAGACATTCTTTTACCTTCGATATAATTGCTAAAGATTTGCATAATTTTGTCTTTATGAATTGTACGTGGCTTTTCCAATTTAGGTTATTTTGGATTATTATTCCTAGAAATTTAAGTTGATTTATTTGCTCTCTTACTGTATTATGAATAATAAGATTCCTGTTCACATTTATTCGGCGATTTGTAAATACTATGAATTTAGTTTTCTTTAGGTTTAAAGTTAATTTGTTTGAGTCAAACCAGCTTTTCAGCAATTTTAGTTTTTTTCTAGCTCCTCAATTACTGTTTCTAAATCATTGCCACAGTGTATTATATTTGTATCGTCTGCAAATAATATAAGATGCAAAGCTTTTGACACCAAACATATATCATTAATATAAAGGATAAAGAGCAAGGGGCTCAACACTGACCCCTGGGAGAGCCCACAGGTCAGTTTGAAGCTCTGAATCCACTCCGTTTATATGGACATATTGTGATCTGTTTTCTATATAACTTTTGATCCAAGAGAAAGCCACACCCCTAATACCATATCTGTACAGTTTCTGAGTAGTAGATCATGATTGACTGTATCAAACGCTTTAGTTAAATCTAGAAACACTCCAATGGCGTATTGTTTATTATCTATTGAATTTGATATGTTTTTGACTAGACTTAATGCCAAGGTAGTGGTTCTATTTGGTCTGAAGCCATATTGTTGTTCACATAGTATATTACGTTTTTCGAGGTAATTATATAATCTTTTATGGAATAATTTCTCCAGAATTTTTGCAAAATGAGACAATAGAGAAATAGGTCTATAGTTTGTAAGGTCGTGTTGATCGCCAGACTTGTAAATAGGGATAACCTTTGCTGTTTTCATTCCTTCTGGGAATACACCCGACTGCAAAGATAAATTAAAAATATAGGTGACTGGTTTAACCATATATTCAATAGATTCTTTCAGCACACACATGTCCAGTCCATTCCAGTCTAATGACTTTTTGTTCTTGCTTTGTTTGACAATTGTACATATTTCACTTTCATCTGTTCCTTGTAAGAATATTGTTTTATCCTGCTTAGCAATTCTACTGATTATATCATTCTCTTGGTTGGATTCCGGAATCTCTTTTGCCAATTTAAATAGGGAAATGCAGCTTAACTCATTACTATCCACATATGTACAAATGTAAATGTATTAAATTTGCAGTAAGGGCAACTGTTATGTATTTCTAGGGTCCTTCTTATATAATCTGGGAGTATATTGCAGTGTTTTTGCCCTTACTTCCAAGCCGCCTGTGCGGAGAATTTGGCACCTGTAAACAGGTGCGTGTTCTCCCCCCTCAGACGGATGAACTCGGCAGTCTGGTCCTTGCTCCCTAAAGACAAAAGAATATTCTTAAATCAAAATCAATATTAAAAATAATGATTAATAAACAAATATAGATGTGTAAGCGATAATTTGCGCCTTGTTTGCTCAATTTAACGGGACTTCACTAAGTTGAGTCACCTTATACAGATCTGAATTTAATTCTAACAGTTTCATGTAACAACAGTTTCATGTCGCACTGTTGAACCAGTTGAATCCACGTGAACTTACATTTCAGCGTGTACTCCTGCGCGCTCTCCATTTTGTATCATTTTGCGTAGGCGCGGTGCATGATAGGATATAGCAGTGCGCGAAGTCTGCATGGATGCACGCTTCGGTTATGTCCGATCTCCATGGAAACGTTGGAAAAGCAGGGCACATTTTGTCTTGCTCGTTCGTCAGGTGCATTGAAATGGGGCAGCCCTTGTCATGCCAGAAATTACGTAAGTGCCCTTCGACGCACACTTCCAATGGTGATTCTAAGGCCATTTTGGCAAATTGAGACACGGCCTATGACTCACAGGAAAAAGGGGTGGAGCTTAGCATGAATCACATGACTGTCACAGAGCAAGGGGCGAGGCTTAACGTTAATGATATCAGAAAAGTGTTAGCATGAGTCACAGGACTGTCACAGAGAAAAGGGGAGGGGCTTATCGTGAACCACATGACTGTCACAGAGAAAAGGGGCAGAGTTCATTGTGAATTCCACGACTCACAGAGCAAGGGGCGGAGCTTAATGTTAATTCCACGACTGTCACAGAGGAGAAAAAAGAGCGGGGCTTAAGGTTAGTGATATCATAGAAAAGTGTTAGCATGAGTCACATTACTGTCACAGAGAAAAGGGGCAGCACTTACGAGAAAAGGGGCGGGGCTAAGGTTGATTCGCATGACTGTCATAGAGAAAAGGGGTGGTGATTAGCATAAATCACATGACTGTCACAGAGCAAGGGATGGATGTTAGTGTGAATCTCACAACTGTTACAGAGGAAAAAAGGGCAGGGCTTAACGTTAATGATATCAGAGAACAGTGTTAGAATGAGTCACATGACTGTCACAGAGAAAAGGGGTGGCGCTTAGCGTGAATCATACTAGAAAAGAGGTGGGGCTAAAGTTGAGTCACATGACTGTCACAAAGAAAATCAGTCAATCAATCAGCATTTATTTATAGAGCACTTTACAACACTCAAGGTGACCAAAGTGCTTTCCAGTAAAATCAAATTAAAACAAGTTAAAATCAGACTAAAACAGTAAAATAGGAGAATAAAATAGAATAAAATACATTAATACAACAAATTATAAATAATGATAATGGGAAGGGGTGGTGATTAGCATAAATCACATGACTGTCAGTGTTCTGATCAGTCTATTTTGCCTATTTTCTGTGTTAGTTTGGCCAAGTGCGCTGGCCCTTTAATAAAAAATCAGGACATTGTCCCTACAGGTCACGTGCGGTAATGCATGCAGTGTAACAGAAAGGTCTTGTTCGGCTGACATGTGTTAGTCACACTGTAGTTCATGAAGGCATTCCCTGTAAGTATACAAGTCTAAAAGTTAAAGATATTAATAAATAAAATGTGTTTAAATAGTTAAAAAGGTACAAAAAATGAACTATTTACAAGCTAATTTACATGCTACTTATGTTGCGTTACTAGCATGAATTTGGTACATTAGCATATTTGATATTTGCCGTTTTCTGTGTCCATCCATCCATTTTCTTCCATCCATCCATCCATTTGCCTCTCATCATATTTTCGATATAGTATGGCTCTTTGCATCGTGCATCATCGTACATCTTGTTTCACTTATTTTTTTCTCTCTTAAAACACATTCAAATCCACCAGGGCTTATTAAATCAAACAATAAACAATATATAAAAACTGATTTATCAGCTTTTTTCTACGCTGCATCTGACACGTGACCGCTATTCATCTGCGCGGGTTATGTCTAATGCCGCGAAAATAAGTAAACATTTCATGCGCGTGCAGACTGTTACCGTCGTCGTCAAAATGGCAAAATGCAAAACTAAACGAAAATATGAGGATGAACACAGGATTTCTGGAAGAACGGGAAGATGCTTACTTTTTTATTGAACAGAATGGCAAATCACTGTGTGTAAATGTTTAATCTGCAATACTACAATATCACATTTCAAGGCTTCAAACCTTCAGCATCATTTTAGCACTCTCCAGGCTCATATGGACAAGGAATTCCCCAAAGGTTCCGAACTACGCAAGCACAAACTGAGCACCTTGAAAAGCCAGGTAAAAAGACAGTCTAAAATGTTTCAGCAATTGAACAAGCATGGAGAAACTGTGACACTTGCATCCCATAAAATGGCGTGGAAGATTGCCCATGCTAAAAAAAAAAAAAGTACAACGAAGGAGAGTTTTTAAAACAGTGTTTTGTGGATGTAATTGAAACCTTGGCTCCAGATAATAAAAAATCCCACTGAGATTATCATCCCATCACTCCAACAAGGTAAGAAAATCTGTGATGTAGTTTGGAAATAACACCTGATTTATGCTTGTGTTAATATTTTAATAAGATAAGATAAGATATGCCTTTATTAGTCCCACAGTGGGGAAATTCCAGTATTGCACCACACAGTTAAAGAACAGAAGGAAAATGGTACATGCAATAAAACAAAAATAATAGATAAATAGCTTAGAATAATAAAAAAAAATAGACTTAAAAAATAAACTAAAAATATTCCATCAGTTTATATTATACAGGCCCTACATGTGTTTCTGAAGTGTGTTCAGTAGTGTGTCAGAGAGAGACAGAGATGAAGAGAAAGAGAAAATGTGTGTGTTTGTTTGATAGAGCGAGAGAAAGAGAGAGAGGAAGAGATGCCTGTGTGTGTGTGTTTATGTGTGTATGTGGGGGGGTATCTGACCTCTGGGGTAGGTGCTGTGTTAACTCTGGCTAAACTGCATTTGATGTCTGTGTTGAGGGTGGACACTTAGCTTGAAATGAACAGAAGTACAATGCTTGCTGTTGTTTTGTAAGGAGAGGAGTGTTTTATGGGAAGTAATGTGTGTGGGGGTGTGTGTGTGGGTGTGGGTGTGGGGGGGGGGGGGTGTCTGTCTGTCTGTCTGTCTTGGCAGCAGTGTGTCGTGTGGCTCTTTGACTCTTACGGTTGAAAATTTTGGCTCTTTGTACCTAACTTTTTCGCCACCCCTGCTGTATATGTTGTTACAGTTTCACACCTGCCATATAAAGACAGTCTAAACCCATCCTGGTGTCAGTGACTTATTGTGTGGAGGTGTTTAACTCCTGAATAGTAGAAATGGGCCAGTACAGTGAAAAGGGACACCCTACAACGAACTCCTGACCCGCTGCACTGTTACACGCTACATCCACGCTAGCACGACAGACGCAGTGTCACCAAGGCATCGTAAAGGCACTTCACATGAGCATAAAGATGGAAAGAGACCAGTATGAAGCCAGATCTTCAGTGTCAAAGAAATCAAGCCACTCCTCTGCCGCAAGTGTTGTTTTAGCAGCTGCTGCCGCACGGGCCAAAGCACAGGCTGCCCAAAAGAGAGCGGAATATGCTAAGAAAGAAGTTGAAATTAAAGTGGAAAAGATGCAAATTAGATGCAAAACTTGATGTTTTAGCAAAAGAAAGTGAAGCTGAAGCTGCAGCAGCTGAAGCAGCAGTTTTGGAGTCCACTACTGCGGGTTTGGACACAAGTGATGGACATCTGATGTTGCCACAACAGGCAGAAAGTTCCTTCGAGCGAACTGCAGAATATGTAAAGAGGCACCAGGCACACAGTGATTCAGGTAATTTGAAGGACATTAAAATTGAAAAAAGCATGATTGCAATACAGTCTGAAAAAACACAAAATGAGCTGCTCACAGCTAAAGACTGCCAGTCACCTAGACCCCAGATCAAAGACATTGTTCACCTGAAAGGCAGAAAGAACAGCCACACCCTGTAAACATCAGCTATACAAAGGCCATGAGTCTCCTAGGTATATGCTTCCCTCTGCTGGGTGTTTTCGGTATTACTCTCCTACGCCAAACCATTCCAGTGACACTAATGAGCTTGCCAAATATTTAGTGAAGAGTCAATTGTTAGAGCTCACCAAATTTGACAACATGCCTGAAAACTATCTATCTTGGAAATCATCCTTCATCAGTGCTATCGAGACGCTTGAACTTAGGCCAGCAGAAGAAATTGACCTGATAAAATCACTTAGCCCACAGTCCACCAAACATGCACATCGCATAAAAGCTGTAAATATAAACAAACCAGGTGCAGCATTAGAGCTTATCTGGGAGAGACTAGAGGAGATATATGGGTCACCAGAAGCCATAGAGGGTGCTCTTTTTGCCAAACTGAATCAATTCCCTAAAATAGGGCCCAGAGACAATCAAAAGTTAAGAGAACTCATTGATTTACTACAGGAGATTGACTCGGCAAAACAAGAAGGGTACCTTCAGGAACTTTCTTATCACAATACCGCAAGGGGGATCACTCCTATTGTGGACAAGCTGCCATTTGGGCTACAGGTCAAGTAAATGATGGAAGGCTCCCACTACAAGCAGCGATATCATGTGACCTTTCCTCCATTCACCTTCTTTCTACAGTTCATACAGACACAAGCAAAGGCACGTAATGACCCGAGCGTCAATCTGCTGACACCATCCACCTCGGGAGTCAAAAAGGACAAATATGGAGAGAGCAACAACAATAATCGCAGAACTGTTTCAATGCACAAAACTAATGTCACAGCACCACCCACTGAAGGACCAGATAAACACTGTCCTGTGCATAACAAACCACATGCCTTACAACAATGCAGAGGCTTCAGAGGAAAAACATTACAGGAACGAAAGAGAATATTAAAGTAACACAAAATCTGCTTCAAGTGCTGTGCATCTAACAAGCATGTGGCTCGTGACTGTGAAGCAAACGTTTAATGTTCGGAATGTGACAGTAATAAGCACCCAACAGCCATGCATCAAGATGCTCCTCGCTTCTCAAAATCCCCCCAAACCTCCAGCCAAGCACAGCGGGGAAAGACGAGAAGAACAGGAGGCAGCAGTCATTTCAAGTTGCACTGAGGTATGTGGGGAGGGTTTCTCTGGGAAGTCATGTTCAAAAATATGTCTAGTTAATGTCTACCCTGCCGATGACTCCAGCAAGCGCCAGAGTATGTACGCCATGCTGGATGACCAGAGTAATGTATTGCTAGCATGCTTTGAGTTTTTTGATATGTTCAAAGTCAGTGGTAATGCAGCTCCATACACCCTCCAGACATGCAGTGGTATAGGCCTCACTTCTGGTAGAAGAGCCTATGGTTACGTGATAGAGGCTATAGACAGCTCTCTTGTTATACCCCTGCCCATGTTGATCGAGTGCAACATGATTCCCAATAAAAGAGAGGAAATTCCTACTCCATCTGCTGCTCAGGCACATCGCCACCTTGAGAGCATAGCACACAAAATATCACCTTTGGACAATGGAGCTGACATTTTGCTATTGCTTGGAAGTCACATTCTGAGAGTCCATAAAGTGAGCAGTCAGATCAATGGCCCGCATGACGCACCATATGCACAGAGACTAGACTTAGGCTGGGTGATAGTTGGAGATGTATGCTTAGGCAGCACTCATAAGCCTTCACATGTCACCACTTTTAAGACTCACATTCTGACAAATGGGAGGCCCATTTGCCCATTTGGCCCATTTTCCCCCATGTGAAAATCACTTCACTGTCAAGCCACACACCAGTCTCTCAAACAGACGAATAAGGCTCAGTGACTCAAGCATGAAAGGCAACACACAAAATGATAGCATGGGAAATAATGAGTTCGGCCAGACCAAAGATGACAACAACCTTGCACCTTCAATGGAAGATCTGCTGTTCCTCAAAATGATGGACAATGAGTGTTTCCAGGACGAATCACAAAGCTGGGTAGCTGCGCCAGGGCAGGGCACTGCTGCCAAACAATCGCCAGTACGCGATTAGCCGCCTCAAGTCACTTGAACAAACTCTAAACAAAAACCCTGAAATGAAGGCTCACCTGATAGACTTTATGCAGAAAATGTTAGACAATAGGCATGCAGAGCTTGCACCCCCAGTACAAGAAGGCAAAGAGTACTGGTACTTGCCCTGTTTTGGAGTATACCACCCACAAAAGCCATCACAGATACGAGTGGTATTTGATTCCAGTGCGCAGGTCGAAGGTACATCACTCAACACTGCTTTGCTCTCAGGACCTAATTTAAACAATAGTTTATTAGGTGTGCTTGTCAGGTTCAGTAAACATGCAGTCACAGTCACCGCAGACATCCAACAGATGTTCTATTGCTTTCTGGTGCGTGAGGACTGCAGAGATGTACTCAGGTTTGTCTGGCAGAAGGACAACGACCCACAGAAAGAGCTTATTGACTATAGGATGTGTGTACACGTGTTTGGCAACAGCCCCTCACCTGCTGTAGCCACATATGGGCTGAGGAGAGCAGCACGGCAAGGAGAGGCCAAATATGGCACAGATGTGCGCCACTTCATCGAACGTGACTTTTACATGGATGACGCCTTAAAGTCTGTCCCTACTAAGCATGACGCCATTGACCTTCTGAAACGCACACAAGAGATGCTGGCAAACTCAAACCTCCGCCTCCTCAAAATAGCATAAACAAGGTTGAGGTGATGGGTTCAGGACCGAGCCAAAGACCTCCAGGATCTGGATCTGTTCAAAGACAACCCCCAGATCAGTGCAGTCTCAGAGTAAAGTGGAATATAATGAAGGACTATTTCACTTTTTACATTCCTCACGCTGAAAAGCCTTACACCCGAAGGGGAGTCCTTCCAACTGTGAACAGTATGTCTGACCCGCTAGGGTTTCTGTCCCCAGTCGTTATTCAAGGACGACTGCTCCTCAGAGAACTATCATTACAGACAACAGAGTGGGACTCACCTCTTCCAGAGGACCTGAAAGGCCGGTGGATAGAATCGAAACTGTCTCTTCAATGCCTCAGCGAAGTCCATGTTCACCGCACTGTCACTGTCTCAGTCTAAATGTGTAGAACTTTGTATCTTTTCAGACGCATCTATGAAGGCGATATGTGCAGTCTCATACCTCAAGGTCACTGCTCATGATGGCACAACAGAGGTTGGGTTCATCCTAGGTAAGGCAGATTTAGTGTAAAAAGCATATAAATTGCAAAAATGCAAACTTTATTTGAAACTTCGGTTTAAGGACTTGGAATGTCTTGAAGCTCAAAACAGAGGACAAACTACTACTACTACTACAACTACTACTACTACATCTGCATGATTTGCTGGAACACTCATTTCTGTTTGGTTGTTTTAAACAGATGCAGGTGAAGATGCATCTCCGGTTTTAATAATAATGCTGCATTAGTCTTATATAATGCTTTTTCAGATCCTTTAATTCGCTCTATATTTTGGTGCATTATTCATTCACTTCATACTCGGAGGTGGTAAGCTACAGCTGCCCTGGGGCAGACTGACGGAAGTAAGGCTGGTGGTATTCAGTACAGGAATACATTGCAGTATTTGATGACACAATTTCAGCTTCAAACTGTGTTGAGGAAAATAGAAAACACAGCTGTTGTGGTGAGGTATGTGTGATTTGTTCTTCAGTTTGTGATTAATAAATAAAGAACAATGAAACAAACATAAAGCTGCTTGTAATCCTATGTTGGATTTTACACTATAATTGAAATGCATCTCAATGTAGGGGCAGATATTATAAGCTTTTGCTTCTTTCTGTGCCCTTTCATTCATCTATTATAATTGTACAAAAGCTGAAATACTCTATGCAGATATGCTGCATTGACTTGTTTTGTTTTAATGAATGAAATAAATATAAAAAGAAAAAAAGAAAGAAAGACAATGTAAAAGTATGTCAAGTATTCAGAAACAATACACTAATTGGCCCATGTAACAGAATGTTACAAAACACATTTTAATTCAGGTATTCTTCCCATCACTGACTATACTATTATTTAATGGCTGTCAAGGTACATGTCATATAGTACTACAATATAAAGTGCAAGTCATGTTTTATGATAAAAATCTTGTTTTTATTATGAACAAAACAGAAGAATACACTCCTCAGTCAGGTTTAAATGATTCACTGTTCAAAATCAATCAAATATGAACAAAAACGCTTGCATCCAAAAAGGTGATTTTATCTGAAAAACTGAAGATGCTAAAAGGTTTCCACTGTAGAAGTCAAAGTTTTGTGGAGAAGCAGCAGCTGTAGTGACAATGCTCAGCACCATAGACGGTATTAACAAGTGTACAGTGCACAATCTGTGCTCAGCACACCACCACATAGTTTAGATTTCACATACATATTAAACTGCGTCTGACAGAGAACCATCAATTATTAGGATATTCTTATTTATAATAAGGTCAGTAATGGCAAAACATAATCTGCATTCTAATACTTCCACCAGCCTCAGGGGTTAGGCCACCATCTTCGCCATGTTCTCCAGGTTCATCCACCAAAAGGTCTTCTCACCTCTGACCCGTGTGACCTCTACGTGACCTCTGTGTGATGTAGGGACAACCCACGTGACCTCTGAACCTTTCTCTCCCACGCTGATGTCTGATTGGTCAAGGCTTCTGACAATGTTCCATAATCAGTGTTTTAGAATTTTAAACTGGGAAATGTTTTTATTTGAATTTTTTAATCTCAGGTGAACCATTGGGTTTCAGACATCACCCCCAACATTCCACAGGCCAATCATACTTAGTAGTACAGATGGTGGCCGCTAAAAGGAATATTGCTTAAATGCACATTTGTGTTGTAGTGAACTGAGTTCTTGGATCTATTCACTAATAGAAATGATCAGGTTCAACATTTATGTATTTAGATTTTGGGAATTTCATTTCATGGTAAATTACAATGTGACTAATTGATACTTTGCAGTGACATCAGGTGGGGAGTGTTCTCCATGTACATTTATATGTGGATTGTTCTGCAGTTACCACAGTGACATAATGCATACGTTAGAAAAAACTTCAAAAACGTTTTTAGATGAAAGTCTGAAAACTCTAGAATACAAAATGGATTTAAATGACACATTTTTAGGAGCCTGTGATCAATACAAGCGTCCATGGTCCTGTTTAGGTGTCTGATTTTCATCAAAAAGGTGAGTGTGACTAACTGAAAAACTGTTAACTAATACTAGCTTGTGACTGTAATGTTATTTAAGAGGGACTTGTTTAACAGCACAAATCTGCTCACCTGTTGTAGTTCCAGCTAAATCAGTTCTTTATGGTCAGATTGCGTTCAAACAAAGCTCAGATTGAAGTCTTAATTAACTTGAGTAACAGAGCTTCAGACAGAACAGTGCCTATAGCTAGCATCACACCCCCAGGGAATGTTGATGACATCAGCTGCAAAGTATCAATAGGGAAATCTGTCATCATTACATTCTAGAATTTGAAAGAGTCAATAACACCCCACTCGGGCGGGGCTCTTGTCAGTCCATTTCTTTATTTCACATTTGACACAAAACTTTTAAAGCTTCAGTTCTTCCACCGGATCTGCTGAAAAACAAGAAAAAGACCATTATCTCAGGGAGTCCTGATCAGGTCCGGGTCCAGTCGTGAGTCAGTTCTTGTCTTACAGAGTTGTTGAGCAGGTCTTTGATCTTGCAGTCTTCATTTGATCCTGGGTCCACTTTGGTCTGGTACTGAACCAGCATCTGCCGGTCCTTCAGGTCCCGAAACGTCTGCAGCCAATCAAAGCATAGAACTGAGACCCACAGAGAGTATCTGACACCTAGGGATGGCAACACACATGGGGGAGGGAATGTGATGCATCTCACACATGGGGAGGGCATCTGACACACAGGGACAGTGGGATGGCATCTAACTAATGGGGGAAGGCGTAAATGCATCTGACACACAGGGAGGGCTTCTGACACATGGGGAGATTGGCAGGGCAGGGCGATAAGGCATCTGACACACAGGGAAGAACAGGAGGGCATGCCCTGGGGCAGTATTCTGTGTAGAGCTTGTTATTGAGAGATCAATGGCTCTGTTTGAAATCAGACACAGATCCATGAATTATGGCGTCTCCCGTGGCAACACCTGCATATGGGAATAGTCCAGATCATAGCAATAGTGGTAGAACATGCAGTAGGGGTAGTACACACAGTAGGGGTAGTATACTCAGTGTTGCTAGTACACGCATCTATCACACAGGGAGGGCATCTGACACACAGGGAGAAAGGTAGGGCATCAGAGACATGAAGGAGGGCATCCAACACACTGGGTTACGGGAGCGTGGGAAGGCATCTGGCACAGGGATACGGGAGTGTGGGAAGGCATCTGACTCACGTTGATGACGATGTCATGACACTTGTGTTTTTGGGCCAGAGACAAACGCAGCTCTGAGTCCTCCACCAGAGCCACGTACTGAGCCAGGACCTGGAACAGACCAAAGACCAGGCTGAGACCAGGACGTGAACCAGACTAAAGCAGTACTAAACCAGAGGGTCCGGTGTGTAAGGGTCCATTGTGTGAGGGTCCAAAGGGCCCTGTGTGTGAGGGCCCAGACGGCCCTGTGTGTGAGGGCCCAGATGGCCCTGTGTGTGAGGGCCCAGATGGCCCTGTGTGTGAGGGCCCAGATGGCCCTGTGTGTGAGGGCCCAGATGGCCCTGTGTGTGAAGGTCCTGAGGGTTAAATCCAGCTTCAGGCACAGGTCACAATTTAAAACATGTCCACGAGCATCGTGTCTGAGAGACTGAAATCTGAACATTAAATCAGAACTATTGAGAACTCTTTCCAGAATGTTTAACCATGTTAATAGTTGTTTCCTTCTAATTGACTCATTGAGTTGTATTTAAAGTGATTCATGCATGTCTGAGTAATCTTTATTCTGCATTCAAGATGTCATTTTGCCCATCTACATCAGTTTTCACCGCCACACCCCTACTATGATGTACACACTTTCTTCCCCAGTTTAATTTTCTTAAATTGTTGATACACATATCATTCAGCAGAGTTATGTAGTTATTTTGGTACAAAAAAAAATCTGATCATCACTAGTGGAACTGTGAAGCTATTCATAGGAGGGGCTGACAGCATGCAGCTCTTTGCTGTGATGCCATTTACGTCGACGTCAGCTCCCATTGGGCACTGCAGTTTTCTAACTGCTGTTTTTTTTATTAAGTCATTTTAGATCAATATTGTGATTCAAAATGTCCAAATTATAACAATGATCCATGAGTGTCATAGATTACTACTATATAACAGACACATGCACAATATGTTTAATGTAAACCAATTCACAAATTGCAGTGAGCTGTAAATGGGACTTGCGTGTCTGGGTTGGGCATGGGTGTTTGTGTGGGCGGCGCTTACGTGAGTGGGGGCGGAGTTCTTGTGAAGCACATCAACCACACGGCTAAAGCTCAGAGGAGACTTTTTCCGACTGAAGCCGAGCCAAGAACGAGACTGAAACAGAGAGTCTACATCTGTCCAAGAGCGGAGCTTTGAGAGAGCGGAGAGACAGGTGACGAAGAACTGTTTATCAGAGATCTGAAACACAAGAGAACAAACATGTGAGAGGTGGAGAGGAGAGAGGAGAGAAGAATGGAAAAAGGGAGGAGGAAAGAGTAAGAGACACTGAAACAAAGTCCATGTCTGTCCAAGGCCAAGCTTTGAGAGAGACAAGAGAGCTATCCTAAAAAACTGTTTATTTGCGATCTGAAAGAGAGAAACAAAATGCGAGAGGAAGAGAGGAATGAGAGAGGAGGAAAGAGGAGGAAAGGAAGAAAGGAGGAGTGGAGGAGAGGAGGAGGAGGTCCAGTTTCTGAGCCAGACTGACATCTGGAGATCATAAATGTAATGGAGCTCCACAGTATGCTCTGGTTGAGGAAGTAAATGTTCCATTCACATTTCCCATGGACTTTTGGAAAAATTCAAATATTAAGAGTTCAAAGGCATCTTGGAGGCTAAACAGCTACAAGCTAACAAATATATATATAATGCAGTTGTTGTGGTAACCAATATCCATAACGAGGTCATTTTAAGTCCAAAAAGCACATTTAAAACTCCTTCAAGAACAAGGGGCAGTCACTGTGGAGTTTCATATAAGAAACAGAACTCACCTTAAAGGTCTGTCGTAGGTTTGAAGGACTGCTGTACGTGCCCTAAAGAGGATAGGACAGAGGAGGAGGAAAGGAAGAGAGAAAGAAGAGGTGAAAGAGGAGAGAGAGGAGAGAAAGAGGAGGAGAGGTGAGAAGCAGTGAGGAGAGAAGATATGAGGACAGAGGAGGACAGAGGAGGAAGTTAATTAGTGTATTCATGTGCACTAAGAAATCACACTTCCCTTTTCGCTGTGTAATCACATATTCATCATCACCCTGGGCCAGACTGATGCCCTGGGCCTGGGGCATCAGTCAGGGCAGGGCGATAAGGCATCTGACACACGGGGGAGAACAGGAGGGCATGCCCTGGGGCAGTATTCTGTGTAGAGTTTGTTACTGAGAGATCAACAGCCGTGTGAAATCAGACACAGGTCCACGGATTATGATGGGCAACACCTACATAAAGGAATAGTCCAGGTCATAGCAATAGTGCTAGAACACACAGTAGGGGTACACGCTGTAGTACACGCTGTAGTACACGCTGTAGTACAGGGGTGTCAATCATGCGGCCCGGGTGCCGAATCCGGCCCGCCTACAGACTTGATCCAGCCCCCAGCTGATTTGTAATAAAAATACACTCTTACAACTTTTTTTTTTCTGACTGATAGCAAAATCATCTTCGAAACCGTAATAATGAACCTTAATAAAACAAAGCTGCGCTCAAAGCTAACACACAAGCACTTAAATGACATTTTGAAATTGGCAGCTACTCAGGATATGATGCCTGATATTGATGCACTTGTGCAGGCTAAAAGATGCCAAGTTTCTGGATCAAAAACAAAGCACGACTAAATCCTGTAAAATAAGAAGGCTGATGATTTTAGGTCTGGATCTATTTTTTTTTTTTTTATGTGCAGAATGTTGAGTTCAAATCATTTCTGTATTAATCTGCACATGCTCTAATAAAATCTAAAAATTTTTTTTCAAAATTACTGTATTGAGTTGTACTGCACACAAAAATTAGACAGTTTCAGGCTGTTCTTAATATTTTATAAAGGAATAGTTCTCTTCAATAAAAATATTTTACATGTTTCTCTGCACAAATGTTTCTACTTATTGCTAGTATTTATGCTGTGAGTTTTCTGGTCTGGCCCCCTTGAGATTAAATTAAGTCATATGTGGCCCCCAGACCAAAATGAGTTTGACACCCCTGCTGTAGTACATGCAGTCATACACACTGTAGCGGTAGTACACGCTGTAGTATCCACATTAGTACGACGGGATTGCAGTAGTGGTAATGCAAAGAGTAGTAGCAGTAGTAGGAGTAGGACCTGGTAGTACACACTGTAGTACATGCAGTAGTACCTCAGGCTCGAAGTAGTGGTAGTAAACTCAGTAGTACCTCGGGCTCACAGTAATGGAAGTACACACAGTAGTAGCTGGCGCTCACAGTTGTGGTAGTACGTGCAGTAATACAGTACCTCGGGCTTGCAGTAGTGGTGGTACACACAATAGCAGTAGGACCTGGGCTTGCAGTAGTAGTAGTACACATAGTAGCAGTAGTAACTCAGGCTTGCAGTAGTGGCAGTACACGCAGTAGTGATAGTACATGCAGTAGTACCTCGGGCTCACAGTAATGGTAGTACACGTAGTAGTTCCTGGGGCTTGAATCAGTGGTAGTACACACTAGAGTACCTCGGGCTTGCAGTAGCGGCAGTAGCAGTAGTACCTCGGGCTCACAGTAGTGGTAGTACACGCAGTAATACAGAGTGGTGATCATGGGCATGTTCAGGATTGAAGCTTTTCTTGGAAAGTTCTGGAAAACTTCCACTTTCCCACTCTTTTCTGCCTGACTGTCCGCTGCCTGGAAGTACACAAGGACAGAAGACAGTATTACTACTGCAACAACAACTAAAACAACAACAGACTGACTGTCTGTGCCACTTGGAAGAGATGGACTAAACAGGACTGAAGCAGTATTAGACCAGGGGCGTCACTTATAAAGGATTTTGTTGCCATTTTCCTAAGCAAGTGGATACTCCTAGTGGCCATCAGAGGCATTGCGCCACACAAAATCCTAATTTGTATAACCTTCCATGCGCACTCCACTATGTAATCTGTGCTTTATAAATCCCATCTGCAGCTGGAATCTGCACACGTGAACCCCCATCCTGTCCTCTCCACACCTCCAATTCACCATAAAAAGACCACACAAACTGACTCATGAATGAGATCTGCTTAAACAGGTGCCGATAACACTGGTCAACACTAAATTTATTGTCTAAGATTTTTTAGCTGATTTAGGATAATTTTGATGTGCTGAATCCAAAAATCACATTGGTTTTGCTCAATCAGGTCAACGTTCTGAACTAAGCTACATATTTGTTTTTGGATGATTTTGTATGTATACTATGTATGAGTATTTTCACGTCATATGATGCAAAATTCTGTTATATTTCTCGCTATAAACAAATTCTGCAGATTTTGCATGTGCCAACTTATGACTAATTGTTTTTTTTATATTACAAGTGAATGAAATGGCTTCGACTAGAAAATCTTGCAAAAATAAGCCTGATATTCTGCTACATCTGCGGTGAATACACCAATGTTCCTAACAGGAATCAAGTCACAAGTTTCATAAAGCGTGCTTACCATGCTTATTTTAATATTAAACTTGGTGACCAAGATGAAGCTTGGGCGCCACACATGGCATGCAAGTCATGCACCGAGTATCTGCGCCAGTGGACTAAAGGCAAGAAGAGTTGTCTGAAGTTTGGAATTCCCATGGTTTGGAGGGAGCCGACATCAGTAGCTACTTCTGGGCTATTTATGTGACTGGGATCAACAGAAAGAACCGAAGCAGCCTCAAGTATCCTGACCGTGAATCAGCACGTCGTCCTGTAGCTCACTGTCATGAAATTCCAGTACCTGTCTTTGTAGAAGTTCCTGACATCAGTGACAAAGATTCCTCCAGTGTGGTTTTAATGATGATGCTCCACATCTTTTTTCCCAAAAGGAGCTAAATGTTCAGGTTTCCTGAGAATCTGGGATCACTGAGTGATGAGCAGGTGGAGAGATTCCATCAGGACATAAAAGAGATGGAGACCAGGTATCAGGGACGCAGTCATGATGGCTGATTACTGTTGGACTCTGAAGAGAGACATCCCTGCTGCTGAGCATTCAAGGGGTTCATAAAAACAACATTTAATTAATACATTCTGTTAGAAAACTATTTTTTATCTCCTAAAACATTTTTTGGATGAGAAATATTAAAGAAAATTAAAGTCGCAAGCGGCGATGATGGCCCTCGCCCCCCGCGCAACCGCCCGGGGTAAGCCACCGCTCGGTAAGTACACCGCTCGTGTACAATACAGGTATGGTGTAATTTACTTTTTTGCCCCTTTTGAGGTCCACAATTATCTCCCCATGTTTCATGCCAATCGGACAAAGTTGTGTCTATTACCTGGACTGTAGGGGGCACTATAGAGGTCACTGGCCACATGCTCATTATGTTTCTCTTTTCACAGTTTTATTCTGTATCAATGATTAGAATTTGAGCTTTTTAGGCTGATCCATGTGTCTGTGAGAGCGAATGAAATATGCAGGAAAGCAGTCATATTTTGACAGTGTGCTGTGCATAAACCAGAAAGAATATCCCCAAAACGTGGATGTTTATTGACAATAAACATGTGTACATGCTGTATGTGGAGTTTGAGGTAATTTGGATGAAAAACCTAGGATTAGATAGGTTTCATTTGCACTTAAGTGAAAGTTTCAATCCAATGATGAAGTCATACTTTGAAGGCCTGCTACATGTAAACCGTACAAAAATATCCACAAAACGTGGATGATTATTGACAAACAACATGTGTACATGCTGCATGTGGAGTTTTAGGTCATTTGGATGAAAAACCTGGGACTAGATAGGTTTCACGTATCTGAAAGTGGTGTGTGAATTTCAATCCAATAATGAAGTAATTTTTTGACGGCAAACTACACCAAAACCATAATGAATATTTCCAAAAAGTGGATGATTATTGATGAACAACCTCTATAGATGTGACATGTGGAGTTTGAGCACATTTGGATGAAAAACCTAGGAGTAGATATGATTCATAAACATGCAAGTAAAAGTGCAAAGTGCCAATTTCTTTTCAAATCACTGCGCCCCTGGTGGCCAACCGTGGAAAATAACCCATGGCCATAATGTAATTATTTGGTTCTTCTCATGCCACCAATTGATTCCCCAAATTTAATAGGAATTGGATAATGTTGGCGTTTCACCTCTATGGTAGGGGGGCGCTATAGTGTTCATATTTATAAGAATTAATAGTGCATTCTATTAATGCCCTCATATCACATGTGTGATGTGAATTTGAGCTGTCTAGACCAATGCATGTGCGTATCAGACATTTTTCAATGGATTTTTTTTTAGTATTTGCGCCCCTGGTGGCCAACCGTGGAAAGTGACTCATGGCCATAATGTAATTTTTTGTTTCTTCTGATGCCACCGATTTATTCCCCAAATTTCGTAGGAATCTGATAATGTTGGCGTTTCACCCAAATGACTGACATGTCTTTGCGCCCCTGGTGGCCAAGTGTGAAAAATGACCTATGCCCGTAATATTATTTTTTGGTCCACGTCATGCCCCCAATTTATTCCCCCGAATTTCGTAGGAATCCAATAATGTTTTCGTTTCACCCCTATGGTAGGGGGCGCTATAGTGTTCATTTTGATTAAAATTAATATTGCATTCCATTCATGCCCCAATCACACATATGTGATGTGAATGTGAGCTCTGTAGGGCAATGCCTGTGGTTGTGAGAGGACATCGAAAAAACAGGAAACGAAGGCGTTTTTCGGCGGCGGCGTACGGGCGAACCCTGTGGAATTCGGAGAAAACGTGGATATTTTATGAAAACCTATGTGTCTGGATGTGGAATGTGAAATCTGAGCTCATTTGGACCAAAAACCTGAGACTAGTAGCGTTTTGAAAACACGCTGCGAATGAAGTGGCGAATTTTTGATCCAATATGGCCGACTTCCTGTCCGTCACACAGCAGCGCTATAATTATGTTTTTGGCTTCTCACAATGAGCTCTGTCACTGGTGCGAATTTCGTCAAAATCTGAGTAGGACCTTCCTATTAAATTGAAAATCTCAAAATTTCTAGGTGCCGCTGTCGAGCCGGTGTGCTTCGGACATTGTCACGATGCCAATTTTATGAAATTTTTGGCCCAGCCAGTCGATCCTATACCTATATGTGGGACTTTTCGTTGATGTTCAGGGGGTGAAAACTGCAATCATTTGGGCGGAAAAATAATAAGAAAAAGAAACCCAGCAAGAACAATGCCCCTCGCCATCACTTTGTGAGTGGCGAGGGCCAATCAACTGATATTGTCACAAAATTGTAATCAATTTAGTCAGAAGATCGGATTTTTCAAAATCAAATTAGCATAAAAACCTGACCTGACTGAGAAAAATGGATATCATTTTTGGATTCAGCGGTGCTAAATGGTCCTAATTCAGTTGAAAAAACACAGACAACTTTCAAAAATGTTTTTTTTTTTGTAACCCAGTGTAATCAGTGGGTTTGACCGAGGCAAGGAGGGTGAGATGCTCCATGCTGTACTCATTAAACTAAAGCCTCGCTCATGTGCTCTGTTTGAGAGATGTGTTTTCTCTCAGATCATATTGTTATTTCATCCTCTCTGTGTTGGATCACAGAGATAGGCTGTATATAGAAGTCTATGGTCACAGAGCAGACTGAGGGAGATCCAGCGTTGCACGGGAAAATGCATGCGCGCTTCAAATGCATAATATTGCTGAGATGTGGAATCAACAGCCATCTGCTTAAATGCAGAAATCTGAATGTCATTATTTTATTAGATGGAGCTCATTTTCTGATTATTTCCTGATCAAACATTTAATCAAACGCATTTCACTTCTGCTCCTCTCTTTCTCCATGTCTCCAGACTTTGCAGAGCGCGCACCAGGGTCCTAGCCTAGAGATAATCAAAGTGCTGCATGTAGTAGGAGTTTTCTAAATCCTGCACCTGGCACAGAGGGCACCTATGCAATGTCTAGTGCAGGAGTGCTCAGACTTTCTCAGTATGTGAGCTACTTTTAAAATGATCATGTCTGAAAGATCTACCACCTAATACAAAAATGTTAAACATATATTTATTTGTAAATGTATTATGAATTCTTACTTGTACAGTGCATTTTGATGTACCTTGCACAACGTCATGAGATAATACTGCACAACACAATTGAACTTCTTACATGTTCATATTACTTGAATGATGATTACTGCCCTGATGACTTGCACTGAATGGAATCAGTGAGGGATGCATAGTTCGGGCAGTAGCTTCTGACAGCCAGCCAGGAGTAAAATTGCATTTTTCGTTTGAAAGCGATAACAGAGCTAATGATTACGGTTTTGTCTTTTTTTTTTTTAATAGCCATAAAAATCATGTTAAACGAAGTATCAGAATTTACTGCATTTTTTCACACAACTACTTCTATTTTACACATCCATCCGTATTTTTTTTTTGACGCATCGAATAAATGACTGGGAAATTCCCCGCAGCACCCGCGCTCTCATTCGTCACCTTCGAGGGACAACAGAGGCAGATTACCATAATGACGGTAAAATATTTAGATGTCTCCGCTTTGAGACGTCATTTGAATTTACATGAGAGCACGACTAGTTGCGGAGTTATGCTGCTGGAAAGTTCGCAACCACGCTCTATCTGCGACGATAGGAACGCTATAGGGTTAAGCTAACTCGCGCTTGTTTATGCGTGTGCAGCGCCCATGATGTGACCTAGAGGCAGGTGTAATCTGACTGGTTGTCCTGTATATTAGTCATGTGACTGGATGGATGACGGGACGTGATCTACCCAAAATGCCTTCGCGATCGACTGGTAGATGGCAATCGACGTAATGAACACCCCTGGTCCAGTGTATAAGCATGCTTTATAGATGAGGGCTCAGGGCCTGACCTCGATGATGATCTGTCGTTCCAACAGAGTGAAGTGATCCTGAACTAGAGCAGCATCCTCCAGAGAAAATGGCAAACTGTCAAAATAAGAGCACAAATATACACCAAGACTATCACAATAAAAGCACATATACAGGAGACTATCAAAATAAGAGCACAGATACAACACTGTCAAAGTAAAAGTACAGATATGCGGGGGAACTGAAGGTCTAGAGGAGGATCCTAACTGGTTTTGGGTCTGAGCAGGTCTAGAGAAGGATCCTAACTGGTTTTGAGTCTGACCTGATGCAGGACTTGAGGAAGTCACGCTTCTTGTTCTCATCACTGATGGCCAGGTGTTCTTTGTACTGCAGCAACTGTGGGAAACAAGTTTGAATCAGCCAGTCGGACCACAGAATGGACTCTCACCTATCAATTCCATCACAGAACTTTGGGACGGCTCCGTCTGATTGGTTGATTTGAAAAAATACTTACAGCAGCGTCCTCCACTCTACCCAGAGCTCTGAGAGAAAGAGAAAGAGAGAGAGAGAGCAAGCTCTCAAAACCAGGTCAAAACCAAAACTGAATCAGGTCTAAACCGGGTCTAAAACAGAATTACACCAGGACTACCTGAGCAGGTCCAGGAGGAGTCTCTGTTCGTGAGTCTCGGTGAGGAAGTGGATGAAGTGTCTCAGAGCTGTCTGCCTAGACTCCAGCTCCCGGAACAAGACCTCTGCACCAGGACCAGACCAGGATCATAACCAGACCAAGATCAGACAAGGACCAATCATAGAAGCTTAGGGTTAGTATTAGAGGGTCAAAGGGTTAGTGTTGTGCTGGGTGTGCAGGTTAGTGTTGTGGGCATCAGAGGGATAGTGTTGGGGGGTCAGAGGGATAGTGTGAGGGGGGGGTCACAGAGGGTTAGTGTTAGGGGAGTCAGAGGGTTAGTCTTAGAGCAGTAGTTCTTAACCTGGGTTCGATCGAACCCTAGGGGTTCGGTGAGTCAGTCTCAGGGGTTCGGCGGAGGTCAAGACATACATCCGACTCATATGATTAGCGGACTGCGAGCGTCTTCAGACGTTGGCCCAATTCAACAAATGTCTCTGATGTGTCTATTGAAGTACCTGCCCAACTTAAATGAGCCGTTTAAACGGCATAAAAACATAAAACGACATAAAAACAAAGAAAAGGAACAGACTTTGCTGTGAAAATGACATGAGAGTGGCACTTGCCAAGGTGAAGCCACGCGTTTCTGAACTGGTCTCTCAAAGGCAACAGCAGAAGTCACTGATTTGCAGTAAATATTCATTATTATTCTAGCCTGATGGAAATTAGGTGATGGGTGTGTGTTAAAATGTTAAAATCAATAAATAGCATAAATACAATAAGTTCATTATTGAAATACATAAGGTTAAAAATTAAAATAATTTCAGTGTGGTAGAATTAAAAAAGGTCAAGTCTTTGTGAAAAGGTATGTATGTAATTTGTTGTGAGTTCATGCATTGTATTGGTTTTACAGGTTTTACTTTGAACACAGTGATGTTAATGCACTGTTCATTTTGTGCACCAGTAAAACATATATATGTCTTGAATTTGAAAAAAACAACCAACTAATATATATATATATATATATATATATATATATACACACATATATATATTTCAATAATCAAGGGTTTGGTGAATGTGCATATGAAACTGGTGGGGTTCAGTACCTCCAATAAGGTTAAGAACCACTGTCTTAGAGGGATAGTGTTGGGGGGGTGTCAGACAGTCAGACAGTCAGACAGTCAGATGTTAAACAGAGGCACAGACCTTTGGAGAGCGTCCTCTTTAGGAAGATCAGGACCTGCACACAGATCAGGACCAGTTCAATATTTGGAAATCTGACCATCCACATCATAGAAACCAAAGAGCAAACCCCTGGTTTGGCAAGGAGTGGGCACTTAGCAACACTGTCAATCAAACCTGTTGCAGGAGCAAACTCAGGGAAAAAAGGTGTCTGATTGGTCTGTTATTAATGTTTGAATCATGATTTAGGGACAAAATAGTGTAATAGAAACCCCCAGTTTTTCAAAAGAAAGTGAATTCTAGACCAAGTCGATGGAGCCAAATCGCACCCATGCTCACTTCGCATTTGGAATATTGAGGCTAGCTATGATCATTAATATATGCAGTCTATATATACAGTCTATAGTGGCACAAATATACAGCACAAACCTGCACTTGAACAATATTCATTTAGCTGCCCCCATCTGTATTACATATGATTGGCCTATAGAAAGTGGTGATTTCATTTGAAACGCTGTGATATGTTTATGTATGTTTGTGCATTACCGCGGTGATGGCGTTTCCGTCGTTCCCATTTACAGCAAAGTCCAACAGCAGCATTTTGTCCTGAAGAGACCGAAACCTCTCCATCCCCACACTCTGAAAGAAAACAGAATTGGACCAGAAATATAACAGAACTAACCCAGGACTGAACCATGACTGAGCCAGGACTGAACCAAGAAGCAGCGTCAGACACATGAGATTTTAATTCTAAAGTGCAAAATAGCAGTTTGGTTCTGTCTGTGTTTTGGGGATCTGATTTGTTTCTGGGTTGGCTCTGAGCTGCACTTGGAAAATATAAGGTACGCACAGGGCCCCCCCCCCACTGGTTTTATGTGAGACTGCACTCACCTTTCCCTGTTGGAGTCTCTGCACCATTTCCTCTGGAGACAAGTCCCCCACGAAGTCCTGAAACACACACCAGCTTAGACCTTAGACCAGAGACCAGAGACTATACCAGACCAGAGAGTGGGAATATAAAGGTTTCAGGACCTTATAGTCGGCACGCGGCCTCCTGAGCTCCGGTGCGAACAGTCGAGATGAGGGTTCTGAGACGGCTGCAAACACACACATACATATAACAAACGCATACACACACAGGGTTAGTATAGGACCAGGACATCAGGTTTATTATTATAACTGTCTCTGTGCACAGCGGTACTCGGATAGTTTCAGTCAGAGGGACAGCCTGTGCAATGTAAACTGAGGTTTCTTTGTAAACATACAATTTTACGGGGTTAGGTGTCATATAATTACTATATCGACTTATTCTTATAATAATATAACATAATAATATATGATAGAAAGAACAATACTTTTTCAGGCTCAATAAATACCATTCCTACCTAGCCTATGTGTAGCCTATTGCATAACATTTGAACTGAAGTTTGACAAATTATTAACATCTAGATCCACTGTCCACTGCCTGATCTGTCAGGATTTAGTGATTTTCAAGTGACTTGGCAAAAACCTCATAGACATTACTCTAGAGTGGAAATCGACGCACAGACTCTCTATCTGACTGGAAATATCCTGCTGTGCACAGAAATATCAGAGTACCACTTTGCATAGAGACCGTTATTATTTTTAAAACAATGTATTTTTTATAATTATTAAAATAAGGAAATTAGACTCACAGTCACTGAAGTTTGGGTAGCTCCCCCTGCTGGATTTACCTAGAACACAGACTCATGAGAAACGCAAACGTGGGTTTTTACTGCTGTTACTACTACTGCTACTATTATAGCCATTAGTGCTGCCGCTACTGGTGCTGCCGCTACTGGTGCTGCCGCTACTGGTGCTGCCGCTACCAGTGCTTCTATTTTCATGGAACCAGACCGGCCCATTTGAGGTTCTAACCCTGGTTCCTGCCACACCTTCTGACTCTTCTGCTGTGCTTTAGCCATAAACTGAATCACCAAATGTGTTTTTGTGAATCTCTGAGATCTGCCTCATGACTAAGATAATTCAGACACGATTTAGATTTGATTATTAAAAAAACATGAGTTACGTTTGGGTGACGCAGTGTCTCAAGCGGCAGAGCCCTATATCTGGACTAGACCAAGACTAAACCAGGTCTACCCCCTGTGTAGCAGTAGTACCTCTGAACAGGGCACTGAGGGACAGTCCAGACCCACTCTTGTTTAAACTGGACTCTGAGCTCACTTTGGGGAAGTCTGTCTTCTGATTGGATAAGGCTGACGTCTCCCCGACCAACCAGGAGATACCTGCAGAGGAGAAAGACAATCAAAGGAGAAGCGGGAAGAAAGACAATCAGAGAGAGAGGGCTGGACATAGAAGAGGTAGATGTAGCGGTAGTGGTATTTGCAGTAGTAGTAGGGATGTACCGATCCGATACTAGTATTGGAAATCAATTTTCAAATATCAGTTTAACCGATATGCTGGTTGGACTTATAAACTGATGTAATAGCCCAGAAAATCTCAGAATGTTTGAGTTATTCTGTGGTTACTTGAGAGATAAATAACAGCCACATAACACATTTGGACCAGTTTTGTCTTAATTTAGTTTAGTTTTAAGAAAATAAATGCTGTTGTCAGTCTCTATTGGCAGAGAGAGTATCAGAACTGAAAAAGTGGGATCAGTGCATCTCTAAGTTGTAGTACTTACTCCCCACAGGTTCTCCACTCCAGTTGACTTTCTCCACGTCGTCTTCATCGTCGTCTGTGAGTTTGATGCTGTTCACAGCCAAACGAGACTCTCTGAGCTGAAAGAAGAGAAGGAGGACTGAAGGAGGACTGAAGCAGGACTGAAGCAGGACTGAAGCAGGACTGAAGCAGGACTGAAGCAAGAATTGGACTGACCTTGGTGAAATCATCTTCATCATCATCAAAGGTGAAGGCCTTGAACTGAGAACTGTTCCAATAATCCTCTTCCTCTCCTTTGGACCGGTGCATCTGAAAGACAGGAAAACCAGGACTAAAATTGGACTAAACCAGTGTTTAAAGCAAGGTCTAAATCAGGGTTTAAACCAGGGTATAAACTAGGGTCTAAACCAGGGTCTAAACCTCAACTCAAACAGGACTAAACTGGGACTAAAACTGGACTAAACTAGGGTTTCATTCGGGAAAAAATAGGACCTAAACCAGGACTAGACCTGGTCTAAAACAGGACTAAACCTAGTCCAGATCGTGCCCCTCACGCCCCTCGTCTCTGCAGTGAAATCTGTCTTTTTATGTTTTTTCGGATTTGTCCGTCATTTTCTGAAACTTTTTTCTGGTTTAACCCTTCAGATCCTCTTCCGAAGCGCTGTTTTATCCCTGTGAGCGCTGTACTTGCATTTCTTTACCTTTGAAAAACGTTTTATCTCACTTTCTCCTCCGTTCTTGTCACTGCAGCGCTCACACTTCCGGGTCTCACAGCGCGGGGTATCACGGGAGCTGTAGTCCTGCGTTAGATTCTGCTTTTGCCGCTGGCTTCACATAATCGCCTTAAATCGGAAAGGGTGTGCGTCTGACCCATGAATCTATTAAAATAACCGAGTGTATGATCCAGGTATGACCGCGCGATGACGGTAGACCTGCGGCGGTGACACCTTGACTCTGTTTAGTGGCGTTTTATTGGTGATTTTAGAGTCTGTGGGGGGCGCTATGGTTCGCGTCACTCCGGACTGTGTAGAATGAGAAGAAGTGGGATGTAAACAGGTCCAAAGTGCACGAGGACCCAGTCTGGGTTTGGTCGTGGTTCATTCCTGGTTTAGTTCAAAGAACGGTCTAAAGTCCGTCCTCTGAGGAGACCAGGACCAGGGGCACATTAGCCGACTACAGGTGCAGAGATGCAGCAGGCCCAAGAGGAGAGAACCCCGGGGAGGGTCGCCGGAGAACAGGAAGCCCAAGAGCAGAGCGGCGCGGGGAGAAGCGCAGCAGGACAGGGAGCAGAGACCCAAAGGAGTCCGGGGAGGAGCGTCCTGTGCGTGGGGCTCGTGTGTCTGGACATCATCAACGTGGTGGACCAGTACCCGCTCGAGGACTCGGACACCAGGTGGGTTTAGACCAGGACTTAGGCAGGACTGGGGTAGGACTTATCCAGGAGATAACTGGGTCTGAAAAAACAGGTCTAAAAGCACGTCTATCTGTGTTAGGCTTACCACGACTAGATATTCTAAACCAGACCAAAGTCCACAAGCTAGTAGCCAAAAGTGAATTACTAAAAATGTATCTGGGGGTTAGCGCTTCCAAACCTGTTTCAGTGTCAGACTCTGCCTGTGGCCGTGTCCCAATTCGCCAAATGCACCCTTTGAAGGGTCCCTTCGAAGTACTCTTCAAAGTGTAGTTTTAAGGTTCTGGCCGAGAATCTGCCCTCCTCAATGTAGCCGCCATCTTGCTGAAGTGGGACAGGCCTACACCATGGACCGCACTTCCACCGCTTTCTTTGAGCGTACGATACGTACATTACGTACGTTATTTTTAATGATTTATTATTTAATAGAAGAAAAGTCTAGATGTCGTCGCAGCCGTTTCTTTCTGTTTAGATAGAATATCAATAGGCAAATATAACGTTTGAGGTGATTTTTTCCTCAATTGTAGCTGCTTCATAACTTCAACAAAATATACCTTGTAAAAACGTAATAACAAAGACAGAGGTAACAATATAATTTTGACAGAGAACACTGATTAGTGGTACATAAAGTGGCATTTTCTTCTCTTTTTTGTGTAGTCGCGGTGCATGATGGGATATAGCAGTGCGTGAAGTGTGCATGGATGCACGCTTCGGTTACGTCCAATCTCCATGGAAACGGTGAAAAGGGCAGGGCAGGTTTGTCGGGCGCATTCAGTAGGGTGCATTGAAATGGGACAGCCCTTGTCGCGCCGGAAATTACGTAACTGCCCTTCGATGCACACTTGGAATGGTGATTCTAAGGCCAGTTTGGCGAATTGGGACATGGCCTACGTATATATAAAGTTGAAGCCAAGTGTACATGCACTATATAAAAACACGCATAAGCATGTGACATTTTCTGTTTTAGGTCAGGTCAGTCAAAATTATTTCTGTTTGCTAAATGTCAGAATAATGAGAGAAAATATTTTAATTTTTTTTCTTCAAAATCAGAAGTTTACATACATTTCATATATTAGTATTTGGTACCATTGCTTTTAAACTGTATGACTCGGGTCAAATGTTTTGAATATCCTTCCACAAGCTTCTCACAAAAGTTGACAGGAATTCTGGTCCATTCCTCCCGACAGAACTGATGTAACTGATGTAACAAATTTGTAGGCCGCCTTGCTCACACATGCCACTTCAAAACATTGACTTTGTTATCCTTAAACCACTTTGTAACCAGTTTCGCAGTATGCTTCGGTTCATTGTCTATTTGGAAGACCCATTTGTGCTCAAGCTTTAACTTCTTGGCTGATGCCTTGAGATGATGCTCCAGTATTTCCATATAATATTCTTTCCTCTTTTTATCTAGTTTGTGAAGTGCACCATTCCCTCCTGTAGCAAAACAACCCCACAACATGATGCTGCCACACTTGTATTTCACATTTGGGATGGTGTTCTCAGGCTTGCAAGCTTCCCCATTTTTTTCTCCAAATGTAACAATGCTCATTATAGCCAAACATTTCAATTTTAGTTTTGTCAGGCCACAGAACATGTCTCCAAAAATTAAGGTCTTTCTCCGTGTGTATTTGCAAACTATAATCTGGCTTTTTATATTTTTTTGGAGTTATGACTTTTTCCTGAGAGAGTGGCCTTTTAGCCCATGTTGGTGTAAAGTACTTGTTTCACTGTGGATAATGACACTCTTACCAGCTTCAGCCAGCATCTTCACAGGGTCTTTTGCTTTTGTTCTTGGGTGTTCATGAGTGGTATGATGGCTGCACATTCCCCTTGTAGTTTGATCAGATGAATGTGGCACCTTCAGGCATCTGGAAATTGCACCCAAGGATGAACCAGACTTGTGCAAGGCCATAATTCTCTTTCTATCCTGATTTCTTTTGAATTTCCCATGATGTTACACAAAGAAGCAGTGTGTTTCAGTGTGTTATAATTAACTCAAATGTTGAGATGACATCATCACCTGGATTTTCCCATATATTTTAAATGCATAGTAATCTTACTGTATCTAAACTTCTGACTTTAAAGAAAGTAATGAAAAATTCTCTCATTATTCTGGCATTTGGGAAATAGAAATAATTTTGGTAATCCCAGTTGACCTAAAACAGGTTAAGTGTAGTCTGATTTCATGTCCAACAGTGAGAACAAAACGTTCATCTCTTTTTATTTAGTCTATGTAAACTTTTGGTTTCAACTGTTTATGTTATACAGACTATGGTCTCACACAGGCCATGTATATATGTTATATATCCACATTTTCATGGACAAAAAAGTCAATGGGAAGTGAAAAAATGTTTTTGTCATAATCCAATTAAATATGGTATACTCATTGTTAATGTGACCCTGAGCAAAAAAGTTTATATCTTCCACGTGAAGGTGGCCATTTTGAAGGTGTGGCCATAACGAGCCCTTAACGAAGCAGCCATTTTGAAAGTATAAAAATCCCTGTAAATTGGTATGTGACCCTAAGCAACAAAACTCTTTGGGGACCACACCATATCGCTGATATGAAGGTGGCCATTTGGAATCTATATACACATATGTCCAAAATCTAGCCCTCTTGTTTTACCAAACTCGTCCTAGGGTTTTTATTTGACAGACTCCAAACTGAGGCAAAATCATCTAGACATATCTGGGGTCAAAAGTTGTAAAAAAAAAAAAAGTACATACTTCTCAGGGTGCGGTCATAATGAGCTCTTTGCAGAAGTTCCCTGTAACTTTTGCAAACACTGTCGGATACAGATGAACCCAATGTAACATTTGTATTTTTGATGACCTGGATTTGTGGATTAAAATTCTATCTTTAAAAACGATTCTCCAGTGCCCCCTGCAAAAAGTCCACCCCCCCCCCCCCCCCCCCCCCACACACACACACTGAAGCGTGCCCTTCCAGGGTTGCCAGGGGTGCGAAGGCCCTTTATCACTACTTGCAGTTTTATTGGTAGATATTGTTATTTATGGCTGAGGATTTTAAACTTCAGTAAAAAGTACTTCTCGGGAATGTCAGGAAGTCTGAAGGCCTCAATTGGCACCCGGGCCACAAAGCAGGACTAACAGAACTAGAACTCATCTGAGTACTAAACCACATTTGTACTACAGCATTTGGCAGTTTAGTCCTTGGGGTAACAGTGGCTCAGGGTTAGAACAGGTCCCTCAACCCGAAGGTCAGAGGATCGATTCCCATTCGGACCAAGTTCTGTCATTGTGTCCTTAGGCAACACAACCACATTGCCGAGTCTGAAAGTGGTGTGTGCGTGAATGATTAGTGGTGGTGGGAGGGTCTGATGGTGCAGAATGGCAGCTTTACTTCTGTCAGCTGTGGGTATAGGAGTATCTTGCCACCACTACCACCAGTGTGTAGTGAATGAATAATGAATACAGTGTAAGGTAAAAGTACTGTGTGCAGGTGTGTGTCTCAGCGGTGGCAGCGTGGAGGAAATGCCTCAAATTCCTGCTCTGTCCTGTCTCTGCTCGGGACCAACACTTCATTCATGGGGTCAATAAGTCCAGGACCAGTCTCAGAGTGAGTCAAAACCACTTGACTGAAACAGGACTGGACCAGGACCGGACCAAGACCGGACCAGCACCGGACCAGGACCAAACTAGGACTAAACGAGGCCTGAACCAGGCCTGAACCAGACTTAAACCAGGACTGAACCAGGACTTAACCAGGACCATAAAAGCATTGATATTCTTGTTTGAGTGAGTGTAGACCATGGAAGTATAAGAAGATCTGAAGAGGAACCAAAGATGATGTCACGTTTTCAGTGGCCTGTGCTCATTGGCGCAAAAGGCCAGAAACTATTTTTTCTTCCACATTATTTCCTGAATACTAGCATAGCACCGCTCACTGTGTGATGACAGAATTGTGCTCTGTGTGATCAGTTCTAACCAATTAGAGTGATAGCAGCTAGAGTGGAGCTACCGCAAGCTAACAGTGGGGCTAGGCTAAATCTTAGTTAGCCTAATCCTCAAAAAGTTAACTTTTAGGCGCTTGAGAATTTTTTATTTTTTTTTTATTTTTAAAGTTGATGTTTTGAAAATATTGAAGAATCTCTACAAATCCTGATCTTTTTGAAAGCTGTGCCTGCCTTGTCAGCCGACCACGTACAGTTTGAATTCCCAAAAAACACTGTGCTCAATGGGAGAATTCTTTCTGGGCCGCAGCTCTCAGGAGCTACAATACCCATGGAGCGTCCAATCTCACAGGGGTATGGAGGGGGAGTGTCTAATCCAGTTCTTATTATAGGTCTAAGGTGTAGACAGATATTAAATCCTAGGGAGGAGCTTCACTCTGAAAGGAACAGGAAGTAATGTGTTTTTGTAGTTTTATTCTGGAGGAAGTGATTTGTTTATGTAGATTGATTTTTGGAGGAAGTGACATGTTTTGTAGTTTTATTGTGAAGTAAGTTATGTGTTTATGTAGTTTTATTTTGGAGGACTTCAAGAAGTTCCACATCAACATGTCTCTGGTCACGGAGCATGCTCAGTGTGTAGTTCCTACGTCCATCGTCATTGGCAACCAGAGTAATGGCTCCCGCACCATCCTGCACATGAACAGGTGTGTCACATAACCACATCACTTGATCACCTGAACATGCTCTCATTGGACAGTGTGTAAGCCCTGCCCCCAAAGGTTAGCGCTCATACACCTTCATAGACGTGATTCTCTCTCTGCCCCTTGCTCAAACACTCAACACCAATGCTCCTGGAGTTACGTCAAATCAAACAGAGGTTTAATGTCTTGAGATGTTCACCAGAACCACACATATTAAGAAATCTCTCTGAGAGTGTGTTAGCTTTTAGCTCAGATGATCTAAAAGTTTAAAATGAGTTTAAGAACAAGGCCAGTTACGTCGCCTGGATTGGTGTTACCGGGGCCCCACTCTGGAGCCAGGTCTGGGGTGGATGCTCGGCAGCGGGCGCTTGGTGGCTGGGCCTTTCCCCATGGGGCCCGTCCGGGCATAGCCCGAAGGAGCGATGTGGGGCCATCCTCCTGTGGACTCACCACCTGTGGGAGGATCTGTGAGGGGCTGGTGCAAAAAGATCTGGGCGGCAGTCGAAGGCGGGGGCCCCGACAACTGGATCTCTGGACATGGAGACTGGAGCTTGGGCTCTGGAACCCAACTCCTTGAGAGGGGCTAGACTTTCCATTTCTGTGGGATTGCTCGTGTGGAGAGGTGGCCAGCTGGTGTGGGCTTGCTTATTGCCCCACAGCTCAGCCACCTCGTGTTTGAGACAGGGATGGGACGATATTAAAATTTAGACTCACGATTATTGTGACCAAAATAATCGCGATTAATGATATTATCGCGATAATTATTAACCTGTTAACGTTCCCTTACTTTACGTTCCCTAACTCTACAGCAATGTACATATACTTCTATGTCACCCACACAAACCATCGACACATCAAATAAAAGCTACGATATTCATCTTTCTGAATATGCAAACCATTTTCACCTGCAGTCACCACGGTGCTGACAGGAAAGACATTTTTACAGAACAAAAAAACAAAATTTCAAGGTGGATTTCACTTAACTTTGAGGGCTCTGGTTCCGTCAGACATCAACATATTCACACAAAGTTGGTCTCATTCGTTCCGTAGAGGTTCAGAGAATCTAATCCAGTCAAGAAATTATGTCCACAAAATAAAATCCTCCATGTCCAATCTGCTACAGGAAAGTATTCCAAACATGAAATCTGCTCCGTTACTTTTTAAAATTTCTTTTGTCGATTTCAGTCATAATAAACTTCTGACAGCTCCAACTTTCTTCCTCAGTGCTAAACACACGTGTAAGCTTCTAAATGACACCAATGTTGGCCAATAAGGTGGGGGTTGTGGGTTACTGGAGCCCCAGACAGCGAATCAGTGCAACAGGTGACTGAAAGTTTACGCCCCACTCTTCCCCTTGTAGAATCAACCAATTACATCACACACATTTAGTGACATTTTCCCCTTACAGCCAATGAGCAGTGGAACACGATGTATGACATGCCATGGTTTTCCGTAAAGAGATGGAGCTTGACGAGTACGCAAACAAAGCCGAGTGCATGTCATCTTTTTATATTGACTAAGTTCTTCCCACTACCATCTCCAACATGGCACCATCGATTCATGCCAAACTTACCTGCATTGTCCCCATTTCCTCCTTTGATGCTGAGTTTACATGCAGAGGCCCTGATGCGCAAAATGACAGTTGACTAGTTGACTAGTGTATTCTTCAGCGTATAATCGTTCCCCACGTCTGTCTCACTTTTGCATTTATTGATAGAATGTGCCCCCCGGTGGCTGTTATCCAGTAAAAATCATACAATTTGCAAGTGTCTTAGCAGTCATCTTTGTTAAATTCACTTCAGCAAAAAACAATAGTGAATTGAGAATATATTTACATATATCAGGCATTGTTTTGCAAATAAATGTGTCAATTATATAACTCTTAACTATAATAAAACATGAACAAACTTGAGAAAGCTGATGAACATTAAATGAACAATAAATACAACTGCAAAAGACAAAGTTTAAATCAGTCATCTGGACAAATCGTTGTAGGGTTGAAGATGTTTGGTTGCTCATCCAAGCCACTTCTTCAGTTCTGGTCAGATTGCCGGTGGACACTGCCTTATATCTGTCTGAAGGGAGGTGCTAACTATACTGAAACTGTAAATAGCTAGTGTCTCTATAGCTGTTTACAGTTTCAGTGTAGTTTCAGTGTATTGTATTAACCTCAATTCATTTAGTCCTTCATGGTAAATTAAAGCGCAAAAAGGTCAGCATGTTTACTTTTTCAGGGTTAAGTCTTGCTCCATGAGGAGTGAGGATGCTACCACTTGCACTAAAGATTCTTTCTGAGGGAACGCTAGTTGCAGGTATGCACAGAAACCTTCTGGCAATTCTTGAAAGATGAGGCAGCTCTCCTACATGACCACCCCACCACAGCAGGGCGTCCTCTTCAGCCTCAACAGAAGGAAGACACATGTAAATCTTTACTTCTGCCTTCACCTGCACCTGAACAAAGACACAAACCAATATTTTTTGTGTTAATTAGTAATATGCATTTAGTATATTTAACAGTGTGTATTTTAAAACAAACCTGATCTTCTATTGTGCTCTGTTCTTCAGTTCTCTGATGCCTTATTGCTGTGATCTTCTTCAGTAGCCCAGTCAGTCCATGGGTGCTGGCTTTATCAAGTGTAGAGGTGAAAATGGGTCTACTAGTCATTTCAGCTGGAGGTTCTTGTCTCACATTCACAGGAACCAGTCTAAGGGCCTCTTGCACAGTGATGCTGACAGTGTCTTCAAGATTTTCAGAGAAGTTTCCTTTGAAGCGGGGGTCAATAAAACATGCTACGTCCATCATTTTGAGTGCTTTTTCTGAATACCTAGAGTCAGGATCCTCTCTCATTTTCTTCTTCATTTGAGTTATGACTGGAGGGTCATCATTGCTTTGGATCAAGATCTCTGTTTTAATGTGCTCCAGAACAGATTTCAGAGTAGAGGGCGTTACCCTGGTCTCTGTGGAAAGTGCATCAGTGAACTGGCTAAGAGGACCAAGGAGCTCACAGACTTGATCCATAACAGAGATGTCAGTCTCTTTGGGCATCAGGTACCACGCTCCTCGTTCCCCTGCTAATGTTGCGAATCATTCTAGCATCTGAAATGTAGACCCCCACCGGGTAACCACATCGTGAATGAGCAACTTGACTGGTATCTGCAGAGCCGTTTGTTTAACTTTTAGCTCTCTTCTCCTTTTCCAGCTTCTTGAGAACCCCTGAACCAGATGACGACAGGCTCGCACTGCAGATTCAACATGTTTCAGATTCAGAATTTTTGAAACAGCCAAATTCAAATTATGGCCAAAGCACCCAAGCCATGCATCAGGAAAATGTTCAAATGCCTTTTGCATGTTTGAGGCATTATCAGTTGTTATACAAACAAACTTGTCTGTGCTAACCCCCCATTCTTGCAGTATATTTTCAATCATTTCCCGATTATGATCTGCAGTGTGATCTTGAGGGAAAAGTAAAGTTTCCAAACAGTATGATTGCAGTTCTCACTCAGCATTGACAAAATGAATGGAGAAACTAACATGGTTCCCCTCCTCCTCCACTGCTAGGTAGCCTGTGCCAACCTTTCACATACTTCAGCCTTTACATTGGAGTACATTCAAGGGATCTCTGTTCTGGAGAAAAACTGTCTGGTTGGAACTTTGTTTTTTGGGACTGCTTTTTTTTTTTACAAACTCTAGAAAGCCAGGCTTCTCCACTGCTTGAAAAGGCAACATATCCTTGGCTATGAAGTAGGCTAGTGCTTCATTCAGCTCTATTGCCATTTTTGAGGTTGGTGGATAAGTTTTTAAGTCTTTTTATTTAAAGTCTCTGTTATTCTTGTTTGCAGCTGGGCTCCTTTTGCTCCTTTACCCTGAAGAAAAAAGAAGAGGCAAGAATGAGTAAAAAGTTTAATATAATTATGGCACAATATAAATTAAGTTGGTTGGTAATGTGATAATAAATTGGTATAATAAGGATTACTTTTGGATACTAAATTTATTAAAATAGATTGCGTACAACACACTCCTATAACCCCCAAATTAAAATAACATTGACAACATTTATTGTTTTTGTAGTGTCTACGTATAAAAATAAAAAAAAAAATCGTATCATAAGAGGTGTAATATACTTTGCTCTGGTTATTATTTTCCAAATTTATTACAACAACCTATATTTCGGAAACTGTAAATCAAATTGACTATTATTCTCTATTTAGCCACAAAACAATGCCTTGTTGTAACTAGGCTCACAGCAAGTTAGTCCACTATGCGGACCATTTAAAATTGGATAATTTAATATTAAATTAGCCTCCTAGGACCCGAACTCTTGCATGACATGCTTTATTAATTTCTTTGTTATTTGGGCTGATGAGTGTAAAAACGAAGAATTATGTTTTTACATTTTGAGAAAAATGTGTTGTCCACATATGTGGACGCCAGGAGGTTATAGGTATTCAGATTAAGTCATGGTTGTTGTAAAACCATGTGCCGCTGCTAGCAAGCTGTGCTGTTCGCTGTGCAAAATGCTGTTCAGCTAGTGCTAACCTAGCGAAAACAAAGTCGACACAAACTATTATTCATACAAATCCAAACGAACACAAATTACATTCAATAGTTTATTTCAGATGGTATGTTACTTACAATGGATATTTTCAGCTCAAGTCTGGCAAACAAAGCAGGATGGTCGTCTTGCAGATGAGCGTGCAAGTTGCTCGTGTTTGCCCTCGGAGCAGCAACTTTTTTTCGGCAGGCTCTGCAGATGGGTGCCTCATCTTGTTGCTCTTTTGTTTCAAAGCCGTAATAACTCCACACGTCCGACTTTACCTTCTTTAGTGGAAGATATAGATGTGCGCTGTCATCGGGCTCCAGATCCACTGCCTTTCCACTACTAGTCATGAAGGTGACTGACAGTGATGAAATCCATGCTCAATTCAGAATAGGCACAGAAGCTAACAAGTGTCATTGCTAAGACACAGGGCCCCTTGTGGACAGACACCAGAACTAACCAAGCCAAACATTGTACTGCAAACATGAGGCAGTCTGGTGCCGTAAAGGCGACTATAATCGTGCGTGATAATCACAATTATTAAAAAATGCCATGAACAATTAATTGCGGACCTTGTTTATCGTGATTAACGATATTATCGTCCCATCGCTTGTTGGAGTTCACCCCGGTGAATAAGAAGGTCGCATGGAGGAGGACTATCGAACGGTCTTAAAGAAATTCTCGCAAACCATCCAGCGTCTCAGGAGGGGGAAGCAGTGCATCACCAAAACTGTTTACAGGGGGTGGCGGGTGGCGAGCTGCTGACCTTGACTGGGGATGTTGTCAGACGGCGGAAGGAATACTTTGAGGATCTCTTCAATTCCGCCATCACGTCTTCCGAAGAGGAAGTAGAGACTGGGGACCCAGAGGCGGACTCGTCTATCATTCTGGCTGAGGTCACTGAGGTGGATGGCAAGCCTTGCCACCGAGGGTGGATGAGATCCATCCTGAGTACCTTAAATCCTGGATGCTGTGGGGCTGTCTGGGTTGACACGTCTCTGCATCATCACCTGGTAGTCGGGGACAGTACAGCTGGATTGGCAGACCGGGGTGGTGGTCTCTCTGTATAAGAAGGAGGACCAGAGGGTCTGTTCCAACCACAGGGGAATCACACTCCTCTTTGCTAAGGGCTGTCCGGTCCCTGTATGACCGGAGCAGGAGCTGTGTTCGCATTGTCTGCAGTAACTCAGACCTGTTCCCAGTGCATGTTGGACTCCGCGAGGGCTGCCCTTTGTCACCGGTTCTGTTAATTGTATTTATGGACAGAATTTCTAGGCGCAGTCAGGTGCCAGAGAGGGATGATGGCTTCATCAAGCCGGGACCTGCAGCAGGCGCTGGGGTAGTTTGCACACGAGTGTAAAGCAGCTGGGATGAGAATCAGCTCCTCCAAATCCGAGGCCATGTTTCTCAACCGGAAAAAGGTGGCTTGCCCTCTTTAGGTGGGGAGTCTCTGCTTCAAGTGAGGAATTCAAGTATCTTGCGGTCTTGTTCCCAAGTGAGGAAAGGATGGAGTGTGAGATTGACAGGTGGATTGGTGAAGCATCTGCTGTGATGCATTGTAGTAATGAGTGAGTGATGAGCTTTGGGTAATGACCGAAAGGACGAGATTGTGGATACAAGCAGCCGTAATGGGTTTCCTCCGCAGAGTGGCTGGGCGCACCCTTAGAGATAGGGTGAGGAGCTGAGTCATGCGGGAGGAGCTCGGAGTAGAGCCGCTGCTCCTCCACGTCAAGAGGAGCCAGCTGAGGCCTCCTGGACGCCTCCCTGGGGAGGTGTTCCAGGCATGTCCCACCGGGAAGAGGCCCCAGGGTCTGGGGTGAGGGAAGTCTGGGAGTCCATGCTCAGACTACTGCCTCCGCAACCCGGCCCCAGAAGAAAATAGATGGAGGGATCATCTAAACCAAAATACTTTAAACAAGGCTTTGACCTAAATGTGAATATTAGCTGTAAGATTCAGATCTTACAGCTCACATTCACATTTTGTTCAATGTAAATTAGGCTGGAACATTAGCTGTGAGCTTCAGAGGCAGAGTAAATGAGGCTGGAATATTAGTTGTGAGCTTCAGTCCATTGAAGTGTGTGGACCGTGAGGAGCACCACTTGATGACATCACCAGGTGTAACAGTGTTGACCCCTGTGGTCTTCCTCTAGCTTCATCGTGGCAGACCTGCGGCGGCTCTGTGTGGGCTCTGAGCTAGTCTGGGTTGAGGGTTCGACTCCGGTCGCTTGCTGCGTCGTGTGTCCCATGAATGGTACCAGGACCGTGGTGCTACATGACACGTAAGCTCCGCCACCTCTGTCGCCGAGCCCTCCTTCAGGCCTGTTCTCAGCCTTAGCCACCAAATCAGGGTAGAGAAAGGTCACCAGTGCCAATCAGAGCTCACTAAATTTAACAGTTTAATTAAAGGAGATCAGAGCGGGGCTTAATCCACTGTCCAATCACGACCCAGCATCTTTTAATAATTCTGTGATGTAATTTGTCCTGTTTGTCCAAAAATCTTCTGGAGTTCAACTTCCAGATTAAAACAGTAAAACTGCCGTCATTGGGTCAAACCATGTTTCAGAAATGTCAGACTATCAGAGCAATCACCAAAGCTAATGCGCATACGCTAATGATGAATAACACTTACTATCCTAAGCACATCTTTATGAGACCACAGAAACCTTCCGGACGTTTCTCTGGAGGATTTCTCCAAAATCGACCTGCGACAGTTCCACTGGATTCATTTTGAGGTAAAGACCAAGACCAGGACTAAAGTGGGTCTAAACTGGAACTATAACAGGACTAAACCAGGATCATATCAATTTATCATTCAACATATGAAAGCTTGAACAATATATTTTTGGGGTCAGCATTTATCGTGAGTACTTTTCCTTTGCACTACTGGGAAATTGTTGGCTATTTTTTGGCTATACAATAAGATTGAAGCCATAAGAGGTTGAATTAATGCAAACTAAATGCAGTATCTTATTTATTCTGCTATTTATTGTTGCATGATTTTTTTAAATATTTTAAATCTGCTCTTGGATTATTGTGTCATAAATTAATTTCACTATTATCGTTTATCATCTATATTTACTTAAACTATATTCCTGCTTTCAAAATTTTTTATTGTAACAGGCCTAGACAAGGACTAAACCAGGTCTAAACCGGGACTAAACCAGCATTAAAAGGACTAAACCAGGACAAAGCCAGGTCTAATCCAGGACTAAATTAGGTTTAAACCAGCACTAATCCATGTCTAATCCAGGACTAAATCAGGTCTAAAAGCAAGTCTGTCTATACCAGGACATGACAAGGACTATAACAGGACTAAACCAGGGCTATTCCAGGTCTAAACCAGGTCTAAACTAGGCCTAACCCAAGATTAGACCAGGACTAAACTAGGACTAAACCAGTGGTTTAAACATTTCTGGACATGAGGAAGTTGTCTTTGTATTTGTTTCAGGGCAGAAATGCCTCTGAACAGGCCCGGATGATTCAGCATGTGGCGCTGTGGAATGCCTCTGTGCCTGAGGAGGATCATATCACCGTCTCTGTGGAGATCGAGAAAACCAGAGAGGAGCTTTACGTGCTCTTCAACATGGCCGACGTGGTGTGTGTCCTCTAAAGTTTTATCACTTTTTGTCCCTGTCATAGACTGTACCTGTACAATATGGCTGACGTAGTGCATGCACGGATCTATTATAAAATCTGGGTAGGATATTTTTAGCATGCTAGTTGTTGTTAGCTTTACCATCTCTCTAGTCTCTGAAAGTTGTGAAAAGCGCTTATGAACTCATCGCGGTGAATAACAAACCGTTTAAAATGATCTAGTTCCGTTTTTCACCGTTCATAGCTTTTTCTCACAATTTCAAAATGATTTGACCTTTTTTATCTGATTGTGGATTTGACAGAGCTCCAAACCTCCTCGTCCGCTGCAGCCCCTCTTTTCTGGGTCAGATTTTTCCACATTTATCGATGTTTGAGTCTCACACTCTGACTGGCCTTTGAGCGCATACCTGTTGATTTCCTGCAGACTCTGAGCTGGAGTCTGCAGCCAATCAGAGCATGAGCTGGAGTCTGGCTGCAGACTCCAGCTTATGCTCTGATTGGCTGCAGGCTTCTACCTGTGCTCTACCTGTCTGATTGACTGTTTCTGTTTCAGGTGTTTGTGAGTAAAGATGTGGCTCAAAGTCTGGGGTTTGAGTCTGCGAGATCTGCAGTGACCGGACTGTATCCCCGAGTGAGACCAGGGTATGACCAGGACTAGACCAGGACTGGAATCAGACCATAGACCGTGATAAACTTGGGACATCCTAACTTGGGACTGTCTAACCACAGCAACTAATTTGTCTTGTGTGTCGTTTATCATTCACAACAAAATGTCACTTCTTTTACCTGAGATAAATAAGAGTTTTGTGTTTCTGTTGATTCTGCAGAAATCTGCTGTTTCTTAGTCCTCTAGGTTGCAAATGACGAAGTTTAAATCTGTCAACTGGACAAATTGTTTCGCTGCTCATCCAAGCTGATTCTTCAGTTCTGGTCAGATTGCTGGTGGCCACTGCCTTATATCTATCTGAAGGGAGGGGCTAACTACACTGAAACTGTAAATAGCTATTGTCTATCTGTTCAGTGTGGACCTTCAGAAGAAGCGGCTTGGATGAGCAGCAAAACGTCTTCACTCCTACAACAATTTGTCCAGTTGACAGATTTAAACTTCATCATTCGCTATGAATCAGAACTGGACAACTGAGGGTTTACACAGATAGTCCTCTAGGTTGTTTGTTTTGACACAAACAGAGCATGTGTCCCTCTGATTGGTTAATTCGCCTGTCAATCACGCCCTCTGGAATCAGGGAGACTCAACTCCAGACCCACTCATCTTTGTAAAGTTTTGTCAAAGCATGTGGTTCTAACTGGTTTTGTTGGTCAGGTGACTGTGTCTGTTTCAGTAGGTTGCTCGTGTCAGCCATGTGTCAGAGCATGTAGGCCATGTGATCTGTGCTGTTTCTGCAGTGACGACTTTTTTGTTTGTTTGTGGTTTGCGTAGCTGCACCCTCATCTGTGCCTGGGCGGAGCTTGGTGCTGATGCAAACAAAGATGGCGTCCTGTTCCACTCACCAGCGTTTCCTCCAGAGAAACTCATTGACACATTAGGAGCCGGAGACACGTTCAATGCTGCGGTCATCCACACACTTAGCACAGGTACAAGTACAACTACTACTACTAGTGCAAATATTATTACTGTTATAAAGTTAACATCCACACGCTTGGCAAAGGTACAAGAGCTAACACTATTCCAAGTTCTGCACTTTTCTGGACTGAGATGTCTGATGTTTTTCCTGGGATCTGCTGTAGCCACTCCTCCAGTTTGAGGGTTACTGCCCCAAGTGCTTCGATAACCATGGGCACCACTGATGCCTTCACCTTTCAGGCCTTCTCCAGAATCCGGCCTTCTTTGAGCCCCCTGGTATTTCTCTAGTTTCTCATGTTCCTTTTTCCTGATGTTCCCATCACTTGGTACTGCGATGTCCACCACAATGGCTTTGCTCTGTTGTTTATTCACCACCACAATGTCCAGTTGGTTCACAATCACCATTCTGTCAGTCTGTAACTGGAAGTCCCACAGAATCTTGGCTCAATCCTTCTCCACTACCTCTGCTGGTGTTTCCCACCTTGACCTTGGGGTTTCCAGTCCATACTCTGCACAGATGTTTCTGTACACTATGCTCGCCACTTAGTTATGCCGCTCCATGTATTCTTTCCCTGCCAGCATCTTACACCCTGCAGTTATGTGCTGGATTGTCTCTCCTCTTTGTGCAGCCTACACCTTGGGTCTTGTCTGGTGTGGTAGATCTGGGCCTCTATCACTCTAGTGCTCAAGTCCTGCTCCTGTGCAAACAGGATGGGTGCTCTGTGAGAGCTCTGAGTGAGACCCCTTCTGTGTGTACTACCCTCCCTCTCTTTGTCACCATCCGGCTACACTTCTCAAGCCCGAATGACATACCAATGACTCTGCTGTAGATCCTGGTGGTGTGGATCAGTGAGTCAATGTCTCACTCATTCTTGGTGTACAGCTTGATGTCATCCTTGTAGAGGAGGTGACTGATGGTGGCCCCATTCCTGAGTCGGTATCCATAGCCAGTGTTGTTGATGATTTGGCTGAGGGGGTTCAGACCTAACAGCAGCGTGGACAGTGCATCTCCTTGATATATGCCCCATCTGATGGTCACTTGTGCAAATGGCTTGTCATTGGCCTCAAGGGTGGTTTTCCACAACCTAATCGAGTTTGCAATGAATGCTCTTAGAGTCCTGTTGATGTTGTACAGCTCCAGGCATTCAGTGATCGGTGTGTGGTATAGATATCTATAATTTATATATGTGTATATAATATTAATAAATATATATACACCAGAATTCTTTTGTGTGGTTTATTGGTCATTAAGTGGCTTCTTCTGCTTATGTGCGGGGCTGAGTCGCGGAGGCAGCAGTCTAAGCAGGGACTGTGAGACTTCCCTCACACCGGACACGTCCTCCAGCTCCTCTGGTGGCACCCCAAAGCGTTCCCAGGCCAGCTGAGAGACATTGTCTCTCCAGCATGTCCTGGGTCTTCCTTGGGGCCTGCTCCCGGTGGGACATTCCCGCAACACCTCCCTAGGGAGACGTCCAAGAGGCATCCTGAAAAGATCTCTGAGCCACCTCAACTGGTTTCTCTTGACGTGTAGGAGCAGCGACTCTACTCCGAGCTCCTCCTGTGTGACAGAGCTCCTCACCCTATCCCTAAGGGTGCACCCGGCCACCCTACGGAGAAAACCAATTTCCACTTGTATCCGCAATCTTGTCCTTTCGGTCATTACCCAGAGCTCATGACCATAGGTGAGGGTAGGAACGTATATTGACTGGTAAATTGAGCGGTTTGCCTTCCAGCTCAGCTCCTTCTTTACCACAACGGACCAATACAGCAACCGCATCACAGCAGGTGCTACATGGATCCGCCTGTCAGTCTCACGTTCCATCCTTCCCTCACTCGTGAACAAGACCCCGAGATACTTCAACTCTTCCACTTGAGGCAGAGACCTCCCCACCCACCCAGAGAGGGCAAGCCACCTTTTTCTGATCGAGAATCATGGTCTCTAATTTGAAGGAGCTAATTCCTATCCAAGCTGCTTCACACTCTGCAAACCACCCCAGTGCCTGCTGCAGGTTCTGTCTCGATGAAGCCATCAGGACAACATCATCTGAAAACAGCAGAGATGAGATCCTGTGGTTCCCAAACCAAACCCGCTCCGGCCCCTGGCTGCGCCTAAAAATTCTGTCCATTAATATAATGCACAGAACCGGTGACAAAGGGCAGCCCTGGTGGAGTCCAACATGCACCGGGAACAGGTCTGACTTCATGTCGGAAATGCGAAACACAGCTCCTGCTCCAGTCATACAGGGACCCACAACATCCAGAGACTTGAGGTACTCGGGACGGACCTCATCCACCACCGGAGCCTTGCCACCAAGGAGCTTGCCACCGAGGAGCTTGCCAAGCACCTCGGTGACTTCAGCCAGGGTGATGGACAAGTCCGCCTCTAGGTCCCTAGCCTCTGCTTCCTCCTCAGAGGACGTGACGATGGGATTGCGCAGATCGTCAAAGTATTCCTTCTACCGCCCGACAACATCCCCAGTTGAGGTGGACAGCTGCTCACTGTTGATGTAGCACTGCTTCCTCCTCCTGAGGCGTCGGACGGTTTGCCAGAATCTCCTTGAGGTCGTCCAATAGTCCTGCTTCATGGCCTCCCCGAACTCCTCCCAACCTTGAGTTTTCGCCTCTGAGACCGCACGAGCCGCGGCATGCTTGACCCGGCGGGACTCATCAGCTGCCTCAGGGGTCCCACAAGCTAACAAGACTCAATAGGACTCCTTCTTCAGCCTGACGGCATCCCTTACTTCCAGTGTCCACAACCGATTTCGGGGGTTGCTGCCGCGACAAGCACCTTACGGACCACAGCTATGAGCAGCCACATCAACAATAGAGGTGGAGAACATGGCCCACTCGGAGTCCATGTCCCCAGCCTCCTCCGAGATCAGAGAGAAGCTCTCCTGGAGGTGTGTGTTGAAGACCCCTCTGATAGAGGGCTCTGCAAGACGTTCTCAGCAGACCCTCACGATACACTTCAGGCCTGTCAGGTCTGGCTTCCTCCTCTGCCAGCGGATCCAACTCACGACCAGACCATGATTGGTTGACAGCTCTACCCCACTCTTCACCCAAGTGCCCAAGGCACGTGGCCGGAGATCAGATGACATGACAACAAAGTCGATCATCGACCTCCAACCTAGGGTGTCCTGGTGCCACATACACTGATTGAGGCCCTTGTGCTTGAACATGGCTTTCGTCATGGACAAACTGTGACTAGCACGGACGCCCATTAACAAAACACTGCTCGGGTTCAGATCAGGGAGGCTGTTCTTCCCAATTACATCCCTCCAGGTGTCACTGTCGGTACCTACATGGGCATTGAAGTCCCCCAGGAGAACAACGGAGTCCCCGGTTGGTGCACTGTCTAGTACCCCTCCCAGGGACTCCAAGAAGGCCGGCTACTCTGCACTGCTATTTGGCCCAGAGGCTGACACAACAGTGAGAGACCTGACCCGGAGGCGCAGGGACGCGACCCACTAGTTCACCGGGGTGAACTCCAACATGTGGCAGCTGAGCTGTGGGGCATTGAGCAAGCCCACACCCGATCACCACCACTTCCCACGGGCACCGCCAGAGAAATGGAGAGTCCAGTCCCTCTCGAGGAGTTGGGTTTCAGAGTCCAAGCTGTGTGTGGAGGTGAGGCCGATTATATCTAGCCAGTAAGGATGAACTTCCTGCACAAGCGCATTGGCTGAAGAATCTTAGTTGAAGATATTGCCTGGGCTTTTTGTGCAGTCTGTAGCTAGTCTCGTTTGGTTCACTCTGTGTTGGGGTCAGAGGCGATGACTGGACCATCCAGAAGGGTGGCATCTTCAGAGCACCCAGACATCTTTTGAGGATAGGGATGGAACGGTTAGTCAGTGAGTTTTGGATGTCACTGACTTTTTATCACAGTGGTCTTAGGAGGTTGTTCCCTACAAGATTTATAGGTGTGTCTTAGATAGAGTAAGTTAATTTTAGTTTGAACAAGAGTTTTAAATCAAGTATTATTTCGCTAACTTTGATTCTAGCATAAGTAACAACTGTAATCATAATACAATGACATAACGACAATAATCAATTACATGATTCAATGTTTCCATCAATAAGGCATAAGATGTAAGACATTTCCACAATGCAGTTCAGCACTGTGAATAACTGTGCATGATTGTTATATTTAAATCAGATTTACATATGATACATGAAACCAGAGGGTGAGGAGTTACAGACCAGATGCTAATCAGTCCTTTACAGCAGGAGCAGCAGCAGGAGGAGCAGGAGTTATTTAGAAAGTTAGGTTTCCTGATTTTGCTTTCCGGAGGTTCTGTCTTTTGTTTGGTGCTATGGGCTGGATGATTAATACTGTGATAAAACCGCACCATCATTTTTACTACTGCTGCTTTTGATACTACAAGCCCCTTGTGTCTTTATAGGAGGTGGGCTGCAAGAGGCGCTCTTGTTCGGCTGTTGTGTTGCAGGAGCAAAATGCGGTTTCCAAGGATATGAAGAGATTGCGCAAAAGTTTGGACCAAAATCAGATCAGACCTGAGACCGGGGTTAGTCCTGAGACCGGGGTTAGTCCTGAGACCGGGGTTAGTCCTGAGACCGGGGTTAGTCCTGAGACCGGGGTTGGACCAGAGGCCAGGGTTGGACCAGAGGCCAGGGTTGGACCAGAGACCAGGGTTGGACCAGAGACCAGGGTTGGACCAGACTCGGACTAGACCAGAGACCAATTAGTGAAAGTTTATTTAGAATTGCACTTTAAATTGATCAAACCCTGAAGTCCTGTGTAAAAGCTGCTAACCTGTACTTTATCCTCTACTAAACATGTTCTGATTCATGGAATGACTTATTGTAATCATAAACCCTCAGCAGTTTGAAACAGACTTTCTTTCATTGATCATTCTATAATCTGTATCATTGTTTGCTAAAATGTTCATTAAACCGATTTGCAAATAAATGGGTCAAATCTGTTTGTGTCATTTTCAGAGGCTCATTAGTTAATCGTTGTAAATTTGCCTGATCAAGGCAGTGAATACTTATGTATTCTTGGTAAAATGCTAAAACAAGAACAGAGGGCACATGTCTGTGGAAGACATGAACACAATCTAGTCGAGTCAAATGTATTTGTATAGCACATTTAAAAACAACCACAGCTGAACAAAGTGCTTAACATACAACAGTAAAGCCCAATACACATTACACAAGAAACATTAAAACAATATTAAGAAAAAAACAAGATTAAGAAAAATTTGCTTCAAATAATAATTTGATTATAATGAAATTGAAGGGTGCTGCAGCTTAGTTGGTGGTAAATGTTGCAAATAGGTTTGTCTTTAGCAGATTTTTAAAGGATTAAATTAGGAAGGCTGTTCCAAAGTTTGGGAGGTGCCACAGAGAAGGCCCTGTCTCCTCTGGCACTCAGTCTGGAGCAAGGACAGAGAGAAGGCCCTGTCTCCTCTGGTGCTCAGTCTAGAGCAGGGACAGAGAGGAGCAGCTGGTCCGCAGACCTCAGACCTTGACTGGGCATGTGGACCTGTAGGAGCTCTGCCTAAATTAAAGTGGGGCTAGGTCCAAAATTTGACAGGTAGCGAATGGAGGGGTGGTCAGCACTGGGGTAATATGTTTCCACTTTTGGTCCCCTTTAAGAGGTGGGCTGCTGCCTTTTGCACCCCCTGAAGGCGACGGAGAGAAGTCTGGTCCAGGCCATGGTAGAGCGAGTTACAATAGTCCAGCCTGAGATGTTCTACACATTCTAGAATCTAAAAAACACCTATATTTAATCTTTAGCCAGTCATTTTTACCTCTTAAATAACTTTATGGCAATAGCCTACAAATAGCACAACAACAAAGTCTAACAAAGTCTAATTTTGTTACGCCAATATAGTCCTCGAGGTAATTTTTTGGCTATGGGGGATAATGTTAGACTACAGGGACCACCATAGTGTCCAATTTTAATGGGAAGCACTGACTCCATGCCTGTGTCACATCATTGACTGTGTGTGTGTGTGTGTATATACGCGCGCACGTGCATATGAGAGTCCACCTGGGATCTATAATATAAGAACTTATTATAGGCCAACTTGCCAATTTCCATGGAGTCTACAGTGTTATCTGTTATCATCCAATCTCTACAGTGCATCTGTTGTAATATAGTCATTTTACAATGGTTGTTTAAATGCTGTACGCTGTTGTTATTATTCAATAAAGTAAAAGTCCAAACTTGGACCTGTATCATGTAAAGGCCGGTCTAAACCATAGGTTGTTTATATAGGCCTATAAACAGTGGTCTAAACCTCTAACTGATCATGTTAATAACATAATTTGGCTCTTGGTGTGAATTCTCACTCAGGTGTATCCTATGGCATATACCATTTTACCACTGACCTGACCCAATAGATCTTAATTTGGAAATATCCCATGCTTTATTTGCAATTGTTCCAAAATGTAATTTATAAAAACGCATTTGCATCTAAAAGGGACATGTTAAAACAATAAAACAACACCAGAAGTTGTTAGCTCACTGGTTTAATGGCAGAATGTGGAGTTAGCCTGAAAGTCATTCTCACTTTATACAGGCGCTTATGCCTTTTTATATTGTTTTGTTAACCTTTCAATAGTGTCCTTTTTTTGCACAGCCAGTTAGTTTGTGTGAATAGTTTATAAGACAGAGGTTTATGTTGTAATAGTTTCTAAAATGGAGGAATGTCTTCTCCCGGAGCAGTTTCTCGCTGCTGCGGCCGTTGCCATGGTAACCAGAGCTCCCGCCGCGGAGGGTCGCGCGCCGCAGAGACGGAGAAGGTGACTCAAGATGGAGGACCCGGGGGTCGCTGCGTCTGCTGCTCCTCTTTCTGCTCCTCCGCTGTCTGCTGCTCCTCTCTCTCCTCCTCCGCTCTCTCCTCTCTCTGTTCCTCCTGCTGCAGCTCCTCCTTCCCCTCGTCTGTATTTGTCCGCTCCTCCTGTGTGTCCTCCGGGACCGTGAGACCTGTGTGTCCCTGTGTCTCCGCTGTCTCCTCCGTTACAGCCGTGTGTCCTCCCCCTGCTCCTCCGCTGTCTCCTCCGAGCTCCGCGTCTGTCAGCGGACCCTCGGGCCGCAGTGAGCCGGGAAGGTGCTCCGAGCCCGTCTCTAAGCTCGAGCAAACACACGAGCGGCCATTGACAACCTGCAGCTCCGAACAGGTGAGTCACTCAACCACACACAGGACCTGGCTTAGTCCTGCTTTAGTCTTGGTGTTTTAGTCTTGGTTTAGCCCTGCTTTAATCCTGCTTTAGTCCTGGTTTAGTCCTGGTTTAGTCCTGGTTTAGTCATTGTTTAGTTCTGCCTTAGTCTTGGTTTAGTCCTGCTTTAATTCTGGTTTAGTCCTAATTTAGTCTTTGTTTAGTATTGGTTTAATCCTATTTTAGTCCTGCTTTAGTCCTGGTTTTGTCCAGTTTAGTTGTGGTTTAGCTGCGGCTTCATCCTGGTTCAATCCTGGTTTCGTCCTATTTTAGTCCTGCTTTAGTCTTGGTTTAGTCTAGTCCTGGTTTAGTCCTGGTTTAGTCCTGCTTTAGTCTTGGTTTAGTCCTGCTTTAGTCCTGCTTTGGTCCTGTTCGCTCTGCGGTTAACCCCCTTTGTCCTGCATAGGTCCAGGTCTGGTCCTGATTGATCTGGTAGAATCCGTTAATACACGTTTCTCTTTTATAGTTTCGTCTGTGAGGCTGCCTGCGCTGCTTTGAGGCAGGAGGTTATTTTTATATCAGCTCCAAATGAATCATTCAAAGCTCAGGAGGCTCAAAGCTCATGGCTCTTGTCCTTTATAGATTTGACACGGGTGATTTTACACTGACCGAGTAAAGCTGTGACCCTGCGACTACACACGACCCAAGCGAACCTCAGCTCACCTGTGCAGGTACAACACATACTGCGTTAAACGTGGTGCACTTATCTGCCATTGAAACAGCTTTTTATGAACACAATGAATAGTGTTTTTTTTTTTTTTTTCTAAATTTTGTTTAGAACATGTGACTAACTAGACGAATAGGTTACATCAAACTGCATCCTTGGTCATTGCTTATTCAACCAGATTATAGGAGTTCAACATTTACTTTAAAACATACAAAAGGACATGCAGTTTAACTGCTCTAAAGGCTCACAACAGAACTGCTTAGGGTGTATTCATGCCTACGGGTTTTAGTCCGATTAAGACGGTCCCCTGAAGGTCCGGGCAGTATTTCAGGTGTGAATAAAGACAAGCGAACCAAACAAACGGACCGAGAGCCGCCTGAAAGGGTGGGTCTTGGTCCGCTTCCAAACAGACTCTGGTGCGGTTATGGTCTGAATACAAGTGGTCTCGTTTTGAAGCAAACACAGAAAGCATGCGCCTTTTACGGCTTGATAAGCCATCTCAGGGCGGAGAGACGCACCGGAACACAGGGTGAGTCTCTCTGAAGGGCTTACGGTTAAAAGGCCCGCTCACCAGCAGCCATGAAGCGTGTGGGCTCTTCACGTGTGAGCGCACACTGGTGAAAATTACGTGACTCTCTCTTTCATACCGTTATGAATATGGAGCAAGAGCAGACGCACAACCCAAACTCCTGATACCGCCTCCTGGTCCTGAAGCTGACCGCTGTTTAGTCCATTTTAATCCATGTGTCCAGGATGAGAACCATTATTCCGGAAAAAAGTTTGAAGAACTTCATAAGGATTATTCAGCCGTATGCGCGTAACACTCGCCAAATGTCTGTAACGCCCAGTGCGCTCATGGTCTGTGGTTTTCTGGTGGCTCAGAAACTTGCCGACCTACCACAAGCTGATGTGTTCAGTCTGAACTTCGGTTTGGACGTAGCTTATACTTAAACGCTCACGCATTGACAAACTGAATGCCATTAACTGCGTCCAGACGTTTGTCTGTTTGATCAATAAAAACAAACAATGGGATGCTTTTACTGACATTTGTCAGAACTTTGTCTAATGGAGGCTGCAATGCGTCTGATTTGCCGAATGTGCGGTGAGAAAATGATCCGAACCAACTGAAAAAAGTCCGCATTCGATTCGGATCAAACAAGCGGACTTCGGAACCCTTTTCGTGTGAATACACCAGTCTTCGTTAAACCACAAGGGTAAATTCAGGTAAAGTGGGACATCAGGTAAACTGGGACGATTAAACAGAGTCACCCATCAATTATGTTCTTAGGTAGTTTTCACACATGTTAGTGCGCTATGTGGAGCGATCCCAGTGTTCTGTTCACATAGAGCGCGCATCATTCATCCCAAAGACGTGAGCCACGCGACAGCCCATCAACTGATCACCGAATTTAACGCTCATCAAGCGGACAGAGGCCCTTACAAGCGCACTAGCAGCGGTGGTCTTTTCTTTTATCTAAATGCACTGTGAGGACTGTACACCCTGGTGGCGGAGGAGAAAAGGCACATAGACAGACCCAGGGCTCACCTGTGCATACAGACGCAGGAGCAGACTGTCGATGATATTAAGTTGATCCAAATTCCCTCGTCAAACGAACATGTAAAACAGCAGCTCTTCAGTGCTCATTCAAAAAAATGGGCACTGAAGATGGGCACTGAACGAAATCTGAGCGCTTTTTTGCTCAGTTCCAGGCGTCTTGCTGTCACAGAGGACTGCGTAAGTCCGCCTGGGGTCGGCCGCATCCACACCGCTCCGAGATCTTCTGTTTCAAGCTCTATCGGACTGGCCGTCCAGAATTAAATGTTGTGTTTACAACGGCCCAAACGCACATCTCTCGGAGCGAATGCTCTTTTATGTTGACCTAACTAGTGGCTGTGTGAAAACGACCTGTGAGCACCACAGTTAGTGTGGCTCACTGTTAAAGTAAGCCATGTTTACACACGTGCATGAAATGACAATAACATGTCATATTGTGGGCTTACATGTTTAGATTTAACTGAATGAGTTTACACACAGATTTCAAAGATACATTTTTGTCAAATTCTGGTCATTCAGGTAAAGTGGCACACCAATATTCAGGTAATGTGGGACACTCATAAGTGGTATTTTTGAATGTAGTTTCACCTAAATACTACTGAATATATATTATGTAGATAAGATAATGTCAGGAATGTACATCTAAAGTCAGAAAGACTCAAAGAGGAATAGAGCAACACAGAACACTTACAGTAACATGTATTTTACAGGAGTAAATGCATCTTATTGTATGCATTTCATGTAGTCAATGGGACTTTATTTTGTATTTGTCCCACTTTACCTAACTTAGTGTCTGACTTTACCTGAACAGACCATCACCTCAAGGGTAGAGGGGTTTTGAGTGACCCTAACCATAACTCTAACTCTAAAATATTTTTAAAAATTGACATCAAGACCTAAAACAAATTGAAAACACCCAAAAATCCAAGTAGAACACATTTTTTTGATGTTTCCTGGCGCTATTACCAAAATGTGTCCTACTTTACCTGAATTCACCCTACTTGTGCAAAGTTTATATATGAAACACACCATTTTAATCATCAGAACATACAGTTGAAACCAGCAATTTACATACAATATAAAAAGGCACATGTGTTTTTTGTTGTTTTTTTTTCTCACGGTCTGAAATGAAATCATACTAAAATGTTCCCGCTTTAGGTCAATTAGGATTACCTACTTGCCTGGCTAAATACCAGAATAATGAGTGAATGAATGAATAATACAAACTTGGCTCAGTTACACTAGCTCTGTCAGGAGGAATGGGCCAAAATTTCTGCCAACTATTTTGAGAAGCTTGTGGAAGGATATCCAAAAAGTCTGACCCAAGTCATACAATTTAAAATAATGAAATAATGAAATGTATGTAGACTTCTGACTTTGAAGAAAGTAAAGAAAAACAGTTTTTTAAAAATCCTTTTCTCATTATTCTGGTATTTAGTGAATAGAAATCATTTTGGTAATCCGAATTGACTTTAAACAGAAAAAGTTTTGTTTGATTTCATGTGTGTAAACTTCTGGTTTAAATTATATGTCATATGTGAATATATGAAATGTATTACATAAACAGGTTTCTTTCCTCTAAACAAGCAACAAAATTCTAGCACTGTCACAAAATAATTTGGTAAATATATTTTAAAAAATTCTTGGCAATATATCAATACAGCTGCCCACAATATTGATACTGTATCATCAAATGTAGTCTCAGTCCTACTGCGGAATATTTTATAACATTAGAACAGGGTTAAAGCCACACTGTGGGACATGTCATCACATTAGAACAGAGTTAAAACCCCACAACAGAATATTTCATTACATTAGAGCAGAGTTACAGAGGAGAGACAGAAAATGCTAGATTATCATTTGTAAAATTGTTTTTACATTAATATTTATTTATTTAAATTCAGGTGAGTACTGCCCACTGTGACCTGACCTCAGCCAATAGGATGAGAGAAGCCGAGGAGGCAGACGGCCAGGTGAGACAGGAGCAGGTGAGACTGGGGCAGGTGAGACGGGGGCAGGTGAGATGGGGGCAGGTGAGACGGGGGCAGGAGAGAAAGGAGCATGAGAAACAGGTGAGATGGGAGCAGGTGAGACGGGGGAAAAGTGAGATGGGAGTCGGTGAGACAGAGAGGTGATACAGGGGCCTTTTTAATGTAACTGTTTTAAACATTATCCCGTCTTCTGTGGCTGTAGTCACACGTTTCTTATCTTATATATATATAGAGAGAGAGAGAGAGGTCAGAGGGGACAGAGAGGTCAGAAAGAACAGAGGGGTCAAATGGTCAGTGGGGACAAAGTGGACAGAAAGTCTGGCTCAGAGGGGCGTGTCTAACCCCAGGTGTTCAGAGGGGTGTGTCTGTTCAGAGGAGCATGTCTAACTCCAGGTGCTCACAGGTGGCAGTGCTAAGTGCGGAGCCTCTGGAGCTTGACTGTAAAATCTGCTACAGTCGCTATGACGCTACCGGCAGGAGACCCAAGGTACTGCAGTGTCAGCACCGTGTGTGCGCCACCTGTATGCATCGACTGCTCCTGCAGGCAGGTATTAATACTGCTGTTACTACTACTATTACTACTGCTACTACTGTTGCTACAACTACTACTACTACTATTACTACTGTTACTACTACTACTACTGATACCATTAATACTAGTGCTGCTATTGCTACTATACTACTACTACTACTACTACTACTACTACTACTACTACTACTACTACTACTACTACTATTACTACTACTACTACTACTGATACTACTACTGATACTATTACCAGTACTACCCCTGCTACTACTCATAACTCTACTATACTACTAACACTGCTACTGCTACTGCTACTGCTGTTACTAGTACTCCTACTGATAACTGCTGCTACTATAAATATTAGTACTCCTGCTCTTATGATTCAATTTTAGATATGTACATATCTGACAACACTGTAGTAACACAGTACTCTGTGTAAATTTTGTACTCTGTGTACTTTTAGGGGATGTGTTGCTGGTGGTTACGTGTCCATTCTGTCGACAGGAAACGCAGATCCGACACAACGAGGTACTTTTACTTCCCTATTACAATTATTGCTGTTATTACTTGTACCAGTACTACTACTTCTATTATTACTACTAAAATATTAATGTAATGCTACTGCAGTACTCCAGCAGATACTGTACAGCAACCCACGCAGTGGGACTAACTTCTGCGTCTCTGCAGCTATGGTTGATGGAGGAGGACACGCACATCCTCTCAGTTCTCATCAGAGACCAGTTTCAGAGGAAGACCCGGATCCCGACCCGACTTTCGGCCAGGATCCCAACCCAAACTGAGAGTGGGTCTGAGACTAGGACTGAGAGCGGGTCTGAGACCAGGACTGAGAGTGGGTCTGGAGAGGTCCTACTAAGCCCCACCTCCCTCTCAGGTAAATGTACCTCTGATGAAACCACAGACTGTATAAAGACTGTGGGACTGTGACGTCACCCACAGTGTTCGGCTCCAAATGAAGCTCGTCAAGGCTAATATTTATAGCGGCTAATCTGGAGCCCAGTTCCACATTTGAAAATATGACCACAAGTATAGCAGTCAAAGAGCCAAACAGGAGTGAGGTTGTTGAAGGTATCGTGATTTGCAATATGGTCAGTCAATCCTGTTGCTAATACTATTGGGAGAAACCTCGGTGAAAGAATGTGTCTGATTGGTCTGTCATTAGGGACAAAATAGTGAAATAAAACCCCCAGAATCATGGAGAGCCAACATTTTAAGGTCAGAATGACAAGCCTTACAGCAATAGTTACAGAGAGGAGGGCCAAGTTTTTTTAGGTAGAAAGTGAATTGGAGCCAGAATCAATGGAGCTGAAGCAGTCACTTCCTGTTTGGATCGCCAGGGCTAGTGGGTTAGCTATATCCAGAGATGTACAGGATATGGATCAAATACTCGAGTTCAAGGAGTTTCCATGACTTTGGAGTTGCGTGATGGCTGAAACTTTTACTGAGCATCCGTGTGCTCCACGCACTAGAAACATGTCTCTCGGATCCTGGTCTAGACTCAGTCTAACTCTTGGTCTCTCTGGTCCCGATCCTGGTCTAGACTCGGACTGTCTTCTCATCACTGTCCTGGAAGTTCCTGATGAGTCTAGCTCATCTCTGAGTGTGCTCAGTGCGATCTACCGGCCTCCAGGCTCCGCTCACTCCTACCTGCCCAAGAGCCACACCTGGACGAGTCGCAGTGTGCCACGTTGCCTGCTGGGGGCTCTCTGCATGGTGTGTACTTGGAATAGGCTCTGAGTTTGTGTCTGAGCTCCTGTCACCTCCTCTCTCCTCCTCTCCTCTCTCTCTCAGGTGTATTTCTTCTCCCTCCATCTCAGCATGTACCTTCTGATGACCTCTTTCCCCTCTTGCACCTCCTCTTCTCTCTCCTCTCCCCCTGTCCATGTCTCCATGACAACAGAGAACGTCATCAGGAACGCGTAACACTGAGGAGAGAAGCACTGTCCCGTTTGGCCTGTGAGCGCCGTCTCTATAACAACAAGGCCACTCCTGTAGCCTCCTCTCTCCTCTCCTGTCTTCTCTCTCAGAGCTTCTTCTCCCTCCATCTCTGCATGTACCGCCTGATGACCTCTTTCCTCTTCTTGCTCCTCTCTCTCCTCTCCCCCTCTCCTTTCTCAGATATACAGTATATCTCCCGATGATGCTCTCTTTCCTTCTCTCCTCTGACCTCACAGCTGTGGGCACTCTGAACTTCTCACATTTAAACCATCCTCCCTCTCGACATATACCTCCAGATGACCTCTCTTTCTACTCCTCATGCTCTCCTCTCTACTCTCTCCTCCTCTCTCCTCTCAAGTGTACTTCTCCATCCTGCCTCTGAGCATATAGCTCCTGATGACCTCTCTCCTCATCTCCTCTCTTAGGAGTACTTCTCCCTCCCATTGGGCATATATCTCTCCTGATGACCTCTTTTTACTCTCTCCTTCTGTCTCGCCCCTCCGCTCCTCTCTCAGGTGTATTTCTCCTCCCTCCCATTGGGCATATATCTGCTGATGATCTTTCTCTCCTCTCACTCTCTCCTCCCTCTCCGCTCTCCTCCTCTTCTCCTCCTCTCTTCCTCTCTTCCTCTCCTCCTCTCTCAGGTGTACTTCTCCTCCCTGCCTCTGGGAATATACCTCCTGATGACTGCTCGGCTGTGGTTGGGTGTGGCCTTGGTGAGTCTTGTTCCTCTGACTCTTCTTGCTCTGGTGGTGTACGGCTTCTGTCAGTGTCTGATTCAGGAGGCGGTGGATGCCGCGCACAGACTCCAAACTGGCCACCAAAACACGGCGTCTCCATGACAGCAACATGTCCACTGCAACATACAGTCTCCATGACAACAGAGAGGCAGGAAAACCAACATCAGCAACACATAACACTGAGGAGAGAAGCACTGTCCTGTTTGACCTGTCTCCATGACAACAACATGGCCGTAGCATGCCGTCTCCATGACAACAACAAGGCTGCCACCTCACGCCGTCTCCATGACAACAACATGGCCGCTGCTGTTGCACGCCGTGTCCATGACAACAGAGGAAACCAAACTTTGACCCTGAGGTCAGCTGTGAGCACTCTGCACTTTTCACCTTTAAACTGCTTTAAACCTACTGATTTTATTAAAGGGACAAGTCACAGCAGGTTGAGCAAATGTGTAACCAGGAGGTTTGTGGTCAGATCCCAGCTGTACCCAGTTACAGTGTCAGAGGCTTTCCACCTGTGGGACCATTGTCACCCTCCTCCTCTGAGCCAAAATGACTGTGGTGCCAATTGACAGGTATGATCAAAGTGTGAATGTGTTCTCAATGTTTTCACAGCCAATCAGAGAGCTGTCTCATGTGTCTGAACCAATCAAAGAGCTGCCCTGTGTGTTTGAGCCAATCAGAGAGCCTTCCTGTGTCTCTGAGCCAATCAGAGGACAGCCCTGTGCGTTTGAGCCAATCAGAGATCAGCCCTGTGTGTCTGAGCCAATCAGAGAGCAGACCTGTGTGTTTGAGCCAATCAGAGAGCAGCCCTGTGTGTTTGAACCAATCAGAGAGCCGCCCTGTGTGTCTGAGCCAATCAGGGCTGCCTGCTGTGAGGTAATGTGCCACTGGACATTGGTGACATCCAACCTATTGGCCTGGGGCAGTTGTGGAGGGGTGACTATGGTTCCTGCGTTTCACCTGGTGCACCTGTCTGGTCATTTCTCTAAAGAATCAGATACTTTAAACAAGAAATATTTCAGAAATGTTTCATTTTGCCAACACAAAGTTCTGTCAGTGGGAAGAGAAAATGTAAAAGTACAGGCTGATAAAACTACTCTGAGAAGTCTCATTACAGGACTAAAAGTACTGCATCCTATGTTTAGAGCATATAGGTTGGACTACTCATTTTACTAAAACACACATCATTATATTAAACAATCCCCTATTTGGCTTTTTTTTTTTTTTTTTTTTTTTTTTGGTTTATAATTTTACTTTCTGGTTGAAAATCATGACATCACAATAAGGAATTCCATAACAGTTACCTCGCAACCATTTTTTTTTTTTTTACAATGGGCCAAAACACCTCTAATGTAGACAGAGATTATTATTTGACATATAAAAATATTTATTTTAAAAACACCTTTATTTTGTTGAAATCATGTATAAAGTATGAGAAAAATGTGTTTCTTGTATAAATTGTGCTGAATTTTTGAACGGACTTCTCCCAGTGTGCTGTAATCAGTGTGTGTTAGAACTCTACTTCCTGTCATTTTCAATATAATTTTCAACTTCTTGGTTGGTGTAAAACGATATAATAATTTTTATTCTGGTGTAGAGCTCAGGATGGAATGTCAAAAAATTTGTTACCATGGAAATCCACCATGTTTGTGGCAGTAGTGCAAAACTATCATTGGGATATATGACCTAAAATAATATTACAAAGTAAACAAAACTGCAGTGGAACAACCTGATAAACTGCTTTGTCACTCCTGGTAAATACATCTATCACTCTAGAGTAAGAAAACTTTTGAATGAACACTCAGTATTTAGCAGCCTAGAATTGTCATTGCTTTAACATCAGGCTCACCGAACATATTTCATAAGGTGCAATGTCACAATCCCGAGCTCTATCAATACAGGAGTAAAACAGGTTTGATCAAGCCGAGTTTTCTGATCGGTGCAGGGGAATAAAAACCTAATGATATTGAAGAAAATATGGTCATTTCATGTTAATTTCTTTTGTCTGAAGTGTTTTTCTTATTGTGGTATCAAGTCTTCCTGTTATAAGCAACATTTGAGGACTTTAAAAAGATAAATTTTGTTTTAAATGGTTAATCGCTATGGCAACTGTCTTATTTTTCCTCATCATTTTCAAATGTGAATAAAGAGAATATCTGACTCACGGTCAATAACACACCCATCAATCAATATTTCACATCAGGTTTATTTACAAAACTAATACATAAACGACAAACAGAAAGTGACGTCATTCAATGCCCTCCTGCTTGTCTTTGATGGCGACTCGGAATCGCTCCTCGAGAAGTGACAGTTCAGAGATCAGATCCGTGATGGCGTTTGTGAAGGCCTCCTGTAGGTCAAACAACAAATAATGAATAAACAACAAAACACAAACACACAGTTCCCGGGTCCAGTTTCCAGGCCCAACAGGGCTGCACAATATGAGAAAGATATGATATTCGGTAATGTTTTTTTTGTGATAACAATATTGTTGCGATATGTTAAAGCACACATATTGTGTTTGTGTCTGCTATATACCGGTAGTTATAATCTATGACACCCGTGGATCATCATGTTATAATTTGGACATTTTAAATCAGAAAATTGATCTGAAACAACTTACAATACAGTTGAAAGAAACAAGTCCACAAATTTGAGGATTAGAAAACTGAGGTGCTGATTTAACATACTTTTTGGCACAAAAAGTTCAGTTTAATAAAAATATACATTATTTACAAGCACTGTTCCCTCTAAGCTGCGCGCGTGCGCAATTGCGCACTGCTGACACGGTCTCCGCGCACAGAAAATCGAACCGGAATTGAAAATAAAATAAACAATTCATTCTGCGCTATTTTTCAATGTGAGTCAGTGAGTGTGACCGGGGACGAGCTGCTCCAGACAATTATGTGATTCACATACGTATTTGAACAGCTTATCAACGTCAGGCGTCCTCATGGGCCGCTACCAGTGTTTTAGCCGATGTGGCCGATGTGGAGTGAAGACTCGCTAATGATGCTAAGTGTTTAACCCCTTAACGTTCCGACGGCCCGCCCTCGGGCACACTGTTACGCACTATTTTGCAGCAGTTTTGCGTTTTAAACATAACGAATCGGAGAAAACAAAGGAAGTACAAAGGATGTTTGTACAAGTTAAACTGGAGGCATCTCGGACCCGGAGCGGTTCGTGGAACCGAGTGAAGATCTCATGGTGGAGTCAGGAGCAGAGGACCTTATGATCTGATGGACTGGATGCTGTTCCTGATCGGCAAGTGTGGTTTATTCTGCTATTGACTTAATTGTGGGTCAAATGTGTATTATGTGTAATTATTAGCATTTAGCTAATGCCAATCTCCAACCACCAATCATCACACACACACACCACTTGGATGAAGTGTCTTGCCTAAGGACACAATGACAGAAGTTGGTCCGAGCGGGACTAGATCCTTCAACCTCTGTCACAGAATGACTGTCACATGTACAGTGTATTTTTAGTTTGCAGTGTGTGTTTGTTTACATTTTGAAGTGTGTGTTTGTTCACTGTTTGCATTGTGTGGTTTGTAAATATATATTTATTTTGACCCATACCACTTGTTTTGAATATATTTTATATACAAATACACATTATACACATTATATATTGTGTTTTGATATGATATGTAAATGTACAGTAATAGAGCAGCTGGGTGTGCAGATAGAGATTCCTCTCAGTGTGTATTGGTCATTGAATACAGTCACTAGTTTATGAGTTGTAAAAATCAAATGATCATATCATATACTGATCAAGAGTTACTGGACTGTCTCCCAGAGCACAGTAGGACAATCTTACTCAGTGCACAGCAAAAGCTTCACACAATGGCTTATACTCATAATACAAGTCAGAGCTTTATGATAAAAATGTTAAGTGTGTTTTCAACATTGGAGTTTACAGTTGGCTTGGTTTGGTTGGAAGCTCATGTTTTTCCATAGTTAAAATTAAATATTTATACTTCCAATAGCATTAACATACTACACAGTTCATGAGCAAGATTTTTGTCATTTTCATTGTATAAGTGGCTAAAGCACTTAATTAAAAGTCTTATAACAGAAATGTAAATGCGGTAATTTGATTCTTTTAATAAACCATTTAACTTGGATGGATGCGATGCAACATGACCACAGTGCGCACCTTTGATGTTGCTCACAGTGGTCCATGGGACCGCTTAGGGAGTTTGTGTGTCTGCTCAGACTCGTGAAAAATGAGAGGGAACTTTGCTTGACATTCCATCTTCTGAAAGTTATATACTAATAACATTTAAAAAGAAGTGAGTTATATAGCCTAATTATTTTTTTTATTTTTGAAAACAACAGTTTTAAATACAAGATATAAGATGACTGTAGACCACATTTTCTTCAGCAGAATGCAATGACACTTTAATCCTAATATTGGAGCGATGCAACATGACCACAGTGCGCATGTCTGATGTTGCTCACAGTGGTCCATGGGACCCCTCAGGGAGTTTGTGTGTCTGCTCAGACTCGTGAAAAATTAGAGGGAACATTGTTTACAAGTCAAACTGGGTCAAAATGAAAACTGAAAACTGACTAAACCCATAAGAAAACTTGTGATCTGTCTTTTGTCCATTTTACTTTCAAACACAACACACATCTGAACTGGAGAACTTTGTGTTGAGATGCATTTAATTTATTGCGATATCAATAGTTTTGCAATATACTGTGCAGCACTATGGTTTGGTCCTCAGTCTAGTTCTGGCCTTTAGCTCCCAGTCTAGTCCCGTACCTGGGGGCTGTAGTCCGGGGTGGTCTGGACTCGGATCACGATTTTGTGCTCCAGAGGATGAGGGACTTTATACCCAGCAAACAGCACCTGGGGGTCCTTCAGCAGTTGCCTGTGAGATAAAAACCAGGGATAAAGAGACATCTGAGACCATAGTGAGGGATAAATGAGACAGCCAGGCATATTTTTGTCCTCCATATGTACAAATATGCTGCGGTGTGATGTGATGGAGAGGCTCGAACTGAAAATCTAACACTTACAGGACATTATGTGTGGACTCTCACGTGATATGATTCACTTCACAATTCTGACTGGAAAATTCTTCATACACAAATGCAAATGGATGAAATCTTGCCCCTCCTTCTTTGGACTAAAAATGAACTAAAACAGATCTATAACACGATCAAAGTGGTTAAATCAAACTCTACCACAAAACTCTCAGAAGATATCACTTTACTGAACAGATTTGATTAAGTGCTCAAACATCTGTACTGTATGCATGTTATTCTACTTTGATTTTATTTATTCTTTTCCTATTCTCTGCCCCATTTAAATGTTATACATCGCTAGCCTACGTGTTAACTGTTGAATCTTAGTTTTTGTAAAATGTTCAATTCCTTAATTAAAAAATAAACAAAACAGAGGTTAAAGATAAAATGCACCTGACCAGAGCCAGGGACAAAGAGATTAAACACTTACTGTTCTTTTGGGCGTTAGATTCACTGATAATGACCTAATCTCACGAGTTTCAAGTTTCTCACGCTCTTACGACCAGCACACACCTGCCGCGGGGGAGGCGCTCACGTTCTGATGTTGGCCAGCGGGTGGTCGTTCCTCTGTCCCTGGTACTCTCCCCTCTGCTACCTCTGTCAGGGAACAGAGGGGAGAGTACCACTTCTCATGTTCAGTCCAAAGAGGTAACTGCTTTTGTGATTTTGGGCTTTATAAAAGTGAATTGAATCTGTTCCCGGTCCTGTCCCCTCTGTCCCCGGTTAGAGGCACTCACGCTCGGATGATGTTGGACTCTCACTAACACTAGGCTCTCCGGTGTTTACTCCCCTCTCCCCGTGTGTCTATCCCCGGTTGGAGGCACTCACGCTCGGATGATGTTGCCCAGCGTGTGGTCCTCCTTGTTGAGTGTGAAGAGACAAGCGTTGGGGACTTTGGTGTCTTTGCTGATGCTGATTTTCTTTTCTCCTTCGAACAAAAGGAACGACTCAAAAGCTGGAGGCGCGTTCATCTTGGACCAGACAGGAAAAGACGGGCCGCTGTTTCCGGTGCAGATGAAGAGGGCGGGGCTCAGTGGCGCCCCCCTCTGGAGACAGCAGAGACGCTCCGGAGTAAGTTACAACCCCAATGGTTGTAACTTACAGCTAATGTATACAAATGTAAGTAATTCTACCACTATAACATCAATAACATCACACTGTGTTGTGGCACAGACCTAAAATAAAACTTCCGAACCTTAAAGGTGTGGTGGCGGTAATATGGCTCTGTTAAATGCTCCCTGGACACTTCTCCAGATCTCAAGTCCAGTCAAACTTTATTTTGATAGAATCAGAATCAGAATTAGAAGACTTTTATAGCCATCGTCTGTGAACACAGTTCACAAACTAGGAACTTACTGCGGTGATAAAGCACTGCATAAATACAAATACAAATAAGGGCATGCACAAAGTTAAAAAAGATATGCTTAAAAATAAAATAAAGTACTCAGAGGTAGAAAATATATACAACAGCAGCATCAGAACAACAGTGCAAACATGACTTATTAAAGTGACTGGTATTATAAAGTGCCCAGTTTTGTGCAGATATTATTAAGTGTTCATGAGACAAACAGCACATTTAAAAACATCAACAGTTGACAAAAATGCTGACCAAGCCATAAAGAGTCACAAAAGCATTTCAAAAAGGTTCAAACATCAGTCAATAGAAGCAGATCCGGTTAGGATCCTGGTCAGGAGTACCCCTCTGCAGCCTCCTCCTGTGACCCTGAAGGTGTTGTTTGTTTGTTACATCACAGGTCACATGACACCAGAACAAAGTCACATAACCCTGAGGCGAAAGGGAAGACGGAAAAATTGATCCACGGCTGGAACATTCAGACCTGGTTTGTCCTTCTCTGGCACAGAGATGCTACTGCCCTGCTAGGACAGAGAGACGCCATAGAGACACAGAGACAGAGACACCACAGAGAGATGCCACAATCGCCCTGTGCCAGAGAGACGGCACAGAGACACAGAGACGAACTCTGAAGTAATATATGTGTGTGTGTGTATCATATATATATATATATAATTTTTTTTTTTATACATACATATATGTAATAAAAAAAACCCTCTCCTCTGCTCCTCTGACCCTCTCTTTTTTTAATCAGAAGAACATGAGCTCAGGTATGTGCAGGTGAGCCCATCTCCATGGTAACCGCATAAACAGCTAAGAGAGTCACGTGACTTGAATCCTACACCTCTGAGTCACCTGACCGTCTGCTGCGTTCAGACTGGCCAAGAGAGGACTTTGAACCAAAGGAACAGAACTCAAGCCTCTGCTGTTTTTCTCACTCCCTCTGGACTCTCCACAGACCAGGTTTAGTCCAGGTTTACACCAATTTTAGTTCCAGTTTAGACCTGGGTTAGAACAGGTTTAGACCAAGTTTAGTCCAGGTTTAGTCAGAGTTTAGACCAGGGTTAGATGAGGTTTAGTCCAGGTGTAGTCTAGGGTTTGACGAAGTTTTACTGCAGGTTTATTACAGGTTTAGGCTTATTTAATCTTGGTTTAGACCAAGTTTAGTTCAAGTTTAGTCCAGATTTAGTCTAGGTTTAGACCTGGTTTAGACAGGCTGGACAACAGTCTTGTCTCTTTGGGGACATTTTAACCTTGTTAAAATTGAGCTGAGGAACATGGATGTGTCCTGGAGCAGAGCTGAGTGAAGGAGGAAGCCCCACACACAGATAAACACAGGTGAGTCTGTCCTGTATTAATTGAGTAAGTGAATAACTGTGGAACATTTCCTCACATTAGAACAGGGTAAAGCCCCACTGCGGGACATTTCATTGCATTATAACAGGGTTAAAGACCCACTGTGGGACATTTATGATGCAAATTCAGCTCTGACTCAAATTGGGCAATAGACTCCGGTCTCTTGCTCTGGTCTCAGGTCTGGTCTCTGGTCTCAGGTTCTGGTCTACACACGGTCCCTGGATGGAACGTTCCATAATCCGCCTGGTGCATTACCGCAGACAGATTTTCTGCTTCTCAGTCCCAGATATCTGCCCGTGCTGCGGAGAGGAGCTGAAGGGGGCACGGCTTACAGACGCACCTATCACCCTGCCCCACCCACTCAGCCATGCCCACAAGAGTAGGTGCAGCCTGGTCATTGCACCTGCCGAGAGCAACCTCAACAGGTGAGGGACAAACCAGGGTTAGACCTGGTTTAGACCTGGTTTAGACCACTTCTGTTGACACTCATTAGCATTTGCTACTTGCCGCCTCACTCAAATTTAATCCACCCCTTCTGAAAAACATGCAGATGTTATTGAAATTTTTAAATTCTTCAGGACTGGATCTCAGTCTTCACAGAAACAAATGTAGACCAAATAGGTGCGAGCCTCCAGTTGGTCAGGTCTAGGCTCAGCAACAGTCTGTGCTCAAAGAATGAGGTGAGCTGACTACTTGAATATACTGAATGACGAGGTAATTCCATCAGTGGATTTTTTTCTTCCCTGATGGCATGGGCTCAAATTGTGAAAGAGTGGGTCCAGGAGCATGAGACATAATTTATGCAAAATTAAGGCAACACCGGATGGAAATAAATCTTGTGACATTGCAGAAGCTTATTGAAACAATGCCACAGCAAATGTGTGCTGTAATCAAAGCTAAAAGCAGTCCAACCAAATATTAGTGTGTGACCTTTTTTTTGGTGGCAATTTTTTTTTAATTTTGGCCAGTGTATTTTGATGATGTAAATGGGGATAATCACAACATGAAAAATATACACTCACTTGACGGATTATTAGGAACACCTTACTAATACGGTGTTTGACCCCCTTTCGCCTTCAGAACGGCCTTAAAGTCACAGTTACATTTTAGCCAAAAATAGACAAAAATTTAAATCCATCACCATCAAGAATCTTCTGAAGCATGGCTTTAACTTTCTGTTTCATGGAATCAGGTGACACCTCCAGGAAGTTACACACTGTGGCTTAAGGTTAAGTTTTGTGGTACACTTTATTAAATGTGTCCTCTGCATCTGAAGCATCTTTCAGTCTTTCTTGGTTAAACCTGCATTTGACCCATCCTTCCTGTGTGTTTCAGAGAGTTTGATGGAACAGCCGACCTCCACACAGGGATCTCCAATACCCAAGGTAAACCAGGACTGAACCAGGACTAAATGAGAACTAGACCAGGACTAAAACAGGACTAAACCAGGACTACACAAACACAAAACCAGGACTAGATCTGGACTAAACCGGGACTAAGCCAGGAATAAACCAGGACTGAACCAGGACTAAACCAGGACTAGACCTGGTCTAACCCAGTCTAACGTTGTCCCTCAGGTGTGGTGTATAACTACACAGCAGGCGGCGTGCGCAGAGACTCTGGGGGGTGGGAGGAGGTGGTGGTTGTTCCTCTGGTCCGACCCGACATGTTCCACCTTCTGGACCGATGGGACCTGTACCTGGAACGGTTTTCCCAAGGTTCAGCCTGGGACCCAGTCTGGACCAGGTACTACTACTGTTAATACTACAACTAATACTGCAACTGCTACTGCTACTACTACTACTTGACAAACCTGAAGTAATGTGCAGTAGTTTCATTAGCGAGACTCACTCAGATCTTCTTGTGATTTTACTCTGAAGGGAGAGCAAAGGGAGGGGGGACTCAGAGCATCAAAAACAAAAGTGAAATTTATAAAACATGTTAATATGCTGTCCTGGTCAAATATAGCATTTTCAAAACAATAAAAGGTAACATGGTGATCAAAAAATGTTATGTGTTTGTTTATGTAGTAGTTAATACCCCATAGAAATAAATACCCCCTTTTTAGCATGTAGTAATCTGATGCAGCTATCACAGTGTTTACAGCCAAGGCCAATACAATGCAAGTCCTCAGAAGGGCAGTTCAGATTTCATTAAAAAGCAATGGGATTATTTCTAGAAAAAGTAATAAATACTGTCAAGTTGTCAAGAGAAACAATTAATATAAAAATGTCACACACTAATTTTTCACTCTTTCCACCCCCTCCCTCTCTCCTTTCCTCCCTTTTCCCCCTGCTCTCCCCCTTTTAAACAATGTCTGATTTAAAGGTGTATTTGTCACTGCTTTGCACATGAGGCAATCGCGTTTTATGCAGCTGTCTCTGTTCAAATAAGTTTTGTGTGTATTTTATATTGGTGAAGCACTGATCCGATACTGGTATTGCACATCGGTGCTGAAACTGAAAAATTGGTGGATCGGATGGGATATCAGCTTCCAAATACTGGTTCCTCGGTTATCCTGATTAGACATATAAATCGATGTAAAACTATTTACAGGTCATAGTTGGCCCGGAAAGTCTGTTTGATCTTTTATTTACACAAAGTTGTTCTTTTATTTACACAAAGCTGTAGTTACATAAATAACAGCTCCATAACAATCAGGTTGGTCTTATTTTTTGTTGAAAGGACTTTATGCAGTTTTCAGTCTCTGCACTGGGATTGGTTGATAGCGGGTATTAGCAGATCCTTAAAGTTAGTCTTGGGATCAGTTTCAGAACTGCAAAAGCTGGATTGATGCATCTCTACTCTTTATGCAGCAGGTTGACCAAAACTAAATACTGATCTGTGTTGGAGATTTGAGGTTACAAAAAAGTAAAAAATATTTACCCGATATATCAACCAACCGGCGTCTATCTTTGTTTTTGGTGCAACACAGCTGTGAAGTGAAAACCATTTCAGGGGACTTAAGGATGAAGCTCATTGAGAGAAGTCCAAGGGTTTGCAGCATTGTCAATAATGCAAAGGGTGGAAACAGTATAAACTATTTATAAAAAAGGTTGAGTTATTTAACTTATATTCTTTACTACATAATTCCATATATCTTATATCATATATTTGATGTCTTCTGTATGTATATAAAATAGTGTTGTCACAATACTAAAATGTCAAACTCAGTTTTGATACCCAGTAAGAAACTCGATACTCAGTACCGATTCAGGTACCACAATGATAATAAAAATCACTCTTTAAAAGTAAGAATGTGAATTTAACATTAGATGGTAATGGTATTTATATATAGTTGTTCTGATAAAACTCAAGGTCAGTCTTAAAGCTATTCAGGAAATGTTCATTCCTGTCCTGTTAACTTTTGTAGTTCCTCTTCAAGTTAGTATCTAGTTTCAACTCTAGTTTTAGTTAGTTAGAAACTAAGTTAGTTTCAACTTTGGTTATATCTATTAGTGTCAGATTTTTGATCATTTTGACAGCCCTAATATAAAGAGCGTGTCCAAACCTTTGACTATAGTGTGTTTGTGTTGTGTTTGCTGCAGATTTGACGAGCAGACCCATAACTGCTTCAGCTTCTGTCTGGACTTCGTGAACGTGGTGCTAGAAGTCATGGGTCAAAGTCCTTTGACCCGAGATACTTTTACCCAGAACTACATCCTGCCCCGCATGAAGAGGCTCTGGAAGTACAACGCCATCTACAGGAGGGTGGAGAGAGAGGGCTGCTATGCCGTGGACCCTCCCGAGGACCAGGACCACAACTAGACCAGGACTGAGCTAGAACTGAGCCAGGACAAGACCACAACTAGACCAGGACTGAACCAAGTCTAAAACAGGACACAGCGAGGACTTGTCCGGAACTATGCAAATACCTTGTAGGTCTGTATACTTGGACTGAATACTTAAGTTTATTGGAGATGTAGACTTGATGGAAAATGAAGTGGTTCAAATTGAAGGAACCGTATGTAATTTGGTGTTTTGGTTCAAAACAATTATCCAACCAGAAAGAGAATGAGCCTCACATGAGTCTCTCATTTAGGTTGCCAATTTCAATGCTGAAATGCAGTTGGTTTAAACCTAAAAATCTCTAAAAGGATGGCAATCATTAATTAGTGCTATTGCAGCCTCTGCAGCTCCAAATTCTGAATTCAGAATTCTGGAGGTTCTGAGCTTTCACATGAAGCATGGCCTATCCATATATTGAGAATGAGTAAAACTTGTGTCCTCTATCTGCAGGTTAAAGCACTGGCAACATTGGTTCAGATGTGACTGTAGAACCTTTAAAACTGTGAGAAGCAGGATACTGACAGCTCCTTTAAACTCAAGTAAAATAATGTGGACTTAAATCACTTTTACTGCAATAAGTAACTCTACTTCTCAGGGTAGTTTCACTTGTACTTGTGTTATTTAGCACTAACAGTACTCTTAGCTGTGGTTCCTCTTCCCACTGTGAGTGAGTGATTTGAACACTAGTGTTTCTTTCTTCTTCAGACATGATGCTCTTTGTGTGTTATTTTATTTAATAATCTGAATGACGTGAATTATAAATTACTTTTTACTTCTCTTAAATTGTTTTGAACCAGATTGTAACGTAGCTAGTCCATTACAGGGCCTATCTTTAGGCTAGCAAAAAGAAAGGACATACACAAACGTTTAAAATGTTTTATTGATAAATGTTGTATCAGTTAATTGATTGTAGTTGAATTGTTGCAAATTTTAACTTACCCATGTTGTCTGCCTTAGGTGTTTCGGGGGGAGCCGAAGCACCTTAAGAAGGTTCCAGGGCAGACAACTGGGTGCTAACAAGGAGGGGTGTCTTATATTTTAGCTTTTTGGGTGTCTAAGTAGTGTTCACTGTTAAAATAAAGTAAAGTAAAGTAAACATAGAGCTCTATTTTAACTAACAACTTAATTGAATAAATGATTACACTATTTGATTGGAGCAAATTTTTAACAAGAGAATGGGATTTGGGAAAACCAACCTGTAATACAGAGTAGGCTCAGCCAATTAGGGAGGTGCTCTATAAAAGGAGCAAACCTCAGTTGGCTAAGAGAGGGGAAATTTTTCCTGGTGAAAATATATACAGGTTAGAAGCTCGATGGATTATGTGGACGGGAGGTAGTTTTGAGGAGGAAGGATGAGCTGGTCAGAGGGAAGTGATGTTGTAGGAAGCGAGTGGATGTCTGGAAATTGAAAATGACGACGAAGCAGATTTGTGGAAAACGCAAAAAGGCAGATACAAAAGGAAAAAAAGGTTACAAAATGAATCTACCTACTCGGATGTAACTGGTGATGAACCCAGAGAGGAGATGGAAGAAGCCAAAGAGTTTAAAGTCTTGTTGAAGCTGGTAAGAGAAGGGGCGACATTCGGTAAGTGGAACCCAGTGAAACTCACTCAGGAAATCAACAAAGTTATCGGACCCATTAAATGTGCAAAAGCTATACGAGATGGCTCTTTGCTGGTGATTTGCAGTAATGAAAAAGAGAAAGAAAAAGCTCTGAAGCTGAAAACAATCCTGAATGAGAGAGTGAGTGCAAAGCTACTGGAAAATAAAATGTTTGTACGTGGAGTTATTTTGGAAATTCCTCCTAATGTATCAGTGGATGAAGTTAAAGCAAGCTTGAAAGATAATCGAAGTTAAACGTCTGAAAGCATTGCAAAATGGAGAAAGAATTGATAGTTTTTCAGTAATGCTTAAAATTGATGAAAAGTTCCTTCCAGATAAAGTGTTTATTGATTTCATGTGCTATAATATTCAGCCGTATATTCCTCCACCGCTTCGATGTTTCAAATGTCAAAAGTTTGGACATGTTGCTGCTGTACGTAGAGGAAAGCAGAGATGTGGAAGATGTGCAGGAGAGAACGAATACGGCAATTGTGAGGAAGGGGCAAAGATAAAGTGCTGCAACTGTGGAGGGGAGCATAGCTCGGCATATCGAGGATGTGAAGCCAGTAAAAGAGAAGTGCAAAGTGCAAAAAACTAAAACTCACGACGGGAGTGACGTATGCAGAAGCTGCGAAAAAAGTGCCTGTGGGGCCCAAGAAAATGGCCACTGTAGTTCCAAAATGTCATAGCTGTAGTAAAATTGATTACAATTGATGATGGAAAAACAGAACTTCTTATTGTTCATGGTTGAAGCTATAAACTGTAGCATACAGGCGAAAGGAAAAAACGAAAAAATTGTCATTATTGTAAAGGCAGCGGAGAAGTACTTAGGCATTTCAAATATTACATGGGAATCGATTCAGGAAGAACTGATGTTGAGAGCAAAAAAAAGCTTCCTCTAAGCAACCTCAACAATGGAGTGGTGTATCTACTTCTGGATGTTGATCGTATTCCAGTGGAATGCAAGGAGCTTGATAAGTAATGGGCAGGAATTCAAAAAGTATATCTTAAATTTAGAGGAAAAGCCTCATGTACTTTGCATTCAGGAAACATGGCTCAAACCTAGATTGGATTTTGTTATTCCGGGCTACACATCAATAAGGAATGACAGGCAACAGAGGCAAGGTGGAGGGGTTGCAACATTTGTTCAAAATGGTTTGAGTTTTAAGGTAGAGAAAATAGGGCAAGATGATGAATCAATAATGTGTCGATATGGACAAGCAAGGGTAAATTTAATGTGATAAATTTTTACAACCCTTGTAACAGGCTGTGCACAAAAGATTTAGACTTTAACTCTCACAATTCACTATGGGGAAGTTGTAACACGGATGCTAACGGTGTGGTCATTGAGGAATTTATTGAAACTAAATCACTGGTGTGTCTTAATGATGGGACTCGCACAAGATATAACTGCTCGAACAATACAGAAAGTGTTTTATATCTAACACTGGTGTCTGATGTAGTGGCAAGTTGCGCTTCATGGGAGGTGATGAGGGATTTACTAATGGGAAATGATCACTTTCCCATCTTAACCAAGATAGGAGGAGAAATCACAACAGAAAATGAAATACAGATTCCGAGGTGCAAATTAGATAAGGTTGATTGGGATGCGTTTCAAGGAATAGTGAAAACCTTATGTATAGAACTATGTGAAAGAAATATTGCTGATGTTGAAGTGTATAATGAGCAGCTGACTTCTGTTATTATTCAGGCAGCAGAGGCTACTATCCCAAAGGCTGGAGGGAGAGGAAGAACTAAAGGTGTCCTGTGGTGGAATGAAGGGTGTAGTGAAGCTATAAAAAACAGGAATAAGGCATATAAGCAGCTAAAGAAAAATCATTCTATGGAACTGCTTATTGAGTTCAAAAGAACCCAGGCCCTTGTCAGGAGGACTATCAGACACGCAAAAATAACTTTTTGGAGGAAATACTGTAATACAATTGGACGAGACACAAAACTATCAAATATATGGGGAGCCATTAGGAAAATGAACGGAATAAAGAGAAATTATTTAATGCCGGTTTTGCAAAGTAACACAATCATAGCAGTTAATAACAAAGATAAAGCAGAAACGTTGGCAAGAACGCTACTTAAAATACACAGTTTGAATAACCTCTCTGATGAGGCAAAAGAGAGCAGAGACAGAACCCTTGCAGAAAACCTAGAAGTGACTACCTGGAAAAATCCCTCAAACGATAACTTGGATAGACCTTTTACTATATTTGAATTGAAGAAAGCTATTACATATGCAAGGCAATCTGCCCCCGGAAAAGATAGTCTGTTATACCATGCTGCCGAGAATGGAGGACAGATCTCTGGAAGCTGTGCTACAATCATTTAACAGACCTGGCCTGTACAAGGCTCCACTCACAAGTCTACGTCACCCATGTTCCCACACAGTACTTCATAATTATACAAAAACATGACACAAGACTGTACACAGGATCTTCACAAACCAGATGTGATGTGCATTAGTTTCATTAGTGGGATGAACACTGATTGTGCTGTGATGTCACTATGAAGTTGGAGTGACTTAGCACAGAGAGCAAAGGGTGGGTGGACTCAGGTCAAAAACAAAGACAAAACTTATAAAACGCTAATATGGTGTTGTGGGGGAATATAGCATTTTCAAAACAATAAAGGGTAACATGATCATTTTAATTATGCTATATGGTAGCAGATAATACCGCATAGAAATAAAAAAAGCCCCCTTTAATGTGTTTAAATATATATATAGTCTAACGATAGTTCCTCTGCAGCCCCGGAGCACAGGCGGAACCACAGCCTCCTACTTGTTTGTGCCCGACAAGATTTGAGTGTTGCACTTCAGCATGCTTCTGCCAAAACAAACCGACATGTGAGAGTTTATGGTCAATATCCGCGGAGTTTACGCTCCAATCACTGAACCGTGCACCGAGAACAGCGAAACAAGAGAGGACAAGAGACAGACATCGGGAACAAACGGGATATACACCGGTGAAGGAGCGGAGGGCAGCGGGAAAGAGCAGCGACACTGGGGAGACTGGAGCGGAGACCCAAGGACAAACGGGACACCTGCACCAGGTGAGAAAGCGGGGGAAACCAGCTGCACCGGGGAGGCCAGGCCGAAGGATGGAAGCCGAGTTCCGAGGCCCAAAGAGACGGCCCCGAGTCTATGAGGTCTACGAGGCTCCGTTCCCATTGAACCAGAACCAAGACCAGGACCAAAACCAGTTCAGAGCGGACCTCATCAACCAACAAGTCCTGGTGCAGAACCAGGACCACATCAGGACTATATATAAACAGGTACTAAACCAGGACTAAACAGGGTCTAAAGTTTAGACTTAGACCAAGACTAAACAGAGTCTAAACCAGTTCTAAACCAGGAGTAAACGGGGTCTAAACCACGACTAAACCAGGACAAAACCGGGACTAAACAGGGTCTAAACCAGGATTAAACGAGGACTTTCTATTTTAGGGTTTCTTTGGTAAAGGTATCCTGTCCAAGTCTGGTCCTGCCAACAGTGTTTTTGACCAATGGGAAAGTGAGTGATACATTATCTGCTCCTCTGACCCTCCCCTCTGCTCCTCTGACCCTCTCCTCTACTACTGTGACCCTCCCCTCTGCTCTTCTGATCTTATTCTCTGACCCTCTGACCCTCTCCTCTTTTGTGTGGTTCAGATCATGAAGGTTTGATGCTGCCCGTCGTTTTCTCCTCAAGGTGAAATTTATTTAGTTGTTCAGATAAACATCTTATTGTTGCTGTTTTTAACTTGCTTTTGTTGTTCTTTACTCGTTTGTGCTCAGATATGAGGAGATGCTGCAGTGGGCTGGACATACGCTCTCTGCTCAGGGTTTGGACAACGCAGCTGTCCATCACAGACTGCAGCAGGTGTCCTCAGGTGTGACTGTGGAGGAGGTCCAAGTCCAGATCCAGTCCAGGTCTGAGACTAGTCCAGGTCTTTAGTCCCAAAAGTCCAACAAGGGCCTAGGCCTGCCACAATAATATATTTTGAAGAACAATATATTGCTGAGGAAAATTTAGATTAAAAAATACATATATATATATATATATATATATATATATATATATATATATATATATATGTGTTACACACATATACACACTCACCTAAAGGATTATTAGGAACACCTGTTCAATTTCTCCTTAATGCAATTATCGTATTATTATTATTATGGCAGTTGCTTCAATGCATTTAGGGGTTTGGTCCTGGTCAAGACAATCTCCTGAAGTCCAAACTGAATGTCAGAATGGGAAAGAAAGGTGATTTAAGCAATTTTGAGCGTGGCATGGTTGTTGGTGCCAGACGGGCCTGTCTGAGTATTTCACAATCTGCTCAGTTACTGGGATTTTCATGCACAACCATTTCTAGGGTTTACAAAGAATGGTGTGAAAAGGGAAAAACATCCAGTATGCGGCAGTCCTGTGGGCGAAAATGCCTTGTTGATGCTAGAGGTCAGAGGGGAATGGGCCAAGTGATTCAAGCTGAAGAATGCAGTTAGAACCGAAGAATGCAGCAAAGCATTTGTGAAGCCACAACACAGGCGGATGGGCTACAACAGCAGAAGACCCCACCGGGTACCACTCATCTCCACTACAAATAGGAAAAAGAGGCTACAATTTGCACGAGCTCACCAAAATTGGACAGTTGAAGACTTGAAAAATGCCTGGTCTGATGAGTCTCAATTTCTGTTGAGATATTCAAATGGTAGAGTCAGAATTTGGCATAAACAGAATGAGAACATGGATCCATCATGCCTTGTTACCACTGTGCAGGCTGGTGGTGGTGTAATGGTGTGGGGGATGTTTTCTTGGCACACTTTAGGTCCCTTAGTGCCAATTGGGTATCATTTAAATGCTGCGGGCTACCTGAATATTGTTTCTGACCATGTCCATCCCTTCATGACCACCATGTACCCATCCTCTGATGGCTACTTCCAGCAGGATAATGCACCATGTCATAAAGCTCAAATAATTTCACATTGGTTTCTTGAACATGATAATGAGTTCACTGTACTACAATGGCCCCCACAGTCACCAGATCTCAACCCATCTTTGGGATGTGGTGGAATGAGAGCTTCGTGCCCTGGATGTGCATCCCACAAATCCCCATCAACTGCAAGATGCTGTCCTATCAATATGGGCTAACATTTGTAAAGAATGCTTTCAGCACCTTGTTGAATCAATGCCACGTAGAATTAAGGCAGTTCTGAAGGCGAAAGGGGGTCAAACACCGTATTAGTATAGTTTTCCTAATAATCCTTCAGGTGAGAGGTATATGAGAAATATAATTTCAGTTCAAATCTTATGGTAGTACAGAAAAATAATCTTCCCCACTAGTACAAGGAATACAAGAAAAAAGCACCACGATAAATATTGACCCCAAAAATGATTGTTCCATGTGTCAGACTGAATGATAAGTCAATATAGTAATTATTGTGACAGGCCTGCGAGGACCATGTGACTCACAGGTCTCTGTTGTTTCAGGGAAGACCAAACTCCAGAATCCAGACCAATTCCTGGTCCAGAGCCCAGACCTCGGGCAGACCCAGGATTCTCAGTCCCTGGTTGTGGTTTCGTCCTGGTGCGCTCTGACCCTGAGGTGAGGTGCTGGTTCTTAAGCTCTGTGTGCTCATAGACTCTATAAAGAGGTGGACTAAACAAGTGTGATGTCACTCGCAGTCTTTAGTTCCAAATGAAGTTTATCAAGGCTAGCAGTTACAGCGGCTAATCTAGAGCCCAATTCCAAAGAGCCAATCAGGACATTGAAGATAACCCCTTTCCGCTCGCTCCGCTGGTTTGGCAGGGAGCGGGTGCTTTGCAATGTTGTCAATCAAACTGTTCAAATGCTAGCAGGAGCAATCTCAGGAAAAGGAGCCACATGATTGGTCTGTTATTAATATACATATTTATTTATTGATTTAGGGACAAGATAGTGAAATAAATACCCCATGATCATGTAGAGCAGGTTCAAAGCAACATTTAAAGGTCAGAAGGATGAGCCTGACAGCAGCAATTACTTATTAAAGACATGGGTCACAGTTTTTCAATAGAAAGGGAAGTGAAGCCAAAGTAGATAGAGCTGAATCGCGCCGATGCACACTTCCTGCTTTGAGCAAGGTGGCTAGTGATATAACTATGGCCATTTATATATACAGTCTATGTTTGTGCTTTATATTTTTATGGGTTATCTAAATTATTTTTACATTTTATATTTGTTGATAGGGCGACACAGAGATCCGGCGAGTCCCCATAAGCGTCACAGAATTCCTCCAGCTCAGCCATGAAGAGGTTTGTGTGATGTGGCCATTTTAATCCACACTCCAACTCATGCTCTAAATGAAACTATATAAATAACATCATGGGACTTAGATGAACTGAGCTCAGACTGAAAATCCCCCACTTTAAACATGTAACTCATTTATTTATTGTTTGTTGTGTATACTTTTCTCTATTTTTAAGAAGAAAAAATGTTGGTTTTGGAGTGGCTATTTCTCTCTCCACAGACAGATTCTAACAGTCTTGGTCCTGGTCCTGTTTCTGGTCTTGGTCCTGTTTCTGTTTCAGGCCTTTTTCCTGGTCTATGCTCTCGGCGTCCTCACTGTTTATCACAACCAGGTAAAGCTCTACACCTCAACTCCACTTGTCTCTACCTTGATATCACCCTTAACTCTTCTTTCTCTGCTCTCATTGGCCCATTTAAAACTCCTGCTCTGATTGGCCCATCTAAAACCCTCTGCTTTGATTGGCCCATTTAAAGCCCTCTCTCTTCTGATTGGCCCATTTAAACCTCCCTCTCCTCTGATTGACAGGCTCCTCTCTCCCTGCTGCAGCTGTGGCGGACATTTTGTGCTCTCTCTCCAGACTTTGTCAGCTCTTATGCCGCGTACCACTTTTACCGAAGCCGAGGATGGGTCCCCAAAACCGGGTCTGGGGCCAAGTACGGGACTGACATGAGTAAGGCCCCCTAGACCAGGTTTAGTCCTCAGTTAGTCCTCATTTAGTCCTCATTTAGTCCTCAGTTAGTCCTCAGTTTGTCCTCAGTCCTCAGTTAGTCCTCAGTTAGTCCTCAGTTAGTCCTCAGTTAGTCCTCATTTAGTCCTCATTTAGTCCTCATTTAGTCCTCATTTAGTCCTCATTTAGTCTCTGTTCTCTGTTTTAGTGTTGTACCGGAAAGGCCCTCCGTTCTACCATGCCAGGTACTGCTCTTCCTCACTCTCATTTTGTCTCATTTTGTCTCTCTCTGTGTCACAGACCTCTGTGTGTTTCAGTTTCTCTGTGGTGGTGCAGAGGAAGACAGCTGACTGGGAGCAAAGGAGGAGAGTTGATGAGGAGCAGAGGATGGGTGACCCTCCTCTGCGTTTGTTTTCTTGGCGTTCTCTTTCGGCTCTGAGTCGAGTCACTGCCAACGTCTCCAAGGTAAAACTCTACTCGATCTATCCATTTGTCTCAGAAAATAGAACCTAAAGGGCACCAACAGAGGCTAAGTGCAGCACATTTGTTAATCCTCTAATAATGGCTGATACCAAATTTCAAATGTATTTTTTGACCGACTGTAGTGTGATGTATGAGTGTAACTGTATTTGAAGCTGCCGGCAGTGAGCTCAAGGCTAATTTCCTCTTGGGGATAATAAAGTTTGAATCTTGATCTTAAAAGTGCTGCAGTTAACTCAGCTTGTTTTATTGTTATTAATACAATTTTGTGACATTATATAGATAGATAGATAGATAGATATGCCTTTATTAGTACCAAAAAAAAATATTTTATATTTATATATTTTTTTTTCATGAAGGAGCTGCTGCTTTGTTACATAATCTTCCCCATCGACCAATCAGAGGCTGAGATGGGGTCACCTGGCTGTCTGCAGCGCCTCTCTGTGCAGGTACTCTCTGATCTACATTTAAGACAGGAGCAGACAGGGGCAGAAACAGACAGGGGCAGAAACAGACAGGGGCAGAAACGCCAGTGGAGAAGAGACAGTGGAGAAGAGACAGTGGAGAAGAGACAGTGGAGAAGAGACAGTGGAGAAGAGACAGTGGAGAAGAGACAGTGGAGAAGAGACAGTGGAGAAGAGACAGTGGAGAAAGGAGCAGACAGGTTCACAGGCCTCAGTTCACTCTGTCTCTGTTGTTTCAGGAGGTGATGGTGAGTCGCTGGGTCTCCTCTAAGGAACGCTCTGACCAGGACGAGATCTGAACGGGAACTAAACTGGGACTGAACCAGGACTAAACCCAGGGGTGCAAACTTTGCCATTTTGATCTCAAAATTGGTTATTCATCAGTCGAATCTCCATAGATTTGGACTGTGCGTTTTTCAGGAGCATTTGTCCACACTGCAATGTGATCAAACTTATAAGCAAAAAGTAAAAAGGAGAGATTCAAGTAGTGACCAAACCATAAAGGGTTAGGCTTCAACCGAAATCTTATTGCTCTAGTAGACTAGTAGTAAACAACTACAATATTCTGCCTGCTATGATAAAATGCCTATGGGACACCAGCTCATTCTTTAACACCCAAACAGTGTGGTGATCCCAGTCTTATGTGATTTTTATTTATTTTTTGCTGGGAAGTAAAAACATAATCATATTTGCACTACAGACCCTCTTTTTGTCCCATATTGACACTTGTCTTAATATCAACTATAATGTAAATTGCAAACACATTCTCAAGTGGGTGTTCTAATAATATTCACACTTTTTAACAAGAAATATAACTACAATAACATGCAATTGCAATGATAGACAGAATTGTGAGCACAGCAGACGATTGATTACGCCACCGGTCACCTTTTTCAATATGCCCTAGTTTGCAGCCCTGAAACCAAGTCCAGAAGATTGGAACTGGACTGAATAATGAACTGTGACAAATCTGGATTTCTTTTATATATTTTTGAAAACCTGTAAAATTTTGCTTTATAAAATATTAAGTTCTATCTGCAAAAATCCCTCATTCTTTTATTTATTGTTCATATCGGGTGTATTTGTTCTATCATTATTCATGATGTCACATGTTTCATGTGACATCACAACATTTAAAGGCTAATCATATTTAATACAGCAGGTAACATGAATATTGTTCAAACACAGAATTGTGTTATAATACAATGAGTTCTTGGGTCTATTCCAGACATGGGCAAACTACAGCCTGGGGACCCTTTGGGCTTATTAATCCGGCCCGCTGAATGTGACCAAATTATATCAAAATAGGTAAGGATAAACCTTGTTCAATTTACGTTTTCAACAAGTTGTTAATCTTTTGGCACCCCCACCCCACACACACACACACACACACACACACACCTTACAATGCAAATAATAATAATAATAACAATAAATAATAGAGATGATATTTAGAGACATGTCATGTGACCCTGCTGAAAACAGCTTGAAGCATGAAGTGATCAGTTTGCTCACAGATCTATTCACTCCCTGAAAACTGCTCTTGATATTGTAGCTCTCTTAAAACAGAAGGCTGTTAGTCTCATGATCTCCAGCCTCATGGTGCAATGAAGATCTGCACTCACTCAAACAAAAGGTCAGAAAATTAGAGAGGCCATGGCACAACTCCTCTACTGAACAATCCCTAAAAGCATGGAAAATCTGCCTATTTACTTATAAGAAGGCTCTGTGGAAGGCCCAAACCAGATATTATTCAAATTTAATAGAAGTAAACAAAAACAACAGGAGGGTTCTGTTCAGCACTGTAGCCAGGCTGACAAACTGCCACAGCATGGTTGAAGCAATCTCTGTTACTCTTAGCTGCATTGACTTTCTCAAGTTTTTTTTTTAAATAAAATTGCAACCATTAAAGAAATTAAATAAAATGACTCCCACAGTTAGTGCTGAGCAAGCCCAGGCTTTAAAACTAGTGTCCCAGGTTTACTGCTGTTGACCAAGCAGCGACAACTTCAGCCTTTATGTCCTCAGAAACATCAGTATGTTAAACCTTATTCCAACCAGACTCCTCAAAGATATTATTCCTCTAATTAAAGATCTTATTCTTAATATCATAAATACCATCCATCCATCCATTTTCTTCTGCTTATCCAGGGCTGGGTCTAAGCAGCAGTCTAAGTAGGGACTCCCAGATTTCCCTCACCCCGGACACATCCTCCAGCTCCTCCGGTGGAACCCCAAGGCGTTCGCAGGCTAGCCGAGAGACATAGTCCCTCCAGCGTGTCCTGGGTCTTCCCTGGGGCCTCCTCCCAGTGTAACATGCCCGGAACACCTCCCTAGGGAGGCGTCCAGGAGGCATCCTGAGCAGATGCCAAAGCTACCTCAACTGGTTCCTCTCAACTTGTAGGAGCAGCGGCTTTACTCCAAGCTCCTCCTGTGTGACCGAACTCCTCGCCCTATCCCTAAGGGTGCACCCGGGTGCATCATAGGTGAGGGTAGGAATGTAGAGTGACCGGTAAATCAAAAGCTTTGCCTTCCGACTTATCTCCTTCTTTACCACAATGGACCGATACAGCGACCACATCACTGCAGACGCTGCACCGTTCTGCTTGTCAGTCTCACGCTCTATCCTTCCCTCACTCGTGAACAAGACCCCGAGATACTTGAACTCCTCCACTTGAGGCAGAGACTCCCCACCCACCCGGCGAGGGCAAGCCACCTTTTTCCGGTCATGAACCATGGCCTCGGATTTGGAGTAGCTGATTCTCATCCCAGCCACTTCACACTCGGCTGCAAACCGCCCCAGTGCCTGTTGCAGGTCCTGGCTCGATGAAGCCATCAGGACAACATCATCTGCAAACAGCAGAGATGACATCCTGTGGTTCCCAAACCAGACCCCCTCTAGCCCCTGGCTGTGCCTAGAAATTCTGTCCATGAACAGACAAACAGACAGAATCATAAATACCTCATTTTAAAATGGCTATGTCCTCAGTCCTTCAAACATGCAGTGATCAAACTGCTTCTGAAAAACACTAATCTTGAACCTCATCTTTTAGCCAACTATAGACCCATTTCTAACCTTCCCTTTGTCTCAAAAGTCCTTGTAAAAGTTGGCGTTAGCCACCTACAGGCTAATAATGCATTTGATGTATTTCAAACAGGATTCAGAGCTCACCACAGCACATACACTGCTACAGTCTACTACTTCAAGTGACTTGTTATTAGCTGCTGACAATAGACTGGTCTCAGTTCTGGTACAGTGCAAATGGGTGTCAGTTTGACACAGTGATCACAATATTCTGCTTCAGAGGTTAGAATGTGACATAGATGTCAGAGGGGTAGCCCTCAGCTGGTTTAAATGCTACTTACCTGATAGTTACCAGTTTGTTAATGTAAATCAGAGCTCTTTACAATGTTCTAAGGTAGCTTACAGTGTACCACATGGTTCTGTACTTGGTCCAAATCTGTCCAAACTTTATATGTTGTTAGGTAATATCATCAGAAAACATGGCATTAACTTCTACTGCTTTGCTGATGACAGACACCTGTACTTATCAATGAGACCAGATCAGAATGATTGAGTAGACAGACTTAGTGCCTGTGTGAAGGACATAAAAACCTGGATGACACTTAACTATCTGCTTCTTAGCTCTGTGAAAACAGATGTCATTGTTCTAGGCCCAAAGGCCTACAAGACTAGACTCTCTATCTGACCAGATAATCACACTGGACAGTGTCAGTGTAGCCTCCAGTATAACTGTAAGGAACCTTGGAGTCTTATTAGACCAAGAGCTCTCATTCACAGTGTTGCCAGCACGTTATTTTAACACTGTATTTTATTGTATAGCACTTGCACTTTTACTAACTAGCATTAATTGTTCACTTTTTTATTTTATTTGTTTGGTTGCCTGCAGGCACGAGACCCCAGTCCCAAGCTAGAGCACGGCAAACTTAAAGCCTACTTAAACATGCCTAGTTAATAACAGTACCATTGTGGAGATGTAGCCACCAGTCACGTCTGTGCTGCTGTTGGGACGGTTATCACCGTTATGCGGTTATGCTGTTAAGTGTTGACAAAATTGTTTTATACTCCATGAACTTGAATCCAAAAATAACTACAATGTTTTTTTTGTATTATTGATTTCACCAGGGCTCTTCATTTTATCATATCTTCATTGCACCCCAATAAATGGTTAAAAAGGATCCGATCTCTGTCATCATTTTGAAGAGTGCAAAAACAGCACATACAAACCAAGCCTGAAAAGGAGACTTTTTCCACCTGTGTAATATCGCTGAAGTAAGAAAAATCTCATCAAAAAGTGATGCTGAAAACCTGTCCATGCATTTGTTACATCAAGGCCTAAAAACTCAGAGCTTTCAACTAGTTCAAAATGCAGCAACCAGGCTCTTAAAAGGAACTAAGAGAAGAGAGCACCTTCATTGGCTTCCTGTTGAGTTTAGAATTCAATTTAAAGTTGTTCTCCTGACATATAAAGCCATAAAGTGCATGCCTCATCGTATCTGCAAGATGCTATAGTGCCATATCATCCAAATAGAGCACTCCGCGTCAAAATCCTGGACTACTAAAGAGTCTCTACATTTAAGACCAGGCTTAAAACATTCCTCTTTGTATGATCTTATGGCTGGGCAACTTAGGAGCAGAAATAAAACCTGCGGTTTTAGTTAAGCTGCCTTAGGAGCAGCTGTTTTTTCCTACTTTCCAACAACAACATTAACAACATTCACTATTCAGTTCACCTGGAGTTTGTTCATTGCTAATCACATGGACTTCCCTGTCACACTCCCCTCTGGGGAGTGCAACTGTTTCAGATGGTGGGACCCTAGATGCCCCTTCTGTGGGCAAGAACACCTCCCCCACCCTTGTTGTCAAGACTGGGACCCCTCAAGGGTGTGTTCTGAGCCCTCTGCTATACACTCTTTTCACCCATGACTGTCTTTCCTCCTCCACGTCCAACCTCATCGTTAAGTTTGCTGATGACACCACAGTGCTCGGCCTCATATCCAACAACGATGAGGTTAACTACAGGAAGGAGGTGCAACACCTAGAGTCATGGTGGCACCACAATAACTTGGTTTTAAATACTAAAAAGACCAAGGAGATTGTTGTGGATTTCTGCAGAAAAGGTCACAATGGACCACCTACCTCTCCTCATTGGCACCGAGGCGGTGGAGAGGGTGAGCAGTTTTAAATTCCTGGGGGTAACCATGACTGAGGACCTGTCCTGGGGCAATCATATTACCTCAGCCGTACGGAAGGCCCAACAGCGCCTTTACTACCTGAGGAAATTGAGGAGTGCCCACAACTGTGCCATCAGCAGCGTTCTGAAGTATGGACTTCTAGTGTGGTTCTTCAGCTGCACTAAGGCTGACCAGCAGGCAGTCCAGCAGGTGGTGAAAGCAGCCGGTAGAATCATTGGAATGACTCTGCCGGAAATCAGCACCATCTACTCCACTCGCTGTCTGAGAAGAGTGCACAACATCCTGCGGGACCAACATCACCCTGCGTACCATCTTTTTCACCTGCTGCCCTCAGGGAGAAGGTACAGGTCCATATGGGCCAGAACATCCAGACTGGCCAACAGTCTGTATCCACAGACTGTTGGCCATGAATTTTTTTTTTTTTTTAGACCTGAGTTAGTCGTGGGTCAGTCCAGCTTTAGATCGGCTTGAGTCCTGGTTTAGTTCTGGTTTAGTTCTGGTTTAGTCCTGGTTTAGTCCTGGTTTAGCCCAGCTTTATTCCTGCTTTAGTCCAGTTCTTGTCCACAGGAAAGTAGGGGAGTTGGAACAGGAAACGGGTTGGACTTCAGCCTCCGGTGTTTGCTCAAAGGCACCTCGACCACTTAGGACTGACCCCCGTGTTCTCCTTGCTTTTCTTTGTTAAAGTTTTATTTAAAAAATTGACAAACATGAACCCAACTTGTGTCTGGGATCAACTTGTTAGAGCTTTTCCCAGCTGAAGATTATTGTGATGAGTGAGTGTCATTTCAGTTTGTTGTCCCTATGCAGGTGACAGAGAAAACAATCACAAAAAATACAAAACAATTACAAAAGAGCAGTAACACAAAATGGTAAAAGGTCAGAATAAAAGTGTTCACAGACTTGGTTTTCCCTCATTCACAGTTTAAGGCACAGTTTGAAAGTGGACAATGATTGCGCTCACTCTGACCTCTCTGCACATCACAGACTCCTGATACATAAAGAAGTGTGCATTTATTCACAGTTTTCTCCACAATTAAGTACTCAGTAGACTCATGAACACAAACAGCAAATACTCCACTAAAACATGTCACATCTTACAGACTTTAGTTTAGTTTATTCAACTATAGTTGTGAACATATTCAAATAATATTAAAACTTTCACATTTTTCTCATCAGACATTTGGAGTTGAGGATCCCCCGAAACCCAGAATCGAACCTGGATTGGGACCAATAACCGGACCAGGACAGGAACCAAGAACTGGGATGCAGAACTGGACCTGGACCCAGCTCTCCTCCAGAACTGTGATCTGGAACAGGAACAAGACCTGGACCAGGACTCAGATCTTAACCCTGGTCTAGACCCCGACTTAGACCCTGATCCAGACCCCGGTCCGGACCTGCAGATGGCCTGGGGCCTCAGCGTAGACCTGAACCTGGATCCAGATTCAGTGCACCCGTGGCTGGATTAGGACTGGACCAGAGACCAGACCAGAAACCAGATCAAAGACCGGACCATGGACCAGAGTCAGGACTGGTGTTTTGTGGCCGTGTGGTGCAGTGGGTCGAGCCATTGCCCTGCACCTGAAGGGAAACCGGTTCAGATTTGATGATGCACAAACTGTTGTTGTGTCTCGGGCAAGACACTTCACAAATACTGCTGTTGCTGCTACTATATAAAAAGACACCTATTCTTTTTTTTCCCACTGTCTGGCATGAAATCAGACTACATTTTTCCTGTTTTAGGTCAATTAGGATTACCAAAATTATTTCTATATGTTAAATACCTAGAATAATGACTTTATACAAAGTCAGATGTTTACATACATTTCATTAATATTTGGTACCTTTGCCTTTAAATTGTATGACTTATGTCAAACTTTCTTCCACAAGCTTCTTACGATAGGTGGCAGGAATTTTGCCGCATTCTTCCTGACAGAACTCGTGTAACTGAAAAACGTTTTTAAGCTGCCTTATTCGCACATGCCTTTTCGGGTCTGCTCATCCATGTTCAGTAGAATTGAGATTAGGGTTTTGTGATGGCCACTCCAAAACATTGATTTTGTTATCCTTAAGCCACTTTGTAAAACCGGTTTGGCAGTATGCTTCAGGTCATTGACCATTTGGAAGACCCATTTGCGTCCAAGCTTTAACTTCCTGCCTAATGTCTTGAGATGTTGCTTCAGTATTTCCACATAATGTTCTTTCCTCATGATGCCATCCATTTTGTGAAATGCACCAATCCCTCCTACAACAAAACAACCCCACAACATGATGCTGCCACCCCCATATTTATTTATTTATTTTTTTATTCTCTTCTTGGCAAATTTCTTTTGATTTTCCTGTGATGTTACACAAAGAAGCAGTTTGTTTCAGGTGTGTACATTCACAGGTGTGTCTCTAATTAACTCAAATGTTGTCAATAAATCAGAAGCTTCCAAAGACATGACATCATCATTTTTGTTTCCACAAACAAATGCATCAAATCTTAGTGTATGCAAACTTCTGACTTTAAAGAATGTAATGAAAAATAATAAATAAATAATCCTTCTCACATTATTCTGGCATTTAGTAAATAGAAATAATTTTGGTAATCCTTTTCTGGTTTTAATGACCTAAAACCAGAAAAATTTTGTCTGATTTCATTCCAGACATTGAGGGAAAAAAGTGCATGTGTCTTTTTACATAGTGTAGATAAACTTCTGGTTTCAACTGTATATGTAAATGTCGTTGACCTGGGTTTGGTTTGTGGAGGGTTTAGTCATAAAAGAGTTGTGTATCGTTGTGATGCTTTTACAAGGTCTAAGCATCACAGTCGTTTTTAGTCATCTAATCATAAGGTCGATTAGATGACTAAAAAGGTATTGTGGCAAAAGCTCTCAAAATGATGACATATCTCTATGTATCTGACACAAACTGCATTCACAAGACTACACCTGCACAGAAGATCATGCAAAAACTAAAATTTATGCACAACATTTTAAACCTGGTGTACAAATTGAACCTGTTCTTTGTGTAAATGATTGGATTGTTTCTATCTAAAGAAAGTTTGTGATAAAAGTAATACTCACATCTGAGTGGCTCATGTCACTCTGGTGTTTCTGTATTTACATGTTAATAAAGTTTCACAAATGCACTCTGAAACTGACTCCTCCTGCTCCCCTCTGTCTCCCCTATCTCCCTATCTCTGTCTGTCTCCCTCTGTCCCTATCTCTGTCTCTTTGTCAGTCTTTGTCCCTCTTTTTGCCTCTGTCTCTTTCTCTGTCCCTGTCTCTCTCTCTCTATCTGTGTCTCTGTCTCTCTCTCCCTCTCTAACTTAAACTTAACTTTGTTGGTCCAAAAGAGAAATGAAACAGCAGATCACACATTGCAGTAGAATAAATCACAAACAGCAAAGAATCTGTTATAAAATTCGAAATGCTTAAAGAAGCAAAAGATCTGTGTCAGATCAAAGAATCATCAGATCAATCATCAGAATCAAATAGACATAATCATAAATAATAAAATAATGATAAAGATAATAAAACCCAGTTGTCATGATTTTATATTTTTCTACGAAAAATTTTAAGTTCATAATTGGCCCGTTATGTGACTTTTGAAGTTATTGTATTATTTTCATTTTTATTTATTTATTTATTACTTTTTCTTTTTCTCTGACGTCTTTCCCTGGTCTCGTGAGAGCTTGGGCTGGTAACGCGGTATCTGCGTGTCCTGTTCGCGTCACTGATCCGGGAGCGCGCTGCAGCACCGCGTTACGACTGCGCGCGTCCAAAACCAGGACTAAAACCGGATTAAACTTGGACTGAACCCGCTCCTGCCCCGAGACACCTATCTCTGCACCCTGGTACTGACACGCCCCGAAGTTTTTCACACCAAAAAAAGGGGTGAGATCCGCAAGGAGCGGAGGAAGCGGCGGGAGGCCTGTGCTAAAGGGCTAAGCTAACAGCTAAAACGCAGCTACTCCGCTCCTGTGGGGGTTTAGTTGGATTTATTTAGTATTTACACGTTGTAAACCTGTTTTTCAGACTATAAACCCGCGCTAGGTCTAAGTGTGTGTGTTCATGTGTGTTTAAACCAGTAAATAGCGCTTTTAAACCGCGCTGTCGGCCTGAATGACCGGCTGTTGTGGTTAGCTCCGATGCCAACGGCTCTGGGACGTTCTCGACTCAGTGAACTTTGGCCTCACCCCCCCGCTCCCGAAGGTGAAGTCCTGCCGTTGTATCCTTAGGCAAGACACCTCACCCTCCTGGTCCAGTGTGGGTATAGTGTATGTGGTGTGTGAGGAGTGAATCTGCGACGCAACTGACGCAAAATAGCGTATTAGTGTTGATACTGCTGAAGTAGTGTTCTTATTAGTAGTAGAAGACGAGTTTTCTTATTATTGGTATACGTATTGTGGTCTGTCCCGGGCTTAGGGGCGTTTTGATGACTGTCTGGAGTAGGAATAGTCCAGTTTAACATGGACCTTCCAGTCCCACAGGGCAAACATGGGCCAAGCCCTAATCAGGATCCTGGATCAGACCTGGAGAAGGCCCCCGGGTTAGTCCTGACCAGAATCCCAGAGAAGACTCTGGTTTAGTCCTGGCCAGAATCCTGGAGAAGGCTCTGGTTTAGTCCTGACCAGGATCCTGGAGAAGTCCCTGGTTTAGTTCTGCCCAGGATCCTGGTTTAGACCTGGAGAAGGCTCTGGTTAAGTCCTGACCAGGAGCAGGCTCTGACTTGATCTAACAAGTCTTGTTTGTTTCAGATTTAAAGATGGCGGATGACTTCGACATCGAGGCGATGCTGGAGGCACCATACAGGAACAGGAAGGTACTGCTCCTCCTCCTCACCCTCTCCTCCTTTTTTCTCTTTTCTTTACCCTCTCCTTTCTGCCTTACCCCCATTCTCCCCCACCCCCCTTCTCTGACTCTGTGGCCCTTGTAATGTGTCTTGCTCAGAACATTGAATAGTGTGTTACATATTAGAATGTTATATATATATATATATATATATATATGTGTGTGTTGTTTCTCTTAGAGCGCTGGAAGAGCCTTGTTCAGAACAAGGTCGTGTTTTACACATTTTAGATTTTCTGGTTTTAACAAACTTGTGTTTCTGATGCTGTTTGTGTCGACAGGATGAAGGCAGTGAGAGCATTGAGAGGGACCACCGCAACAAGAGGTGAGATCGGGGACCAGACCGGGGGGCTAAATCGGGGACCAGACCGGGGGGCTAAATCGGGGACCAGAACGGGGGGCTAAATCGGGGACCAAATCGGGGACTAGACCGGGGACTAAAGCAGGGTCTGGACAGGGATCTGTCAGACAGGACAGCTGTGGCTACAGTAGTATCTCACCTCAGAGTGCGGTGTGAATGAAAAATGCTGTAAAATGTTAAACGAGGGTCATGAAAAATGCAATGTAAGACTAAAGGCTGGTTTGTGTCCCACACCCAACCGTGTATTAGAAAGCTCTGTCACACATCCGACAGCAAATCAGAAAGCTTGCAGTGTTTGCTCTGCCGTGTATGTGAACCTCGGCTAAAATGTGTTCAATTTGCACTGAGAGCAAGAGCTGTGATTGGATGATCCACAAATACTATATGAAACAGACAGTTTGGCATAGACATGTTGCACATGAGCCTAGAGTGATGGTTTATTGCAGGGGTGGGCAAACTTTTTGACACAGGCCACAATGGGTTCTAAAATTTGACAGAGGGGCCGGGCCAGGAAATATATATATGCATATATTGCATTAGAGATTTGGCCTGTAGCATGTAGCAAAGCATGAATATGCAAGGCTCATTGTACAAATTGTTTTCCAAATACATTAATTACATTAATAATTTATTACATTTCAGTTAAATAAGCACAGCAGAAAAACTCACATTCAGTTTTATCAAGTACCAAAAGATCAACAACTTGTTGAAAAGGAAAATTAAACAAGGTTTACCCTTACTTATTTAATATAATTTGGTCACAGTAAATAAATCAATGCAGATTAAATAGTTTGGATTCCCACAATTCACCTGAGCCCTGATGAGCTCAACAGAACCTCATCTGGTTCAGCTCTGAGTTGAGAGGGGCCTGATGCAGGCCTATAAGCCAGCCTTGATGCATTATCATTATATTCATTTGTATTTTTCAGTAGACGTGTGAAGTAGGGATGGATAGATATGGATTTTTTATTTATTTATTTTTTACCCATATCCGATATTTGGCCTTCTGCTGTGGCCGATACCAATACTTAGCTTTTATCATAAGCTATAGTAAAGATCAAAAATGAACTTTTTACTTTCATAAAAATGTATTTTTCTGGGATACAAAATTATTTGTTAGATGTTTGCGTGACGTACAGCTATATAGCACTATTTCCATTTTGATTCAGTGTTTCCCCTTAATAGTGGGGACTATTGTCCCGCCATAGTCTTATTTACACCTCTATAGTCTAAAAACTAGCTTTTTTTCATGTATCTTTTAATTATACTGGGGAACTCAATGAGAGCATTTAGACTCTCTTTTTCATGGATGCCCTGTTCAAAATACAATTCAATCCAAAAACCAACCAAGTATATAAGTCCATATAAAACATTAAAAACAGGTGCGGGTGTGTGAATAAAATTCTGGAAAAAAAACTGGTAAACTCTGTAATTGGTGCTTTTTTGTTTGTAGAGGCAATAAGTGACATCTATACACCAAATTATTGTATTAAGTAACATTTTCAAATATGAATAGCTCTGTTTAGTCTTTGTATAAAATTATGCTAAACGCTGATATCCACACATGAATTCTATTCATGTGTCTATTCTCTAGCAGTAAAAAGCGCAGCCGTAGTAGAGAGAGGAAGAGGAGCCGTGAGAGGAAGAGGAGCCGGAGCCGCAAACGAAAGAGCCGCAGCCGAGAGAGACACCGCAGCAAAGAGAGAGACAGGGGACGCTACAGAGAGCACCATGTGTGAGTACAGTGTGAGAGCACAGAGTGCTAAAGACTAAAAAATAATCATGATCATTCTCTGGCCTAAACTCAAACGAAAAGGCCTATATATGTCAAAGCACATGCGAACGAAACAAACGAAGCAACTCCATTCCCGATGAGGAAACGAACAATAGATCAGAAAATGACACAACATGGACCCTTAAATGTCGTACTGTGGAACATTCCAGGCAAAGCAATAACATCTCCATGGAGAAGAGCAGATGTTGGAACTTCCACTAGAAAAGTTTGAAAATAAGCATCTTTAATTTCTTTATACTTTTTTTTGTGTGCAAAATCCAAGGTTTTAACCATGTTGTAGTTGTTTCCTTCTCATTGACACATGCCAGGCAATCACATGAGCAGTATTTGAGTAATCTGATTACTCTAGTACGTGATTACTCTCTAACTGTGACTTTGGTCTGAAAACTTAAATGTTTGTTTCAGTCGTCGGAGGTCACGCAGCAAGAGCCCTCTGAGGAAGGAGAAAAGCCCAGTCAGGTCAGATACCCTAGCATCCTCCCCTTCTGTATCAGATGCACCCTCACCCTCCCCTGTGTCAGAAGCCCTCCCCCATGTGTCAGATGTTCTCCCTCATTAGTCTGTGTGTTTCAGAGCGCCCATCGATAACCTGAGCCCTGAGGAGAGAGACGCGCGCACAGTCTTCTGTATGCAGCTGGCAGCACGCATCAGACCACGAGATCTAGAGGACTTCTTCTCCGCTGTGGGCAAGGTTCGCTCCGCTGTCTCTGCCCCCCTGGCCCTGCCCCTGCCCCCCTGGCCCTGCCCCTGCCCCCCTGGCCCTGCCCCCCTGGCCCTGCCCCCCTGGCCCTGCCCCCCTGGCCCTGCCCCTCTGGCTCTGCCCCTCTGGCTCTGCCCCTCTGGCTCTGCCCCTCTGGCTCTGCCCCTCTGGCTCTGCTCCTGTATATATTTTTTCTTTTAGGTCCGTGACGTGAGGATCATCTCAGACAGAAACTCTCGTCGCTCCAAAGGAATTGCATACATCGAGTTTGTGGAGACCAGCTCTGTCCCCTTGGCCATCGGTCTGACCGGCCAGAGGCTGCTGGGAGTCCCCATCATTGTGCAAGCCTCACAGGTACTACAACCAGCACTACTACTACTAAAACTACTACAGTACTGTCATTGTGCATGCCATACAGGTACTACTGGCAATACTACTAGTGCTACTACAAATGCTGCTGCTGCAATACTACAAATACTACCACTACTACACATCCTACTGCATTGCAGTCATTGTGCATGTCTCACAGATACTATTACCAAAAACAAATACTGCTGCTGCTACTACTACTAAAACTACTAAAACAAACACTGCTGCTACAATACAAATAGTGTGCAGGAGGAGGATTAGGAGAGTAGGTCATGTAGGCTGAAAGCTTTTGTCATCTTTTAAGATTGACTAAGTTCTTCTTGCTGCCGCCTCCAACGTCGCATCTCAATTAATTGATGCCAGGCTTATGTAACAGGCATATTGGCTATAGACCCAATTAGTAGTAGTAGCACTATGACCACATCGTAGGGCTAGGACCAGAAGACCAGAGACGACTCGTAGAGAGTGGACAGAGACAATACGTTGGTACAGTGGCTCTATTTCCTTCTTTGGTGGTCAGATTGATTGGATTTAACTTAAAAACTGCATCATATGCATTTCTTCATGTGTTTTCCATGAGGGTGTGTGCATTATTGCAAAATGACAGTTCAAAATCAAAACTAGTGTATTCTTCAGGGCATAATCTTTCCCCATGTCTGTCTCACTTTTGCGTTTACTGCTAGAGAGTGCTCCCCGGTGGCAGTTAGCTAGTAAAAGTCTATAAATTAGCCGCACCGTTGTATAGGCTGCAGGGTTCAAAGCCTGGGAAAAAAGTAGCGGCTTATAGTCTGAAATTTATGGTATATTTCACGCAAAAAAAGAACCGTGCAGTAGCCATGGCTGCAGCCTGCTCTCTGCATAGAGGGGGTTTAGAGGTAGTAGGACAGTGGGTTGTGTAGGTTCTGTTCCTTATATCAGGCATATGTATATGTGTATATTTCAGGCAGAGAAGAACCGTGCGGCAGCAGCAGCTGCAGCCTGCTCTCTGCACAGAGGCTCTGTGGGGCCCATGAGGCTGTATGTGGGATCATTGCACTTCAACATCACTGAGGACATGCTCCGAGGGATATTTGAACCTTTTGGACGGGTCTGTACTGCTGCTGATACTACTGTATTACTAGTACAACTACTGCTATACTGCTACTATTACTACTGCTGCTTGACTAGTGTGTCTCATATGTATGTTGTGTGTGTTTCAGATCGAGAGCATTCAGCTGATGATGGACAATGAGACAGGACGCTCCAGAGGATACGGCTTCATCACGGTCAGACTCTGCATGTTTATTATGCATGTGATGTGTGTTCCTCAGTTCCGATAGCAAGTGTGTAGTTCTGCGTTTCTATATTTGACATACTATGTGTTTGTTCTCTTCAGACAGTGAATCTCTGTATTCTTGTGTGTTTCTTAGTTGTGTAATGTTTGCTTGTCTGTGTGTGTCCCTCAGTTTTCTGACAGTGAGTGTGCGAAGAAGGCAATGGAGCAGCTGAACGGCTTTGAGCTGGCAGGGCGCCCGATGAAGGTGGGTCATGTGACCGAGAGGACGGACCCCATGCTCGCATCATCATTCCTCGACAACGACGAACTGGAGAGAACTGGCATTGACCTGGGAGCAACGGGCCGCCTGCAATTGATGGCACGCCTCGCAGAAGGTAAGAGATCAGGGGTCACAAAGGGCACAGGGCACAGGGCACACCTCACACAGGGTAAGAGGGGCCAAAGGGCAGAGGGAGAGGCGTAAGAGGTCATTCTTTGTATGTTGTTTTCAGGCACAGGGCTCCAGATTCCACCTGCAGCTAAACAAGCACTGCAGATGAGCGGTGCCATCAGTGTGGGAGCCATGGCAGGTATGGCACACTCGCATGTCTCTGTCTCCTTGTTGGTCATCACTAGAGTTGCACCAATCCAGGTTTTTCAGTTCTGATACTAATTTTGATACTATAGCTTCAAGTATCTGCCAGTACACAATATCAACAGATACCAGTGCAGAGACTGAAAATTGTATTACCTTTTTTAAATTAAAACTAAACTGATCCAAATGTGTTTAGGGAGCTGTTTTGTATCCCTCATATAACTAGACCAGCTTTGTGTAAATAAAAGTTCAAACATTTCTGGATTGATTATGACCAGTAAATGGTCTAATTACATTGATTTTAAATGCCCAACCAGGATTTCATCTAAACCAATATTTGCCGATATCCAATCCAGCAATTTTTTTTGTATCAGCACCGATGTCTGATACCTGTATCAGATTGGTGCATGCCCGGTTCCTGTCTGCTCTACTCATTGGTCACTGAACCCTTCTCTTGTTTCTAGGGCTCCCTCCAGGACTGACCCCTGGACTGACCCCTGGACTTGCAAGTTTGACCCCTGCCCTCACCCCAGGTCTGACCACTAGCCTGACCCCAGGTCTGACCCCTGGCCTGCCTCTGGCTGCACCGCCCGTTGCCACAAATTGTTTCCAGCTCTCCAACATGTTCAACCCAAAGAGGTAACACCACCTGTCATTCCCCAATTTGAGTCATTTGTCACTATTATATGTCTGTCTGTGTGTATATATATATATATATATATATATATATATATATATATATATATATATATATATATATATATATATATATATATATATATATATATATATATATATATATATATATATATATATATATATATATATATATATATATATATATATATATATATGAGAGAGAGAGAGAGATATAGATATATAGAGATATAGAGATATAGAGATATAGAGATATAGATATATGATACAAAAAATAATCTATGAAAATTATGAAAGTCAGACATTGCTTTTCAACCATGCTTCAACAGAATTACAAAAAAATAAACTCATGAAACAGGCCTGGACAAAAATGATGGTACCCCTAGAAAAGACTGAAAATAATGTGACCAAAGGGACATGTTAATCCAAGGTGTGTCCACTAATTAGCATCACAGGTGTCTAGAATCTTGTAATCAGTTAGTGGACGTATATATATAGGTCATCACTGTGCCCTTTGGTGACATCGTGTATACCACACTCAACATGGACCAGTGGAAGCAAAGGAAAGAGTTGTCCCAGAAGATTAGAAAGAAAATTATAGACAAGCACGTTAAAGGTAAAGGCTATAAGACCATCTCCAAGCAGCTTGATGTTCTTGTGACTACAGTTGCACGTATTCAGAAATTTAAGATCCACGGGACTGTAGCTGACCTCCGTGGATGTGGCCGCAGGAGGAAAATTGATGACAAATCAGAAAGATGGATAATACGAATGGTAACAAAAGAGCCCAGAAAAACATCTAAAGAGATTAAAGGTGAATATCAATGGCTCAAACAACGGATGGTGCGATCTGACAAAGTGGACTTAATGGGAGATGACCAAGAAGGACACCGTTGATGAAAACAAATCATAAAAAAGCCAGATTGGAATTTGCCAAACTACATGTTGACAAGCCACAAAGCTTCTGGGAGAATGTCCTATGGACAGATGAGACAAAAATGGAACTTTTTGCCAAGGGTCTGTTACGTTCTGGGGCTGCATCTGGCACAGGGTGTCTTGAAGCTGTGCAGGGTACAATGAAATCTCAAGACTATCATGGGATTCTAGAGAGAAATGTGCTGGCCAGTGTCAGAAAGTTTGGTCTCAGTCGCAGGTCATGGGTCTTGCAACAGGACAATGACCCAAAACACACAGCTAAAAACGCCCAAGAATGGCTAAGAGGAAAACTATTCTATTCTAAAACTATTCTAAAATGGCCTTCTATGACCACTGACCTAAATCCTATTGAGCATCTTTGGAAGGAGCTGAAACATGCCGTAAGTGGAGTACTACTGGAGTAGTTTGTTGATGAGGAGTGGGCCGAAATACCTGCTGGGAGGTGCAGAAGTATCATTGACAGTTACAGAAATCGTTTGATTGCAGTGATTGCCTCAAAAGGTTGTGCAACAAAATATTAAGTTAAGAGTACCATCATTTTTGTCCAGGCCTGTTTCATGAGTTAATTGTTTAAAATAATTCTGTTGAAGCATGGTTGAAAAGCAATGTCTGACTTTCATTTAATTAAATTTCATAGAATTTTTATGAATACTTTTGTCAGATTCAAGTTATTGCTGTGACCGTTGAGTTTTTCTTTCATTAACCGATGGGTACGAACAATTTTGTTTGTATGTACATACATGTATATCACATGTGTCAAACTCAAGGCCCGTGGGCCAAATGAGGCCTGCCTAGTCATTTAATGTGGTCCGCGACAAAGTAAATTAAAAGGTATGACTGTCTTATAATATCATTTTATCAGGAGATACAGTTAGACAACCATTTTTAATATCTATGCAAATCCATATGCAATATTTGTAACTTGAAATATAAAAACAGTTAATTAACAAGATTAAAAAGTAGTTGCACTTATTTTACATTACATTTGCAAAATCCGCATAGTCAGCTTTATTTTTTACAATTATTATATATGTTTTAAGGCTGTAAAACCCCTCACCACACACATACTTTTCTCAGACAGGCATTAACATTTTCTCACATTTGTCTCTTGTTTAATTGATAGTGACTCACCCATATTTCAGTTCCTCTGACCGTGCCTCTTCATCCAGGCGCCACTGCTGTAGTGTTGATCGAACGTTTATGTAAATTTGGCGGCCTGATCCTTCTGTGCTGTGTGGGAGACGCGGCACAGAGATCAATTGACTGACGGTGGTCTGCAGTCCCTTGGCCGTCGGGATGCAGAGCACAATGCATGTTCACACACTGTTAAAATAAAGCATGTAGAATTGCACTGGAAAAACCCACGAGACTGCGAAAGGTGAACCCCAATATAGCAAGGGACCATTCTCTGTGTGTGTGTGAGTGAGAGTGTGTGAGATAGATATGTAGTATATACACACATGTACACATGACACTCGGGCCTAATAAGTGTATTTGACAGTGAGGAGACCCCGGGCTGGGAATTGGAGATTCAGGCTGATGTCATTGAAGAGTGCAACAAACACGGAGGAGTAGTGCACATCTATGTGGACCGCAACTCTGCAGAGGTGAGGGAGGGGCTAACAGGGAGGCTGATGGGTGTGGTACTGTTGATACTTTGCAGTGATATCACGCTGGGGGTGTTCTCTATGTCTATACCGGAAATTTCAGCAGTTACCATGGAGATACAATGCACATATTTGCAAACACAGCCTGATCAGTTTCTAGATAGTATGAAAATGCAATGAAAAAAAACACAAGCAGGTTTAAACAGCACATTTACAGGTCCTGTTTAGGTCTTTGATTTTCAACAAAAGGGTGAGAGTAACTAACTAAAAATTAGTGGGCTAGTACTAGCTAGCTGGTGACTGTAATGTTATTTGAGAAGGACTTGTTTAACAACACAAATCAGCTCACTTGTTCTAGTTCCAACTAAGTCAGTTCTTTATAGTCAGACTTTAACCTGAGTTTTTAACTAAATCTAACTTGAGTAACAGAACTTTAGACAGACCAGTGCCTACAGTTGGCATCACACCTCCAGCTGCAAAGTATCACTAGGCTGTAGGTTTTAGGCTGTTGTACCTGGAGGTGACACAGATGTTTATTTTTCAGGGAAATGTGTATGTAAAGTGTCCTTCGATCCCAGCCGCCATGGCAACAGTCGCCGCTCTGCATGGACGATACTTTGCAGGTGAGATGAGGTCTACAGCCCGACCAGGCTCAATCAACAGACAGACAGACCAGGCTCGTACAACAGACAGACGGACAGACACGGTTCGCTCGACAGACTGACCGACAGACAGACCAAGCTAAGCAGAGACAGACAGACAGACCAGGCTTGCTCGACGGAAGGACGGACAAACCAGGTTGACTTGATGGACAAGGCTTGGGTGTAAATCTGGGTCTAGACCAAGACTTAACCAGGACTGACTCAGGTCTAACATGCTTTTGTGCATTCCAGGTAAAATGATCAGTGCGGCATTTGTTCCCCTGTCAACCTATCACAACCTGTTTCCAGACTCAGTCTCTGCCTCCACGCTGCTGCCCCCACCCATCCGCCGCTGACCCGGGCACGTGCTGCGCTCTGATTGGACAATAGACTCTGTACTTGGCTCTGATTGGACAATTTAGACGTTAGTGTGCTCTGATTGGTTGGTTTAAGTTGATGGTCCAATGGTTGAGCTCCATGAGCTGTTTTTTCTAATCTCTTCATTTTGTACAAGTTTCAATTAAATTTTATTTTCAAACCTCGTCCAGTGTCTTATATATATATATATATATATATAATTCATATACTGTAACATACAAGGCCAGTTATGTCACCTGGCTCCACCCTGGAGCCAGTCGACCAGGCCAGGCGCCTGGTGGCCGAGCCTTTCCCCACAGGGCCAGGGTCGGGGACAGGTCTCTCACTGTTGTGCCGGTGTGCGGGCCAAACAGCAGTGCAAGAGGCCTTCTTGGAGTCCCTGGGAGGGGCAGTGCACCAACCAGGGATTTCATTGTTTTCCTGGGGGACTTCAATGCACATATGGGTAATGACAGTGCCACCTGAAAGGGCGTGATTGGGAAGAACGGCTTCCCTGATCTCAACCCGAGGGGTGTTTTGTTATTGGACTTCTGTGCTAGTCACAGTTTCTCCATAATGAACACCATGTTCGAGCACAAGGGTGTCCATCAGTGCACGTGGCACCAGGACACCCTAGGTCGGAGGTCAATGATCGACTTTGTTGTCGTGTCATCTGATCTCCGATTGCATGTCTTGGACACTGGTGAAGAGGGGCTGAGCTGTCAGCCGATCACCACCTGGTCGTGAGTTGGATCCGCTGGCAGAGAAAGCTGGACAGACCCGACAGGCCCAAGCATATCGTGAGGGTCTGCCGGGAACGTCTGGCAGAGCCCTCTGTCAGGGGGTCTTCAACTCACACCTCCGGGAGAGCTTCTCTCTGATCAGGGGGGAGGCTAGGGACATGGACTCCGAGTGGGCCATGTTCTCCACCTCCATTGTTCATGTGGCTGCTCATAGCTGTGGTCATAAGGTCTGTGGTGCTTGTCGCGTCCACCCCCAAACCCGTTGTTGGACACCAGAAGTAAGGGGTGCCTTCAGGCTTAAGAAGGAGTCCTATCAAGCCCTGTTGGCTTGTGAGACTCCTGAGGCAGCTGATGAGTACCGGCGGGCCAAGCGTGCCGCGGCTCGTGATGTTGCCGAGGCAAAAACTCGGGGTTGGGAGGAGTTCGGGGAGGCCATGGAGGAGGACTGTTGGACGCCCTCAAAGAGATTCTGGTAAACAGTCCGACGTCTCAGGAGGGGGAAGCAGCGCTTCAACACCGTTGACTGTGTGGGTGGCGAGCTGCTGACCTCAGTTGGGGATGTTGTCGAGCGATGGAAGGAATACTTTGAGGATCTTCTCAATCCCACCGTCACGTCTTCCGAGGAAGAAGCAGAGACTGGGGACCCGGAGGTGGACACGTCCATCACCCTGGCTGAAGTCACCGAGGTGGTTGGCAAGCTCCTTGGTGTCAAGGCTCCAGGGGTGGACAAGATCCGTCCAGAGTACCTCAAGTCTCTGGATGTTGTGGGAATGTCTTGGCTGACATGTCTCTGCAACATAGCGTGGCGGTCAGGGATGGTGCCACTGGACTGGCAGACCGGGGTGGTGGTCCCTCTGTATAAGAAGGGGGACCGGAGGGTGTGTTCCAACTACAGGGGAATCACACTCCTCAGCCTTCCTGGTAAGATCTATTCCAGGGTACTGGAAAGGAGAAATCGACCGATAGTCGAATCTCGGATTCAGGAGGAGCAGTGTGGTTTTCGTCCCAGTCGCAGAACACTGGACCAGCTCTATACTCTCCATCGGGTCCTTGAGGGTTCATGGGAGTTTGCCCAACCAGTCCACATGTGTTTTGTGGATCAGGAGAAGGGATTCGACCGTGTCCATGGTGTCCTTTGGGAGGGTGCTCTGGGAGTATGGCGTCCGGGGCTCTTTGCCAAGGGCTGTCCGGTCACTGTATGACTGGAGCAGGAGCTGTGTTCGCATTGCTGGCAGTAAGTCAGACCTGTTCCTGGTGCATGTTGGACTCTGCCAGGGCTGCCCTTTGTCACTGGTTCTGTTCATTATATTTATGGACAGAATTTCTAGGCACAGCCAGGGGCCGGAGGTGGTTCGGTTTGGGAACCACAGGATCTCATCTCTGCTGTTTGCAGATGATGTTGTCCTGATGGCTTCATCGAGCCAGGACCTGCAGCAGGCACTGGGGCGGTTTGCAGCCACGTGTCAATCGGCTGGGATGAGAATCAGCTCCTCCAAATCCGAGGCTATGGTTCTTGACCGGAAAAAGATGGCTTGCCCTCTCCGGGCGGGTGGTGAGTCTCTGCCTCAAGTGGAGGAGTTCAAGTATCTCGGAGTCTTGTTCACGAGTGAGGGAAGGATGGAGCGTGAGATTGACAGGTGGATCAGTGCAGCATTTGCAGTATCGATCCGTTGTGTTAAAGAAGGAGCTGAGCTGAGATTTACTGGTTAATCTATGTTCCTACCCTCCTCTATGGTCATGAGCTCTGAGTAATGATCGAAAGGACAAGATCGCAGATACAAGTGGCTGAAATGGGTTTCCTCTATAGGGTGGCTGGGTGCACCCTTAGGGATAGGGTGAGGAGCTCTGAGTAGAGCCGCTGCTCCTACACGTTGAGAGGAACCAGTTGAGGTGGCTCGGGCATCTGTTCAGGATGCCTCCTGGATGCCTCCCTAGGGAGGTGTTCATCCTCATGCATGAGGAGGCCCTGGGGAAGACCCAGGACATGCTGGAGGGACGATGTCTCTTGGCTGGCTTGGGAACGCCTTGGGGTCCCACCAGAGGAGCTGGAGGACGTGTCCGGGGTGAGGGAAGTCTGGGAGTCCCTGCTTAGACTGTTGCCCCGGATAAGCGGAAGAAAATAGGTGGATACTGTAACATAATGAAATAAATGAACTTAGATTTTAGAAACTGTTAGGCGTGTTCTATCAAAAATGATGACTGGATTCGATCAGTTCAAATCTCAAAAGTTTATTCCCCTGACAGTTACAATCTAATACAGAGCCCTGGGTCAAAAGAGCTATCCCTCGCTGCCAACGTATGTAGGACTTACAGCCAGGCAGTCTGACTGTCTTTCCCTTGACCCAGGGGATAAAATACAACATGAATATGCAAATATTATGTTGAGCAGGTCGACGCCCCGGCTCCTCCTTCCGGCCTCGTTCACCTCTCGGACATCCCCAACTGCACTGGCCTTGAGGCTGTCTTATCTCTGTAGAGTTTTCTGCAAAGAACTCAACTGCTTCCCATAATTCAGAACAATGTTGCCTTTAAAGAAGGACTATTATAATGAATAGTTTCAGTGTAAGAGTATGGTGCTTGTTAGACAATCTTCAAAAGGATACAACATTCTAAGGATATATGAATTCAGTATAAAAGATGGTACTTATTAGTCAACATTCAAAGGATATATGGATTCAGTGTTTTGATATATATATATATATATATGTATATAAAATGCACCTAAAAAGCTTTATTTGAACTAATATGCCTTCAGTATTTTGATATATGTGTATGTGATGCAACTAAGAGGCTTTATTACTTAGCATACCCTTCAAAACAAAGACATTTAAGACACAAACTTTTCATTATTGACTTTATTCATTAAAAAAAAGGTTGGCTGTAATATTTTGGACCAAAATTCACACCATACTGGCAACCAGGGATTGAAGGTGTTCACCTTCACCTGACATCTGGTGAGGTTTTAGTCTTTGGCAGAAAGGTTTGACGCAGCAAAAAAGTACAAAGCCTAGCCACCATTTCAAATGAAAACATGACTGAACTGAGACGTACAATACAGCATTTCATTTTAGGCACAAATTGAATATCATCTGAACCAGGTCTAGACTTTGAATTGGTATCACAATTCCTTTGTAAACACTGCATGGTGGCTAAAGCTAGTGCTAACTGTGCTAAGTGCTTGATTATGTTAAAGGCAGCAGTGATTTTTATTTTTTTTTACGTCTTTATATTTCATTAAATAAACATCTGGTTTAATTGCATAGAGGTTAAAGCTCCATTAGATAGTGATTGCATTCGTGAATGCATTCATCCATAAAAGTGCAGTTAATAGAAGCGAGTGCTAAAGGCTATGTGTAATTGGTCAAAAATCTGCACATTTGAGTCCCTTTTTAAAGTGGAGTCAAAGGAATTATGTATATTTGGAAAACGCATTGGAATAATGTTCAGAATTCCTTTGGAAATCGCTGAAGTGGTGTCTAGCCTATGGTAGGAATTGTAGTTTTTGGCAGGTTTTGTTTTGTAGTCCATTTCCTGGACCATATAAAGAAGTGGATTAAGGGAGTGTGACTTCTGACATGCTTCGGACAGATCCACGTCATCAGAGTAGTGTTTCAATCATAGACTGTATAAAGAAATGGACTAAGGGAAAGTGATGTCACCCTTAGCACTCAGCTCCAGTCAAATGAGGCTCATTGAGGTTAGGGTTACAAGACCGAATTTGGAGTAAAGTTCCATTTGGAATTCCGACCGCAAGTATAGCAGCCAAAAAGCCAATCCGGAGTGAGGCTGTTACCCCCCTTCCTGCCCTTCCCGCTGGTTTGACAAGGGGTGGGCATTTAGCAAAGCTGTCAATCAAACCTGTTGCTAACGCTACCAAAAGCAACCTTACGTAAAGAAGGCTCTTGATTTGCCCGTTATTAATGTTCACATCTTGATTAACGGACACAAAAGCAAACTAAAAACCCCAGGATCTTGTAGAGCATGTTAATATTAACATTTTAACACAAAATTTACAAGCCTGACAGCAGCAGTTACGGATAGAGGGGCAATAGTTTTTCAATAGAAAGTGAATGGAGCCGGAAGCACGGCCATGATCACTTCCCATTTGGAACGTGGCGGCTAGCAAGTTAGCTATGTCCATTTATATATACAGTCTATGTTCAGAACATATTTCTGGTCCTGGGTCTTTTGGGGCAAGTGGGAGTTGGTTTTTCCCCACCAGCTCTTTTGTAGTTATTTTCTGAATGGATGTTGGTTGCTGGTCCCTGTGGCTGTGTGGGAGTTGAATTTCGTCTGAGCAGTTCTTTTGCTGGTCCCTGTGGCTCTAGAGGGGTTGTGGGAGTTGTAGTTTTTGTAGTTCTACTTCTTCTCTTGAGGCTTGAGTGGCTCCAAGCCTCTCATCTTGAAGTAAGACACCACTTGAGATGGAACTTCAGCCAGAACTGACTGAGCCAGAGCCGCCATTGGGGCCTGAAAAACACAGAAAATGTACTATAGAGTATAAGTAATAAAGAGTACGTGTACTACTAAGTAAATACACTACAAAGTAAAAGCACGAAAGAGCTGACATCGGAGCCTGAAAAACAGAGGATAAATATACTACAGAGGAAAGTAAAAGCACTGCAGAGTAACTGTACTGCAGAGCCACCATCTCTTCACCTCTTTGAAGTCCCTGAAGGGCACAAACTGGATGATATCCTGGTGCACCTTCTCTCCTCTCTCCCGTCCTTCTCACCTCTTTAAAGTCTCCCTCTCTTCTCTCTCTCTCTCTCTCCTCCCTACCCTCTCCTCCCTTTCCCTTCCCTCATACTCACCTCTTTAAAGTCCCTAAAGGGTACAAACTGGACGATGTCCCGGTGCACCTTCTCTCCACTGGTGGACTTTAGGATGCCGTCGTCTCCATCCAAGAGCTTCATGGCGCTGAAGTCAGCTGGCCCCACCCCCACAATAATGATTGACAGCGGGAGAGCGGAGCTTCGTACGATGGCGTCGCTCGTCTGGTCCAAGTCTGTTATCTCTCCATCAGTGAGGATGAGGAGGACGAAGTACTGCTGCAGAGGGGAGGGGGGGATTAGCAAACAGTAGTAGTATTTGTATTCACAGATGTAGTAGTAGTAATATTTGCAGTAGTACTAGTAGTATTTGCAGTAGTACTCACAGATATAGTAGTAGTGTTTGAAGAAGTAGCAGTAGTAGTATTTGCAGTAGTAATAGTATTTGCAGTAATAGTCACAAATGCAGCAGTAGTAGTAGTAGCAGTAAGTGCAGTCGTAGTAGTAGTAGTGTTTGCAGTAGTACTCACAGATGCAGTATTGTTGGTGGCAGCTCCGGTGGCAATGGATGACACGTGGTTGATGATGGGACTGAAGTTTGTGGGTCCTGAGAGTCTGAGCTGAGGCAGCACTCTGCGGTAAGCCTCCACCACGCCCTCTATACCTACAATACACAGTACTGTTACTGCAATACACAGAGTACTGTAAATACTACTGGTACTATTACTACTACTGTGTGTACTGCAGTAGTACTTGCAGTAACATACACAATACACTGTAACTGTGAAGTACTCTGTGGACTATCGCAAAAATATCAAACAGTGGCCACTGCCTTTCCCCCGTGACCTCTGGAGGTTTATGTACCTTGGCAGTACGGGCTTGACGGGTTAAAGTTTAGAGCAAAGTCATGATGAGCCACCTGAGAAAAGAGACCAGAGTTAGATCTGGTTCAATCCTAGTTCAGTCCCAGTTCAGTCCTGATTTGACCTGATAGTCTGGAGGAAGTTTGGCTCCAAATCCAAAAGCTGGAAACAGTTTGTCACTGAAAAAAGACGAAACATTAGAGTGGCACACAGTTCTAACCACTGAGCGTGTAACTGGTGTTACACGAGTGTTACAAAAGTTTAAACCTAAAGGCGCTGTATGAATGTCACCCTTAGCCCCTAATCCCTCCCTCCATAGCAACTCCCTGTTTATTAGACTCTATTGTGCACTCATTCACAGAGCAATTCACATTCAGGACTAAACCTGGTTTAGTCCTGGTTTAGTCCTACTACCTGTCGTAGTGCTGGTTGAGACCTGCTTTAGTCCTGCTTTAGTCCTGGTTTATGCCTGGTTTATGCCTGATTCAGTACTTGCCGTAGTCCTGGTTCAGTCCTGGTCCAGTACCTGTCATAGTGTTGGATGACCTGTCCCACTGACCACAGAGCGGTCAGATACTGGTTGAGTCCGTCAGGGCTCATGTAGTGCAGAGACTGAGGAGAGCGAGGGTCTCCGTTTGACCCTGTGAAGTCTATGCCCACCTGCAGGGACAGAGATCAGAGGCTCAGTGGGTCAAAAGAGTAGTGCAGAGGTCACAGGGACAAAGGGGCAGAAGTCAAAGGAGTAGAGGTTAGATTCATTTGAGTCATTACTGGATCTGGGTCAGTCATGCGATAGCCTGATTTTTTGTATTTTTTATTTTGCAATCCAGAATAAATGAGATTTAGTAGTACTTACAGTAAAATTTATCTGACAGCCCCCCATCACATAGTCCAGGAAGGTGTACTGGGTTAGGATCTGAAGAAGAGAACAGGTTTAGTCCCCATGTGGTCCCCGTGTGGCCCCCGTCTTTCTTTAGAGGTACTACCATATCGTCGAGGTAGGTTCCATAGTGGTCCACGGGCATACAGTATACTAGTCTTTATGGTCTTACGCTTGTTTTGATGCAGCTCAAGATCAGTCTAAAGCTATTCACAAAAGATTCATTTCAGTCTTGTTAATAGGACTTTTTTAGTGTTGATACCTGCTCAAATGAGTATCTACTTTCAATACTAGTTTAAGTATCAATAAGTATCTGATTTTCAATACTTTTGCCAACCTTAATCCTGGTTCAGACCTGGTTAAAGGTCTCATATTACACCGTTTTCTGATTTATGTTCTAATGTTGTATCCTCATCACAAACATACCTGGAGTTGTATTTTGTTTCATTCACACATTTAACACACAAACTATGCATATTTAGGCTGAGGTCTTCTCTGAAACTGAAAACACTGGTCCACCTTGATGAGGTTACTCAAATATGTGTAAATGACACAAAACACAACTCCAGGTACGTTTTTGAGGAGATAACATCATTATAACAAAGCTCACAATAGTCAATTTGTGTAATATAGGACCTGGTTAAAGACTGTGTATTAGGTGCCAGGTATCTTTCTAGTACTTTAGCGCACACTCTCATCCATGCACCCTCACATGCACTCACTTTGGCATTCTTAACGTGCACGCTCCCTGAGTTCTTGTAGCTCTTCTTCTTCTTCTGTTTCTCAGGGTGAATGCAGTCGAAGCTCGCCATCTTCTGCAGTGCCGCCACAGAGCAAGAGAATGAGCCAATCAGATCGTGAGAACCGTCTGAATCATGGTCCGAGCAGTCCACCTGACCAATCACAGAGGAGAAGGGTTAGACAGGCCAAGCAAAGGAGAGAGAGTTTTAAAAGAGTCAATCAGAGAAGAGAGAAAGGGGGCTGGAAAAGAGAGGTGGGTCAGAGGGGTCATAGGGGTCACACCCTGAGAGGTCGGTCCAGGTCTCCGGAGCAGAGTGTCTGAAGAGGAACACAGAACTTCTTCCACACTGGGTTCAGATTGTTCTTCACCACCTGAAGACATACAGACATATTACATGCTTAAAGATGCACGACCGACAGACAGACAGATTATGCACATTATACGCAGACACGGACATTATACATAATTTGGCTCACACCAGATTGATGTGTGTCATTCTGAATTGAGTTCTAGACATTATCAGTCTGGGATGGCTCTTGCTGAAAGCGATCAGAAAATGCAACATCATGACAATTATTTAAATGTGAATAATATATCCAAAATGTTTGTCATACAGTTTAAAGACAATTGTACCAAATACTAACAAAATGTATGCAAACTTCTGACTTTGAAGAAAGTCATGGGAAAATTGTCTTTAAAAAAATCCTTCTCTCATTATTTCTATTTGCATTTAGCAAATAAAACTAATTTTGGTAATCCTAATGGATCTAAAAGAGTCAGGCCAAAAGAGTGAGACGCCGAAGACGAGGAAAGCGGGCAGGGGCCTTGGTGCGCCTCCGGAGACGCGGCGCTCGCACGCCCCTACCTGGAATTTTCCTGTCTAACGTTCGCTCACTCAGCAACAAGACGGACGAACTGGCGCTGCTGATGAGGAGAAACAAAGACTTCTCTTCCTCTTGCGTCTTGTGCTTTACGGAGACATGGCTCAACGAGCGTATCCCGGACTGTGCGCTTCAACTGGAGGGATTCCAACTCCTCCGCGCGGACAGACAACGGGGACTCTCCGGGGGAAAGACTAAAGGTGGAGGTGTCTGTTTCTTCATCAACAACGCCTGGTGTACGGATGTGACTGTGATCTCCCAACACTGCTCTCCCGCCGTGGAATATCTTTTCATTAACTGTAGGCCTTTCTATTCTCCACGTGAGTTCACTTCATTCATTCTGGCCGCTGTTTACATCCCTCCGTGCGCGGACACGCACGAGGCCCAGCGCGTGCTCGCGGAGCAGATTCTGGATGTGGAGCGAACCTTCCCGGACTCTTTACTGATCATCCTGGGGGATTTTAATAAAGGAAATCTGAGCCAGGAACTGCCCAAATATAAACAGTTTATTAATTGCCCGACGAGAGAGCAGAAGACGCTGGATCACTGTTACACAACGGTCAGTGGAGCCGTGCCCCGCGCTTCTCTAGGATTCTCTGATCACATCATGGTTCACTTCATCCCTGCTTACAAACAACGGCTGAAACTCTCCAAACCTGCTGTGAGGACTTCTAAGAAGTGGACCAGTGAGGCTGTGGAGGAGCTTCGCACGTGTTTGGACACTACAGACTGGGATGTGTTCAAGGCTGCCACAGACAGTTTGGATGAGTACACAGACACTGTGACGTCATACATTCAGTTCTGTGAGGACAGCATCATTCCATGATGCACCAGGGTGACTTTTAACAACGACAAACCCTGGTTCACACCCAGACTTAGACATTTGAGGAGGGAAAAGGAGATTGCTTTCAGGGCAGGAGATCGTGAAGGCTACAGGCGTTGCAAGTATGCGTTTAGCAAAGAGGTGGAAAAGGCTAAAGCGAAATACAATACACGTCTGGAGCAGCAATTCTCCACCAACGACTGCTTCTGTCTGGAGAGGGCTTAGGCAAATCACCAACTACAGGCCCAAAGCCCCTCCCGCCGTGGACAACAAACAACTAGCAGAAAAGTTAAACGGCTTCTATGCGAGGTTTGAAGTTTCACACCCCTCTCCCTCCTCCCCCACCATCATGGACATTACCTCCAAACCCACCTCGGACCCCCCCTCCTCCCCCACTGCCCTCACAGTTGTGGAGCAGGACGTGACTAAGCTTTTCAGGAAGCAGAATCCCCGTAAGGCCGCGGGCCCAGACGGTGTCTCTCCTTCCACCCTTAGACACTGTGCTGAGGAACTGGCTCCTGTCTTCACGGACATTTTTAACACCTCCCTGGAGTCATGTCATGTCCCAGCCTGCTTCAAGCTGTCCACCATTGTCCCCGTCCCCAAGAAGCCCAGGATCACTGGACTTAATGACTACAGACCTGTGGCGCTGACGTCTGTAGTCATGAAGTCATTTGAGCGCCTGGTCCTGCACCACCTCAAGTCCTTCACCTCCCCCCTCCTGGACCCTCTGCAGTTTGCCTACAGAGCCAATCGGTCTGTGGACGACGCCATTAACCTGGCCCTTCACTTCATCCTCCAGCATCTGGACTCCCCGGGAGCCTACACCAGGATCCTGTTTGTGGACTTCAGCTCTGCATTCAACACCATCCTCCCTGCTCTGCTCCAGGACAAGCTCGCTCAGCTCAACGTGCCTGACTCCACCTGCAGGTGGATCACTGACTTCCTGACAGACAGGAGACAGCGCGTGCGGCTGGGGAAGAATGTCTCGGACACTCGGACTATCAGCACAGGATCTCCACAGGGCTGTGTACTTTCTCCCCTGCTCTTCTCCCTGTACACCAACTGCTGCACCTCCAGCCACGACTCCGTCAAACTGGTTAAGTTTGCGGATGACACCACCCTCATCGGACTCATCTCGGACAGCGATGAGTCTGCCTACAGGAGGGAGGTGGACCGGCTGGTGTCCTGGTGCAGCAGCAACAACCTGGAGCTCAACGCCCAGAAGACAGTGGAGATGATCGTGGACTTCAGGAAAGTCACAGCCCCCCTGCCTCCCCTCACCCTGACGGACTCCCCCATCACCACTGTGGACTCTTTCCGCTTCCTGGGCACCTGCATCACCCAGGATCTCAAGTGGGAGCCGACCATCAGCTCCCTCATCAAGAAAGCCCAGCAGAGGATGTTCCACCTGCGGCAGCTGAGGAAACGCAAGCTGCCAGTCCAGATGATGGTGCAGTTTTACACTTCCATCATTGAGTCCATCCTCACCTCCTCCATCACTGTGTGGTTCGCTGGGGCCACTGCCAGGGACAGACAGAGACTGCAGCGCATTGTGCGCTCTGCTGAGAAGGTGATTGGCTGCAGCCTTCCATCTATACAGGACCTGTACGTCTCCAGGACTCGGGGGCGAGCAGGCCGTATAGCAGCTGACACCTCTCACCCTGGACATGGACTATTTGAGCCACTTCCCTCTGGCAGGAGGCTACGGTCCATCAAGACCAGAACCTCTCGCCATAAGAACAGTTTCTTCCCCTCTGCTGTTTGTCTCATGAACACTTTATAATATCTGCACTATACTGGACACTTTATAACACCGGTCACTTTAATAAGCCACTTTGCACTGTTGTTCTGATGCTGCTATTGTACATATTTTCTCCCTTTAAGTATTTCATTTGATTTTTTAAGCATATCTTTTTAACTTTGTGCATGCCCTTATTTGTATTTGTATTTATTCAGTGTGTTTATGTTGCACTTTTTCACCGTATCAAGTTCCTAGTCTGTGAACTGTGTTCACAGACTATGGCAATAAAAGTCTTCTGATTCTGAAAAACGATTAGTCTGATATCATGCCAGACAGTGAGAAATAAAGCATGTGTCTTTTTTGTGTATGGTTTCAACTGCTTCTTTATAGTTTTATACAAGATATATATATTAGCTTGTATAAAACTTTATACAAAAAAGAAAATGAAAGCTTTAGGGACATCACAGCTTCACACACTTTATTTGAAGACTACATAATGACATGGACATTGTTTGTTTATTGAAAAACTTCAAGCCGCAAGGTTAATTTCCATAAACTCTGCTGATTAAGCCCTGTTCACCATTGGATGCTCCACTACATATGGAATAATGGACAGGATTTGGTGGAATATATATATATATATATATATATATATATATATATATATATATATAAAATGTTCTGTGCATTGGGGTTATATCTTATTGTTGTATTGTTGGTGGTTCATGTTTAAACTTTTCACAGATACAATCAATAGGGTTTATTACATCACTTTCTGTTCAACAGCAGCCTTTTCACTTATGTGTAAACAATCGGGCCCTGGTTTAAACCAGATCTAAACCAGATCTAGTCTAGGTCTTACCTCTGTGCGATGGACTAGGACCCACTTGCCATCGTCTCCCTGTTTAAAGATCTCTAGAAATGGGTCAGACTTTCCAAAAGTGTCCTGAGGAACAGAAAGAAATCAGATCAAGACCAGAGTTCAGCCCTGCTTCAGTTCTGCTTCAGTCCCATCTCAGACCTTCTTGTCCAGGTTCTTGGCCTCGAGCTCCAGTTGAAGGGCTCTGTTGTCTTTGACCTCCTCTGCAGTGACCTAAGAACAGCGCCCCCACAGGACACATAGAACACACGCAGTTAGCTCCATTTTACGCACACAGAGTACTGCAGTTGTAGTTCTTGTAGTATTAGTATTGTAGTAGAAAAGCTAACTCAAGATATTGTAAATACTTACCATATTTTCTGGACTATAAGTATATATATATAAAAATATTGTAATAATGAAGAAAAAAACATACATAAGTCGCACTGGACTATAAGTATTTTTGGGAAAATTTTACAAAATCTGACACCAAGAACAGACATTTTATCTTTAGAGGCAATAAAATAGTGTGCTGTGCTGCTATTCAGCCTGTTGTTCTAACATAACACATAGACAACAAACTGACTGGTAGATTTACATAAGATATTAACAGTTAAACAGATACGCTACGCTAACATAACATATGCCGGCTTGTCCACAAACACGAGAGACAAGAGAGATCTTTTCACTGATGTTTACTGTGGTCTTACTTCTTCAACACAGTTCACATTGTAGAACTAGCTAACACATAAAATATAACATAAGCTCTGGCTCATATTACATATACACACAAAATTGCAAATGAACGCATGGAAAATATACATACCACTTTGGCCAATTAGTAAACAAGCCCGTTAACAGAAAACCTTATATTTTACTTTTCAATTTTTTCTAAAATAGTGCTCTGTCGGGTAAGACTTCACATTCAGTAAAAGGAAGTACTTTTCATGACCTTTAACTAGACTTATGATAAACAAAATATTTACAATATTGTTCCAAGTGAAACATTATCACCTTTAAGGTCTTATAAATGAAGGGGAAATAAATAAGGGGAGAGTAAATATGAAATGGATAAAAGAAAACAAGTCTAGTAAATTTTCTTACAAGTATTACAAACACAACAGTACCATCTAGTGTTCAAACAAGTGAACTGTAACATGTATAATCAACCTTTACCTAACACATATGTAAACACCTACATGAGGCAAAACAAACTGAACTGAATACGTGTCTCGTATGTTAACGTAAAATATTAACAGTTAATCAGATAACTAAAGCATAAAAACGAGCTAACAGGTTTACTCTCATCTCATCAGAGACTGCAGAAATTCTTTAGCTCTAATCAGGATATTTGTTTTTTTATGAGTCTACTGTCTCTATACATTGTCCTTTCAAATAAAGAGGTTTAATAAAGGTTAAGGCTGTTGTACTGTAGTACAGTGGTCCTTCATTTATCGCGGGGGTAACGTTCTAAAAATAACCTGCAATAGGCGAAATCAAGTTTTATTTTTTACAATTATTACATATGTTTTAAGGCTGTAAAAACACTAACCACACACTTTATACACTTTTCTCAGACAGACATTAACATTTTCTCTAATTTCTCTCTTGCTTAAACACTCTCAAAGTTCAAACCTCTGTAGATTTTTAAAAACAGGTGCCTTTGTTGGTGCAGAATGTTTCATTGACATTGTGGGTTGTCGGGGAGAAAACTTGCAAACATATAGTACTTCAGAGTCATACTGCTAGCGATCGAACATTTATGTAAATTTGGAAAGCTGATTCTGTACTGTACAGGAAACACGGCATGGAGAAGATTGATTGACAATGGTCTACAGTCCCTTAGCCAATCAGGACGTAGAACACAAGGCGCATTCATCCACTGTTAAAAAAAAAAGCATGCAAAATTGCACTAAAAAAATCCACGAAACAGAGAGGCTGCGAAAGGTGAACCGTGCTATAGTGAGGAACAACTGTATTAGTACTACAGTATTGCAGTAGTTGTACGGTAGTGGTAGCAGTTGCAGTATTAGTAGCGCTGCAGTATTAGTACTCACGGTGATGGAGCCTTTTCCTGCAGGTTTGTCTTTCTTCAGCTGGAGAGGACGAGTCACACTTTTACTGGACACAATCTGGAAAAGAGAGAGTTAGCCCTGCCCTCTGGCACACCTAAGCTCTTCCCCTCATCTGTACCCACCTTAGTCCCACTCCTGAGCCTCCCCTCCCTTTTTTTAAACTAACCATTGGATTTATATAACACCTTTCAAGATACCCAAGGTGCTTTACAGTGCATTAATCATTCAGTCTGCACTCTGCCCCTGACCCCACCCCTCACTTGCCTCACCGTGACCTCAGCCATGCCCCCTGACCCCGCCTCTCACTTGCTCCTGACCACGGCCCTCAACCACCCCTGGCCCCACACCTCACCTGCCCCAGTGTGAGCTCAGCCCCACCGAGGAAGTCATCGTCTTTCAGGTCGCTGGTTTTGTTGTCGATGTCATAGATGCAGAACTTGAGGTTTTGGACCGACTCAAAGTGAAACTGGACCCTGAGTCTGGTACTGAAGCTTGGAGAGGACGAGTTCATCAACTTTTCCGTACGACCCACCTAGAGACATGAGGGAGGGTATCTGAGAAAATCTGACCCATGGGGAGGGCATGTGACACACAGGCATACAGACAGGGAAGGGCATCTGGCTTACCTCAGTCCAGGTCTCCTGGTTCTTCTGGAGGAGGACACACAGAGGGTCAGACTTGGAGCCCACATCTTTATCCAGAAGGTTTGAGCAAGAGATGGAGAGCTCCACAAGAGACACGCAGTCCGACATCTGAAGATGCAAGAACAGACACACAGTCCCACATATGAGAATGTCATCATTTAATAATAATCACAAATGTGTCATTGAAAATGAATCAGCTCTGTGGTACAGCGAGTCGGCGACATAAACATGAGTCACCTTCATCTAGAGCTAGGCCAAAAATGTAGTCCAGTCCTGGTTTCGTCCTAGTTCAGTCCGTTTCTGCTCCAAATCACATGTTTTTATTTTCCTGACAGAGGTTTGGCTCTGACCATTCGACAGGAGGGAGGGCACCTGACTGAATCACCACCCCTCCATCGTTCAATTAAACGCCCAGCCCTGAGGCGGTACCTCCTGTACCTGATTATATTCACTGTCCTCTGCACCACACGTTCACTACACGTCTTGTTTATTATTGCGGGTATGCGGATGTCACTTCAGATGTGACTTGAAATCTAAATGAGATTTAAAAAAAACACACACGCACAAAAACACGCCACGAATGCCTTCACTATAATTCGATTTATTATAGTTAAAAGGCAAAGATAACAAATAATAATTAATAAATCAGCTCCCCACGATCCGTTTTAGAGTATTTATTTTAGGCCGACAACAATACACAGCTCCTGTGTTTGACGATGTGCAAAATCTACGCTTTTAAAATCCACAAACCCCAAAGAGAAAAGCGGAGAAAGAGTGAGGCAAAGCGCGACTGTTACCTTTGGCGCTCCTGTTTTAGTCCTGCTTTTGTCTGGTTTTGGAGCTGCTCGTGCAAAGACCCGGAAGTCTCCGCAGAGCGCGGCTCTGATTGGACCGCGGTCACAGAGACTTGGGCTGTGATTGGCGGCTGCGGCTCTTCCGCAAAACTCTGACCTGTCAGACACATCTGTTTATTTTTCATAACAGAGACCCACCTCCCTGGCGTGCATCACTCTCGGAAGTGCGTGACGTCATAAAAAACACACAAGCTCATTCTCACCACATCCGGTAAATATTGAACCAGAAAGAAACCACAAATGCACCAGAACATGGACTGTGTACAATACTATACTTCCTTCTGTCCCCAGGCCACATCCTCTGCACACACTGCACTAACATGTAGTTCCTCATTCGATTCACAGATTTTTCTTTATTCATTCGTGTTCTATGAGACAAACAGCGCACGTAAGGAAAACATAAAACTGAGGAACATTTAGGTTTAATGTGAGTCCAATCCAAAATCTAATCAATATTTACCAGAGACACCAAAAACGACATGACACAAGAGAACAGAGCCCATGGACCAAACCATGGACCACCGCTGCAGAACGGAAGGCAAAAAAAACAACAACAAAAAAAAACAATATAATTTTTTTTTTCCCCACATGATATGGATTTACCTCAAATTTATCATCAGTTTTAGTTTGTCTTTCAACATTAAAAGGTGATTTATGGGGTATAACACATAACATGGTAGCATAACATAACAGAGCACTGTTACCATTTCTTGTTTTGCTATGTTCGTCCAAAAACAACTACTAAAGTTTCACTTTTTTGAGTTCCCCCTCCCTTTGCTCTCTGCACTAAGTCACTTCCTCTTCAGAGTGACATCACAAAATCAACGGCATCTTGCTAATGAAACTACTGCACATTATGTGCAGTCAAGTTGCTGTGTACAGTTTTGTATCATGTTTTTGTACATTTATGAATTGTCATGTGGGGACAGGTGACGTAGGCTTGTGGGCAGAGCCTTGTACAGCTAATAGTAAGGAGGGTTCGAATCGGCCCCGGGAGAGATCACCAAAATACTTTTGCATGCATACATCTAAAACCTCTTCAGGTATGTTTTTGATGAGGAAACAATGTCATGGCATGGGAGAATGCCCATATATATTATATATATAAATAATCACAATACCCCCTCTTTAACTCCTTCGAGGTGAACATGTTCAAATCAAATATAGCTTTTACTGATAAATCAGCATTATAATTATTCATTACAAAAACACTGGACGTGTCCCATTTATCTTATAATTTGGAATTTGGGCTCAAGATTATCCAGTCTGAAAGCAAAATGTGCCTCATGTAAGTCTCTTATTTGGCTTCCCATGTCTCCATTAAAATCAGACATGCTGATCACCAACCAGTAGAAAGAAGATCTGAAAAATTGGATTAACGGCAGAGCTTTAATTGTTTATATCCAAACCTGGACTAAACCCAAATTCTCACGGATCCTGTAGCTGGTCCGCTTGTCTCTTCTTACAGGCGGGTCACAAAACTCTGGAGATTTCGTCTTCACTCCCCCGACATTCATGGAATGAGCATACATATAAAAAATGTCAAACGAAATGGGTACTTCTCAAACTGCAAACTGAAGATGACTATGGCTAAATTCACCGTTTGACTTATTTTGTGTTTGTAGCTGGTGGTGGTTACCTTTACCATCAAGCCAAAATTCCACTCTGAGTCTCAGAGTTGTTAAGTGCTTATAAACTCATCACGGTGAATATTAAAATGATCAGAATGCATAAGGTAAATGAGAAATAACTTTGGATTGCTGCAAACTGTTTAAAAAGAACTAGTTCCGCTATAAAGACTTTATATTTTTATACACAACCATAGTTCTTAAGAAACAAACAAGTTTGGAACTTTGAGCAGAGCAAAATCAGCAGAGACCTTTAGTTCATCATTCTGGAGGAAACAGTTCATCGTCTCATAAAAACAGTGAACAGCACATTGAAAAGAGTGTCACGCAGGTGGCCATTTTGTTTCAAAGGTCATGATTTACTGAGAGAAAGACAGAAACATTTCACTTCATCAGCACTGCTTTAAAAATTAAGACAAACCGTTTGAAAGTCACCGTTCACTAAGAAAGAAATCTGAGCAAAACATAATGAAGATGCATTTGACATTTGACACAGCAGCTCCAGAGTAGATACACGTGACATGGTTCAGACGTAAATATTCAGCACAAGCATGAGACATGTCATTATAAGAACCAGAGAAACCATAGTAACCATAAAAAGCACACTGGAAAATTTGGCAGAGACACTTGATTGGACAGTAGGTCACCAGAGCAGGCTGCTGTAGGCTCACATCATCTGAATTTAAGAAGGGAAACTATGAAAAACAGCAGATTCAAAGCTTAAAAAAGGAGCATTTAAACAATTTCACTTTTCTCATAAAAAAAACAAGAAAAAAAAATACAATTGATATTTTTTCAAATTCAAATCTCTAAAAACAGAAAGAAGTCACTATTTACAAGAGCTGCAGAAAAATAAACACAACATATACAGGAGGATGAAAGGGTATCTGACACACGGATACGGGAGGATGGAAGGGCATATGACACACCGGGGGAGTCTGGGAGGGCATCTGTAGTATTTGAGGCTCTAGCCTAGACTGATCTTGACCTTGCGCGCCCCAATGGGCCTGTCGTTGAGGTCGGACACGGCCGCCGCGGCCTCATTGGCGCTGTGGAAGGCGACCATAGCCTCTCCGGTGGGCAGACCTTTGTCGTTGAACTGCAAACACACAGACCCTGGCACCACCTGGTACCCGTAGAAGAAGTCCATGATCTCGTCGGGTGTCACGGTGAAGGGCATGTTCTGCAGCTTCACCACTGCTGGCCCGCTATTAGCATTAGCTGTGGGAGGCGGAGCTCCGCGGAGGGCAGGGTCAGGGGGAAAGGCGGGGGGAGGAGCTCCAGGCCGAGGGGGGGCATTCCCATTGTTGCGATTTGGCGTTTTCCGTCCGTCGAATGGGACCGCACCTCTCAGGTCCTGACCAAATGGAGCGGCCGCCCTGAAGCCTGGCGGGTCCAGGGAAGGCGCAGGCAGCCCAGGCACCAGAGGGGGCGGGACACCCAGGTCCGGGCCCAAGCCAAGGCCTGGACCCAGGGGCGGGACGGGAGGTGGGGCCAGGCCATTACCAGGGGCGGAAAAGGGAGGGGCGAAGGGGGTGGGGTTCCGAATGAAGCCGAAGTCATCGCCGAGTGCCCCAAAGGCGTGTCCAGGGGGTGGGCCCAAGTGGGTCGGAGGTGGGGTCATGTGTGAGGGGGGTGGGGCCTGACCGAGGGCAGGCCTTTGTCCCCGTTTGTTCTGTGGTGGTGGATTTCGTTCCACCTCCTTCATGTGCTCATAGGTGACAAGGTGCACGAAGGCATCGCGTCCGTTCAGTTTCTGCCGGTGTAATCGCTCTGCCTTTCTGGCATCCTCCTCCAAGCGCAACTGGACCACGGCTTGGCCCAACCCATTGCCATGGGCATCGGTCAGAACCTTAAGAGAGTCCTCATACAGACCAAGTCCCTCCAGGAAGCCACGCACATCCTTGCGGGACACGTTATAGGGGATGTTGGTGATGTGCAAACAGGTCTTTGGTGCCCGTGTGGAGTCAGAGCTCTTGGATTCACTGTCGCGTTTGCGGATCTGTTCGATCTTGTCCATCATGCCTTTGCGTGTGATAGGGTGCACCTGAATGAAGCGTGCGCCCATGTACTGCATGTGTGCGCCCAGAGCGCTCTTATAGTCCTGCTCCGAGCAGAACTCCACGAAGCCTTCGCCCGTGGCCTTCCCATTGGGGCCATAGGCAATGTACATGCTGTCCTCTACCACGGACAGGTTCTTGAAGAACTCCTTCACTTGGTTCTTGTCCACCTCATAGGGCAGACCTTTGAGGTACACACATAGGTCCTGTCTGTGCGGAGAGCGAGAGCGCCCCCTCTGCTCTCTGGGAGCTCCGCCCTGAGCCAGACGCCCACGCTCCTGAGGCTCCATCTCTTTCTCACTCACGCTGTTCCACTGGCGCTCAGAGGCAGGGCTAACCTCTATGTAGCGCTGGCCCAGAGGCCCGCCCCCTCGCTTCAGTGCCTCGTAACTGTCCTGAGCAGAGAAGAACCTGACGAGAGCCCGCCCCGTAGACCGGCCCTGAGCATCACGCATAAAACGCACACCTTCCACGGCCCCGCCCCTAAAGAAGTCTCTAAGCTCCGCCTCCGAACACGAGTACGGCAAGTTCTGCACTGATAGCACAAGATCGTCTGGAGTCAGTGGGGTGGAGAGAGGGGGAGGGTTAGACACGGTCTTCATGTGCAGCCCCAGAGGGGTGAGGGGGGAGGAGAGGGGTGAGGTCAGCGGGGTCATAGGGTTAAAGAGCAGAGGGTTGGGTGCGCCCAGAGGAGGGGGGAGGGAAGGGTTAAAAGGGGGGAGGGGGGACATGTGGGTGAGGTGGGACATGGGCGGGACAGGGGGCACGGAGGGGGGAGGGAGGGAAGGCATGGGGGGCAGGGCCATGTTGGGCAGTGCAGTGAGAGGTGGGTTCAAAGACGCCAGTGCTGTGGTGAGTGTGGGGGCGGAGCTGTAACTAGGGGCGGAGCTGAAGCTCGGGGCAGAGCTGAAGCTGGGGGGGAAGGTGGCAGCCATGTTGGGAGGGGCTTTGGATTCTTGTGCAGGAGCGGGAGCGGCGAACTGGGTTGGGCGCTGGGGGGCGGAGGGAGTGGCCGAGGGCGGGGCCGTGACAGAGGGGCGTGTCCCGGTGGGTGGGGCCTCAGCAGGGGCGGGCTCAAAACGGCGGCGGCTCAGCTCAATGGTGTTCTGCATCTCCGTTTTGCTGCTCAGTAACAGAGACACTTTAGAGCCTTTGATGGCACCACCCGTACGCATCATCCCGAGACGTGCGTCCTCGTCTGTGGCGAACACGATGAACGCCTCCCCATGTTCCCCGCCCACAATATGCACGCCACCATCTGGGATAGTCAGTCCTGAGAAGAAGTGTCGGATGTCCATGGTCCCGGCCACGATGGGCAGTCCCTGCAGACGGATGACCACAGCCATGACTGCGGGGTCAGAGGTCAGGGCTACACCTGAGGAGAGAGGTCAGGGTTAGAGCCACAGCAGCTAAACGCTAAAAACACGCCATCAACATGTCAACACGACTAACATGTTCTAAACATCAGGACCAATTTAAAACAACAGTTATGAGTTATCAGAACACAGCTCCAAAAAAAATGCATAGAGAGGGTTAAACGGCTGAGCCAAGCAGACTAGGCACATTTTAAAGTATTTATTAAACACAAAAATACAGATGTCTGTGTAATCCCTCAGTCGTTCAGGTAGTATCTATAGCAAAAAAAATAATTCTGTCAAGCGACAGAAGTTTTAAAGTGAAGTCGCTTGGCCACTCATCTGCATGAGGGGAGTAGCCAACTACCTTTACTTGTCTGAAGGGGGGAGCCAACTACACTGAAACTAAGGTTGTTTTCACAACTTTTTGGCAACCTTTAACACCCCAAGAGCCATTTTGAACCGGTTTCCATAGACAAAAAAAATACTGGGAGCTGCAAATACTTAAGACATCTAAAATGGAGATAACATGTATATATATATATATTTTTTTTTTACCTTTAAACTTTGTATAAACAACTATAGTGTGTTGCTTATGAAATCCATGAAATGCTACAGAGACTTCTGCTCTTGAACCTCTGTGCACAGCGGGCCTGTGCGAAGTCACTTTCATCTTTATGCAGAACTGTAAGCTGTTGGCTGTGAGGCGTGAGCCGTGTTTGTTTTGTTTTGGCGGGTATACCGGCTTCTGTGAATGTGACGCTTATTTTGAGCGGCAAAAAATAATAAAACATAACTTTATTTTAATATTTCAAGATAAAAATAATCTTCAAAATTAAACTGCAATTTAAAAAAGAACTAACACAAATAAAATACACTTCAGTTAAATACTTATATTTTACCAAGCCACGCGCACCCACAGTAGAAGGATGAAAGAGCCACAGGTTGCCGACCACTGTCCTATACCTATTTCTTTCACCTGTGGCTAAATACACCATAACGAGTGCTTGCGGAGGAGGTGTGGTGGCAGAGGAGAAAAACCTTCGGAATCACCTGCATAGACAGAAGACTAGTCTCCTTTTGGAGACTGGCATGTTCGTCTCACGAGGCAATTTGGACCAACTTATCAAACAACAGCTCTGCAGTGCCCATTCATAGAAATAGAAGATAGAAGATCCAAGTGTGTTTTGCCCAACTCCAAGCACTTTTACTGTCATATCAGACTGTGTAGGTTGGCCCAAGGTCAGCCACAAGTGTTCTCGGACCGGTCATTTACTGCTGCCCAGAATGCAACTGTTAGGTTGACGAAAAAGAGCATTAGCTCTTGGGCCGGTGTGAACCCAACTCAAGGCAGTGTAAAAATGACCTAACACACCTGTGCTGGAGTTATATTTTGCATATTCGTTCAGGTCCCTAATGTGTAATCTCAAACCTATAAGCATACTGGTTATCCCTATTGTTTCTTTGTTTCAGGGATGGAGTTATAAAATAGGAGATAGATAGGAGATGGTGTCCAAGTCCCCCATTTCTGATTAAAGATGGATTGTTTTTCCTCCTCAGTGTGAGATCACCTCATTGCCATACCAGCTTGTCAAAGCCTGATCTCATCAGAGCTCAGAAGCTAAGCAAGCCCAGGCCTGGTTAATACTAGGATGTCAGACCTCTGAGAATATCAGGTGCCACAGTGGGGTGCCAGTGGCAAAAACTGTTACTGTGTTCTTAGGCAAGGCACTTCACCCACATTGCCTAGAATGATCATAGTGTGTGTGTGTCAGTATAGTTAGATCCTCCTTTCAGACAGATATAAGGCAGTGTCACACCAGAAACCTGACCATAACTGAAGAACCTTGAGCAGATCTGAAGAAGCCTCTTGGATGAGTGACCAAAAAAAATCTTCTTTCTAAAATTTTGTCCAGTGACAGAATTTAATTTTCTTTTGCTATACAAAAGCACAGGTTTGTCATGTGACCTCAGACAGTCCAGACCCTCAGCTCCTCCTGTAGAGCTCAGAGATGTTCTGAACCATTAGGTCATGGGTTTCTTCCCCTTTTTGAGGGGAGGGTCTTCCCATTTTTGAGGGGAGGGCCTTCCCTCTGAAGAAGCTGCTGAGGTCTGGAGTCTCTGAGATGTTCTAAGTCTACGCCATGCACACAGACACAACAGCATGCACAGACTGTTTAAATATGCTAATGTTCTATTCCTGCTCTGACCAAACAGTGGGCAGTTCTGCGAGGAGTATGTCTGCAGCGGTGCATCTCGTGTTGTAGAATTTGAGAACAAGCCAAAAACCTGCACAACCAACCTATCACATGAGCCATCTACACAGTTCAACCAATTAGATCAGGTCATTTCAAAATGGAGGCATCTTAAGTGATAAAGTACCACTCCTCCAGCAGCAGAGCAACAGTTTAATGACCTAAACCTGCAGGACACAACTGACCCCGTCTAACAAAACAGTTATGCTCACTCAAACCCAACTGAAGTTCCAAGACTCACAACTGAATCCAAATCTGAACAGTGAGCAAATCGCATTCACTGCAACAGTTACACCCTTTTTTTCTGAACAACTAAATATTCTGTAAAACCTTTGTCAAAATCTTTGTGTGTCAGATGCTCTCCCTGAGTCTCCATGGGGTCTTATTCTGTGTAAAAGCTGCTAATCCTGTAGTTCCGTCCTCAGCAAACATGTTCTGAAATGTCCCCGAGTGTTAGATGCACTTCCTGTGTGTCAGATGCCACTTTTTATGGAAATGATCAAACCTAAACCCCAGCCACGGCCTACCTTCATCACTACAAACTGATCAGACCATACAAAATTGAGGCTGGCCACCACATGAGTATATGGGGACCAAAGCATAGAGAGAGACAAGGGAGCTGGCCCCAACAAGGTTAAAAAGTCCTGGCCACACTGAGCAATTGTAAAGAGACACCATGGCTTTAGCTCAAACACATTCGCAAACATTAGCTTAGCCAGAGAGAGAGCAAAGCAGCAGCAGCAGCATCTGAAACACAGCACATGTCCATCTATAGCACAATCAAATTAGCTTAGGCAGAACACAGCAGCACGAGGAGCTAATCTGAACACCACAGCATCAGGAGTAGACAATGACTTGGAGACCATGTGAGGATCTAAACTGAGCTGTATCTGGAGCTGGACACTGGGCCAAAGATCCGACCAACAGTCCCACTTTGACCTTCACAGATTCATTAATATCAGACATAACCTTTACTGAATCAGGATTTAACCATAATAAGCCTCAGAGCTAGACACCACTGCAAAGGCAATGGTCTTTAAAGCAAAGGACACCATCTCACCAAAACACCTAACCAACAACTCTACAGACACACGACTCACCAAAACTCACCCAGAAAAAGAATCAACAAACAGTTTATGATCACTTTAGCTGTAAAAAAGAACACCATGTAGAACTACTATAGCTACCACCAAACACAAGCCAAATGACGACTTCATACGTAACACAAGGCTCACAATACGATATTGCAATATGCACAATTGTAGCGCTGTTAGAAAATATGTTTTAATTGCTCATGGAAATATTGATACAACAGCTCACAATAACGACTGTATCATCAAATTAAGTATCACGATATATCAATGTTTTTGCACACCCCTAGAAACTGACTGATGAAATATAAAGGACAAGAGCTGCCCAGATCACTGCAATATATAGCTAAACAAAGCTAATCACCAAAACAAATGTACCAGAGCCAACTGTGAGTAAGTGTCCAACCAATCAGCATCCAGAGCCAGCATCAAGCTAAATCAGTAGTCAGAACTAAAACAATATTTAAACAATAGACTGGACCAAACCTAAAAAGAATTATACCTCATGTATGCCAAATAAGAGCCATTTCAGACAGGCATTTACTAACACCACTGCAGGCATTGTCCAATTCACTGTCATACGGCCAGCAGTTTACAACAATTTTAACAGCAAGCAAAGGACACAATATCACCAAACTACACAGAACTATAACTACTGTCAAGCACACAAGTGACCACAACAAAGAAAACTATTCAAACTATAATATAACTGTTTTATAATATTATGTTCAAAACTGTCCAATGAAATGTGTAAAACCAAGACCAGTCCACATCACTGCAATACATCCACATTTACTCTCCAGCTCTGAAGATATTCACCAAAACAAATGCACCAAAACCAACTGTAAGCCAGTGTCCAGAGCGAGAGTCCGGCCAATCAGCATCCAGAGCGAGAGCCCAGCCATTTAGCATCCAGAGCGAGCATCCAGAGCAAGAGTCCAGCCAATCAGCATCCACAGTGAGTGTCTGGCCAATCAGCATCCAGAATGAGCCTCCAGCCTAAATAAATTATACTAAGACTAGACCAAACTAAACCAGAGAGAGATTATACCTTTATATAATAATACAGAATCTACAGGGTTTGGGATAGGACTGTTAAAAGTATGGAAAATCAGACACAAATTGATACCAAAATTAGTATAGAAACCAGATACTTATTTGAGCAGGTATCAAAACTAAAAAAAAGTCCCATTCACAGGACAGAAATGAATCTTTCTATCTTGAGCTGCATCAGAACAAGTATCAGCCCATATACATACACCCATGGCCCACTATTGAACATACCTGGATGTCTGAGATTATACAGAAATAAGGTCACATGGTAATATAGTAATATAAGAGAAATTACTACCATTTAATGTTCTATTGTCTAACGAAAGTATTTTTATTATCACTGTGGTATCAGAAATGATATTGAATCTACTTGTAATCAAATTGAGTTTGAAATGTTCGTATCCTGACAACACTAATAAGAATAATCAATAATAATCTATCCTAACTCTAACAACAAACACAGACACGCCCCCCTCCTCCTATTGATCAGCCTCTGTCATGCTCTGAGTAACAGGTGGGTTTAACCGACCACAGTGAAGTAAACTTTCAGACGAAAAAGATTAATTAAAAAGACACCAAATGGAAATTGCTCAAAGCAAAATATTATTTTGACCCACCCTTGTGTATAGCCTATAGTACATGTTAAATCACTCATTGGACCAAACCATCACATTGGATCAGCCTCACAACAAGTCAGTTCACTAGCATTAGCCAAAGCCCACATGTTACAGACAATACAGTGCACAGTTCCAAGTACAAGCATCAATGAGAACCAACGGAGACAAAGCTCCAAGCATTGCAGCAGGAACAAATCTGACGAGTACCTGCAAAAGGGAAGCACCTCCGTCTTTACACCAGATTCCTTCCCAGACCCACAAATACATCAATTTCTGCAAATCACAACAGCAACCACAAACCGCAGTGTTTCAAATTATGTTAGACCATTTCACCGATGTAAGGCTGACCAACAGAAAGACCAAGACCACACAATATAATGTGGAAATGAACACAACTAAAACCAAACCAGGATAAACCGAAAGCAAGCACAAACCAGACATACCACAGCAGAATTCTCCATTGACCCACTGACATTTTTTCAGTGAGTTTACCCCGGGGCAGCAATCAACACTTAACCAGCTACTTTTAACCAGATTTTTAAAATCAGGCTATTCTAAGCAACTTCTCCTTTGCCAAAAACAAGCCAAATGGAACTAAACAAGTAAAGACTGTATCCTGCATAATGTAATAAGAGAAGAACCAATCAAACCACAGAACTACACATGTCAGGTCAGACTGGAAGAGGAGACACCTGGAGACAGAGCACAAGACAGGTAAGCACACAGTTAAATCTTTACTTGAACAAACCAAATTTGTTCAATCACTGATCAAAAACACCACCTTATTTTTAAGAATAGTCCCTCCACTAAAATGTACAAAATCATAATTTACCATTTCTGATAAGTTAAGAATTTACATTATCTCGATAGTCCCCATTATTAAACTAATATAATTAGCAGGTCACACACACAAGAATACTGTTCCAATGTTACAGTAGATAAGAGCCTACTATGCTTTTCCCTAATAAAAACAGACAGTTGAACATATATCTTTTTTAAATAAACAGAAAATATTAACTCAAACATGGGAAATATCAACACTGAAATGAGCAAAAGCCTGAAGCATCAAGCTTCACCAAGATGTCAAAACCAGTCTCTATTAAACAGGTTCTGCTATTGAAGGCACAACTTCATCAGAGCTGTGTCTTGACTCAAAGAGAATCCACGTACACAGACAGCCTCAGCTCCACTTTGAGTTCCACCAGGACCTCCACACCTTCACTGCTTCAGCTGAAGACCACATCGACCCTTACTCCCTCTCCTCTCTACCATCCCTGTACACACCTGAGACTAAATGCATTCTGAGTGTAGGTTTCCTTGAGCGCGAGCTGTGTGCCTTCGTATAACTGTATCAGGTTCTGATTAAATACATGATACTGAACAGGTCTGATCCCGATTCTGGCTCAGTGAGTTTGGAGCAGTCTCCGCAATGACGCCCTGCTCTACGGCTTTGGGCCTTTAGTCTTTTTAAAACTGTAAAATAAACACAATGTCTTTATAAAACAACAACCTTACACTCTAATGTTATAAAACTTTATAGTTCACTACATTTGTCCAGTTTAAGTCGTAAAGTTTGCGCTGAATCCACTTTTCCCTCAATGTGCCACAAATCGCTGCTTTGTTTGTTAGCTTAGCCCATTAGTTTAGCCACACTAGCAACCCGGTGCTCTTCGGCCTTTTCCTCGTCTTTTCTGTGAGTAAGTTCGTGAATAAAAGTGTTCAGACCCCGACCCGCGGCTCCTGTAGCTACATCGGGTCAATACTGGGCATTAGAGTATAACCTTACCGAGAAAAGTCACAAAGTCCGACTTTAGCTGCCCTGGGTGTCGGCGGTGCGTAGCGTAAGAGGCACGAAATGTCGGTCACGAACATTACGTCACCACGCACAGAGCACGTTTTATAAATACTGAAAAAAAACCCACAAATTACACCTAAACCTTATGGACTATTTATTCTGAGTTTAAAGTGGAGAGATAATAAACATCTACCGGCAATAAAAAAATACTTAACTTTACTTAACATGTTTACTATTTAAATCATGGCACAGGTGTCCACAAATGGGTGAAAGTAAAAGGCTGGAGGTCAACTGGATGTAAGTTTCTAAAGTTTATTTACTAGTTTATTTCTATCCCCGGTGGGGACTTGAAAAGTCAGCATAGTATCTTTGAGTGTTCAAATCTCCATGACTATGCTTCATAACCTCTATGACAAAGTAGTAGGCTCCAGTTAGACAGCATTATGCTACATTTAGACAATGGTATGCCAGTGGTATGCCAATAGAAGATGAGAGAGTAAATATGGCTCCTGTGAGACCATTTTAAATTGAGAAATGAGTGGAGCAGGACTGGCAATTAAAATCACGTTTATTTTAAAACTAAACCAGGTCTAAACCAGGACAAAGCCAGGACTGAACCAGGACTGAATGAGGTCTAAACCAGCTCTAAACTAGGACTGAACCAGTTTAAGAGCCATTTTGAGGCCTTTTTAGGTGTCTTCACCACCAACCACTGTATTTCCTAAATTTCCGGATGTCCAAGTACTGCAAAGTAGAGCCATACAGTTTTTGACCGTGGTTGTGCTAGTGTAGAAAACATCAATAAAAGGATTGTTCACTAAACACATGAATATTGGGCTCTTTATCCACACGTTCTAACACCTTTAAACTCTGGCTGCTACAACCAGGCCTAAACCAGGGCTAAATCCAGTCTAAACTAGGACAAAACTGAGCCTCAACCAGGACTAATCCAGGACCAAACAAAACAAAATTAAAGGCCATTTTGAGCATACATTTTTATTGAGACAGAAATAGATCAAAACCAAAACTATCCACAACACAATAACTTTTGAAGGCTAAAACACAACCACCTTTAAAGGCTCAGAATAACTGTATAGTTAAATGTATAGTGTAACTGTGTAACTCTTCACATAAAGCTCAGGTCTTAACATGAAAATATTCAAAAATCTCCATCTCTATTGAGGATACAGGTTATAATTGCTCTCAGGTTTGTGCGCGTTTGAGCGGAGGCAGAGCAGGACACAGCCACTGTTTTAGATTGCTTCACTCTCTTTTCACTCGACAATGGTGTAGTAAGGACACAATAAATTTAAATGTTTTTTTAATATCAAAGTTGTGGTTCTGGCCTGTGTCCAGGTCTATTCACATCAGAGAGAAGTGTCGGCAGCTAAAGGGGGAGGAGTCTGGAGGTAAAAGGGTGGGTTTCATATGTGAGGGGGCGGGGTTTGAGCAGAGGAGGCTCCTGATGGATGCAGAGCTCTAGTGCTGGGTCCACTTGATGCTCTTTATGTCGATTCCCTCCTGCACCATCTCCCACAGAGGACTGAGCACAGAACAAAGGGAGAGTTAATAATACATCCACTGTATTTACTAAGCTAATAATATACAATAACACATTTAAGAAAGGACAGAGGGAGAGATATAATACTACTACTGTAAGGCAAGGCAAGTTTATAATCATCATAAAAAACATTAAAAGAGAAGAGTGCAGAATAAAAACCTTTCAGTCATATGCACAGCTAAGAACCGTTTTGAGCTTGGATTTAAACATTGTCAAAGTAGAGGTCTGTCTCACATCTTCAGGAACACTGTTCCAGGTTTAAGCTGCATAAAACAGAAGCGCTAATTCCCCATGTTTAGTCCTGACTCTGGACACCAGCAGGGGGCTCTGAAGTCTTCAGAGTGTGGGATGATTAATATGGCACTAACATGTCAGAGATATACTTTGTTGGTAGGCCATGGAGAGATTTGTGCACAATCAGACCTGCTTTGAAGTCTATTCTCTGACCCACAGGAAGCCAGTGCAGAGACCTGAGTACAGGACTTACGTGCTCGTACTTCCTGGTTCTAGTCAGGACCCAAGCAGCAGTACTAATAGAAATAGAACAGCCCTTGTCCCGCCAGAAGTTACATGACTGCCCTTCGCCGCACACTTCGAATGGTGCATCTAAGGGTATTTTGGTGAATTGGGACACGGCCGTAGCTTGACAAGTACCTAAACAAAGGCCGCGTCACATTTTGTCAAATGCATCATTCGAAGTACCGTTCAAAGTACCCGGACAAAAATGTGTACTCCTCAGTGTAGCCGCCATCTTGTCAAAATGGGACAGCCCTTGTCACACCAGAAGTGATGCAAGTATCCATCGACGAACACTTTGAACGGTGCATTTAAGGGCACTTTGGCGAATTGGGACACGGCCGAAGCCGAGTGGATGCAGAAATCCTTGCATCCGTTGTTTTGCATTTTAAACATGACGAAAACAAAAAAAAAGGAAGTGCGCGATCTAAAACACTGTGGATATTGTACATCACCAGAAACATTATCACCAGAAAGCGCCACATGCTGACAGCGCCTCCTATGGATGGTTGCACATCACATTAGCTTTGTTTTCATTTGTACCAAAATGACTACGCAGCGCTGCTGAATGCTACATGTATCACAGATTAAGAAAATAAAACTGAAGAAGGAAGTGCGTACATCACAATCGCTGTGTACTGGTGGAGGTGAAAACTGGTAGATTGGAGCAATGACGTCTTGAATACAGGAGAATAAAGTTTACTCAAACATGCCTGAATCACTCTAAATACAACTTCAGAGGGTCAAGAAGCGGGAACCAATTATAACATGGTTAAAAGCACGCAGCACGCCCCCTACAGGCACCAGTGTGTGTGTGGAAGGGCACCTGGTGTTAGGTGTGATAGGTTAGAATGGTACTATATGCCCCTAATACAATGCTCTATTCTTATATACAGTTATGTAAAAATCATAATGTGATTTCATGCTAAGAGAGAAAATAGTTAAAAACAGTAAAAGGTTTGCAATAAATAGTAATAAGTAGTAATAAGCCTTAAAAACAATATAAATACAGTTAAAAGTTAGTTAAAATGTGTATTATATTTCATTTCTAAATAATATTCTTGTCATCTCATTCAAGGAAAGGTAATCATATCATCAGTAATCGACTACTAAACCTGGGATCTGTTTTTTAGTGATTGGTAATGCCTTCACCCCTCAGGTGGGGGATTTCGCACTGTTGCATTAAATCCCTGCAAGAGAGAAATAACTACAAATCTCGTGATTTATTCTTCAGAATTTCAGGTAATGTTACCAAATGTTGTGTGCTTGTTATCTGTGTAATGTTGAGAGATTTTGTTGCTGTCCTAGCATGTTCAACTGTGGTTAGGGAAATGTTTTTATCTTTTTTGGAAGTTTTTCAAAATGTGTTTTTTTGTGTTGCGAACTGGCGCTCCGCCATCTTGTGGCCACACAAGCTAATGTGCCAATGTAAAATACTGTTCATTGATTGCATTAAATCCCTGCATGAGAGAAACAACAACATTCTTCATATTTTCAGGGGTGCAACATACCCCATCTTCAGAAGTACAACCTAAACAGTTTCATACCTCATCTCTCGTAGCCTCTGCACCTGCTGCACACACTTCTGAGCCGTAAAGTCCACCTCCTCCTCAGTGGTGAACCGACCGATACCAAACCTGACACAGAAGCACTCTTATAGTGATGTAGGGAAAGTAGTAATAGTAGTAGTATGAGCTTCAAATATATATATATATATATATATATATATATATATATATATATATATATATATATACACATATACATGACTAGTAGTCGCAGTAGTAGTAGAAGTACCTGATGGAGGAGTGGGCCAGGTCTTCGTCTGCTCCAATGGCTCTGAGGACGTAGGAAGGCTCAAGAGACGCAGAGGTACAAGCACTGAAACAGAAACAGTCCTGCTTTAGTCCTGCTTTAGTCCTGCTTTAGTCCTGCTTTAGTCCTGCTTTAGTCCTGCTTTAGTCCTGCTTTAGTCCTGCTTTAGTCCTGCTTTAGTCCTGCTTTAGTCCTGCTTTAGTCCTGCTTTTGTGCAATATCTAAATTTTATTTCAGCACTTTGCATTTTCTGATGACTCAGACTCAAGTCTATACAGTGGTCTCTGGTCTCAGTACCTTCCTGAGGACAGAGCCACATCTTTGAGAGCCATAAGCAGAGACTCTCCCTCCACATACGCAAACGACAGGTTCACACAGCCTGGAATACACAGAAGACATCATAATACATAAATATAAAATACACAAATACACAATACACTCAAGCCTGGAATGGACAAGAAATCTGAAAATGAATTATTTACATTTATATAGGAGCTGGGCTAAAGCAGTACCTGGGTAACTATCTCTTTTATTTATTTAATTTTTTAGTACCTGGATATTCTCAATCTTTTTATTGGTAGTTTTCAGTTTCTCGAATCTGATGATGTCATGCTCCCACATGGGGGACAAGAGCCACTTTCTCCTATTGATGCTATTGTACTTTGCAATGAAATATCGAAAAGGCAAATGCACAAATGTTGAACCTGTTATTTTCAATTATTGACTAAACCCAAGAACTTACTGTACAACATAATTTTGCATTTTAACAATATTAATTTCAGCTGCCTCATCTGTATTAGTTAATATTGGCCAATATAATGCTGAGATGTGATCTGTATATACAGTTGAAACCAGAAGTTTACATACACTATATAAAAAGACATATACGCTTTTCTTGCTCATTGTCTGACATGAAATCAGACTAGACTTCCTGTTTTAGGTCAGTTAGAATTGCCTAAATTATTTCTATTTGCTAAATGCCAGAATAATGAGAGAAGGATTCTTTTAGACTATTTTTTATTACTTTCTTCAAAGTCAGAAGTTTACATATATTTCACTGGTACCATTGTCTTTAAACGTCTTCAAATTTTGGATATCCTTCTACAAACTTCTCACAATAGTTGGCAGGAATTGAGGCCTACTCCTCCTGACAGAACTGATGTAACTGAGCCAAGTTTGTATGCCACCTTACTCGGACATGCCTTTTCAGGTCTGCCCATAAATTTTCAATAGAATTGAGATCAGGGCTTTGTGATGGCCACTCCAAAACATTGATTTTGTTATTCTTAAGCCAATTTGTAACCAGTTTGACAGTATGCTTCAGGACATTGTCTATTTGGAAGACCCATTTGCGCCCAAGCTTTAACTTCCGGACTAGTGTCTTGAGATGTTGCTTCAGTATTTCCACATACTGTTTTTTCCTTATGAGCTTCTTTCCATCTATTTTGTGAAGTGCACCAGTCCCTCCTGCAGCAAAACAACCCCATAACTTGATGGTGCCACCCCTATATTTGGGATGGTGTTTTCAGGCTTGCAAGCTTCCCCCTTTTTCCTCTAAACATAACTGCTCATTATGGCCAAACAGTTCAACTTTAGTTTTGTCAGGACCACAGGATATGACATCCCAAATTGTTTAAAGGCATAATAATCTTACTGTATGTAAACTTCTGACTTTGAAGACAGTAATGAAAAATATCTTAAAAAATCCTTCTCTAATTATTCTGGCTTTAAGCAAATTGAAATAATTTTGGTAATCCAGTGAAAAAAAGCCTAGGTGTCTTTATATAGTGTATGTAAACTTCTGGTTCCAACTGTATATATGTATATCTGTCAGGCAATATACTTTCTTTTTTTTTCTCTGCAACAGCTATCGGCCTTAAATCTCCAGCACTACTTAGCAATACTTAGTTTTGGCCAATCTGCAATCTTTTAAACAATTGGTATCAGCTATGGAAAAAAAAACATACTGGTTGATATGTAATTGTTTTGAAGTGCCTTGTCTTGTTTCTTATCTCTTTAATGTTTGTTTAGCAGTACCTGGGTTAGGTAGGTTAGTCTCTCTTATTTGTAGTACCTGTGTATATCTTGATTTTTTGTTTTTAGTACCTGAGGATCTCTTTAGTATGACGGAGTATATGGATCACTTAAATTTAAAAAATTATGTGGGCGCTACAAGAAAAAAGTTGTAATATTGCCAGAAAAAAGTCGTAATATTACCAGAAAAAAGTCATAATATTACCAGAAAAAAGTTGTAATTTTATGAGAGTATAGGCTGCTGTGCGTGAGTGACCAGTGCGTTATGAAGAATTTGGAGCATTTTGTTCAGATAGAGCAATTTCTTCCAAATCTGTATGGTTCGTCCGACTAAACAAGCTCAAATGCTTGCAGTGTCCCTTCAAAGTACTTATACTGATGATAGTATGGTGATGGTATTTCATCGTGTGCAAACCCCAGTTGAAAGTTTATCTGAACAAAATGCTCCAAATTCTCCATAACGCATTGGTCACTCACTCACGCACAGCAGCCTATATTCTCATAAAAATACGACTTTATTACCGTAATATTACGACTTTTTCTGGCTTTGACTTTATTCTCGTAAAATTACGACTTTAATGTCGAAATGCTACGACTTCATTCTCGTAGCACCGGCATAATTTTTTTATTTATTTAAGTGACCCTTATACTCCGTTGTACTTTAGTATCAGGGCTAAGTTTTTTTAGTACCTGGGTATCTCTGATCTGGGTCGCCGTTCAAAATTACGTCAGGGATTTGAGATGTGATTTTGTGCATCAGCCTCTGGGCAAGAGCCGACACCCTCTGATGGTCGTACTGGGAATGACAAGACAATTTAACTAAAAGAGCAGTCCAGATGTAGAACCGCTTTAGTCCCGCTTTAGTCCCGCTTTAGTCCCGCTTTAGTCCCGCTTTAGTCCCGCTTTAGTCCCGCTTTAGTCCCGCTTTAGTCCCGCTTTAGACCCGGTTTAGTCCCGCTTTAGACCCGGTTTAGTCCCGGTTTAGTTCGCAGTCTCTCTGGGTTCAGATGGAGGTCACATCCCTCCGCAGAAATATTTTGTTTATTCTCCAGAAAAATGTGACAAAGAAAACGCAAAGTCACAGTGACACAGGGTCTGAGCTGTACAGAGCCAGTTTAGACCTGGTTTAGTCCCTCTCTCAGTCCTAGTCTCCTGGAGTCAGGTGGCTTGGGGGCAATACCAGACCCTCCCCTCTACAGTGCCCCCCTATAAACCCCCTCATAGACTTTTATCCCTTTTTCATATCCAATCTCAGTGTTCAAAATGTGATTACAATAAAACAAGTACTTCCACACGAGTGTTTAATAGGGATGGAACAAGATCTCGTGAGACAAAATTACCTGATCATGAGCTTGGATAATAAGGTGTTAAGTTTTGGTGAGTTACATCTGCTTCCAAAAAGCAGTGCTACAATGACAGACAAAAATATTAAATAAAGGGAATAAAAAATTGTGAGGGCAAAATTATTAACTTAGCTGGAATATTGATTTAATATAAATATTTTAAAAAATCTAAATCTTGTCTTGTGGAAATTGTGTCTCGTCCCAGCCCCACTGCTTATAACTCACTATAGGGAGCACTGTATTTGCACTTATTTCAAACAGCGTGTGGGTGGGGTGCTCTCCTGTTAAAGGCTTCAAAATGACATGTTAAGCACCCCTTAGGCCTTCCCACCAAAAATGTCTGGCGCTGCTCCTGATGGTACTGTTTCAATCCTGGTCCCGGTCCTGGTTTTGTCCTGTTTCAGTCGTATTTCAGTCGTATTTCAGTCGTATTTCAGTCGTATTTCAGTCGTATTTCAGTCCTGGTTCAGTGCTGGTCCAGTCCTGGTCTAGTTCTGGTCTAAGTCTTGGTCCTCACCACCATCTCTGCCTGGGCGATGCTGCAGGCTGCTCCCAACCCCACAGCCAAAGGAGTGGGGACAGTCCCAGACCTGAGTCCCCTCTCCTGTCCTCCTCCACTCTGCAGTGGCTCCAAACGCACACGAGGACGCCTCCGCACAAAGAGAGCTCCCACACCTGAAGAGACCACACAGACCGGGTCAGACCACACAGAGACCGGGGGTCATACCACACAGAGACCGGGGGTCATACCACACAGATCGGATCAGACCACAGAGGCCAGGTCAGATTCTTCTACAGACTAGTGTTCTGTCGAGATGATGCCAGAACATCAAATCGATTGCTCTGCCTAAAAAAGTATCTTATCAAAAAGATATACCTGAATTTATCTGAATGTATTCAATATCTGACACTTCATAACGTAAGTATGTTTTATATTTAGAAGTTTAATGTCATATTACAGCGTTATAACTGTACACACAGTGTAGTGTAATTTAAAATGAGTTGGGCCCAGAGGGAGCAAGCCACCTTTCCAACTCTGTTCCTCACCTTAATCATAATGTACAATCCTGTACATAAACAGGTTGTACCTCTGCAGCCGACTCTTTAGCAGCAAGCTAAAAACAAGTGGCACATGTTTGTGGCACATCAAATGAAGATCATCGGGGTCAGATCCTCCTATAAACCTGTTCAGACCCTGGTTCAGACCCTGGTTCAGTCCAAGGTTCAGTCCAAGGTTCAGTCCAAGGTTCAGTCCAAGGTTCAGTCCAAGGTTCAGTCCAAGGTTCAGTCCAAGGTTCAGTCCAAGGTTCAGTCCAAGGTTCAGTCCTGGTCTAACCCTTGGGGCCGTAGATCTTGTGGGCACTGATGGACATAAGATCGATGTTGAGTTCGGTGACATTCAGAGGGATTTTTCCAACGGCCTGAGCTCCGTCTGTGTGAAAAAACACGCCCCGAGATCGACACAGATGACCTACGGAACACAGACGTAAGTTAATACAACACACACGCCAACACACGCCAGCACGACAACACACACGGAGGTAAAGAAGACCTACGGAACACAGGAGAGTTTAATACAACAGAGATGCCCCAATGTCTCCGATTGGATAGCTGAACTCTCCGATGTCTCTGATGGGACAGTTTAACTTACCAATGTCTCTGATTGGCTGTTTGACTCCGATCTCGTTGTTGATTGTCATGATGGAGACGAGAGAAGTGTCTGGGCGAATCGATTTGTCCAAGAGCTATGGAAACAAAGAGAGAAGAAAGAGAGAAAGATCAGAGAGAGGGAGAGGGAAGAAAGAAAGAAAGAAAGAAAGAGAGACCAGAGAGAGGGAGAGGGAAGAAAGAGAAAGAAACATTAGAGAGGGAGAGAGACCAAAGATTCCTTCATTGTCTCTGTGTTAAATCTGCAGTTGACCCATCCTTCGGTGTCTCTGGGATACACACGTCAGGAGCAGTGGAACTCATCTCCAAATCTTGAGGTAGTCTTGGTCAGGAATACCTCAGCTGGAAGATTTGACCTATTGTGCATGTTTTGGGTTGGTGGGGGAAACTGGAGTGCCCAGAGAAAACTCACCCAGAGACAGGAAGCACATGCAAACTAAACACAGACACAGGGAGAACATGCAAAGTCCACACAGAAAGGCCCAGGAGTCCAACCAGTATTTGTAGTATACTTGTATTTGTAGTATTCATGGTACTTACCTCCATGTCGACCAGGCCATTGCTTTGATTAGTATTTATCATTTTAGTTTACTTCTCTATTTATTTAGTCTTATTTAGGCTGGCTAGTGTGTTTATGTTTTACTTATGTTTTATTTACTTGTTTAGTTTTGACTTATTTTATTATTTATTGATTATTTTATTATTTATTTATTTTATTATTTATTGACTTATTTATTAGTTTTGACTTATTTTATTATTTTTAATCATTTTAGATTTGCCAGTGTTTCCTCTGAGGAGCCCTCTGCACCGGGAGCTGTGGTTGGCTGTGGCTCCTGGGCCCTGGCTCGTGGGCCCTGGAGGTTTGGTCTTGACCTCATCTCTTCTCTGGGCCCTGGGCTGGTGTCCTGTGGCTGCGGGTGACCCTGCTCCTGGGGCAGATGGTTCCTCTGGTGGCACTCTCTCATCTGGTTCATCTTTATCCAGCCTGTTCCACTTAAACATATTTTAAATGAAACCAAGGTATTTTAACATGTGTTGAGGTGGGGGGTGGGAGTGTGCGTTGGGGTGGGGGGTTGTTTGGTTATGTTTATTGATGTGTTGGGATTGGGTTGTTTGGCTGTCGGGTGGTTGGGTGGGTTTGGTGGGTGGGACTGATTTTAATGCTTTGTAAAGCACTTTGTGTTACTTTTTTTTTGTATGAAAAGTGCTCTATAAATAAAGTTTGATTTGATTTGATTTGATTTAGACCAGGGGTGTCAACACATTTTCACCGAGGGCCACATCAGCAAAATGGCTGTTCTCAAAGGGCCAGATGTAAAATAGATGTAACTACTTTTTAAATTGTTAATTAACTGTTTCTGTATTTATTACTTATTTAAGTTTCAAATATTGCATATTAATTTGCATAGATGTAAAAATATGGCTGTGTAACGACATAGCTCTTGATAAAATGACATGTTAAGACTATCATACGTTTTAATTCACCATGTCGAGGGCCACATAAAATGATGTGGAGGGCCACATTTGGACACCGGGCCTTGAGTTTGACACATGTGCTCTAGACTGAGAGGTACGCGACAGTAGTAATAGTAGTAGTGGTAGTAGTACTAGTAGAACTAGCAGTGATAGTAGCAGTATTAGCAGCAGCAGTAGCACTAATTGCAGCCGTAGCACCAGTAGCAGAACCAGTAGCAGAAAGTAGTAACAGTAGTAGTAGCAGTAGTAGTAGTATTTGTTAGTACCTCCAGGTCAATGAGGCCGTTGCTCTGCACTGGGAGGTACGTGACACTAAACCCCTCAGACTCTAGGACCCTGCAGGAGTCCAGCACACACTTATGCTCCGTCTGAGTTGTGATGACATGACGTTTCTTCTGCCCATAGAACCGCACCACACCCTGAAAAAAAACACAAATACTGAAAATATACAAGAGTATACTTCAAATACTGACAAAAAATACTGAAAAGGAGAATATCACTGTGCCACACCTTGAACTACTAGGGATGGTAAATATATCCATTCCAGTACTGGTATCAGCCAATATTGATACAGGTTCATCAATATTTATATCAATATCAATATTTGATACTGATATTTTTATCGACCACAGCAGCACGCCTGTTATTGTCATTTCTCACAGTGACGTTTCCTCACCTGACTTTATGTAAAAGTCTAACCCCTTACTCCTTTACTATGATCCAATCAGATCAGAGGACACATACGACATGCATTGCATTCAGGGCTGCCTAATGGAGAGGAGGGAGCACAGTGCAACCAACACTGCAAATACTGACAGAAATTACTTCAAATACTGAGAGACAAGTACTGCAAATACTGACAGAAAGTACTGCTAATACTGAGGAACAGTTAAAGCTGAGGTCCCCAACTTTTTCTATCAAAAGGTAAAATAATTTTTCTCCATAAAGTGCATTGTAACACTAGCTTCATCTACGTATAAAACTTATGTTGTCAGCAGACAACATCTGGTCCAATATTGAACAGGCAATTTGCACTAACATCCCGATATCTGACCTCCCATTCCAAGGCCAAACAATCAAGCATCACCCATGCTTTAAATTTTTAACAATATCTGCAGCTCTGACAGCCTGGTGGAAATTTCATAAAATTACTAACTCAACCATAGCACCATCCGACTTCATACCTATCTGGAACAATACAGACGTCCTACAAGTCAAAAAATCCATATACTTCCGCTCATGGGAAGAGAAAGAGATCACACACAAACAACATATATTCAAGACAACAGACTGGTATCTTTGCCACACTTGGTCCACATGTTTGGCAATTTTGGAGACAACCCATAGAATCACTTTTTTCCCTTTTGGACAGCTGCATCCCTCATTTATTTAACAAATTTAAACAACAAAATAATAATTTGACCAAGTTAAATAGATGGGGAAGGCCTCAAGCCAGACTGAAATATACCCCCCAGCAGAGAGCAGACCCGCTCCTGACCAGGTCAGAGGGTTGCTCTGAAGGGACGGGTGGCGCACATGCTCGGCGAGCTACCTCCTCAGGGTTAGGCAACAGCTGACCTTAACAACTGGTCAGCAATAGGCGAAATCCACAAAGTAGTAAATATTAAAATCAGCGACATCTCTGCTGCTGTGGCATTCCATTCGGGACTTTCAGATGTGATGTAATGCGATGATTCATGTTTCTACAACCTGATTAACCAATGTAAAGTTACACCTCTTCAGTTTCATTATTTCTTCATATTTTCAAACTGATGTAAAGTTTCACCTTGACGGCCATGTTGTTGGACTCTGTGGCGCCAGACGTGAAGACAATCTCTCGAGGGTCAGCCCCGATCAGGTCTGCTACCTGCTGCTCAGAGGAGTGAGCACACAAAGGGGTTCAAACGTATGTGATAAACAGAACCCAAGGTGTCAAGGATTTCACTAATGCAGGGGTCGGCAACCTTTAAAACCCAAAGCCACTAGGAGCCGCAAACACTTTTTGACATCTAAAATGAAGATAAGACAGTATATTGTATTTTACGGACTGTAAATCGCACTTTTTTCATAGTTTGTCCGGGGTTGCGACTTATATGCGAAATTATTAAAATATAGAATTTCACATCTTCCTTATTGTTACACTGACAACTGCGCGAGGGCACTGTAGGCTTGTGTAGTATGGCAGCGGCGCTTCATCTACTTCCGGAGCAGGCAGAGTTGTTCAGAAGCGACAGTGAGGACAAAGAATTCAATGGATTTAGTGATTTGGAGTGAGATGTGTTATATGCTTTAGTATTATCTGTTTTACTGATAATTTATTATCTGATTAACTGTTAATATCTTCCATTAACATACCAGACACGTATTCAGTTTGCTGTCTATGCTTCATGTAGCTGAATAAATAAATGTGTTATGTAATGGTTGATTATACATGTTACAGTTCACTTGTTTGACCAATAGATGGTGCTGGTATGTTTGTAATACCTGTAAGAAACTTTACTTGACTCATTTTCTTTTATACATTTCATATTTAATTTTCCCTTATTTATTACCCCTTCATTTATAAGACGATAAAGGTGATAATTTTTCATTTGGAACAATACTGTAGATAATTAGTTTATCATAAGTCTAGTTTAAGGTCGTGAAAACTACTTCCTGTTTTCCAGTTATCCTCTTTTTTACACTAATGCAAAGTCTTACCTGACAGAGCACCATTTAAGAAACAATTGAAAAGTAAAATATAAAGTTTTCGGTTCACCGATTTGTTTACTAGGCCAAAGTGATATGTATATTTTCCATGCGTTCATATGCAACTTTGTGTGTATATGTAATATGAGCCACAGCTTATGTTATGTTTTATGTGTTTGCTAGTTCTACGGTGTGAATTGTGATGAGGAAATAAGACCACAGTAAACATCAGTGAAAAGAACTCTGGTGCCTCTCATGTTTGTGGACAAGCCAACATATTTTACATTTGCGTAGTTACCTGATTAACTGTTAATATATTACGTAAACATATCAAGACACGTATTCAGTTCGTTGTCTATGTGTTACGTTGGTGTACTGTACTGCTATTCAGCCTGTTGTTCTCTGTATTATTGTTATGTATATTATAACTTGCCTGTAAAGATAATATGTCTGTTCTTGGTCTTGGATTTTGTAAAATAAGTTTCCCCAAAAAATGTCCAATGACTTATAGTCCAGTGTGACATATACATGTTTTTTCTTCATTATTATGCATTTTTTCGCTAGTGCAAAAATACGGTATATTGAGGGTTTTTTTTTACCTTTACGCTTTATATAAACAACTATAATGTGTTGTTTATGAAATCCTTGGAGTGCTACAGAGATGTCTGCTCCTGAACCTCTGTGCACAGCGTCTGCAAATCAGGGTTGTATCTTTACGCAGGACTGTAAGCTGTCATCTGTGAGGAGTGAGGAGCTTGATTTTAACATAGTTCTGCAAGTGTGATGCTTATTTTGAGTGACAATATAATTTAATTAGAATATTTCAAGATCACAACAATCTTTCAATTTAAACTACAATTTAAAAAAGAACTAACAGAAATAAAACACACTTCAATTAAATACTTTCCCAAGCCATGTGGAGCCGCAGGTTGCCGACCCCTGCACTACTGTATGTCCACCAATGTTACAGCATTTTAACCCTATGTGGTTTTAAAAATACTCTGTTGTGTGCGGCATCCAGGATACCCTGCCAGTGGCGCTCTCTCAAGTGAATAGCCTGTCTCATGTGGCACTGTGCAGTACCTTGCGCGCCTTCTCCATGGCGCTCTCACTCTCCCAGCCGTACGCATGTGTTCTGGAATGAGGATTTCCGTAGAAGTTGACCTGATACGGCAACATGGCATCCAGCACCCGAGGGTCCTAGGAAACAAAACAGTTTGTACACTGTTAACAAATTACTGACCAGCATTTATTGTTTATTTGTTTCAAAATGGTTATGTGATGCTGTTTTAATACATTTCTAAAACAGTAAGGCCAGAGCAGTGGGCCTGTCTGGGGGGTATTTTAGTAGTATCTTGTGAATACCATGGGTGTAGTGGCCTGGAAGTCCATGTAGAGCGGGCGTGGTTCATCTCTCCCTAGCTCCTGCTTCTGTATCTGCTCTGGAAGTTTAAAAAACAAAGTATCACATAAAATAAAAATTATTAGATAGATACATGGAAAATATGTAAGTCTGTGACTATCCACAGATCCACGGCAAGTACATCTGAGTTATGGAGTGTTCACATTGGTTCAGTCTTGGTTCTGCTTTCAGTTTTGATTTGACTCAGTTTCCCCTTACAGGAATCCAAACAAAAGCTCATGTGAGTGGAGACTTGGTTTAGTCCTAGTACTGGACCTAGTGCTGGACCTGGTGCTGGACCAGGCACTGGACCTAGAGCTCATCTTTAGTTAATCATTTATTAGTTTTGGTTTGGTCCTGGTCGGTGATATGATGCCCATGATGACTCTTTTGAATGGTTCCTTAACATGAACAGTCTTTTTTTTTTAAAGAACCAAATATTGTTCTTTCTTATTTTATGCATTATTATCCTGATTAACATTGAACCACCACATGAATCAGCACAGAAGCAGAGGAAGCGACATGAGTGAGAGCTTTGTGCACAAAGAACATATCTGACATCATAACAACAATTTATTGTTAGTAGTAGTATTAGTAGTAGTAGTAGCAATGGATAAACACACTCCTTCTCTCAGTTTGAACTATTTTAAACATATCTGAACTTTCTCCCTGCGATTAGTTCAAAGATAAAATGCGTTTTCACATTGGCTTCTGTCATAAAAGTCAGTAGTAAAAGACTCGTTATTTTGAGCTGCTCTTTGTAATGAACGGAGCCAAAAGAGGTCTTGGTCATGGTCTACAGGTCCTGTTTTGGTCCTGGTCCCCAGTCCTGTCCCTACAGTCCGGTGTGAGCTGCAGTCGGTGGCCGGCGGAGGAGCGCTCTGAGTCGAGTACCTTTGGGTCTGATCTCGGTGCTGGCAGCGCGCACCCGGGTCAGGCTCGTGGGGAGCCAAGAGACGGGCTTTAATAGGCGTGAGGACAGCATCCCTGACGTCATACAGGTGAGGATCCGGTGCACGTGAGTCACAGCGGGTCCCAGTAAATCCGAGACCGGAGCCGCGCGCTGGGTCTGGGCTGAGGCTCTGAGGCTCCAAGCGAGAGATTAGAGGCGTGCGCCCTGTCTGGGTCCGGGCTGAGGCTCTGAAAGTCTGGAAGGTCTAAGGGTCCGAGAGAGAGACCGGGGCCGTGCACTGAGTCCGGCAGAAACACCGCAGGTCCCGGGAGAAACTCCGGGCTGCGGGTCTGAGGGTCTGGTCTAAAGTCCGGTCTCAGGTTTGGTCTGGAGCAGAGTCCCGAGTCTGGAGCTCACAGGCGGAAGACCGGAAGACAACAAAGACCCATAATATAACTTCATAATAAGAGCATATATATATATATATATATATATATATATATATATATATATATATATATATATATATATATATATATATATATATATATATATATATATATATATATAAATATGTGTGTGTGTGTGTGTGTGTGTGTGTGTGTGTGTGTGTGTGTGTTATATTTAAAGTAATGAAATAATAAGGCATATTATCGGACCTTATTTTATGACGAGTAAGGTATACAATGTTCAACAACAATCATACGTTTAATATTTATACAAATACTGGTCTGTATGTCCGAAACTGTACAAACCGCACAAGCCCGACTCCTGACGGAGAAGGCGCTGTCTTTGGGTTTTTATTCTGAAGGAGCGAGCTGTGCGCTTTCCGTTTGACGCACGCTAACGTCAGCACGCTGTATGTTGTTGCACAAGTGGAACATCGTGGAAGGACAAACGCGTAAACAAATGCGCGGGGCAAACTTTATATGTTTAGTAATAGTTTAGTACAAGTATTTGGGGATTTATTTTGACTCTCAACTTAACTGGAGCAAGCACGTAGAATTTGTTTGCTCACAAATCAGTCAGCGCCTGTACTTTTTAAGAAGATTGAGGGTTTATGGAGTGGACAAAAATGTTTTCTTTTTTTTTTTATCGAGGATGTATTGAGGCTATTATTCGTAATGGGATGTCTACCTGGTTTGGCAACCTATCTGTCAAATTGAAAGCTCAAATTTTAAGCTTGACTAAAAGGGCGGGTAAAATAATTGGGATGGCCCCCTGTCCTCTTCAGGAGATCTTTAAGAGACACTTGTGAAACTGGGGAATAAAATATGTAATGACCCGACTCACATCCTCCACAACCAGTTTGAGTTAATGCCCTCAGGAAGAAGGCACAGGGTCCCAAAAAGCAGACAAAACAGGTTTAAGCATTCATTTATTCCCCTTTCAATTTCCTTGCTGAACTTGAAGAAATAATGCTCTACTATATGGCCATCAGGGACTGTGTGGATTCGGACGGTTGTGGAGCTTGGGTGGATGGGTGAAAGGAAGGACATGAAAGATTGTGTTGTTGTTTTTTTTTTATGACTGTAAAGCACTTAGTGTTACATTTCTGTATGAAAAGCGCTTATAAATTGGATATGAGTAGTAGCAGTGGCAGAGTGTGAATTCACTAAGTCGTCCAGGTCTGATAAATTATAAAAGCCAAAGTTAACTGGACAAAAAGGTGTCTGAGTGAAGACATTTCGCTGCTCATCCAAGCCGCTTCTTCAGTTCTGGTTAGATTGCTGGTGGCCACTGCCTTATATCTATCTGAAGGGAGGAGCTAACGACACTGAAACTGGAAACAGTTATTGTTTACGGCTTCTGTATATAGGCTTGGTCTATTGAGTTACACTAAGTGTGCACTGAGCTTGAAACATACTTAGAATATTTGTACAACTCTCAATGGGTGCTTTCACACCTATTGGCATCCTGACTAGTTCTATTGTTATTCTTTGTTTCATTTGTTTGCTTTGGGTCTGAGGATGGAGCTTGGGGGATAAATGATGTCTATGTCCATTCCTGTTCAAGGTAGGATTGGCTTTCCTAAAAAAAAAAAATCTTCTTTAACTCCCCTCTCAAATCATTTATTTTTTCTGGCTAAGATCTATACCTCACTATCTTCAAAGGAGTGGTTAGTGGCTTTGAGGTGGAGATGTATGGTGGACTATGGTCCAGAGGAGCTCTCTCGACAGTCTTGGTACATGGCCAGTTTCTTCTCCTTGGCCTCTTTCTGTGTGAACTTGATGTTTGGATCCACAGCATTGATATGTGCAGTAAGAGTTCCAAATCTTGAATTTTGGTCCACTTGTCGTTCAAGTATTGATACCAGTGCTTGGGTGGAATGCCTGGAAATCAGGCCAATGCATCCTGTTTGTGTACAAGTCTCTCCATGGCCTTGCACCAAAGTACATATCTGACATGTTAGTGGCATATCGCACTCTGAGGACTTCAGGGACTGGCCTTCTGCTGCTGCCCAGACTCAGGACTAAACATGGGGAATCAGCATTTCAGTTTTATGCAGCTAAAACCTGGAACAATCTTCCTGATGATGTGAGACAGGCCTCTACTACTACTAAATCCAGGCTCAAAACAGTTCTGTGCAGATGACTGAAAGGTTTTTATTCTGCACTCTTCTCTTTTAATGTTAATTTTATGATGATTATGTGTGATTACTTATGTTTTGATTTGTTGCATTGTTATTTTAATGTATTTTTTTTTCTGTAAAGCACTTTGAATTGCCTTGTGTACTAATTGCGCTATACAAATAAACTTGCCTTGCCTTGCCTGTTCAACTTGTTCCATGTATAAGTTAGCCATAATAGGAGAGACCTCTAAACTGGAAATATGCAGTATTTAAACAAATTTCAAGCTTTGCTGATTTGGTCTAGTGACAGTTTAGTTCTCTCTTTTAGCTTAGTATCCCGCAGTAGCCTCCTCTTTGCTACCTCCACCACTACTGATGTGGGGATACAAGTGAAAAAAGAGATCACATCAAATGAAACAATGGTCTCATCTGAATCAAACTGCAGATGCTTGGCTTTGCTCACAAATTCTGCTGTGTTCTCAATATGGTGCTCTGTGTTGCCCACCAGAGAAGCCAAGATGTCAGATGTTTAGTTACATTGTATGTGATGGAGTCTGTGCTACATACAGTGGGTCTGAGGGGTACTCCTTCTTTGTGGATTTTTGGGAGGCCAGGCCATAGATGCAAGGAATGGAGTCACCAGGATAGAGTCTGTAATACAGCTGTCTATCAATGACTTCTTCCTTCTCCAGCTTCTATAAGCAGTATGATTTTCTTTTTGTACCCACTAGTAGGGTCGGTCTTGTTTCATTAATTCGTAGGTGGCAATATCACTGAGGAGGCCATTCAGCTTAGCCTCGTAATCAGCTGAGTTTAGGATCATGGTGCATCTCCCTTTGTCAGCTGGCAAAATGTTGATGCTGTGGTCCTTTTCTACAGCAGTGAGAGCCTTCCTTTCCTCTGATGTTATGCTGGAGAGAGGAGGTTTGGAGCAGCTCAGTGCAGCTGCACTAAGGTCTCCAGCTTCCATCTCTGTAAACCTATTGTTTCCAATGGCAGTTTCTGCTGCTGTAAAGTAGTTCACTGTGGGATCTGGTTAGATGTTACAGAGAAGTCCAGTTCTTTGGAAAATATCTCTTTCTCTGTCTGGGTGAGCTCACAGTAGGACAGGTTTTTCACCCAGCATTCCCTGTTCACCGGATGGCTGAGTTCATCCCCTTTCCTGCTGTCTCTCTGATCCCTGTGCTTAGGTTGTTTTTGGAGTTGCATAAACTTCCTTATGTGCTGTTCTTTGGTTTCTTTGTTTCGTTTCAACTGCCCTATGGTTATGAAATTGTTAATCCTCTGAGCTATTTCTTCTGGGACTAAAGTAGCTATCTATAGTATGCTTCCTAAGCTTTCTAATTTAAACTTCAAGTTATAATAAGAAAATTCAGACGGCTCATTCTAAGGCCGAGCATTTTCTTAAGGTAACGCTGAGTTAACTGGCTGCCCTGTGCCCTGGTTCAGGTGCCTTCCTCTGTAATACCTTGGTTATTATCTGATTCTGTCAACATCTAAGGTTAAACCGTAAGTGATTCTTATTCTCTGCTAATTTCTTGGTAATATTTTCCAGCTCTTACCAGTTTGACGATGTCTAATCCCTTAGTCGTCCAGGTTTGATCCTGGTAGTAGTAGTAGTAGTAGAGCAGTAGTAGCAGTAGTAGTATTAAGTAGCAGCAGCAGTAGCAGTAGTAATAGCAGTAGTAGTAGTAGTAGTAGTAGTAGTAGTACTAACTGTAGGTCCTGCCCTCAACATCACTACAGCTGCGCGCTCACAGCTGTGCGCGTAGCCGCAGGAGAGATGGCCTCGTGAACGCGCCCGTGCATGGGGATCTGAAAAGAGAGAAAGAAAAACCACACCTCCATCACAGAACCGGGACAGGACCGGGAACTTGAATAGAACCGACCTACAACACCTGCATCAGCGCCCGGTTACGAGCTGCGAGAGGAGCCGCTCTTTCTCACGGAGGTACAGGACTGTCAGCGGGAAACAACTGTCTCCGCCCCAGCACCATCCCATCCCGGGTACAGCTAAGAGGTGCCGTTCTGCCAGGTGTAACCACAGCTCGGAGAGTTTTACACCGGGAAGACAAAGAGGTTCTGTCCGCCACATCTGCCTCCAAACCAGTATCCGACGGAGCGAGGAGTCGGTGTTTGCGCGGAGCACCTGTTTTCAGTCCGCAGACAGAGTGGAGTAGCCCGCCCCAACTGCAACCAAACACGAATACGAGCAACACAAAGCCCCTGTCTTTGTCAGAGACCTCCAAGGTCCACCACCGGGGAGACCGGGGATTACACGCTGCAGGTACACTTCAGAGCGGACACGGTCAGCCTGAAGAGCCGCTCTTTGTCCTCAGGAGCCGCTCTTTGTCCTCAGGCGCTGGTGGTTTTCTTGTGTTTTATAAAATACGGGCTCGGTTCCGACTCGGTCCTGGCTCGGTTCTGGGTTCGGTCCAAACTGTGGGACTTGGACCCGGTGTTTGGGGCCCACGTGGACCTGGTGTTAGACTGGACTCTCGAGACCAGCGAAAGGATGACGTCATCCCACAGAGCTCTGAAGTAGACTTAGACCTGATTAAGTTAAGTTCTGATTTAGTTGTGGTTCACACCCATCCAGACTTGGTACGGTCCTGGTTTAGTTCTGTTTTAGTTTTAGCCCTGGTTCAGACCCGGTTAAGCCCTGGTTCGTTCCTGGTTCAGTCCTGGTTTAGAGCTGGTTCAGTTCTGATTCAGTCCAGGTTTAGTCCTGGTTCATTCCAGGTTTAGTCCTCATTCAGTCCTGGTTTAGTCCTGGTTTAGTCCTGTTCAGGATGGACTGTGTCTCGGTGGAGGACTTTCTCAGGGAGGTTCAGGAGGACTGGAAGTCTCCCACCACATCTTCATTCTGTGACAAGATGCCTCTGTGCAGGAACACAATGCAGAGCATCGAGGAGGTACTACTAATACTACTACTACTACTACTACCATTACTGCTACTACTACTACTAATGCTACTAATAGTACTAATGCTACCAATACTACTAATACTACTACTATTACTATTACTGCAATTGCTGCCACATACTTGTACTCTTCATGTCTCTTATCTCAGGCTCTGGACTGTGACCTGGTTTTGTTGCAGAAAATGAAGAAAGCAGCGAAAGCCAAATTCAACTCAGGACAAGGTACTACCTGCTGCTCTCTCGGTCACCTGCCCCCTCACCCCCCACCTGTCTGTCTTTATTGATTATTATTATTATTGCAGTTGATGTCACGAACATTCCTTGTGGGTGTCTAGGCACTTCTCTGTCTGAAGCGCTGTTACTCAAGTTAGACTTTAATCTCACCTTTGTTTGAGCACAATCTGACCATAAAAGAACTGACTTAGCTGAACTACAACAGGTGAGCTGGTTTGTGCTGTTAAATAAGTCCCTCTCAAATAACATTACAGTCACAAGCTAGCTAGCATTAGCCAACAGTTTTTCAGTTACCTACTCTTGACTTTTTGTTGAAAATCAAATACCTAAACAGGGCCATGAATGCTCATATTGATCATAGGCTCCTGAAAATGCGCTGATGAAATCAATATTGTCAATATTTTTTTCTTGAGCTTTCAGTATATCTAAAAATGTATGGGGCTGTTTGCTAATATGTACATTATGTTACCACATATGTGTCTTCAGCTTTTGCTATTTTGTTACCATGGTAACTGCTAAACATTTCACCATAGACCTACATAATAATTACCCTGTATATTTTCCTTAGAACAAATACACAGAGCTGTACATGGGGGCATACAGTATGAAATATTTATTCATATATTTGTACACAGAACATATATGTTGCATGGAGGAGTACATGGGAGTATATTGTGAAGTATTTGTACTTACATGTGCTGTAGAACACGTCTGTCACATGGAGCAGTACATCGGGGCCATGCAGAAGCTGTCCGTTGCCTGTCACTCAAACGGAGAGAGTGAAGTGGGAGGGGCTTTCTGCAAACTTGCCGACTTCTCTAGAGAGCTGCTCAGTCCCACCAAGAATCTGGTACTTTCAATACCACTACAACTACTACAAATACTACTAATACCATATACTCCAGAGTTCTGACCTCGCTTCTCTGTTACAGCTTAAGAGTCTTCTTCATAACGTGAACTTCTTCCTGGAGTCTCTGGTGAAGGGCGACCTGAGGGATGTCAGAGGGGTCAGAACTTTAAACATGTGTGTGTGCGTGCGTATGCACATGCACGAACATGTGTGTGCGTGCATGTGCGTGTGTGTGTGCATATGTGTATATGTCATGTAAACATGTCTGTTCAGGAGCTGAAGAAGCCAGTGGAGCGTGCCTGGAGAGACTACGAGAACAGATTGTGAGTCCTGTTCTACTGTTTAAAACCACCCAGAATAAGTATTTATGCAGCACTCATCGTAGCACTTTTACAGTACTTACAGCACTCCATTCCAAATTATTATGCAAATGATCTTGTTCTCTGATTTTGCCAAATTGTCAACATAAATGACAGTCATCATAATTAGTTATTGAACAAACCTCCCAATGATAACACTGTTTTTTCAAAAATGAAAACTTAAAATGCACTGTTCCAAATTATTATGCACAGAATGGGGAGAATGGGGGCCACACCATGAGTTTCTCTTCTTTTATGCCTATAGCAGCCAATGAACCAATGAAAATCAGTCTTCATGTTTTTCTGGGCCCACTGGAGCCATTTCTGCTTGTGAGCATTGGTTAAGGGTGGCTAAATAGAAGATTTATGCATAACTGCAAGCCTCTGGGGCATGCTATGCCTTGATGTTCACGGAACTCCAGAGGCACCAGCAGCTTCAAATACCTGTTTGCTGCTTTGTGATGGCATTTTAGCAGCTGCTCTCTTAATCCGATGTATTTGTCTGGCAGAAACCTTCCTCATTGTGTCTTCATCTGCACAAATCTGTGTGTACTCTGAATCAGCTACAAATCTCTTAATAGTATGATAATCACGCTTAGGTTTTCGTGAAATATCTAAGGTTTTCATACCTTGTACAAGGTATTCAACTATTTCATGCTTTTCAGCACTAGAGAGATCCTTTTTCTTTCTCATATTGCTTGAAAATGGTGGTCTGCTTAATAATGTGGAATGTCCTTCTTAAGTAGTTTTTCCTTTAATTGAACTTACCTGGCAAACTAATTGGCACAGGTGTCTGAGATTGATTTCACTGACCCAAAGAGCACTGAGACACAATACCATCCATGAGTTTCACTGGAAAACAAAAATCCATCCATCCATTTTCTTCCGCTTATCCGGGGCCGGGTCGCGGGGGCAGCAGTCTAAGCAGGGACTCCCAGGCTTCCCTCACCCCGGACACGTCCTCCAGCTCCTCCGGTGGGACCCCAAGGCGTTCCCAGGCCAGCCGAGAGACATAGTCCCTCCAGCGTGTCCTGGGTCTTCCCCGGGGCCTCCTCCCGGTGGGACATGCCCAGAACACCTCCCTAGGGAGGCGTCCAGGAGGCATCCTGAGCAGATGCCCGAGCCACCTCAGCTGGTTCCTCTCAACTTGTAGGAGCAGCGGCTCTACTCCGAGCTCCTCCCGTGTGACCGAGCTCCTCATCCTATCCCTAAGGGTGCGCCCAGCCACTCTGCGGAGGAAGCCCATTTCAGCTGCTTGTATCCGCGATCTTGTCCTTTCGGTCATTACCCAGAGCTCATGACCATAGGTGAGGGTAGGAACGTAGATTGACCGGTAAATCGAGAGCTTCGCCTTCCGGCTCAGCTCCTTCTTTACCACAACGGACCGATACAGCGACTGCATCACTGCAGACGCTGCACCGATCCGCCTGTCAATTTCCCGCTCCATCCTTCCCTCTCTCGTGAACAAGACCCCGAGATACTTGAACTCCTCCACTTGGGGCAGAGACTCACCACCCACCCGGAGAGAGCAAACCACCTTTTTCCGGTCAAGAACCATGGCCTCGGATTTGGAGGAGCTGATTCTCATCCCAGCCGCTTCACACTCGACTGCAAACCGCCCCAGTACCTGCTGCAGGTCCTGGCTCGAAGAAGCCATCAGGACAACATCATCTGCAAACAGCAGAGATGAAATCCTGTGGTTCCCAAACCAGGCCCCCTCCGGCCCCTGGCTGCGCCTAGAAATTCTGTCCATAAATATAATGAACAGAACCGGTGACAAAGGGCAGCCCTGGCGGAGTCCAACATGCACCGGGAACAGGTCTGACTTACTGCCGGCAATGCGAACACAGCTCCTGCTCCGGTCATACAGGGACCGGACAGCCCTTAGCAAAGAGCCCCGGACCCCATACTCCCAGAGCACCCCCCAAAGGACACCACGAGGGACACGGTCGAATGCCTTCTCCAGATCCACAAAACACATGTGGACTGGTTGGGCATACTCCCATGAGCCCTCGAGGACCCGATGGAGAGTATAGAGCTGGTCCAGTGTTCCACGACCAGGGCGAAAACCACACTGCTCCTCCTGAATCCGAGGTTCGACTATCGGTCGGATTCTCCTCTCCAGTACCCTGGAATAGACCTTACCGGGAAGGCTGAGGAGTGTGATTCCCCTGTAATTGGAACACACCCTTCGGTCCCCCTTCTTATACAGAGGGACCACCACCCCGGTCTGCCATTCCACAGGTACTGTCCCCGACCGCCACGCGATGTTGCAGAGACGTGTCAGCCAAGACAGCCCCACAATATCCAGAGACTTGAGGTACTCAGGACGGATCTCGTCCACCCCCGGAGCCTTGCCACCGAGGAGCTTGCCATCCACCTCAGTGACTTCAGCCAGGGTGATGGACGAGTCCGCCTCTGGGTCCCCAGTTTCTGCTTCCTCCTCGGAAGACGTGACAGTGGGATTGAGGAGATCCTCAAAGTATTCCTTCCACCGCCCGACAACATCCCCAGTCGAAGTCAGCAGCTCTCCACCCGCACTGTAAACAGTGTTGGTGAAGCACTGCTTCCCCCTCCTGAGGCGTCGGACGGTTTGCCAGAATCTCTTTGAGGCCGTCCGATAGTCCTCCTCCATGGCCTCCCTGAACTCCTCCCAACCCCGAGTTTTTGCCTCTGTGACTGCCCGAGCCGCGGCACGCTTGGCCCGCCGGTACTCATCAGCTGCCTCAGGAGTCCCACGAGCCAACAAGGCTCGATAGGACTCCTTCTTCAGCTTGACGGCATCCCTTACTTCCGGTGTCCACCACCGGGTTCGGGGATTGCCGCCGCGACAAGCACCACAGACCTTACGACCACAGCTACGAGCAGCCGCATCGACAATAGAGGTGGAGAACATGGCCCACTCGGAGTCCATGTCTCCGACCTCCCCCGGGATCAGGGAGAAGCTCTCCCGGAGGTGGGAGTTGAAGACCCCCCTGACAGAGGGCTCCGCCAGACGTTCCCAGCAGACCCTCACAATGCGCTTGGGCCTGCCAGGTCTGTCCGGCTTCCTCCTCCGCCAGCGGATCCAACTCACCACCAGGTGGTGATCAGTTGACAGCTCAGCCCCTCTCTTCACCCGAGTGTCCAAGACACGCGGTCGGAGGTCAGATGACACGACAACAAAGTCGATCATCGACCTCCGACCTAGAGTGTCCTGGTGCCACGTGCACCGATGGACACCCTTGTGCTCGAACATGGTGTTTGTTATGGACAAACTGTGACTAGCACAGAAGTCCAATAACAAAACACCGCTCGGGTTCAGATCGGGGAGGCCGTTCCTCCCAATCACGCCCCTCCAAGTGTCACTGTCGTTACCCACATGGGCGTTGAAGTCCCCCAGGAGAACAACGGAGTCCCCGGTTGGTGCACTGTCTAGTACTCTGCACTGCTGTTTGGCCCGTAGGCCAACACAACAGTGAGAGACCTTTCCCCGACCCGAAGGCGCAGGGACACGACCCTCTCGTTCACCGGAGTGAACCCCAACACACAGCGGCTGAGCTGTGGGGCAATGAGCAAGCCCACACCAGCTCGCCACCGCTCCCCGCGGGCAACGCCAGAGAAATGGAGAGTCCAACCCCTCTCAAGAAGTTGGGTTCCAGAGCCCAAGCTGTGCGTGGAGGTGAGGCCGACTATATCTAGCCAGTAACGCTCAACCTCCCGCACAAGCTCAGGCTCCTTCCCCCCCAGCGAGGTGACATTCCACGTCCCCAGAGCTAGTCTCCATGTCCGGAGATCCGGTCGTCGAGGTCCCCGCCTTCGACTGCCGCCCGGATCTCTCCGCACCCGCCCCTCATGGCTCCTCCCGCAGGTGGTGGGTCCACGGGAGGACGGCCCCACGTCGTTCCTTCGGGCTGGGCCCGACCGGGCCCCGTGGGGAAAGGCCCGGCCACCAGGCGCTCGCTGCCGAGCACCCACCCCAGGCCTGGCTCCAGGGTGGGGCCCCGGTAACGCCAGTCCGGGCGACGTAACTGGCCTCGTTGTTTCTCTATTCATGGGGGCTTCTGAATCGCTCTTAGTCAGACCCGTCTCCGAGGACCTGTTTGCCATGGGTGACCCTACCAGGGGCATGAAGCCCCCGACAACATAGCTCCCAGGATCATTCGGGTGCTCAAACCCCTCCACCACGTTAAGGTGGCGGTTCGGTTTTTTGTTTGTTGGAAAACAAAAATTTTGCACAATTTGCATAATAATTTGGAACGTGGTGTATAGCAGTCCTTTTGCAGTAAACAGGTGTACAAGGAAAAGAGGGACCTGGTCAGTGCATTATGCAGTATTTTTTGTACTTTCTGTAGTACTTACATTAGTCCTTTTGCAGTAAACAGGTGGAGAAGGAGAAGAGAGACTTGGCACGGCAGTATGGGATGGTTCGTACCGAAGTCTCTGGGTCAGAACTCGCTGAAGAGCTGCACTATGAGAGGCGGAGCTTCCAACTCAGCATGTGTGAGGTACAAGCACTACTACTTCTGTCCAACCCAGCATTTGTGAGGTACAAGTGCTACAAATACTTCAAATACTACTGCTACTGTCCAACTCAGCATGTGTAAGGTACAAGTACTACTAATACTACTACTACAAATACTACTGCAAAACTACTAATACTACTGCAAATACTACAAATATTACTAATACTACTACAAACACTGATACAAATACTACAACAAATACTACTACAATTACTACTTATACTGCAAATGCTACAAATACTACTACAAATACTTCTGCTACTGTACAACTCAGCATGTGTGAGATAAAAGTAGTTCTACTTGTGACCTGAGGGAGCTGACTACTGCACTGTGGGAGGGCATCTACACACATGTGGGAGAGCATCTGCACTTGTGTGGGAGGGCATCTGTGTTACTGTTTTCTGTGTTTTTCAGTATCTGATTAAAGTGAACGAGATCAAGACCAAGCGTGGAGTCGACCTTCTGCAGAACCTCACTAAGCACTACCATAGCCACAACATGTAGGTACATCAATAGCGTCCTTCACGCAAAAACACACACACCCGGTACCCACCCAACCAGGTACTCCCCCACAACATGTACATACTCCTGCGGTGTGTGAGGTACTCCTCACAGCAACAGGGTCCCTTACACACATGCGCACACGCACACACACACACAAACACACCAGGTACTTACATCACCCCCTGCCCTCTCTCTCTGATTCCTTTCTCTCTCCGTTCAAACTCTTTTTCCCTCCGTCTCTCCTTCCCACCCCCACCCTTCTCACTCCCTGTCTCAGTTTCCTTCAAGAGTGTGTCTCGACCTCCACCAGACTGAAGCAGTACATGGAGCAGCTCAACTCTGTTCTCTCCACGGTACCTCCTAACTCCTTGTGTTCTACATCCTTATGGGCTACATTCTAACCCCTACCTCCTTATATCCTAGCTTCTTATGCCCTATATCCTACCCTCCATGCTACTGTCTCCTACACTACCTCCTTATATCATAACTCCTTACCTCCTTATGTCCTATATCCTAACTCCCACCTCCTAACCCAGACATAGGCAAACTACGGTCCAGGGGCCACACACGGCCCTTTGGACGTATTAATATGGCCCAGCGGATGTGAAATTATATTAAAATAGGTAAGGGTAAACCTTGTTCAAAGTTTTTCTGTTGTGTTTATTTAACTGAAATTTAATAGAGTAATTATTAATTTAATTAATGCATTTGGAAAACAATTTGTACAATGAGCCTTGCATATTCATGCTTTGCTACATGTTACAGGCCAAATCTCTAGTGTAATGTATACATATACATACATACATACATACAGTCCTTTCTCCTACATCCTTATGCCCTAGAGACTGGCAAATACGAGTTTTTTTTGTTGTTGTTTTTTATGGCCGCTGGTGATTTTTGAAAAATGCATATATCAGCCCTATACATCGTCTATCTATAATTCTACCTCCTAACCCCTACATCCTACTACCTTATATCCTACCCCCTTATGTCATACTGCTTATGGTCTTTTTTTTTTTTTTCATTTTCAGGTGAAGCAGCGTCAAGAGGATCAGAAGAAACAGTTAATATCCCTGAGAGACCTGCTGAGACCTGACCCAGACCAGGTACTGAACCAGGACTAAGCCAAGACTGAGCCAGGACTAAATCAGGATTAAACCAGGACTAAACCAGGACTAAACCAGGACTGAGACCAGACCAGGTACTGACCAAGGACTAAGCCAGGACTAAGCCAGGACTAAATCAGGATTAAACCAGGACTAAACCAGGACTAAATTAGGACTGAGACCAGACTCGGACCAGGTACTGAATCAGAACTAAACCAGGACTGAACTAGGACTAAACCAGGACTAAACCTGGATTAAATCAGGTCAAACCCAGTACTAAACTTGCCTGACCAGCCATCCACACTCTGGTCGAATCCAGAAGGGTCTTGAACCGGACAATAAAGGGCGAAAATACTGTGGAGACAGTCCAGCCACAGTCGCATGTGTTTCTCAAATGTAGAAGACATCTCCTCTCGTAACATTCAGAACAATATATGACTTATTTTACTTGAGATAAATAAGTGTATGGTGCTTTGATTATTAATTCTGCAAAAGTCTGTGCTGTTTCTCGTTTCTTAGTGTTACGTGTAAGCAGCCATGTTTTACCAACAGACCATGCGTCTCTCTGATTGGTTAATTTGCCTGTCAGTCATGCCATCTGAAATTGGGGAGACAGGATATGGCTAGGAGTTAGCCGTATCCTGTCTCCAAAATTTTGTACAGTTTTGTCCAAGCATGTGTTTCTGGCTGGCCAGGACTAAATCAGGACTAAACCAGATCTAAACCAGGTCTCTATCCAGGACTCTGCCCCTAAAGTGGTCTACAGTTTGCAGCAGTTTGTTGGAGATAAACAGTTTGGGACCGAAAAGAGTGGCTTCCTGTACAAGAAGAGCGACGGGTACATCTTCTGCACCGTTTACTCCTCCTATGCTCCTCTGACCTTCTCCTCTGCACCTCTCCTCGGCTCCTCTGACCTTCTCCCCTGCTCCTTGAATCCCCTTACCCTCTCCTCTACTTCTCTGCTTCTCTGCTCCTCTGATCCTCTCCTGTGCTCCCCTGACCTTCTCCTCTGCTCCTCTGACCCTATCTTCTCCTCATTTGCTCCTCTGTTATTCCTTTGCATCATGTTTTGTTCTTTATTTCAGTTTGAGAAAAATGTGGCAGAAGAGGAAGTGCTGTGTCCATGACTGTTACCTCACCATCGCCCATGCCACGGTGAGATGCTCTCCCTGTGTGTCAGATGCTCTCCCTGTGTGCCAGATGCCCTCCCAGAGTGTCAGATGCCCTCCCTGAGTGTCACATTGCCTCAGATGCCCTCCCTGTATGTCAGATTGTGTCAGATGCTCTCCCTTTCTGTTTTCAGACAAACAAACCTCCGACTCGTCTGAATCTTCTCACATGTCATGTCCGACCAAGCGACGAAGACAAGAAATGCTTCCACCTCATCTCCAGTAAATACAGCAAATACTACAGATACTGCAAATACTACATATACTACAAATACTACACATACTAAACTTCAGGGAGCCCTAAGCAGGATATGTCTCTGGGCCCCTAGGAAGTGGATGTACTTGGGCTCACTTGTTGGTGACTTGACTTTGACAACATTATGACCATGCTCTCATCACCTTATCCAATTTAGTTTCTATTTATATGACCAAAAGACTGAAATGTTTTAATCTAACTTGTAAAACAGCCATTCAAAAGTACCTCAGCGGCCTCAGCGCTCCTTGGGGGTATAAACACGTAGATAAAACAAATGTAGGCAGCAGATATTTTGCTACTGTATATAAAAAACAAATGTAATCTTTATAGAGTGATATTTAGGCGGCTGTAAACACCTGAGCACTGTTTCTAGTATAACTTTACATATTATATTATTTTCAATACAAATGTATGGGCTCTTGGGGACCCTCTGGTGGCCTTGGGTCCCTAAGCAGTTGCTTAGTTTGCTTATAGGCTGGCATATTATACATACTACCTCTGATATTGTCAATACTACAGTGCCTAGTCAGTGAGTACTAAATATTCTTTGTCTCATCACATGACTGAAGGTTAATTCACAGTACACAATCCCCAAATATTCACTGAACGAACGTCCTTGTATACTCATACTTGTGTGTACTCATACTTGTGTGCACTTTGCAGATAACCGCACATACCACTTTCTCACGGAGGATGAGGTGGAGTGTGTGGCGTGAGTACTTCCTGTCTGATGTGAGAGGGTGGAGTCAGTCTGAGGGCGGTGTCTGTTTGGAGATTATGTTATAATGATTAAACTCTAACTCTAAGCCACTTTGATTATCCTGCTTGTCTGTTTATTTATCTATTTGTTTGTTGTTTACAGCTGGGTGTCAGTGTTGGTAAATAGTAAACAGGAAGCTCTAGATGCGGCCCTGGACGACAGTCGCCGCGGTAACGGCCTTAGTGACAGGGGCGGGGCCAGCAAGGACCTGACCAGAGCTGTCACCCAAGAAATCCGACGCATGAGAGGCAATGACCGCTGCTGCGACTGTACTGCTCCCGGTACTGCAATATTAGGACTGCTATTATTGCAAGACTACTACTACTATTATTACTACTACTACTACTACTACTACTACTACTACTACTACTACTACTACTACTACTACTACTGCTGCTGCTACTACTGCTGCAAAATTGTCATGTGGCAAGTGTGCATGTCCTCCCTGTGTTACTGTGGCAGAGTGGTTATCCTTTCTCCTCCTCTCAGTAAGGAGGTTGTGGGTTAGACTCCTGCTCTGTCTGAGGTTGTGGGTGTGATTCCTCTCTCCACAGATTGTGGCTTTGCACAAATCTGGGCTTGCTCGCCTGTATCAGTACTACTACTACTACTCCTCCTCTCCGTTGCGGCTTTGCACGCACTTGGGCCTGCTCACCTGTATCCTACTATTACTATTATACTAATCCTCCTCTCCGGAGACCCGTCCTGGCTCTGCACTCACCTGGGCGTGCTCACCTGTATTACTACTATTACTAATACTACTCCACCTCTCCACAGAGCCAACATGACTGGGGTCCAGAGGTACATTCTGGTACATTTTCTTATGGAGTGGCTGTACACAGCTGTACACAGTGTCTGGAAAGCTTCAGAGAATTTTCAGACAGTATGAAATTCCGGTCTATTTCAAACCTACAAACACTTTAACACAGAAACTAGTTCACACAGAACAAAAACCCTGAGATATAAACAAAGTAATGTACCGTAGTCTACTCCTTTCTGTGTAGTGAAGAATGCAGTGAGCGTTACTTTGGAGAAACTGAACCGCCACTCCATAAGGGAATGTACCTCCTCTGAACCCCAGTCTGCCGTACATCTCCATCTCAAAGCCACTAAGCACTCCTTTGAAGATAGTGAGGTACAGATCTTAGCCAGAGAGATGAAATGGTTTGAGAGGGGAGTTAAAGAAACAATTTTTGTTAGGAAAGACAATCCTTCCTTGAACAGGCATTGGGGCCTTAGACATCATCTATCCCCATCTATAGCTCCATCCTCAGACCCTGTGTAAGCATTAGTTACACCTTTCCTTATAGGTTCAGATTCCCTGTTGTCCTGTTTTTTTAGCTGACTTAGATCTGTTGAAGGCCTATTTTGAATATCCACAAGCAAGGATATCCACACACTTAGTGTGGCTCAATAAACCTGTAACATGCACTCTTAAAGTGCTCTTAAAGAGAGGTCTTACAATTTGAGAGGCTACGAAAATTTTATTCTACCTAATGTGCGAAACACTCGCAAAGGTTTTTGTGTGACTGTATGTGGAGTGAAACTGTGGAATGCTCTGGATTTAAAACAAAAGTAGTGCCAAAGTATTCATAAATGTAATTTTTTATATAAAGACATGGTCTGGTCTGAATGAGATTGAATGTGTACATATATATATGCATGTATGTGTGTGTGTGTGTGTGTGTGTATATATATATATGTATTAATATATATATGTGTTTATGTATTAATATATATGTATGTATTATATATATATATAAAATACACACACACACACACACATATATATATATATATATATATATATATATATATATATATATATATATATATATATATATATATATATATATATATATATATATATATATATATATAGCTTTAGGTGTACCTGTGCTTGAAATATATATATGCTTGAAATTGATTTAAAAAAAACATCCATTGCATTTCTGGGTCATGAATAATACAGGCCACTATTGCTTTTATTTGGGTTTCGCAGTAATACAATTTCAAGTTAGGCAATCTGAGCCCCCTTTTTCTTTGCCAGACATCAACATTTTGAGTCGTACTCTTGGCCTTCTGTTATCACTACTATTACTAGTACTACTACTCTTCTCCTGTCCGCAGACTAGTTGTGGTTCTGCACTCACCTGGGTGTACTCATTTGTGTTACTACTATTACTAATACTATTATTCCTCTCCTCTCGAAAGACCCGAGCTGGCTCTGCACTCACCTGGGCGTGCTCACCTGTATTGAGTGTTCAGGTGTTCACCGGGAGATGGGCGTCCAGATGTCCAGAGTGAGGAGCCTGAGCCTGGATAGCCTCAGCCCCACCGACCTGCTGGTACTGCTGATACTAGTACTGCTACTACTACTATAAATATTACAAATATTACTATCACTAATACTACTCAGCCTCTGATCTGCTGGGACTGCAAACACTACTACTACAAATACTACTATTGCTAATACTACCCAGCCCCAACTACAAATACTAGTATAAATACTGCAAATAATAATATCACTAATAATACTCAGCCTCAGCCCCTCCAGCCTACTAATATTACTGATACAACAAATGAATACTGTTTCTGCTCCTTATTACTGCCACGCTAATAGCATGTGCTTTTTCACAGTTGGCGCGAAACGTGGGAAATTCAGGACTTAACGAAGTTCTGGAGGCCAGTCTTCTGAGTCCCAGTCTGAAACCAGGTCCACAGAGTCCTATGTGAGTCCAGACGAGGATCATATTCTGTACATATCTATCCCACTGATTGGTTCCACCCCCCTCTCTCTCTACTCTGATTGGTTGGGGCAGGTCGAGGAGGCGGGACTTCATCCTGTCCAAGTACCAGAGCCTCCAGTGGGTTCGGCGTGGTTTGACCTCTGACCCCACACAGAGATTGCAGGACGCCACGAGGACTGCCGACGTCTACGGCCTCCTGCACCTGTACGCCGAGGGGGCGGACCTAAGCCAGCCACTCGCCACACACATACAGGTCTGAGACGGTTCTGATTTAGACCTGGTTTAGTCCTGGTTTAGACCTGCTTTAGTCATGGCTTAGATCTGGTTTAGTTCTGGTTTAGACTTGGTTTAGTCCTGGTTTAGACCTGGTTTAGACCTGGTTTATTCTCTTATTTCTTATATTTCAGGAGAGGGGAGAGAGCGCGCTTCACTTGGCTGTGCTTTTGGCCGACAGAACGTCTCTGCACATCCTCGACTTTCTCGCCCAAAACTGGTGAGACAAAAACACCACAGTTTAGGATCAAACATGAAAACACAAACATGTAAAGACATAAACATGTAAACACACAAGCATTTAACATTCTGTCATCGCAAAAAAAACACGTTTGTACCATTAAAATGTGCACAGTATTTGGACATATTTTTGTTAATTTATTTTAACTTACTTTGCTCATTCTTTTCTTTCTTTTATGATTTTTAATCCTTTAAATTCCTTATCATAAAACACAAAATTCACAAATTTTGATACTTTTCCAATATGATAAATGCAAAGCATATCGTTTTCTGCTGTTTTATTGCAACCTTGGGTGGGTCAGTAATTTGCAACAATAGTAGTTTTGGTACATTGTTATTTTTCTATATCATCAAATACTCACATTTGTATCAATGAGTGCATAAAATACACCGTTGAAACCCATTCAAACTGCACTTTTTGAATTGTCTCCCATGGAAACATAATACATGCATTTTTATATATGAACATTTGAGAGCTTCTGACTTAAAATTAATCATGTTAACTGCTCTTCACAAGATGACACATTTTGAACATGTCTAGGTTATGACAAACTAACCAGATTTTCTTCATTGGAATGTATTATAATCATAAAATCATAATCTGGGTACACCTCCTCTAAAGGAGTTTGTGAAAAGAAATTCAACCTGGACAACAAGATCAGGTTCTAGAGGTGACAGTTCTGTGCCGTTTAGGAAAAGTGCTTTTGGACAACTCTCCTTTGCTTATCGAGCAGGTCAGACGTGGAACACACTGCCTGCTCATATATGAGAGCTCTCAACACTGGCAACATTCTCAAAAGCTTTAAAATAGGTTGTTTGAGGGTCAAATATGTCACCATGTGTGACAAAATTACATTTTTATATTGAGGGGTTGTTGATTTAACTTTTAACTAACTTCAAATGAACTGTTCTGTAAATGTCTGTACTGTGTGGTGTGTGCATAGTGAGTGTGTTATGTGCATAGTGTGCTGGTGTGTTACATTTGCTTTTGTGTTTTTGTTGCTGTTTTGTTCCCTGTCCTGTAAACTCTTTTAACATCAACTACTGAAGATGGAAATTAGCCATGTTGGCGATAATACATTTTATAAATGTTCATTAATATGTGCTGTCCCATCCATCCATCCATCCATTTTCTTCTGCTTATCTGGGGCCAGACCCGTCTAAGCAGGGACTCCCAGACTTCCCGCACCCCAGACATGTCCTCCAGCTTCTCCGGTGGGACCCCTAGGCATTCCCAGACCAGCCGAGAGACATAATCCCTCTAGCGTGTCCTGGGTCTTCCCCGGGGCCTCCTCCCAGTGGGACATGCCCAGAACCTAGGGAGGTGTCCAGGGGGCTTCCTGAGCAGATGCCCAAGCCACTTCAGCTGGCTCCTCTCGATGTGCAGGAGTAGCGGCTCTACTCCGAGCTTCTCCAGTGTGACCGAGCTCCTCACCCTATCTCTAAGGGAGTGCCTAGCCACCCTGTGCAGGAAACTCATTTCGGCCGCTTGTATCCGCAATCTCGTCTTTCGGTCAGTACCCAGAGCTCATGACCATAGGTGAGGGTAGGAACGTAGATTGAGCGGTAAATCGAGAGCTTTGCCTTTCGACTCAGCCCCTTCTTTACCACAACAGACCGATGCAGCGACAGCAGCACTGCAGACACTGTCAATCTCACGCTCCACCCTTCCCTCACTCGTGAACAAGACCCTGAGACACTTGAACTCCTCCACTTGAGGGAGAGACTCTCCATCCAAGAACCATGGCCTTGGATTTGGAGGAGCTGATTCTCATCCCAGCTTCTTCACACTCGGCTGCAAACCCCCCCAGTGCTTGCGACAGGTCCTGGCTCGATGCAGCCATCAGGACAACATCATCTGCAAACAGCAGAGATGAGATCCTGTGGTTCCCAAACCATATCCCCTCCGGCCACTGGCTGCGCCTAGAAATTCTGTCCATAATTATAATGAACAGAACCGGTGACAAAGGGCAACCCTGCCGGAGTCTGACATGCATCGGGAACAGGTCTGACTTACTGCCGACAATGCAAACACAGCTCCTGGTCGGGTCATACAGGAACCGGACAGCCCTTAGCAAAGGGCCCTGGACCCCATACTCCCGAAGCCCCCCCCAAAGGACACCACGAGGGACATGGTCGAATGCCTTGTCCAGATCCACAAAACACATGTGGACTGGTTGGGCAAACTCCCATGAGCCCTCGAGAACCCGATGGAGAGTATATACTGTGAGTCATGTAAACCTGTTTGTTGGAGGTGCATCACACACTCTAGACTTCTTCTCTTGGCTGTGTCTGGGATGGACCTGCACTGTACTTGGTTTGTGACCAGTAAACACCACGACTGCAGCACATGTGCACAGACATGAACATGCATGTGTTCACATCTACATATGCACTAACTAACATGCAGAGTGATTTTCACTGTCGGTACATGTTTAGCCTCTGTGTGATGTTTTAGGAGTGTGTCTATGGTACACTAAACGTGGACACTGTGGCTGTCAAAGAGGGAAAAACTGTACAAAAAAACACAAAATCATCTTCATTGATAGATGCCCATGATGAAGAATCATTTTGTGCAGGAAAACACCCAAAAAAATTTTTTTTTATCATAATGCATTCTTACTGGGAAGAATCTGGTTTCTTTGCCAAAGCCTGAACACATTTAAAAATGTGTCATCTGGTGAAGGGCAGTAATTATGATCACTTTTGAGACAGAAGCTGGTGCATTTTGTGTACTCATTGATACAAACGTGAGTATTTGATGCTACACAAAAATTAACAGTGGAACAAAACTATTACTGCTGCTGATTATTGGCCCACCCCACGCTGCAATAAAAGAGCTCAAAATAATCTTGCCTTGCATTTCACATTCTGGGAAGAAATCATCATTTTCAACTAAAATCAGGGTTGCAAAAACAAAATGTATCTTAAAAATTACACTAATATTATATATCAATATTTAGAGCTGATGTAGCTGAAAAGAATGAAAGTAGAATATAATAATGAACAAAAAATGTATGGATGTCTAAATACTGTGCACGTTATGAGCTTAACGATACAAACATGATTTCACATTACACAAAATATACCAATGCACAAAAACTAATGTCAGTGCTGTTAGGCGTGTTCTATCAAAATGACGACTGGATTCGGTCAATTCAAATCTCAAAAGTTTATTCCCCTGACAGTTACAATCTAATACAGTACCCGGGGTCAAATGATCTATCCCTCGAATGTGCAGCAGGCGGTCTGTCTGCCTTTCCCTGGCCCCAAAGACAAAAATGTAACATGCAACATGAATATGCAAATATTGTTGAGAAGGTAGACACCTTGAATCCCTCCTTCCGGCCTCATTCACCTCTCTGAGCCGCACCGGTCTGTTTTTCCGGCCTTGAGTCTACTCCGGCAGCCTTATCTCTGTCAGGGAGTCTGTGGAAAGCACCCACTGTCTCCCACAATTCACATATCACAATGTTGCCTTTAAAGTAGGACTGTTATAATGAGTGAATAGTTTCAGTGTTAGAATATAGTGCTTATTAGGCATACCTCAAAAGGATACAACTTTAATGAATAGTTTCAGTGTTAGTATATCAAACCCATGCTCAAACTTTAGTATAAAATAGTGCTTGTTAAACAACCTTCAAAAGGATACAACATTCAAAGGATATATGCATTCAGTATAAAAATGGTGGTTACATGACAATATTCAAAGGATATATTAATTATTATGTTTTGATATGATATATGAATTATATAATGCATCTAAAAAGCTTTATTACTTGACATCCCCTTCATTTCCCCCTTTTGACCTCTTCTAAGAGGTCACATCCCAGAGCAAGTCATGTGGCACCTGGTCCCCTCCGTCATCCTCCATACTCAACAAAGGATACTGTCCCCTCTGGTCCGGACGAACTGCAGTGCTAATGACCTTGAGACACAGGGCACAAATGCAAGGCACACAACAACATCCCACCAGTGCAAATGTATCAAGTACGGCGACCAATGAAGTAACCAATGAGACAACCAGACCTTTCCATTTACCCAATACATTATTTAGCCACGTATTCACCAGGTTGTCCACTCCAGCTGCATCGTGCATCTCTCTAGACAACATGCGCAGGCCTTCTAGAGCCTTGGTCACTGACCCATCCGGAGCTGTGTTATTAGGAATAAAGGTACAACACTGATCATGAAAAATGTGACATACCCCACCTTTCTCTGCGAGGAGCATGTCTAGGGCCATTCTGTTTTGAAAGGCTACCAAGGATGTAGGGTGAAGCTGATCGGCCAAACCTTCTACTGCGTCCCTAGTGAGGTTACTAAGCCTAAGCAAATTATAGTAAATATAATTGATGCGGTCCACATTTTTATTTGGTGTGATTGGGAAAATTGCAGCAATTAGAGGTATATTTTCAAACCCGGCCGCTATTTGGTCCGCTAATTTATATTCATCCGGGACCGCTCTAGGAATACCAATAGTGTCAATATAAGTGGAGTTGTTGTGGTTCAGGAGTTTTGACATTACTGAACGTTTAGCCCTCCGGGGGTGGGGTAGAGTCTTGTTAAGGTGTCCCCAGACGGTGATGGGCATAATTAGCCGCACCATACAGCCAATAAAGATCTCCCCGTATCCTGGTGTAGGGCACTGGATTTGGCAGCTGCACCACGTGTCCACACCAGTCTTCTGGAAGCTCTCCCCACTGCAAAGATTCATGATCGCCTTTAGTAGAATTGAAACAGATATGATTAGCTCATACTGGAATGAACATCGGGGGCTGCACAGGCTTTTTCTGGAGAGGGTATAATTTGGACAAGTCAATACATATTTCATATTTCATTTAGTGTTATTACTGTCAAATAGGTTCAATATACAATCATACCCATGACGATCGTCTAGGTGAATTGGCGCAGGGTGGGTCTTCAGAGTCGGTCTGGCCGATGAGTGCACAATACAATCTGTAAAGTTGGTCACTTTGTATAGTTAACACTGGGGGGACAACCCATTTTTTACAGGGCATTTGGAATCTTGCAATAAATGGAACATAAATCAAATTGGAATGTACTGGATGACCCCTTGGTGTCCTGTATGGTCATTTTGACATACTTATCACATTCTGAGATTGACCGTGGGTCACGTTTTAGGAGAATCTTTTCCAGATTGGTTTGTACATGTTTCTGGACTGCTTCCCAGAGAAGGATGGCGAAGGCGACCAGCACACCCACAATCAATATCACTACAATTCCCCATTTCCCCCTTTTTGGGGGGAAGGGGGGGGGGGGGTGAGTGTGTGTGTGTGTGTGTGTGTGTGCTTAACCTTCTGCCAGGACGTATTACCAAACCATGTACAGGGAGGAAAGACCAAAGCCTAACGCCACACATGGAGTTTAAAACCGTCGAACGTCACCGGAGCAAACAAAATACACCTATGGAAATATGTAAAAAGAAAGCAAACAAACAAACACCAAAAGTTCAAGAATCCACAGATCTGGTCTGTGTTAGATGAAACCACTTATGTCCTTTGCCGTGCAACTGAACCGCCCTGTCGGTGCGAGCATTTACTCTGTATGGGCCAGTCCAGAATGGTTCAGACCACTTACGAGACAGAACTTTCAGATAGACCTCAGAGGGTGGAGGCAGAGCAGCCTCCTTGGTGGACACCTCCAGCCGTTCCGACACCTGGGAAGAAAAACTAGATAACAGATGCCGCAATTGATTCCAGTATGGCTTGTGCTGGAGATTTGAAAGGGGCACCTCTTCCTGTGATACCAATGTAGCCCCTGGCATCAAACGTCCAGTGAGCAAGTCATAAGGAGAGAAACCAGTAACTTTGTTAATAGTCTATCTCACTGCCCGAAGGGCCAGGGGTAGGGCCTGGAGCCAATTAAGCCCTAAAGCGAAACAGATCTTAGCCAATTTGTCTTTTAGAGTTCAGTTCATGCGTTCAGCCCGTCCTTGACTTTGAGGATGATACACAGAACCAAATTTATGACACAGACCTAGCATTTTTTCAACCTTTTGAAGAGCATGGTTGTGGAAATGTGTACCATTATCAGACCTAATCAGAGCTGGAAAGCCATGAGTAGGAATATAATGATTAATCATGACCTTGATCACAGAAGAGCATCCTCGCGGTTCACAGGATAGGCTTCAGGCCAGATACATTCTAAGCTGTTTTTTATTCAGTTTAGGTTAGTTTACCATTACCAGTCACCAGGGGGTTCTCAGAGACTCTGGAGAGTTAAGTTAGTCAGTGCTTTGTAACCAGGATCTTATGAATTTGAAGATTTTTAAGGACACTTGTTTCAGGTTGCTGGACCTGTTGGGAGAGAACTATAGAGTTAAGTTAGTCAGTGCTTTGTAATCAAGATCTTATGAATTTGAAGATTTTTAAGGACACTTGTTTCAGGTTGAAGAGGAGTGTCCATCCTTTTCCTAATTAAGATCTCATGTAAAGAGAAATCAAGAATGCTGGCTGTGGATCACATTGCCATCAGCGCTAATGGCAAAGCATCCAGCCATGTCATTCTGGTAAAGTTCATGTTTTGTTTCCCCATTTGCTCAAGTGATGAGGCCCCCCTCTATAAAATATAGTCATATGTAACAGTCTGCCAGTTGTCAGGTGGTCTATTGTGACACTTATTTGTCCTGTTGGTTACATATTTGGTACATATTTGTCATATCTGTGCCTGTCCAGATATTGAGCTCGTACACAGTCAATAACCTGCCAGTGTCTATCAGCTCTACTGAATGTTTAGTTTTTGTTTTTTTTGGTGTTTTTTTTTTTTGTGTGTGTGCAGTGCTGGTGATAAATCCCTTCAATATCTCTTGAGAGGCATCAGTGTGTATTAGATGCCATAATTACTGCCTAAACCATAATTGTCCTTTGTTATGTTGTCCAGTTTAGCTCTATATTATACTAACTGCAACCTCCTTGTCCAGTTTAGCCCTATGTTATATGAGCTGCAACCTCCCCCCTTTTAACAACTTTATTTTATCTGAGCAACATTCATATAATTCAAACCATTCATAGCAATAATTTATTCTATTTGTGAATATTAAACATTATTTAATACCGGGTTTTGATTAGGATTTGAAGCGGGACTTCCTTCTCTTTTTTTTCCTCCAAATTTTTCTAGTGTTTAATTATCTTATTCTTATCTTATTGCATTCATACTGCTGAACTGTTTGTTTTTTTTTTCGTCAGATGTATTGAAATGGCTTTATTGTGACTACCCTATTTAGTTGTTGTTATTAGCTCAAGAATTGTTTTACAAGCCTTAAAAAGCCACTGTTTTATGTTCTGATAATATAATTCAGTTTAAAATTCAAATTTCAAACACATTCAGTAGCATTAACATTTTTATCTAATATAAAGTATCATAGTATATGAACTAAACATTTACACCAAACAATTTAAAGCCTTTCAGACCCCAGCAGTCTCAGATTTCATACATAATAAAGCTACATATTTTTTCACATTGGAAATTATACTGTTTAAAAACTTTGGTTTCTAATTTTGTTAACTGTGGCCATTCTAAATGTAATTTCAAATGAGTTGCATATGCATTATGTAGAAGCCCCAGTGCAACAGCACTGATGTACAATGAAAAGAAACAGCTTAAGTAATGTTATATTGGTAAATGGTTGTTTTCAGGAATGGAGCAAAAATGTTTAAAATAAATGAATACACTGCTAAATTTTGAAATTAGGTTAAAAACAAAATCTTTGACTGTGTGGATCCAAGAACAGGCTCCAGTCAGGAGTGCCCAGACAAACACAGCCCAAACGCAGCAGCAGAGACAGTTTTATGGGGCCTTTAGAAGAGCAGCAGAGCACTTGAAGCTTTTGATTCAGTTCATTCATTTGTCATGTGACCAGTAGTGGAGGAGCCCAGTCCACAGATGAGTTTCAGAGCCAGCAGGACTTTCTTTGGTTTTAGTTCAGTTCATGTTTCTCAGTGACGCAGCAGCCATGTTTAGACAGTCTTTAGACAACAGCAGAGCAGAGCCAGTCCAGGTCATGTGACCTTTCAGTTCAGAGCTGGAGCGATGCACCCAGAGAGTCACTGCACTCAGACCACGCCCACCCAGACACAACAGGCCAAAGACCCATCCCAAATCCACTTCAGTCAAAACTAAAATCTATTCAAAGTCTATTCCAACTTGCATGGACAAGTTGTTCATTTTCACCTCAAAAAATGTGTAAACAGTTTGCATAAGAAATCTGTATCTATATTACAATATCCTAAAGTTAAAGTGAGGAATTTTCAATAATTATAAAGACATGGTTTGAATTGTTCACTTAAATTTTAGCATGATCTAATTAAACAAAAATCTTCTAATGTTTATTTGAATGCTAAAATAAATCTTTACTGTCAGATGAGTTTAAAACATACTGCTCTTTCTTTGCATTGTACAAAACATCATCAACTGTGGCACTTTAACCATTGGTCTTGTATCATGTAGGTGTGGTTAAACTCAAGTTTAATTATATTGCTGGGATCATTATTTGGTAAATTGCTTTCATTTTAAACCGCTCACAGAGGCACCAATATGGGATAAAGTGTATTTATTCATCATTTATCATCGGTACAATTTTGTTTGACATTTTTGAATATGGGTTTAGATTGTATTTTATAACTATGCGTGTTTGTGTGTTATGTGTCCACATTTCGTTCTGTAGCTCGATAGAGATAGTTACAAATTTGCTGAACTGCAGCTTTAATGGAGTCACAAGCAGCACTGATAGTTATTACACAAATCTCTCATATTTTAGACTGAATTATATTATGATATAATCTAATAGTACAACAATATTTTAGTATAATAATATCTTGTCCTAACCAGCCTCCAATCTGCAACTCTCTCACCCACTCGTTTGCACCCTTTAAAAAACTCTCTCTATCCCACTCTTTAACCACTGTCTTGCTCAGTTTAAGAACTTTCCCATTACTTTACAAAACTTTCCTGTCACTTCTGAAATACTTTCCTGTCAATTTAGTATGTCTAATAAAAGTTCATCAGTCCATGTTTCTTTTGACATAGTAGCAGCAAAATTATGTTTTTACATTGTCTGTTTTGCCCCAGCACTGCAATTCTGTCCATCTCTAAGTCTGATTTACACACCTGTAATTTGGACTATTGGGAATGAAAATGTTAGTATAAACGTAATGTATGGATCCAAACCTTTCACCACACAGAGGTCCCACCAGATCTGACCTTGTCCACCCAACACAGAGGCTAAGACGTCTGTGCGGGGTGGGGGTTCTGGCGGGATATGTGTGATTTCAGTTTTAAAGACCCGACACTCCTAGACCCCAGGCTTTCACCTTTATTTTCTCCACCCCCAAATGCAGCCTATGCAGTCTCTGCTCCAGCCAATACTCCATGTGGTAAAGGCTAAAAATGAGAAGTCAGAGACCCAAGCCACCCACAGTGACCCCAAAAGAAGAAGTTCTGTCCCTGCCAGTTTATCCAAATATTGCTCAGCTGAGTGGGTCCCAGGGCCAGGGCTCCAAGCCCCCATGGTCCAAATGTCTAGTCAGAGTGCACACTCTCCGTCTATGGTGTATTGTTATATTTCAACTCGGTGACACAAGACCTACACAATTACACAAAAACTCTATCTCAGACTGTTGCACCTGCCTGGTATAAATCACTTAACAACACAAAAAATCTTAAACGCAATCAGCTCACCTTGTCGGGGAGTGGCACAATTTACTGGGTTCTCAAAAGACTATATGTCTCCAGGCATAATTTCTCTTATCACATTGACTCAAACACTTTCAGCTCACCACGCCGGGCAGTCGACGCTTGGTCACAGGACTCTAACCTGAACGCAGCCGTTAACCTTTTGACCAGGGACTCTATCCCCATCAGCAGGACTCTAACCTGCTTCACTATCAGGACTTTAACCTGATATAGGCCGTTGACCTTTTGACTAGGGACTCTAACCCCGTCAGCAGGACTCTAACCTGCTTCACTATCAGGACTTTAACCTGAATACGGCCATTGACCTTTTGACTAGGGACTCTAACCCCGTCAGCAGGACTCTAACCTGCTTCACTATCAGGACTTTAACCTGATATACGGCCATTGACCTTTTGACTAGGGACTCTAACCCCGTCAGCAGAACTCTAACCTGCTTCACTATCAGGACTTTAACCTGCTATACGGCCATTGACCTTTTGACTAGGGACTCTAACTCATAAACAATTTCAGCGTACCACGCCGGGCCACCTACCTTAAAGTTTACACCTCGCCGGGTATAACTTCTTATTAACACATAAACACATACACACTTTCAGTGTACCACGCCGGGCCGCCTACCTAAAATATTCAGCTCACCACGCCGGATGGCCTACCTTAAATATTCAGCTCACCACGCCGGGTGGCCTACCTTAAATATTCAGCTCACCACGCCGGGTAGTCTACCTAAAATATTCAGCTCACCACGCCGGGTGGCCTACCTTAAATATTCAGCTCACCATGCCGGGTGGCCTACCTTAAATTTTCAGCGTACCACGCCGGGCCGCCTACCTAAAATATTCAGCTCACCACGCCGGGTGGCCTACCTTAAATATTCAGCTCACCACGCCGGGTGGCCTACCTTAAATATTCAGCGTACCACACCGGGCCGCCTACCTAAAATATTCAACTCTCTGGGTCTAATTTAAACACCTACAATATTAGCACATAAGCACATAAACACTTTCAGGTTGCTACCTAGAAATACCTAAGTCTCAAAGATTACACCAGGCAGGGCAAAACTCTCCATTGCATAACAATCTAAAACACACCAAGTTCACCAATTTGAACAACTCATAAGATCTAACACATCCTCTTGTCAAATCAAAACCTACATCACAACACCACCAAAGTTCACCACATCATATGACCCCGGGTCTGCTCTTATTATGATATTAGTGCCTTTAAAAATATGCTCACCTTGACTGGACCTCTCTTGTTAAGATATTAGCACCTTTAATACATGTGCAACTCCACTGGGCAGTACTTCTCTCCTCAATTTTGATATGTCCTGTCGTAATCAGCGGGGCGTAAGGACCAGAGTAGCGAAACTCACAAAGTTTTATAATGTCTTTAATCTCAATAAATGTTCGTAGAGCCAACGTGGCTACAATAAATGTTCATAGAAATCAAAGTTCATAGAGATCAGAGTTCATGGATCAAATGGAGCTACAATAAATGTTCATCAAAAAACAAAGTTCATAGAAGTGTTCAGATAGATCAGAGTTCACAGGTCCAACGTAGCTGGGGAGCGTGGGTGCAGGTCCGTGAGCGTAGAGGGACACGGTGCGCGGCAGTGAGGATACAAGACGTACCAGGGCGGAGGTGCGGGTGCTGGGGTAGTCCGGAGCAGGTTCTGGGACGGAGATCTGGAGCAGGACAAAGGGATTCGAGTGAGACACAGAGGACGAGCATAAATCAAAAGTACAAAGCCAAAAGTATAATCACGTGAAACACGCGGACGTTCCGGCGCCGAGTGACTCGTCCGAACCCCTCTTATCCACGGCAGGTGGCGTTGATTGCGCTGATGGGGAGCAGGTGCGCGTGGGAGGAGTCCGGATTCCGCCCAGCTCCGGAGACAGACAGGTGAGGGAGGGGGGAAGACGAGGACACGGGGAGAGCAGAGCAGGAACCGTGACAGTACCCCCCCCCTAAGGGACACCTCCCGGTGGACCCCCAGGTTTATCCGGGTGGGCGCGGTGGAAGTCCCTCACCAGATTCGGGTCCAAGATGCGGGCCCTGGGCACCCATGAACGCTCCTCAGGTCCGTAGCCCTCCCAGTCGACTAGGTACTGGAGCCCTCTACCCCTCCGGCGGACATCGATGAGCCGCCGGACGGAGAAGGCTGGGTGACCATCGACAAGTAGGGCGGGAGGAGGGGGGCCGGAAGGAGGGCAAAGGTCGCTGGTGCGGACCGGCTTGATCTGTGAGACATGGAACGTGGGATGAATGCGGAGCGAGGGGGGAAGTTGTAGTCGTACCGCAGAGTCATTGATGACCCTGTCAATCTTGAACGGACCAAAGAATCGGGGGGAAAGCTTGCGTGAGTCCGTCTTGAGCGGAATATTCCTTGAGGACAACCAAACCGACTGCCCGGGTGCATAGTTGGGAGCTGGAATGCGCCGGCGGTCAGCCATCATCTTAGTGCGGGCCCCCGCCTTGAGGAGCGCCGCCCGAGTCCTCCGCCAGGCCCGACGACAGCGCTGCAGGTGGTGGTGGACGGAAGGCACCGCCAGATCCCTCTCCTCGGAAGGGAAGAGTGGAGGTTGGTACCCCAACGAGGCCTGGAATGGGGAGACTCCAGTTGCTGAGCTCACCAGGGAGTTGTGGGAGTACTCTATCCACGGGAGATAGGTGCTCCAAGCGGCCGGATTGGCGGAGACCACGCATCTAAGAGCCCTCTCCAGGTCCTGGTTGGTGCGTTCGGTCTGTCCGTTTGACTCCGGATGGAATCCCGAGGTGAGGCTCACCGAGGCCCCCAACCCCTCGCAGAAGGCGCGCCAGACCTGGGAGGTAAACTGGGGTCCCCGGTCGGAAACAATGTCAGTAGGGATGCCGTGCAGGCGGAACACATGATTAGTGAGCTGATCAGCCGTCTCCTTAGCAGTAGGAAGCTTGGACAGGGCGACGAAGTGGGCTGCCTTGGAAAAGCGGTCAACAATGGTTAAAATGACTGTGTTACCCTGGGACGGAGGTAAGCCCGTCACGAAATCCACGGCTACATGGGACCATGGTCGCCTCGGAACCGGGAGTGGGTGCAGCAATCCCGACGGCGGGGAGTGAGACGACTTCCCCCGGGCACACACTTCGCACGCAGAGACATAGGCCCTAGTGTCTTTGTCCATGGTGGGCCACCAGAAGTGTCGTTTGAGTAACGACAGGGTGCGGGAGGCTCCGGGGTGGCAAGCAAATCGGGATCCGTGAGTCCACTGCAATACCTGAGAGCGAACAGAGTCAGGGACAAATAGTGTGCCGGGGGGCGCGTTACCTGGAGCTGGGTCATCACGCTGGGCCTCCCGTACCAAGTCCTCAATCTCCCAGCGGAGAGCGGCAACCACACGGGACGAGGGGAGGATGGTCTCCGGAGCAGCACTGGTCTCCTCCTGAGCGAACTGGCGGGAGAGGGCATCCGGCTTCACATTACGAGTCCCCGGCCGGTAAGTAAGAACAAAGTTAAAGCGGCTAAAAAACAAGGACCAGCGAGCCTGGCGAGAGTTAAGGCGTTTGGCAGACTGAATATATGAGAGGTTCTTGTGGTCTGTCCATACCAGAAATGGTAGTTCTGCCCCCTCCAGCCAGTGCCGCCACTCCTCCAGAGCCAGCTTGACGGCGAGCAGCTCGCGATCCCCCACATCGTAGTTCACCTCCGCTGGGGACAGCCGCCGGGAGAAGAAGGCGCAGGGGAACAGTCGGTCGTGGGGGTCGAACCTCTGGGAGAGGACCGCCCCGACACCTGTGTCGGAGGCATCCACCTCCACTATAAATTGTCGAGAGGGGTCAGGTTGATGCAAAATGGGAGCAGAAGTGAACATAGTCTTAAGTCTATCAAAGGCGACCTGGGCCTCCCGAGACCAGGTGAACGTCTGAGCAGGGGATGTGAGTCTCGTGAGAGGGGCAATAACTCTGCTAAAATCTCTAATAAACCTCCTGTAAAAGTTGGCGAACCCAATAAACCTCTGGAGCTGCTTCCGATTAGTAGGGACTGGCCAGTCCCTAACGGCCTTGACCTTCTCCGGATCCGCCTTCACCTGGCCCCGCCCTATAATGAACCCCAGAAAGCTAACCTGATCGGCATGAAACTCGCACTTTTCCGCTTTAACAAAAAGTCTATTCTCTAACAGGCGCTGGAGCACTTGGCGGACATGTTGTCTGTGCTCCTGCAGGGACCTGGAAAAAATCAGAATGTCATCCAAATAAACAAACACAAATTGGTTCAGAAAATCACGGAGAACATCGTTAATAAGGGCCTGAAACACAGCTGGGGCATTAGTGAGTCCAAAGGGCATAACTAAGTATTCAAAATGTCCAATAGGAGTCTTAAAGGCCGTTTTCCATTCATCCCCCTCCCTCACCCGCACCAAATGATAAGCATTACATAAGTCCAACTTAGAAAATATAGTGGCACCGTGGAGAGGGGTAAACGCCGAGTCAATGAGGGGCAGAGGGTATTTATTCTTAATAGTTATCTCATTAAGACCTCTATAGTCTATACAAGGGCGAAGAGTCTTGTCCTTCTTGGCCACAAAAAAGAACCCCGCCCCCATGGGAGAGGAGGACGGGCGGATAATACCTGCGGCCACGGAGTCCCGGATATACCGTTCCATAGTCTCTCTCTCGGGCTGGGACAGATTGTAGAGGCGGCTCGCAGGTAAGGGGGCCCCAGGCAACAGGTCAATAGCGCAATCGTAGGGGCGGTGCGGAGGCAGGGAGAGGGCCCGGTCCTTGTTGAAGACCTCCTGCAGGTCATGGTATTCCTCCGGGACCACTGACAGGTCCGGGGCCTTGGGAACGGGACCGCTCAGTGGGGAGGCCCCCTCCGCCGGAGACCGGGCGGACCGCAGACACCCAGCATGGCAGTCGGAACTCCACCCCGCGATCTTGCCCCGGACCCAGTCGACGACCGGGTTGTGGGCCCGAAGCCAGGGGTAGCCCAGCACCACCGGCGAGGAAGGGGTGGCGATGACATAGAATCTGCGGGACTCGTGGTGGTTCCCGGATAACAGCAGAGTAACAGGTTCCGTGACGTGAGTTACTCGTGCTAACAGCGAACCATTGAGGGCGCGAGCAGTGAGGGGGTGATTCAGAGGCTCCAGGCTGATGCCCCACTGCTCCGCCAAGTGGCGGTCGATAAAATCCTCCTCGGCCCCGGAGTCCACCAAGGCCTGGACAGGCAGAGTCCTAGAACGGAGACAGAGGGTGGCCGGGAGCTGCAGTCTATTACAGTTCGCTGGGATCTGTGACTGACCCACCAGTACTCCCAGGGCTACTGGTGGGCTCTCTCTTTTGGCCGGGCTGGACAGGAGGCGACGAAATGTCCTTTCTGCCCACAGTAGAAGCACTCCCCCGCCGCACGGCGTCGTATGCGCTCCTCGGCCGTGAGACGCGCCCTCCCGATCTGCATGGGCTCCTCCGCAGTCGGCGACGGGGAGCGGACCGTGGACCGCACGGGAGAGTGTCGAGCCTGCCGCCGACGCTCCCGCAGACGGTTGTCGATGCGGTTGGCTAGCGTGACCAACGCCTTGAGGTCCGAGGGCTCGTCCCGTGAGGCCAACTCGTCCTTAAGTGTGTCACGGAGCCCCTTGGCAAAAACCGCTTTAAGCGCGCTGTCGGACCAGTCCACCTCCGCGGCGAGTGTCCAAAACTCCACGGTGTAATCCGGCACCGTCCTGGAGCCCTGAGTGATGGCGAGTAAGCGGGAGGCGGCGTCCGCACGATAGTGGGGGTGACTAAAAACGAGCTTGAACTCATTAATAAAAGCCTCGAAGTCCGTGGTATCCAACGCGGAGTTAGAGAACCTAGCCTCCGCCCACTGGAGCGCCCTGCCCCGGAGCAGCCCACATACGTAACGCGTCTTGGATGCATCGGTGGGAAAACGGGCCGGGCGCTGCTGGAACACGGAGCGGCATTGGAAAAGAAACCCCCGACAGAGGTCTGGCTGCCCCGCAAACGGCTCCGGATCGGTGCTCCTGGATTCCGGAGAGTAGAGCGGAGCAGCGGGTCCCGCGGCGGCAGTAGCGGGGGAGAGGTGCGTGAGCAGCGTGGTGACCTGATTGCTGATTTGGGACACCTGCTGCGCCAGGGACTGGTTCTGAGCGTGGTCTCTGGTCTTGAGTCCGCCTGGTCCATTTCTGGCCGGAACGTTCTGTCGTAATCAGCGGGGCGTAAGGACCAGAGTAGCGAAACTCACAAAGTTTTATAATGTCTTTAATCTCAATAAATGTTCGTAGAGCCAACGTGGCTACAATAAATGTTCATAGAAATCAAAGTTCATAGAGATCAGAGTTCATGGATCAAATGGAGCTACAATAAATGTCCATCAAAAAACAAAGTTCATAGAAGTGTTCAGATAGATCAGAGTTCACAGGTCCAACGTAGCTGGGGAGCGTGGGTGCAGGTCCGTGAGCGTAGAGGGACACGGTGCGCGGCAGTGAGGATACAAGACGTACCAGGGCGGAGGTGCGGGTGCTGGGGTAGTCCGGAGCAGGTTCTGGGACGGAGATCTGGAGCAGGACAAAGGGATTCCAGTGAGACACAGAGGACGAGCATAAATCAAAAGTACAAAGCCAAAAGTATAATCACGTGAAACACGCGGACGTTCCGGCGCCGAGTGACTCGTCCGAACCCCTCTTATCCACGGCAGGTGGCGTTGATTGCGCTGATGGGGAGCAGGTGCGCGTGGGAGGAGTCCGGATTCCGCCCAGCTCCGGAGACAGACAGGTGAGGGAGGGGGGAAGACGAGGACACGGGGAGAGCAGAGCAGGAACCGTGACATGTCCAATAGCAGATATTCGGTTCATTCTCACACCAGGCCTTCTTCTCACCTTTCAGAGTTGGCGGCCGCTCTTGGAGAGAAGTCCTGTCCAAGTGGAGGCACGCGGAGTCCTACTCCCCTCGCGCAGTTGCCTCCCTGGTTACGGCGTTAATTTGATCACGTCGGGGTCACCAATCTGTTAGGCGTGTTCTATCAAAATGACGAGTGGATTCGGTCAATTCAAATCTCAAAAGTTTATTCCCCTGACAGTTACAATCTAATACAGTACCAGGGGTCAAATGATCTATCCCTCGTATGTGCAGCAGGCGGTCTGTCTGCCTTTCCCTGGCCCCAAAGACAAAAATGTAACATGCAACATGAATATGCAAATATTGTTGAGAAGGTAGACGCCTTGAATCCCTCCTTCCGGCCTCATTCACCTCTCCGAGCCGCAACGGTCTGTTTTTCCGGCCTTGTATCTACTCCGGCAGCCTTATCTCGGTCAGGGAGTCTGTGGAAAGCACCCACTGTCTCCCACAATTCACATCTCACAATGTTGCCTTTAAAGTAGGACTGTTATAATGAGTAAATAGTTTCAGTGTTAGAATATAGTGCTTGTTAGGCATACCTCAAAAGGATACAATTTTAATGAATAGTTTCAGTGTTAGTATATCAAACCCATGCTCAAACTTTAGTATAAAATAGTGCTTGTTAAACAACCTTCAAAAGGATACAACATTCAAAGAATATATGCATTCAGTATAAAAATGGTGGTTACATGACAATATTCAAAGGATATATTAATTATTATGTTTTGATATGATATATGAATTATATAATGCATCTAAAAAGCTTTGTTACTTGACATCCCCTTCAGTGCCAATGATTGACCTGTCCCAGGTTGTAATTTTAACAGCACAGAATGATCTGCTTTGCATTTATCATATTGGAAAAAAATTGTGTTTTTGTCAACATAACATTTTGTCTTTTTATGGTAAGAAATTGCCTTTAAATTGTTGAAATCAAATTCTGAAAATATTTTATACCAAAAGCTGGAGCAGAAGGGTTTGAAAAGAATGAGGTGAGTAGCGAACAAACATTTTCCTGGATGTCCAAATGCTGTGCATATTTTATGCGCTTAAAGGTACAAACTTGATCATTTTACTGACATACAGAAGTAGAAAGTTTAAACATATAACATATAACAATATACGGAAAGCCTCCACCTTAACAAATCTCATGCCATTTGGATGACTGTATTCAAAATTATATGTCTAATATGAATATAATATGTGCGTATAATAAGAGTTATTATATTTGGTGTGTTATAGTTCCAGTGTGGACCTGCTTATACAGTACATATGTGTGTGTGTATGATAACACATTATATTTTGTATGTTCTAGTTCTAATGTGGATGCACAGACGTCGTGCGGGAACACAGCTCTTCACTACAGCTGTTTACACGACAAGAGTGACTGTGTCAAACTGCTGCTACGAGCTCGAGCTAACGCTAACATGAGTTAGTACTGCAAATACTGCTGCTACTAATACTCCTATTACTAGTACTACTACTGCTACTACTACTGCTGCTTCTACTACTATTACTGCAAATACTTGCTAATGGTAACATCAGTGAGTACTACAAATACCACTACTGTGAATAATATTAATACTACTGCTGTGCCTAAGATAATGGTATTATTAGTGAATACTACTACTACTACTACTACTACTACTACTACTACTACTGCAAATATGACTAATACTGAACCTGCTCTGGGCCAGAGCTGATACTACATAGACACACAGAGGCAGGAGGAAACTAAAAGAGTCTTCTTTATTGTTAGAGAACGACTTCGGAGAGACACCTCTCGACGTGTGCCGCAGACTGAAGTACAGCCACTGTGAAGCGCTGGTGAGTCCTGCTCAGATACAGGTACTCCAGACCAGGGCCATGACAGGGTCTGGAGCAAGACCACAGCAGGTATATGTCAGTGGACTGAAGGAGTGTGATGTGACCCACAGCATTTGGCTTTAAATGAAGCTCTTTAAGGCGAGCAGTTATAGTGGCTAATCTGGAGCCCAGCTCCATATAGTATCATAGCAACCAAAGAGCTAATCAGAGGAGTGAGGCTGCTGAAGTCAAGCGCCTGCCCCCTGCCAAACCAACAGGGAGGGGCTTAGCAGTGCTGTCAATCAAACCTGTCACTAACGCTGATTGGTCTGATATTAATGTTCATATCATGATTTAGGGGATAAATAGTTAAATAAAAAACAGGATGATGTAGAGTGGATTAAAGCCAATACTTTAAGGACAGTATGATGAGCCTGACAGCAGCAGTTATAGAGAGAGGGGCCATGGTAATTCATTAAAAAGTGACATGGAGCCAAAGCCGATAGAACTGAATCGTGCCCATGTTCACTTCATGTTTGGAACATGGCAGTTTCCAGGATAGATATATGTATAGTCTAAGGTTCGGGCATGAGAGAGGTACTCCTGACCAGTACCTGTCATAACGGGTGGGGTTGGGAGGATCAAAGACGTGCAGACTCAGGGCAGATTTACAGTGTTTATTTACAAAATGGTGAAATTCAGTCTTTAATAGTTCATTTAACACACACGGGGACCAGGGAGCGGGAGGCAGACCAGGCAGGAGTAGTGAAGAGCAGGGACGGGAAACCAGGACCAGAACGAGGACGGGATCAGGACGAGACCAGGGCAAGCCAAGCAGGGATGTCCACAGCGGGCACGGAGACAGCCAGGGCCGGAGCACGACGGAACCAGGAACGGGGCCAGGGAAGACCCAGCAGGAGTAATCCAGAGAGCGGGAGACAGGGCAGGAGATGGGAAGCAAGCCGGAGACCAAGACGGGACAGGAGGCAAGGCAGAGGTGTGGACTGTACCGGAGCTGGAGCGCAGATGCAGGAACAAGCGAGAGTAGGAATCTGGAAGGTGGCAAAAATCCAATGAGTAACAGGCAGACAGGTAACAAAATTGCAAAAACTAAGCTGGAGCATCACGTTGACACACGGACGATCTGGCACTGAGTGTCTTCTCCCTGCTCCTCTTATCCACGGCAGGTGGTGATGATTACCCTGATGGGACACAGGTGCGCGCGGGAGGAGCCGAGAGTTCCGCCCAGCTCCAGGTTCAGGCAGGTGAGGGAGGGGGGAGAGCACATAGGGAGGCAGAACAGGAGCAGAGATACATGCCTCATGACAGTACCAGGCTCAGGTCTTGGTCTCATGTGTCTCTGCAGCTCAGTGAGGTTCACGGGGAGCGTCTGCGTCACGTGGAGTATGAGTGGAGACTGAACACCGACCTGTATGACAGTGATGAAGAGCCAGAGGTACTGCACAAGTACTACTACTACTACTACTGCTGTTATTACAGCTACTACTGCTGCTTCTACTGCTACTAATACTGTTTTTTGCTTTCTTTATTTCAGAGTTTTCCAGTGAAAAACGAGCGTTCCTTGTTCTCTTTCTCCTCTCGTCCAATTACCTCGTCTGCTTCGCTCTTTGCCCCACCCTCCTCTCTGGCGATTGGCCGAAGACTGGCAATGCCTGCAGGTGCCACCTCCCCAGCCCCACCCTTGCCACCCCGGGTCAAAGGTCAGTAACATGTTTCAGTTTTTTATATAAATGTTCTCCTCCTTCGTCCAATCATGTGTGAGTGTGTGCAGCCCCTCCCGCTGGGGGTAGAGACGAGGAAGAGGAGACAGAAAGCTTCCTCATGCAGACAGGAAACAGGAAGTGCTCTCTGACTCCACCCCCTGTGGCCGTGAGACGCAAAAGGACCTGCTCCGAGTCCAACAAACATGGTAAGAACCACATCACTGCCAAAACGTATCACTGTTAGGGTTGTCAAAAGTATGAAAAATCAGATACTAATCGATAGTGAAACTAATATTAAAACTAGATATCCTTTTGAGTAGGTATCAATATTAAAAAAAAGTCCCATCTACAGGACAGGAATTAATTTCCTGAATAGCTTTTGTATGATTTTAAGATGTGTCAGAACAAGTATAACATCATAAAATTATGAGAAAAACAGTCAGATATTGTTCTGTTTCCTGCTGTTTGGTCCTGAGCTGTCATTCCCCTCTGCTGCACAAATGTGTCACTACACTAGTGATGGGCCTTTCAGATCGTTTATCGAATTCAAATTTTTTGGAGTGGTCTGTGTCAAAGAGACATTTTAATAACAAACTAATCAGAGAGAAATGGTCAAGGCTTAGAGTTCTTTCAAATTAGTCAAACTGAAAGTGGAACTGTGTTTATTCTTAGAGCAATGCATACTCTAATAAAACATTACACTACAATGCAAAACACTGATGCCGAATGTGAGTTTTGTGCACAAAGCTCTCACTTGTGTCATTTGCTCAGCTTCTGTGGTTCAGCGTTCTTCAACGTAAAAATTCATAATCCATATGCATTCAAAATCGTTCAAAAGAGCCGACTCATCATGGACGTTACATTACTACACTGCACTGCTCAGACCTAAGGCCTAACGCCGGATCGCTAGTTGGCATCGTTTATGGTCGGAACTACGATGGTATCTGATCGTCTTCGAACCTCAGACTTTCGTTCTTGATTAATGAAAACATTCTTGGCAAATGCTTTCGCTTTCGTCCGTCTTGCGCCGGTCCAAGAATTTCACCTCTAGCGGCACTAACCTTAACCTAAAGCTTAAAGCTTAACCTTATACTAAATCCTAACCTTAATTTAAACCCTAACCTTAACAAACCCTTAACCTAAACCCTAACTTTAACCTAAACCCTTAACCTTAATTTAACCTTAACCCTGCCCTTAATCAAACCCTAACCTTAGCCTAAACTCTGACCATAACTTAAACCCTGAACCAATCTGAACTTTCAACCGTGTTGTTGACCTAATAATAAAGGATTTACGTCATGGACCCGATGTTTGTCCCATAAGAGGCTGGTCCCTATGATGCAAAGTTTAGTCCCCGTACTATTATACATAACTGTTGACACACTCATAAGACTAAACCTGGTTTTGGTCTGTGTCCAGATTCCAGAGTCCAGCCCCGTACCCCATGCGGTCCCTCTTCTTCACACTTGCAGTGAGTCAGTGTTTTATTTGTATTATTTTACAACAATTCATTTTCTGTTTATTATGACCTGCTTCTGTTTTCAGACTGACTTCTGCCAACGCCGACCGCCACAACAGAGGCAAGTCCTGGTCTAGTTCTGGTTTAGTCCTGATTTAATCCTCTTGAGGATAATTTATGAGATAAGTGTAGTATCTAATGTTTTGATTTTGATTTGAATAAGTGTGTCACCAGAATTTCTTAAGTTCAACAAAATACCTACTATCTCTCTCATCTCTCTGAAGGTGGAATTCTCGATACAGGGAAAAAAATCAAGACCGGGATTCTTCTGTGCGGTTTAATGGTCAAAAATCTAGCAGCTCTCTGTTCAAGAGAGTCTCCTGGCGGCTCCTCTGACCGCAGTGCAGGGTTGTAGCACTGTTGAGCATTATTGCAGCAGGTGCAGTCTTTAGCTGGTCTCCGTTTGCTCAGTCTGTTAGGGAGTCAGAGGTGAAGACTGGACCAGTGGGAGTTGTGCATCTTGACAGAGCACCCAGGCAATCTGTGAGAATTTTGATGAAAGCCAGCCAGTCAGTGAGTTAGTATGTCACTAACTTTTTATCTCAGTGGTCTTGGAAGTTGTTCCCTTTGAAGATTTTGTAGGTGTGTCTTACATAGAGTAGCCTAACTTTACATTGAATTCTGGTTTTAATCATATTACAATGATATAATATGACATGAATCAATGTTTCCATCATCAGTAAAACATAATAAGAGACATATATGAGACATTTACATCAGTACAACATAATATGAGATTTGCATAATGCAGGTTCACAATGTGAATGGCTGTAAATGATCATCACATTTAAATCACAGATTTACATATGATACATGAAACTAGCATCTTTGTGAATGAAATCAATGTTCTGTCCTCTCTTCCTTCTCAAGGCAGAAGACCCAGATGACCCCCGATTCTTGTGGCTCAGGGTCCTTTGAAGCTGGGGTCCTGCTCTGAGAGTTGATGATTTTAGAAAAGTTAATCAGTGTCATAAGCTTGGTCCTTGGGGATAACTCAGTTTTGAGGGTCATAAAGATAGGAGCAAAAGGTCTTGTTTATTCTAATCCATTTGTAGGGGTTCGAAACATGGGAACATGGTTTTCCTGTGTTGATGATCTCCAGGCGTCCCGCTTGTTAGCAGGGCAGGGCATCACCTCATCAGCAAAATTAATTATTAGTGATATGAGAAATCATAGTTTTTGAGACAAGTTTGGGTAGTATCACTGTGATATCACTTTGGTAACTGAATTCAGCAAATATAACAACTGTAATCATATCACTTGATCTAATATGACATTAATCAATGTTTCCATAATGAGTAAAACAATGCAGTTTCAAAATGTACATATGATGCATGAAACCAGACGTTATGTAAAAAAAAAAAAAAAGCATCTTTATAAATGAAATCAGTTCTGTCCTCCGTTTCTTTGTTTCACAAGGTAGAAGACCCAGGTGATCCCTGTGGCTTAGGGTCCTGCCATGAGGGATGATGATTTTACAAAACTTAATCTGTGTTACTTCAGCTTGGTTCTTAGAGATAACTCTGCTTTAAGGGTCACAAAGATGGGAGCAAAAGGTCCTGTTTATTCTAACCCTTTTGTATGAGTTGTAAACTCAGGAAAGTTTTCCCTGTGTTGAAAATCTTCAAAACTCTGGCTCAGTTAGTGGGGCAGGATGTTGTCTCACCAGTGAAATTACTTAATAGTGACATGAGAAATCATAGTTTTTGGGACAAGTTCAAGTAGTATAACTACATAGGCCTGGTTTAGTCCTGTTTTAGTCCTGTATTAGTCCTGGTTTAGTCCTAGTTCAGTCCTGGTCTAGACCTGTTTTAATCCTATTTAGTTCTGGTTGAAGTCTAGGTTTAGTCCAGTTTTAATTTTTTTTTATTCCAGGTTTAAGTCTTATTTTAGTGCTGGGTTAGTCCTGTTTTAGACCTGGTTCAGACCTGGTTTAATCCTGGTTAAATCCTGGTTAAATCCTGGTTTAGACCTGTTTTATTCCTGGATTGGACCTGGTTTAGTCCTGAGTTAGACCTGGTTTAGTCCTAGTTTAGTCCTGCTTTAAGTCTTTGGTCTTGTCTCCACAGGAGTCCGACGCGCTGATAGTGATGTTTCTCATGCATCCAATCAGATTAACTCTGACAGAATTCCAACCAATCAGAGGTCTCAGAGTCTTGAGAGTGACAGCCGAGGGCCTGTCCCCCAGCCCAGGCCCCGTACATCATTGGTCAGTCCTGGTGTAGTCCTATTGTAGTCCTTGTTTAGTCCTTGTTTAATCCTGGTTTAGTCCTGGTTTAGTTCTGGTTTAGGCTTTCATCTGTTTGTTGGTCTTCAGGTGGGAGGAGGGAGAGGTGGGGTCAGAGCAAAAGATGGTGGGGCTGGAGGCAGCACTGCTGTGGTGACCCCTCCTCTCGTTGCCGCGGGGACGGAGCGTGTTGTGGCGATGTATGACTGTGATGCTGATCATGAAGATGAGCTGAGCTTCAGAGAGGGACAAGTCCTAGTGGTGCACGAGAGACCGGACCCAGACTGGTGGGTGAGTACTCAGTCTACTACTACTGCTACTAATGTTACTACTACTACTACTACTCAGCTCAGCTACCGTGGCTACCATTCACGCTTCACAGCAAGAAGGTTCTGAGTGTGTCTGTGTGGAGTTTGCATGTTCTCCCTGTGTCTTTGTGGTGTTTGCATGTTCTCCCTGTGTCTATGTGGAGTTTGCATGTTCTCCCTATGTCTGTGTGGGTTTCCTCCGGGCACTCCACTTTCCCACATCAACCTAAACCTTGCACAGGTAAAAGGTCAAATCGTCTAGCTAAGGAAGTCCTGACCAAGACTAGCTCAAGATCTGGAGATGGTTCCACTGCTCCTAAGGAAATGCCCCAGTGGCACTGAAGGATGGTCAAAGGCAGAGGACAAATTTCCCTACAAGGACAATAAAGTGTGCCTTAACTACTGCTACTGCTTCTACTCTAGGTCACTACTACTTTTTCTGTTCCAGGTGGGACATGTGGAGGACGGTCCAGAGCAGAGAGGTCTGTTCCCTTCTTCATTTGTCCAAGAACTCAACTGAGACCAGACCAGAGACCAGGGACCAGTGACCAGGGATACCGGGATCAAGACCAACCTAGACTAAGATCACTGATCACAGAGCAGGGTCTGATGGACTTTGGAGGGAATGCCGCATTTGGACCAATCAGATTCTACGCTGCAGAACATGTGGTCTTATCTGTGCAGTTTGGACCAAAATTTTGCTTTATTTATTTATTTATTTATTTATTTATTCATTCATTCATTCATGTAATTATTCCTCTGTTTGTTTGTTTTTGGTTTACCCGATTGTCTATTGTGTGTGTTTACAGTAAATAAACTTCTCTCCTCTTCTTTCTCTTGTCAGTATCTCAGACCAGAGGCCCCAGAGCTGAGCTTTTCATTAAACAAATTTACAAAGACAAGCAACATTGTAGAGAAACACCCAACGATAAAAACTACTTGGACATGAACAAACATCACATGCAAAATGGACAGATGACATGAACAGATCATTGATGTGGGATATGGGATAGTTCTGATGTGAGATGCAGTAGCTAAATTATGAATAGCAATAAGTGAAATAAAATAGGATAAAAAATGATAAAATCAGGGACCTTGAAAGAGCATTTAACACAAAAGTAAATACATAAAAAATGGAGAGAGAAAAGAGAGAGTTGTGTGCGAGAGTGGAGCATGTAGGCACCTGATCTGGGTGAGTATAGACGGTGCATGTGGAGAGAGTGTGGAGTGTGAGGGTTTAGAGGGAGGATGGAGGGTTAAGGTGCACGGTGAGAGTGGAGAGTAAGTGTAAAGGGTGGAGGATGAGTGTGGAGTGTGCAGGGTGAGTGTGGAGAGAAAAGGGTATGTGTGGATTACGAGCGTGGAGGTTGAATGTGGAGTGTCAGTGTAGAGGGTGTGCGTGCAGAGTGAGGCCGTGTCCCAATTCGCCAAATGCACCTTTTGAAGGTGCCCTTCGAAGTACCCCTCAAAGTGTAGTTTGAAGGTTCCAGACGAGAATGTGCCCTCCTCAGTGTAGTCATCTTGCTGAAGTGGGGCATTATTTAATAGAAGAAAAGTCAAGATGTCGTCGTTGCAGCCATTTCTTTCTGTTTAGATTGAATATCAATAGGCAAATATAAGTTTCAAGGTGATTTTTTTCTCAATTGTAGCTACTTCATAACTTTAGCAATATATATCTTGTGAAAACGTAATAACAGAGACAGAGGTAACAATATAATTTTGACATTCAGTCTATAAACCAGTTCAGTCTTATGTACTAGTTGTACATAAAGTGGGATATTGCAGTTTAATGATTCAGTATTTTGGCCAGTGGCTACACCACTTTATTAACAGTAGAGGGCACTGTTTCCCTTCTATGCTGTGCCAGTTCTTTTCATCTTATTATTGTAGGCTGTGTCTCAATTCGCCAAATGCACCCTTCAAGGGTCCTTACGAAGTACTCTTCAAAAGTGTAGTTTCAAGGTTCCGGTCGAGAGTCTGCCCTCCTCAGTGTAGGCGCCATCTTGCTGAAGTGGGACAGGCCCACACCACGGACCGCACTTCCACCGCTGTCTTTGAGCGTACGATACGTACATTACATACGTTGTTTTTAATGATTTATTATTTAATAGAAGAAAAGTCAAGATGTCGATGTGTTTTTTTAGATTGAATATCAATAGGCAAATATAACGTTCGAGGTGTTTTTTTTTTACTCAATTGTAGCTACTTCATAACTTAAACAAAATATACCTTGTGAAAACGTAATAACAGAGACAGAGGTAACAATATCATTTCTACATTCATAGTCTATAAACCAGAGAACACTGATTAGGTGTACATATAGTGGGATATTGCAGTTTAATGGTTCGGTATTTTGGCCAGTGGCTACACCACTTTAATAACAGTAGAGGGCACTGTTTCCCTTCTATGCCGTGCCAGTTCTTTTCATCTGATTATTATAAGGTATTTTCTAGCAGTGCAGCGCTACATCAAACTAGTGTCTTGATTTACTAACACGAAAGTAAATGACACGTGCCCACGAGGGAGTGCAGACCTATGGAATGTACCGGAACTCACGAAGATTTTGTGCACGTCTCAGGACTCTGTTCTGTCCTTTCCTCAGAGTCCGTTGTTGTTCACATTACCTGTGTGGAACTCATTAAACTCTTCTGACTTTATGTTTCAGTCTCTTGGTCTTTGACGCTTACAGTAGAAACGAACATTCTTACATTATTCTTATTGCAGTAATAATTTTTAATGATAATAATGTCTTCTTATTGTCTAGCAATAACTGCACATTCCTTTATTCCATGTAACTCCTTTTTAATCATCAAACACACTGTACAGATCTTTATTCAGATTTAACAGTTTCATGTTGCTCTGTTGTAGATGAGGTAAACCAGTACGAACATTTGAACGTATATTGCGCAACGGACTCCATTTTCTTCTCTTTTTTGCGTAGGCGCGGTGCATGACGGGATATAGAAGTGCGTGAAGTGTGCACGGATGCAGGCTTCGGATACGTCCGATCTCCATGGAAACGGTGCAAAGGGAAGGGCAGGTTTGTCGGCCGCATTCAGTAGGGTGGGTTGAAATGGGACAGCCCTTGTCGCGCCGGAAATTACGTCACTGCCCTTCGAACCGCCCTTCCAATGGTGATTCTAAGGCCAGGTGGGCGAATTGGGACACAGCTGTAGAGTATTTTCTAGCAGTGCAGCACTACATCAAGCTAATGGCCGTGTCCCAATTCGCCCACCTGGCCTTAGAATCACCATTGGAAGGGCGGGTCGAAGGGCAGTTACGTAATTTCCGGTGCGACAAGGGCTGTCCCATTTCAACCCACCCTACTGAATGCGGCCTAATACCTGCCCTTCTCTTTGCACCGTTTCCATGGAGATCGGACGTAACCGAAGCGTGCATCCTTGCACACTTCACGCACTTCTATATCCCATCATGCACCGCGGCTGCGCAAAAAAGAGAAGAAAATGGAGTCCACTGCGCAATACACGTTCAAATGTTCGTACTGGTTTACCTAATCTACAACAGTGTGACATGAAACTGTTAAATCTGAATAAAGATCTGTATAGGCCGTGTGTTTGATGATTAAAAAGGAGGGGAGTTATATGGAATAAAGGAATGTGGAGATATTGCTAGACATTAAGAAGACATTATTATCATTAGAAAATATTACTGCAATAAGAATAATGTAAGAATGTTCGTTTCTATTGTAAGCGTCAAAGACCAAGAGAAACATAAAGTCAGAAGGGTTTAATGATCCACACAGGTAATGTGAACAATGAAGCAACGGACTCTGAGGAAAGGATAGAAGAGAGTCCTGAGACGTGCACAAAATCTTCATGAGTTCCGTACATTCCATAGGTCTGCGCCCCTCGTGGGCACGTGTCATTTACTTTCGTGTTAGTAAATCAAGACACTAGCTTGATGTAGCGCTGCACTGCTAGAAAATACCTTATAATAATCAGATGAAAAGAACTGGCACGGCACAGAAGGAAAACAGTTCCCTCTACTGTTATTAAAGTGGTGTAGCCACTGGCCAAAATACCGAACCATTAAACTGCAATATCCCACTATATGTACAACTAATCAGTGTTCTCTGGTTTATAGACTATGAATGTAAAAATTATATTGTTACCTCTGTCTCTGTTATTACGTTTTCACAAGGTTTTGTTTAAGTTATGAACTAGCTACAATTGAGTAAAAAAATCACCTCAAACGTTATAATTGCCAATTGATATTCAATCTAAACAGAAAGAAACGGCTGTGACGACGACATCTTGACTTTTCTTCAATTAAAAAATAAATCATTAAAAATAACGTACGTAATGTACGTATCGTACGCTCAAAGACAGCTTAAATAATATTATTTATTATTTAATAGAAAAAAAGTCAAAATGTCGTTATCGCAGCCATTTCTTTCTGTTTAGATTGAATATCAATAGGCAAATATAAGTTTCAAGGTGATTTTTTTTCTCAATTGTAGCTACTTCATAACTTTAACAAAATATACCTTGTGAAAACGTAATAACAGAGACAGAGGTAACAATATAGTTTTGACATTCATAGTCTATAAACCAGAGAACACTGATTAGTTGTACATAAAGTGGGATATTGCAGTTTAACGATTCGGTATTTTGGCCAGTGGATACACCACTTTAATAACAGTAATAACATTGTTTCTCTTCTATGCCGTGCCAGTTCTTTTCACAAACGAGAATGAGATTCAACACCTAAACTCCACCCACAGTCAAAGTCCAAACAAGCTATTAAACTTGGCAGCTACAGACGATGATTGTGTCTGATAGTCACAGGCATAAACAGGTGAAACTGCTTCTGCAGGTGAGTAACATGCTCAGTTTAGACAAGTAAAAAAAACAACAACAAAAAACCCCAGCACATTCACATTTTATTGTCACACGAGTCCCTCTTTAACTCCATACTGTCCCCTTAAAAGTGTTGGGAAGGAAAATATGAATACATGTACCAAAAATACATATTCAGAATACTAATTTTGAGTAACTGTATACTAGTAGTTACTCTTTCATTTGGTGATATTCAGAATAGAGTTACTTTTCCTAAAATCAATCAAGAAATGAAAGGCGGTAATTGCTTGCAAAATTTAGGCTTCAGATTGCACTGAATAAGTGAGAAAAATAGAAAACTCTGCTCTTGTGCATGTGTGATTTTTCCTTCTTTAATTAGTGATGGAAATGCATAACAAACTGTGAAACAAATATATAGCTGTTTTTAATGACATGGAGTTGCATTTACATTATAACGTAAAAAGCATTCAGAGCATTAAAAATACAGTACTCTGATTGGACCATGTAACAGAATACTTTACAAAAACACCTTATTAAAACAAATAAATATAGTTTTCAATATTAATTTCATGAGCAACACTTTTCATCAGTTGAATTTACACAAAAATACTCCAATGTCTCAATCCACAGTCACAGAGCATCCAGGCTCAGATCCTCCACAGTTTAAGTCTCTGTCCAAGCCATATTCTGTATATAAATAGACATAGCTAACCTGCTAGCCACCACATTCCAAACAGGATCCTATGTAACTGCTGCTGTCAGGCTTCTCACTTTGACCTTAAATTGTTGGTTTTTGCCCTCTCTACATGATCCTGGAGTTTTTGTTTCACTATTTAGTCCCTAATATCAACATATGAACATTAATAACAGACCAATCAGATGCCTTCTTTCCCCGAGGTTGCTCAAGCTAGCCTTAGCAATTAGGTTTGTTTGACAGCGTTGCTAAGATCCCACTCTGCTAAACCAGCTTTGTGGGTGGGAAGGGACATTACTTTCTACTGCCTCGCTCCTATTGGCTCTTTGGTTCCTATGATACTTGCAGTCGGAATTCCAAATATAGAACTAGGCTCCAGATTAGCTGCTATAACTGCTAGCCTTGATGAGCTTCATTTGGAGCTGAACGCTGTGGGTGATATCACACTCCCTCACTCCACTTCTTTATACACTCAATGGTTCAAGTGCGGCGACATCGAGTTGTGACGTGGCTGCCCTTTTGTGTCTAAAATTGTCAAAGTCCCAACACATCCAAGTCCCACCCACTGCAGAGTCTTGCTCATCGCTGAGTCCCGCCCACTGCAGAGTCCCACCCACTACAGGGTCCCGCCCACTATAGGGTCCCACCCACAGAGTCCACAGGAAGTTTACAAAATAAATCACCAATAAAACAGTAAAAAGGGGCACTGGCTACGATTAGGTTCAGCACGAAAACAGGTCTGAACTATGATAGTCCTGGTATAGTCCTCATTTAGTCCTGGTTCAACCCTAGTTTAGTCCTACTTCAACCCTTGTTTAGACCTGGTTTGGTCCTGGTCTAGTCCCGGTTCACAGATAAAGGTGAACTTTGCCCTCCTGGTTTAGTTCCAGTTCACAGGTAAAGGTGGACTTTACTCTCCTGGTTTAGTGCTGGTTTAGTCCCAGTTCACAAGTAAAGGTGGCCTTTTCTCTCCTGGGTTAGTTCCAGTTCACAGGTAAAGGTGGACTTTACTCTCCTGGTTTAGTGCTGGTTTAGTCCCAGTTCACAAGTAAAGGTGGCCTTTTCTCTCCTGGGTTAGTCCTGGTTGGTATGGTATGGTATGGTATGCTTTTATTTGAAACAGGGACAGTGCACGACATTACATTGACCTTAAAAACCGGAAAGATGTATGGTGCCAGGTTATAGCATAAATACTAATTTCCACCTGTAGTCCCTGGACAGGCTGATGTTAACAGGTTAACAGGTACAGACGTACTTTGTCCTCCTGGTGCAGTCCTGGTTTAATCATGATGCAGTCTTGATTTAGACCTGTTTTAGACCCAGAGTAGTCCCAGTTCACAGGTACAGATGAACTTTGCCCTCCTGGTGCAGTCTCTGCAGGATTCCGGTCTCGTAGTCCGCGTTGTGGACTCCGGTTTTCCTGAACGCTCCAGCGAAGTGGTTCTGCTCCCAGTAATGGTGCCAGTTTCCATCTGAGTCTGCGCCAAAGCCGAACAGTGATACCTGGGCCAATCAGAGAGGAGAGAGGCATGAACCAGCCAATCAGAGAAAATGCTGTTGTGAAAATGTGTTGTCCACATTTGTGGATGCCAGGTCTTAGGTATTCAGATTCATGATTATTGTAAAACCATGCGCCATTGCTAGCAAACTGTGCAATCAGCTATGTAAAATGCTGTTTAGCTAGTGCTAACATAGCGATAGCAAAGTCCACACAAACATGGATTCATACAAATCCAAACTAACACAAACTACATTCAATAGTTTATTTCACATGGTTACTTACGATGGATATTTTCGGCTCAAGTTTGTCAAAGAAAGCAGGATGGTTGTCTCGTATATGTGCATGTAAGTTGCTTGTGTTTGTCCTCTGAGCTGTATCTTTTTCGGCAAGCTCTGCAGATTGTTGGCTCATCTTGTTGGTCTTGTTTTTCAAATTCATAATAATTCCACACACTTGACTTCACTTTCTTGAGTGGAAAATATAAATGTGCACTGTCATTGGGATCCAGATCCATGGCCTGCCCACTATTAGTCATGACGATGACTGACGGTCGTGAAGAACCATCCCCAATTCAGAACAAGCACAAAAGCTAACAGGTTTCATTGCTATGATAGAGGGCCCCCTTGTGGACAAACACCAAACCTAACATCTTGAATGTTGAAACCGGAAACATGAGGCAGTCTGATGCCATAACGGCGATTAAAATTGTCTGCGATGATCATGATTATTAAAAAATGCAATGAACGATTAACTGCTGACCTTTTTTATTGAGACTAATGATATTATCGTATATCGTCCCATCCCTAGTCTCTCCTGGTCTAGTCCTGGTTTCAGTCCACCTGGTCTAGTCCTGGTCCATACCTGGTCGCAGGTGTGCAGGGCATAGATGACCGCGGTGAATCCAGTGGACGGGTAGCGCCCATGGCTCTGGGTCCAGTGCTCATGCACATATCTGAAGAAGTCCGGACTCAAGACCAAGACCCGGTCTGGATCTGCTGAGACCCGGTCCTTCACCCGCATGTAGGTCCTGCGCCAATCAGAGGAGAGAAGGTTTAAATGGGCCAATCAGAGGAGAGCAGGCTTAAATAAGCCAATCAGAAGAGAGAGGGTTTAAATGGGCCAATCAGAGGAGAGAGGGATTAAAAGAGCCAATAAAAGATATTAAAAACACACAGCCATATTTACAAAACAATGTGTGCTAGACAACTCTGGCCTAAACCAGGAATAAACAAGGTCTAAACCAGGTCCAACACAGGTCTAAACCAGCAGGTCTAAACCAGCAAGACTAAACCAGGTCTGAACAAGCAGGTCTAAACCCGGTCTAACCCTGGTCTAAACTCGGTTTAACCCAAGTTTAAACCCATGTCTAGCCCTAAGTCTAAACCAGGTCTTAACCTAGCTTAACCCCAGTCTAAACCAACTCTAACCCGGTCTAGCCCAGTCTCAGAGGTCTCACTCACATGGTGATGTCTCCTGTGGATAGCGCGCTTCGTACCCACTCTAGGTCTAGGATCTTGAAGGGCACAAGGACCATGTGGACACCAGGCTGCAGGTCCATGGCACTCTCTGGGTACAGGAAGTGATGCGTGCTCCGATTTCCCACATCCTGTTCGAAGCCCGTTGTCACAGCTTTGTTCATTCTAAGCAAGATGGCCGACACAAACACAGTTCAGTCATACACAGAGGAGGAACATCTCATTTTTAAAAATACAGTGAAATCTCATGTCCCCTTAGTTTATTTATACAGACAGAGAAAACTGAGCTTTGTGACAGTTTCTGTTCCATGTGAAAAGGCCACCATAGACTACATAAAGAAGTGGACTAAGGAAGTGTGACCCATAGCGTTCGGCTTCAGTCAAATGAAGCTTGTCGAGCCTAGCCGTTTTAGAGATGAATATTTCGACCGTGAGTATCATAGCAACCAAAGAACCCATCCCTCCTGAGCGGACATTTAGCAACACTATCAATTAAACCTGTTGCTAATGCTAGCGGGCGCGATCTCGGGAACATTAATAACAGACAAATCAGGTGTCTCCTGGTTATTAATGTTAATTTCTCTACCAAGGACCACATCACAACAATGGCACACAATAAAAATATTTATTGATGATATGAATAGATGTGGTGGCTGGATAGAGACTTAGGATGGGGGCTCTGTCTCAAGCAGTTAGCCCAGCAGATTCAGGACCCCCAAAGGTGGGTGGGAGAGAGATGGCAATCAGGTTTCAGAGACCTGGAATTAGAACAGCTCGAACGGCAAATTTGTTAGAGAAGCAAAGACAGTTGCAGGAACTGTGAGATTGCTGGAGAATGAGACGTTCTCTTGTAGACGATGTTGACTGTTCTAGTATTGTCAGAATGAATGAAAATGCCCCTTCTGGACTACTCAGACCCCCAAAGAATGGCTGTAATAATGATGGAGTAGAGTTCGAATGAGACAGAAGACTGATCATCCAACTCGGTTCAGGGGCTCTGTTCTCCATTTGCTTGTTTCCTGTGAATGTAGATTAATCTGTCTGTTGACCACTGTCATAGTTTGATTTTCTAACTTCCTGTTGGTTGATCTTCTTCATCCCTAAGAAGCAACTGCTGTTTGAACTGGCTCGTGAGCAATTTACTTACTCATGAGCTCTGCCCACCACGTAACGTGACTGCATGACCAGTTCCAATCAGAGTCATGCAGCAAGAGTGGAGAGCTAGACTAAATCTTGCGAAACCAACTTCTTGGTGCTTTGAGGATTTAAAACATTAAAAGGTCCTGTATTACACAAAATTGACTCTTGTGAGCTTTATAATGTTGTTACATGCTCAAAAGTATACCTTTATTTTATTCACACATGAAACAAAATAAAATATAATAATCCTTTATTATTAGTTTTTCTACATCTTCAAAGCTAAAAATGCTCTGTTCCACCTTGTGATGTCATGTAGTGGTAGTTTTAATGTTAACAGCTACCTTTTACCCTTAGTTCAGTAGAGATTGCCCATTGCCTACTACACTGAGCCTAAATGAGCCGCCTGGCTAAACCAGTTTAGGCTGAATGATTATGTTAAGTAGGTCTTAGGTGTGTGGCTCAATAGACCTAGCCTACGAACAGAAACTGTAAACAATAGCTGTTTATAGTTTCAGTGTAGTTAGCTCCTCCCTTCAGATAGAAGGGTGGTGTTCACCAGCAATCTGACCAGAACTGAAGAACCGGCTTGGATGAGCAGCGAAATGTTTTCACTCCTACAACTTTTTGTCCAGTTGACAGATTTAACTTTGGATTTTACTAGCGATCAAAACATAGCGTAATATGGCCCCTGCCCCTCACCTGAACACAAACTGGTGCGAGTCTATGAGCGGACCATAACCAGACTTCTGGAGGTTCCCAGAGTTTCCCACCACAGCACAGGTTCGGCACAATGACGGGTGGGGCTTCGGCTGCTCCACGGGTGGGGCTATTACCGTAAACAGCTCCGACATTACTTCCTGTAGAGGGCGGCTGTTTTTCGAACGTTGGAGAGACTGAATACAGAAAACCAGCATTAAACCAGGACTAAATCAGGACTGAACCAGGATTAAACCTGGGCTGAACCAGGTCTAAACCAGGACTAAATCAGGACTGAACCAGGATTAAGCCTGGGCTGAACCAGGTCTAAACCAGGACTAACCTAGGTCTAAACCATTACTAAACCAGAGTGGAAGTTGTTTACCAACAGCTTATTAACTTTCTCCAAATGAACAACTTTGTGGATGTTTTCCAGTCAGGTTTTAGACCCCACCACAGTACTGAGACTGCTCTTATCAAGATGACAAATGACATCCACCTGAACACTGAGGCAGGCAAAGTCTCAGTCTTGATCCTGTTAGATCTGAGTGCTGCCTTTGACGCTGTCGATCATGGGATCCTCTTACAGAGACTAGGGAACTGGGTGGGCATCTCTGGTATGGCACTAAACTGGTCCAAATCCTATCTAGAAGACAGGGAGTGCTTCGTGAAATTGGAAAATGTGTCTCAGATAAAATGCAACTGATCTGTGGGATGCCCCAGGGGTCAATCCTGGGACCTCTGTTGTTCAATCTCTACATGCTGCCATTGTGCCAGTTAATATGCAGCAATAATGTGTCCTACCACAACTATGCAGATGACACTAAGATCTATGTCTCACTGACAGCAGGTGAATATGGACCAGTGGATTCACTCTGCCACTGCATCCAACAGATCAGTGTGTGGAGGGAAAACAACTTTCTCCAGCTAAACTCAGACAAGACTGAAGTCATAGTCTTTGATCCACAAAAATATAGAGAAAACGTCAGCAGTCATCTCCAGTCTCTCTCTCTAAAACCTTCAAATCAGACTCAAAATGGTTCTGATTAGCTGTGCATATGACTAAAATTCTTCTCACTCTTCTCTTTTAATGTTAATTTTATGATAATTAATGATTGTTTATGTTTTGGTTTGTTGTATTGTGATTTTAATGTCTTTCTTATTCTGTAAAGCATTTTGAATTACTTTGTGTACGAATTGTGCTATTTATATTGTGTATATATTGTATTATAATTGTATTATATTGTGCTATATAAATAAACTTTCCTTGCCTTGTCTAAACCTGTTTTAAACCAGGACTAAACTAGGACTAAACCAGAACTATACCAGGTCTCACCATCCACCAGCTGAGGGCCTGGGGGTCGATGCTTTGGTTTTGCATCAGGATTGGCTGCTTCTGGGGGTCGAATCTTTGTTTGAACCAATCAGAGCTCACCGCATCAAAGACACAGGAGTCACAGCCACATGACCTGAAACACAATCAAAAGAAATATAAAACATTAAAATATTAATAAATAAGTCACAATTACTCACATATTCATGAACACATGACATCTGACCCACCGTTTCTCCACTTCCTGGTTCTGTTTCAAAGAGGAGGCGGTGTCATCAGGCAAGAGGTGTGACCTGGGGTCTGAAGTCACAGGCTCCACCCCCTGCACACCTGAGGAGACAGATACATGATGGGAAAGAAGTTTTTGAGTCCACATTGTGCATCACGCACACACTTAAGCTGTTGTTTTAATATAGAGTTGTCATCCAAACGAAAAAGAATAAACATACAGATTGTGTCTGAATGTCCATACTTCTCCCTACTTACAGGACTATTTAAGGGTCACGAAATTTTTTGTGGTTTCCAAATTTCCAGTGAGTGAAAAGCTAGTGCACTCAAAATTTCCCACAATACATCTTAAAATGTAGTGGTAGTGGTCTTTAGACTGGTCAATATAGACCACAATGCATTGTGAGAATTGGACAAAAGCGGCCAACGGCAGGTCTTGAACTGGACATAACATGACTGAAGGAAAGCACATAGAAGCTCTGGGTTATCACACTGTTGATCACTGATTATGGATAAAACACTTAAACAGTTGCTGTATAAAGCTACTAACGTTAGCAGCTTACCTTACCTCGAATTTTAAAGAGTGATCATTTCCACATCTCAGACAAAAAGCTGAATAATCCAGTCCATTTATGTGAGCTTCAGCTTGACAAAAATGTGTATAGTTATTTTTAGTCCATCATTATTTATGACAGAAAATAAGATTTTAGCCTCTGAGTTTAGTCTTTAGACTTTTTTCTACCCAGACACCAGTCACATGACCCGAGTGTAGTGAGCTGGGTGTCCGAAGCACTTTGTGAATGAGGCACTATAGCACAGGGCTATGGAGAGTGAGGGGCTAGGGGAGACATTCAGACACAATCACAGAGTAACAGTTTAAAGTCCAATCACACTTTGCACTTTCCCAGGACCCTCTCGCTGTGAGCTCGGAAGGCTAACCACTCTGCCAGCATGAGAACAAGAGACTCACCTCTGTGCAGGTGTGTGGGTGGAGCCTGGGATGCGCTGGGGCTGTGAGGGGGTGGGGCTAGAGACAGGAAGTGGCTGTGTGTGGCAAGCATGAGGAAGAGCACAGCGGTGGCTAGCATTAGCGCACACAGCCACCTCCTCATCGCCATGACAACAGGGGTGGGGGGAGGGCTAACCCTGTGATGTCATCTGCAGTGAACAGGGGTGTGGCCATGCATCATCAGCATCAGGTGACCTCCATAAAAGGACACTTCCTGTGGGACAGACACTGATAAGTCCTTTTGGATCAAGCCACTGTAATTAAATATGTATGATCTGGTTTGGACCTGGTTCAGTTCTGGTTCAGTCCTAGTTCAGTCCTGGTTTAGCCCCAGTTCAATCCTGGTTCAGGGCTGATTTAGTCCTGGTTCAGTTTCTGTTGTTTGTTTGTTGTTGTTGTTGTCATGTTTGGACCTGTCTGATCATGCTGTGTTCAGCCAGCGGGCATGGGTCATGTGACTGTGAGCAAGAGCTGTGATTGACTGAGAGGAGCTGCCTCCTAGAGAATGACATCCTCACAGAATCACCAAAATAAAAACATAAGAAATATGTGTCAAAAACATATGGATTAGGATCCTAACCAAACCTGGCTGGTCCTTACCAGGATCCTAACCAGACCTCACCTGGTTAGTCCTGACCAGGATCTTGTGTAGACATTTAGTAGGATTCACATCTGAGAGACTGAAATCTGAACTTTAAACTGTCAAGAATCCCATACATTTCAGAACATACTTGTAGATATATAAACGAAGAGGGAGAGCATCTGACACACAGCATCTAAATTTGGGGTCAAAGTTCGGGAGATTAAAGTTTGGGAGGTTAAAGTTCTTGTGGGGACAGAGGTGGGACTTCCTGTCACTTTTATTACTTCAGCTGTCACCCACCCACACACACACCTCTCTCTCCTCTTGAGGTGTGAGTGTCCCCCCCTCCCTCTTTTCCTCCTCTCTTCTTCCTCCTCTCTCCCTTCACCCTCAGCTCTTCCTCTCTGCCCCTCCCACCCCCCCTCTCTCCTCTTCCCTCCCCCTCTTTCCTCTCCCTCTCTTCCTCCTCTCTCTCCTTTCCCTCGCTCTCTCTTTGTGTCTTGAGGAGGTGTGAGTTTCTGTATTTGTCACATCTTTGTAAATGAGTCATATTCAGACATTAAGCTCTTTTCTCGCCTTCTTGCTTTAGGTCAAAGAGAACTTTCTAGTTATATTGTCTGGTTTTTAGACCAGTTTGACGCTTCCTCCGAACAGAAACTTTGAGCTCACTTCCTGTTTCCGATAACCCCGCACTTCCTGTTTAAGAAAAATAAGATCAAGCTCAAACACCTCCTTCTCTCCTCCTTCTCTGCTCCTGTGTCCTCCTGCCTGCTCATGTCTGCTCCTGTCTGCTCCTGTCTGCTCCTGTCTGCTACTGCCTGCTCCTGTCTGCGCTTGTTTGCCCCTGTCTGCTTCTCTGGCTCTGCTCCTGTCTGCTCTTATCACTCCCTTAGGACTTTGAGGCATGTGTTTGGACCACTGTCTCTCAGAAAGCAAACAAGAGGGTCAGAGGAGCAGAAGACAGGGTCAGAAGATTCAAAGAGAGGGTGAGAGAAGCAATGGAGCAGAGGGTCAGATGGAGCAGAGGAGCAGGTCAGAGGAGCATAGGAGACGGTCAGAGGAACAAAGAAGCAGAGGAGAGGGTCAGATGGAGCAGAGAAACAAAGGAGAGGGTCAGAGAAGCAGAGGAAAGGGTCAGAGGAGGAGAGGCTTAGAGGAGCCACGGAGGCAGAGGAGCAGGACTCAGGCGTGTTTATTGTTTTATAATGTGTTTCTGATTAAGTCAAAGAAATGGAGGCTATTGACCAAAGACTAAACCAGAACTAAATCAGAACTAAACCAGGATTAAACCAGGACTAAACATGGTATTGACCTGTACTGTGGTCAGATATTCTAAGGTCTTTTTTGTAAAAACAAACAAAGGAACAGATGGTTTTACAGCTCTACAGATGAGACACGCATGTGTCCTAAAGTTTAAACTACTGCTACTATAGTAGGACTAAACCAAGGCTAAACCAGTACATGTTTAGGATGTGGAGAAGATTAAATTTCCAACAAAAATCCTCAGAGTCTGTCATTAAGCATCCAATCAGAGCTCAGGAGGAAAGATCTGCCTAGCAACAGCTCCGCCCTATGATCACTCTGACCACAGACCAGACCAGGTCTGAACCAAGACTAGAGCAGAACTAGGCCGGGACTGGACCAGGACTGGACCGAAACTTGATCATGGCTAGACCAGGACTAGACCAGTCCAAAGAAATACTAAACCAGGACTGAACCAAGACTAAACCAGGACTGAACTTGGACTAAATTGGGACAAAACGAGGACTAACCCGGGACTAAATCAGGTCTAAATCAGGACCAGGATTTGCTAACACTAAATCTGGATTTAAACCGGTTCAACAGTAAAGTCCAAACTTAAAACAGTCTCAAGTCAAAGCTTAACTTTTTCAGACTCAAACTAAACTCATTTTCACTGGGGTGAAGTACTACTCAAAGTGTACTTCAAAACAAAGTAATCCAGTCTGTGTACTCTCAGAAGTCCTATGTAGTACTTTGTAGTACTCTAATGAAGCCAGCGCTGCTCTACATAAACTGTTATTACATTAGAACACGATCAGTTCTGATTATTCACTTAGTCCTGGTCCAGCCTTGATCAGACCTGGTTTTAAGTCCGGGTTTAGATCTGGATTAGTCCTGCTTTAGACCCTGTTTAAGTCATGGTTTAGATCTGGGTTAGTCTTGTTTTAGGCCCTGTTTAAGTCCTGGTTTAGATCTGGGCTAGTTCCACTTTAGACCATGTTTGAGTCCTGGTTTAGATCTGGGTTTGTCCTGCTTTGGACCCTGAAGTCCTGGTTTAGTTCTGGGTTAGTTCTCCTTCAGACCCTGTTTAAGTCCTGGTTTAGATCTGGGTTAGTCCTGCTTTAGACTCTGTTTAAGTCCTGGTTTAGTCCTGCTTTAGGTCCTCTTCTAGTCCACTTTTAGTGCAGTTTAGGTCTGGTTCTCAACTTTAAAGTTAAAATAATAGCATCACTCCGGAAAGAGCCGAACTGAGCCGAATTTACGGGGTCTGACGGAACTTACCGGGACGTGTGCGTCAGTGCGTGCTCCGGGGCTCGAGCGCTTGTGTCCGTGTGCGTGAGGTTTACCGTCACGCCCCGCCCCACCGGAAGCTTGGGAAACAGGGGCGGGGCTTCGCAGAGTTTGGGGAAAAAAGCATCAAAGTACTTTGGGGGCTTCTACTACTACTACTACTACTACTACTACTACTACTACTACTACTACTAGGCCCACTACTACTACTAGGCTACTACTTACTACTACTGGGTTACTACTACTGCTACTATTAGTACCACTGCTACTGCTGCTATTAATATTACTACTGCTACTGTTACAACTACTACTATTAGTACTATTAGTACTCCTCCCACTACTATTAGCCTACTACTGGTGCTACTACTGCTACTACTACTCCTGCTACTATTACCGGTACACTAATAGTAGTGTAACCCTTATATTTTGTTTTCACCAGTCTCTGGAGGCTGTGGATATGCCGGGTTACAGTTAGATATAGTATGTGTTATCTTCTTCTTGCTTTTTCCCTTGCTACCCAAAAACCAACACGGCAGGACAGTGCACCGCTCAACTGTTTTTATTCAGCAACTCTCAATTCTTCCCAACTTAACATGTGCGCGCCCTAATGCGCGTTCCTTGGTGCGCTCCCCAAAATGAGCTGTACCGAAACAAAAATAGGAACCAAAATTATTATTAAGTAAATGTACCTTACCCAACATAAAATAATAAATAAATATGAATTATTAATAAAATAAATACAAGGCAATAAACAAAATACTAATGTCCCCAAATTAATGTTAATACATAAAATAACATACATCAAATAAATGAAAGGTTACAGTAGCACTACTCCTACCTCCTGTGCCTGAAGTTCTGCAGTCCGCGGGGGCTGGTTATTGGGGGGTCAGGAGGGGTCAAAGGTCAGGTTTATTTAGACGCACTGCAAGACGCTCCGCAGAACAGACCAGAGACTAACTATTCTGTCTGCAATCGGACACCAAGATTTACTAATGCGAAAAGCATCGAAACAACTCTTCTGTCCTGAGCTTTGTTTTAACACAATCAGACCAGAAAGAGCAGACTCACTTGGAACTGCACTAGGTGAGCTGACTTGTGTTATTAAGCAAGTCTCACATAAAATCACAGTCACAAGCTAGCTAGCAATAGCCAAAGGTTTTTCAGTTTGCCACTCACCTAAAGTGAATGCAATTTCTGCTCAAGTAGATATTTAGTGAATACTAGCATTAATTTCAGAGTCTTATCAGCCTGCGTTTCAGACTCTCTTCTCTGCTCTTCAGCCCTCCCTCTCCTTACTCTCTTCTACTCTCACTGTCTCCCTTCAACATCACACTTTATGTAACTTAAATACTGCAGTTTTATGCTGAAGGGCAAATTAAGATTTTGTATTTATATGCTAAATAAATGGCAACATTATTTATAACTGTCCATAACTTTAATGAAAATCAACAACACAAAATCCATCAGCTTTTGGGATTTTATATTTATAAAAAGAATAATTATATCTTTGTCATTTTAGTATTTTACATTTTTACCTTTGTCCTTGGTCTTCACGCCTACTTGGAAATAAAATATATAGGTCTATAAATACAAAAATACCCACCACTGCAAAATAACAATGTAAAAGCATAATTGAACTACTACTATGTTGGACGAAACATGGACTAATTTACTTTTGTTAGACCTAGGAAAGTGACGGAAGAGTTTTTAAAGTGGGCGGGAGAGTTTTTAAAGTGGATGAAAGAGTTGCAGATCAGAGTTTTGTTAGGGCAAGGTATTTCTTATAATTCTACCAGAAACAGATACAAGTCCAAGGATTTAGCATGCTGCACCTCCCCAACCCATGGTTATATGATCTAAACTCATCTTCAAATTTCCAAAACAAACTTTCTTTGCCAAAAATTAAAGTTAAATGATTTTAATATTTTTCTTTCATACTTGTGAGTATGTGATCAATTTCAAATGAAGGCAATTTACCAAATAATTAGCCCAACAATATAATTAGTCTATAGTTTAAAGTTTAACCAAGTCTAAATGATGCAAGATTAAAGTTTGTGGTGTTCATATTTAAAATGGTACAGTCTGATGTTTTGACAGTCTATGTTTTGTTCAATACAAAGACAGATCAATATTTTTAAAATCTATTTGGCTGTGAGAATTTTATTTTAGCACTATTTAAATAAATTGGTTTAGATGATTTTATATTTAATTAGATCCTGCTGAAATTTAAATTAACAATTCAAACCTTATGTTTTTATTTATTAAATCTTTCCTCACTTTGAATTTAGAATATTTAAATATAAATACAGATTTTTTTTATGCAAAACTATTTACACATTTTGAGGTGAACTACAGAGCTGAGGAGCAAACTACTGAGGTGTACACCTACAAACTTTGATTATTTTTTTGAATAGACTTTAGTTTTGACTTGCACTGGGGCTGCAACATATTGTATATGCAGCTCATTAGAAATGGCACGTAGAATGGCTACTATTAACAAATCACCAAAACTGTACTTTTTAACCAGTATAACCTCCAGTGCAAACAGCAAAATATCTGCCCTTTTTATGTACGAAACATGAGACCTCTGAGTTCTGAAATGCTTTAGATTGTATGCTGTATTTGTTTAGTTCATATACTATGACACTTCATATTTGATAAAAATGTTAATACTCCTGTGTTGCATTTCAAACTGAATGATATTATCAGAACATAAAACACAGGTTTGATTGCCATTGCAATGCTTGTAAAGAAAAATAAAATCTTAGAGCTCACTTAAAGTCACAGTTACAACCCAAAACGTGTAGACTCCCAGCTAAGTTTCCTCCATGTAGACCAGGTGCACATGGACCTGCACAGGAATGAAGTGAGGAGGGACAGAGACAAGAACCCATTGGTTCTCAATAGTAACAATTATAATGAGTCTTTCTAATAACAACTAAATAATCTAGTCAAACTAAAGTCCTTCAAATGCATCTGAAATGTGAAAACAAGATGTCTAGCAGTATAAATGTGTCTAAACTTAATTAAACTGTAGGAAAATTTTGAAGAAACGAGTCCCAATCTGAAATCGAAACCTGGTTTTCAATCATTTTACATATTTGTAAATAGAATAAATCATTGCTATGAATGGTTTGAATTATATGTTGATCAGACAAAATAAAGTTTGTGTTGTTAAAAGTGGATGCAGTAAACTGGACAACACTGAAAAAGAACAGGTATGGTTAAGGCAGTAATTAAAACATCTAATACACGTTGATGCCTCTCAATAGATACAGAAGGTCTTCACAACCAGCAGTGCACAAAAACCCAAGGGGAAAAACTTTAAATAAAAACAAAAACTGTGGTCATGGACATTCAGTAAAGCTGATAGACACTGGCAGGTTATTGACTTTGGACTGACACAGATGTAACAAATATGTAACAGATAGGACAAATAAGTGTCATGATTCACCTGACACCTGGCTAACTGTTACACATGGACATATTTCACAGACTAAAAACACTCCACCAAAATGATGTGGTTGGATGCCTTGCCATTGGTGCTCAATCTCTCTTTACATGAGATCTTATTTAGGCAAGGCAAGGCAAGGCAAGGCAAGTTTATTTGTATAGCACAATTCGTACACAAGATAATTCAAAGTGCTTTACAGAATAAGAAAGACATTAAAATCACACAAATCAAAACATAAATAATCACAAATAATGATCATAAAATTACCATTAAAAGAGAAGAGTGTAGAATAGAAACCTTTCAGTCGTATGCACAGCTAAACAGAACCGTTTTGAGCCTGGAATTAGGAGAAGGATGCACACTCCTCTCCAACCTGAAATAAGTGTCGCTTGAAATCTTCAAGATCATGAAATCTTTGACTATTATGACGCATTGACTAACTTAAGTCTTTAGTTCTATTTCATCCCTTCTGACCGCCAGAGGCGGTGCTTCAAGCACTGGATGATCACTCTTGCGCATGCGCAGGTCGAGATTTAATAACAACAAATTCACCTATGACCTTCCGGTGACCCACGTGAGGCTATATAGTCACGTGACTCCGGAAGCACAGTCCCTTTTTTCTTCTCGCGCTTTGGTCGAGTGTGTTGTGGCTACTCGCAAATACTGCTTCGTACCACAATTGTTTCTCCCTTTGGTGACAGCTTACTGCTCAGAGTCCCGTGACGTGTGGATTGAGTGCAGTCTATCACAGTCGGGGTAGCGAGTGCGACTCGCCCCTCAGGGGCTGCGTAAGCTGCGCGGGGCGGAGTGCCTCACCTGGAGCGGGTGTTTCCCTGACGCCGGTGAGGTGCACGTTTCACAAGGACCGTATGGTAAGTAGTTACTGCATTTTTTGTTGGAAGCGACACCGGGTCGGTGGAGCTGGTTTGTATTTGCTGCCGTGTTCGGTTCAGCTCGACTTTTGTGTTGACTATTGCCGCATTCGGCTAAAATATCTCTGTTATTTTGAAACCGTGCTCGGTTTCTTTAGTTCATTCTTATCAGCAGTGTTACTGTTCGCTTTGAGTTTTTGACCTACCACCAGTGGCGTTCTCGGCTCGACGTGGTATTTTTTAATCCCAGCGTGCGGATCAAGAGTGGCGTTTTCAGCTCGACCTGATCTAGCGTCTGTTGTGATGGAGTCCATGTGCTGTAGAGCTTGCATGGCCCCGCTTCAACCGGAGGATGGACATGATTTATGCCCCTTATGTTTGGGTGTGGACCACCTTAAAGAGGGCTTGACGGAGAATGCTTGCATGAGTTGCAGCATTATGCCGAGATCCCTGCGTGCTGACCGCCTGGCCGCGTTTGGAGGAGCTGGGCTCTCTGATATACAGGACACGCAGCTGCCGGCGAGCGGGAAGGTGAGGAGGAAGCGCTCTGCTGTCGACGCTTCCCCTACTCCGCATAAGCGCAGCAAAGGGGATCGCTCTGCGGGATTATCCTCGAAGGTGGATAGCCTTACTTCGGAACTCAATAGAATGAAAGCTCTCATTGAGTCCATGCAGACCCGGGATAGCGACCAGCGAGCTGCCCAGCGGGATGTGGTTTCTGTTTGTGAAGACGATGCCTTGTCTGTGGCGGCGTCAGATACGCACTTCCGCCACACCGACCCGTATACTGGGGATGGTTTGGATGCGTGTTCTGACATATCAGAGTTGAGCTCACACAACTCCACCTGCTCTCAGGGAGGTGACGATGACTCAGCTGCCTCCTCTTTACGCGTGGCTTTTGCACGGTTACAACTGGAGGCACCGACGGCGCAGCCTATGGCTTCTAGTGCGTTTTTTAGACGACAGAGCTCTGCGTCTTCCTTTTTGGTTCCTCCCTCTACGGAGTATATTAAGGAACTTCATGCCTGCTGGTCAGATACAAAAGCGTTTTCTAAACCGACGTCTGATGGAAGGGTCCTTGCTGCCATGCAGGAGGCGCCCAAGTTTGGATTGGGACACATGCCAGCGATTGAACCAGCTGTGGCCTCCCTTATTGTGGCTCCAGACGAGGCTCTGAGACCCAATGCCAGGTGCCCGCGACCTCAGTGCCGGGTTACTGACGAACTGCTGTGTAAAGCTTACGACTCCGGGGCGCGCATGGGTCGTATCGGCAATTCCCTGTCCCATTTACTGCTAGGTTTAGCGACTTCACTAGAGGGCTCTAATGTCGATGCGGCTACGCAAGGCTTGGTTGACACGTCCCTACAAGCATTTGCTTTTATGTCAAGGGAGCTGGGCCGCCTGCTGTCCATCCTGACCCAGGCGCGTCGGCAGGTTTGGTTGGCACAATCTCCCCTAACCGAGACGTGTAGGAGAACCTTGAGGGGATTACCTGTGGTTCCAGGTGAACTTTTTGGAGAGGCAGCGCTGGAAGCCTTGCAACGGACAGCCCAGGCCTCTCAGACTAGACATCAGCTGGCGGGCCTTCACCGACGAGCCCCTCCTCCTATTGCTCCTGGGTCATCTACTACACACCAGCAGACATATGCTGTACCATCAAGCCCATTTTTGGCTCCCCGGCGGCCTGTTACAAGGTCTGGGCGCTCACAGAGTGACCGGCCCAGGGCTTCACATGTGCCTCGGTCATCACAGTCTGGTCACCAGCCCTCCAGGCCTTCGAGAGGCCAGGGAGGCCGGGGGGGCCGTAGGTGAAGCCCCCAGGCCGGCAGTCGGTTGTTTCACCCCGGAACAGCTCCAGTACTGGGCTGCCAACACCCCAGACATGTGGGTGTTGACCACCTTATCACGGGGATACCGCCTACAGTTCCGACGCCGGCCTCCTGTTTTCGGCCAGGTCCGAATGACTGCCATTTCGGACCCGGCAAAATCCGTGGCACTCAATCTGGAAATAGCAACCTTGCTGGAAAAGGGTGCAATTGTACACGTAGACCCTCGGCAGGATCCGGGGGGTTTTTATTCAAGATACTTTCTTGTCCCGAAGAAAACTGGCAACCTCCGTCCAGTTTTAGACCTGCGAGGTCTCAATGTGTTTTTAAAAGTCATGCCTTTTCACATGCTACGCACCTCAGAGGTGCTTCGGGCACTTTCCCCAGGCGAATGGTTCACGACAATCGACCTGAAGGATGCTTATTTTCATGTACCGATCACACGCAATCATTGGAGGTTCCTTCGCTTTGCTTTTCAGGGGAGACATTTTCAGTTCAGGGTCCTCCCGTTTGGGCTGTCCCTGTCACCCAGGGTGTTCACCCGAGTGGTGGCAGCAGCCTTGTCTCCACTACAGGCGCGGGGTTTGAAGATTCTACCTTACCTCGACGACTGGTTAATTTGCGCACCCAGCCGCGACCAAGCCATTCACGACACAGGGCTTGTACTCGAGCATGTGAGCCGCTTGGGTCTGTGTGTGAATATGGACAAGAGCAATCTGGTCCCGACCCAGGACACTGTCTTTTTGGGGATGGCTTTAAGCACGGTCACCATGGTTGCGTGCCCGTCTCCCACAAGGGTCGACAACATCATGGGGATGCTAGGTGCATTCCAAGAGGGAGAGGCCCTGCCATTCCTGCAATATCTCCAGCTTCTGGGCATGTTGGTAGCAGCCTCCAGTGTAGTTCCGCTGGGACTACTTTCATTACGGCCGATGCAGATGTGGCTGAACAGCCTGCATCTGGATCCAACTCGGGTCGCACACAGACGCAAGAGGTTGCGTGTGTCTCCCCAGTGTCTGCACTCCCTGTCTCAGTGGAGAGACAGACGTTGGATCCTACAGGGCGTCCCGTTGGGGCCTCTACCGTCACGGAGAGAGGTTGTGTATACGGATGCATCCTCCACGGGTTGGGGTGCAACATGGCAAGGTCGTGTGATACAGGGGACATGGACCTCGAGCCTGATAAAAGAACACATAAATGTGCTGGAGTTAATGGCTGTGGACTTGGCACTGCACCATTTTCTGCCGAACCTGCAAGGCAGGCACGTGCTTGTACGTTCAGACAACAGGTCGGTGGTTTACCATATAAATCACATGGGAGGGACCAGATCGGTGAATCTCACACAGAGAACACAGCAGCTTCTCAGGTGGGCGTCCGTCCATTTTGCCAGCCTGCGGGCAGCCTATCTCCCGGGGACGCTGAATCAGGTGGCAGATTTCCTCTCTCGCCAGACTCTCTTGCCGGGGGAATGGAAGCTTCACCCAGAGGTGGTCTGCACCATCTGGAGGGTCTTCGGCAGGGCCGAAGTGGATCTGTTCGCCTCACAGGAAGCGACCCATTGCCCTCTCTGGTTCTCTCTGAGGGACAACACCAGCCCGCTGGGTCAGGACGCATTGGCTCACGACTGGCCTCACGTTCTCCTCTACGCCTTTCCTCCCTTTCCCCTGATTTATCAAACACTCCTGAGGGTTCTGCAGGAGGGACACAAGCTTCTGCTGGTTGCCCCATTCTGGCCAGCGAGGATCTGGTTCTCACTTCTGCACAGACTCTGTTGCAGCTCTCCAATGCGCCTCCCCGCCAGGACGGATCTCTTGTCCCAGCTGGGGGGACGAATACTGCATCCTCATCCCAGCCGCCTTCAGCTCTGGGTTTGGCCTCTGCAAGGCCCGGTATCGCATTCTCAGAGTATGCTGGAGGAATAGGACATACGATCTGTAATGCCTGGGCACCATCTACACGGCGGCTGTACACAAACAGGTGGAAACTGTTTGAGGAATGGTGCAAGGGACATGGACAAGATGCGGTGCGTTGTTCAGTCTCTGCTATCTTGGCGTTTCTGCAGGAACTTTTGGATCGTGGTCTGTCGCCTTCGACATTAAAGGTATATGTGGCTGCAATATCTTGCTGGCACAGTGGGGTGAATGGTGGCACTGTGGGCAGTGACAAGAACGTTTCCCGTTTCTTGAAAGGTGCTAGACGGCTTCGCCCACCTACACGACCAGTGGCTCCTTCATGGGATCTTTCACTGGTCCTGGAGACTCTGCATGCTCATCCATTCGAGCCTATTGCCCAGGCAGACATTAAGTGGCTGTCGTTTAAGACGGCATTTCTCCTCGCCATGGCTTCGGGTAAGCGTGTGGGTGAACTGCAGGCCCTGTCTGTCAATGAGTCCTGCTGTAGATGGCATGCTGATGGCTCAGGTGTAACTCTCTGGCCTAATGTCTCTTTCCGCCCTAAGGTGTTATCTTCTGCTGATAATGCCCAACCGCTCCAGTTGGCGAGGTTTGGCACTGAATTCACCACAGAACCTTTATGCCCTGTTCGCTCATTGGAGACTTATATACAGGTTACGGCAGGTATAAGACGGTCGGAAAATCTGTTTGTGTGTTATGCTGGCCCACGTAAGGGTAGGGCTCTCTCTACACAGCGTCTCTCTCGGTGGGTTGTAGAGACCATTAAACATGCTTATACCTCACAGGGGCGGCTGATGCCTGAGGGCGTGAGATGCCACTCAACCAGGGGCCTTTCTACCTCCTGGGCTGCTATGCATGGGATTCCCCTAAATGTGATCTGTGCTGCGGCCTCTTGGACCTCGCCCTGCACGTTTGCCAGATTTTACCGGGTGAATGTTGCGGTCCCCCATCCCCTGGACGGAGTGTTACGCAAGCATCATGCTTCATTATGAGGAGGTAGGTTACTTGTCGTGGTCTATGGATTCCTCGTGACCATGTTGTTACAAGTCATCCAGTGCTTGAAGCACCGCCTCTGGCGGTCAGAAGGGATGAAATAGAACGAGAGTTACGTATGTAACTACGGTTCTATGAATCCCGGATGACCGCCAGAGGTTTCTGTCCCTCGGAATCCTCGTGCCCTCGCGAGAAGATTAAGGGACTGTGCTTCCGGAGTCACGTGACTATATAGCCTCACGTGGGTCACCGGAAGGTCATAGGTGAATTTGTTGTTATTAAATCTCGACCTGCGCATGCGCAAGAGTGATCATCCAGTGCTTGAAGCACCGCCTCTGGCGGTCATCCGGGATTCATAGAACCGTAGTTACATACGTAACTCTCGTTCTCTCCAAACAGGTTCCGAATCTCTGGAAATCTCCTGGTGACTGGTAATGGTAATCTAACCTAACCTAAATGAAACTGTGCCGGATACTGGTTTTTATGCTCCTCCTCATTCCTAAAAGTACTTTAAAAATGTTTGCTGTTTGCCAAATTTGTACTGATCCAGTTATTATTATCAGTTTGTTGGTGGTGCACTGCTAATAACCATATAAAAAATAAGTACTCTCACTACAGTATGTGTCAGGCCAGCTTGACTAGAGCAGGGATGGGTAAACTTTTTGACACAGGGGCCACAATGGGTTCTAAAATTTGACAGAGGCCGAGCCAGGACATATATATGTATATATTATATTAGAGATTTGGCCTGTAACATGTAGCAAAACATGAATATGCAAGGTTCATTGTACAAATTGTTTTCAAATGCATTAATTAAATTAATAATTCATTTATTAAATTTCAGTTAAACACAGGAGAAAAGCTTTGAACAGGGTTTACCCTTACCTACTTTAATATAATTTGGTAACTTTCGGCGTGCCGGATTAAGAAACCCAAAGTGCCCCCACGCCGTAGTTTGCCCATGTCTGGACTAGAGTCACTAATGACCCCAATGGTAACTCAGTTCATTTGGGTAAGTTAATTGCTATTATTTCCCTGTTCACCTCCATTTCTACAATCTTGGCCTTTTCTGTCTGTCTATGGTTGTTTTTGTATCCCTTTTGCATGTCTGGTTGAACTATGTGTGATTGTGGCTTGGTTCATTGTCACACAAATGGTCACATTTTATACAGCACTTTTCCACCTTCAAGGCACTCAAAGCGCTTTACATTAAGGAACCACTCACCCATTCACACAACAGTGTACGCAGACACTATGGGCAAGGTGGGTTAAGTGTCTTGCCCAAGGACACAACAACAGCATTCATCTGTGAGGGCTGGAATCGCACCACCAACCTGTGGGTCAGTGGATCTGACTGCTCAACCAATGATGTTTATGTCAAGAGTGGAATTTGAACCGCCCACCTTCGGATCAGCGGACAAACAGTCCAACTGAGCTACTGTCGCCCAGTTGGTTGAGTGTTTGTCCACTCAACCAACCGCACTGCTTTCAGCTGTATCTAACACTCCTCCTCCTGCTTGCATTAAAGTTATGTCTGAATCTGAGGTTGAAGTGAACATTGAATTCAACTTGAAATAACCTATTGATTATTATTTTTGGTATATATGTGTATATGTGTGTGTATATATATATATATATATATATATATATATATATATATATATATGTGTGTGTATATATATATATGTGTATATATATGTGTGTGTATATATATATATATATATATATATATATATATATATAGGCTGCTGTGCGTGAATGACCAATGCGTTTTGCGTTATGGAGAATTTGGAGCATTTTGTTCAGATAAACTTTCAACTGGGGTTTACACACGATGAAATACTGTGTCTTTTAGCCCACCATCACCACACTATCATCAATATAAGTACTTTGAAGGGACACTGCAAGCATTTGAGTTTGTTTAGTCGGAGGAATCAGACAGATTTGGAAGAAATTTCTATATCTGAACAAAATGCTCCAAATTCTTCATAACGCACTGGTCACTCATTCACGCACAGCAGCCTATACTCTCATAAAAATACGACTTTATTCTCGTAATATTACGACTTTTTCTGGCTTCGACTTTAATCTCGTAAAATTACGACTTTATTGTCGAAATGCTACGACTTTATTCTCGTAGCGCCCGCATATTTTTTATTTATTTAAGTGACCCTTATACTCCGTCGTACAGAACTGTAACAAATGGGTTTTTGGATCTTGTACTGAATAGATCCACATGCTTGAGTTTTTAGAGTTAAGGGAGTTATGATTTTTGTGTTTGCCTATTCTGGTCATATATGAGTAGTTTTATGGTCTGAGGGTTATAAAGTCTGCATATTATAACAGACACAGATCTGTACATGGGTTGCTTAGTCTACTCATGGATGTGTATGTTTTAACATTTTATTGTTGCCATTTTATTATTATATTATGGGTTTTAGCATTTTTTTTATCTTATAGTTTAAATTTAGATGGTTTAGGGCTCATTTTATGTTTTCTTGTTGTTTGATATTGTTTTTCTTTTCACTGGCTGTTTTACACCATGCAGGTGGAATTATAAGTATCTGCATTTAACAATATGAACAATGTGCACTACTTTAAACATGTATCTCCATGTACTAACTCTAAAGTTAATAACACGTGAATGCCAGTAAAATGCAGACACATAAAATACATTAGGAGACATTGATGCTTGGAGTCAAGGACAGAGCTGTGAGTTTCTGCAGAAACTCCAGACACGACACTCTATTGTTAACTATTTAAGAGTTCTGAGTTCTGTCCATGTGTCCGCTCGGGGGTCAGACGTCAAAATAGGGTCAGAGGTCAGGGGTCAGAACAGGACATATGGTTCAAAGGGACTCACTTTATTCACACATTTAAACTGTCAGTCCTGGGATACAGAGGGTATACAGTACATAGTATTAGATGGTACATAGTAGTAACAGTACATGGTAGTAGTAGTAGTAGTGACTCATGCAGTACTTTCTCCAGAACAAGTGTGTTAGTAAAAAACAGGTTAGAAACATGTTAAACGGGTGTTCACATTTAAGGTTTAGTCTGAACTGCATGTCATCTCTTAATATGGCTTTACAATTCAAAACTAAATGTAAACATGAAACACAGGATGACACCAGGACTAAACCAGGTCTAAACAAGGATTAGATCAGGTCCAAATACAAGATTCTGAAACAGTTGAGGTGTGAGGTCTGAGTGAACAGCGCCTCTAAGTGGTCATAAAAGGCAGTTACAGAGAAAAAACAGAAAAAAGAGTCAAGCCCTAATCCAAGCAGCTCACAGACTGAAGGTGGCCAGGACAGGACCAAGACCGGGATGGAACTGGGACTGAACCAGGACTAGACTGGACCAGAACTGAACCAGGACTGAACAGGACTAGACCCAGGTTTGTCCAGTCTCAGCAGGTCATAATCAGGGAAGTTTTACTGTTCAAAAACAATATTTACCTAAAGGTCCCTGAAGCTAACCTAAGTGAACAAGGCAAAACCAAGACCAGGTCTGAACCAGGACTCACTGATTACTAAACCAGTACTAAGCCAGGTCTTACTGAAAACTAAACCAGAACTAAACCAGGTCTAAACCAGGTCTCACTTAGGACTAAACCAGGTCTGAACCAGGCCTAGAGCACTCTGTCAGTCTCTGAGGATTGTTAAAAACACATAATATAACAGTATTTAATTAAATTTTATATTCCCGTCACCTATTGCGAGTGTGTGTGTGTGTGTGTGTGTGTGTGTGTGTGTGTGTGTGTGTGTGTGTGTGTGGTGGGGAGGGGGCATGCCCAGATACTTTGGCGCAGATGTTACTATGGTAACCATACTTTGGACAAACCTCATTTTTAAGATTGGTTGGATCATTGATTGACTCTTGAATATAAAGTGATTTACTGATAAAATACATGTGGGTGCGGCAAGTCATGTGGGAGGCAGGAGGCAGGGTCACAGGTCACATTCTCACATAGCACCAGGTGGTTGGGACCGTTCACATGTAGGTGTGGCACTAGGCTGGTCACATGATCACACAGCAGCATGTAGCGGGGTAGTCGGCACTCACGTAGCGCTCATTGCCGTAGACGTAGAAAATGTGGGAGTCACCCTTCCACTTGTATGTGACCTTAGAGATCGGGATCAGCTCCACTGTCTGCCTCTGGAATGAAAGGATCATAACAAGATCATAACCAGACTACATACAGCAGGATCAGAACCAGACTTCAGGGGGTCGTAAGGGCTCAGTGTATGGGAAAGTACTGAAGCCTGGTATTGTAGTAGTGCCAGTGCTACACTGCAGTATTCACAGTAATGGTAGAAGCAGGAGGAGTCCAAACTGTTGTTGTGTTAGTGTCGCTTCCGTCAGTCTGCCCGAAGGCACCCGTGGCTACAATAGGAGCTTGGTACCATCAAGTGTGGAGTGAATGAAAAATGACGAGTGTGGAGCCTTCACATGTAAGGTATTATAATCAGTAGTATTAGTAGTACTATCAATAGTAGCAATAGTAGTAGCAGCAATGGTACCTGCTGCAGGATCCTGGAGCTCTGGGCATACTTGGTCTGATGGTCTCTGATCATTCGATCGGAGGCCTCAGAGATCGACGGGTTTGGAAATCCAACCAGAGGATAGAGCTGAAAGAGATCAGGGTTAGACCAGGACTAGACCAGGGTTGAAGAAGACTACTTTGTGTTGTACTATGTGCAGTACTATTTGCAGTAGTAACTGCAGTAAGTATCTGTAATATATGTAGTAGCATTAGTAGTATTTGCAATAGTAGTAGTAGTATTCGTAGTAATTGTAAGAGCATTTGTAGTATTTGCAGTAGTACTATTAGTATTAGTAGCATTTCTAGTAGTATCTGTAGTATTTGTAGTAGTAGTAGTAGCAGTAGTCGTCTTGTAGTATTAGCAGTATTTGCAGTACCAGGTAGTTGTTGTTCTTGAACAGCTCTTTGCCGTGGACGCTCTGCAGGTCGTTTGGGTCCAGTCCAGACTCCTGATGCACCACATGGTCCTCAGTGTTATTCTTCCTGTGACAAAACACATCAGAAGCGCTCCGAGAGTGTCAAAGGCCGAGCCAGAATGTCAGATGCCCTCTCTGTGTGTCAGATGCCCCTCCTCTGTATGAGCAGAAGTTATTGTGTCAGATCCCCTCCCCCTGTCTAAACTGAGATTATTGTGCCAAATGCCCTGTGTGTCAGATGCCCTCCCTCCTGTATTCGATGAGGTTGGTAGTACCATTCCACTTTGAGGTTGATGTAGGCCAGCAGCTGCCTCTTTCCTTTACAGATGTCACAGTCTTTGGTCCCTCGACCACTGCACTTGTCGCACCTGGAACACAGTGTGTATGTAGTTTTGTGGTAACAGTAGTGTAGAATAGCCACAAAAGATGTATTTCACTAGGAAAAAACACACCTCAGGCCAGTTCAGGTGTGGTTGAGGTGAGCTATGGATTGCTGGAGAGAAGCAGTAGGAGGTTGAGGCGTAGTCCTGCTCCTGAATCTCAGTTAATCATGTTAGCTTAATTTAAATCAGGGGTCTCAAACTCAATTTACCTGGGGGCCGCTGGAGGCAGAGTTTGGGTGAGGCTGGGTCGCATTAGGTTTTCCACAGGAAATGCGGTTAAAAAAATGCATCGTTTGAAGTGTCGTTCGAATGGTGTATTTAAGGGCTTATGTAAATTCCGGCGATACAAGTGCTGTCCCATTTCATGCACCTGACAAATGCGGCCGAAAATGTGTGTCCGTCGTTTTGATGCCCTATTTTAAAACATTGTTCCAGTTTTCTTGTCCTAAACTTGATATTTTACTAAGAAATTAAACTAGTCATTTCTTTGTTTGGCAACTGCAAATGTTCCACAGCTCTAAAACTCATGGACATAGAAACATTTCAATCCAAACATAATAATGTTTAAATGTTGGAGCTGTTGAACTGTCGCCTTGACCAGGAAGAAACACATGGACGGAGCATTCTCCTCATGGCGGGTTTGTTTGAACCACATCAGATCTTTGATGTTTACATAATGTTGAAAAATGGAGACTTTTAGACTTTCTGACACATTTCATGATTGAGCTCCACTTTTGTTTTTATGTGTCACCCGTTTGTCATGGCCTCGTTTAGACACTGGGCTTAATATAAACCTCAAACCCTAAATATACTTTATTTTTAGATTAAACAAATGCACAGAAAAAGTCTTCTTCTGTGTTGATATATATATATATATATACACACATATATATATATACATATATACACACACATACATATATATATATATATATACATACATACATATATATACACATACATACATATATATACACATACATACATATATATACATACATACATACATATATATACACATACATACATACATATACATACATACATACATACATACATACATACATACATACATACATATATATATATATATATATATATATATATATACACATACATACATACATACATATATATACATACATACATACATACATACATACATACATATATACACATACATACACACATACACACACACCCCCACACACACACACACACACACACACACCAAATGATGAACTCAAAGTGGTGTTACATTTGTGGTTATGTTAGAAAACTCAACATAAAAATGTCCAGTTTGAGGGTTTTCTGTCTAGTGCACAAAGTTCTTCAGCAGAGGCGAGTTACAAAGACGGGGGCGAAAACACCATATGAAAAGGTTTTAATTGCTGCATCGTACCTGAAAGTAGTGAAATAAAATCATATTTGACGTAATGTGACAAATTCTGATTGGCCGATGACGTCACGGTTTGCTCGGGGATACCGTGATGCCATATGGGAAGGGCAGATTGATGATAAAGGCTTTAGAAGTTAACTTATGGACTCCTCACAGTTACAGTAGTATAGTAATTATAGCAGTACTTTTTCAGTTGTAGTTATAGTAGTGTTTGTACCTGTCAGTGCCAGTGCCATTGCAGTGTGAACAGTTCTCCTCGCCTCTGGTCCCTGCTCCATTACAAACCCAACATGGCTTCTGATACAATCACAGGACAAGCACAAGTAAACAAACATACCAACGCTCTCTCTCTGCCCCCCTCCCCTTCTTTTTCTCTTCTCTTTTAATGGTAAATTTATGATGATTATTTATGTTTTGATTTGTGTGATTTTAATGTTTTTCTTTTTGTTTTGTTTTTTCTTTTTCTTTCTTATTCTGTAAAGCACTTTGAATTACCTTGTGTATGAATTGTGCTGTACGTCTCTCTCTCTCTCTCTCTCTCATCTTTAACACTCCCTCTTTCTTTAAAGCATTGCTCAATGTTTTCCCTCTCTCCCTTTAATCTGAGGCTGCATGCGATTGATCGTTGTGTGTCTCACCTTCCCATCTCCGCGACAGGTGTCACACGGCAGCGTCCCTAGAGCGCGACAGTTGTAGCACTCCTTAAACACACATTTACAGAGTTAAAACTGTGTTATTAACTGTTATAATTATTTAAATGACACAAATCTTTTCCATCCCCTAAAATGAGAGCACTGCCCCCCTTCCCCAGGGCCTCCTCCCAGTGGGACATGCCCAGAACACCTCCCTAGGGAGGCAGGTGGCTGGAGGCATCCTGAGCAGATGCCTGAGCCAGTTCAACTGGTTTCTCTCGATGTGTAGGAGCAGCGGCTCTACTCTGAGCTCCTCCAGTGTGACCGAGCTCCTCACCCTATTCCTAAGGGTGCGCCCGGCCACCCTACGGCGGAAACCCATTTCAGCCACTTGTATTCGGTCATTACCCAGAGCTCATGACCATAGGTGAGGGTAGGAACGTAGATTGACCGGTAAATCGAGAGCTTTGCCTTTGGACTCAGCTCCTTCTTTATCACAACGGACCGATACAGCGACTGCATCACTGCAGACGCTGCACCGATCCGCCTGTCAATCTCATGCTCCATCCACAAGACCCCGAGATACTTGAACTCCTCCACTCAAGGCAGAGACTCACCACCCACCCAAAGAGGGCAAACCACCTTTTTCCGGTCGAGAAACATGGCCTCGGATTTGGAGGAGCTGATTCTCCTCCCAGTCTCTTCACACTTGACTGCAAACCGCCCCAGTGCCTGCTGCAGATCCTGGCTCGATGAAGCCAACAGGACAACATCATCTGCAAACAGCAGAGATGAAATCCTGTGGTTCCCAAACCAGACCCCCTCCGGCCCCTGGCTGCACCTAGAAATTCTGTCCAAAAATATTATGAACAGAACCGGTGACAAAGGGCAGCCCTGGTGGAGCCCAACATGCACCAGGAACAGGTCTGACTTACTGCCGGCAATGCGAACACAGCTCCTGCTCCGGTCATACAGGGACTGGACAGCCCTTAGCAAAGAGCCCCGGACCCCATACTCCCAGAGCACCCCCAAAGGACACCACGAGGGACACGGTCGAATGCCTTCTCCAGATCCACAAAACACATGTGGACTGGTTGGGCAAACTCCCATGAACCCTCAAGGACCCGATAGAGAGTATAAAGCTGGTCCAGTGTTCCACGACCAGGATGAAAACCACACTGCTCCTCCTGAATCCAAGGTTCAACTATGGGTCGGATTCTCCTCTCCAGTACCCTGGAATAGACCTTACCAGGAAGGCTGAGGAGTGTGATTTCCCTGTAATTGGAACACACCCTCCGGTCCCCCTTCTTATACAGAGGGACCACCACCCCGGTCTGCCATTCCACACTGTCCCCGACCGCCACGCGATGTTGCAGAGACGTGTCAGCCAAGACAGCCCCACAACATCCAGAGACTTGAAGTACTCAGGATGGATCTCGTCCACCCCTGGAGCCTTGCCACCGAGGAGCTCGCCAACCACCTCGGTGACTTCAGCCAGGGTGATGGACGAGTCCGCCTCCAGGTCCCCAGTCTCTGCTTCCTCCTCGGAAGACGTGACGGTGGGATTGAGGAGATCCTCAAAGTATTCCTTCCACTGCCCGACAACATCCCCAGTCGAGGTCAGCAGCTGTCCACCCGCATTGTAAACAGTGTTGGTGAAGCACTGCTTCCCCCTCCTGAGGAGTCGGACGGTTTGCCAGAATCTCTTTGAGGCCGTCCGATAGTCCTCCTCCATGGCCTCCCCAAACTCACCTGATGATGATGTGGTAAAAGCACAAATAGGAAAAAAACACAGGCAGATGTGAAATCTTCCTGTTTTTTGACATCCGAAACATCTATAGACTGTATATATAAATGGACATAGCTAATCTGCTAGACAGCACCTTTCAAATAGGAAGTAAGCATAGGCGTGCTTCTGGCTAAATCAGTGGTTTTTAACCTTGTTGGAGGTACTGAACCCCACCAGTTTCATATGCACATTCACCGAACCCTTGATTATTGAAATAAATAAATAAAAAAATAAATAAAAAAAATAAATATATATATATTAGGGTTTTTTTTTTTTTTTTTTCCAAATTCAAGACATATATATGTTTTACTGGTGCACAAAATGAACGGTGCATTAACATCACTGTGTTCAAAGTAAAACCTGTAAAACCAAAACAAATGCATGAACTCACAACAAATTACATACATACCTTTTCACAAAGACTTGACCTTTTTTAATTCTACCACACTGAAATTATTTTAATTTTTAACCTTATGTATTTCAATAATGAACTTATTGTATTTATGCTATTTATTGTTTTTAACATTTTAACACACACCCATCACCTAATTTCCATCAGGTTAGAATAATAATGAATATTTACTGCAAATCAGTGTGACTTCTGCTGTTGCCTTTGAGAGACCAGTTCAGAAACGCGTGGCTTCACCTTGGCAAGTGCCACTCTCATGTCATTTTCAAAGCAAAGTCTGTTCCTTTTCTTTTTTTTTATGTCGTTTTATGTTTTTATGCCGTTTAAACGGCTCATTTAAGTTGGGCAGGTACTTCAATGGACACATCAGAGGGTGCATTTGTTGAATTGGGCCAACGTCTGAAGACGCTCGCAGTCCGCTAATCATATGAGTCGGATGTATGTCTTGACCTCCGCCAAACCCCTGAGACTGACTCACCGAACCCCTAGGGTTCGATCGAACCCCTGGGCTAAATCAACTCCAGTTCACTTTATATTAGAAAACTTTGGCACCTCTCTCCGTAACTGCTGCTGTCAGGCTCGTCATTTTGGTCTTAAAATTTTCATATTAACCCGCTCTACATGAACCTGGTATTTTTGTTTGACTATTGTATATTGTGTCTCAAGATATGGAGATTCTTTCCCCGAGATTGCTCCTTCTTGCGTTAGCAACAGGTGTGATTGACAGCATTGGTAAGAGATTTTTTTTTTAAAGTTTTTTTTTTAAGAACTCAAAATCTTCAAAGTGTGTTCATTACATAAATAAAATTACATTTCCCTGTAGCACTTCATGGATTTCATAAGCAACACACTATAGTTTATACAAAACGTGAAGGTAAAAAAACAACAATATGTACAATGTTATCTTCCTTTTCACAAATAATTTGCGGCTCTTAGCATTTTCTTTTCCGTGAAAGTGCCAAATGGCACTTTGGGTGTTAAAGGTTGCCAACCTCTTGTCTATGGCGACATCGCACCTCTAAAACAGTAACAGAGTCTGATGGCTGATTATAGTTTCATTCTGCTATTTATTTGTTGCAGCTCAGGTCTTTTAATGATACTGTATATTTAAAAAATGGTTCACTGGGATTATCCTGCTACCAGTGGCATAAAGTACTGTCAATATTATCATTTATCAAAAATGTTTCCCTGTCACAACATTTCATGTTTCAAAAAGTATTATTGTGACAGGACTAGTATTGCTTTTTGCCTATTTTCAGATCATAAAGTTTTTCTCAGCTCAGTTGTCTTAAAAACAGCTTTTTAATTGTTAGCTTTGGTTCACTCCACTCACTTTTTTCACCAATGCCATGTTTAAACCTCAGGGAGGGGTGTGTCAGAGAGGCCTCAAGGGACAGAAACAAGCACAAACAACTGTGAGGCGGGACGAGGGAGGGTACAACCACAGACTGTATAAAGAAGTGAGTGTGTCGCCACCCACAGCTGCTCCAAATGAAGCTCATCAAGGCTAGCAGTTATGGCGGCTAATTTGGAGCAGCGTTCCATATTTGTAATGCTGACTGCGAGATGCTTGAGAGAAGTCTAGTAGTAGCAGTAGTAATAGTAGCAGCAGCAGCAACAGCAACAGCAGCAGCAGTAGCAGCAGTAGTAGTCGCAGCAGCAGTAGTAGTCGCAGCAGTAGTAGTCGCAGCAGCAGCAGGAGCAGTAGAAATAGTAATAGTAGTAATAGCAGCAGCAGCAGCAGTAGGGGTTGTACCAAAACCCCAGGCCTAAACACGACCACCGATTGTGGCGTATGTTGTGAGTTTATCCTTTAGCAGCTAGGTACAGCTGGTCCTGCTCTGCTCATCGACCAGTTGAACTAACCCCCAAGAAATTTTACGCAATGAGAGCGAGCGGTGTGGCGGCGAAGGAGGCAAGAGAATAATAAATAAATAACAAATTATCATGTTTATGCTTGCAGGGTGCTTCTGAACCATGTTCTAAACCTATGGCTCATTCATATCGCTCATATGCTCGTTTATGTCATACCATGTGACTGCTCTAATCAATCAGCGCTTGAGCTTAGCTAGAGCAGACACAGAGTGTAGCCGAAGCTAATGATTAAAAAGCGTTTTTTAAGACAACATATGGGTTTTGAGTTGAGAGAAAGTTTATCATCTGAAAATAGGTAAAAATCACCAACAAATTTGACCTTTGTGAAAGCTGTAGGTGTCTTGTCATCCGAACACAAGCAATTTGTGATTACATTGCGCTCTGTGAGAAAAATTATTTTTGGGCAGGAGGCATTTTTTAGTTGTAGTATTAATGAGTGGCCACTAATTCAACTGGAGACCAAGCCGGCAATACCCTATTCCAGTTATTTTAATAGATCCATGAGTGTACCTTGATAGATGAAGTAAATGGCACTCTGATGTTCTCCATGTGGTTGGTGAAGTGACTCGGGGGTGGGGCCGCGATCTCCCAGGGTCGAGGAGCGGGCTGAGTGTAAAAATCTGCTGTCTCACCTGTCAATCAGAGAAGAGGAGAAACAGCCATTCAGAGGAGAGGAGGTTTAAAACAGCCAATGAGAGGAGAGGAGATGTTTAAAAGAGCCAATCAGAGGAGAGGTTTAAAACAGACCATCACAGGAGAAGACAGAACACAGTTACCTTCGTGGGGTTTCTGGGCCCATTCAGTTGACCTGGACTCAGTGAAGGTCTCCAAACGATACTGCAACAACACAAAACCACACATTTACACACACACATCCTGCATGTTTAAATAGCATGTTGTTTATAACATGTATATGTGTACATCCATCCATCCATTTTTTTCCGCTTATCCGGGGCCGGTTCGCGGGGGCAGCAGTCTAAGCAGGGACTCCCAGACTTCCCTCACTCTGGACACGTCCTCCAGCTCCTCCGGTGGGACCCCAAGGCTTTCCCAGGCCAGCCGAGAGACATAGTCCCTCCAGCGTGTCCTGGGTCTTTCCCGGGGCCTCCTCCCGGTGGGACATGCCCAGAACACCTCCCTAGGGAGGCGTCCAGGAGGCATCCTGAGCAGATGCCCGAGCCATCTCAGCTGGTTCCTCTCGACGTTTAGGAGCAGCGGCTCGACTCCGAGCTCATCCCGTGTGACCGAGCTCCTCACCCTATCCCTAAGGGTACTCCCTACGGAGGAAACCCATTTCAGCCGCTTGTATCCGCGACCTTGTCCATGGCCCCAGCCTCCCCCGGGATCAGGGAGAAGCTCTCCCGGAGGTGTGAGTTGAAGAGGGCTCCGCCAGACGTTCCCAGAAGACCCTCATGATGCGCTTGGGCCTGCCAGGTCTGTCCGCCTTCCTCCTCCGCCAGCGGATCCAACTCACCACCAGGTGGTGATCAGTTGACAGCTCTGCCCCTCTCTTCACCTGAGTGTCCAAGACACGCGGCCGGAGGTCAGATGACACGACAACAAAGTCGATCATCGACCTCTGACCTAGAGTGTCCTGGTGCCACGTGCATCAATGGACACCCTTGTGCTCGAACATGGTGTTTGTTATGGACAAACTGTGACTAGCACAGAAGTCCAATAACAAAACACCACTCGGGTTCAGATCGGGGAGGCCATTCCTCCCAATCACACCCCTCCAAGTGTCACTGTCATTACCCACATGGGCATTGAAGTCCCGGTTGGTGCACTGTCTAGTGCCCCTCAAGTACCCCTCCCAGGGACTCCAAAAAGGCCGGGTACTCCGCACTGCTGTTTGGCCCGTAGGCCGGCACAACAGTGAGAGACCTGTCCCCGACCCGAAGGCGCAGGGACGCGACCCTCTCGTTCACCGGGGTGAACTCCAACACGTGGCGGCTGAGCTGTGGGGCAATGAGCAAGCCCACACCACCTCGCCGCTGCTCCCTGCGGGCAATGCCAGAGAAATGGAGAGTCCAACCCCTCTCAAGGAGTTGGGTTCCAGAGCCCAAGCTGTGCGTGGAGGTGAGGCCGACTATATCTAGCCAGTAGCGCTCAACCTCCCGCACAAGCTCAGGTCCCCCCCCCCTCAGCGAGGTGACATTCCATGTCCCCAGAGCTAGTCTCCATGTCCGGAGATCCGGTCGTCGAGGTCCCCGCCTTCGACTGCCGCCCAGATCTCTCTGCACCCGCCCCTCATGGCTCCTCCCGCAGGTGGTGGGTCCAAGGGAGGACGGCCCCACGTTGTTCCTTTGGGCTGGGCCCAGCCGGGCCTCGTGAGGAAAGGCCCGACCACCAGGTGCTCGATATGTGTACATGTGTGATATAATAATTACTCTATATGTACTAAGATGCTGCATATTAGTGATGATTACTCTTGTATATTTGTATGTTTGTATACTATTTACCCTATAGGTGTTAAAATGCTGCATATTAGTGATGACTCCGTCTTTGGCCGGTGCTGAACTCCAGCAGCAGTGTCCTGAGGCGAAACTCTTAAACGCCTCGTGAGCCTCATCCTCTGTAATCGATGGGATACTGAACAGAGAAACAATAACCACATAGAACAGACGGATACTGCAGAGAGAGATAACAATTATGGTTTTAGTAATTACATATGAAATATAATCCTCGAACAGGTGGATACTGCAGAGATAATGCAGATGATTGTAATGATCACAAACAGCTATCTGCACACAATGTAATCAAGATACCACACCCAACATATGCACGCCACATGGGACTGTCCACCCGTACATTCATTCTGTATCACTGTCACCAACACCCTCACAGATATTATGGGCTGCAGAATTCCACCATCTCCAGCACTATGTCTACTAGGAGATCTTACACAAATTTCCATTCCTGTCAAGTATAAAAATCCCCTGCTCACATGCCTGTCTCTAGCTAAAAGAATTATATTTCAAAATTGGAAATCAAAACAAACATGTCACATCTCACATTGAAGAAACACAATTATAGAACACATCTTCATAGAAAGAACAACTGCGATAAAGTACAAGAATCAACCCTACTTCGTCAAAATGTGGAATGTTTTTCTGTCATACTTTAACTTCAAATAATAATTATCAATACTATATTCAGACACATCACCTCTACACTTTTCACCCCTTTATTTATTTTTTCTTCTGTAATAGTTATTATCCATAGCAGTTTCCCCTCTCCCTTGATTATAATTGTAATTTTAATTTCATTTGTTGATGATACTGCTGATATTGATAGTAATGATATTACAAAAGCGGCTGCTGCTCAAATACTAACTTTGCCTGCCATCATTTTCTGTGTTTTTAATGCACCACAATATAGTAGGGCAAATCATTATAGACCCAAACACAGGCTGGTATGCCAGATGAGAGATGGTTTCCTTGGGACAGTAACCCTGTCTCAAGTAGAAATACTCGCAAAAGGCCCTTCTTTTAACGCACTTTAGATATCACTTGCCCCACACACACATGCACACAAATACTATTAGCTTGAGTATAGGGCAGAAATGATGTGGGGAAGGTTATCCAATTATTCATTCAAAGAAAAAGGAAAAAGGAAGAATGGAAAAGGGGAAGATAAAAGGGAAATATGAAAGAAAAAAGGAGAAAGGGGGGGAAAAGGAAAAGAAAAGAGGAAGGAAGAAGGAAAGGAAAGGGAGAAAGGAAGAGGAAAAAAGGAAGAAAGGAAAAGAAGAAAAATAAAGGGAAGAAAGGAGAAGGGAAAAAAATAAGTAAGAGAATGGAGACCCTGAAACTGGATGTCAAAACTAGTTTTAACTTCACAACTATACTCACTCGTTCATTAATTTCACCTGCTCAATAATAAAACATTAGCTCATTGTAAGCCCCCAGCCCATCAGCCCCTAAACCCATCCCAAAATCTGATCATTGTTTTATTTCTGTTTCTTGTCCTATGCTTTGTACCAGGTTTATCATTTTCTTGTCTGTTTCTTTGTCTCATTTGCATGTTTCTATGTCTTGTTAAGTCCTGTTATATTTTGTACTGTACTGAAAAAAAAGTAATGATCACATATGAAAACTGTAAAAAGAATGTGAAAATGAGCGTGCACATGAACATGCATGTTGCTGTGCATGTGAGCATGTGAGTGTGTGAACATATGTGTGTGCATGTGAGTGTGCGAGCGTGAGTGTACGAGCACGCATGAGTGTGTAAGCTTGCATTCGAGTGAGTGTGTGTGTGCACATACGTCCACTCGTCGGGGGAGGGGCCAGGCTGTGGAGGGATGATGGGCTCCAGCGGCACAGGAGGAGGCAGGTATCCTCCTGAAACAGAAGAGAGTGAGAACCAAGACTGAACCATGACTGAACCGGGACTGAGCAGGGACTGGGGTATGAGCAGAATCAGGGCTCAACATGTCATAAATATATACACATGTGGATCATTGTGGTAAGACTTGCAGTTTCTGTTTTAACTCCAGATTGAGTTAATTTACTCCCGCCTCACCTCCTCCGATGCCCTCATATCCAGGCACGTTCCCAAACATGTCAGCAGGGGGCGCTGAGGGCGGGGGGTAGACTGCTGTAACAAAAACAGAGGCAAAAGTTGTATAGTCATATATTAGTGAGTCTTGGCTGCAGACCTCCACCCAGAGGACCCTACCCTGCAGACCTCCACCAGGATGCACCTCCACCTACATGTTCATTTTTCTTAAGTTTACTTTAGGAACAACTTAATGACACTTCCTATCAGTTGTTTCCTTAGCACATTGTCTATTAAAGGTCATTTCAAATTGTTTCAAGTGTAGCACTTCAAAGACATCTAATCAATAGCTTTCATTACTAGTCTGAAATGAACTTGCAGTGATGTTTTGGGGTTGTCGCTGGGCAACACGGACTTTCAACTCCCTCCAAAGATTTTCTGTGGGGTTGAGATCTGGAGACTGGCTAGGCCTCCTTGAAATGCTTCTTCGTTGCCCGTGTGTTTGGGATCATTGTCATGCTGAAAGACCCAGCCATGTTTCATCTTCAGTGCCCTTGCTGATGGAAGGAGGTTTTCACTCAAAATTTCATGATATATGGCCCCATTGATTATTTCCATTACACAGATTAGTCATCCTGGTCCCTTTGCAGAAAAACAGCCCAAATCATGATGAAGGTATGGTGTTCTTTGGATGCTACTCAGCATTCTTTCTCCTCTAAACACAACAAGTTGAATTTTTACCAAAAGGTTCTATTTTGGTTTCATATGACCATTGATGACATTCACCCAATCCTCTTCTGGATCATCCAAATGCTTTCTAGCAAACTTCAAACGGGCCTGGACATATCTGGCACTTGCTCTGGGATTTTTGCTCACTGTTCTTGTGATCATTTTGACCCCACGTGGTGAGATCTTTCGTGGAGCCCCAGATCGAGGGAGATTATCAGTGGTCTTGCATGCCTGCCATTTTCTAATAATTGCTCCCACAGTTGATTTCTTCACACCAAGTTGCTTACCTATTGCAGACTCAGTCTTCTCAGCTTGGTGAAAGTCTACAGTTTTGTTTCTGGGCTGCTTTGACAGCTCTTTGGTCTTGGCCATAGTGGACTTTAGAGTCTGACTGAGGTTGTGGACAGGTGTCTTTTATACTCTTAATGAAGAAGTTATAGGTCTGTGAGAGCCAGAAATCTTGCTTGTTTGTAGGTGACCAAATACTTATTTTACCGTGGAATTTACCAATTAATTCATTAAAAATCCCACAATGTGATTTCCTGGATTCTTTCCCCCCACTCTGTCTCTCATACTTGAAGTGTACCTATGATGAAAATTACAGGCCTCTCTCATCTTTTTAAGTGTGAGAACTTGCACAATTGGTGGCTGACTAAATACTTTTTTGCCCCACTGTATACCCAATGCTCCTAACTGAACTCAGCATTAAACCAAAGGTCAATCATTTGAACAAATAACATTAAGAAACAACTTTCAATAGATAAAACTCATCATTATAGAAATATTTCCTTTTAATAGGTGTGTAGTAAAGAGTATGAATTATATATACTGGTAAAAAATAGCTAAACAAGTAATTTATTTAGTCTTATTTAGTTATTGTTGAAACAATTTAAGGACAATATATTACGATGGCTTAAATGAGAGGCAGGTTTTGGGGCACCCAAATCATGTTCTGGTGCACCCAAATGAAAATCTTAAGCGCACTGGTGCACCCAACTTTTAAATATGTTGCCGTAGGGCCTGTGTTTGGTTATGACTAGACACAATCTGTAAAGGTTAGGAAAAGGGTTTGGGCTTGTCTTTAGTGTAAAACTATGTCAACTTTAGTAAAGTTATGTTGACAACAGCGACCAGGGAGTGGACTTTGATAGTCTTTTGGCACGGCTGCCGTTTATTTACTTTTAAGGAGAGGTGGATGGAGGTTAGTCATGTGAGGGTCCTCCTGGTGTAGGTCTGCGGGTTGGATCCTCTGGAGGTCTGCAGCCAGATCCCTTTCCATATTACAGCATTTAAATATGACGGACCAGGCCGCACATATCAGCAGGTGTGTCTACAGCGTGCATGTCTAGGGGATAGGGGAAAACTGGGATCTTTGGAGCAATGGTGTCTTGAATACAGGGGAATAAAGATTACACAAACATGCATGAATCACTCCAAATACAACTTCTGAGAAAAAAAGTCATGTGAACAGTTCCATCTGATGTGACTAATCTGAATTACTGTATGATTGATCACACCAGCGGCGGGCTTGGGCACAAACAATTAAGTAAAAAAAAAGTAGATGTCAACGTGTCACCAGGTGTTTTTGATGATCAGATCACTTGCTGATCATGCTGTAAGCACAGGACTGAAGCAGATTCTTTCTGAGTATTGTTCCCTACTCACACAGCTCTGGTCTGAGTCTGGTCTGAGTCTGGAGGAGGGTCAGGTTTCAGAGAGGATCTCAGCTGTTGGTTTGCATCAGCCACTGAATGACAAGAGCACGGCTGTACACAGCATTGAGGTCCATGAGGTCCTTGGGATTTTTCCTAGACCAATACTAATACTAGTACTAATGAAGAGCCCAACAATTTGCTTGTTTGTGCAAGTAGACTTTTGATATGTATGTGATCTGCTGCGTGCACAGGTAGAGGAGTGAATGTGTGTGTGTCTGCGTGTATGGGTAGAGAGTCTGTGTGTGGGGTCAGGAGGATGCACTGCAGACAGGCAGCATCAGAGGAGAAGACAGGGCACAACAGACCCTTTCATTAACAGTATATAATGAGAAACCAAAGAGTTCAGAAACAGTTAACAGACCCATAAAGATTTTCTAAACCACACAAGCTTTAGTTATTTTATTTTTTGACAGTCCAACTCTTAATCACAGACTTATGAGCTTTTAAACGTCGTCCCACTCCCCCTGTGGAGTGTAACTCTTTCAGATACCCCGATGACAGCTGGACCCTCTCCTCCTCCCGGCCTGGCCCTCCTCCACCCGCCTCCCTCTCCTCCTCCTCGCCCGGCTCTCCTCCTCCTCGCCCAGCTCTCCTTCTCCTCGCCCAGCTCTCCTTCTCCTCGCCCAGCTCTCCTTCTCCTCGCCCAGCTCTCCTTCTCCTCGCCCAGCTCTCCTTCTCCTCGCCCAGCTCTCCTTCTCCTCGCCCAGCTCTCCTTCTCCTCGCCCGGGTCTTCCTCCTCCTCCCCTCCCTCCTCCTCGCCTGGCCCTCCTCCCCCCCTCCCTCCTCCTCGCCTGGGCGATTTTTCTTGTTTTGTCTGATTTTTCCTGTTGTTTGATTTTCCGGTTTGTTTTTGTGTGTAGACAGCATAGTGGCTGAGTAGCAACGCTCATGCCTCACAGCAAGAAGGTTTGGTTCGATCCCCAGGTCCCCCTAGGCCTTTCTGTGTGGAGTTTTGCATGTTCCTCCCTGTGTCTGGATGGGTTTCCTCCAAGTACTCCGGTTTCCCCCATCAACCAAAACATAAACGCCCTTTGAGACAACTGTTGTTGTGATTTTGGGCGTTACAAAAATAAAATGAATTGAATTGAATTAAACAGCAGTGGAAATAATACATTTGTATTCATTAGTACAATTAAATACAAAATACAAGTGTAATTTTCCCTCAGAATTTCTGTTGACCACTTATAAAAGCAAAACACGCATAAAACTTATATTTTCACAAGGGTTTAAGACTGGTGTTTTGTCAGGGTCTGTCAACAGTCCAGTGTGGGGTTGCAGTTCAAACACTGCTGTGCTGGGGAGGAGGTGCAGAGCACAGGGGGGCAGCAGAGATAGTGTGACATTATTATGATCAGAAGCATGACAGAAAGGCCTGGTCAGGCTTTTAAAAAGTGTTAGTAAAAAAGGAAAACAGTTAGTAAAAGGCACAGATAAGAACACACACAACAGGAATTGGCCACGTCTCTCCAATCTACATACCAGGGCAGATTAGTATTCATTCTGTTTTCCTAGAGCCAGTTTTTGACTTTTGTGCAAAAAGCCTAATGTCTGACTGTGACTTCAGCTCCAGTGGCCCTCTGAGGAGAGAAATATTTCAACAGGGGGTCTCACACTGACGGGAAAACTACTTCAAAATTGCCTGAGCCACTACAACGCAGGAGCACTCACTCTGATCAGAAAACTATCACAGGAGAGCAATCCACCAACAACAGGAGGTCTCACTCTGAAGGAGTAGAATCCCCAAATTCTCTGAATTTCTACAGACATGAACCACATCTGTCTGAACATGTCTGAGCTCCAGGATCAAACCAGCTCAACCATCAAACCAGGTCTAAACACGGACTAACCACAGACTAAACACGGACTAAACCAGAACTAACGTGGTGACTGATTGGCTAGACTCACGCTTCACAGCAAGACGGTTCGATCCGCAGGTCACCCCGCTCTTTCTGTGTGGAGTTTGCATGTTCTCCCAGTGCCTTTTTTCATGTGGTTTGCATGTTCTGATCATGTCTAGGTGGGTTTTTTCCCCGGGCACTCCAGTTTTCCCAGGTCAAATCCTCCTGCTAGACCAGCTTAAGATCTGCAGGTGGGTCTCTGGACAATGCACTGCTTTGCTTACTGCTCCTGAGGAGATGCCCAAGCGGTACTGAAGGATGGCTGAAAAGCAGATGACAAATTCCTCTACAGAGGCAATAGTACCTTAACAAGGACCAAACCAGCACTAAACCAAGACTAAATCAAGACCAAACCAGGACTAAAACAAGATCAAACCAGGACGTGCCAGAGCCCAGGGCAGACGTTTTAAATGTCAGAGTTTCTGAAAAAACCCGAAAAACCACTCACATCCTTCAACAAACTGCAACATAATATTTACTGAGAACTGACCTGAACCAGGTCTGAACCAGGTCTGAACCAGGTCTGAACCAGGTCTGAACCAGGTCTGAACCAGGTCTGAACCAGGTCTGAACGAGGACTAAAACAACATCAAACCAGGACTTGTCAGAGCCCAGGGGCAGAAGTTTTACATGTCAGAGATTCTGAAGAAACCTGAAAAACCATTCACATCTTCCAACAACCTGAACTAGGACCAAACCAGGACTAAACCAGGACTGAACCAGGGCTGAACCAGGGCTGAACCATGGCCGAACCAGGGCCGAACCAGGGCTGAACCAGGTTTAAATCAAGATTGCTCTTGATGTGTCTCCATGGGGTCTTATTTGTAGTAAAACCTGCTAACCCTGTTGTTTAGACCTCTACAAATATGTTCTGAATTATATGGGATTCTTTCCATTCTTCATCTAGTTCATGTGAGCAGAATCCTATATTTTAAATATAAATCACAAATCTGACTTTTTCATCAAAAATCGTGCAACCCTAGACCGAATACTGCTCCAGGACTAAACAAGATGATATACCCCGGAGACTAAACCAGGACTAGACCCTAAACACGGTGAAGGTGTTTTGTAGAACAGGACTAGCCCTAAATGAAGGGTTCCACACGTTCATAAGTGGCCTAAACCAGGTCTAAGCTGAAACTAAACCAGGTCTACACTGGAACTAAACCAGGTCTACACTGGAACTAAACCAGGTCTAAATCAGCACTAGCTCTAGCTCTGTTCTGCGGACCGAAGGGCGGGTCCAACCCGGGTCTAATCAGACGCATTGATAAGCTTGTGGAGCGTTAAACGTGTTTTTAAGTTAAATAAAATATGTAAAATATAAAGTTTGCTAGTTACCGTTAGTGTTCATATTTTCCTGAAGTCTTCACCAGTGTCCAGCCTAAACCAAGTCTAACTCAGGTCTAAAACAGGTCAAGAAGGTGGATCCCGTTAAACAGCACGCGTAGTCAAACTCGCGCACAGGCGCAGGCTGCTTCTGGACCTTTTCACCATAAAAGCGCAGACCCGGAGCCACGCACAAACACTGGTATATTTTAATATATGTTATTATATTGCATGTCTCTGTGTCGCGCAGAGCCGCGCGTCTCGGTGATAAACGGGCGCTCGGGTGACGAAGTGGGTCAGAGGGTTTTATTTCGAAGGAGTATACTTCCGGTGAACTTAAATTGGATTTCTGCTTGGAATGCGCCACCTACCCCTCTTCCTACTCCAACCCCCTCTCCACTCTCCTTCTTCCCTCTTCTCCTCCTCCCTCTTACTCCCCCGCCTCCTCCATTTCCTCCTCTTCTCCTCCTCTTTCTCCCCTCCCTTTCTCTTTAATCCAGGTCACAACTCAGAGACGGTGGGTTCAGGAGGCGGGGCCAGAGATTGTACGACTTCACAAGTATTTGTCCTCCAGCCATTCGTGTAGGAGTTCTGCAGATACTGTGTACTACTGCAAATACTATAGTACTACTGCAGGTACTACCACTACAGATATAAAACTACTGCAGATACAATAGTACTACTGTGTTAGACTTTAAGACTCCATTTTAACTGTCTTCAAAAGGTGAAAAACAGAGCTAGTTCATTTTAAACATTTTGCTGTGGTTTTAAGTCATTCCTCACACCTTATGCATTCGGAGCAACCTAATTATTCACCACAATGACTTTATAAGCATTTTTTACAACTCTCAGAGACCAGAGCAGTTTTGCTGTCACATTAAAGCTAACAGCAACTGGCATGCTACCACGAATTTCCTGATTCTCTGACAATAAAACGCTTTATACTTAGATGCAAACATCACCCAGTGGCCTTATTTTTAGGTCAAGAGTTGCTTATACAATATATCTGTACCATGGTAAGATACAGTTTACTCAGTATAACACATGGGAAAAATCAGGTACAGGATCTTTTAAGTCAGGTGAAGGTACCTCCTCAGGGCTGGTCGATTAAATGAACAATGGAAAGATGGTGGTGGTTCAGTCAGATGCCCTCCTTCCTGTTGAATGGTCAGTGATGATTGGGGTTTTAATGCAAAGATCCACAGCCAATCATCTGTTAGGAAAATAAGCACCATGTGACTGTCTAACTGTCACTGTGTGACTGTGACTGAAGTTTTTGTCATATATTTCATTCAGTCATTTTTTTTTTCATTTTTGTCCTGTTTTTAAACCAATTTTTATGAATGTCTAATGTTTGTCTAATGTCTAATGTACTGTCTATTACTTAACTGACTGTGTCACTGTGTGACTCTGTAACTGTGACTGTGTAACTCTGTGTAACAATGACTGTGTGACTGTGATTCTGTGACTATGTAACTGTGACTGTGTAACTGTGACTGTGTGACTATGTAACTGTGACTGTGTGCCTGTGTAACTGTAACTGTGTAACTGTGATTGTGTGACTGGGACTGTATGACTGTGTGACGGTGTAACTGCGACTGTATGACTGTGTAACTGTGACTGTGTAACTGACTAACTATGTGACTGTGTAACTGTGACTATGTAAGTGTGACTGTGTAACTGTGACTATGTAAGTGTGACTGTGTGACTGTGACTGTGTAACTGTGACTGTGTGACTGACTTTGTAACTGTGTGACTGTGTAACTGTGACTGTCACTGTGTAACTGTTACTGTGTGACTGTGTAAATATGACTGTGTCACTGTGTAACTGTGACTGTGTGAATGTGACTATGTGACTGTGTAACTTTGACTGTGTGACTGTGTAACTGTGACCGTGTGACCTGTGTGACTGTGTAACTGTGTGACCTGTGTGACTATGTGACCTGTGTGACTGAATAACTCTGACCGTGTGACCTGTGTGACTGTGTAACTGTGACTGTGTGAGTGTGACTGTGTGGCTGTAACTCTGTGACTGTGACTGTGTCAACTGGACAAAACGTTGTAGGAGTGAAGACGTTTCGCTGCTCGTCCAAGCCGCTTCTTCAGTTCTGGTCAGATTACTGGTGGCCACTGCCTTATATCTATCTGAAGGGAGAGGCTACCTATACTGAAACTGCAAACAGCTATTGTCTCCAGTTTCAGTCTTAATGGCCTCCATTCAACCTTTAATGGCTCTATTGGCTCACCTTATTGTTCTTCTTTGTTTATTTTGTTTGCTTTAGGTCTGACAATGAGGTTATAGATAGTGGAGAGATTATACCTCAGGCCCCCATTCCTGTTTAAGGAAGGATTGTCTTTCCTAACAAAAAACAGCTTCTTTAACTCCCCTTTCAAATCATTTCTTTTCTCTAGCTAAACTCTGTACCTCACTATCATCAAAGGGGTGGTTTGTGGCTTTGAGATGGAGATGTACGGCGGACTGTGGTCCAGAGGAGCTCTCGCGCTGGTATTGGTACATTCTCTTATGGAGTTGCCGTTTAGTTTCTTCAATGTAATGCTCACTGCGCTCTTCACTACACTGAATGGAACAGACCACATTACTTTGTTTATGGCTCAGGGTTTTGTCCTTAGGGTGAACCAGTTTCTGTCTTAAAGTGTTTGTAGTTTTGAAATAGACCGGAATCTGAAACTGTCTGAAAATGCTTTTTCAAATAGTTACACCTTTTCTTCTAGGTTCAGATTGCCTGTTGTCCTGTTTTTTAGCTCTCTTAGATCTATTGAAGGCCTATTTTGGATATCCACAAGCCGAGAGGGCTTGTGACTGTGTAACTGTGGCTGTGTGCCTGTGTGACTTTGTAACTGTGACTGTGTGACTGTGAAACCATGACTGTGTAACTGTGACTGTGTAACTGTGTAACTGTGTGTGACAAAGTGGGCCTTTGTCCCTTTTAATATTACCTTTTAAATTTAATCATCAAACACATTTGTTACTTTAAAGATATTTTATTCAGTTATTTTGTCAATTCAGTTAAATACATTAATCCACTTACCTGAATCTTCACAGGGTTCAGACAAAGAGGGGGCGTGCCCTATGTCGGCCATGTTTATAGGCTTGGGTGTTGACCATGTTGAGGGGAGAACTAGTTTAAGATCGTTTGTGTCATGATCCCTGTCTGTCCTGCCTATTTGTTGTCCTTTCCCCCTCCCTCGCGTGTCTGAGTCTGGAGCTGGGCGGAAATCTTGGCTCCTTCCGTGCACACCTGGAAGCAATCACAATCAGCTGCACCTGCGGTGGATAAGAGGAGCCAGGACCTGACACTCGGTGCCAGATCGTCCGCGTGTTCATGTGAATGTACCGTGCTTGGCTCAGTTCATGTTTTTTCCTGCTTTTTAACTTGCTTACCGGATCCCGCTCCTTGAACCAGCTCAGCTCTCCCGTCTTCGATCCTGCTTCCCTGTACTGGTACTGTTCTCCCCGTCTCTGACTCAGCTACTCACGCTTTCCCCTTGGACCACGGATAACTCCTCGCTCCCGACACACCATCTGATCTACCGTCATTTGCCTTTTTGCATCCTTATAAATAAACACTGTTAAAACTTCCCCGATTTCTGTCTTTTTGGTCCCTCGTGCCTAACGTTACGACAGATTGTTTCTTTTGTGTTAATGTCTTATGTATTTTGTTTCAGTGTTTATAGTTTATTTTTAAGTGCTTTTAGTTAAGGGACTTGGGGCCCTGAGAAATAGTTTAATATGATACAGCTAATGTTATACCAACAGCACCTGTGAGGAATATGGTGTATACCAGGGGAGGTGCTTCCTGTGCAAGGTGGTATATAACCAGTGCCAATTAGACATTTGGAGAGACATCAGTGTAGCAAGGGTGAATGTGGGTTTTCTCCTCAGTTTCTTAATTTCTGTTGCTTTTTGCTTATGTTGAGCATGTTTAAAAACAAAAAACGCGGTGCTTCAAATAAATTGTCAAATGGGACTTTTGAGTCTTCCTCCTACTTTGACCACATTGGGCCAGCTTCTCCAAACTAACTTTTTTTTACAAAATTTTTAGTCATCTGTATGTTTACTATATAATTTTTACTTCCATTACTTTGTCGTTTTAACCTGTATTTTTTTTGTCTAGTTCTTTAAACCAAATTTTAAACCATTTTTACTGTCTAATGTTTACTAATATTAACTGTGACTGACTTACTATCAATGTTCCCTCTAATTTTTCGCGAGTCTGAGCAAACACACAAACTCCCTGAGCGGCCCCATGGACCACTGTGAGCGATATCAGACGTGCGCACTGTGGTCATGCTGCATCGCATCCATCCAAGTTAAATGGTTTATTAAAGGAATCAAATTACCGCATTTACATTTCTGTTATAAGACTTTTAATTAAGTGCTTTAGCCCACTTATACAATGAAAATGACAAAAATCTTGCTCATGACCTGTGTAGTATGTTAATGCTATTGGAAGTATACATATTTTATTTTAAATATGGCAAAACATGAGCTTCCAACCAAACCAAGACAACTGTAAACTCCAATGTTGAAAACACACTTAACATTTTTATGGTAAAACTCTGACTTGTATTATGAGTATAAGCCATTGTGTGAAGCTTTTGCTGTGCACTGAGTGAGATTGTCCTACTGTGCTCTGGGAGACAGTCCGTTAACTCTTTTTCAGTATATGACACGATCATTTGATTTTTACAACTCATAAACTAGTGACAGTATTCAATGACCAATACACACTGAGAGGAATCTCTATCTGCACACCAAGCTGCTCTATTACTGTACATTTACATATCATATCAAAACACAATATATAATGTGTATTTGTATATAAAATATATTCAAAACAAGTGGTATGGGTCAAAATAAATATATATTTACAAACCACACCCTGCAAACAGTGAACAAACACATACACTTCAAAATGTAAACAAACACACACTGGAAATACACTGTACATGTGACAGTGTGACAGTGTGACAGTCATTCTGTGACAGAGGTTGGAGGATCGAGTCCCGCTCGGACCAACTTCTGTCATTGTGTCCTTAGGCAAGACACTTCACCCAAGTGGTGTGTACGTGATGATTGGTGGTGGTTGGGGGGGGGGGGCAGATTGGCATTAGCTAATGCTAATAATTACACATAATACACATTTGACCCACAATTAAGTCAATAGCAGAATAAACCACGCTTACCGATCAGGAACAGCATCCAGTCCATCAAATCATAAGGTTCTCTGCTCCCAAGTCCACCATGAGATCTTCACTCGGTTCCACGAACCGCTCCGGGTCCGAGATGCCTCTAGTTTAACTTGTACAAATATCCACAGTGTCCTCGGTCGCGTACTTCCTTTCTTTTGTCCGTTTCGTCATGTTTAAAATGCAAAACTACTACAAAACAGTGCGTAAAATTACGCAATTACGCGCACGTAATTTTACGCGCGGATCTTTGCCCGGTCGGTCACTGGGCGTGACCGACTGGACAACCTTTAAGGAGAGCGTCATTCAGTCAGCTCACAATGCCCTCGGATGCTCATGACCTTCCCCGAAAAAGCCCTGGATATCAGAGAAGACTCTTAACATCATCGACCGCCGGCGCGAGGCCCGACTCCGGGGCGACCTCCCGGAATATCGGCGGCTGAACTACCTGCGCAATGTGGCTATAGCCGAGGACCGTGAGAGGTTCTGGAAGGCAGAAGCTGAACATCTAGAGTCTGCGGCCAACAACAACAACATGTGCCGGGTCTTTAGTCTGCTGCACCAAGCTCGTAATGGTCCACGCATCAAGACAGCCCTGGTGAAAGATTCGGATGGCCACCTCTTAACAACTGAGGCAACCTGCCTCGAACGCTGGAAAGAGCACTTCACCCTTCTCCTGCAGCACAGCTCCATTCCGGCTGATTCCATCATCCCAGCCACTGCAAATGCCGTATCCACCAGCAATGCTTGCAGCACAGACCCTCTCACCCCAGAAGAAGTCAGAGCTGCTCTGAATAAAATCGACAACAGGAAGGCCCCCGGCATCTGCTCCATAACTGCTGAGATGCTAAAATCTGGTGGTGATGGCGTTGTCGAGTGGCTCACCCACACATTCAATCAGGTGTGGGAGACAGAGAGACTTCCCAGTGACTGGACCAGAGGGGTTATCCTACCCTTCTGGAAGCGCAAGGGTGACAGGCTAGACTGCTGCAACCACAGAGGCATTACCCTTCTGTCCATCCCCGGCAAGCTCTTTACCAGGATCTTGCTCACCTGTGCTCTCCCAGCCATCAGAAGCAGTCGCCGTCCCCAGCAGGCTGGCTTCATGCCTAACCGCTCCACAACCGACCACATCTCCGCCGTTCGTTTGCTGATAGAGAAGACCTATGAATTCTGTAAAGACCGACACCTCTACATCGGGTTCATAGATCTGAAGGCTGCCTTCGACACCGTCTGCCATGCTTCACTGTGGAGTATCCTACAGGCCCTTGGAGCACCACCCAAGATCGTCGCCCTACTCAAGTTGCTTTATAGCAATGCACAGAGTTGTGTCCGCATTAACGGCAGAGATTCTGGTTTTCCATCTCCAGTGGCGTCCGTCAGGGCTGCGTGGCTGCTCCCGACCTCTTTAACTGCATCATTGACCACCTGATGCTCAAGGTGTGTGAGCGGGTCCCCGGAGTGTCCTTTGGCGACTACCATCTGACCGACCTGGAGTACGCCGACGATACCATTCTGCTCAGCACATCCTACAGCCAGCTGAGAGACGCTCTGGGCATATACAGTGAAGAGGCAGGGAAGCTTGGCCTCCAAGTGAGCTGGGCTAAGACCAAATTTATACATGTCGGTGATGGGCCAGATCCACCCCCCCTGCAGCTTGGCAATGACATTGTAGAGCCTGTGAAGCGCTTTGTGTACCTGGGGTCCATAGTGACGGACAATGGGGACCTAAATCCAGAGATTAACCGCAGAAGAGCCCTGGCAGCATCAGCCCTGCAGTCCCTCTGGAAGCCACTCTGGCGACACTCCACCATCTCACGCACAACAAAGCTCCGGATATATAATTCCGCCATACTTTCCATGCTGCTGTATGGTTCGGAGACATGGCCCCTGAACAAGACTCTGGCTGCCAAAGTAGACGGCTTTGATAGCAGAGCTCTCCGCACCATCGAAAATATCAGGTGGCCCCAGCGAGTTTCCAACCAGGGGCTCAGAGCTCGCATGCTCCAGCCCAGAGCATCCTGCCTGGCTGCGCAACGCTGCACCCGCTGGTTTGGCCATGTTCTCCGCCTTCCTGCTGACCATCCCACGAGAGCCATCCTCCAGTTTGACCCAAAGGCAGCAGGCTGGAAACGACCACGAGGCAACCCGATGGCTTGACGTCATTGCAGGCGACCTCCAACAACTTGGAGTCACCATAGAGGACGCAGAGCAGCTGGCCCTAGACCGCCAGCGTTGGAAAAAACTGGTTCACCTGGTCGGCTCAACGCGTGGGGACGGGATGCCCCCCTCCCCTTTGCTGGAGCCTTAGATATAGATAGATCTTTGCCCGAGGGTGGGCCGTCGGATCGTTAAGGGGTTAAACAGCACTTAGAATCATCAGCGAGTCTTCACTCCACATCGGTCACATCGGCTAAAACACTGGGAGCGGGACATGAGGACGCCTGTCAATGACGTTGATAAGATGCGCAAATACGTATGTGAATCACATCATTGGCCGGAGCAGCTCGTCACCGGTCACACTCACTGACTCACACTGAAAAATAGCGCATGAATTGTTGTGTGTTTATTTTATTTTCAACTCCGGTTCGATTTTTTTGTGCGCAGCACAGATTTTCTATGTATTTTTTTTTAACAATGCAATGCTACCCTCAGATGCCTGTAGCCCTACTCACCAAAGACCCCCACCCTGAGAGGGTCGTAAAGCAATCTACAGCACTGGGGCCAAGAAGATAACACCTAGGACCAGGGCCACTTCTTATCTGTGGCCCTGTTCACCAAGGTCTGAGTGCCCCCATCCTGTGAGGGTCATAAAACAATAAGATTGAGTGACTTAAAAACGCACATTCAGGGATTTTGCCAAAAAGGTTTTTAATGTGTAATCACATGCTGCCGAGAGGAAGACCCGCCTCACACACTGGGAGGCCTATAAAAGCTGGAAACACAAACATCTCAGGACTCTCTCTTCCTATCCTTTCCTGAGAGTCCGGTGCTCCATTGTTAACTTTACCTGTGACGAACTCATTAAACCCTTCTGACTTATATTTCAGTCTCTTTCTCCTCTTTGACGCTTGCATCAGAAACGAACATTTCTATCAGCGCGGAGACCGTGTCAGCAGTGCACAATTGCGTACGCGCGCAGCTTGGAGGGAACAGTGCTTACTATCACCATTAACTGACTGTGGCTGCGTAGATGTGTGGCTTTGACTGTGTCGCTGTGACTGTAGTTGTGTTACTGTGTGGCTCTGTGACTATGACTACTACTATTACTTCAATTTTTCATATTTTTTCCCAAATTTTTTACAAATTCTTAAACAAATTTTACTTATTGTTTACTACTATTACTTTTACTGTGATTGACAACTCACTCTATGTAAAACATTCTGAGACTGTGAACAGAACGTCTGTTCTGCCTTAGAATCTGTCACTTTTAAACACAAAGCTCTCTCTGTTTTACAAATCTTACAGATAAGTTTGTGTTAAGGTGTTTTTGACAGAGGTATTTCTTCATAACTGGGAAAAATGATTCTTGACCAGATCGAGTATTTAGCCTCTACATGGCATATTTTATATAATACAACTTATGTATGCCACAACAGCAGCCATACAGTGTGAGTGCCATCAGGAGAGAGGAGGAAGTGCGTAAAAGACATCACATCCTGTCTACAAAATAAAACCTCTTTTACACAGTAAGAGTGCTGCTTTTATGAACAATACTCAACACCCCCACTCGCTGTTCAATATCTGAAAATTTTTATAACATTTTCACATAATTGATACCATTTTATTTCTTTAAGTACCAAATATTTTCTGTGCAAAACCTTTTAGCTTCTGCTTTGTGGCTGGTTTTGTTAAGATATCATAACTCCTTGGTTATCCTGGCTGTGTGCTTCGGGTCATTGTCATGTTGGAAGACCCAGCTACGACCCATCTTCAATGCTCTAACTGAGGGAAGGAGGTTGTTCCCCAAAATCTTGTAATACATGGCCCCGGTCATCCTCTCCTTAATACAATGCAGTCGTCCTGTCCTATGTGCAGAAAAACACCCCCAAAGCATGATGCTACCACCCCCATGCTTCACAGTAGGGATGGTGTTCTTTGGATGGTACTCATCATTCTTCTTCCTCCAAACACGGCAAGTAGAATTAAGACCAAAAAGTTCTATTTTGGTCTCATCTGACCACATGACTTTCTCCCATGACTCCTCTGGATCATCCAAATGGTCATTGGCAAACTAAAGCAGGCCTGGACATGTGTTGGTTTGAGCAAGGGAACCTTCCGTGCCATGCATGATTTTAAACCATGATGTCTTAGTGTATTACTAACAGTATTCTTGGAAATGGTGGTTCCAGCTCTTTTCAGATCATTGACCAGCTCCTCCCATGTAGTTCTGGGTTGATTCCTCACCTTTCTTAGGATCATTGAGACCCCACGAGGTGAGATCTTGCATGGAGCCCCAGTTCGAAGGAGATTGACAGTCATGTTTAGCTTCTTCCATTTTCTAATAATTGCTCCAACAGTGGATCTTTTTTCACCAAGCTGCTTGGCAATTGCCTCGTACCCCTCTCCAGCCTTGTGGAGGTCTACAATTTTGTCTCTTGTGCATTTTGGCAGTTCTTTGGTCTTGGCCATGTTAGTAGTTGGAGTCTTAGGCTGTGTCCCAATTCGCCAAACTGGCCTTAGAATCACCATTTGAAGTGTGCATTGAAGGGCAGTTACGTAATTTCCGGCGCGACAAGGGCTGTCCCATTTCAACGCACCCTACTGAATGCGCCCGACAAACCTGCCCTTCCCTTTCCATCGTTTCCATGGAGATCGGAGGTAACCGAAGCGTGCATCCGTGCACACTTCACACACTTCTATATCCCATCATGCACCGCGACTACGCAAGAAACAGAAGAAAATGGAGTCCGCTGCGCAATATACGTTCAAATGTTCGTACTGCTTTACCTCACCTACAACAGTGTGACATGAAACTGTTAAGTCTGAATAAAGATCTGTACAGTGTGTTTGATGATTAAAAAGGAGGGGAGTTACATGGAATAAAGGAATATGGAGTTATTGCTAGACAATATGAAGACATTATTATCATTAGAAATTATTACTGCAATAAGAATAATGTAAGAATGTTCGTTTCTATTGTAAGTGTCAAAGACTAAGAGAAACATAAAGTCAGAAGAGTTTAATGAGTTCCACACAGGTAATGTGAACAATGAAGCAACGCACTCTCAGGAAAGGACAGAAAAGAGTCCTGAGACGTGCACAAAATCTTCATGTGTTCCAGTAAAATTCCATAGTTCTGCGCCCATCTGGTGGCACGTGTCATTTACCTTCGTGTTAGTAAATCAAAATCCTAGCTTGATGTAGCGCTGCGCTGCTAGAAAATACTTCACAATAATAAGATGGAAAGAACTGGCACGTCATTAAAGTGGTGTAGCCACTGGCCAAAATACCGAATTGTTAAACTGCAATATCCCACTTTATGTACCACTAATCAGTGTTCTCTGGTTTATAGACTATGAATGTGAAAATTATATTGTTACCTCTGTCTCTGTTATTACGTTTTCACAAGGTATATTTTGTTAAAGTTATGAAGTAGCTACAATTGAAAAAAATAAATAAAATAAAATCACCTTTAACGTTATATTTGCCTATTGATATTCAATCTAAAAAAAAAAAAAGAAACGGCTGTGATGACGACATCTTAACTTTTCTTCTATTAAATAATAAATAATTCAAAATGACGTACATAATGTACTTATCGTACGCTCAAAGACAGCGGTGGAAGTGCGGTCTGTGGTGTAGACCTGTCCCACTTCAGCAAGATGGCAGCTACACTGAGGAGGGCAGAAGTTTCTTAATTTCTGTTGCTTTTTGCTTATGTTGAGCATGTTTTTAAAAAAACAAAAACACGGTGCTTCAAATAAATTGTCAAATGGGACTTTTCTGAGTCTTCCTCCTACTTTGACCACATCGGGCCAGCTTCCCCAAACTAACTTTTTTTTTACAAAATTTTTAGTCATCCGTATGTCTACTATATAATTTTTACTTCCATTACTTTGTCATTTTAACCTGTATTTTTTTGTCTAGTTCTTTAAACCAAATTTTAAACTATTTTTACTGTCTAATGTTTACTAATATTAACTGTGACTGACTTACTATCACTATTACCTGACTGTGGCTGCGTAGCTGTGTGGCTTTGACTGTGTCGCTGTGACTGTAGTTGTGTTACTGTGTGGCTCTGTGACTATGACTACTACTATTACTTCAATTTTTCATATTTTTTCCCAAATTTTTTACAAATTCTTAAACAAATTTTACTTATTGTTTACTACTATTACTTTTACTGTGATTGACAGCTCAGGAGAAGATTTTGTGCACTTCTCAGGACTCTCTTCTGTCCTTTCCTCAGAGTCCATTGCTTCATTGTTCACATTACCTGTGTGGAACTCATTAAACCCTTCTGACTTTACATTTCAGTCTCTTGGTCTTTGACGCTTACAATAGAAACGAACATTCTTACATTATTCTTATTGCAGTAATATTTTCTAATGATAATAATGTCTTCTTATTGTCTAGGGTGTCACAGGGTGTTCAAATACTTATTTGCCTCACTATACCTGAATACATGTTTCCCTGTATTCCAATGTTCCTAAGTTGGTTCACTGAAGTGTTGAGAAAGTTTACTGACAACAAAGTTAATGTCAGGTCTAGTACGTGTGGAAGCAAATTAAACTTCCCACCGCCACTCTGTCCTGCCATGGTTGTTTCAATTTTTCAGCACTTTCTGTATAATCCAATTTTGGTTCACAAGGAGTTTCTCTCAGTTTACAATTTTGCATGTCAAACCTTTGCAATACTTTTCTCACATATCTCTGTTGTGACATTTTGACTAATCCGGTTGTTTGTTCAAAGTCTATTCCTAAGAAATGTTTTCCCATTTCTTAGGAATGAGTTGCGATGGAGTATAAGGGTCACTTAAATTAAAAATATTATGCAGGCGCTATGAGAATAAAGTCGTAGCATTTCAACATTAAAGTCGCAATTTTACAAGAATAAAGTCGAAGCCAGAAAAAAATCGTAATATTACAAGAAAAAAGTCGTAATATTACGAGAAAAAAGTTGTAATATTACGAGAATAAAGTCGTAGAACAATATAGGCTGCTGTGTGTGAATGAGTGACCAGTGCGTTTTCAAGAATTTGGAGCATTTTGTTCAGATATAGCAATTTCTTTCAAATCTGTATGGTTCCTCCGACGAAACAAACTCAAATGCTTGCAGTGTCCTTTCAAAGTACTTATACTAATGATAGTGTGGTGATGTGGTGGGCTAAAAGACACAGTATTTCATCATGCGTAAACCCCAGTTGAAAGTTTATCTGAACAAACTCCAAGCTCCAAATTCTCCATCACGCATAACGCATTGGTCACTCATTCACGCACAGCAGCCTATACTCTCATAAAAATACGACTTTCTTCTTGTAATATTACGACTTTTTTCTCGTAATATTACGACTTTTTTCTCGTCGCGCCCGCATAATTTTTAATTTTTTTTAATTTAACCCTTATACTCCGTCGTAATGAATTCCCAAATCTTTTATCCTGAATTTTAGAGTTAACATTCTTTTCACATCATTCATTGCATTTTCACTAGTAGCAGCAATAATGAGGTCATCTACCCAGATAATGAGTAACGTTTGACCATATTTTTCCTTTGTATACACACAATCATCTGCAGCATTCTGTACAAAATCATTTTCACATAGATAGGTGTGTAATACAGTATTCAAGTTTCTGCCTGATTGCTTGAGTACATACAAGGATTTTTTCAGTCTTCATACCAGTTTTTCACCTGTTTTTGAGTGTTTCTCATAACCTTGTGGTTGTTCTAAATAAATCTCACAGTCAATGGGCACATGCAAATATGCTGTCTTTGCGTCCATTAGGTGCAAGATCAAGTCCTCCCGTGCTGCTTTCTGCATAAGAACTCCGACACTAATCTGAAACTTGCTGTGCTCAATGTCAGACCTTTATATAACAAGTCCTTTTTAATTAATGATTTTATTTCCTCTTTTAATCTTGATTTTATGTTTTTAACTGAAACATGGCTCGACAAAAACACAGGTAATGCAATTCTAGTGGAATCAACTCCACCCAACTTCAAATTTGAATCTGAAACATGACTAAACAAAAAGTGTGGAGGTGTGTGTGCATTTTTTAGAGATAATTTAGTTACTCACAGATTGTTATTTGGGGTGTTTTCATCTTTTGAGTATGTTTCATTTAAAATGGAGCTAAAGCAACCCCCCTCCATAGTCTACTTAGTCATATACAAACCTCCCCATCACTGTCTGAGTTTTATTGATGATTTTACTGAGATGCTTTCAGTCGTATGCACAGACTTTGATGGTTTAGTCATTACAGGTGATTTTAATGTACATGTGGATAATGTGTCTGACAGAAACGCTAAAGAGCTCCGTTCTGTCCTTGAAACCTTTGGTCTGACTCAGCATGTCAGCGAGCCCACCCACAACAGAGGACACACTCTGGACCTGCTCATTACAAAAGGAGTAAATATTTCAAATGTCAATGTGGTGGATGTTGCTCTGTCTGATCATTTCTGTGTCTTCTTTGACCTGTTTGTTATTATACACATCTCATTATCAGTATACACATAAATGATAAAACAGGTGCACTGTTCATGGAAATGATCCACTTTGAAAATGCCTCATGTTCTAATGTTGATGATTTGTTGAACTCTGTAACTTCGAGTGTTCTGAATGTTCTGGACACCATTGCCCAGATGAAGGTTAAAATGGTTAAAGATAAGCAGAAAGCGCCATGGAGGAATGATGACTCGGTCAGGGCACAGAAAAGGGAGTGCCGGAGGGCCGAGCGGGAATGGCGCAAGTCAAAGCTCCAGGCTCATTATGAGATTTACAGAGAAAAGTAACAACTCTCGTGTCCTGTTTGCAACAATAAACAGATTAACAAACCCTCCAGCTCCACTGTCATTAGAACTAATTCCCACATCTAAGTGCAATGAGTTTGCAGTATTCTTTAATGACAAGGTTCAGGGCATTAAAAATGCCATAAATTCCACAACTCAAATAACACCTCAGCAGCCACCTAGACACTTAGAGCTGACTCACTTTGCACCTGTAACTGACAAAACTGTCCAAGAGATGGTCACCAGTCTGAGTTCATCTACATGCTGCCTCTATGTGTTACCCACTAAATTTCTAAAGTCTGTGCTCAACAGTTTGCTATCACCACTCACTCACATAGTTAATATGTCACTTCAATCTGGAACATTCCCAAGCGCTTTGAAAACTGCGGTTATCAAACCTCTCCTAAAGAAGAGCAGTCTTGATGCCACAATATTGAACAATTATCGACCAATCTCAAATCTGCCATTTTTAGGCAAAGTCCTCAAAAAATTGTTTACCAACAGCTTATTAACTTCCTCGAAATTAACAACTCCTTTGATGTCTTCCAATCAGGTTTTAGACCCACCACAGTACTGAGACTGCTCTTATCAAGGTGACAAATGACATCCGTCTAAACACTGATGCAGGCAAAGTCTCAGTCTTGATCCTGTTAGATCTGAGTGCTGCCTTTGACACTGTTGATCATGGGATCCTCTTACAGAGACTGGAGGACTGGGTGGGCATCTCTGGTACGGCACTAAACTGGTTCAAGTCCTATTTAGAAAACAGGGAGTACTTTGTTGAAATTGGAAAATGTATATCAGATAAAATGTCCCTGACCTGTGGGGTGCCCCAGGGTTCAATCCTGGGACCCTTGCTGTTCAATCTCTACATGCTGCCGTTAGGCCAGTTAATAAGCAGCAATAATGTGTCTTACCACAACTATGCAGATGACACTCAGATCTATGTCTCACTGACAGCAGGTGAATATGGACCAGTGGATTCACTCTGCCACTGCATCCAACAGATCAGTGTGTGGATGCAAAACAACTTTCTTCTGCTAAACTCAGACAGGACTGAAGTCATCATCTTTGGCCCACAGAAAAGTGTCAGCTATGCTGCCCTCACAACACGTGACTCTGTGAAGCTAGACAGCTAGCAAACTTAATAAAGTGCTTCGTACACAAGGCGTACTTTTCTTGTTTAATGAAGACTTTAACAGCGTAACTGAAACAAACACAAAAATGTACATTACAAAATTGCACATACTATTTGTTTAAAATACACGAACACGCGATAAATAGCTATACATAAGGCCGCTACAGGTAATGAAAACGAAACTTAAATTCTCATAAAAATAACTAATACATTCAAAACATTCACAGGTGCTTATGAACACAAAATACTTACAAAGACGAAAATTTCCCCAGGCACAAACATATAAAGAGCACATTTAGCCAGAAACATTACTTTCTTTTCACGGAGGAAAATTACATCAAAGATCAACTGTGTAACAAACGCTCACTCTGTGTAAACATCACAATGATCACTTAAGCTGCAGAGGTCTCACTCTGACAAGCTTTCTTAACTTTTTTAACATAACTTATTAACTTATTATCTTTTTAACCAAAAGACATGACATCAGCAGTCACCTCCAGTCTTTCTCTCTAAAAACTTCAACTCAGGCTAGAAATCTAGGGGTAATAATGGACTCAGACTTGAACTTTAACAGCCACATCAAATCAATAAAATCTGTGGCTTTTTACCACCTAAAAAACATTGCAAAAATCAAAGGTACCATATTTTCCGCACTGTAAGGCGCACCTAAACGCCTTTAATTTTCTCAAAAACCCACAGTGCGCCTTATAATCCGATGCGCCTTATATATGGATCAATATTGGTCAATTATGACACCAGTAGTCAGGAGGCGTCGCCGAAGTAATAGTGGTAATAACCCTTTAAGGACTGAGCACACTATGGCCCAGTATAGCTCACCTAGACCTAGACTTTTATTCTTTTTTGCCATAAAAAATCATGTTAAACGAAGTATCAGAATTGACTGCATTTTTTCACACAACTACTTCTATTTTACACATCCATCCGTATGTTTTCTTTTACGCGTCGAATAAATGACTGGGAAAATCCCCGCAGCCTCTCATTCGTCACCTTCGAGGGACAACAGAGGCAGATTACTGTAATGACGGTAAAATATTTAGATAGCCCCGTGTCTCCGCTTTGAGACGCTGTTTGAATTTACATGAGAGCACGACTGGGCGCGGAGTTACGCTGCTGGAAAGTCCGCAACCGCGAGTCTAATGGCGACGATAGGATCCGACGCTATGGGAATAACGGGGAGACGGGGAGACAGCGCCGGGCGACATACGCCACAATCTGCCAATGGATTGCGGATGCCTGGGCTGATATATCAGTCTCAACTGTGGTCCGAGCTTTCACGAAGGCAGGAATTGTCACTGAACTGCCAGACAACAGCAGCAACACGGATAATGGCGATTTTGACGAAACGGAATCGGGCACTTTGAATGAGCTCGCCCAACTGTTCAACTCAGACACTGAAGAGGAAGAATTCAACGGATTCGTGAATGAGGAATGAACTGAAAAAGTGAGCTTTACGTGTATCTTTCACGTGTTTACAACTAAACAAGGCTGGGAGATTTTGTGAATATGGACATTGACGTTTGAACAACGTTGAGTTATTGTTATTGCGTTGCACTATTTCGAGAGTTACTATATTGTGAATGCATTAACTTGTTTTGTGAGTGAACAAAGTTTTCAGAACGTTTTTTTTTTAAAATTCTATTAATACAGTTTGACTGACTGACTTATCCGTTTTGTTGACATTCCCTTTAGCGCAGCTCCATCTCGTGGATGCATAACACAACCTCAGCTACTACAGTAGTTTATATTCTATGTGCCTTATAATGCGGTGAGCCCTATATGTGAAATTTGTTTTAAAATAGGCCATTCATTGAAGGTGCGTCTTATATTCCGAAGCGCCTTATAGTGCGGAAAATACGGTATACTGTCAAAGCCAGACTTAGAGAGACTTATCCATGCATTTGTCTCCAGTAGGTTAGACTACTGTAACGCCCTGCTCACTGGCCTCTCCAAATGAGCCTTAACACAGCTGCAGTACATCCAGAACGCTGCTGCTCGGGTCCTGACTAGAATAAGGAAGTACGAGCACATAAGTCCTGTGCTCAGGTCTCTGCACTGGCTACCTGTAGCTCAAAGAATAGACTTTAAAGCAGCTCTGCTTGTGTATAAGTCTCCATGGCCTAGGTCCAAAGTATATCTCCGACATGTTAGTGCCATATGAACCATCTCGCACACTGAGGACTTCAGGGACCGGCCTCCTGCTGGTGCCCAGAGTTAGGACTAAACATGGGGAATCAGCATTTAAGTTTTATGCAGCTAAAACCTGGAACCATCTTCCTGAAGATGTGAGACAGGCCTCTACTTTGACAGTGTTTAAATCCAGGCTCAAAACGGTTCTGTTCAGCTGTGCATACGACTGAAAGGTTTTTATTCTGCACTCTTGTCTTTTAATGGTAATTTTATGATGATTATTTGTGATTATTTATGTTTTGATTTGTGTGATTTTAAGGTCGTTCTTATTCTGTAAAGCACTTTGAATTACCTTGTGTACAAATTGTGCTATACAAATAAACTTGCCTTGCCTTGTCATATGTGCTGTGGGTTCAGATGCCCAATGTAAGAGCCTATTGGGAATTGGAAACTAAGACCCTAAAGTTGCCAATGTGATATCATATGATCGATTTGAGAAACTGCTGTCACTGCTGCACTTTCAAGAAACCTAAGTGTGTCTGAAGATGCAAAGAAGGATAAATTATGGAAACTGAAGCCATGGCTCAAAAAGATACGGGAACAATGCCTTTGTATCCCTTCTAAAGAAGATCATGCAGTTGATGAAATAATGATTCCATTTAAGGGAAAATCTCATCTGAAAATCTACATGCCAGCAAAACCCCACAAATGGGAATTCAAAATGTGAGGACGTGCCGGACAGAGTGGTTTCCTGTATGACTTTGATTTGTCAAGGAGCAACAGATCCAGGCAAGGAAAGGTCTGAGATTGGTGTGAGTGGAGATGTTGTTCTCAAATTGACATGAACCCTTCCTATAGGGAAGAACCACAAAGTATTCGCAGACAACTATTTTACATCACTCCCACTGTTAGAACACCTGTGACAGAGAGGGATATACTACATTGGCACCATCAGGATAAACAGTGTACCCAGCTGCAGCATGAAGGATGAAAAAGACCTGAGGAAACCATGGATTACAGAGTCAACCAAAACAATATGACAGGTGTAAGGTGGTGTAACAACAAACCTGTCAATCTGGTGTCCTCTTTTGTTGGAATCACTCCCCAAGACCATGTGAAACGCTGGGTTCGGAAGACCAAAAATATGTCATGGTTCCCAGATCATTCATCGTTGAAACTTATAACGGATTCATGGGGGGTATGGATCTTTTGGATATGCTGTCTGCCCTCTACAAATACAGCTTCAAAACCAGAAGATGGTACTTATATATCTGGTGGCATAGTGTCACAGTGGCACTCATTAATGCTTGGTCCCTGTACCGATGAAACCTGAAGTCTCTGCAGCTAGTGAAAAACACCATGCCCCTGAGAAGATTTGAGGCATCAGTTGGCTTTTCCCTGGTAAGCGCAAGAAAAGCAAAAGTCAGGGTTGGCAGACCACTCTCTTCTCCACCAGTATACCCTCCACCACACTCCCCACCAGCACAATCACCAATGCCACCACCACAGAGGAGGTGGCGATCAACCAGTGTGCCTCCGGATGTGAGGAGGGATATAGGAGGGATACCACTTCCTATCCTGGGAAAAGCAACAAAGGTGCAAGCACTGCACAGGACACTTGTCCCATGTGCGCTGGAAAATGCAATGTCCATCTCTGCCTGAACAAAGACAGGAACTGTTTCCATGATTACCACATGGCATAATAAAAGAAAAAGTCACCAAAAACAGTCGCAGTTTTAAAAAATGTAGAGGCTAATGTTCTTGCGATCACCTTAACTACTGTTTTCATGATTACCACTTGTCACAATAAAAGAAAGTTACTGGAAAAGATAGCAGTTTGAAAAAAATAAGAGGCCGATGTTCTTTTTTTTTTGTAACTTAAATTTTTATTCATTTTTGTCAATCAAAAACATGAACATCAAACATGTCTGGGTTGCACATTTCTAGTCACTTTGCTTATATAACATCAATTTTTTCCATTTTTTGATCATTTGTGGCTCCTGTAGTCTCAGTCTGTGTATAAGTTTTTCCATTACAAATATGTCTTCAATTGTTGTTATTCACTGGTCCTTTGTTGGTGGTATATTCTTCCCCCATTTCCTTGTTATACATTTTTTGGCTGCTATCAACATCACCTTTACAAGGTATTTATCACATTCAATAACACTGTCATCCCGAAAGTTACATAGGTACAGAATTTCTGGTTTCCATAATATTGTGTATCCCAGTACTTCACTTATCACTTTACACACGTTTTTCCAAAATTCCAAAAGTTTTGAGCATTTCCAAAATTTATGTGAATGGTCAACATTCATTTCCCCGCATTCTCTCCAACATTTCTGAGGTACCTGTAATTGTTTACTTTTTAACTGAGGTGTAAGAAAAAATCAAATCAAATTTTTCCAGGCAAACTCCCTCCATGCCCGAGAGCTGGTAGTTGTATGGTGGACCCTCCACATTTTTAGCCAATTTTCATCCCCAATTTCTATATTAAACTCTTTTTCCCATTTTAACTTTACTTGTTGGGTTGTATGCTTATCTTCACTTAACAAGGCTTTTTATATTACAGAGATTAGTCTAATATTGCTATCCCTGTAAGCTTTAGTCATTATTTGGATCACGTTGCTCTCTCCCATGGAGGGTTCCACCTGTATTTCCTTCTTATAGTATTCCCTCATCTGTAGATAGCGAAAAAGTCATATTTTGTAAGTTCGTATTTTTGTGTCAAACCTTGGAAACTCTCCAGCTTCCCATTGTTTTCCAAAGCACACCAAGCTGTAATTCAATTGTCAATTTTTTAAAACTTTGATCAAATTTAGCTGGCTTGAAATTGTCATCATATGCTATCCATTTTAATTTTTTTGCATGATTTTGAATTTTACTTGTCCGAAGATATTTAAACCAAACTTCAAATGTGTGTTTAGTTATCTGGTCAAGCTGGCTTTTATTTTTTTCATACACATCTTTATCTCCGAGAAGGTGTTGAATAGGTATTTTCAAGTTTCCAATTTCTATATCTTTCCACTTACCACTATAATATGGATTACACCAGCAATAAATGTATTTCAATTGTGCTGCTTGATAATTTTCCTTCATCTTTGGTAGTGCCATCCATCCCTTCTCTTTGGGAAGCTGGAGAGTCCTGTATTTCACCCTGGGTCTCCTACTCTCCCATATAAACCTTGATATTATTCTGTCCCATGCTGTTAATTGAATTTGGGTGACCTCTACTGGTAGTGCTTGGAATAAAAACAAAAACCTAGGTAAGATATTCATTTTTACAATTTCGATCCTGGAACTGAGATCTAATGCTAATGTGGTCCATCTTTCAATATCTTTTTGTATATTTTCTTGAACTTGCTTATAATTTTTATTATTAATGTTGGAAATATCTTTGGTTAGTACTACTCCCAAGTATTTTATTGACTCCATGTTCCAATTAAATTTGTAGGATTTTTTAATATCTTGAGAGGGTGTAAAGTTGGATTGAGTTAAAAGTTGTGTCTTTGAAATATTTGTTTTATATCCAGATAAATATTCAAATGTTTCCAAAAGCTTAATAAATTCAGGCAAAGATGTATTTGGTTCTTCCAGATATGCAATTACATCATTAGCGAAAAGTCCAATCTTATGATCTACTCAATTTATCTTAACCTTTAATTTCTCGATTTTGCCGTACTGCCTGTGCTAGAGGTTCGATAAAGATTGAGAAGAGCTACATCCCTGTCTAGTTGATCTTTGTAAAATTATTTTATCTGTAAGATTCCCATTTATTTTTATTCTGGCAGTTGGCTGGTTGTATAATGTTTTGATGATTTGTACAGATTTCTCATTAAAGCCCATTTTTTACCAAACTTGGTACAAAAAATCCCAATCCACGGAATCAAACGCTTTTTCGGCATCAATACTTAACAAAACTCTACTTCTTTTTTCCCTGTGTGCCCTTTCAATTATATGTAGAGTTTTCCTAATGTTATGTGTCTGGCATCCACTGATAAACCCCATCTGGTCTTCATCGATTAAGTCTGATATGAATGTTTTTAGTCTTTTAGAAATTATTGATGTGTATATTTTGTAATCAATATTCAGTACGGAAATAGGTCTATAATTGGCACAGCATTCCCTGTTTTTGCCTGGTTTAGGAATTACTGATATTATTTGGACCAGGAAGCTGGTATTTTAATTTCAGTCCAGTTTAAGGATTTACATAGAATTGTTGCTAATTCATTCTTATATATCTTGTACCATTCGGCTGGAAAACCATCACTACCTGGCGATTTGCCTTTTTTTTTTTTTTTTTTTTACAAATTTATGGCTTTCAAAATTTCCTCCTTTGTTATAGGAGCTGTTAAAGTATTGTTTTGATTAGTTTCAATTGATGGGAGGTCTAGTGATTTGAGAAAGTTCTTCCTCTCCTCTTCATCTGGAGAAGAAGATTGAGCATAGAGACTTTCATAAAAAACTTTGAAAACATTTTCAATCCTCATAAGCTTGCTTTTTGATTTTTTTCAACCAAGTTGTTTTAGATATTAATTTCCCTCTAGCTACTGCTTTCAAGGTATCCCACACCACTGTTGGATCGACCTCTCCATTATCATTTTGCTCTATATATTGTTTTATTTCATCTTTTATTTCTTGTACTATTGCTTCATTGTTCAAAATTCCTACATTTAATTTCCACAAAGTTTGTTTTTTCCTTCTGGAAATACAAATTTTCATTTTCAGTGAATTATGGTCTGACACATCTGCACATCTAATTCTGCATTGTTCTACTTTATATTGATCTGATTTGTTTATAAAGAAATAACACTGGTCAACACTAAATTTATTGTCTAAGATTTTTTAGCTGATTTGTGCTGATGTGCTGAATCCAAAAATCACATTGGTTTTGCTCAGTCAGGTCAACATTCTGAACTAAGCTACATATTTGTTTTTGGACGATTTTGTTTACATGTATGAGTATTTTCACGTCATATGATGCAAAATTCTGTTATATTTCTTGCTATAAACAAATTCTGAAGATTTTGCATGTGCCAACTTATGACTAATTTTTTTTTTTTTTTATATTACAAGTGAATGACTAGAAGATCTTGCAAAAATAAGCCTGACATATTCTGCTACATCTGCGGTGAACACCAATGTTCCTAACAGGAATCAAGTCACAAGTTTCATAAAGCGTGCTTACCATGCTTATTTTGGGATTAAACTTGGTGACCAAGATAAAGCTTGGGCGCCACACATGGCATGCAAGTCATGCACCGAGTATCTGCGTCAGTGGACTAGAGGCAAGAAGAGTTGTCTGAAGTTTGGAATTCCCATGGTTTGGATCAATAGCTACTTCTGGGCTATTGATGTGACTGGGATCAACAGAAAGAACTGAAGCAGCCTCAAGTATCCTGACCGTGAATCAGCACGTCGTCCTGTCGCTCACTGTGATGAAATTCCAGTACCTGTCTTTGTAGAAGTTCCTGACATCAGTGACAAAGATTCCTCCAGTGTGGTTTTAATGATGATGCTCCACATCCTTTTTCCCAAAAGGAGCTAAATGTTCAGGTTTCCTGAGAATCTGGGATCACTGAGTGATGAGCAGGTGGAGAGATTCCATCAGGACATAAAAGAGATGGAGACCAGGTATCAGGGACGCTGGGATGCAGTCATGATGGCTGATTACTGTTGTACTCTGAAGAGAGATATCCCTGCTGCTGAGCATTCAGGGGGTTCATAAAAACAGAAGTTCATGTCCTGAATTTTGCACAATGATAACGTAACGTTCCAATTTACATGTACTTACCTTTATCAATTAACATAACGTAACATTTAATTAATACATTCTGTTAGAAAACTACTTTTTATCTCCTAAAACATTTTTTGGATGAGAAATATGAAAGAAAATCAACTGATAATGTCACAAAATTGTAAATAATTTCGTCAGAAGATTGGATTTTTCAAAATCAAATTAGCATAAAAACCTGACCTGACTGAGAAAAATGGATATCATTTTTGGATTCAGCGGTGCTAAATGGTCCTAATTCAGTTGAAAAAACACAGACAACTTTCAAAAATGTTTTTTTTGTAACCCAGTGTAATCTATCCGTGAGTGTACATTGTGACTAGGGGAATAGTGGATGTAGCCCTTCTGAAAGGGATTGAGAGCCCTCCATACGTCTATCAGTCCTAGTTCTTCAAGTGATATTTTTACAAATCAAGTCAAGACCTTTTTATTTCTTTGAGCACTGGTCGTGTCCAGTTTGTGATTCAATATAATATTAAAGTCCCCTCCACAGATTAGAGTTCCTTCTGCTTCTGTCATGAAGCCTGTATGTTCTGTATCCCTGTGTGCTCTCCCCCTCCCCTACCTGTCTGATTCCAGAGCTGGGCGGAGTTCCTACGCCTCCCGTTCGCACCTGGAGCACATCAGCGTAATCATCGCCACCTGCTGCCGAGTATATGAGGGCTCAGCAAAAGGCACTCGGCGCCAGACCGTCCACGTGTTTAACGTGAATGCTCTAGCTGTTTTTGTATTCTTGTTGCCTGCCTGCTCGCCTCTTACCGGATTTTTGCTACTCCTCAGGTTCCTGCTCTCTCGCTCGTTCCCGCTCCTGACTCTGCGCTCCAGCTCCGGTACAACCCACCCTTTGTCTTCGCCTCCTGTCCTGTCTTGGTCTCCGGCTTGTTTCCTGTCACCTGCCCTGGCTCCTGCTTACTGGATTACTCCTGCTCGGTCCTTCCTGGTCCCGCATCTTGTCCTGTCGTGCTTCGGCCCTGGCTGTCTCCTACTCCCTGTCCCTGTTTGTGATCTATGAACTATTGACTATAAATTCTGCACTATTGTAAATAAACACCGTAAACTTGCCCCGGGTCTGCATCCTTTGGTCCGCACCTGTACCTACCGTTATGACAGCTTCTGTTGCTACAATGTTAAACAATGATTTGAAGAACTGTATCACTTTCAGGAGGAGCATAAACATTAACTATTGTGGTAATCTCATTTTCTAATTTTTTTTTTCTTTTTTCAGTTTTAGTAGTACCTTCCCTCTCTTTCTAGGGGTAGTTAACCCATTGACATTCAATGAAACTATATTTAAATTATACATGTCTTCAGCTTTGGAAAGAATCGTGTGCTCCCAGACAAACAAGAACAATATAAACAAACATTAGGAACCAAATATGAACAGTAAACACATGACTTCCGTGGTGGAGATGCTACTAAACCTCTCCCAATTTCCCCGTTGGTGGGTGGGCAGGAAATCCCCACTGCAGGTAAGGGCCTGCCACTAGACACAGTACTAGATTTTACTAATGGATTTATTGGTCTAGCAATGTCCAACATAATCTTTATCAGTCCTCTCTTGTCGGCATTTATGTTTACCTAAGCCTTTTTGTTTATAATTGGGCCTCATTTCAAAAAACATTGTTTATGTTTTTTAAATAGTTTTTTGCCCAGTTTCAACAGAGGGTTTTCTAGGAGGTCTCTTTTATTAATTACCTCAATAGTTCAGTCTTTGGTCTTGTTAAGGCCTCTGATATTTGTGTAACTTCTCCCTTATCCATTCCACTGTCCTTTCCAAGAATGCTCTTCCTCCGGCTCTCTGCCATCCTGTTGCTGTCGTTCCAAAAAACCCGTATTCTTGTGTAGGGAGTTTGAAAACGTACTCCCTGCTCTTTCAGAACTTTTTTATGTCAGTGTAGGAGCGACGTTTCTGTACTATCTCTGCAGGGTAATCGTGATCAAACTGAATCAACCGGTCATCTACACGTATTCTCTTCTGCCAGAGTTTTTTAAGAATCATTTCTTTGGTTTCAACTTAAAAAAAAATTAGCACTATCGCTCTGGGCCGCTCACCTTGTTTTGGTTTAAAGGGAGGGGTTCTCTTTGAAAATGGAGCTCCATTTTGGAGGGAGTATGGATGGAAGACTATAATACGTTTTTTCTTAACCCCGGCACAGAGAAAGTATGCGGACACAAAATGTTGGAGATCCTGTGGTGCTGATAAAGCAGACCACTTCCACATCTTCTGGGGTTGCCCTTCGATAATCCAGTATTGGATTGACATAAAAAATATCATAGATGAAGTATTGAATATTAAATTTCCATTAAGTTTTGAAATTTTTTATCTAGGAAAAATCGAAATATTGAATTTGAAAAAAAAGGAAGATTGTGAAATGATGAGAATAATGATTTTGGCTAGTAAAAAAGCAATCACAAGAAGATGGCGAACTGATCTGGTGCCTCGGGTGGAAGAATGGGTCGATGTTATGCTCAACATCTATAATATGGAGAAAGTGACGGCTTCGGTAAGGCTTGAAGTGGACAGATTTAACAGAGTTTGGAAGGAGTGGCTTAAATACATTAGACAAAGTAGAACAGACTTTATATAGGGCTGACCGAGGACGCCCGCATGGTCCTGATTTTCTGAAATTTTTCTTTATTTTGTTTTCTATGTAACTTTGATTTTCCCTTACCCAACGTGTGCTATTTTTTCTTTTTTAACCCTGGTTTGACACTACATTTGTTCTCTTTTATTGTTTAAATTGTTTTAAAATTTTATAAATAAAAAAAAAAAAGAAAAAAGCTCAATGTCTTCTGACAAATCCAGTTCTCGTTTAAACAGCTGATCCAGATACGTTGTGACCGAGTCTTTTTCACTGTCTTCTGGCAAACCAAATAAGCGCATGTTATTTCTCCTATGCCTTGCTTCGAGTTCGGTGATCTAGTCTTGCATGCTTCTTGTGCCGGTTAGCATATTTTGCAGTGAATCATTAGCCTCCGTCTGCCACTCTTCTAGGTCGGCGATGCGGGCCTGAACCTCAGTTAGGCTTACCCTTTGCTCTTCTAGCTCTTTGGTTTGTTTAAATTTCAGCTCCATATCCTGACGAAGTGATATTATATATGATGTTATATATGATGTTATGTTTTCTTCTTCGCATCGTGGTTTGGAAGCCTTGTAGCTCTTTAGTGAGTTTTGTTAACCCCTCGAGCATTAGCTTAGCGTAGCACAGACCTCTGACATGCCTTTTTGTTTTCTACGGCATTTCCGCAATCCCGTTCCACTCATTCTATGTTTTCATCTATTTTGTTTCCAGTTTTCGAATTTTTGTGGAGTTGTAGTTCACCAACTTTGAAGAGCTATTTTCTATGCGACTATACAGTCCACCATCTTGTAGGAAGTCCAGGCCAATGTTCTTGTTATATTGCCTGAACTGCTGTTTTCATGCTCACCACTGTTCATAATAAAAGAAAAAAGAAGAAAAGGGCTCTATCACCAGAACTGCATGTAATGCCCAATGTATCATTTACAATACAAATGGAAAAACCTACATGCAAATTTATTTATTTTTTTCAAATTTTATGAAAGGGTCAAATAAAGGTTCCAGATTCAAGAAATCTGAAATTTCTGTCCATTATTTCTGAGGTCAGGCTTTACAGTCATTATTTAAACAATTATTTAACAAATAATTTTTTTTAAATTCACACTTATCTATTTCCACTCCAGACGTAGATATCTGCCAGTGTATGACTAAAACGATCACAAAAGCCACAGGTTTATAGTGCTATTTTTGCCATATTATCATGCAAATAAACTGCTTGCAATGCGACAGCTCGTTCATGATGAATACGCAGCTTGATAGAACAGGGGTATTTTGTTTAACATGTTTGATTTCAAGTCTACACAAGAGAATTATAGTATTTGTATCCCTGTGATTTGTAGGCTACAGTTGACTCATCTAAATAAACTTGATTTTATTATCTATTTCACCAAACATTCATATTAGGAGCTAATCAGCCTATAGTTTTGTGATGTCACTACAATGCTACACTATTTTTGTGCATAAATAAACTATATAGGGCCTAGTGCAGGGGTCTGCAACCTGCAGATCCGGAGCCGTTTGCGGCTCTTTCATTCTTTAACAGCGGCTCTGCATGGCTTGGGAAATTACATTTTAAGTATTTAATTGAAGTGTATTTTATTTGTGTTAGTAATTTTTTATTGTAGCTTCATTTGGAAGATTATTGTGATTTTGAAGTATTAAAGTCAAATTATATTTTCTTATTTTTCGTTGATCAAAATAAGCATCACACTCGCAGAACAATGTTAAAAACAAACACCGCTCACGCCTTATAGACACAGCTCGCAGTCCTGTGTAAAGACACAGCCCCCATTTTCAGATGATGTGCAGAGGTTCAGGAGCAGGAGGATCTTCTCCAATGTAACTTTCGCTTGTCCCTCATGACGTGCTAATAAGCTTGTCTGTAGATATATAATGAAAATCCTGATAGAAGTCGCAACAGAAATCCATCTGATATAATGACAAGTACTTTATATCTGTGCTAGATCTGCTCTTGTCCTCTTCGATGACGTATCATGTATAAGGTATCAGACAAGTTGCACAAAAGTAGAGCCACAAGCTAGCGAAAATGAGCCAAAAACAAGTCTTTGGAGAAGTTGTTGTTTGCAGAGGAAAGGAAAAGGCCAACTGAGGAGCCAGAAGAGAAGCCTACGACCTCCAAGAAAAAGAAAGCTAAATTTAACAGACAACACCAGGAGTCCTACTTAAAATATGGGTTTGTCACTACAGGTGCCTTTCACCTGCAGAGACCGCTCTGCGTAATATGCGGGAAAAGTGAACGAGGCAATGAAAACTTCAAAACGTCTTCAGCACATGGAGACTAAATACCCTGGATTAAAAGATAAGCCTTTAGAGTTTTTGGAAAGAAACTGCGGAGCAGACTGGACTCCTCGACGTCACTCCTCGATGGGACCACCTCATCGCAAAGAAACAAGAGCAGGGCTCCAGCAGTATAGTGACTTGTATTTTTTATGCACTTATTTTTGCCATATTTATCTGCCACGTGTTAGGGGTCCGGTCTAGGGGGGCAGACCCGAACAGAAGAAAATCCCTGAAAAACCAGGAAAAATAATGAGACGACAGGCAGTGAGCTTGGTTCTGTGCAGCCTCGCTTCATATTATGTTTAATGACAAATAATTCAAAATACACATTTTGACAATAGCATTCACCAATTACTTTCATGAAAATAAATCATTTTTACTAAAACAAAAACACATTCATATGCAAAATACCAGCATAATAAGTACTCGTACTTATAAAAATGTAAATCTGTATTACTTTATACATTTACTGAATTAAGTTTCTTACTTAAGCATATCTGAAATAATAATTTACTCTTTTAGAAGTCTGGCTAACACATTAACACAATTTTCTATTTACTATTAAACATTTACCAACTTTTACAAACATTCTTACTAATAAAACAAGTGCAAAAAGTGATTTCTTAACATTAACAATAAAGTCTTATTACACATGCTTGTCTCACATGGCCGTTCAAGTTTTAGAAGAGCAACGCCATTACAGAACCTCGTGTTCAATTCACGGTAACTTGCAGAAATGAAAGTGATTATTTCACGGTCTACTTTTATAAAAACTTACTTTTACATTGGCGCTAAACATCCTAAATAATATATACTATCATTGTATCCAGTTTTATGTGTGAACAACATTAAATTACCTGAAAAACCAGGAAAAATAATGAGACGACAGGCAGTGGGCTTGGTTCTGTGCAGCCTCGCTTCATATTATGAAAGAGGGTTGCACGAGACGCTCCAGGTAGGGTCGGACCGGAAGACCCGCTACATTTCACCGCCCCCTTGTGGCACTCTCCCAAAACATGAAAAAAATCTCAAATAAAACAAATCACATTAAAAATGTATAATAATTGAAGGATTTAGTATATTTTAAAGCAACAGGAGCCTCAAGTAAGTCTCTTTGTAAATAATCCAATAATGAATAACATAAAATGTGACTGCACATTTTGTGTGCGTCACACACGCGTAGATGGATGGTCTGTGAAAATAAAACCAACATTCTGGTCCATGGTGCAAAAAAGGTTGGGGACCCCTGTCATAAGCACACTATAGTTGTTTACACAAAGCGTAAAGGTAAAAAAAGGAAGAAAAAAACCCAAAGCAAAACAATATATACAGTGTTATCTTCATTTTAGATGTCAAAAAATATTTGCGGCTCCCAGTGTTTTGTTTTTTTTTTTTCTCGTGGAAACCGGGTCAGCAGAATAACAAGGATCTTTTTTTTTTTTTTTTACTTTTTACTTTTTACTTTTTTAATTTTTAATTGCTTTATTTTTTAATTTAATTTAATTTTTTCTCGTGGAAACTGGGTCAGCAGAATAACAAGGATCGTGATGTTGCCCGGTATGGCGCAGCCGGGGCCCCACCCTGGAGCTAGGCCTGGGGTTGGAGCTCGAATGCCTGGTGGCCAGGCCTTTGCCCACGGGGCCCGGCCGGGCTCAGCCCGAAAGGACGACGTGGGTCCGATCTCCTGTGGGCTCACCACCCGCAGAGGGTCTCATAGGGGTCGGGTGCAAAGAGGACTGGGCAGCAGCCGAAGACAGGTGTCTTGACGACCCAGTCCACAGATACAGCATCTGGCTGTAGCGACGTGGAATGTCACCTCGCTGGGGGGGAAGGAGCCTGAGCTCATGCAGGAGGTTGAGAAGTAGTTAGTTAGTTTATTCAGACACACACAGAAAATAAATAAAACATTGTCACAGTCACATAGAATTTGTTCATTGTGTCTGAAAGGCATAGGCTGAAGCAAAGCTTATTTATGCCTGCCTAATTCCACATCTAAAGAATAATATACAGTATACAACAAAAGAAATACATTTGTTTTTATATTCTTACAGTTACCTCTGGATTTATATTCGTATATATAATAATCATTAGTAGTCCTTTTTTATCCTGATCATAGGTGTTATTTTTAATCATCAAAATATTATTATTATTACTATTTTGTTTTCCTATTACATAATTCATATTATGTAGTAGACAAAGTTTATACTATGTTCTTTAATGTTCAGTTCAGTTGTCATAGTAACAGTTATACTATTGCTCTATATTTTTCTAGAATTTTTAATTTATACATTTTCTTAAATACTTTGATTGATGTGCAGCTTTTTAATTCATTGTCCAAACGATTCCATAAATTAACCCCTGTAACTGAGATGCACATAGATTTTTTTGTAGTTCTTGCCATGGTTGTTTGGAAGATGCCAGTTCCCCTCAGATTATAGCGACTCTCTCTAGGTCTAAACAGCTCCTGGATACAGTGTGGAAGCATGTGGTTATGGGCCTTATACATAACAACTGCTGTAACCAGATCATTTAGTTTTAATGTTTTTAGTTTAATAAAGAGTGGGTTGGTGGATGCATAATATTCTGCCTGATTGACGATCCTAATCGCTTTCTTTTGAAGTAAAAATAGAGGATTCATGTTGGATTTATAATTGTTCCCCCATATTTCCACACAATAATTAAGGTATGGAAGGAAAAGAGAACAATATAATATAAACAGTGATTTTTTATTTAAAATAGTTTTCATTTTACACATTACAGCAATTGTTTTTGATATTTTTGTTTTTACATTATTTATATGTACTTTCCAGCTTATTTTACTATCAATGGTTATACCTAAAAATTTAGTTTCATACACTCTTTCTATTTCTATATCATTAATTTTAATTTTAATTTGTTTGGAAATTTGTCTATTCCCAAAGAGTATATATTTGGTTTTACTTAAGTTAAGTGATAGTTTGTTAATATCAAACCATTTCTTTATTATTTTGAGCTCATTTTCCACTGTATCCAGAAGTTGATCTAAGTCTCTTCCTGAGCAGTACAGACTGGTATCATCTGCAAACAAAATGCACTTTAGGTTTTTCAATATGTCACATACATCATTTATATACATAATGAACAATTTTGGTCCCAAAATGGAACCTTGTGGAACTCCGTGTGTAATCGTCTTTTTATCTGAGTTAAAATTGTTCATATGCACATACTGATGTCGGTTACTAAGATAACTATTTAACCAGGTGAGTGCAGTGCCTCTGACACCATACCTTTCCATTTTTTTCAAGAGTATTTTATGGTCAATGGTGTCAAAGGCCTTGCTTAAGTCTATGAAAACTCCAACTGTGTATTGTTTGTTGTCCGTTGCTGTTACTATCTCTTCCACTAGTGCCATGACTGCCATCGAAGTGGACCTGTTTGATCGAAACCCATACTGATGGTTACTTAATAAGTTATTTTTCTCAATAAAACTATCAAGCCTTACTGCAAACAGTTTTTCTAATATTTTTGAAAATTGCGAGAGTAATGAGATGGGTCTATAATTAGTGAACAGGTGTCGGTCACCATTTTTGGCCCTCGCCACTCACGAAGTGATGGCGAGGGGCATTGTTCTTCCTGGGTTTCTTCTTCTTATTATTATTATTATTATTTTTCCGCCAAAAGGATCGCAGTTTTCACCCCCTGAACGTCGACGAAAAGTCCCACATATAGGTATAGGATCGACCGGCTCGGCGAAAAATTTCATAAAATTGGCATCGCGATAATGTCCGAAGCACACCGGCTCGACAGCGCCACCTAGAAATTTTGAGATTTTCAATTTAATAGGAAGGCCCGACTCAGATTTTGACGAAATTCGTACCAGTGATAGAGCTCATAGAGAGAAGCAAAAAATATAATTATAGCGCTGCCCTATGACAGACAGGAAGTCGGCCATTTTGGATCAAAAATTCGCCGCTTCATTCGCAGCGTGTTTTCAAAACGCTACTAGTCTCAGGTTTTTGGTCCAAATGAGCTCAGATTTCACATGCCACATCCAGACACATGGGTTTTCAAAAGTTATCCACGTTTTCTCCAAATTCCACACCGTTCGCCCGTACGCCGCCACCAAAATACGCCTTCGTTTCCTGTTTTTTCGATGTCCTCTCACGACCACAGGCATTGCCCTACAGAGCTCACATTCACATCACATATGCGAGATTGAGGCATGAATGGAATGCAATATTAATTTTAATCAAAATGAACACTATAGCGCCCCCTACCATAGGGGTGAAACGCAAACATTATCGGATTCCTACGAAATTCGGGGAATAAATTGGGGGCATGACGTGGACCAAAAAATAATATTACGGGCATAGGTTATTTTTCACACTTGGCCACCAGGGGCGCAAAGACTCCAAAAAAAATCATTTAAAAATGTCTGACACGCACATGCATTGGTCTACACAGCTCAAATTCACATAACACGTGTGATATGAGGGTATTAATAAAATGGATTATTAATTGTAATAAAAATGAACACTATAGCGCCCCCTACTATAGGGGTGAAACGCCAACATTATCGTATTCCTACGAAATTCGGGGAATAAATCAGTGGCATCAGAAGAAACAAAAAATTACATTATGGCCATGAGTCATTGTCCACGGTTGGCCACCAGGGGCGCAAATACTAAAAAAAAAATCATAAAAAAATTTCTGACACGCACATGCATTGTTCTAGACAGCTGAAATTCACATCACACATGTGATATCCGGGTATTAATAGAATGCACTATTAATTGTTATCTAAATGAACACTATAGCGCCCCCTACAGTATTGGTAAAATACACAACTTTGTCCGATTGGCATGAAACTTGGGGAGATAATTGTGAGCATTAAAAGGGTCAAAAAAGTCCATTACACCATACCTGTCTTATGTACGTGGTTGCTGGTGCAAAGCCACAGACCCCTCTCATATAGAGTCAGGGCCACACAGCTCAGGGCCACACTGCATATTAACATTGTTCTTCGTTTTTCCACCAAAACAATCGCATTTTTCACCCCCTGAACATTCACGAAAAGTCTCACATGGGGGTATAGAATCGACCGGCTCGGCAAAAAATTTCATAAAATTGGTGTCGGGAAAATGTCCCATGCCCCCTAACTCGACGGCGCCACCTAAAAATTCACCCCTATGGGAGAGGAGCCTGGTTTATTTAGGAAAACACACACAAAAAGCAGAACAGTGATAGAGAATGGGGGGCAAGCATAAAAATGAATTGAAGCACTGCTCTATGACAGACAGGAAGTCGGCCATTTTGGATAAAAAATTCGCCACTTCATTCGCAGCGTGTTTTCAAAACGCTACTAGTCTCAGGTTTTTGGTCCAAATGAGCTCAGATTTCACATGCCACATCCAGACACATGGGTTTTCAGAAGTTATCCACGTTTTCTCCGAATTCCACACCGTTCGCCCGTATGCCGCCACCGAAATACGCCTTCGTTTCCTGTTTTTTCAATGTCCTCTCACGACCACAGGCATTGCCCTACAGAGCTCACATTCACATCACATATGCGAGATTGGGGCATGAATGGAATGCAATATTAATTTTAATCAAAATGAACACTATAGCGCCCCCTACCATAGGGGTGAAACGCAAACATTATCGGATTCCTACGAAATTCGGGGAATAAATTGGGGGCATGACGTGCACCAAAAATTAATATTACGGGCATAGGTCATTTTTCACACTTGGCCACCAGGGGCGCAAAGACTCCAAAAAAAATCATTTAAAAATGTCTGACACGCACATGCATTGGTCTACACAGCTCAAATTCACATAACACGTGTGATATGAGGGTATTAATAAAATGGATTATTAATTGTAATAAAAATGAACACTATAGCGCCCCCTACTATAGGGGTGAAACGCCAACATTATCCTATTCCTACGAAATTCGGGGAATAAATCAGTGGCATCAGAAGAAACAAAAAATTACATTATGGCCATGAGTCATTGTCCACGGTTGGCCACCAGGGGCGCAAAAACTAAAAAAAAAATCATAAAAAAATTTCTGACACGCACATGCATTGTTCTAGACAGCTGAAATTCACATCACACATGTGATATCTGGGTATTAATAGAATGCACTATTAATTGTTATCTAAATGAACACTATAGCGCCCCCTACAGTATTGGTAAAATACACAACTTTGTCTGATTGGCATGAAACTTGGGGAGATAATTGTGAGCATTAAAAGGGTCAAAAAAGTCCATTACACCATACCTGTATTATGTACGTGGTTGCTGGTGCAAAGCCACAGACCCCTCTCATATAGAGTCAGGGCCACACAGCTCAGGGCCACACTGCATATTAACATTGTTCTTCGTTTTTCCGCCAAAACAATCACATTTTTCACCCCCTGAACATTCACGAAAAGTCTCACATGGGGGTATAGAATCGACCGGCTCGGCTAAAAATTTCATAAAATTGGTGTCGGGAAAATGTCCCATGCCCCCTGACTCGACGGCGCCACCTAAAAATTCACCCCTATGGGAGAGGAGCCTGGTTTATTTTGGAAAACACACACAAAAAGCAGAACAGTGATAGAGAATGGGGGGACAAGCATAAAAATGAATTGAAGCACTGCTCTATGACAGACAGGAAGTCGGCCATTTTGGATAAAAAATTCGCCACTTCATTCGCAGCGTGTTTTCAAAACGCTACTAGTCTCAGGTTTTTGGTCCAAATGAGCTCAGATTTCACATGCCACATCCAGACACATGGGTTTTCAGAAGTTATCCACGTTTTCTCCGAATTCCACACGGTTCGCCCGTATGCCGCCACCGAAATACGCCTTCGTTTCCTGTTTTTTCAATGTCCTCTCACGACCACAGGCATTGCCCTACAGAGCTCACATTCACATCACATATGCAAGATTGGGCCTTGAATGGAATGCAATATTAATTTTAATCAAAATGAACACTATAGCGCCCCCTACCATAGAGGTGAAATGCCAACATTATCCAATTCCTATGAAATTTGGGGCATCAATTCATGGTCTCAGAAGAAACAAAAAATTACATTAGGGCCATGGGTTATTTTCCACTGTTGGCCACCAGGGGCGCAATGAATTGAAAAGAAATTGGCACTAGGCACTTTGACTTGCATGTCTATGAATTATATCTACTCCTAGGTTTTTCATCCGAATTACATCAAACTCCACATACAGCATGTACATATGTCGATTGTCAATAATCATCCACGTTTTGGGGATATTCTTTATGGTTCATGAGTAGGATGCCCTCAAAATATGACTTCGTCATTGGATTTAAATTCCTACACGACTTTTCCTTAAGTGCAAATGAAACCTATCTAGTCCTAGGTTTTTCATCCAAATTTCCTCAAACTCCACATACAGCATGTACACATGATTATTGTCAATAATCATCCACGTTTTGGGGATATTCTTTCTGGTTTATGCACAGCACACTGTCAAAATATGACTGCTTTCCTGCATATTTGATTCCCTCTCACAGACACGTGGATCAGACTAAAAAGCTCAAATTCTAATCACTGATGCGGATTAAAACTGTGAATAGAGAACCATTATAAACATGTGGCCAGTGACCTCCATAGCGCCCCCTACTGTACAGGTAAAAAACTCAACTTTGTCCGATTGGCATGAAAGTTGGTGATATCATTGTGGACCTCAAAAGAGGCAAAAAAGTCCATTACACCATATCTGTATTGTGCACGAGGTTGCCGGTTCAACGCCGTGGACCTCCATTATAATGTGTTGGTCACACATATTTATATAGAAACTGTGTGAAGGGGGGCGGATTGCGGCCGTGGGGTAGCCGGGCGGGGAAAATAGTGCGTGGGGGCAGTGGCCGGCCCCGGGCGGTCGCATGGGGGGGCGGTCGCGCGGGGGGCGAGGGCCATCATCGCCGCTTGCGGCTTTAATTAAATATTGGAATTACCTTGGCCGTTTTCATTTTACTTGGGAAGATGCCGGTTGTAAAGGATTGATTACAGATGTAAGTAAAAGGTTTAACTATACAGTGTATGATGTCTTTAATCAATAACATATTTATATCAGAGCAGTCAGTAGATTTCTTATTTTTAAATGTTCTTACTATTTGTATAATTTCATCTTCGTGTACATTCCTTACAAACATAGAATTTGTATTTCGTTGAATAATCTCCTCATTTAACCCTTCCTTTTCTCTGGGCTCTATATACAGGCTAGATATAGTCGGGCTCACCTCCACGCACAGCTTGGGCTCTGGTTTGGCCCTCCACTTCTCTGGCGTTACCCATGGGGAGAGGCGGCGAGCTGGTGTGAGCTTGCTTATTGCCCCCCTACTCAACCGTCATGAGTTGGAGCTTACCCCGGTGAACGAGAGGGTGGTGCCCCTGCGCCTTCGGGTCAGAGACAGGTCTCTCACTGTTGTGTCGGCCTATGGGCCGAACAGCAGTACAGAGTAACTGGCCTACTTGGAGTCCCTGGGAGGGGTTCTAGACAGTGCACCTACTGGGGACTCCATTGTTCCACTGGGTGACTTCAATGCCCACGTGGGCAATGCCAGTGACACCTGGAGGAGCGTGATCGGGAAGAACGGCCTCCCTGATCTGAACCCGAGCGGTGTTTTGTTATTGGACGTCTGTGCTAATCACAGTTTGTCCATAACAAACACCATGTTCGAACACAAGGGTATCCATCAGTGCACATGGCACCAGGACACCCTAGGTCAGAGGTCGATGATCGACTTTGTCATCGTGTTATCTGACCTTCGGCCGCATGTCTTGGACACTCGGGTGAAAAGAGGGGCAGAGCTGTCAACCGATCACCACCTGGTTGTGAATTGGATCCGCTGGCAGAGAGGAAGCCGGACAGACATGGCAGGCCCAAGCATATCGTTAGGGTCTGTTGGGAACGTCTGGTGGAACCCTCTGTCAGCAGGGTCTTCAACTCACACCTCCGGGAGAGCTTCTCCCATATCCTGGGAGAGGTTGGAGACATGGAGTCCGAGTGGGCCACGTTTTCCACCTCCATTGTCGATGCGGCTGCATGTAGCTGTGGTCGCAAGGTCTCTGGTGCCTGTCGCGGTGGCAATCCCTTGCAGTCGCAGAGGCAAAAACTCGGTGCTAGGAGGAGTTCAGGGAGGCCATGGAGGAGGACTATCGGTCAGCCTTGAAGAAATTCTGGCAAACCGTTCGACACCTCAGGAGAGGGAAGCAGTGCTTCACCAACAGGGTGGAGAGCTACTGACCTCAACTGGGGACGTAGTTGGGCGGTGGAAAGAATACTTTGAGGATCTCCTCAATCCCACTGTCATGTCTTCCGAGGAGGAAGCAGAGTTTTAGGACTCAAGGGTGGACTCAACCATCACCCTGGCTGAAGTTACTGAGGTGGTTTTCGTCCTGGTCGTGGAACACTGGACCAGCTCTCTACTCTCCATCGGGTCCTCGAGGGTTCATGGGAGTTTGCCCAATCAGTTCACATGTGTTTTGTGGATCTGGAGAAGGCATTCGAACATGTCCCTCATGGTGTCCTTTGGGGGGTGCTTCAAGAGTATGGGGTCTGGGGCCCTTTGCTAAGGGCTGTCTGGTCCCTGTATGACCGGAGCAGGAGCTGTGTTTGCATTGCCGGCAGTAAGTCAGACCTGTTCCCAGTAAAGGTTGGACCCCACCAGGGCTGCCTTTTGTCACTGGTTCTGTTCATTATATTTATGGACCGAATTTCTAGGCGCAGCCAGGGGCCGGAGGGGATCTGGTTCGGAAACCACAGGATCTCATCTCTGTTGTTTGCAGATGATGTTGTCCTGATGGCTTCATCGAACCAGGACCTACAGCAGGCACTGGGGCAGTTTGCAGCCGAGTGTGAAGCGGCTGGGATGAAAAGCAGCTCCTCCAAATCCGAGGCCATGTCCTTGCCTCAAGTGGAGGAGTTCAAGTATCTCGGGGTCTTGTTCACGAGTGAGGGACGGATGGAGCGTGAGATTGACAGGCGGATCGGTGCAGCGTCTGCAGTGATGCGGTCGCTGTATCGTACCGTTGTGGTAAAGAAGGAGCTGAGCCAGAAGGCAAAGCTCTCAAATTACAGGTCAATCTACGTTCCTACCCTCACCTATGGTCATGAGCGCTGGGTAATGACCGAAAGGACAAGATCGCGGATACAAGCGGCCGAAATGAGTTTCCTCCGCAGGGTGGCTGGGCGCTCCCTAAGAGATAGGGTGAGGAGCTCAGTCACATGGGAGGAGCTTGAAGTAGAGCCGCTGCTCCTCCACGTCGAGAGGAGCCTGTTGAGGTGGCTCGGGCATCTATTCGAGATGCCTCCTGGACGCCTCCCTAGTGAGGTGTTCCGGGCACTTCCCCATTGGGAGGAGGCCCCGGGGAAGACTCAGGACACGCTGACACTATTCTATCAATAGTGAAGGAAAAAATTAAGAAATAAATAGATAAAAATTTAAGAAAGCTTGTACCTGGGGCCCCGATTTTGCTGCTAACTCGCTCCAACATTGTGAGCTGCGACTCCCATACTCATAGGTTCCTTCAGCAGCTCCTCATAAACAAATCGTAGCACTTTAGTGTTCTGGCAATTTTAAGATAATTTTTAACACATTTTATTAACTCGTGATTCTGCAAGCCAATGTGAACATTTGAATGTCTCATTATATGTCTGTCATAAATGTGTACTGAGGCCAAACCTGAAAACTGCAGCAAAACAAATCTACCTACGGCCCGGGTACAAATAAACTAGCCTGGACCTGAAGCGAGTGTCCAGCGGAGGGAGGCAGCGCTGCAGTGAGGATGAGTGTCCAGCAGAGGGTGGGGACTTGGGACCCAACCCGATACATATATATATATATATATATATATATATATATATATATATATATATATATATATATATATATATATATATATACACACACACACACACACATATATATCCTGGATTAGACTTGATTTGGTCCTAGTTTAATCCTGGCTCTGGATCTGACTTGATGTTTACAATCGCTCTCAGCAGAATTCTTTCCACCTACATCATCAAAACATTGTCTCTGTCGCTCCAGGTTTAGGTCCTGGTTCAGTCAACATTTAGACCTGTTTTAGTCCTGGTTTATACCTGGTTTAGTCCAGGTTTAGTCCTTATTTAGTAGTCTTTTAATTCAGATTCAGTCCTGATTTAGTCCTGGTTTAATCCAGATTTAAACCAGGTTTAGTACTGGTTTAGTCCTGGTTTAGTCCAGGTTTAGTGCAGGTTTTGTCCTGGTTTATTCCTGGTTTAGTCTAGGTTTAGTCCAGGTTTAGTCCAAGTTTAGTCGACTGTGTGGTCCTTGTTTAGTTCTGGTTCAATTCTGGTTTAGTCCCTCCCTCTCATAGATCCACTCTCCACTCAGTCCTGTCTGTGTCCCAGTCCTGCTTTGACCCTGGTCTGACAGCCTGGTAAATGGACCTGGTTTAGTCCTGGTTTAGTCCTGGTTTAGTCCTGGTTTAGTCCTGGTCTAAACCCAGAGTCTGGGTGAAACTTTAAACCAGTGGAAAAAGCGTCTTTAAAAATTCAGAAGTGGAATCAGAGCGGAGCTGAAAACTGGACGACAGACGCAGGACTATATTGCAAGACCACTCTACTACTACTACTATACATCAACTACTACTATTACTACTACTACTACTACTACTACTACTACTACTATTACTACTACTAATATTACTACTACTACTTTTACTACTAATACTTCAATACCACTGTAGGGCTCCTGCTATTACTGCAATACTACTACTACTGCTGCTGCTGCAACTACCACTGTAGTAGTACTACTACCTCCGCTTCTGCTGTGTTTCTGGTCCATGATCAGGTAAGTGGTTCATTTGGATTTCTCTCATAAGATCATAAGGAGTAGTAGTAGTAGTAGTAGGAGTAGGAGTAGCAGTAGTAGTAGCAGTTGCATTAGTAAAAGTAGTACTACTACTACTACTAGTAGTAGTAGTAGTAATAGTAGTAGTAGTTTGTCCTATAATTTAGTGTCTTCTGTATGTATAAATATATTTGAAGAATTAGTACTTTAGTACTTTAACTGTAGTACAAATACATATGTCTCTGGACTCTGTCACAGTGAAAGTTGCAAAGACCGGAATTTAATATTTACATTCTACAAAGTTTGGATCTAAACCAGGTCTAAACCAGGACTCAACCAAGTCTAAACCAGAACTAAAGCAGCTCTAAAACAGGTCTGAACCAGGGCTAAACCAGATCTAAACCAGATTTAAACCAAGCCTGAGCAAGGTCTAAACCAGGTCTAAACCAGGACTAAACCAGATCTAAACCAGGACTAAACCAGGTCTGAACCAGGTGTGAACCAGATCTAAATCACGTCTAAGTTACATCTGAACCAGGACAAAACCCGAAACAAACCAGAACTAAACCAGATCTAAACCAGGTCTAACCCAGGTCTAAAACAGGATTAATCAGATCTGAGCCAGGTCTAAACCAAGTGTAAATCAGATCTGAACCAGGACTAAACCAGGTCTAAACCAGGTCTAAACCAGGCCCAAACCAGGCCCTAAGCAGGACTAAACCAGGTCTAAAATAGGTCTAAACCAGGACTAAACCGAGACTAAATCAGGACTAAACTAAGTCTGAATCAGCACTGAACCAGGTATACACCAGGACTAACCTTATCTATACCAAGACTGAAACAGGTTTAAACCAGGTCTAAACCAAAACTAAAATAGGTCTGTCCTGGGTCTTGCAGGTTCTAACATGACGCAGCAGAGGGAGGACTGGAGGCGTCGAGGGAGTACTCCAGTCCGGACTACGGTCCAGGACCAAACCAAGACCTCGAAAGACCCAGATATAGACCGGGACTCAGATCAGGACTTGGATCAGGACTCAGCCCACAGTGGACCCTCAAGACCCCAGAGACCCCACAGAGTCCTGGTCCAGTCTGCCTCATACCAGCCTGGGGACTCACTCAGGTACAGGTCCCGCTGGCTCCAGGAGTTAGACCGAGATCTGGACTGGGATCTGGATCGGGATCTGGACCAAGATTCAGACCAGGATGGGTACCGCGTGGTTCTCATTGGGGACCATGATGTGGGAAAGTCCAGTCTGGCCTCAGTCTTTGCTGGAACCTCAGGACGAGACCAGGAAGAGAACCAAGGTCTGTGTCAGATACCCTCATGGCATCCAACACACAGGGATGCCCTCTTTGTGTGCCACATACCCTCACTGTATGTCAAATGCCTTCCCTGTGTGTCAGATGCCCTTCAGTTATGTCAGGTGTCATTCTTGTGTGTTTGTCAGATGCCCTGCCTGTGTGTCAGATTGGGTCAGATGCCCTCCCTGGGCCTCAGAGGTTGGGGGATATTTTGTTGTGTCTGCCTTTGTCTGACCTCTCTGTATCGATCCTGCGCTCTGATTGGCCCCAGGCTATGACTGACAGATGGTATTGATCAGTGTCAGCACAGTAATGGTGCCAGGAGGTGGGGCAAGTTGAGGGGGTGGGAGGGATCTGGCTTGGGGGCTCGGTCAGAATATGATCTTATAATCTTAGGCAAGATAAAAGGGCACTTTTCCATATGATTTTGCTCTGCAGGTGTAAGTTATATTAGGTGAGAGACCAATAAGAATATTGCAAAAATGACAGCCAGCACAAAATTCTCATTTGCTCATTGTTGTAGGCTCATTGTTGTAGCCTACTTCTCACCAAGAAAAATAGTTAGTTATTTATTTTTGACTATAACAACTGGCCTACTTTTATGGCATATTTGTCATTAATAAATACTGATCACCTGTGTTATTTTGTGTCAGTGGTTCCCAATGAATCTCACCCTCTGTTCCCTGCCTAGCACCACCCCTGCTGTACAGTGCACTGGTCGCAGCCTCTGCATGAGTTGCAGTATAAAACTCTTGTCCACACAACTAGACATGTGTTATGTTGCTTTTATTAAAAATTATGACCTTTTTACATCAGCTGTTTTGCTCATAGCATTGTGAATACGTGCCAAAAAAACCAAAAACTTAGGTGTTGTAGAACATGTTTATTGACTTTAAATTGTTCCTTTAATTTTTGAATTGGCCCTACGTGCTGTTAAGGTTAAGACACAAACAGATAGACCAGGCAGACACACATGAGAGAGCAATATGTTTCTGCCTTGTCTATTTGTATATTTGAGTTTTAAATTCTCAAATATAGTAGGCCTATATTTGAGTGTAAACAGCTTTTACACATCTACCTTTTTCATGGAGCAAATATTAAACCTAAAAAATATGTTGACCATGGGAAGCCAAAGAGGCAGGTGCTTGAGCACCACCTGGGCTCTATTTGTGCACGTCCCTGCTCACAAGATATTTACTCTCTGCGGTACAAATAAACACACTGAAGCTACGTTAGTTTTTACCTTCACATTCAACAAAGCAACATGTGCTCAGTGGAGAGGCTGTAGTTTGTCGTTGCTGCTCATTAGTGATAGGACTTTCGGCTCCTTTATGGAATCTGAATCTTTTGAATCTGTTCTCTTTTACTATTTATTTATATGACAAAAGCCAATGTGAAAATCTTGTGTTGGTTCAGTGTTATTTGCTTAAAATACATACAAATTGGAAAGAAAAAGATTAAGTTCTTTAAAAAATTAGATCTGGTTCCAACCGTTCACGTTAAGGAACTGTTCAAAAGAACCAACTCATTCATGAATGTCACATCACTACAGCTCATCTAAAACAAGTTAGTACACATCTAAACACTACTAATATTTCCCTACTGTTTCTTAGCTTTTGCAGTGGAACACATCTCCTAGTATGAACATAAAGTAAATCGGACTCCTCTGTTTCATGCATCAGTTTTCCGAGTATCAATTTCTCCAGGTGTGTTATCACGTTGAATCTCATAAATTCGACTCACGACACCTCAGTTGTTGTTGTGGGTTTACTGCATTTTGATAAATCTGATTAAATTGGACCAGACCAGTTATCCAGTTTTCATATGTGTGGACATAGTGAATGTGGTGACAAAACTCACACACATTCGCATCATGGGAATCTAACTTTTATGGGACAAAAAGCGGGTCCATGACATAAATCCTCAACAACATGGTTTAAAATTCAGATCTGGGTTCAAATAGGTTAAGGTTTAAATTAAGATTAGGTCAGACATGTGCAAACTACGGCCGGGGCCACGCACGGCCCTTTGGGTTTATTAATCCAGCACGAACATGACCGAATTATATTAAAATAGGTAAACCTCACAGCAGTAAAACTTGTATATATGTATGTATATATATAAAAAATAAAAAATAAAAAATTTCAAACTCAAGACATATATATGTTTTACTGGTGCACAAAATGCACCGTGCATTAACATCACTGTGTTCAAAGAATAAAACCAATACAACGCATGAACTCACAACAAATTACATACATACCTTTTCACAAAGACATGACCTTTTTTAATACTACCACACTAAAATGATTTAAATTTTTAACCTTATGTATTCCAATAATGAACTTATTGTATTTATGCATGCATGTGTGTGTAATGCATGTGTGTGTAATGTTTGTGTGTTACAGAGCAGACGTTTGAAAAGACTCTGACGGTGGATGGGGAAGATACCACCCTGAGAGTGATGGACACCTGGGACCCAAACAGAACTGTACGTACAATTCAAGTGCAACTCAAGTAACGCTGAAGTACTACTGAAGTACTACTGAAGTACTACTGAAGTACACTCAAGGTACTACTGAGGCACACTCAAGAATTCCTGAGAGGGTCTGGGCTCCAGAACACACCCTTCTCCAATACTTTACAAAGACGTGAGTCTGGTCACCGGTGAATCTCTGAGTTCAGATGGGTGTGATTGACAGGTGGATTAGCCAATCAGAGACACGATTTCTGCAGAATCACTGAGCTCCTTCATTTGATTGAAATAAACAAATCTGATTGGATGATCATGTTTTTGTTTTTTTTAACTTGAAACATGATGGAGGAGTGGGAACCAGCTGTACAGCTGTACTGTGTTACAGGTGCAGTTCCTGATTGGTGCTTTTACTACATGCACTGTGTACATGCTCTTGTACCTTGTTTCAGGAGCACTCTCTCAGTATGGTGTGTACTACGTACATACTCGTGTACTGTGTTACAGAAATAGTCCCTAAGTACCGCATGTACTCCATACATTTTGGTGTCCTGTGTTATAGGAGCAGTCCCTGAGTACTCCATGCACTGCGTACATTCTTGTGTACTCAGTGGCGGATCGCTGCACTTTTGAGGCGGCGGCGGAGCTCAGGATCACTGTGAGACGAGCGCGACAGAACGAGAGGGTGCCTATAATCATCGTGGGTAACAAGAGCGACCTTGTGAGGGCCAGAGAGGTCACTACACAAGGTACTACTACCACTACTACCACTACTACTACTACTACTACTACTACTACTACAAGAGCGACCTCATGAGGGTGCTCTTGTTGGGTTACTACACAATGTTACTACCATAAACTGTATATATAAATGGACATAGCTAACCTGCTGGGCTGCGCTTCTGGCTCCATTGACTCTGGCTCCTATTCATTTTACATTAGGAAACTGTGGCCCCTCTTTTCGTAAATGCTGCTGTCAGGCTCGTCATTTTGGTCTTAAAATGTTAGTATTGACCTACTGTACATTATCCTGGTGTTTTTAAAATTTCCTATTGTACCCATAACTCAAGATATGAACATTAATAAGAGACAAATCAGCTGTCTTCATGCCCCAAGTTCGCTCCCGCTAGCATTAGCAACAGATTTGACTGACACCGTTGCTAAGTTCCCGCCCCATGCTAAACCAGAGGTGCAGGTGACAAGGGGCATTACCTTCCACAACCTTGCTCCAGACTGGTTCTTTGAGCCTGGCTCCAAATTTTCCCGTAACTGCTTGTCTAGCTGAGCTTCATTTGACTGGAGATGAACGCTATGGGTGACGTCACACTCACTTAGCCCAATTCTTTATACAGTAAATGGTTCTTACACAATGTACTACCGATACTACTACTACTACTACTTCTACTACTACTGTAAGAGCAACCTGGCATGTGTTTATAGTACTATTTCTTATACATTTCTCTCTTTTTAAACAGATGACCTAGAGTGTTTTAAATTGTTTTTTCTTATATTTTTTGTGCTTTGTCTTACTTGCAGAGGGCCTGGCATGCGCGGTGGTGTTTGACTGCAAGTTCATCGAGACATCGGCGTCTCTGCACCATAACGTGTTGGAGCTGTTTGAGGGCGTGGTCAGGCAGATCCGGCTGCACCGCGACACTCAAGCTAACATGTTAATGCTTACGTTAACACCACGCTACAGTCACAAAAGGAAAGAGAGCCTGACCCAGAAGGCCCGAAGGCTCCTGCACCGGGTCATGTCCAACCAGCGGGTCAGTGTGAGAGCTCGGTCCAAGTCCTGCCACGACCTCGCTGTGCTCTGAGACCAACACCAGAACCAGGACCAAGACCAGGACTGAGACCGGGACCAAATGGAACCAGTGGATTGGTGTGAAAGCCTGGTCCAAGTCCTGCTACGACCGCACTATGCTCTGACTACAGACTGGGACTGCCACCACCACGCAGGACCAGGTTTGGACTAGGGATGCATAGATACTGATTATCGGCACCAATACTGAAAAATCTGCTGGGTCAGTTCCACAGTATTGGTTAAGTTGATATCCTGGCCGGATATCCTGATATCCTGTCATTGGATGTGATCAGTGGTGGAATGTAATGAAGTAAAAGTAAAAAAGAACTGTGTTTAATTAAAGATGAAGTTTAAATCTGTCAACGAAGTTTAAATCTGTCAACTGGATAGATCCTTGTAAGAGTGAATATGTTTTACTGCTCATCCAAGCTGCTTCTTCAGTTCTGGTCAGATTGCTGGTGGCCACTGCCTTATATCTATCTGAAGGGAGGTGCTAACTACACTGAAACTGTAAACAGCTATTGTCTTCAGTTTCAGCCGAAACTACCTTATTCAACCTTTAACAACCCTGCTATTGGTCTCTTTGTTTGTTTTAGGTCTGAGGATGGAGTTGAAGATGGGGAAGAGATTATGTAGGTCATTATGCAGTGTCTACCAACAATCTGACCAGAACTGTAGAAGTGGCTTGGATGAGCAGCGAAACATCTTCAGTCCTACAACAATTTGTTCAGTTGACAGATTTAAACTTCGTCTTTGGTATGGATCAGACCTGGATGACAGAGGGATTACACAAACACAAACAGGATTACAAAACTGTACTTAAGTACAGATCTTAGGTATCTGTTCTTAATTTAGTAAGTCAATTTTAATGTGGATAATTTTCACTTATTTCACTACATTTGAGAACATGTACTCAACTATAACTAATTTTTGAACAGGACTGAAAAGTAAAAGTATTTTTTATTATTGTTTGACTTGCTGAAAAGGAAGGGTTTATTTTTTAACATGTTCATAAAAACTATTAGGAAAAAAGTGAAATTGTTTCTGTTGAACAAATTTTTAGCACAACTCTTATCTGTACATTTGAAGCTTTATTAGATATCAAAATCTGTGCAAAATACTTTTACTTTTTATTCTGTGAGTGCATTTTTAAACCGACACTTTAGTACTTTTACTTAAGCAGATTTTTTTTTTTTACTTTTCCTTGAGTATTATTGTACTCCAATATCTGTACTGTATCTGTATCTGTACTACAAAATTGAGTACTTCTTCCTCCACTGGTTATAATAAGATTATTTAAAGGTTCATTTTGGACTACAATGTCTCATAATCTTCTGTTTTATCTTTTATTCATACAAAGCTGTTCAATAGAGATGTGAAAGATAAATAACAGTTACATAACACAATTGGATGTCTTGTGTAATAAGGAAATCAGTGCCATTTTCTGTCCCTACACTGGTATTGGTTAATATCAGGTATTGGCAGATACTTATGGTCAAACTTTCAATATTGGTATTGGAACTGAAAAAGCTTGATCTCTACATCCCTAGTCTGGATCACAACCAAAACCGAGGTTTGGGCTTCTGACCATTCAAAATAGTTTTTTTGAAATGTGTATTGCTGCGGCAATGGTTGTTTTCATTACTCTTGTGGGTTAACTGGCTAATGCTAAAGCTAACAGCAGGAGCAGTCTACAGTCTACAGACATTACCCAGTAGGCTGAGAGTAGATGTGTAAATAAAAAACTTTTCAAAAACTATGTAGTTATTCTTTTATTATTTATTTACTCATTTTTTATGAGAGAACTTAGGCTCTTTTTTTCATGGGCGCCCTGGCAGGCAGAGAAAAACGAACAAAACCAATAAATATACCAGTTCATACAAAATATTAAAAACAGGTGCAGGTGTGTGTATAAAAGCTTGTTACCAGATTATTAAATTTCAATTGTGTCACCAATGCATCCAGTGTAACTTTTCCTTGGAGTGTTTTCCATTTTTGTGAAGCAAAACAGCTAAAAGCCCTTCTTCTCATCTCAGTTTTGGTGTGGCTAGTCCTTGGCCTTATGCAGTCATGTGATCTAGTGTTAAATGTTCAATATCAATGAGTAACATGCACATGAGGTATTCTGGCAGTTTTTTAAGTAGTCCCTTATAGATAAATTTCATACAGTGCTGTTCTCTTCTGATAGACAGTGATGGCCAACCTACTTATTCACAGAGAATACAGTTATGGGTTTCAAACCCATCAACTGTAATAAAACAAAGGGCAGAATGAAAGAGTGGATCTAACGATTTCAAAGCCGAGGCTGAAGTCTGCATGTACACCACATCCCCATAACTCATTATGGAAAGGAACGTTCCTTGCACTATTTCTTTTCTGTAATTTATTGGGATACAATATTTGTTTATGTAATAAAATTATCATTTTGATTTTAAACTGTTACATAATTCTGAAATATGTTTTTTAAAAGATAAGTTTTCGTCAAGCCAAAAACTGTCGACTCTTTCAATGGATGTACCATTTAGTGTATAAAGCAGGGGTGGGCAAACTACGGCCCGAGAGCCACACACGGCATGGCACGTTGGGTTTATTAATCCGGCCTGCCTAACGTGACCAAATAATATTAAAATGGGGTAAACCTTGTTCAATTTACCTTCCCCTGTAATGCCAATGTATCTCCAAAAGATGGCGCATTTCAGCTACAGTTTGTGTGTATTACTCTCTTATTCTCTTATCAGCCCTTCTGTAAACATGAGCTTATCAAATAAAAGAAACATGGATAGTGAGCTCCGAGTGTTTAATATGGAGTGGACAAAAACATATTTTTTCACTGAAGTCCAATTAAAGGCTGTATGCCTAATATGCCAAGAAACTGTTGCGGTTTTCAAAGAGTACAATATCAGCCGTCACTTTGCTAGGAAGCATGCCAACTACACTAGCAAGTAGTCAACTCAAGAATGGCTCAAAGGTTGGCAGCCAGTTTACAGACTCAGCAACATTTCTTTCATCGGCAAACAGCGATTCAAGAGTCAAGTACCAAGACAAATTTTTTGCTGGCATTCAAATTAGCAAAAGCTAGCAAACCTTTCTCCGAAGGCGAGTTTTTAAAAGAATGCATTTGGGAACAACTTATGCAATGAGCCTTGCATATTCATGCTTTGCTTCATATTACAGGCCAAATCTCATTTATATTTAGAAGATTTGTAACTTACATGTTACCATGTTTCTAGAATGTTTTGTTTTGTTGTTTTATTTGTATTCAATGACAGTTTAAGATTTACAAGGAAATTTTGGATTTCATAAAAATCTTGTTGCAATTTTAAAAGTGCCTGATCAGCAGAGGGAGCACTTGCATACAAAACAGCAATATCTGCATATAAATGTAGGGCTTTCTCTTAAATTGTAACCAATGGAATTAATAAAAACAATAAAAAAGTAGGGGGCCCAAATTTTGGAACCAATTACATGTAGCATAGTCAAAGCCAATATCGTTCATATGCTTTAAGAGGACTCCATGATCTACTGAATTAAAAGCTTTAGTTAAATCAATAAACAGAGTTACACAATCTTGTTTGTCATCAAAGGCTGTGAAAATGTCATTTAAAACTTTTGTGGTTGCTGTGACAGTACTATGCTCTTTTCTGAAACCTGATTGATAAGACTCCAAAATAGAGCAATAATTTAGATACATTGGAAATTGATTTGCAACTAACTTTTCTAAAACTTTAGCAAGACAAGGTAATTTACATATTGTCCGTAAATGATTTACATTTTAGTTGTCCCACCCTTACATAAAAGCAAAACATGCAGTTTTCCAAGATTCTGGCATAACTGTCATTTGAATTGATGAACTAAAAATATGTAAGAATGTGCAACATATTTGGAATTCCAACCACGGGATAGAAACCAAAGAGCCAATCAGGAGGGAGGGTGTTGAAGGTAACACCCCTTCCTGCCCGCACCGCTTGTTTGGCAGTTGGCGGGTGCTTAGCAACACTGTTGCTCACACTTGCAGGAGCGACCATGGGGATAGAAGGCGCCTGATTGCTCTGTTATTAATGTTCTTATCAAAATAGTGAACTAAAAATCCCAGGATCATATACAGCAGGTTAAAACAAACATTTGAAGATCAGAATGACAAGGCTGACAGCAGCAGTTACAGAGAGAGGGGGCACAGTTTTTCAAACAGAAAATGAAGTCCAAATGAGTCCATGGAGCAGAGTCACACTGAAACATCACAACAGGTTGAGAGGCCATCTTTTCCTCCACAAATTCTTCCCTTTGTAAGTTTGGCACAAACTAAATAATCTTTCTGTGAATAAGTAAATAAGTTTCTGTGAAAATAGACTCAAGTACATCTGTCGCCATGTTTATTTTGGTTTGTTTGGGTGCTTCACTTTTGGCTCCGTCCACACCACAAAGCTGCTCTGTGATTGGTCTGGACTACCAGTGCATTGCCCAATCACACCAGTCGGAGCCGGGGTCTTGTTCCAAATTTTATGACTTCTTCTGCGACCGCTTTAAAGGCTTTGACCCCTAACCCTGTGACCTCTGACCCATGACCCCGGACTGTTCAAGAAGGTTCTCCCTGCCTATGGGCACTGCCATTAGGAGTTTAGTTGTTTTGTTTTTTTGTTGTTTTTTTATGTAGATTATCCCAATCCCTAAATTTAACTTTAACCCTAACCTAAACCCCAACCCTGACTTAATCCAACTTGAACATCCAAACCTAAATTAATAACTTGCATTTGTCAGTGGTGCCAAACTTCCTCCTCCTACAGTGGCTGCAGACATATTTTACCAAACATTAAATCATAAAAACGTTTATACATTTTAAAAATTCATTTCTGTCACATATGCTCTGTTCTCTTCTGTCTGAAGGGTTCGCTTCACAAGTCCAGTCTCCTGCACTGAAACACACAGACCTGATTAAGACATGGTTTAGTCATGTTTTAGTCCTAATTAAGTCCTGGTTCATACCTGGTCTTGCATTGGACTGGACTATGCTTTTGAAGGTTCTATAGATGGTCCTGGTTCCACTGTGCTCTGGTCTGGACTTGGTTGGGGTCTGGTCTGGTATGATCTTGTCTGGCTTGGTCCTGGTTTGGTCCGGTTTTGGAACAGTCCAGTCCGCTTGGGTCCCACCTGCTTTAGGTCTGGGGGGGATCTCTCTGGTTCTGGTACAGTCTGGCCCAAAGACATCCAATCGAAAACCTGATCTAGGATGTTCTGAGCCTCATCTTGTTGGGTCCTGATGGTCAGCACTTGATAAGGTCCAGTGCAGATCCTCAACTCAGTCACTTCCCTGAAACAAAACCAGGTCTAAACCAGGACAAAAACAAGACTGAACCAGGACTAAACCAGGACTAAACCAGAGCTAAACCAGGACTACACCAGGACTAAACTCGGACTAAACCAGGGCTAAACCAGGACTTAACCAAGACTACACCAGGACTAAACCAGGACTAAACCTGGATTAAACCAGGGTTTAACCACAACTGAACCAAGACTGAACCAAGTCTAAACCAGGACTAAAACAAGACTGAACCAGGACTAAACCAGGACTAAACCAGAGCTAAACCAGGACTACACCAGGACTAAACTCGGACTAAACCAGGGCTAAACCAGGACTTAACCTGGATTAAACCAGGGTTTAACCACAACTGAACCAAGACTGAACCAAGTCTAAACCAGGACTAAACCATGTCCTAACCAGTACTAATCCAGGAATGAACCAAGAGTAAAACAGGTCTAAACCAGGACCTAACCAGGATTGAACCAGGACTAAACCAGACCTAAACCAGGCCTAAACCAGACCTAAACCAGGACTGAACCAGGAATAAACCAGAGCTGAACCAGGATTAAACCAGATCTAAATCAAGTCTAAACCAGAACTGATTCAGGACTAAAGTAGGATTAAATCCAGAATAAATCAGAACTAAACCAGGACTAAACCAGGACTAAACCAGGACTAAACCAGGACTAAACCAGGACTAAACCACAACTATACCAGGTCCAAATCAGGTCTAAACCAGGGCTAAACCAGGACTGAATCAGGAGTCATCTAAACAAGGACTGAACTATGTCTGAATAAGATTAAACCAGGACTAAACTAAGACTCAACTAACACTAAACCAGGACTAAACCAGTACCTGTTCCTGATCTTTTTGAGGATCCAGCAGAGGAGGAGAAGGACTAGCAGAACCAGGAGCAGAATCACCAGAGAGATGGAGAACAGGTACAGAGCGGTGCGTTCCACGTCCATAATCCAAGTGAGACCTCTGTCCTCGTGTTGCTAAATAGACCAAAGATTATTTCTGATCTTTGATCCATTTAAATCCAAACAAAAGTAAACATAGGGCTTTAAAAAGGAACTAGAGAAACAGTTGGCATAGAAACCTATAGTAAAAAATGTCCAGTTACAGCAGACATGTTGTGAGCATTAATATTATGCATCATGCCTACATCACGCTGGGGGTGCTCCACACGTATCTCGATGGTGGAATGTTCAGCAGTTACCATGGTGACACAATCCACAGATTAGCAAACATAGACAAAAATGTTTTAAGATTGTTTGAAAACTCAAGAAAAAATACAAAATGGATTTAAACATTCAGGAGCTTATGATCAAAACGAGCACTCATGGTCCTGTTAAGGACCAAGGTGAGAGTGACTAACTGAAAAACTGTTGGCTAATGCTAGCTAGTTCGTGATTGTAATTTTGTGTGTGAGAGACCTGTTTAACAGCACAAATCAGATCACCTAAACCAGGTCTTTCTAGTCAGATTGTGTTAAAATAAAGATCAGATTAAAATTTAACAAGCCTTGGTAATGACATCAGCTGCAAAGTATCAATACACATTTCTAGACTTTTCTCTCTCTCTAGTCGTTGCTACAACTCCGCGCCAATGCCCCAGAGATATGTTTTATCAAATACGCGCTTACAGACTAATGAATGGTAAAGCCAGTCCCCATGTCAAAGTATGTAACATGTTTATTTCATGATATTTGTGTCCTGTATTTGCTCTGCTCACAGTTACATGTAAAAGAGGAGGTTTAGTGTCACTTGATGTTCAGCAGAACCACACAAGTTCAGAAATCTCAACTGAAAGTGTGTTAGTTTCTAGTGCAGATGGCACTTTCACACAAATTCTGATCTAATATAAAACACCAAAAGGTTTGCACACTCAACACTTTAAACAAGGCTCTGATATAAATGTGGTCGATGGGTTGGTAGCAGCCCAAACCCTCTGGATTATTCATAATTTACAATAATTTACTGCGGGCTAATGCTAACAACTACAGGAAAAATACAGGTGACTTGCTGACCATGTCTCAGTTCGCCAAAGTACAGTAGCTGCAGCTATTGTTCAGATCATCATTCAAGCTGCTGTTGCCACACTTTTACACAACACTCCAAACCCGAGACAGAGTGATGCTTTCAGAGTTTATTCAGTCTGTGCAGATTTTCACAATAAAATGTTGTTGTTTTTTTATTTACAGAGGAATTGTTTTCAGACAGAACAGTAAAGAACAGTTTATCATCAAGACAATACTATGCAATGTACCGTAATGTGGCTTTGAAAAGAGCTGGGCTCTAAACAAGGTCCAAACCAGGTCTAAACACGGTCTAAACCAGGTCTAAACCAGGACTAAGTTAGATTTAAACCAGGACTAAGCTAGATCTAAACCAGGACTAAACCAAGACTGAACTAGGAGTAAACCAGGGCTAAACCATGGCTAAACCAGGTCTAAACTGGGTCTGAACCAGGACTCAACTAAACTAAAAATATATTAAACTCTGTGTCCAGTTCTAGTGCCGCTTTTAGATTTTCAGATGGATGTGTCACTCTGAGCCCGTATGAGCACCTCTGTGTGGTTGTCTGGGGGGCTGCAGGGGTCGCACTCGGACAGTGGTGCCTCTGTGTGGTCGTGGGCGGAGCTGCTGGTGTTGTTATTGACGTCCATCCGAGCGATGACCTCAGTGACCAGCGTCTTCAGCGTCTGAGCCCTGAGACGCCCAACAGCCAGCACACCCTCGTGATCCACGCTCTGATCGTCCTCATATGACTTCACCACCTGAGAAAGATGAGACTAAGACCAGAGACCAAACCGGAAACCAGACACCAAACCAGAGACTAGATCAGAATCTGAGCCAGGTTTGAAGACCAGAACCAGACTAGGAGTCAGGACTATAGCCTGTATATACTGTATCTCTGGACATATCTACAACCCCAATTCCAATGAAGTTGGGACGCTGTGTAAAAAAAAAAGAAGAAAGAAAACAATGATTTGCAAATCCTTTTTAACCTATATTGAACTGAATAAACTACAAAGACATGATATTTAATGTTCAAACTTTATTGTTTTTATGCAAATATTCACTCATTTTCAATTTGATGCCTGCAACACATTCTAATAAAGCCGGGATCGGGGCAACAAAAGAATGGGAAAGTTGAAAAATGCTTAAAATACACCTGTTTGGAACATTCCACAGGTGAACAGGTTAATTAGAAACAGCTAAGTGTCATGATTGGGTATAAAAGGAGCATCCCCGAAGGGCTCAGTCATTCACAAGCAAGGATGGGGTGAGGTTCACCACTTTTTGAACAACTGTGTGAGCAAATAGTCCAACAGTCTAAGAATAACGTTTCTCAACATACAGTTGCAAGGAATTTAGAGATTTCATCATCTATGGTCCATAATATCATCAAAAGATTCAGAGAATCTGGAGAAATCTCTGCATGTAAGCGACAAGGCCGAAAACCAACATTGAATGCCGGTGACCTTCGATCCCTCAGGCAGTACTGTATTAAAAACAGACATGAATGTGTAAAGGATATTACCACATGGGCTCAGGAACACTTCAGGAAACCGTTGTCAGTTAACACAGTTTGTTGCTACATCGTCAAGTGCAAATTAAAACTGTACCATGCAAAGCGAAAGCCATACATCAACAACACCCCGAAACGCCGCCGGCTTTTCTGGGCCCGAGATCACCTGAGATGGACTGACGCAAAGTGGAAAAGTGTGCTGTGGTTTGAGTTCACATTTCAAATTGTTTTTGGAAATCATGGATGTCGTGTCCTGTGGGCCAAAGAGGAAAAGGACCATCCGCAAAGTTCAAAAGCCAGCATCTGTGATGGTATGTGGGTGTTAGTGCCCATGGCATGGGTAACTTACACATCTGTGAAGGCACCATTAATGCTGAAAGGTACATACAAGTTCTGGAGTAATGTCTTTTTCAGGGACGTCCCTGCTTATTTCATCAAGACAATGCCAAGCCACATTCTGCACGTGTTACAACAGTGTGGCTTCGTAGTAAAAGATAGCCTGCCTGCCTGCAGTCCAGACCTGTCCTCCCTGTCTCCTCCCTGTCTCCCACTGAAAATGTGTGGCACATTATGAAGCGAAAATATGACAACTGAGACCCTGGACTACTGAGCAACTGAAGTTGTACAGTCAGCAAATTCCTCCTGCAAAGCTTGGAAATGCAAATTGGAAATGAGTGAATGTTTGCATAAAAACAATAAAGTTTATCAGTTAGAACATTAAATATCATGTTTTTGTAGTTTATTCAGTTCGATATAGGTTGAAAATGATTTGGAAATCATTGTATTCTGTTTTATTTTTTTAAGTTTTACACAGCATCCTAACTTCATTGGAATTGGGTTTGTATCCCCCTAGCTGCCTTATTCCAAACAGGAAGTGAGCACGGGCACAATTTGACTCTATCAACACCAATTCACTTTCTATTTAAAAATTCCCTTACTCCTCTCTCTGTATCTGCTGCTTGCCATTTGGACCTTAAAATGTTGCTTTTAACTCACTCTACATGATCCTAGGGTTTTTAATTTTCCTATTTTGTTTGTAAATCAAGATATGAACATTAGTAACAGGCCAATCAGGCACCCTCTTTTTCCCGAGGTTGCTCCCGATAGCATCAAACAAACGGGTTTGATTGACAGCATTGCTAAGCACCCGCTCCCTGTCAAACCAGTGATGTAGGCAGGAAGGTGCATTACCTTCAACAGTCTCGCCCTTGATTGGCTCTTTGGTTGCTATGATACTCACAGTTGCATTCTAAATATATAACTGCGCTCCAGATTAGCTGCTATAACTGCTAGCCTTAATCAACTTCATTTGGAGCCGAACACTGTGTGGGTAATGTCACACTCCCTCAGTCCACTTCTTTATACAGGCTATGATAATGTCACACATATGAGTACCTTGTTGGTGATGAGGGACAAGCCGAAGACTCTGAGTCCACAGTGAGTCGCCACCACCACCTCCGGCGCTGTGCTCATCCCTGAACAAAACAAGAGTTTATTTTGGACTAAAACCATCATCAAGGGCAGCAAAACAGAGGAATCAAACCAGAACCCCCCCACCACCCACCCCCTCCTTTACTGAACCAAGACCTGTATAAGCCCAGGATAAAACCCGGTCTAAACCAGCACTAAACCAGATCTAAACCAGGTCTAAACCAGGTCTCACCAACAGCGTCAACACCCAGTTTGTGCAGAAGGCGGGCCTCTGCAATACTCTCGAAGTTGGGCCCGCCCACCATGGCATACACGCCCTCCCTCATCACCGCTGTGATGCCTAGCTGCTTCCCAATCTCCATAGCAACACATCGGAGCCCAGCATCATAGCAACCGGACATGGCGGGAAAACGGGGACCAAACCTGAAACAAAAATAACATGAGACACCTCTGATCTCACAGGGGTCATTATTATACAAGGAGAACAACAATGGGTTCAAAACAGAGCCTTGAGCACTGAGTCTGATTTTTTGCTCCAGTGTCTGACCTCTTTAATATCCCCATTCACACAGTTCCTAGTAAATTGCTGGGTGCAAAATGCCAGAACACTCAGCACTGACCCCCACTGACACATGCACCTGTCCCAGAACAGGCCGAGTAGCTTGTAACCACTGTTCCCTCCAAGCTGCGCGCGTGCGCGCGTGCGCACTGCTGACACGGTCTCCGCGCACAGAAAATCTGTGCTGCGCACAAAAAAATCGAACCGGAGTTGAAAATAAAATAAACACACAACAATTCATTCTGCGCTATTTTCAATGTGAGTCAGTGAGTGTGACCGGTGACGAGCTGCTCCAGACAATGATGTGATTCACATACGTATTTGAACAGCTTATCAACGTCATTGACAGGCTTCCTCATGTGCCGCTACCAGTGTTTTAGCCGATGTGGCCGACGTGGACTGAAAACTCGCTAGTGTTTAACCCCTTAACGTTCCGACGGCCCGCCCTCGGACAAAGATACGCGCGTACGGACGCGTAATTTCGTAATTTCACGCAATGTTTTGCAGCAGTTTTGCGTTTTAAACATGACGAAACGGACAAAACAAAGGAAGTACGCGACCGAGGACACTGTGGATGTTTGTACAAGTTAAAATAAGGACACAATGACAGAAGTTGGTCCGAGCGGGACTCAATCCTCCAACCTCTAACCACTGAGCCACTGTCACAGAATGACTGTCACACGTACAGTGTATTTTTAGTTTGAAGTGTGTGTGTGTGTGTGTGTGTTTGTTCACTGCAGTGTGTGGTTTGTAAATATATATTTATTTTGACCCATACCACTTGTTTTGAATATATTTTATATACAAATACACATTATATATATACAGTAATAGAGCAGCTTGGTGTGCAGATAGAGATTCCTCTCAGTGTGTATTGGTCATTGATACTGTCACTAGTTTATGAGTTGTAAAAATCACATGATCGTGTCATATACTGATCAAGAGTTACTGGACTGTCTCCCAGAGCACAGTAGGACAATCTCACTCAGTGCACAGCAAAAGCTTCACACAATGGCTTATACTCATAATACAAGTCAGAGTTTTACCATAAAAATGTTAAGTGTGTTTTCAACATTGGAATTTACAGTTGTCTTAGTTTGGTTGGAAGCTCATGTTTTGCCATAGTTAAAATAAAATAATTATAATTCCAATAGCATTAACATACTACACAGGTCATGAGCAAGATTTTTGTAATTTTCATTGTATAAGTGGCTAAAGCACTTAATTAAAAGTCTTATAACAGAAATGTAAATACAGTGATTTGATTCTTTTAATAAACCATTTAACTTGGATGGATGCGATGCAACATGACCACAGTGTGCACGTCTGATGTTGCTCACAGTGGTCCATGGGACCCCTCAGGGAGTTTGTGTGTTTGCTCAGACTCGTGAAAAATTAGAGGGAACATTGCTTGTAACTAGAGAAACTAAGCGCGTTTCTGGCTTTATTCACACATACATTCACTGTCCCACATTTCCTATATATTCTTAATCATTTTCCTGTGAAATTGCTACAACTCTGGGAATTAATTTATGGCTTCGTTCACATATGACCTGTTCTAGCGCAAAGCTGGCAAATTCAGACTAACCTGTCTCACGCCAGATTGCTGTATCTCTCTCCTTTGAGTTTTATACATTTATCTGAAATGGCTGTTACTGAAAGCGATCAGGAAAAAGTGGAATATCATGATGGTTTGGTTCAATTCCCGGGTCGCCCAGGCCTTTCTGTGTGGAGTTTTTCATGTTTCTCCCCGTGTCTGGATGGGTTTCCTCCGGGTACTCCGGTTTCCCCCATCAACCAAAACATGAACGCCCTTCAAGACAATTGTTGTTGTGATTTTGGGTGTTACAAAAATAAATGAATTGAAAATTGAATCTCTGCCCACACCTCAGTGCTGCTCTGTGATTGGTTCGGTATCTCAAGATGGATTCTTGTATGTTTGCTGCATTTGTGAATGGGGTTAATGATAAAAACAAAACAAAAACAGAATGTTATATTCTGAATCCACACTGCAGAAGGTGAAGGGACGTGTGTTCAAAGGAGCATCTTTAGACTCATCTGTAGGGCCTCACCTGTCTCACCTGTCAGGCCGCATCTGTCAAGGCCTCACCTGTCAAGACCTCACCTGTCGTCATTGGGGCCACACAGGGGGTTCAGTCCACACAGTCCGGGGAAGTTGATGTGGTCTTTGAGGATCATGATGTCACCAGGTTTGAGAGAATCGTCCAGTGAGCCGGCAGCATTTGTAACCACCAGAGTGTCCACACCCAACAGTTTAAAGACACGCACTGGGAATGTCGTCTAGAGAGAGAGGAGAGAGGGATGAGGCGGAGAGAGGAGAGGAGGGGAGAAAGGTGAGTCTATGCCCAGGAGCTTAAAGATATGCAAGGGAAGGTTGTCTAGAGAGGGAGAATAGTGGAAAGAAAGGGATGAGGAGGATAGAGGAGGAGAAGGAGAGGGGGAGTGGAGGAGGAGAGGGAAAGGGGAGCAGAGGAGGAGCAGAGGAAGAGCAGAGGACATAGAAGACAGTACTAACCTTACACAGAGAGTGCCCTTCGTACATGTGGAAGCGTCCCTGCATACACACACATGTCTTCCCTCTGAGCTGTCCAAAGACCAGACGCCCTGCATGTCCCTGCACTGACTCAGGGAGAGAGGGGGATAGACAGTAAGAGAGAGAGAGGAAGACAGGAAAGACACACAGACATAGACAAAGAGGGAGAGACAGACAACAGACAGGCAGGGGACAGAGGGACAAAGAAAGAGAGACACAGGGAGGGAGAGAGAGGAGAAAGACACACCGAGAGAGACAGAAAAGACAGGGGGGCAGAGGGGGGAGGCACAGAGAGAGACACAGGGGACAGAGGGACAGAGAGATCAGGATCAGATAGAAAGAGACAGAGACAAAGGACACAGATGGACACAAGGACAGACACAGGTTAGACTCATTTCACTTAATTATAAAATTTTATGCTCATGTGTTTATAACCTGATTAGACATGAAACCTGTGGTTTAGAACTGCTTTACTCCTATTTTAGACATGGTTTAGACCCGCTTTAGAAATGGTTTAGTACCTGGTTTAAACCATAGAATGTATGAAGCAGTGGACTAAGGGAGTGTGACGTCACCCATAGTGTTTGACTCCAGTCAATTGAAGCTCATAGAGACTAGCAGTTTAGAGGAAATTTGGAGCTGAGTTCCATATTTAGAACTCCAACTGCAAGTATCATAACAACAATCTAGAGTGAAGCTGTTGAAGGTAAAGACCCTTCCCACCTGTTGGTTTAAGGAGCGGGCACTTACCAGCGCTGTCAATCAAACATGTTACTAAAGCTAGCAGGAGTGACCTCGGGAAAGACGGCACCTAATTTGTCTGTTGTTAATGTTCATATTTGATTTACTGACACAATAGAAAAAGAAAAATACCAGGATCATGTAGAGCGGGTTAATACAAACATTTTAAGACCAAAATTCAGTCCCAGTTTAGTCCTGGTTTAGTACTGGTTTAGACCTGCTTTAAACCCATTTAAGACCTGGTTTAGTACCTGTACTATGGGAGATTCCTGGGATCTGAGAGTAGTTGAAGGCATCCTGGTTCTCTGGCGCCTCAACAAGCATGTCCAGTCCAGACTCACAGATAATACTGTGTTCACAAATGATGGCAATAAAAGTCTTCTGATTCTAATACAGTCTATGGTTTAGACCCGCTTTAGTACGTACTATGGGGGAACTACTGAACTTCTCTGTGAGTAGTTGAAGGCATCCTGGTTTAGTACCTGTACTGTGGGGGAACCCTGGGATCTGGGAGCAGTTGAAGGAATCTTGGTTTAGTCCTAGTTTATACCTGTTTTAGTCCTGGTTTAGACCCAGTTCAGTCCTGGTTTAGTACTGATTTAGTATTGGTTTAGACCCACTTTAGACCCACTTAAGACCTGGTTTAGTACCTGTACTATGGGGGAATCCTGGGATCTGAGAGTAGTTGAAGGCATCCTGGTTCTCTAGCGCCTCAGCAAGCATGCCCAGTCCAGACCCACAGATAATAGCCACCTGGGGGCGGTGCTTTGTGTGAGCCAGCAGCCAATCAGCAGCCTGCTGGTACTCATCGTGGCTGTTAATCAAATGAGACAAAATGAAACAATGATCAGAAATATGAATGTGGCCTGGGGTCAGAGGTAAACATCGGGTTAAGTAATACAGCAATTTTCACACTGCCATTTTGTGTGTCATTCACTCCACACTCTATGAGACACGCCTCTATCCACAGCTGTCCTGGGGCAGACTGGCAGAGGTAAGGCTGCCAATCTGCACCATTGGCCCCTCCCACAACCAACACGCACACACCACATTCATACACAGGCTGGGTGGGTGAAGTGTCATGCCCAAGGACACAACAGTATGAGCGATGGACTTTGTAGCTTAAAGGTTTTGATAATTAAACACAAGTTTAACAGGAGAGCCAGTTCAAAATATCATAATGTTCTGACATGTTGTTTCAGAACTCTTTAAATGAATTTTCCTGCTCCCTATACCTGGTTTAGACCTGTTACAGTCCTGGTTTGGTCCTGGTTTGGTCTTGGTTCAGTTCTAGTTCAGTTCTAGTTTTAGACCTGGTTTAGTCCTGTTTCAGTCCTGGTTCAGTCCTGATTTAGGCCTGGTTTAGGCCTCGTTCTCATGGGAAGAGGCCTTTTGTTTATAAGGCTGTAGACAAAACAGTCTCCACCAGAGGATTTGAAACAAGACTGAACAAAAAACTCAGTCAGGTCTAAATAACCACGACTTAACCAGAACTGAAAATCAAATGAAAAAATCTGTTATTTTCAAAAAATAGATACAAAAATGAGACAAACTAAATCATATTTGGAAAAAAGCAGTGCAAGACACAAAAATGTTTAAATTATTTCATATTGTTAGCACAAAGCTTTTGTCACTTGTAGACTTACAGTGGGAAGAGTAATCACAAATTTTACTGATACACTGTACAATATATAACCCAAGTAAGAGTACTGTCACGCTGTACAGTATATTACACAAGTAAGAGTACTGTCACACTGTACAGTATATTACTAAAGTAAGAGTACAGTCACACTGTACAGTATATTACTCAAGTAAGAGTACTGATACACTGTACAATATATAAGTGAAGTAAGAGTACTGTTACACTGTACAATATATTACTCAAGTAAGAGCAAAAGTATGTAACTGAGTACAGGTCTAAACCAGGATAATCCAATTATGTCATAAGCTGATTCAGTTACATGTTCAGTTAACTCTTTTATTCCTGGTTTAGTCTTGGTTTAGTCCTGCTTTAGTCCTGCTTTAGTCCTGTTTTAGATCTGGTTTACAGGTACACTTAACTCTTTTAGTCCTGGTTTAGTTCTGGTTTGGTCCAAGTTTGGTCCAAGTTTAGTCCTGGTACAGTCTTAGTTTAGTCCTTGTTTAGTCCTCGTTTAGACCCAGGTCAGTCCTTGTTTAGTCCTAGTTTAGTCCTGTTTTAGACCGGATTTAGACCAGGTTCAGTCCTGGTTGTTCTTTTAGTCCTTGTTTAAGTTCATGGCTAAAAACAAAATTAAGCTAAAATATATCAAATAATAATGTAACTTTTGACATTTCTCTATATTCTGGGATACAGGAGGACGGGAGTGCATCTGACATACAAGGATATATCAGGAAGAGATGGCATCTGACACATTCACAGATACAATTCTTACCTGATGGTGTCTTTGCTGTGCATTTTGTTGGTTTTCAAAATAAAAGTTGAAAAATCAGAAAATGGGTCTCCAGTTGAAGTCTGACAGTGGTGTGAAGAAATACAGTAGTGGTAGTAGTACCACTACTAGTAGTAGTAGTAGCAGTAGCAGTAGTAGTATAAGTAGTAGTAGTAGTAGTAGTAGTAGTAGTAGTAGTAACAGCAGTAGTAGTAGTAGGAGGAGCAGGAGGAAAAGTGCAGTGAAGGAGACCGAGTGACTGGAGAACAGAGCTTTTATAATTGGTATATCACATGATTCTGATTGGCCAAGTAGGAGTCATATGATTTTGATTGGATGACAAGTCTCCACTCATAAAAAGGACCAATCAGAGCCCTGCATTACTAAACCAGGAGAACTAAACCAGGTCTTAAACAGAACTAAATCAGGTCTAAACTAGGACTAAATCAGGATTAAACCAGGACTAAACCAGGACAAAAACAGGACTAAACCAAACTAAATCAGGACTGAACCAGAACTAAACCAGGATTAAGGCAGGACTAACCTAGAACTGAACCAGGCCTAAACGAGAACTGAAACAAGACTAAACCAGAATTGAACAAGGACCAAACCAGCATTAAACCAGAACCCAACCAGGACTAAACCAAAACTAAACCAGGTCTAAACCAGGACTAAACCAAAACCAAGACCAAACCAGGTCTAAACCAGGACTAAACCAAGACTAAATCGGGACTAAACCAGGACTAAACCAGAACTAAGCCAGAACCAAACTGGGAGTAAACCAGCAGTAAACCAGGACTTAACTACGACTAAACCAGGTCTAAACCAGGTTTAAGCCAGGACTAAACTAGGATTAAACCAAGACTAAACCAGTAAACCAGGTCTAAATCAGGACTAAACCAGGACTATACCAAAAATAAACCAGAAATAAACCGGGACTTCACAAGGACTAAACCAGAACTACATCAGGTGTAAACTAAGACCAAACCAGGACTAAACCTGACCTAAACCAAAACTAAACCAGGACTAAACCAAAACTAAACCAGGACTAAACCAAAACTAAACCAAGGCTACACCTGGACTAACCAGGACTAATTGAAGACCAAATCAGAACTGAAGCAGTACTAAGCCAGAACTAAACCAGGACTAAAGAAAGACTACACCAGGACTAAACCAAGAGCCAGATTTAGGGTTTAAACTGGAACTAAACCATGACAACAAGACTACAAAACCAAATCTACATCTTCAGCCGAAATAGTGTGATAGGCCTTAAAATAACTTCTGAACTTTTGGCTTTTGCGTTGATTTCAGTCAGGAGTGTGCATGTGCCTCTGTGAGTGTACATGAGAGCCCAGAAGCGTGCATGTGGTTGGTATGAGCGAGCATGTGAGCGTGCACGTTTTGTAATGAGCAACGTCTGACTGTGATCACCAACCTCGTTCAATCAATAAAACTGAACCAGGACTAAACCAGAACTAAACCAGGACTAAACAAATATTGAACCAGGACCAATCCAGGACTGAACCAGGTCTACACCAGGATTGAACCAGAACTAGACTGAAACAGGACTTGACTGACCTGGGATTAAACCGGGACTGAGCATGATCCAGTATTCTGTGTCTGGTATTTAGAAATCTCCAAAAGTCAAATCCACAAATGGTTTTCCCTGATAATTTCAAACAATGACAAGGTCCATTCTCCTGCTATATTTATCCACCCACACCACAACATCTGGGAGGGCATCTGACACACCACAACATCTGGGAGGGCATCTGACACACCACAACATCTGCAGATTAACTAAATATTTGACTTGCCTCCATCTCAGTCTAACAAGAGGATGGGAGGGCATCTGACACACAGGGGAGTTATCAGTGTATCAGTGTGTGACTGACATGAGGCTGACATGCACATTAAGTGTGAAACTCCTCGTGCACATCCTCACATGCTTTTATTTTAATGTATTTTTTTAGCTACAAAGTTACAAACTGTGGCTTTAACAGCTGATGCGCTTTAGCTCCCAGGGTCCAGTATTGGACTTTGAACTATTTATATTAAATAAATCTAATGTGTTACAGTCATGCTTGCTTGCTTGCTTATTTGCAAAGAGAGAATTTAAAACAACTCTTGCATATTTGACAAAGTAATGTGAGTAATTTATTTGAGTAATTTTGGCTCGGATGTTACAAGTTTTCATAAAAAACACTTAAATATATCCAGGAGGAATAATTTGAAAAAAAAACTGAATCAATTTTTTTTTAGGAATAATAATTGATACCTATGGAGGAGGAGGCCCTTCCTGGACCTGGACTGAATCATGACTCTCCTCAGTCTGTAGGTCCTCTACTCAGAGGCAAGAATCTGAAAAATGTGATACTGGGAGCTCCTTCTCTCTCTCAAAAGTGGTCAAAGAAGAGAGAGAGACTCATTGCCTCTTTCCTCTCTCTCCCTCCCTCTCTCTCCCTTTCTCTCTTTGACCAGCAGTCTCCTTTCTCTTCCTCTATCTCTTTTCTCTGTCAGTCTCTCCTCACTCTTTCTTTTCATTTTCTCTTTTTCCTTCTTTCTTTCTCTTTGTCTCATATCTCCTTGTCTTATAGATCCTCATTTTGTCCCTCCTCGTTTCCGTGCTTGACCCCTAGCTCCTTGTCTCCTAGCTCCTGGCTGGATTCCTACATCATGTGAGGTTAGCTGCTGTGGATCATGAGGCTGTAATTGGAGCAGGACTCTCAGACCTTCAGCTCTTCATTAAAGTCTATAAAAGTCAGAATCTAAACCATAACCCCAGGCTAACTACTCTGCCAACACTCAGAGAGATCAGGAGTCTAACTCACAACCTTCTTAGTGAGAGGAGGAGACAGGATAACCACTGCCACAGGGAGAACATGTGACTCAGGATGTGTCAGTTTTTACAGTAAAATGGCCACACTTATTCTCTGCTAATCCTGCTCTGTTCTCCTGGCTCTGCTCTGGCTCTGCTCCTCTAGCTCTGCTCCTCTGACTCTGCTCCTCTGGCTCCATTCCTCTGGCTCCGGTCTCCTGACTCTGCTCTGGCTCTGCTCCTCTGGCTCTGCTCCCCTGGTTCCGCTCCCCTGGATCCGCTCCTCTGGATCCGCTCCTCTGGATCCGCTCCTCTGGATCCGCTCCTCTGGATCCGCTCCTCTGGATCCGCTCTCCTGGCTCCGCTCCTCTGGCTCTGCTCCTCTGGCTCTGCTCCCCTGGCTCTGCTCCCCTGGATCTCTAAACTCTGATTCAATGACAAGATAGTGGTTGTAGTGTTGAGCTTTTATGTTCATCTTATGAATGCAGAGTTAAAGTGCAAGAGAAAAATACAATCCATTCAAAAAAATAAGTGCAATCAGCAATCTCTTGTATTAATTTCACATTCCAGTATATGCAATATTGTGAGCTCAGCAAGTTGTAATAAAGCAGTTACAACAAATTGCTAATAAAAGGTGACTTATTTTAACTTGAAAACAATAAATGAATTTATCCCAGGTCAAATATTGATTAACTCTTAGCATATCATTAGCATCTTGCATGAGGCTGCGTGGCTATTGATTTATAATAAGAACTGGATAAGCCATTCCCCCTCTGTCCCCGGGTGAGATCCATTGTTAGGTTAAATAACTGTGCTTAGCTATTCTGCATAACCACTGCCATTTGTATTGCTATAGTTCATTATTGTACCAGTGCTCATGTGAATAAGAGAGCTAGATTACAGCTGTGTGATGCAGCTGTATGTTCAGGTCATGTACAAGATATTCTACATCTATAAATCTAATCTAATAACTAAGCAGGGCAATGACTTATTGATAGACATGTGCTGACTCATGACTCGTCACCCTGATTAAGCCAGCAAAATATGCCTCAGCAGTCAGAGAAAGAAACAACAAGTGTGCTCGTCACAGTCTGATTAGATTGCGCAACATGCCAAGAGGCCTGGCTGGCCTGTGTACCAACGAAGAGGCACTAAGTCTAAACCATGGTGGCCTCCTACTATATATGCATATAAAAATTCATTGTATAAGCGTAAACATTCAGTCTCTGCCTAGGAATGTCAGTTGCACAGAATCCGTGTACAAGTATTGCTCTTCACTGGTTGATGAAGTAAATTCTTCTTTGAATTTCATCTCTGGGTCATGGTTATTCATCATCTTAGCAGAAACTAACGAGCACGAGAGGAAATGGCTGATTTCCTCAACACCATCAGTGGCACTTCCTCTAGGGGCAGCCACAGGTATTGCAGATCAGAAGAATTCTCCAATAGAGCACAATGAATATTTTGGGAATTCAAACACCCGTGTTTGGCTGACAATATCCACAACTTTTACAAAGGTGGGATTTTGTAGGGTTTTTTCTGTATTTTCACATCATGAACTCTTTAGAATTTTTAAATCCTTAAAACGGCTAAAAATTCGCTTTGTAAGATTTAGCCTAGCCCTTCTCTGAGCCAGCACCAGCTCTGTTCAAGTAACTAGTTGCTGATTGATTAGAACTGATCACGTAGTGCACATTTTTGATGTCACACGATGGGTGGTGGTGTTAAGCCAGTATTATTGGAAGTATATATATATATATATATATATATATATATATATATATATATATATATATATATATATATATATATATATATATATATATATATAAATAATGTACACATTCTATATAATTCTCCCTTGAAAAATGGAGACGTGTCAAACCTTGCATAAACAGAACACAAAATCTTCTGTAAAATTTTGCGCCGATGAGCACAGGCCATTGAAAGCAACATGACTTTATGTTTGGTTCATCTTCCAGATCTTATTATACTTCCATGTGCATGACATGAAGAAAATTACTGTTAGCATAAAAAACGTGGCTAACTACCGGTAAGTAATTTACAAACCAATGAATAATAGTCTCACATAGTGCATTCAAATGAACTGGAAACATGCCTGAAAACAGAACAGCACTATAAAATAAAGATCACCTTGACCTTATGGTTAGTTTTTGTTTTATTTGCATACAACAAGTTAACACATGGTGAATGATTGTACAGATTATTCAAAATAAATACTGTTTTTGTTTTTTTGTTTGTTTTTTTTCTTCTTAAAAACAGTGTAATAAAGGTTTTTCTTCTCAAAGGAAACTCTAGGACATTTCATGAGTCCCTGAGGCTGAGGATCTTTTGTGATTAGGTTAAATCACTCAAACTCCACACAACAATAATAAATGTATTATTCAAAGCTACAGTATGTAGCTTTCTGCAGGTGATCCATCACCTGCATGATTCCATGAAAATACAAAGTTAAACCCATACTTCGGAATATTCTCTATGGAGATAGATACACTTATGCCATACTGTGGAATATTATAAAATGGAACAATATTTCCATAGAAATAAGCAGAAGGAGGCCCTCCTACAGGCCAATTACAGCAGAACTAAGTAACCCCTGCCCCTACACTAGCAGCATATATTCTGCATGCAGACGTAACTGCGTACTAAAGCAAAACCTTTTTCAATTACATAAGTAAAGCAATGATACCACAAGTAATACATACATAACTTATGTGATCAATGACAACATGGCCAGATCTGTGTCTCACTCTTTCACCCTTCTCTTTCCTTGAGCTCTCACCATTCCTCAAATGCCTTTGCCAGATTGACCTGTGTTGGCCCTGTCCCATTCACGTTTTCTTTTCCTTGCGTCCCTGACAAAGGCTTCCTCTGTCTTTTAGTTGGTTGCGCCATGGCTGACACCTCACAAATGAACACTGGACACTTATTCTTCTAATGAATTCTGGACAGCACCGAAAAGGTGTGTGTCGCTAACTCAGTTACCTGTATTTATATATGCTGTAAAGCAATTTGTCTATCAGATGCTGAGAGTTGACTGTGGGTTGATGGCAGCCAAGTTGCAAGTTGCATGCCTGGTTTTTCTGCACAGAAACAACTGGGGGATTCAGCAGACCCTTCAAACTCCTTAAAATCACCTTTGTAACAACCAGAGGGACTTTGAAGGATGTTAAATAATAATAAAAAATGTTACTTAGTTCTGCTTTAAGAGTCAGGTTTGTGGCATTACACACCTGTTCACAGTAAGGATACCTGTTGTGCAGTGCAATAAACACAAACAAAATGTAAAAAACATTCTTTTATTTTAGTCTGTTTTTTGGAAAAAAGTTACATATTGTGGCTTTAATTTCAAAATAAAACAATGAACACTACTCAAAGCAGACTAGGTACTTTTGAAATCATAATACTACCAGTACATTAACTTACAGTCAAAAATAAAAGTACAATGACATTAAAGCAAATTTTTTAAACTAAACAAAATGTATAAGGCCAAAGCTGACCTCATGTCAATGGTTAGGAGGCTTAGGAGGAGGAGAACACACAGGTACCACTATAGCTGACACAAGCATCAAATGTTTATGTAGGAGCTAGTTTATTATTTGTGGGTCTGGAGTTCTAACTGATCCTGGTTCTTCTAAGATGGTTGCTCTAATGGAGCTGTTTGATGGAGCTTTGTTGAAGCTTTGTTGGAGCATTGGTTGAAGCTTTGAGGGCGCTTTGGTTGATCTTTAGTTGGATCTTTGATGGAGCGTTGTTGGAGCTTTGATGAAGCTGTGATGGAGGTTTTATTGGAGCTTTGTTGGAGCTCTGATGGAATTTTGATAGGGGTTTGATGGAGCTTTGATGGAGCTTTGATGGAGCTTTGATTGAGTTTTGGTGAGGTTTTGATGGAGCTTTCTCGCTGTCTGACATGAAATTAGACTAAACTTTTCCAAAATTATTTCTATTTCTATTAAGTACCAAAATACCAAAGTTTACATACAGTCAGAATTTTACATACAGTCAGAAGTTTACATACAGTAAGATTAATATGAATTTAAACAATTTGGGAAAGCCCAGATGATGATGCCATGTCTTTGGAAGCTTCTGATAGGGTTATTGACAACTTTTGATTTAATTAGAGAGAACCTGTGGATATATTTGAAAGTACACCTGAAATGTTCATCTGTTCCAACTATTTTACATAAATAGTATACATTCCCATAGTATACATACTATGGGAATTTCCGGCCATCATACTGCTCAGGAAAGAAACGGCTTCTATATTCCAGAGATGAACATGCTTTGGTACAAAATGCACATACCAACCCAAGAACAAAAGCTAAAGACCTTATGAAGATGCTGGCTGAAGCTCTTACTAGCTTCAGCCAGCATCTTCACAAGGTCATTATGCCCAGGGAAAACTGCACAACACTTCACAAAATAAGTAGCATCATGAGGAAAGAACATCATGTGGAAATACTGAAGCAACATCTGAAGACATCAGCCACGAAGTTAAGCTTGGGCACAACTGGGTCTTCCAGTCACCCGAAGCATACTCCCAAACTGGTTACAAGGTGGCTTAAGGATAACAAAGTCAATGTTTTGGAGTGGCCATGACAAAGCCCTGATCTCAATCCTATTGAAAATTTATGGGCAGAAATAGAAAATAGAAATATAATTTATTTTGGTAATCCCAATTGTCTTAAATCAGGAAAAACTAAGTCTGATGTCATGTCAGAGAGTGACTGAACTGAAGAAGTGACTTGGATGAGCAACAAAATGTCTTCACTCACTTTATAACTTTTTGTCCAGTTGAATTTTTCTTTTACTATGGATCATACCTGGACGACTAAGGGATTACACAGACATCAGTGAGAAAAGAAAGAGGTCCGTGAGAAAAGTATGTGTCTTTTTATGTAGTGCATGTAAACTTCTGGTTACAATTGTATTTAGAAGACAGGAAGTACTTTGTTAAGTTTGGAAACTGTCTCAGATCACGGACCCCTGGCCTGTAGGGTGTTGGGGGACCTAGGATTGACCCCCCTGGGGTCACTTTCTACCTGTTGCTGTTAAGCCCAAAGCCAGCCCTAGCTTCCAGGGGGCCCTTACATTGAATTTGTCTCTGGGGCCCCCAACAGCGGATGCCTCCTGGCTCAGCTATTGGTGACTCACATTTGACAGCATTATGACTCTGCTCTCATCATCTTGACCAATTGTATTTGTATTAATGTGACCAACATCAGACCAAAAACACCCAGAATGTTACAGCTTCCATAGTCACAAAAACAGTAGACGAACATATGGGGGGGAAGGGAGGGATAGATATCTTGCTACTATAGAACAAATGTAATTGTTTTAGAGGGATATTTAGGCTGCTGTAAACACATAAGCCCTGTGTCCAATAAAACTTTGTACATTATTTTCAATATAAATGTATGGGCTCTTGGGGGCCCTCTGGTGACCTTGGGGCTCTAAGCAGCTGCTTAGTCTGCTTATAGGCTGGGCTGGCTCTGGCTAAGCCAGTTAATATGCAGAAATAATGTGTCCTACCACAACTATGGAGATGACACTTAGATCTCTGTCTCACTGGCAGCAGGCGAATATGGACCAGTGGATTCACTCTGCCACTGCATCCAACAGATCAGTGTATGGAGGCAAAACAACTTTCTTCAGCTAAACCCACAGAAGCAAAGAGAAAGTATCAGCAGTCACCTCCAGTCTCTCTTTCTAAAACTTTCAAATCAGGCTAGAAATCCAGGGGGTAATAATGGACTCAGACCATAGACCGTATATATAAATGGACATAGCTAACTTGTTAGAGACCGCATTCCAAATAAGAAAGGAGCATGGCAGCGCTGGCTCCATTTCACTTTGTATTGAAAAACTGTCTCCCTTCTGCTGCTGTCAGGCTGCTGCTGTTAGTCTTCAAATGTTTGTATTAAACTTCTCTATATGATCCTGGTATTACTATTTCGCTACTGTGTTCGTAACTCAAGATATGAACATTAATAACAGACAACTCAGGTGCCTTCTTACCCCAAGGTTGCTCCTGCTAGCATTAGCAACAATTGATTGATTGACAGCATAGCTAAACGCCCACTCCCTGCTAAAACAGCACTGCAGTACCTTCAACGGCCTCACTCCGGATTGGCTCTTTGGTTGCTTCATTTGACTGGAGCCAATATGGGTGATGTCACACTCCCTTAGTCCACTTCTTTATACAGTCTATCACTCAGAATTGAACTTTACATCAAATCAATAACATCAGCAGCTTTTTACCATCTATAAAACATTGCAAAATTCAAAGGTAAACTGTCTAAATCAGACTTGGAGAGATGTGTTCATGCATTTGTCTCAAGTAGGTTAGACTACTCTACTGTAACAGCCTGATCAGTGACCTCTCCAAACAATGCATTAAGACAGCTGCAGTACATCCAGAATGCTGCTGATACTTGGGTACTGACTAGAACCAGGAAGTACGAGCACATAAGTCCTGTGGCCCAGAGAATAGACTTCAAAATAGCTCTGCTTGTGTAAAAGTCTCTCCATGGCCTAGCACCAAAGTACATCTCTGACATGTTAGTGACATATAAACTATCTCATACTCTGAGGACTTCAGGGACTGGCCTCCTTCTGGTTCCCAGAGTCAGGACTAAACATGGAGGATCAGTGTTTCAGTTTTATGCAGCTAAAAGCTGGAACAGTCTTCCTGAAGATGTGAGAAAGGCCTCTACTTTGACAATTTTTAAATCCAGGCTCAAAACAGTTCTGTTTAGCTGTGGGCATGACTGAAAGGTATTTGTTTTGCATATATTAATTTTATGATTATTTATGTTTTGATTTGTTGTATTATGATTTTAAAGTCTTTCTTATTATGGACAGCACTTTGACTTACTTTGTGTACAAATTATGCTGTACAGATAAACTTGCCTCGCTTTGCCTCACCTTCTCCTCTCCTCCTCCTCCTCACCCACAACTCCTCTTTACCTGCTTTTCCTCTTCGCTTCCTCCTTGCCCATACCTCCTCCTCTCACTTCCTCTTCTTTCTCACCTCCTCCTCCTCATCACCCCCGTCTTTTGCCCGTAAATCAAGATATGAACATAAATAACTGAATCATGAGCTCCCTTCTTTCCGCAAGGGAAGAAGGCAGACCTTCAACAGCCACGCTCCTTATTAGCTCTTTGGTTTGACACTCGGATTTCCAAATATGGTGTGTGGTCCTCAACACAGAACAGACCCTCCCATACCTCCTCTGGTTCTTGTCATTATTTTTATTTCATCAGAAAATAAAGATTCCTTCACACAGACAGCATACAGCAGGTCTATCTAATTCTGCTGTTCTACACGCCATGCACACGCCTCCACAACACAGATGTGATGGGACCGAACTCATGCACAAATCATTATCAGTTTTTATGTATAACTGACACTTTACACGGCTCATTTTTCAGAATGAAACCAGAGGCACAAAGACAAAGTATTCGCCCATTTACAAATGTGTGAGTTTAGTTTAATATTAAATGTGCGGATAAAGCTCACACTGAGCTCATTTTATAAACGCTATTCTCCGCTTCAGTCTTTTGTTTCATTGTTTAACTGATTTGAAGAACTCTCGCAGCAGACTCTTCATTCTCTCCATGTTGGCGGTATCCGGGCGCAGATCCAAGTCCAGACCGAGACCATGGTCCAGACCGAGTCCCTGGTCCAGACCGAGTCCGTGATCCAAACCCGGGTCCAGTCCTCGAGCCTGGGCTGTGTGTAGACCCTCGATGGCCGACGAGAGCCAGATTAACCGCTTCAGACTCTGCACAGTGCGGCCGCGGTCATGCATCAACTGGTGCTCCGACACCGCCCTCCGACTGAAAAAGGAGGGTAGACAGAAAGCGGAGAGGATGGAGAAAGAGGGCAAAGGAGAGAGGTTAGATGAAGAGGGGAAGGAAGGTGAGAGGGGAAAAGGAGAGAGGAGAGAGAGGGGGGAGAGAGAAGAGAGAAGACAGAAAGAGGAGAGAGGGCAGAAAGGAGAAATAGAGGAGGGGGTGAGAGAGAAAGACAGCATAGTCCTCAGTGAGTCAGCAAGAGCAGTCAGGTCTGTTTATCTGGTAAATGGAAGCAGTGCCATGCCCAGCTACACCCTGTATGGGCCTGGTTTAGACCTGGTTTCAACCCTGTGCTGTGGTCTGTGTGAGGGGTATGTGAGTGTGAGGTTAAGATTTGCATTCTCACCTGTCGCTCTGACACAGTCCTGAGGTGAAGAGCATCAGCAGCACTGCACACGACACAAGCTTCACTGACACCCACATCTGAAACAACACACAGGATCTGTGTTTTTATGTACAGATGTAAATTTCCAGCTGCTACTGTTTATGTTTGTGTCTATTGTTTAAGAATATTATAGTTTATCTTTAATTAAGATTAATTTTGTCTATTAGTTTACCTGGGTTACTTTCTATTATATTGTGCCATTGGTTTGAATTTTTCTGAGTTGAACAATTCATACTTTAAAATACAATAATAAATTAAGCTTTTTGTTATATTGTAATATATATCCTTAAACTTACTTCCGCCTCTGCCTCTGATTTGAGCATATCATACCCATTCTTATCTGCGTCTTTGGTTGTTGTTGTGAGCTATAGTTTAAAAAAAAAGGTCACTTGTGGGCATTTTGGCATGTCCCCTCTTGCTTGGTTACACATAATTTACTAACTGTAACTTTAATTGTAACACCTCAAGTATAATCTCAAGTATAAACATGTGTGACTCAGGACAAATGTATAACCAGTGTTGGGAAGAATACTCAAAATGTATCTAGTTACAGAATGCCAAATACCTGCATTAAAATTTAATGTATTTTGTAATGTAGTCTGTTACATGGTCCAGATCTGTATTCTGAATAGTTAGTATACTTTTACATTGAGTCACATTTTATCATAGTGTAAAAACATGGCACAGAATTAAAAACAGCTTTATATTTGTTTCATCATTTGATCTACATTTCATTATCACTGATCAGAGAAGGACAAATCACTGTTCACTCACCAAAAGAGCAGAATTTTCCATTTTCTTACTAAAATGGTGCGATTTGAAGCCAAAATTGTGTGATCAATACTTCAGTGTGTTCTTTTAGTTTTAGGAAAGTAACTGTGTTATGAATACCACCAAAACAAAGAGTAACTACCAAATACAATTACTCAAATTGCATATTGTGAAAATGTATTTTCGGGTCATGAATTTAGTTAAGTCAAGTCACTTATTGCCCCTGACCAAGAGATCAAATCCATCATAACTTAGATTTGTTTATGATACCACAGCACAACGAGTAATCTGTTATTCAGTTTTTTTCCACTTTGAGCTGAGCTTGTGATTCAAACTCTGGTCTCCTGTTTAAACCCTAGCACCTGCACTAGGTCCTGTCGCCACAAGCTGTGCAGAAATAAAGAAATAAAGCTGATTAAAAATGTTGTCCTGTAACATTTGAAGATTGTTACTGCTTAAGCAGAAAATATATTTATGATTTAATTAAAACAGAAATTGAACCAAAACATATTTAACATAACAGATAATACAAATAACACCAATCTCCACCTCTTAGCCAATGTAACACAGATCCAAACCAGGATTGAGACAAGGCTAAACCAGAACTAAACCAATACTGAAACTGGACTAAACCAGGACTAAACCAGGACTGAAACTGGAATAAACCAGGATCAAAATTGGACTAAACAAAGACTAAACCAGAACCAAAACTGGACGGAAGCAGGACTGAGCCAGGACTAAACCAGGATTAAACCAGGGCTAGACCTAGAGTGAACCAGGACTAAACCAGGACTGCACCAAGACTACACTAGGACTAAACCAGGACTAAGCCAGTACATCCAAATCTCTAAAATCTAAAATGTAAATAACTAAATTAAAGAATTTGAATATTTCTGAAACTGATGGAGATTATTTCACTGCAGTTATATTCCAAAGTATCCTCATAAATCTAATCTGTAATGCACCATAATCCTCCAGCACCAGGCTCACATTTGGTCCACTGGGCCTGACAGGTTTAACCCAGTGACACTGAATGATGGGTCAAGTGCAGGTTTAATCCTGAGACACTGAAGGATGGGTCAAATGCAGAGATAACATTTCAGGGACAATAAAGGGTTCAAGAGTGATGAAATCAGTCTGCAGTCCTTTACTTTATTTCCTGTCCTAATTCAGAACCAAATCCGGACTAAAACAAGAAATTAACAGAACTAAACCAGAACTGAGCCCGTATTAATCCTGGTCTAAACCTGGTCTAAATCTGGCCCTTGACTTTGCCCCTGGACCTGTTTAAATAGAATAGGCATGAACAGGCATCAGGAGTAAAAAGAGTACTTACTGTTTCTGATGAGCAGCTTCTTCTGGGTCTGAAGCTGAACCAGCTGTAGACCATATATAGATGACTCCGCCCCCTCATGCAGACTGAGCATCTCACTGGAGGATTATTGTGTAGGTTTTGAATTGTGAGATGAGTTGAATAGTTTGAATCAATTCTGAAAGTTCAGAATCACTATGTTGTTTTTAAATGGGTCCAAAGACGAGACTATCTGCGTTTTCTCCAGCTCAAGTTGTCTCCTCATTAAAGTTTAGACCAGTGCTTTTGAGTACCATCAGTTGTAAACCAGGTCTTAACCAGATTTAAACCAGGTCTATAACAGCGCTATTCTAGATACAGGGCTAAACCAGGACTGAACCAGGTCTAAGCCAGGAATGAACCAGGACTGAATGGGTCTAAAGCTATAGAACAGTAAATATGAAATCAAATCCTCATGACATTGTGTTTAATCCATCATCGTCAGTGTTTGTGGGTCATATTGTTTGGATATTTTCATGACAAAATGCAGATTTAATGTAAAAACTGTTTTACTGAGCGGATCAGGAAGGTCTATCTCAGAGCCACAGACCAAACCAGGACTTGGGCTCACAAAAGAACAAAACAATTCAACAAAAAGACCCACCTCAGCTGAACCAAGGACCAGGTCTAGACCCGGTTCAGTCTTGGTTTAGGTCTGGTTGAGTCCTGGTTTGATCTTGGTTTAATCCTGGTTAGGTCCTGGTTTAGTTCTTGTTCAGTCCTCTATTTTAGTCATGTTTCATCTGTTTCAGTCCTGGTTTAGTCTCTGATTGCATCGCTTGTGCAGCTTGTTCATTATAAACTGAGTGTATATTATGGGATGCATGGGCCCTAGATACGGTGGCCTGTTGCTGCGGTGGCTGCATCAGGGCTTCGTCGTCACGGAGATGTGTTTGAGCTGAGAGACACGCGGTGCTCTCTGACCCACAGACTCGTTAGACTCGTTATCGTCGTTAGGACTGATCTCTGGACAGAGGACTGACCACAGGATGCTGTTGCCTCGGATTTGAGGCCATGACGTGGATCTGGCTCTGGACTGTAACTTTAGACTCTGTGGAGATTTGGCAGGTTTTACTCCAGATGCCCTTCCTGCCTTTGGGCTGGGCACAACAGCAGTATGTGCTTTTGTGAATGTTCCACATTTGCAGGTTTGATTCCTGCATCTCTTTGTCCTCAGGCAACACATTTCTCGAGTATGTCTCTGTGGCTGTGGTGTGGACAGTGTAGTTTCCTCAGAAAAGCCTCTGGAGTTTTGTTTCATTTACATCTTTCAGTAGCACTGCCCCCCACTGGTACACTCTACTCAAACTTTATAAACTGTGCAGTGTGATGGACAAGTTCTTAATTGCCCCGTCTCTGTAGGCACGTGCGGCCTTTGGCTGAAGATAGAATGTACTTTGCACAGACCTGAGTGTAACTCCAGCTATGTCCAGAAGAGGGCACTGTCACACCTCAGGAGAGAGAAACTGAAGAAAAAACAGGACCAAAGAATGAATGCATGGAAATAGGTTTTATACTTTACTGTGGATTACGGTCAGGTTTGTGGAGACACGTGTTTTTCGGTCCAAAGTAAAAAATAAAAAAAACCCTTTTATTTTAGCTGGCTAAAAACTTACTGTGGCTTTAATTAATTTGTTAAAGTTTAAATGTACTGATCATCCAACATACTTGAAAGGATCGTTTATTTTGGAGGAAGTGAATCAGAGGTCTTATTGTGAAAGCATACGCACATCCACACACAGCTCTTATTCTGTAAGGACGAAGCTCTTATTGTGAAAAGACGACAGGACACAGTGGCATTCTCATGTACACTCATTTAATGTGGATACTGCGACCACAGATGACTGCATTAATATAGATTAATATACTTTATATATATAATATGTATATGTTTATAATAGTGTGGAGTGAAAAAGGGACACGGTCAGATTAGTCCAAAAAGAGCCCAAGTCCAGGGTCTGTGCTGGCCAGCGGGGGCAGCAGAGGGCAGTGTGTGCGTGGAATGATACGAGCTGTAAACATTAAGACGATTTTAAACTGACCCCGCCACGAGAAAAAAAAATCCACCGTCAGGCCTCAGAGCTGTGTGCAAAACTAACTTTAGTGTTATCGTTAGAGCGCCCCCTGCCTTGCACGCGAGCAAAAATCTGAACCCCAAACAAGAGGAAGACCTTCAAAATGGCCACCTTTACAAGTCTAAATTTTTACTTTTATAGAAGACACATACGACTTTAGATCCTTAAACCTTTGCCTGGATCTTAGTTTGGTCCCTCCTGCTTCCTGGACCCCGTTTAGACCCCGCTTGGACCAGGTCCGGACCAGGTCCGGATCAGGCCTGGCCAAGGCTCAGACCAAGGACTCAGCTCTGTTGGCAGCGACAGCACGTAAACATGTTGTGAGCCCTAAACCTCATGTGACAACAACAACGTGGCATTAAATATTCACATCAGCTCACCAAACTGCAGCCTTTACAGATAGTCATATATATCTCCAAAATATTAAAAATATATAAAAATACCGAAGTAATTGTAAAAAATGAGCAAAACATTGAATTCCATATGAAAACCATGCAGAAAGATTCCCCGGTAGAGTTTGAGTTGAGATCGTAAAGTCGGGAAGTGGTGGTCCTCCGGAAGCCGATCCTTTTTGGTCGTTTGGAATCAAAGGAAACGTCCAACGAAACCAAGATGGCCATCAACATAACCCCAAATATGGCTCTGATACATAGAAAAGCCGGGAAGAACAGTGACTATGGCGGTATGAGAGGCCATGGGAGCGCTGAGCAGGCCAGGGGATATTCGGTTACACAGAGGTCTGGACCAGGTCTGGACCAGGTCTGGACCAGGTCTGGACCAGGTCTGGACCAGGTCTGGACCAGGTCTGGACCAGGTCTGGACCAGGTCTGGACCAGGTGAAAACCAAGACTAAACCTGGTCTATACCAGGAATAAACCTAGTCTAAACTAGGGCTAAAGCAGAGATAACTTCTGGTTTAGTCCTGATTTAACTAGGGCTAAACCAGAACTAAAGACAAGTCCAGACCTCTGTCGAGCCAGATGTTGTCCCAGGTCTAAACCAAAAGTCCCAACCCCAGACTGGCAGCGTGGGCGTGGCCTCCGTAAATGGGCTCCTCTGATTGGTGGACAGATGGTGACGCGGCGGCAGAGGGGCACAGTGACTGAGGGGTTAATTTGGCTCTGCCACGGTCGCCATGGGAACCCCAACTCTGCGCCAAAACTCATGTGAAGAAAAAACTGTTTATTCTGAAAAACAACCATAGCGCTGCTTCAATGAGATTTAAAAACTACGTCACCACAACAAGTGAAACTTGACGCCCAAATGTCCTGGCTGCTAAACAAAGAAATAATAAAACTATTGAAGTGAGTAAAAATGTAAACAGCCATTATATCTGGCACAAAAGGAGTGAAATGTTTTTGGTCAAAAGATGAAAATTTGGGTCTAAATTTTGGTTTGAGCAAAAGTAAAAGGGAGCGCTGCTTTATACATTTTTTTCAGAATAAATGAGACTTTTCGTCCGAGTTTGGCAGAGTCAAACAACATTAAACGCAAATAAACTCGTACAAAAATCAGGTTCAAAATCATGACGACGTTCAGAGGCGCACTCACTTCCTGTTCGCTTGACTCAAAACGCTAAACTCTGCTCTGATTGGTCCAAAGGTTACTCATGATTAGCTCAACAAAAACCGAAATAAAAGTCAAATGTTATTCTTACAAACTAGAAAATGGTGGATAATGTGGTCTTTGTGACAGTGAATTTCCTTCATTTGCACAGAACAGTCGTCAGTCTTTGAAAGGTTCAGTCTCATTCTGGTTTTGGTAAGGCCGGTTTAAACATTTTTTTTAAATTTCAGATGTAAACAGGAAGCACAGACAGGAAGTGGAGTGGCTGAAGCAGGAAGTGAGCACGTCTCTGAGAAAACAGCACAGTTTCATTCCGTATAGTTCTCATGCGACTCGACACGAATGAACACAACATGCAGCGTACTAAGATTGTTCAGGTCTGGGCCCCGTCAAGACTGGATTCTGAAGGTCCAAGGTCTGGACCGGGACCCTAGACCAGGATCAAGGTCTGGGTCTAGACCAGTATCAGGGACTGGACCTAGGACCCTAGTCTGGACTGGAGAGCCCTTTGCGGACGTGGACTTGCACACACAGGTTTTGGGGTTTGAGAATCGCAGTAAACATTCTTTTTTTGGACATGCAGCGACGACATTCAGAGCTGCAATGGAAACAAGCACAAATCGCATTTACACAAACGCACCCGACGCTGGCGCACCACAACGCTTCCAACAATGCTCCCAACTATGCTCGTAGCAATGCTTGCAACAACGCTCCAAGAAGAAACAATCACCAAAACTATTCCCAAAAAAACAACAACAGTCGTTTGGGAGCCATTTCAGATGGAGAGTCCAGAATCTGAGCCTGGTCTAAACCTGCAACCTTTCAAATGAACCTGTCGACATTTGTAACTATTGTCTAACTATTAGAACTAAGCAGAATATGCCAAAAAGATTAACATTTTAAATAAAACATGGGCAAACCTTAAAATCAGTTTCCTGGAAATTTGGAAGTCATGTCTTCACTGAGGCCCCCTTTTGGCACATTTTATCCACACAATCCAGGACTACACCAGGTCTAAACCCTGACTAAACTAGGTCTTCACCAGGTCTCCACCAGGTCTAAACCAGGATTACACCAGGATTATACCAGTTCTCCATCTGAAAACCTTGCTTGTTGCGTTTGGTGCGGGCTTGCGTCATTGTATTTCTATAATTATTCATAAAGTCTGAAGCAACTGTACATGAGAAAAAACAACCTCTTTGTTTCTGAGACAAACTTCTGCAGCAAAAATTTAACCAAAAATCATAAGCCATTAGGAATATGAACAGAAGTAAAAAATAAGAGATTAATCATAGAATATACACAGATGGAAGAGAACACAGGGTCCAAATGAGACCAGGAGAAATGTGCAAAACGCTTTACCAAAACTCTGAGTCCAAACTCGGGTCTGAAAATGTGTTAACAGCTAGTGTTGAACAAAAACATGTGGTTTAAAAATAGAATATAAAATGTTAAAGTATTGCCCCTTCTTTAAAATAGGATTAAAATTTGCTGGTGCTGTTTAAAATGTAAAGACTGATATGTGTTAACTAAATGGCTTTCGTCGTCTCTTTTGTAGTTTTAAATTTGATTAAAACAAACTGAGAAAACGTTAAACTCTGAAGGATTTGGTCATGCGACACTGGAAGTCTGAGATGTTCTTCAGAGCTAAGTCCAGTTCAGGGCTGAGTTTTGGGAAAAGCGTTTTGTTCTGCTCCTGTCGTGGTCCATGGTCCAAAGGTTCTGAAGGTTCTGATGTAGTTCGGTGGTTCCGGTCCGGCTCCTCTGTCTGGTCTTCGGTCTGGATCTGGAGGGTCCTGGTTCGGTTCTTGGTCCTGGAGGAGTTTTATTGGTTGAGGAAGAGGTCCAATGTTTAGCCCCAGTTCAATCTGGTAGTCTAAGGTCTGGTCTGGAAGTCTTTGGTGATCTGGTATCTGTTCTGGTATCTGCTGCGAGTCCGTAGTCTAGTCTAGTCTGGTCTGGTCTCTGATCCTGTAGTTGGGTCTAGTCTCATCTCTGCTCCTCAGCTGCTCTCTGGTCCAGTCTCGGGGCAGGCCTGGATCTCCTCTCCGCTCTCCTCGATCACAGATGGGACCCTGGACTCCTCCTCGGACATTGGGACAAACTCTGGGTGGGACATGAAGGAGTGGATGGAGCTCCGGGACTCGGGACTCTCCAGACCGGCATAGAGCGAAGACCGAAACGCGTTCACCACCTTAATCTGGAACAACAAGGAAGAGTGAGTCGTACTGGTCTGGACCTGGTCTGGACCTGGTCTGGACCTGGTCTGGACCTGGTCTGGACCTGGTCTGGACCTGGTCTGGACCAGGATCCTGCTAAGTAGATTTGATTTGATTTGGTTCAGACCTTAGTTTTTTTTGTTTTAAGAAAAATTAAACCAAAGACAAACAGGATTTACATCTGAAACAAAATATATTACATAATAATAAAACCTAAAAACAAAATGATTGAAGATGAAACAAAAATACAAGAAAAAATGAGTCACAAAAACAAACAACACCAGGATGAAAACATTAAAAAAATATACATTTATCATTTTTAAATATTTATATTCGTACCATTTATTAACTGTGCTCTGGCGCCATCGTGTGGAGGGCTTTTGAATGTGCAGCTCTTTCAGACATTATAACCAAAACCTCCACTCTCCACACAATTAGATCATTATAAAATGAACTCAAAGAAAATATTTGCATGGACAGTTTAACCCTTTGAGGAGACACACATTTGAGAGTGCTTGTGTGAAGAGGATTAACTCTAAACGCTGTTATCTGTTCCACAACAGGAGGAAAAGGAGAGAGAGAAGGAAGGAAACAAGTGAACAAGCGAGAGACAGAGCTAGAGAGCGAGAGAGCGCGAGAGAGAGAGCGAGAGCGAGAGAGCGAGAGAGCGAGAGAGCGAGAGAGAGGTGACAAGGGAACAAGAATAGGAGAGAAGTGAAGGATGTAAAGTAGGACAGGGTATTAATCCATGGAGCAGTTATCAGAGCAAGCAGCCCAAGGCTCCAATCCACTACAGTGAGAGAGGACGCACCCAGGACGCACCCAGGACGCACCCAGGACGCACCCAGGACGCACCCAGGACGCACCCAGGACGCACCCAGGACGCACCCAGGACGCACCCAGGACGCACCCAGGACGCACCCAGGACGCACCCAGGACAGGACTAAAACCAGGACTAAAACCAGGACTAAAACCAGGACTAAAACCAGGACTGGACCCAGGACTGGACCCAGGACTGGACCCAGGACTGGACCCAGGACTGGACCCAGGACTGGACCCAGGACTGGACCCAGGAACAAAACTGGACAAAGAGGACTGTACTAGGATCATGTGCTACAATGCAGGGTGGCCATTTTGGAGAGGTCAAAAGTGCACAACTCAAACGAACTCATTAAGCCCATATTAAATGTTAATGTCTTTGTGGTTTAACCTTACGAGTACTGGACCAGGTCTGGTCAGTATGTGGACTCTTCTCCATCCTTCCTTCCATCATGTATTTCTTAAACCTGATTTGGCCTACCCAAGACCTACACTCTGTTGTTGAAATTATCATCATTTATCATTATCACAAACAGATTCTACGTCCATTGTGTCCGAGAGCACTCACTTCCTGCAGCCGAGGGGGCGGCAGCATTGGACAGAGAGTGGGAGGAGCTAACACCTAGATGAGAGGAGCCTACAGCCAGGTGGGAGGAGCCCAGGTGCGAGGGGCTGGTGAGCGTTTTGGCGGCGGAGTCGTTGTGTTGGCTGACCACAGAAGGCTGCCGGCGAAGAGCTCCAGGGACAGCTGCCTGCCCAGTCTGAAAGGTGTAGACCACATCCATCTGAGGGGGAGGGGGCAGGGGATGAGGAAATGAAGTGAGAAGACGAAAAGAGAGGAGATGAGGAGGCAGGAGTCGAGGAGGGAGAAGATGAAGTCAGGAGATGAAGAGGGAGGAGACGAGATGAGGAGATGAGGACGGAAGAGGCAAGGAGACAGGAGACGAGGTGGCAAGGAGGAAGGAAATGAGGAGGGAAAAGAGATGAGGAGGGAGCAGAGGAAACGAGGAGGGTGGAGATGAAATGAGGATGGAGGAGATGAGTAGAGGAGGGAAGGCAAAAAGAGAAAAAAGGATGAAGAAAGGAGATGAGAATGCAGCAATGAAACATGAATTAAGGAAAAATAAAATATCGGATAAAAGATGTTGGATGAATAAACGAAAGGGCGATGAACCATTGGATGAATGTGAAAGGGGTCAAAGGTCAAATGAAATGAACAGGGAGAGGAGAGAGGAAGAGAAGCACAGGGTTATTTAGCGTTAATCTGATTTATAAGTATGAAAAACAGAAAGCTGAAACAGAGTTAGTTTAAAGTTAAAGTGTCAAAGATCAAAGGGATGGACTGGGTTTCCCATGATGCCTCTGTCCACGTGAAGACGGCCATTGTGATCCAGGAGAAAACGTCATGTTCTTCACAAATACATTTATGTCCCAAAGAAAAGTACCTGAGTATAACTAGTTTGTCACATAAATCTGTAATGTGACTGAAATCAGCTATGACCTGCTCCACAGAAACATCCCTGGAGTTTTGTTTCATTCATACATTTCAGTCCATCTCCCTCTCCACAACTCTCAACACCTGGTGACATCATCAGGTGGTGCTCCTCAGGGTTTTTTAAATCAGACATATTCTGCAAATTTTACTATTCAGAGCTTTTAACGATGTTATAGTAGTTTCCTTCTTATGTACCCTCTGAAATTGTATTTGGAGTGCTTGGTCCATGTTTAACCAATATTTAACATCTTATTTTCAAGACACCATTTTCCGATCAACTCCCGTTTTCACCACCATTGGTACACGTCCACCATGATGTACTTACTTCATTCTCCAATTGTATTTTCTTAATTGGAAAAGGATTCGCAAACTAAAGTCTGGTGGATTCTGTCACTTCTGAATTTTAACCCCGCAGTTTGAGTTTGTGCTTTTTGCCTTTTGTCTCTGGCTGCTCCCCGTCTCTTGTTTAATGAGGTTGCACTGGACTGTGAAATTAACTCACACTTTTAAACCACAGTTTTTATTACTCAAATATTATCTTTATCCACTAGGGTCTTTAGGTCTGCAGAGCCTAGTCCTGTCTTTTCCTGATCCAAGCCTGGTCCAGTCCTGGTCTTGGTCCAGTCCTGTTCCCTGATATTTGCATATGTTGTGGACATTGTTTGAACCATTTTGTCCTGTGTGGCATCCACTATGGAGAGACCCCTGGCTTATGAAGTCAGAGGTCATCAGGACTAAATCTGGATCAGAGCCACAATAAGGACTTCCTGAAGACCGAGGATTAGACCAGACTAAAACCAGACTATGACCGGACTGAGGCCAGATGAAGCCCAGATTACACAGGGTTAACCAGTGGATTAATACAGTGCATATGTGAACAGAGGAGCACCACCTCATGATGTCATCAGGTGGAACAGCATGTGGCTCTACAGAGACAGATGCCAGATGTTTGAGATAAGGCTCAAACTTTAACACAACATGGACCTTTAAATACAGAAGAACTTTGAGCAGATGCATATAAGAGTTTGGACAGAAAATATCAAATGGACAGGAAAACCACTTCTCTGAGCAGAACTATCATTGTGTTCTTGAGCAAGACACCCACATTGCCTAGTATGTATGTGGTGTGTGCGTGTTGTTGGTGGGAAGGGCTGATGGATCAGATTGCCATCCTCACTTCTGGCAATCTGCCCCCAGGGCAGCTGTAGCTGCAATAGTGTCTTATCACCGAGTGTCGAGTAAGTGAAGAATGTAAAGTGCCTTTGAGTCTTGAAGGTGCTATATAAACTCTGTGCATTATTGTTTTGTTACCTGTGTCTAAAGGCAGTTCTGCCCCCTCCTCAGTGTACTTGTGATTTGGCAATGGTTTGGTTCCCGTTGTCTTACCTGAGTCTGTATGCGGTTGAGGCCTCTGAACCACAGGATCTGGCCCCTCCTCAGCTCCATCTCCGCATGGTCGATTTCGTCGGCTCCCTCTGTTAGCTCCTCCTCTGGGATCTCCTCCTTTGTGATGCCGTGTCCTGCCTCCTTCAGGAACTTCAGGTGATGAGTCGGGATCGAGGTCACCAGCTATTGAAGAACACGGGATACATGGTCACTCCCACTGTGTCAGATGTCCTCTCATTTTTCTATATCTCTGTGTTAGTGCACTCCCTTCCTCCCGTGACCCTGTGTGTCAAATGCCCTCCCATCAGAGTTATGATTGGAGGCTGTTATACATCTGATCCATAAATATTTATTAAACTGAAACACACCCAAGGGCAAAACGTCCCCGGTCCAGTCCCCATTTTACCTATCTCCTCAGCCTTATAAGGTTCAATGGAGCATTCTCTCTGGGAGCTCCATGCTACATTCAGGTCCCCAGAGCCTAGTAAATCTGTGCGCCGCTTTCATCTGCAGCTCAAGTCTCCACAGCAGTAACCAGGAAACCCATAGTAACTAGGAGGGGGCAGGATCTCCCTGTTTGACCAGCCCACTCCTCACACGCACAGCTGTGTTTAAATCTACTAATGTTATACCAGGACCTGAGCCCTGATGGTCAGCTATGTGCTGCTCTGAGTGAGTGACACCCACAGGGAAGTAGGGTGAAGTCTTTTACCCGTTTAGATGATTAATCAGATGATGGAGTCCATCAAAATGTGTATTAGTAAACCAAAATTTGTGCAGGTAATTATTTTATTTTGATTTTAGGGATTATATAAGACAACAGTAGCCACAGCAAAGTATGTAGTGAGTTAGCTGAAGATTTGGGAGCGAATCGTGAATCATGACTGCATTTTGCAAAATCCCAGTTTCCTGTTTTTTGGAGTAAATATTTTTAGTATGATGTAGTCTTATGAGTGCAGTTTGGGTCAAAAGAAAAAAATAAAATAAATAAATATATATATATATATATATACACACACACACACACACACACACACACACACACACACACACACATTTTTTCCTGCATGTGTATTTATTCTGTTTGATATTCCTGACCTGTCCCCAGAGTAGCTCTCCCACGCCGATGAAGACGCACCACAGCCATTGGTCGATGGTCAGAGCCGTGCAGGAGAACGGCTTCCCTCCGAACTGCACGATGATGATCTGAAACAGAAGATCGGGGTTAAGACCGGGGCTTCGACCTGGAGCTTCGACCCGGAGCTTCCAGTTCTTTGTCTAGAGCTGGTCTGGTCTTGACCTGGTCCAATCCTAGCCGCCGCTCTGGTTCTGACCACTTCGGTAAGATTAGTCAAAATCAAACTGAAATCACATCATGAATGGACACATTTAGCAAATCACAAAAGCAGAAAAACAAAGGGAGATGCCCTCCCTGTGTCTCAGTGGAGTCTTATTGTGCATAAAAACTGCCAACCCTGTAGTTTAGACCTCTACAAACATGATGTAAAATGTGGTTCTTGTATTAGTTCGGATATCAGTCTTTTCGTCAAATCTTCTGGACATGTTTAAACTGTGAACTTTGAACAGATTCCTATTATTAAATTACAAATCTAATCGCAAAGCTTGTCAGGTCCAGTACCAATCCAGTCCTGCTTTATTCCTCTTCCAGTCCTCACCTGCAGGGCAAAGGTCCCCAGCACCACGGAGCAGAAGATGGGGTTCCTGTAGACACCTTCGAACACGTTCCTCTCTCCGTGGATCTTTCTAGCATTGATCTCGTTGAAAAGTTGCATCATCACAAAGACGTTGAAGACGATGGTGTAGTGTTCAGACGGCGGAGAGTGAAGCGGCGCATTACGGCCCGAGTCAATGTCGAAGAACTTCTCTCCTGAAAACAGACGAGAGAACAGAAACACAACTCCATTTGACACTAAGGGATAGACTTGATACTTATTTACAACATTATGTGGTAGCACTTTCTTTTATGTGGTCTTATATCTACAATCCCTCAGTGGTCCAGGTAGGTTCCATAGTGGTCCATGGGAGTATACTAATCCATGTGTTCTTATATTTTCTTCTGATATAGCTCAAGATCATTCTAAAGCCATTCATGAAAGGTTCATTTCTGTCCTGTGAATGGGACTTTAGTATGGATACCTGCTCAAATGATTTACCGTAAATTTCGGACTACAGAGCGCACCTTGATATAAGCCGCACCAGCTAAATTTGAAGAGAAAATCAATTTTGTACATATATAAGCCGCACCTGAATAAAAGCCGCAGGTTTTCATATTGTAACATGAGATATTTACACAGAAAGACGGTGCACCGACACGCTTTTTTTTAAACTGTGCCTGAAAATTGGCACCAACACGACAACAACACGGGATGAACACATCTGCAGGTTTAGAAAATAAAGCTGCACCAACACGGAAAATCTGCTTTTATTTCCTCTGAAAACTTTTGTCGTCTTTTTACATTGACCAAGTTGGATTCATTGATGTCGAGCTTACGTGCAGTGGCTCTATTTCAGGGGTCGGCAACTCGCGGCTCCGGAGCCGTATGCGCCTCTTTCAGCCTCATACTGCGGCTCTGCGTGGCTTGGGAACTAACAGACACAGCTCACAGTCCTGCGTAAAGAGCCCTGATTTTCAGACGTTGTGCGCACAGGGGTCAGGAGCAACTTTGGCCCGTCCCTAATGACACACTAATAAGCTCGTCCGTAGATGTATCATGAAAATCCTGCTGGAAATCGCCACAGAAATCTATTTGATGTAGTAGCAAGTATATTATCTGCTCTTGTCTCCGCGGTGACGTATCACGTATAACACATCAGACACGACGCATTAAAGTAGAGCCACAAGCGAGTGAAAATGAGCCAAAACAAAAGTCTTTGGAGATCTTTTTAACAAAGGGGAAAAGGACAACTGAGGAGCCAGAAGAGGAGACTACGACCTCCAAGAAAAAGAAAGATAAATTTAACAGACAATGCCTACTTAAAATCTGGGTTTGTCGCTACAGGTGACTCTCACGCACAGAGTCCGCTCTGCGTAACATACGGGAAAAGCAAATAAGGCAATGAAACCTTCAAAACTGCTTTGGCACATGGAGAATAAGCACCTGGGATTAAACGATACGCTACGAGTTTTTTTGTTGTTGTTTTTTTAAAGAAACTGCGGAGTAGAGTAGACATAATCACATAATCAGCGCGATGCATGATGCAGCGGTTTGGTGAGTTGTATTTTTTTATGCACTTAAGTTGTTTTTGCCATATTTATCTGCCACGTGTAGAAGGCTTGTCCGTGAAAGTAAAACCTACATTATTCCGTTACATTATTGTTATTATACAGTGTTATCTTCATTTTAGATGTCAAAAAGTATTTGCGGCTCCCAGTGTTTTATTTTATGTGGAAAGTGGGTCCAAATGGCTCTTTGCGTGTTAAAGGCCGACCCCTGCTCTGTTTCCTTTCTGTTTCTTTATCTTAAAAACTGCATCATATCCATTTCATGATGCGCAAAATGATCGTTCAAAATCAAAACTAGTGAATTCTTCAGAGCAGAATCTTTCCCCACGTCTGTCTCACTTTTACGTTTACAGCTAGAGAGCGCCCCCCAGGGTCCGTTATCCAGTAAAATTCCATATATAAGCCGCACTGCTGTAAAAGCCGCAGGGTTCAAAGCGTGGAAAAAAAGTAGCGGCTTATAATCCGAAATTTACGGTATCTAGTTTCCATACTAGTGTTAGTATTGATTAACATTAGATTTTTTATACTTTTGAGAACACTAACTGGGTCAAAGCTTTTCCCCAAAACACATTCAACATTTCATATTTCCTGTGGGTTTTTAATCTGACTAAAGACAGAATCTGATAAAGATGCAAGTTATCAGTGAACTACAGAACCACCTCCAGCAAAGACTTCAAAACCAACGAAGCTTGTGAGTGATTATCCTGTCTCATCCTCTCAGTAAGGAGGTTGAGGGTTAGACTCTTCCTTCTGTGGAGGGTGTGGTGCGCTGCTCACCAGCAAATAGCAGAGTGAAGATGATGACGAGTTGGTAGACTGCGTGGCCGAGTATGTTCTTCATCATGGTTCTGGAGATGAGAGGTTTGTCGCGTCCGTATGGTTTCCGTAGCAACAGCGACTCTGTGGGTGGCTCTGTGGCTAATGCTAACGAGGCTAACGTGTCCATGATCAGGTTCACCCACAGCATCTGCACGGCCTTCAGAGGAGAGTCCTAAAGAGAGGAACACAGACCAATATAAGCCTGAATCTAACCATCTAAACATTTCACGGCCTTCAGAGGAGAGACGTAAAAGAGAACACAGACCATCATGAATATAATCACAGAAACATCTGTGCTGGCGAGCATCTGCACAGCCTTCAGAGAATAGTCCCAAGACACAAACCTACATGAGCGTGCAGCTCTGTAATCACATGTGTTCATGTTCTATCAGCTATCACATGTGGATATCTCCAGCATCATGGATCATCTGACCAGAGAAATGCACCAGAGATGAGACATAGTTGTGCATTTTTGTCATAGATTGTATAAAGATGTGCACTAAGTGAGTGTGACATCACCCACAGCGTTTGCTAGCCTTGATTGGCTTCATTTGGTTGCGACCAGTTATAGCAGCTAATCTGCAACCCGGGACCATATTTGGAAATCCGAGCTCAAAACAAAAAAGCCAATCAGGAAATTGCTGAAATAAAAAACCCACGATCATGTAGATTGGGTTAATACCAACATTTTAAGGTCAGAAAGCCTGACAGCAGTAGTTACAGGCTTTTTTTTCAATAGAAAATGAATTGAATCAATGGAGCCATATCACGTCCATGCTTATTTACTGTTTGGAACGTGCCGGCTAGTACAATAGCCATGTCCATTATATATACAGTCTACGGTTTTCATGCACAGAGACAGATGAAACTAGTTTTATTTATTTATTTCTTCTACATACACACATATAATTATGGTATATATATTATAAATAATAATATATCTTCTTGTACTGTAGTACCTGAGTGATGCAGGCTCCGGTGAAGGCCACGATCACGGCCACCACATTGACAGTGAGCTGAAACTGGAGGAACTTGGAGATGGAGTCGTAGACGTTTCGGCCCCACATCACGGCTTTGACGATGCTCGTGAAGTTATCATCTGTGAGGATGATGTCCGATGCTTCTTTAGCCACATCTGTGCCCGCAATGCCCTAATCGATCAGAGAGCAGTGTGAGAGAGACTCAGTCAATCACAGGGCAGCAAATCAGAGGGAGCCAGAGCCAGTCAGAGAGCCAGAGCCAGTCAGAGAGCCAGAGCCAGTCAGGGGGCCAGAGCCAGTCAGGGGGCCAGAGCCAGTCAGGGGGCCAGAGCCAGTCAGGGAGCCAGAGCCAGTCAGGGAGCCGCAGCCAGTCAGGGAGCTGCAGCCAGTCAGGGAGCAGGTTTAAGATGGGGCAAACAATTTCCCTAAACTAACACAAAGTATGTCAATATAAAATAACTATCTGGTTGAGGGAATTTATCCCCTTGTGGGAATCAAACCCTCAGAGGTCTAAACCTTCAGGTGTACAACCCAGTCTACACCCTAAACTGACCATGGCGAAGCCCACGTCGGCCTTCTTCAGGGCGGGCCCATCGTTGGTTCCATCTCCAGTCACAGCCACAACCTGCCGAGTCTCGCCCACAGTGCTATCGATGATACCTGTGTACACAAAGTACTATTACAGTACTACTAAAATACACCCAAGTACACCAAAATTGTTAATCTTTTTCTTTCAACTGGTGTGTCCATTTAAACATCCCATTTAGAGCGATTACTCAAAAAAACACATTTGGACCCAGCAGACCCCAAAAATTACAGGCCTCTCTCTCAACTCCCATCCTTGTCCAAGATCATAGAGCAGGTGATCTCAGAACGATTGTCATGCTTTCTAGAACACTGTAATATTCATGACACGTTCTAGTCTGGTCGAGTGATGTTTACACAAACCTCACTCAATGGAAACAGGTTTGTTGAAAGTATCCGGTGACATTATGATGTCTGCTGATTCTGGGAAAGGCACTTTTCTAGTCCTGTTAGACCTGTCCTTAGCCTTTGATACTGTCGATCATGATATCTTGTTACAAAAACTGAGGGACTTGGTTAGTATGTCAAGATCCTGATATAATGTCAAATAATGTCTGAGTCAGCTGATTTGTTGTGTGGAGTTCCTCAGGGTTCCGTTTTGGGTCCTGTTCTATTTTTGCTTTATGTAATCCTCTTGGGAAAAATCATTCAAGAATTTAGTGATGTCTCTTACCATCTACACTCAACTGAAGGATTATTAGGAACACCATACTAATACGGTGTTTGACCCCCTTTCGCCTTCAGAACTGCCTTAATTCTACGTGGCATTGATTCAATAAGGTGCTGAAAGCATTCTTTAGAAATGTTGGCCCATATTGATAGGATAGCATCTTGCAGTTGATGGAGATTTGTGGGATGCACATCCAGGGCACGAAGCTCCCGTTCCACCACATCCCAAAGATGCTCTATCAAGGTTGAGATCTGGTGACTGTGGGGGCCATTGTAGTACAGTGAACTCACTGTCATGTTCAAGAAACCAATTTGAAATTATTCGAGCTTTATGACATGGTGCATTACCCTGCTGGAAGTAGCCATCAGAGGATGGGTACATGGTGGTCATGAAGGGATGGACATGGTCAGAAACAATGTTCAGGTAGCCCGTGGCATTTAAACAATGCCCAATTGGCACTAAGGGACCTAAAGTGTGTCAAAAAAACATCCCCCGCACCATTACACCACCACCACCAGCCTGCACAGTCGTAACAAGGCATGATGGAGGCATGTTCTCATTCTGTTTACGCCAAATTCTGACTCTACCATTTGAATGTCTTAACAGAAATCAACACTCATCAGACCAGGCAACATTTTTCCAGTCTTCAACTGTCCAATTTTGGTGAGCTCGTGCAAATTGTAGCCTCTTTTTCCTATTTGTAGTGGAGATGAGTGGTACCCGGTGGGGTCTTCTGTTGTAGCCCATCCCCCTCAAGGTTGTGCGTGTTGTGGCTTCACAAATGCTTTGCTGCATTCCTCGGTTGTAACAAGTGGTTATTTCAGTCAACGTTGCTCTTCTATCAGCTTCAATCACTCGGCCCATTCTCCTCTGACCTCTAGCATCAACAAGGCATTTTCGCCCACAGGTCTGCCGCATACTGGATGTTTTTCCCTTTTCACACCATTCTTTGTAAACCCTAGAAATGGTTGTGCATGAAAATCCCAGTAACTAAGCAGATTGTGAAATACTCAGACCAGCCCATCTGGCACCAACAACCATGCCACGCTCAAAATTGCTTAATTCACCTTTCTTTCCCATTCTGACATTCAGTTTGGAGTTCAGGAGATTGTCTTGACCAGGACCACACCCCTAAATGCATTGAAGCAACTGCCATGTGATTGGTTGATTAGATAATTGCATTATGGAGAAATTGAACAGGTGTTCCTAATAATCCTTTAGGTGAGTGTATACCGCCTGACCAAAAAAAGTTGCCACCTATTTGCTTAGTTAACTAAGCAAATAGGCATGAGTCTCCTCCAGTTGGTCAGGTCTAGGTTCAGCAACAGTATGTACTCAAAGCATGAGGTCAGCTGACTACCTGAATATAATGAATGACCAGGTCATTCCATCAATGGATTTTTTCTTCCCTGATGGCACAGGCATAGTCCAAGATGACAATGCCAAGATTCATCAGGCTCAAATTATGAGAGTGGTTCAGGAAGCATGAGACATCATTTTCACACATGGATTGGCCGCCACAGAGTCCAGACCTTAACACCCCATTGAGAATCTTTGCTGGAGAAGGCTTTGCGCAGTGGTCACATTCCAGACTCCACAATCATCAATGCAAGATCTTGGTGAAAAATGAATGCAACACTGGATGGAAATAAATCTTGTGACATTATCAAATTACACATATTATTAATACTATGGTACTGTACACAAAAGTACTACTACTACAGTACTGTACACACAGAGTACTACCGCTACAGCGTTGTTGATACCTGTATACAAAAAGTATTACTACTACAGGAGAGTGGATGGGATGCAATGATATAATTTTCTCTGTAGGCTTCAGAACAAAACCAAATGTTTGGTTTATTTTTGGTAATGAGACATTTGTGTCAGTGACGACATAATCTCAGAGTTTAAACAGCAGAGTTTTATCTGGAGCCGTTTTACTCAGACCTGTAAAAGTACAACAAATTTAACACACCACAGTATCGATGATATGCAAATCACATGTTTGTGCGTGTGTGTCTGCGTGCGTACAACTGAGCCGTTCAATATTATACTGCAAATTATTGTATCCCTGTACATACATTACTACTGCCAATACTACACTCTCTCATTACTCCTCCTTCAGACTGAGCTCATTCAGCATCTGGTTAGAATAAAACTTCTTGTCTGCAGGTTTATAACAGGTGGCGCTGCAGAGCAGACCTCACTTATACACTAAGCAAGGTCTGATAAAAAGTCTAAAAATATCCTCCACCGAGAGACAGGCGAGAGACAGGCGAGAGACAGGCGAGAGACAGGCGAGAGACAGGCGAGAGACAGGCGAGAGACAGGCGAGAGACAGGCGAGAGACAGGCGAGAGACAGGCGAGAGACAGGCGGCACTTGGCTTTGTCATGTTAAATTCTGTCTTGTTATTACTGTATATGATTGGTTACTCTTAAGTTTGTCTGTCTTACATTAAATATGAACATTTTAAAAAGCGAGAGATAGATGCCAGAGACAGGTGATAGAGAGAAAGACGGGTGTCAGAGAGAAAGGGGCAAGACAGACAGAATTTTAAAATATCTATTTTAAACATTACAAAGACAGTTCATAAACACCCTTAAACTAAATGAATATAAAACTTTAAATCTGTCTCACTGAGCTCATCAGCTCTAAGCTCAGTCGGTGCTTTTGGAAAAACTGGAAAAAAGTCTATTTCAAGAAAGTAATCGAAAATAAAGGTCAAATAAATGGATCAGAGAACCAGGCCAATGAGGATCAGACTGTAGACCTAAGACAGGACTAGGTCTAGACCAGGTTTAGACCCAGTCCAGACCAGGTTTAGACCAGGTTTAGACCCAGTCCAGACCAGGGTTTATTCCAGTTTCAGTCTGTACCTTTGACCAGCGTGTGTTTGTCTGTTGGGGAGGACCGAGCCAGAACCCGGAGTTTGGGCCAAACTTTGTCCAGACGCTCCTGCTCCACCTGAAACAACAAACAAGAGACAAGGTCAAACTTCAAACAAGACATCTGGCAGAGGGTTCGGTGGTATAGGGTCAGTTGGGGCAGGTTTGGTGGTATGATGTTAGTCTGGCCTGGTCTTAGTCTGGCCTGGTCTTAGTCTGGCCTGGTCTTAGTCTGGCCTGGTCTTAGTCTGGCCTGGTCTTAGTCTGGCCTGGTCTTAGTCTGGCCTGGTCTTAGTCTGGCCTGGTCTGGTCTTAGTCTGGCCTGGTCTGGTCTTAGTCTGGCCTGGTCTGGTCTTAGTCTGGCCTGGTCTGGTCTTAGTCTGGCCTGGTCTTAGTCTGGCCTGGTCTTAGTCTGGCCTGGTCTTAGTCTGGCCTGGTCTTAGTCTGGCCTGCTCTTAGTCTGGCCTGGTCTTAGTCTGGCCTGGTCTTAGTCTGGCCTGGTCTTAGTCTGGCCTGGTCTTAGTCTGGCTGTGGGGGGACATTGATGGTATGTTGTTAGGTCCTTTCTGTATTAGTTGGGCCTGGCTGTCGTGATGGGTCAGTTGTGGCTGATGTTAGGTGAGTCAGTGTGTAAGGTGGTGGCGAGTACGGTTTTTACGGTCGGTTGTAGAGGATTTGGTGTTAGGTGGGTCTTGTTATGGTAGGTCTGGTTGTTGTGGGTCGGTTGTAGAGGATCTGATGTTAGGTGGGTCCAGTTGTGGGGAGTCTGGTTGTCATGGGTTGGTTGTTGAGGGTCAGTTGAGGCATTGATTGATGTTAGGTGAGTCGACGGTTGTGGTGGGGGTGTTCTGTTGTGAGGTGCGTTCTGTGTTAAGTGGGCCAGTTGTTGTGGGTCGGTTGTATATGGGTTTTTGGGGTCAGTATTGGAGGGTCTAGTGCTGGGCGTGTCAGTGAGTTTTACGTTAGATGGGTCCAGTTGTCGAGTCAGTTGTGGGATCGATTGTGGGGTGTCGGTTGTATGTTGGAGTTTTTGGGGTCAGTGGCTGACCTCTCCCTTGTCGTTGCGGATCTGTGTGTTGAACTCTTTTCCCTCTAGACACAAGAAGTCCTCGTTAGGCAGCAGGATGCCGCACTTTGTGGCGATGGCGCGCGCGGTGTTGATGTTGTCCCCAGTGACCATACGCACAGTGATGCCCGCGCGCTGGCACTTTGCTATCGCCTCGGGAACCTGAGGATAGGATCATATAATCACACATGACCACAACAACCACAAACATATCTGAGAGCAAGGACAGTATGACAACTGTAACCACCACACAAACACCCCACTATAGTATCTGTATATGCGCTGATATTCAATACAAGTTTGACACAATCATACAACCACCTCAGTCTTAGACACAGAATCAGTGCAGACTTTTACACAATAAAATCCTGCTGCTAAAAACACCTTAGTGCAGAAACTTGTAACACAATCACTTCTTTACATTTTCTATGTTTTTAAAAACATTTGAACCAGCCCAGTCTAAACCCCCCCACCCTGATCTACACACTCCTCGGTCTCACCTCTGGTCTGACGGGGTCTTCAATGCCCGTCACGGCAATGCAGGTGAGCTCGGAAAGGATCTGTTGCTCCTGGTCCCAGTCAGGTTCTCCAGCCTCCGCAGGGAAGTCTCTGAAGGCCACACAGATGGTCCGGAGCCCCTCACATGCCATGGGCTCAATCACCTTCCGAACCATCTCATCGCGATCTTTGGGTTTGAAGACTCTGGGATGGCCCTGCGCATCCAGGATCCGGGAGCACCTAGCAGAACAATCACCCACTTTAAGTACATGATTTATACATAGCTGTTTGTTCTCTCAGAGTAGACAAAATAATATTACAAACACACAATCAGACTCTTAGGTTGTCTTCACACATGTCCTGTGGACCGACCCCAGTGCACACTAGACTTGCCTTTACTTTCTGGTCGGTTTGTTCATTTGCACCACCATGCACCCCAAACATGCACCATATCGAGAGTCCATCAGCTGATCGCCAAGGTTATTTCTATGACAATGCACTTTAAGCGGACAGAGCCTCGTGAATACATGCTCACTTCCCTAGTGTTATATGTGGTGTTTTTTTTCTTTCACCTGTGGTTAAATATACAGTGAGGACTTTGTGCACTGGTGACAACAGAGAAAACGACACAGACAGACCCAGGCTCACCTGCACCAACGTGTTACTGATATTAAGCTGATCCAACGCGCCTCATCAGGTGAACGTGACAGCAGCTTTACAGTTTCCATTCTTACAAATATGTGATCAGAGTGCTTTTTACCCAATTCCAAGCACTTCTGCTCACACCATGGACTGCATACGTTGGCATGAGGTTGGCTGCATTCACACGACACTTACCCCACTCTAAAGTGTGAGTGGAGCTGCTTCGAGACCTCCTGTTTCGAGTGCTCTCAGACCGGCCATTTACTGCGGCCCAGAATGCAACTGTCATGCTCAGACTGGCCGAAGCGCACAGCTCGAGTGAACTCTTTTATGTTAACCTAACTAGTGGCAGTGCGAAAGTGAACTTAAAGTGCAGTGATTTATACATCATATCAACACACACAAAAGACACACAAATACCTGACGGCGTAATCACAGTACAGTAATATATTCCAAATATTATCATTAGCAAAGGATACACAAAGATCTGAGAAACAAGGAATAACACATTCAATATGTGGTGCAGAGGACAGTGGTGCAGAGGAGAACAGTGGTGCAGAGGATGACTTACTTTGAGGATGATCTGCGACACCCCCTCATTGTACATGAATGTTTGTGTGTTTAGAGGATGGTGTGTGTATGTGTGTGTGGTGCACAAGATTGCCAGAGGGGGAGAGGAGACTGTGGCGCAGAGGATGACTTACTTCCTGAGGATGATCTATGACATTTCCTTACCGTATACGTGTGTGGAGAGGTAGTGGTACAGTGGAGAATGTAGATACAGAGGAGCAGATGATACAGGTCGTGCAGACGAGGTCTTACTTCCTGAGGATGATCTCCAACGCTCCCTTGCTGTACATGTGTGCACGTGTGTACAGCACACTCACACACAGAAATCTGCGTATGCGCTCGCTTGTGTGTGTGTAGAGGCAGATGTGGGTGGAGGGACAGTGGTGCAAAGGATGGTGTGGGTGGTCCAAAGGACACCTTGCTTCCTGGAGATCTCCGACGCCCCCCTTGCTGTACATGTGTTTGTGGAGGGGTAGTGGTACAATGGAGAGTGTACAGCGGAGGATGTAGATGCAGAGGAGGACAGAGGCGCAGAGGATGATGCAGAGGATGCTAGGATGCCTTACTTTCTCAGTATGATCTCTGATGCCCCCTTGCTGTACATGCGGAAGCCCCCGTCGGCATTCTTCAGGACGGTGCTCATGGACTTCCTGGACGAGTTGAAGGTGTAGACTTTGTAGAGCTTCTCCTCTGGGATCTCATCTCTGATTGGTTGATAGTCCCTCTTCAGGTCCAGCACCAGCCCCAGCAGAGCACATTCAGTCTTATTCCCAACGTGCCGAGGAAGACCGCCCTCTTTCTCTGGAGGCTGAGAAGAACAGAAAGGATAGGGAAGTATGTGACCTGCTGAAAAGCACAAGGGCTGCACGATCTGGGAACAATATCTAATTGCAATTTTTCTGACAAACATTGTGATTGTGCTTAATATTGTATTTATGTTTTAATAATAAGATTCTGTTCAAAGTTCACATTTTAAACACGTCCAGAAGGACTGACAAAAAGACTGAAATCTGAACTGACAAACTAATACATGAATCCCATTTCGATAAGACAGGAGATGTTTTTTGGGGAAGAAATTATCACACTTGAAAAATTTTAGTCTTTGCGTTTGCAAATTATCGATTCAAACTGTGATTTATCTTGCAACTCTAGCACAAGGGAAGGAATAAACCCAGGACTAGAGGTGGTCTTACCAGGATTTTGGTGGTGTAGGCAGAGTTGATAGAGATGCTGTTGACCAGGACTTCCAGGGTCTCAGGTCGGACCTGGTCTGGTTCTGGGACCGTCTTGTAGTGTGTGTCTCCGATGTAGGCCTGTACCACAGTCATGCGGTTCATGGTTAGCGTTCCCGTTTTATCGGAGCAGATGGCCGTGGCGTTCCCCATTGTCTCACAAGCGTCCAAGTGCCGGACAAGGTTATTGTCTTTCATCATTTTCTACAAACAACAAACCAGAGCAGCACATAGGTCATCGACAGAAGGAGCATTTAGCTGAGGTTAAACCATATCCTATATACATCTCTGGACATCTATCCCGCTAGCCACCATGTTCCAAACAGGAAGTGAGCATGGGCATGATTCGACTCCACTGACTTTGGCTCCATCTCACTTTCTGGCCCCTCTCTCAGTAACTGCTGCTGACAGGCTTGTCATTCTGACCCTAAAATGTCAGTTTTAACCCAATCTACATGATCTTGGGTTTTTTATTTCACTATTTTGTCCCAAACATCAAGATCTGAACATTAATAACAAACCAATCAAGTGCCTTCTTTCCTTTAGGTTGCTCCCACTAACATTAGCAACAGTTCTGACAGCGATACGGGCAGGAAGGGGCGTTAACTTCAATACACTGTCCTCTCGGATTTCCAAGTCTGTAACCGAGATCCAGATTAGCCTCACACGCTTCATTTGGAGCCGAACGCTGTGAGTGAAGTCACTTTCCCTCAGCCCACTTTGATTATTCTTCATCATTCTTGGGCAAGTTCTGTGCATGTTTTGAGTGGGTCACTTGCAGACCGTCTGTCTGGTGAACGGTGAGCGGTCTGAGGTTAGTACAAGGGTGGGCAAACTTTTTGACACACGGGCCACAATGGGTTCTAAAATTTGACAGAGGGGCAGAGCCAGGATATTGTTATATATATATATATATATATATATATATATATACATACATATATACACACACACAATATGCAATGTTCATTGTACATATTTTCCAAATGCATTCATTAAATTAATTTATTACATTTATTTCAGATTTAAATTAACACAGCAGAAAAACTTTTGAAATAGGTAAGGGTAAACCTTGTTCATATAATTTGGTCACGTTCGGTGGGCTGGATTAATAAGCCCAAAGGGCCATGTGAGGCCCCTGGGCCGTAGTTTGCCCATATCTGGGTTAGTATCAAAACATGTTCATTTGAATGACTTTGGATTTCTTGTCGAACATACTCACACCGGAGTTGCAGCTAATGTAAACCCAGTGTCAAGTCTTTTCATGTAGAGTTTGTACTTTAGAATGTGCAGGTGACAGGTGAGGAGAGGTGAGGAGAGGAGAGGAGAGAACAAGGGAGAACAGGGGAGAGCAGGGGAGGGCAGGTGACAAGTACAGGTGAGAACAATTGATACAGGTGAGGACAGGTGAGGAGCACCTTGACGGAGTACGCGAGGCTGATAGTGACCGCCAGGGGGAGCCCTTCAGGCACAGCAACAACGAGCACGGTGACGCCAATGATGAAGAACTTCACGAAGTACTGGATGTAGATCGGAGTGCACTCTGCCACCCAGGATCGCCCCTGCACCCCGAATGTGTCAATCACAAAGTACAGGATCAGGATCACTACAGTAACGGCTGACATGATCAGACCTGTAACACACATGGAACAAAACACACATGAGGGATTATACACGTTAGAGAATAGACAAGGTACATGAGGATCAATGTCATTTTCTCATAAGAAATAAACTGATCAGTTCTATCAATGACAAGGTCTGTTCTAGACCTGTAGTCGACTAAATAAAATCTTGGTGAGCTAAAGACAAGTCCTGCCAAACGACGTGGCAAAAGCTCTCAAAACTATCTTTCTGAATTTGACCCAAATTGCTCACAAGGTAAGACGTATGTACCATATATTCACTGTCTCACCTCTGTACCACGTAGTCACTGTTTCTCTTCTGTACCATGTATTCACTGTCTCTCCTCTGTGTATAAGACACTTTGCATGATCTTTTTTGTCACTTGAGAATAATAAATATATTTTCATAAACACTTTGATGCAGGAGCGCGTGTCACTGCTGTCAGCTCAGAGTATTTTTAGATCATGTAGTTATTTTTAACACTACAAAGTAAAGCACACTTCAAACAGAATAATTTTCAAGTGGAATGTATCCTCGATCATCACAAACCTGTAAGAGAACAGACCGTGTAAAATGTTCTAGTCTGGAGTCACTTCTGTACCAGAGTTCTCCAGAGAGTGATCCGGACACTGGAGCCTTAGCAATCTGGTCTGCACTGGACAAGAATTGCTCCAGAGTGCGACCAATTTGGATGCACATGTGCCTTAAATTTTGTCAAGTGAGAAAAAATTTTCTTAGGTGCACCTCACAGATCCTCATCACATCCCTTCCCATGTGTCCTCTCTTCTCATCATAAACACGGATTCAATTACCGGTATATAGAACACACTAAAATTATTGTTTTAATTGACAACTAAAAGAGAAAAACGTTAATCCACCCGCTTTCCCCTCACCTTTGACCAGATCTATAACTCCAGTCCGAGCAGCAGAAGCCAGTGCGCTCAAATCTCGCATAATATAATATGCACCGCAGAGATCATACGTTTTTTAATCTGTTGGTGAATGAGAGTATTTAATTTTAAAGCATCAAACCTGCAGATTCTCCACACTGTGTTTAGTTTTAGGAAGCTGCCACTGTGCAAGGTGAAAAAGAAAATAAAACTAGACAGCAAAAAACATCAAAGATTAGTCTTGCTCACTCTGCACTTACTATAGTGAACTATAAAGATCCTTAAAAGCACAGCCTTCTCACTCTAACAAATTTTTGAAGCCAATATTTATTTTTATTAAACTCAATTAAGATAATAATTCAGTACTAATTCAGTTTTAACTAAAAGAAAAGCTTATAAAGCTTATTCTTAATTTCATTTGATAAAATAAACAATTTTGGATATATAAAAGATAGTCATTATTGCAATATTATTTTGTTTGATTTTTTTTTAAATAAGTAGTCAGTGTAGTATAGAGAGTACATTATACATCCGAGTAAATAGTAATTTATTCAGCCCTTAATGTTGAGGCAATTTAAGGATAACATATTACAATGGTGGCAGGTTTTAGCGCACCCAAGTCAAATCATTAGCCTGGAGCCCTGACAATGTGTGAATGCCGCAGAATGTGGGTCTCGGGTCTCATGGAGGTACCTGCTTTGCCGATCTGCACGGCAAGCCTGGTGAGTTTGCCTTGCAGCACAGACTTCTCTTTCTTGGTGACATTGACTTTCTTTACGGGCTTCGCCTCCTCCTTCTCCTCCACCTCCCCCGTCTCCCCCGCTTCCCCTGCCTCGTCACTCTTCAGAGGCTGGATCTCCAACGCAATGCCGTCCTTTGTTGGAGCTGAGGACATAAGTAGGTGAGGAGGAAGGAGATGAGGAGGTGGGGAGGAAATAAAGAGGACGAAGGAGAGGAGAAAAAGGAGAGAGAAGACAAGGGAGAAAGAGACAAGGGAGGAGACAAGAGAGGAGGAAGGAGATCGGAGGCAGGGAGGAGAGGAGGCAAGGAGGTGAGGAGGAAGAAGACAATGGAGAAGGACACAAGGAGATGAGGAAGGAGAGGACACAAGGGAGGATCAAGGAAATAGACAAGGAAGCAGGCAAGGAGAGGAAGTGAGGAAGGAGGTGAGGAGAGAGGGAACGAGAGGTTAAAAGGAGAGGATGGAGAGGTTAGGGGGAGGGTTTAGGGTTGAGGGGAGAGGCGGAGTTGAGAGTTAGCGTCTGCAGTGAAGCTGTAGCAGAAACAGAAGCAAAGGAACATCACGGCTTCTCTCACACGCACACTCACACATGCACGCGCACGCACACACTCTCACACACTTGCACACACTCACACACACATGCACGGCTCCTCACATACACATACACGTGCGGCTCCTCACACACGCACACATGCGGACGGCTCCTCACTCTCGTGCACTGCTCCTCACACGGGATGTCAAGCTTATCTAGTTAATCGATAATTGTGATTATTCAGGTCACAATATAATCATAAGAATTAAAATATAATGATCGGGTCTATTTGAGAAGCCAAATTAAGTCATTTCATTTCAGTGTCTTCGCAAAAAACGTATACCTAAATACATGTCTGGTACTTTGTGTGTTTCTTGCTATAACTTTATTTTTGCAAGAAAGTTAGATTTTAAAACGCTGGCCAAATTAGAGAGGAGTGATAATGGATTCGAATGAAAGCAAATTAAGGATTTCAATTTTGTTTTGTCATGGGTCAATAATTGTGAATATCTGTTAAACCGTGATGTCTCTTCACACAGTCGTAATACTAAAATTTGATATTGTGACATCACGGCTCCGCTCACACACGGCTCCGCTCACACACGGCTCCGCTCACACACGGCTCCGCTCACACACGGCTCCGCTCACACACGGCTCCGCTCACACACGGCTCCGCTCACACACGGCTCCCCAGAATTTGAGGGACACGTTCGACACTCTCCTTTCTCTGAGACTACAGAATTATACATGAAATGGAAACTGTAATCAGTATAAAAGTATTTTTTAAGACAGTAAAACACTTGTACTGAAAGTACAAAAGCAGCACGTCACAGTTTAAACATTTCAACATTTAGACAAAAAAAGTCAGAAAAGTTAGCACCAGGGACAGACAGCACAGAGCAGAGACGCTAGCATCGATTAGCCACAGCAGCTAACAGCACGGACCAATCACAGCACTGGACACACGCTGCACTGCACCATGGGAAACACGCTCGGCGGAAGAATGGGGGTACCCAAAAAGAGAGGGGGAAGAGGGACAGGACACCCCAAAAACATACAGGAAATATGCAGGAAAAATACAGCGAGAACATGGAAACGCAAATGAAAAATCGCCAACGGCCACAGACAAACCACATGAGACTGGAGAGGAGAGAAGGAGGGAGAAGGAGGCGAGGAGAAAGAAAAGAGAAAGAAGAGGGGAGGAGAGGGAGTACGGGGGATAGAGAGGAGAGGGAAGAGAAGGAGAGAGGAAGGGAGGAAAGTGCAACCACACCATCTGGCCTGAGGTGGATCTTTGGTTCCTCAGGTTCTCTGTGGAACCAAAGGTCCAGACCCTGTGGATCTCCTAATCCACAAGTACAGTATGATCTGACCTGTGACCTACGACCTGTTTACCTATGACTTACGGTCTGTGGCCCATGGTCGATGGCCTGCGACCTACGACCTACAACATTTTCTGTGCAACTGCCTTTTGATAGAGTTCCTCTGAGAAGCCTGAAAGCAGATACTCAAATGCCGCAACAAACACCTCTGTGTCTGAAGGATGACCTGCAGCTCGTATGACCTGGTGATTTGTGGATGATAAAAGTTCATTTTTAAAACAGTTTTTTGCCTCAGAGCTGAACCTCTGAACTTGGCCTACAGGACAGATGCGGGTTAGGGTCAGAGGGTTTGGGTGAGAGGGTAAGAGGAAGGGTCAGAGGTGAGGGGTTAGAGGGTGAAGGGGTGAAGGGGGGAAGGGGGGGGGTTACCTTTGTTGCGATTTTCGGGGGGTCCGGGTTTTTTACCTGTTCAACAGAGAGAGAGGGGGAGGGCTGAGCATGGACCAAACAAAACCACGACGAAAACGAAAGAAACAAGTCTCCTGTGTGTGCGCTGTGGCAGGAATGGACCAATCAGAGTAGAGAGACATGGACACGCCTCCTTCCCCCACTCACAGCCAATCACAGCACCGCTCACCAAATTCCATTTTGTATCGTATCAGAGTTTAGTCCTGGCTCAGTCTTGTACAACTAGACCCAAGATAGGACTAAAAAAGGTTCTCCACCACAACTACACTAGGGCTAAACCAGGACTAAAAACAGGACTAAACTGGGTCCGATTGGTGGTGTCTTGTCTCTCTGCTGTGAGCGTTCATTCCTTTATATTAATGGATGCCTGATGAACTCAAACTTCAGCCAATCAAAACTCATGATCGACACAACAAACCAAAAGGGGCAGGGCTTAGGGGGTCAAACAGGGTCAAACAGAGGTCAAACGGGATCACAGCCACAGCACAAAGCAAATCAAAGCAGTAAAAATCCAATGACATCAGCCCCTCAAAATCACTGCCAAAGTCCAACATTATGGTTGCAGTAGCGGTCAGAATGCTACACTAGTGGTCAGAATGCTGCGCTAGCAGTAGAATGTTACAATAGCAGTCAGAATGCTACGCTAGCAGTCAAAATACAAAGCTAGTTTTCAGTGGATGGGATGGATCATATAGAATTACACTACCAGTCAAAAGTTTGAACACATCCTCTTTCACTTTTTTTCTTTATTTTTACTCCTTTTTACATTACAGATACAAACAGAAGACAATAAATATTGAAGCAAGTTATATGGAGTTATGTAGTAAAGAAGCAAAGCAAAGGGTAGCTACTTCAAGGATATTTAAAAAACATTTAAAAAGAGAATTATAGTTACTTATCTTTTTTCTTTGCTACTATAATTCCATATATTGTACTTCATATATTTGATGTCTAAAGTGAAGAAAGCAGTAAAAGAAAAAAAAAAAACACTGAATGAGACTGTGTGTCCAAACTTTTGTGTATCAATATATTTTGGGGAGTTTCACAATTCTTCCAGTAGCTTTTATTTAGTATCAAAATTGTATTTGTGTAAATTGTGCCTATAATTTTGGAAACAATTCTCCCTAGTGCGATATCATCAAAAGAACCCTACACTTCAGAAGAACTCTCCACTGCCTGTAATTTTCATCATATTTTCTCATATTTTCGAAGTTTCTTCACAAATTGCTTCTTGATAGGTGTAAAACTACATTTTATATTAACAGGTACTATCCCACCAAAGTAAGCTTACGCACTTTAAACAAAAATGTCACCTACAAGTTCCCTTCATTTACTTAATTGTTTTGCAGCTCTTTAGTAAGAGTGTTTTATACAGGCCCTATGTATTCATATGTGTAATGGTTTGTTTTCTCCAAAACATCTTTAACCAAATGCACAGCTTCGCTTTCATGGATAACTCTTGAGACAGGATTCTGTTTGCTCAAGGAAGGAATGATATATCTGAAAGTAGTAGTAACAATGCAAAGCTCCATGTCCTCATTCACTCAGGTTTATCACTTATTTTAAATATAGTAAATATTGGTTAGTTCCTGCTCACAACAGACAAAAAACACTGCATCCTTTTTTGGGGTTAGCTTCTGTTTTTGGGCTTACTTTTCTTAACCTTCTTCTCTTCGTCATTCTCGCTGGCTCCCAATAGTGTGAAGATGATTCCAGTCTGAGAGTTCAACCCCACGGCCGAGACCACCATCCGACCTGAGCCCTCCATCACATGAGTACCTGAAATTCAACAATACATAAAATGAGTACCTGAAAATAGCATGATTTAAAACATGTGAGTATCTAAAGACAACAAAGGGGTTTTAGCAGTTTTAGTAGTAGTACTAGTAGGAGTAGTAAGCAGCAGCAGTAATAATAATAGCAGTAATAGTAGTAGTAGTAGCAGTGGTAGTAGCTTTAGCAGTGGTACTAGCAGCAGTAGTACTAATGGTAGCAGCAGCAGCAGTAGTACTAGCAGCAGTAGTCCTAGCAGCAGGAGTACCAGCAGTAGCATCAGCAACAGTAGTAACAGTAGCAGTATAGCACTAGTAGAGTAGTAATACTAGTAGCAGTAGCAGTACTGGCAGCAGCACCAGAAGCAGTACACTACTAGTAGAAATAGCAGTACTAGTAGGAGTAGCAGTAGCAGCAGTAGTAGCAGTAGTACTAGTAGCAGTTGTAGTAGTATTTCTGACCTGACAGGAGCATGGGGTCCTTCTCTAGGCTCTTCCGTACGTGGTCACTTTCTCCGGTCAGAGAACTTTCATCGATCTTCAGGTCGTTTCCCTGAATCAGGATCCCATCAGCGGGAAGAAGGTCCCCTATGAGAGAGGGGGGGTCAGGGAGGCCAGCTGACACACAACTAGGGCATGATCTGACAGTGGAGGGCATCTGAAATTATCTGACTCTTACCATATTTGATCTGTGCGATGTCTCCCACCACGATCTCAGCAACGGGCACCTGGATGACCTGTCCCTTCCTGATGACTGTGAACTTTTGCTCCTGCTCAATGCGCGACTGCAGCCCCCTGAACTGCTTCTCTTTGGACCAATCATTAAATGCTGTCACCAGCACCACGATGATCACTGAGAACAAGATGGCCGCCCCCTCAATCCAACCGGCCTGAGCCTCGCCCTCATCCTCCACACCGGCAGCTGCCTGACCGCAGGCTAAAGGAGAGAACACAGACACATGTTAGTGAGAGAAACATGCTAAAGAACAGACCGCTGGTGTGAGGAGCAAGCTAAATGGGAGAAACACGACGCGTGTTAATGTGAGTAGCATCTGGCACACTCTAAAGAACATGCAAACATAGACAGACACGTGTTACAGTGTGGAGCACCTGACACATGCTAGAGCAGTGGTTCTAAACCTGGGGGTCCCAGATGATATGGGAAAGAATTTCAAATTGATGCTATGTCTATGCAGTGGTCAGTGGAGAGTTCCATTTCAGAGAGTTCCACATTGTTGACATCACACTGGGAGAATTCAATCCAAATGGTCGACACACTTTCAACATCTGTGTGCACATGCACAAATATTACTGTGAGCTCTATCTTGCAAACCTGCTCTCTCTGAACATCTCTTGGTATTCCTTGTTTAACACAGGGATGCACTTATATTGATACATTTATAGTTCTGGTGACTAAATAGACAGACATGTTTGATTTTTATGACTTTAGGCCATCAGCCTTGGCTTTCAGTGGAGACAATAAGAATTACTGAGGTCCGATGAGAATCAGAGCACCAGCGTGATCCAAATCAAACATCAAAGATCAGGAGTCCACACACAGGGTCTGACCACACACTGTATAAGTGGAGTATGACGTCACACACACCGTTTGGCTCCAAATGAAGATCATCGAGGCTATCAGTTACAGAGGCTAATCAGGCTAATCTGGAGCCCAGTTCCATATTTGGAAATCCAAGTGTGAGTATCATAGTAATGCTGTTTAAGGTACTTCCCTTCCCGTGCTTAGCAATGCTATCAATCAAAACTGTTGCTACCAAGAGTGACCTCATGGAAAAAAGGCACCTAATAGGTATGTTATTAATATTCATATCGTGATTTAGGGACAAAATGGTGAAATAAAAATCGCAGAATCCTGTAGAGCGGGTTAAAACCAACATTTTAAAGTCAGAATGGCAAGCCTGTCAGCAGCAGTTACAGAGAGAGGGGCCACAGTTTTTCAGTAGAAAGTGAACTGAAGCCAGAGTTGATGGAGCCGAATCGTGCCCATGCTCACTCCCTATATGGTACGCGCGGCTAATGGGATAGATATGTCCAGACATATATACAGGGTGTGGTCTCACCCTGGTTGCCCCCTGATGGTGTGTGTGTATGTTCTTACCCTCACTGTCGCCCCCTGGAGGGTGGTAGAATGACAAGCCAAGGGAGATGATGGCAGCGATCTCCAGGATGATGAGGGTCACATCCTGTAGAGCTTCCCACACCAGCTGCAGGAAAGTCTTGGGCTTCTTTGGAGGAATGAAGTTTTTCCCGAACGCTGCATGACGCTTTTCCAAGTCCACGGGGTTTCCTGAGAGACCTGCAGGGTCAGTATATACAGTGTTAGCACTCACATGTTTACATACAGGTATATACACTCACCTGAAGGATTATTAGGAACACCATACTAATACGGTGTTTGACCCCCTTTCGCCTTCAGAACTGCGTTAATTCTACGTGGCATTGATTCAACAAGGGGCTGAAAGCATTCTTTAGAAATGTTGGCCCATATTGATAGGATAGCATCTTGCAGCTGATGGAGATTTGTGGGATGCACATCCAGGGCATGAAGCTCCCGTTCCACCACATCCCAAAGATGCTCTATGGGGTTGATTTCTGGTGACTGTGGGGGCCATTGTAGTACAGTGAACTCATTGTCATGTTCAAGAAACCGATTTGAAATGATTCGAGCTTTATGACATGGTGCATTATCCTGCTGGAAGTAGCCATCAGAGGATGGGTACATGGTGGTCATGAAGGGATGGACATGGTCAGAAACAATGTTCAGGTAGCCCGTGTTCAGGTAGCCCGTGGCATTTAAACGATGCCCAATTGGCACTAAGGGACCAAAAGTGTGCCGAGAAAACATCCCCCACACCATTACACCACCACCAGCCTGCACAGTGGTAACAAGGCATAATGGATCCATGTTCTCATTCTGTTTACACCAAATTCTGACTCTACCATTTGAATGTCTCAACAGAAATCGACACTCATCAGACCAGGCAACATTTTTCCAGTCTTCAACTGTCCAATTTTGGTGAGCTCGTGTAAATTGTAGCCTCTTTTTCCTATTTGTAGTGGAGATGAGTGGTACCCGGTGGGGTCTTCTGCTGTTGTAGCCCATCAAGGTTGTGCGTGTTGTGGCTTCACAAATGCTTTGCTGCATTCCTCGGTTGTAACGAGTGGTTATTTCAGTCAACGTTGCTCTTCTATCAGCTTCAATCACTCGGCCCATTCTCCTCTGACCTCTAGCATCAACAAGGCATTTTCGCCCACAGGACTGCCGCATACTGGATGTTTTTCCTTTTTCACACCATTCTTTGTAAACCCTAGAAATGGTTGTGCATGAAAATCCCAGTAACTGAGCAGATTGTAAAATACTCAGACCGGCCCGTCTGGCACCAACAACCATGCCACGCTCAAAATTGCTTAAATCACCTTTCTTTCCCATTCTGACATTCAGTTTGGAGTTCAGGAGATTGTCTTGACCAGGACCACACCCCTAAATGCATTGAAGCAACTGCCATGTGATTGGTTGATTAGATAATTGCATTAAGGAGAAATTGAACAGGTGTTCCTAATAATCCTTTAGGTGAGTGTACACAATAGGGTTGTCAAAAATCAGAAACTAGATTTTTAAATACTCATTTGCACAGGCATTGATACTGAAACACTCACAGCACAGAAATGAAACTTCCGTGAATAGTTTTAGAATGACCTTGAGCTGATACACCCATAGACCACTGTGGAACCTATCTGGGTAACTAAGAGATTACACAGATATAAGAGCACATGGTAATATAAAAGTACTACCATTTAATATTGAAAATCACATTCTATTTTCTAAAGAAAGTGTTTTTTACCATCACCGTGGTATCAGCCCCGGTATAATATCAAGTGTATCCCTTAGAAACAAAATCGAGTTTGAAATTTTAGTATTCAGACAACACTAATACATACATTATATGCATACATACTGGAAATGCAAGATTAATCATAATCAAAGCGAAATCACAATTTGAATGTATGGAATTACACACATTACAATTTTTGAAGTGCCATCATTTCTTCCACAAACAACAAAATCTCCTGTCTTATTCTGCATAAAAACTGCTAACCATGTAGTTTATATCTGTGCAAACATGTGCTGAAATGTCCCTGTCTGTAAGATGCCCTCCCTGTGTCTCCATGGAGTCTTACTGAGCATGAAAACTACTAACCCCGTAGATTAGATCTGTACATGTTCTGAAATATGATTCTTGCATTATCAGTTCAGATATCAGTCTTTAGGTCAATTCTTCTGGATGTGTTTCACATGTGAACATTGAACAGAATCCTTTTTTATTAATAGTTGCATTCAGTGAGAGGGAAGCGTCATATTTCAGTAAAACTACCAAAACCATGCTTATTTAAATGTATTCCTGATTAATCAATGAGTCATTAAGATTGAAAAAGCCATTTTTCCAAAACCTGACGCAGATGAAGCTAAAGTGATGATGTCACTGCAGATAGAATTATGGTTTTCAAACACATTCCCACATTCTGAGTCGCACTGACACTTCCTGCTCTTGGGTCAAAAAACTTCTGAGCACACGCCACATTCTCCAGTCTGTCACCAATTACGTTTTTTTCTTCAATAATTGATAAGCTTCAGTTACGTGTTTTTACTGTTTTCAATGTCTCTGGGCCATTTGAACAATCCTTCAGTGTCTCTGGGTTAAACCTCACTCAGGAGTACCTCACTGGCGGTGGGGATTTGCGGAGATTGTTGCATCCCCGTTAGAAGGCGCGGTAGAGGAGCTAGACTGTGACGTGTCTGAGGTGATATCTCAGGTGAAAATAGAAATAACTGTGTGAAGACGAGTCAGGCTTCATCTCTCTACACCTCCTCTGTATACCTAATCTATATACCTCCTCTATGTGTCTCCTCTATATTTCCTTCCATTTTCTTTCCTATATCTGTCCTCGCTAACCTCCTCCTCCTCTTCACCCTTTCCTCTATCCCTATATTCTCTTCCACTCTCTCCACTCTATGCCCCTCTGTCGCCTCCTCATCTTCACTCTCTTCTTTGATCAGATCATAGACCCAAGGACCAGAGACCCGAGGACCCCTGATTAGATGCCAGAGTTCTAAGACCCCTCCTCACCTCAATATCTTCTCCTTGCCATCCTCTGTTTCCCTTCTCGTCTCTCTCCATTTCCACAGTCTCCTCTTCATTCCTCTCCTCTCTCCCTCTTTCGCTCTGCCCCCTCCTCTCTGAGACTGGTGCAGCCAAAAACCACCTCTTTCCCCCTTTCCGTTTCTCTATTCATTTCTCCTCCTCTCATCCCTCATCTTCATTTCTCCATCCTCTCCCTCCTCTTTATCACTTCTCTTCAATCTCCTTTTCCACACTCCTTTTTTTCTCCTCTACCCCTCCTCCCTCCTTTTCTTCTCCCTATCACTTTTCCCTCCCTCTCCTCCACTCTCTCTTCACTCTATTGGTTTTGCCTCCTCTACAGGCCCTGGTTTAGGCCTGGTTTAGTCTTTGTCCTGGTCTTGTTGGTGATATATGACTCATCTTTTGGATCAATATTTTCATCCATAAAAATATCAGAACACAGCTATTTAATTAAGTGAGTTTAACAAGGGCCTCTGCAGGGCCCGAGACCTAAGACCTGAAGACCGAGACAAGAGATCAAGGACCAAGACCCAAGGACCAAGACCTAAGGGACGAGACCTAAGGGCCGAGACCCAAGAACCGAAACCAAAAGACCGAGATCCAAGGACCAAGACTCAAGGACCACCACCAGGAGACAGAGGCTTAACATACCTATTTGTACAGTGTGGGACATTAACAGAGTTAAGCAAGTGGAGCTTAAGGTTGTTACAAGGAACTGAAAATGTCAGCGTGTAAGCCAGGTCTAAACCAGAACTAAACCAGGACTTACAATGACTCAAAAGTATCATTTTCTTATGTCAAATTGGTTAAATGAACCAATCACATTATGAGCCTGTTTAAATCCATCCAATCAGAGTGTGTGGTTTGGTTGATCGTCAGCTCTGACCTTCCACTCCAGAGAAGATCGCGTCCCTGAGGTTAAACCAGTTATAATCCTCTTATAGACCCAAACAAAACCAGGACAAAAAACAGAGAAAAACCCTTTCAAATCTGCCTCTGAGCCACACGGAACCAACGGAGCTACATGGTCCCTGTCCTGATCCAGTCCTGGGCCAGTCCCTGGCCCAGCCCTTGGCCCAGCCTTGGCCCAGCCCTGGCCCAGCCCTTGGCCCAGCCACAACCCTGGCACAACCCTGGCACAACACTGGCACAACACTGGCCCAACACTGGTCCAACCCTGGTCCAACCTTGGTCCAACCCTGGTCCAACCCTGGTCCAACCCTGGTCCAACCCTGGTCCAACCCTGGTCCAAGAGCTGCAAGTCAATCAGATGGAGGTATTTTTAGAGATCACTTCCTGCCTAAACCCTGCCCCCTGTTAACAAGGTGCTTCATTAACGAGCATCTGATTAAAATGGAGCAGATCAGAGGAATGCAGCGGAAGTAATACCACAGAACAAATAGTACACACAGTGCACACACAGTGCACACACAGTGCACACACAGTGCACACACAGTGCACACACAGTGCACACACAGTGCACACACAGTGCACACACAGTGCACACACAGTGCAAGATGGGATTGCTTTAGTTCAGATTTCTTTCAGAGATTTGTCACATTCAGTCCTTTCTTTAGTGCTGGTTTAGTTCTTCTTTAATCATAGTTTAGTTCTGTTTTAGTCCCTGTATAACACTGCTTTAGTCCCTCCTTTAGTCCTTCATTTAGTCTTGGGTTAGTTCTGTTTTAGACCCAGTTTAATCCCTGTATAATCTTGTTTTAGTCCCTATATAGTCCTGGTTTAGTTCTGCTTTAGTCCTGATGATGTCATGTGTGACTGAAGCAGGTGTTGTTTGAACTGTGGCTCATTTGCATACTTTTTATGTGAGATATTTATAACCTCCAAATGTTCCAGCCAGATAACAACCCAAACACAGTTCTGCAATGTGTACTAGTACTGCAGTGGGTACCTGTACCTCAGTGTGTACTGGTACTGCAGTGTGTACCGGTACTGCAGTGTGTACCGGTACTGCAGTGTGTACCGGTACTGCAGTGTGTACCGGTACTGCAGTGTGTACTAGTAGTACAACGTATACTAGTACTGCAACAAAGTACTAATACTGTAAGGTGTACAAATACTGCAAAAAGTATTACTACTACAATGTGTATCAATATAGGAACAAGTACTACCTACTGCTGCATAAAACAATTGATTGTTTTATTTCACCAGGAAAGCCCCATTGAGATTTAAAGACATCTTTTTCAAGGGTGTCCAGTCCAAATACTCCTACTGCAATGTGTACTACAAATACTGCTATTACAACTTTAACATTTACTAATACCTCAGAAAATACTACTACTTCTACCGCCACCATGCTGCAGTACTGGAAAACTGCCCAGTACTGGGGCTGTGGTTTAAATCTTGTACATGTGGTCAAACTCCAGTATGACCAGCAGAGGACACACAGGCTGGAGGGATACAGTTTTTAAATGTTATTGTTTTAGACTCTTTTTTAAACACATGCTTTAGTGAAGGTATCTGGGCAGCACCAGATGACATCACAGGGTGGAACAGAGTGTTGCGAGTTGTGCACAAGGAAACTACATCAATGCGTGTATTTCTCACATCATGGGGACCTGCTCTTATGGGACAAAAATCCGGTCCATAACATAAATCCTTTAGTATGTGATCAACAACATGGTTTAAAGTCCAGATCTGGGTTCAAATAGGTTAAAGTTTAGGTTAAATTGTAGTACGCAAAATAAATTTTAGCATGTTATAATGTTCCTTCATTAAAAACATGCCTGAAGAAGTTTTAGATGTCATTCATTCCTGTTTGAGTAATCTAGTGATCTCTCCTGGGCCCTATTCGAACCCTCCTTACGCTGTATGAGACTGTCAGAGCACTATGGGAGGTCAAAAATGAAACGGAAAACTTATAAAACATGTTAACATGTTGTTTTGGGTGACTATAGCATTTTCAAAACAATAAAAGCTAACATGGTGATCTAAATATTGTGTGTTAGCAGATAATACCCTATAGAAGTTTACTACCCCTTCGTTAAACAGCCTTTCATCAAAGAGTTTTGGCCCTGGGCAAGCATGGATTCTGGATAACAGTTATGGAATTCCCTTGTGTGACATCATTATTTCCAACCAGAAACTAAACTTTAAAATTATCTTAACTGTGTTGGTAAAAATGAGTAGTCTAACCTGTCACGGGCACTTTAAGGTTAGGCTAGTAGTGACTATGGTTAAGATCTGACTAGTGCAATGACAGATCTCAGAGGACATGTTAATGCATTGTTTTGGATGAATATAGCATTTTTAAAACAATAACGTTGACATGGTGATCTATGGAGTATTAATATTTAACACATAATATATTTAGAAGTAAAATACCCCCTCTATTTCAGGTTAGGATCAGTCTCCATGAAAGGAATGGAAGTCTATGGAATGTCCCCAACAAGCATGGAAACACAACATGAGTGTGTGCCTCTGGGGGTGTATGTTTGCTTGTGCGTGTGTGTTAGTTAATACACATGGATGTGTGTGTTAATGTTCGTGTGTTCTCATGGGTGTGTTGGTGCTCTTGTGTGTGCTAGTGGGTGTGTGTTAATGGTCGTGTGTGCTCGAGTGTGTTATGTTCATGTGTGTGCTCGTGGAAGTGTGTGCTAATGTTCATGTGTGTGCTCGTGGAAGTGTGTGCTAATGTTCATGTGTGTGCTCGTAGGTACGTGACACGTGTGTAGGTTAACAGTGTGTGTGTTAATGTTTATGTGTGTGTTGGTGTTCGTGTGTGCTCCTGGGTGTGCTGGTGTTCATGTGTGTGCTCGTGGCTCTGTGTGTTGGTGTTTGTGTGTGTGTGCTTGTGGGTGGGTGTGTGTGTTGGTGCTCGTGTGTGTATTAATGTTTATGTGTGTGCTCGTGTGTGTGTTAATGTTTATGTATGTGCTTGTGGGTGTGCATGTTAGTGTTCATATGTGTGCTCATGCGTGTGTGTGTGTGCACGTGGGCGTGAGTGTTTTGTGGTGTGTATTAGTGTATATGTGGGTCTACACTGGTGGGTGTGTTTGGTGTATGTAAATATGTATGAGTATTGGTGCTTGTGGGTGGGTGTGATTTGTGGTGTGCGTGAGTTAGAGTGTGTGTGCACTGGTGGGTGTGTCCAGTTGTGTTGTTTCCAGGGAGTGGCTGAAGCTGTTCTTCAATGATCCAGGACAAAGGTCAGAATAGAGACAGCCCGGTCAGGACACTGAGTATAATGTGATGGTGGTAGATATGATAGTTGTGGTAGTAGTACTTTAGTAGGACTGTTCCCTTCTAAAGGAGAGGTCTTTAGTCCCCTGCAGATACTCTGCATGTCTCTGTACCTGTTACAGTAGTTATAATAGTAGCAGTTACAGTAGTAGTTATAGTTGATAGGAGTAGTACTTGTAGCTTCTATAGGAGATGTCTATAGCACCCTACAGATGTTTTGCATGTCTTCATATGTGTTGCAGCAATAGTTATAATAGTAGTAGTTAGAGTAGTGGTTATAGTTGATAGTAGTACAAGATTAGTAGTTGTATTATAGTACTTGTACCTTCTATAGGAGACGTCTTTAGCCTCCTACAGATGTTCTGTACATCTCCATATGTGTCTCTGATCTTAGCGCAGGCTTCATGGCTCCTCAACTCCATCAGACCACGAAGTTCAGCTGTAGTCACACCGAAGTCGCCGTCCTGCGCCTCATTGGTCGAGTTCTGGGGAGCGTGGTCAGCTGTATTGTTCGCCATGGTTGCCGTAAATATAACGTCCAATCAGAGAAGAGTTTACTGAAGAGTCCAGATGAGAGCAGTGCAGTGAAGAATCGTGAAAAATGAAGGCCTCAGTGAAGCATCATTCTCCAGTTCTGCAAAAGAAGAGACCAGGACTCAGCCAGCACATAAGTGGGACTAAAGAAAACTAAAGCAGGACTAACCCAGGACTAAACCAGGTGTAAAGAAAGACGCTGGTTTGGTCCAGATGCCCTCCCTCACACCCCTTTGCCTATACAGCTGTAGAATTATGGGTCCACCTCACATATGTGCCATAGTTTACATTAGTCACATTTTTCTGCTCCTTCAAAGTGACTTTAGAAAAGGTGCTCAGAAAAGGCACAGAGCGGGTGAGAGAGAAAGAAAAAAAATGAGGGAGGAGAGGAGGGGGAGAGGGAGAGGGAGGAGAGAAAGAAGAAAGGAGAGTGGGGATAGAGGGGGAGAGAGCGGGGAGAACAGAAAGAACACAGGGAGGAGAGAGAGAAGAGCAAGAGAAGAGCGAAAGAGAAAGAACGAGAAAAAGAGAAAGAAAGAGACAGAGAAAGAAAGAATAGAAGGGGAAGAAAGAGAGAAGCAAGAGGGAGGAGAGCAGGAAAGGGTAGAGACAGAGAGGAACAGAGGAAAGGAAGGAGGAGGACTGAGGAGTAGAGAACAGGTCTGGTCAGTGCAGGGTTTACAGGTAAATACTGTCCGCTCAGATACTCAGTAATACAGTACCTGTCATTATGGAGACAGTTTGTCTTGTAAACTGTTAAGAAAAATAAAATAAGGACAAGACTTCAATAAACATTTACAGGCTACAGGGTTTAGAACATCCCTGATGGATTACCATATTATCGTCTGAGCATCTGTGTAGGGATGCACCAATACGGATACTGGTATAATATCGGTTAAGTCAAGGCTGGGCCTATAATTGGATGTAATAAGACTATTTACAGGCTGATTTTAGACTACAATGTCTCAATGTTTAAGCTTTTATTCACACAAAGCTGTTCAGTAGAGATGTGAAGGATACATGTTACATAACACCACTGGATCTCTGGTGTAATAAGCCATTTGTGTTTTAAAATAAGTGCCATTTTCAGTCCCTACACAGGTATCGGTTAATATTGGGTATTTGGTATATATATTTACGGTCAAAGTATCAATATCAGTATCGGAACTGAATACGCTGGAATAGTGCATCCCTAATTCTAGGTCATTTTCTGGCATTTTCATCAAAATCTCCAAAAGTCAGATCCAGAAATGTTTTTTCCCTGATCAATTCTATCAGTGACAAAGTCCATTTTCCCGCTTTATTTATCCAACCTCACCACAATATCTGCAGGTTAACTAGAGACATCTCAGTCAAACACTACAGGGATACAGGAGGATGAGAGAGCATCAAACACCCAGGGATATAGGAGGATGGGAGGGAATCTGACACAAAGGGTAGTCGTAATAGTAATAGTGGTAGTAGCAGCGGTAGTAGTACACTTGCGTCATATTACCACTCAGGTATGTGCATCAGAGCCACACCCCTGACACAGCACACAAACCTCACCTGTATGAACAAACACTATAGCCTCACCTAGAGAGTACTCACATAGACCACCCACATAGAGAGACCACCCACATAGAGAGGGCACAGAGTCCGGCTCTAGTCCGGCTCTAGTCCGGCTCTAGTCCGGCTCTAGTCCGGCTCTAGTCCGGCTCTAGTCCGGCTCTAGTCCGGCTCTAGTCCGGCTCTAGTCCGGCTCTAGTCCGGCTCTAGTCCGGCTCTAGTCCGGCTCTAGTCCGGCTCTAGTCCGGCTCTAGTCCGGCTCTAGTCCGGCTCTAGTCCGGCTCTAGTCCGGCTCTAGTCCGGCTCTAGTCCGGCTCTAGTCCGGCTCTAGTCCGGCTCTAGTCCGGCTCTAGTCCGGCTCTAGTCCGGCTCTAGTCCGTGGTGATGGTGCAGTTCTCTGCAGACAGACCTGATCTGAATGACAAGCAGCTCCTGCACCAGACCCTCTCTCCCCTAACCCCCTCCTTCCTCCCCCTCCTCTTCCTTCTATCCCTCCTTAACCCATCTCCTCCATCCTTTCTCTCTCTCTCTCTCTTTTTAAGCAGAGAGAGAAGAGGAACAAGGAGAGAATTTAGGGAAGATAACACTAGAGAGGAAAGAGGAAAAGAGGTAGGAGGTAGGAGAGAACCACAACGAGCACTCAAAAGAACAACAGGGGGTAAGGAAGGAATTAACTCAATGAATGAAGGGAGGAAGGAAGGAAGGAAGGAAGGAAGGAGAGAGAAGAGAAAGGAGAGAAAGATGAGGAGAGAGAGAGAGAGAGACAAGGAGAGAGAGCGAGAGGGATATATGGGATGTCCCGTTTCTGTTTGCCCTGAGTGTCTCCTAGCAAAAGGCCATAGTCATGTGACCCCACCCACAGTCACATGACCCAAGAGTCATTCACTAAAACAGAAACAAAGACACAGTCCCTTGTTCAGTCCGCGGTTCAGTCCGCGGTTCAGTCCCATTTAAACAAAACAATGGTTATTTTTAACACAGAAGACACAAGCAAAAAGTAATTATGTTCAACTGTAATAAACCAGGAACAAAGGAGGAAGAAGGGAAGCAAGGAGATGAGGAGGAGGAGATGAGCGAGGAGTCTAATGAGAAAACAGTAAAAAGTCAGTGAAGCAAAGACACTAGACATGTGAGCTCGAATTGGAGCAGAAGACAAGGTCAGAGGAGGAGAAGAGCAGGGGAGAGGGGTCAAATAATGTTCTGAAACCAAATGCTAACATCTCGTAAACTATGTATTGCTATCATAAACAAACATGTGACCAGACTAGGATCCTCTGTGCCGAGACCAGATCTGGCTAGGATCCTGCAGAGGACCTGTGTGAACCTTCAGATCTGGTTAGGATTCTGGTGGCAGTAAAATCCTGGTCCTAAAATCACTGTGGGAGATTCCTGGGATTCCTCTGGTCTGTGCTGAGGCCCAGGCTTAGACCCCCATTCAGACAGGACAATAAACCAGGACAATAAACTGAGACTAAACCAGTAGTAAACCAGGACTTTAATGAGCAGTTGTACTTTGCATATGTATGTAAAGTGAGAGTAATGTCGGAGGGTGGATTTCAGACGTAGAAAACAAATAGTAAAAAACTCTGCCACCACGGTGAGAGGAGCAGGGCTAACCAACTCTGCCACCACAGTGAAAGGAGCAAGTCTACCCATTCTGTAACCGCAGTGAGGGGAGGAGCAGGGCTAACCACTCTGCCACCAAACTGTAGGGCTGGCCACCGAAACTTGATTCCAACTTGGAACTGACAGAAAAGGTTTGGCAAGTACTGGTTCAGAAAAAAAAGCAGTTCTGTGCCAACTTTTGGTTTCTTGGCTTTAAATGCCAGCATCAATGAGCCAACAAATACACTGCACCGATTTATCAGCAGCACAGGTGTTCTCACATCACAACAGCACTACTCACAGGCAGCATTCACGTTTTAATATTCACGTAACCGCATAGTAAAAACGTAAACAAAAAGCATGTTCTCCGAGGGAAACTTGAGGGAAACTTGAGGGAAACTTGAGGGAAACTTGAGGGAAACTTGAGGGAAACTTGAGGGAAACTTGAGGGAAACTTGAGGGAAACTTGAGGGAAACTTGAGGGAAACTTGAGGGAAACTTGAGGGAAACTTGAGGGAAACTTGAGGGAAACTTGAGGGAAACTTGAGGGAAACTTGAGGGAAACTTGAGGGAAACTTGAGGGAAACTTGAGGGAAACTTGAGGGAAACTTGAGGGAAACTTGAGGGAAACTTGAGGGAAACTTGAGGGAAACTGAGTCCATGTGAGGATCATCCTTGCACTCTGGTTCATTTGCGTGTGCATTTGTTTTGAGTTATAACTGGACATCGTATAGCCAAGTACTATGTTTTAAATATGAATTAACATAGTTAATTTTTCTGTGCCTGTTTTTTTGCGTAAATTAATGGCCAATATTATTAAGAAAATATATTTCAATCCTTGAAATACATTATAACTGTTCTGGAACTGGCATCCCAAAGCAAGTACCGTTAAAATACTAGTATCAGCCCTACCACAGTGAGAGGAGGAGCAGGGCTAACCACTCTGCCACTGTGCCTCTGACTTATTCATAATTTCACCTGTTCAAAGCCCCCTCACCCTGCGGAGCTTGTTAGCCGCCAGCGCTAATTAGCACAGATGCCACCAATTCTTCTCTGACCCTCTCCTCTGCTCCTCTGACCCTCTCCTCTGCTCCTCTGACCCTCTCCTCTGCTCCTCTGACCCTCTCCTCTGCTCCTCTGACCCTCTCCTCTGCTCCTCTGACCCTCTCCTCTGCTCCTCTGACCCTCTCCCCCAACCCATCCTGGTGCACTGGGATGCCCTCTGCTGCTAAGAGCTTGGTTTAATCACTGGTGTAATTGCGTCTAAATGAGGAAGTGCGTGTGTGAAAGGTCAGAGGTCACAGATGAAGGACACATGGGAGACATCTGTCCTTTTAATCAAACTGGGACTACTTCCACTGGCGGATTAACACAACACACCACACTGAAACAGATCAAACATGAACGTGTCAATGAGCTGCAGGAACAACCAGGGGCCAAACCAGGGGCCAAACCAGGGGCCAAACCAGGGGCCAAATCAGGCGCCGCCAAACCAGGACTAAACCTGCAGAGATGAAGGCATAGGAGGAGTGTGATGTTGCGTGGGAGACTGAGGTTTCTATAGGATTTATGTAAGAAGGCTTAGATAACATGATCAGGAGTGAGAGAGGGGGGGGAGAGAAAGAGAGAGAGTGGTGGTGCAGATTAGCACTGACTTCTGTCAGTCTGTCCCAGGGTACCTGTGGCTACAATAGTGACTTACCACCACTAAGTGTGGAGTAAATGATGCATGAAACTGTAACGAGGCTTTGAGCATTTCGAAAAGTCTAATGCAGTATTATTATTATTATTAGGATCTTTGCAGTTAAAGTGTAAAGAACTTGGCTCTGGGAGAATGAGGGACACTAAACCAGGACTAAGTCCCGGTCCGGTCCTCGGTTTGTTAAACCCTTGCTGGACACTTGTGTATCAGTGCTGGGGAAGTTGTAGAACACATGTTATAAAAGCCCAGAGCTATGATAAAAGGACTTATCACACCCTCATAGTCCAGACCAGCTCTGAACCAGGACATTGACCATATTTGGAACCGCTCCTGTTTGTTTAGACAGAAATTGAGGTCTGGATTCTGTCTGCACTAGAGAACAATACAGATATCGGCCCTGGTCCGGCCCTGGTCCGGCCCTGGTCCGGCCCTGGTCCGGCCCTGGTCCGGCCCTGGTCCGGCCCTGGTCCGGCCCTGGTCCGGCCCTGGCTCAGTTCCATGTATGGTCTTGTTTATTGTCACACATTTTTTCGGGTCACAAGACGCTGCTCATCTGACTGACACCAAGACAAGACTGAAACTGGGCTAAACACAGGGCATCTGACACAATCCAACTTGCAGGGAGGGCATCTGACACACAGGTAGGGCATCTGACAGACAGGGAGGGCATCAGACTTCAACCACAAAGACAAGACTGAATCTGAACAAACTAGTCCAGATTCCAAACAAGGACTAAAACAGGAATTAAACCAGGGACAAACAGGGACTAAACCAGGACTACACCAGGCTCTTTGAATGGTGTGGATTAATAAACGCTAAAGCCATAAAGCAGAGCACCCCGACAGAAAAATCTATGCTCTCAGCACCGGGATTATGAGGAAGAGAGGAGGAACAGAGGAGGAGAAGTGAGGAGGAGGAGAGAGAAGGGAGAGGAAGGAGAGGAGGAGAGGCAGAAGAGGAGGGGGAAAGGAAGAGGAAGGACAAGAGAAGAAGGGGAGAAGAGAGGAGAGGAGGCAGGATGGGGGGGTCACTTTGGTTTCTTGTTCATAAACCAAAGTGACATCCAACCTTAGATGTCTAAAATGTTGTTCCTCTTTCTGAACACCTGCCTCTCCACAGGAAGCCCACCTGCGCCAACTTCCTGTCGCTGTCCATCTGGTCACTTCCTGTTTCTAGCGCTAACACAGGGTTAGCATCACCACCACTACCATTATTACAGAGATGGGTTTATACGGCTGGTAAAGAATTTGCTGTTTAAGAGTCAGATGGCAGATTTGTCTACTTGGTTTTGTTGACCAAAACTGGCACAGAATTCAAGTCTTTTCTGTCAGTATAAATAAACAAAACTGAAAAGATTTTTTCACAATAGCTTCAGAAAGTGATGGCATTATTCAACCTCAAAGACGTTACTGTGGTCAATTGAAAGGACTTTAGACCATAAGATTCATATGACAAGTTTGTGGAGCCAGTCCCAAAACAATAAGTTTCAACATTTGTGGATCAGATTTTGGAGAAACAGTGAATCTCCCATAGAGTTATATAGACCTCATTCTCAGTCTGAGATTATGACATCATCAAATTGATACTTTGCAGCGATATCTTGGGGTGTTCTAGTTGTATATGTATGGTGGAGTGTTCAGCAGTTACCATGGTGACAGATTATCAAACTATCAAAATTAACAAATTATCAAATTGAAAGCTCAAGAAAAAATACAATTGGATTTAAACTACACATGTTCAGGAGCCTGTGACCAATACGAGTCACAGGCTTTGTTCTGTTTAGAAGTTTGATTTTCAACACAAAGGTGAGAGTGACTAACTGTTGGTTGTTGTTGTTGTTTATGCTAGCAAGCTTGCAACTGTAATGTTATTTGAGGGACTAGTTTAACAGCATAAATCAGCTCACCTTTTGCAGCTTAATCAGCTCTCTCTGGTCAGAATGTGTTAAAATAAAGATTAATGTATAATAGAGCTTCTGACAGCAGTGCCTGCAGTTAGCATCATAACCGCAGGGAATGTTGATGACATCAGCTGCAAAACATCAATATTTCCAAAACTTCCTTATTTTTGATAAATCTCCGGTCTCTGTGTGAGCTATGCAAAGGGAAAAAGACTAAATCTGCAGGATTACTGAAACATGCGTGAATAAAACAACACATAACTCCAGGGACTTTTCTAAAGAGGAAACTACATTAGAACAGGGTTAAAGCCCCACTGTGATACATTTCCTCACATTAAAAAAAGGATTCAGTTCCCACTGCAGAACATTTCATCGCATTAGAACAGGGTCACGATTTTAAAATGTCAAATTGGATTTTGATACTAAGGAATAGACTCGATACTCAATACCGATCATACTACACATGATAAACACTTTCTTTACACAACAGAATGTGATTTTCAACATTAACTGGTAGTACTTTCTGTTCTATTCCCATGTGGCCTTAGATCTGTGTAATTCCTCAGTCATCCAGGTAGGTTCCATAGTGGTCCATAGGCGTATACTACTCTATGTGGTATGCTGATACGGCTCAAGATCATAAAGCTATTCAGGAAAGGTTCATTTTCTGCCCTGTGAATGCAATTTTTGTATCAATACCTGCTCAAATGAGTATCTAGTTTCGATAATATTTTTAATATTAATTTGTATCAGATTTTTGATAGTTTTGACAACCCTAGAACAGGGTCAGGGAGACCGTTTAGGCCTGTGACAGTTTTAAATAGTTTCCTGCTGTGAGATGATGATGCAGGCGTAACTTAAACAGCTCATAGTTAAACTATGCGTCTAAAAATTATGAAGTGAAAGAACGAAGGACCAACCCAGGTTTAACACAGACTCCCTCTCAGAGACACAGAGAGGAGCAGAGAGGAGCAGTGCATAGCAGGGAGGAGCAAAAAGGAATGGAGGTCTTTCCAATTCCACCAGTGGTTTTCCAATTCAAATGTTTTTTCAAATGCCAAAGAAGTGATTGTTTTTTTTTTTGTTGTTGTTTTTTTTAACATATTAAAGCTCAGTTGACTAAAACACACTTATGGTAATTATATTTGAGATTTTACAACAAAAAAAATTACAATTATTTTCCCAAATTTGGCAAAAAAAAAAATTTGTATAAAATTTTACTCCCGGTTGGAAATTATGACATTACACAAGGGAATTCCATAATTGAAGAAAACTATCATGTATATTTTCTACAGGTATTATCCCACCAAATTAAGAAGTGCTGCACCAATACTGATACCAGGTGTCGATGCCAAGAGCCCACTATAACCGCGTTGCGTTTTATTTGACGCTTACAACTTGCCTCTGAGCTGTACGTTGCATTCTGAGCAGTGAGGACTGAGCAGAGGTGACCATAAAGAGGCTTGTTAACTGTTAAGCACATTAAGATCAGCTTTAATCATATGCATCTGTCACACATAGACTGTATAAAAAAGTGGACTAAGTGTGACATCACCCATAGCGTTCAGCTCAAATGAAAAATGAAGCTCATCGAGGTCAGCAGTTATAGGGGATAATTTACTGTAATTGACAAACAAATTTAGCGGCAAATTTAGGAATAGAATGTAAAACATGATATAGCATGAAAAAAGTAGGCTATACTATAAAAATCCTATGAAATGAATCATTATCAGTACTCTGTATTGGTGACTACTCAAAATGAAGTATTTGTACTCGTTTTGGAAAAAGTGGTATTGGTCCATCCCTAAAATTAAGTCACAATTCGAGAAACATATAAACCTACCATACACACATTAAATACATTTCCCTCATCATCCAGTCACTGTTCCAGTCACAATGCATGTAGACATGACTCTTACAGTGAAGCTCAACATAGAACATCAAAATCTTACATCTACAGAGAAGCACAAAAATATATTAAAATGTCGTGGACCAGCCTGATAAAACTGCTGAGTCAGCGTAATGAATGAACGGTGAGATTAGCATTTGGCATCTTAAAAGGTTTGGCATCGGTTTAACGCAGGGGTGGGCAAACTTTTTGACACATGGGCCACAATGGGTTCTAAAATTTTCCAGGGGGCCGGGCCAGGATATATATAAACAAAAGTGTGTGTGTGTGTAACATAACATGTAGCAAAGCATGAATATGCAAGGCTCATTGTACAAATTGTTTTCCAAATAAATTAATTAAATTACCTATTTGGTCATGTTTGGGCCAGATTAATAAACCCAAAGGCCTCCAGGCCGTAGTTTGCCCATGTCTGGTTTAACATGAAGCTCACTCAACATTCTGTGACGACATACAAGCTCGGGACTGAACCGGGACTGAACCGGGACTGAACCGGGACTGAACCGGGACTGAACCGGGACTTTGTGCCAGTTTAAACCAGGTCAAACTAGTACATTTTGACACTTGGAACATTTGAGCCAAAAATGACTCTTCTGGTTAAACGCGAGCCACAATGTTTCACCAGTTCTGTCTGTGCAGAACGTTCCACCACCAAGAAAAAGATTAGAGAAAGCGGAACTGAAAGATTTAGCTTTGATTTGGGGAAAAAAAAATACACAGAAAACCCAAGAGGAAGTAACCACAACATGTGATCACTATTCACAAGAGCGTGGTTAAGAGCCTGGTTTAGAGCCTGGTTTAGGCCCTGGTTTAGGCCCTGGTACTTGCTCTATTGTTTCACTTGAACTGTATGAATGATGTTGCTCCACTGGGAGGCATTAGTCAATCGAAACCAATCAATAAAAACCCCTCAGAGAGACCAGAGATCAGAGAGTGACATGGAGAGCTCTTCTGGGGTGGATCTATTTTCTCATTCAAATGAATACAATGGTGCATGATCCCACTTTAAAGAATATGACAATACTGCCTTATGACGCTGCTCCACCCAGACAATCCCAAAGAATCCTCTCTGTTAACCCTCATGTGTGTCAGATGCCCTCCCATCCTCCAATATCCTTGTGTGTCAGAAGCCCTCCCATCCTCCTGTATCCCTGTGTGTCAGATACCCTCCCAGATGTTGTGGTGTGGTTAGTTAAATATAGCAGGAGAATGGACCTTGTCACTGATGGAAATTATGAAGAAAAAAAATATTTGTGGATTTGACTTTTGGAGATTTCTAATGAAAACACCAGAGAATGACAAAGAATACTGGTTCAGTCCCCGTTCAGTCTGCAGTATCTTGTTGGGGTTTCCGGCTCCTCCTCTTAGGTTGTGGTGGGCGAGCTGCCCCACTGGGCTTCCCTGGTTAAGTGCATCTCTCCCTCTCCCCATTCCTCCCTCCTCCTTCTCCCTTTCTGATTCCTCCTCCCATTCTCCCTCCTTCTCCCAGTCCTTCTTTCTCTCCTCCTCCTCCTTTCTCTCTTTTCTCTCCTCCTCCCTCCCCTCCTTTCTCCCCACTCTCTCTCTGTGGTGTTGACGTCATAAACTTAAGTTCAGATAAATATAATCCTTTACATTAATAATTGAAGCATCTCATCATTTTTTCATTGGATCCTCCTCAGACCTGCGGGACTCAGGTCTATATCGGGTATAAACCGGGTCTAACCAGGGTTTAAACCACTTCTGAACCAGGTCTGAACCAGTACTAAGCTAGGTGTGGGCCAGGTATGTAGTGACAGATCTTTGAGCTTCATTGATCCTCAGTTCATTTGCGGACATCCACGCGTCGATAATTCTACAGCACGTACACCCCCAGGTCAAGACCAGGTCTAATACCATGATTAAGGTCAAGACCTAAGATTATTACTAAGGCCAGGACTAAGGCCAGGGGACTAAGGCCAGGGGACTAAGGCCAGGGGACTAAGGCCAGGGGACTAAGGCCAGGGGACTAAGGCCAGGGGACTAAGGCCAGGGGACTAAGGCCAGGGGACTAAGGCCAGGGGACTAAGGCCAGGGGACTAAGGCCAGGGGACTAAGGCCAGGGGACTAAGGCCAGGGGACTAAGGCCAGGGGACTAAGGCCAGGGGACTAAGGCCCAAACTGCACAACAGAGGAGAGAACCGGGTATTTTAGATCCATGAGTAAGTTAAGGGAGCAGAGTTTTGTTGTGTGTGAGACCACAGAGGAGCACTATGGTGAAAATTAACCATTTCAATAAAAGACCATGATGAGAGGTGAAGAAGGAGGCTAAAGTGGATGGCACACGGAACTAGCGCTGCAAAATGATTCGACTTTAGTGCTGCACACAAAACACAGAGCTCAAAGCACAACAGGGCACAATATCTACACATGTAGATGGTAACTCTTATCTTAGCTGAAGTGATGGGACATAAAACTTTATTTTCTATTATATTAATTCACAGAAAATGTAAACGTTTACAATACAGTCTGTTAGTAAGTAAACTGGTAATAAATATTCTAGGGGCATCTTGATCTGGTCTATCTGTCATAAAAGTGAAATGTTTCTGTTTTGGGGACATACTGATGGTTCAGTCCTGTTTCAGTCCTCCCTCCTGCTCTGCTCTGGTCTGTTCTGGTGCAGCCTGTTGTAAATTGATGAAGCTTTTGCAGAAACCCCTCAGTATGACGTCATCGGGTCTGGAAATCACCGCCTTGTGCCGCTCAGCTCCTTTGCTGCTCCTCTACTGCTTCTCTGCTGCTGGTTCATCGCATCTCAGCACAGCGTCTGTTGATCTTTTTATGGGCTTTTGGTTCCGGCGCGCTTCTACATTAGTTTTATGTGGAAGATTTGGTGTCATGCGTTTAACTGTTGCTCATCTCTCTCTCCTCGCTCGCTCATCTCTCTCCTCTCCCTTCTCCGCCTGTGTGAGGAGCAGAGCGGCGCTGGCAGAAGGCGCGGATGCGGTTCGTTTGCCCTCGTTTGGAGGTCATGCACGCGCCGAGGCTCATGCACGCGCCGAGGAGATGCGGGATCCCCCCCGTTCCCCCCTCACCCCGTCCCATAACGCACGGGACACACCCAGCCCACAGGCGCAGGGTGACGCGATGACGCAGCCCATTCACACCAGATTCCCTTTAACAAACCGAGCATTCTCGTTTCGATCTGTCATACGTCTGCCCGCGTGCGTCCAGTCCATGTGAAAATTCCACAATACACCAACAAGCGCGCGCTGTGCAGATCGGCTGAACTCACACAAATGACAATGCAACAGGGAAGGAGGAGGCGACACCCGCGGAGCGAGTTCAGCAAGTAGCGCAGGCATTACTCAAAATGTCACCGCCGTCTCATTGTAAACCCCAGACACGTACAAATACTACCTTAAGAAACGGAAAAGCCCCGGTTCGATTCGGCTCTGCCTTGAGTTGCAGATGTCATGGAACATGGCTGAAGGACAACTTTGGAAACGCAGACGAGCCAAAATGCGCACACACTGTCATTATTACATTAGTATTAGCATTCTTATTTCTCTACTAGCCTATATAAGCCAGCGATTTCTATTATAACCCCGGTGTAGCTCAATAAGTCACGTCTAAACAAAGATCAGACAGCAGAGTATGACAGGCTACACCAGGGCTGGCGGACAAAAGCGAGAATCCATTTACAAAACGCCGCAGTCCTAATTCACACCGACAGGGCTCATTCATCTGGGCACGGGCCCATGTCAAACCTCCTCCTTAAATCAATGCCGTGACACAGTTGCGTTCGGCTCCGCTTCCCCTGGCGTCTTGCGCGCTGTGGCCGTGGGGAACCCGCTGTTCCACGGTATGTGCAGTGCAGAGGAGCGGGTGGGTGAGTAAAGTTAATGTTCACACTGAACGAGGGTCGCGGCGTGTGGAACAGCTGTAATTGCAGTTAAACTTTACAGACGGACTGAAGTGTCCTGTGAGCGGGACAGGGCCGAGAAAACCTCACGCAGAGCAACGTAACGGGGAAATCAATGCTTCTCAAAGAGAAGCAACAGTACGTCAAGGAGGGCCCAGGGAGCTGGAGCCGACATCGGCACAAGCAGAGAATTGATTCACACCTGTGGGTGCACGCGCACGCGCCCGGGCACTGTGCTCGTGCGCGTGAAGGTGAAGGAACGACACTGAAAAACCCGGATGCTCCTTAAAACGCGTAAAAAGCGCAGTGTAGGAGCAGGGTTTACGTAAGGGCAAAGATTGCCTTAGAGCCTGGTCCAGACCTGATCTGGTTTAGACCTTAGTTTTTAGTTAAACTTGACTTTAGTCCATTGTTGGAGCAACAGTTCTTTCAGCGTTCTTTGAGATTCTCGTATTTCCGCGAGGTTAGACCGGGCTCTGCTACTGGTTTAGTCCCCGGTTTAGTCCCCGGTTTAGTCCCCGGTTTAGTCCCCGGTTTAGTCCCCGGTTTAGTCCCCGGTTTAGTCCCCGGTTTAGTCCCCGGCCAGCACAGTGGAGCTGTAATTGGCGCATTTCCGCAGGTTTGGTCCCTCCAGTCCAGTCTATGCTCCAGCCCCGGGGGTCGCCGTTTGCTGTTGGTCCGGGTTTCCCTAGTCAGCACAGTCCCGGTTAATCCTGATTTAGTCCTGATTTAGTCCCGATTTAGTCCCGATTTAGTCTCGGTCTATTCCTGGTTGACTCCTGTACAATCTCCGTTCCGTGCCTAGTCCTGGTTCAGTCCCGGCTGAGTCTGTCTCGGTCCGCATTCCCGTGTGGCAGTCCGTTTGTGGGGTCTCGTGCGGTTGTGGGGTGAGTGTGGCGGGAAGCAGCGATGTGAATGCGCGTGCGCGTGGGGTTACCTGCAGTGGACGGTCAGAATCACGCGGCGCGGATTCACAGCGGTTTGTCCATTTCCAGCGACGGCACAACTTGAACGCCCAGCCCAGCACCGCAGCGGCGACGCGGAAGAAGCGGACAGCCTCCCAAGCCTCGCACGGCCCCTCGCGGCTCCACGCGGCTGCACGCGGCTCCACGCAGCTCCCTGTGGCTCCTGCGGCAGTGTAGTCCTCTCTGGGCCCCGTGATCCTCGCGGTAAAGCCGTGAAAACACACTTTTGCTTGGCGTTACGCGTTCACAGCGCCGTGGCTGCTGTTGCTGCTGTTGCTCCTCGCCGCTGCGCGTGCACGTTGCGTGTGCGTGGGTACGTGCACGCGCGTGTGGGTGGGACCCGCAGAAACACAGCCCACGTCCGGATCCGCTGCTGCTGCAAAGGCGAGGCGGGGACTGCTTAAGGTGGTTTAAGGTGGACCGGAGTACACGGAGCGCAGGAAGTTTGGGACAAAGTTTAGACTTAAGAGTCCGGAGTTTCTCCTGTGTGAGGCCTGTTCACACGGAAACACAACACGTGGGCTTAAGGTGGAATGATGCGGTGTCCATGCTCTCCTCAGGTTCTCTGGTCCTCCTTTGGTACTCCTCTGTCGACCTCTCCAGTTTAGACCAGTTTAGACGTAGCAGCTCCAAAGTAGATTTAAGGTGGAATCATGACTTCTTCTAGACCACATAAGTTTCACATTTCATTTATACAGTAGTGCTATTATTATTAGTTTGTGGAGGTCTGTGAAGGTTTGTGGAGATGTGGAGGCAAGTTGGAGGAGCAGCTTTAGAATGTCCTGGTCTTTAGATCTGGACTGAGATGGAGAGTGGTCACAGAACATTTGAATATTCATCTTTCTTTGTGATGAAATTATTTCATTTTTGTCCGGCATTTGGTGCGTCCCACGATGTAGACATTTCTGTTCCATGAGCGCCAAAATCAACCAGCCCACTGCGTCCAGTGCACAACTAAACCAGTACTTAATCATGACTGAATCAGGTCTAAACCAGGAATTAGCAGGGCTAAACCTGAACTAAACCAGAGTTCCCTCTCTGCCCCATTTGCCTCCTGCACTTCCTCCCTCTCTCTTATCTTTCTCTCTTTTCATTTCTCTCCCTCTTTCTTTCTTTCCCTCCCTCTTCTCTCTTATTTGAATATTTCTTACTTTTTCTTCTTCCTCAAGCACTGGGCTCTGATTGGCGTTGAGTGCGTTGCTGTGGAGACGGCTGCAGCTGTATTTAAGAGTTTGTGAGTCAGTTTCACCTGATCCCACGCACCTCCTATCTCCTACCTCCTACCTCCTATCTCCTATCTCGTATGTCCTACCTCCTATCTCCAAGCTCCTATCTCACACCGATCTCCCTCCTAGCTTCTCAAATGATTCAGACCTTACTTACTCTGCTCCCAAACCCTTCAGCTTGTATTGAACAAACAAATTTATGAAGTTTAAAAAGTTTTTCATGACAAAATAAATCTTCTCTGGCCCTGCTCCTCTGCCTCAACTCCTCTGCCTCAACTCCTCTGCCTCAACTCCTCTGCCTCAACTCCTCTGCCTCAACTCCTCTGCCTCAACTCCTCTGCCTCAACTCCTCTGCCTCAACTCCTCTGCCTCAACTCCTCTGCCTCAACTCCTCTGCCTCAACTCCTCTGGCTCTGCTTCTGTCTGCTCCTGGGTCTTTTCTGTTGACAGTTCAAACAGACAATGTTTGTGTCACAACACACTTTAGTCACAACACAAACTTACCCCCTGTAAACCAGAACTAAACCAGGACTAAACAAGTACTAAAGCACGATTAAACCAGGATTAAACAGATATTGGAGAAAAAAAAAAAAATTCTGTATTAGTTTAGTCCTGGAATAATCCTGGTTCAAACCTGGATCAAGCCTGCTTTAGTCCTGGGTTAATTCTGGTTCAGTCATTTTTCAGTCCTGTTTCAGTCATGGTACAGTCCTGCTTCAGTCCTGCTTCATTCTTTGTTTAGGACTAAAGCAGTTCTAAAGCAGGACTAAACCAGAACTAAACAAGGATTAAAGCAGGACTAATCCAGGATTGAACCAGGGTTGAATCAGGACTGGGGGAAAAGTTTTGGATTAGTTTTGTCCCAGTTTAGTCCTGGGTTAGTCCTGCTTTAGTCCTGCTTTAGCCCCTGTTTAGTCCTGGGTCAGTCCTGGTTTAGTTGTAGGTTACTGCTGGTTTAGTCCTGCTTTATTCCCGGTTTGGTCCTGCTTTAGTCCCTGTTTAGTCCTGGGTCAGTCCTGGGTCAGTCCTGGTTTAGTTGTAGGTTACTGCTGGTTTAGTCCTGTTTTATTCCCAGTCTAGTCCTGCTTTAGTCGTGCTTTAGTCCTGTTTTATTCCTGGTTTAGTCCTGGCTTAGGTGATGGAATGCTCTTGTATTTGAATATTCATGGCTGTTACGTAAGTCCTGGTCCGGTCTCATCTCTGGTCTGTTTGTCGGGCCGTTGCCGGGGACGACTGACGGACGGCTAGATGCTGCGATGCCGTCTCCATGGAAACCGCCTCCTCAGCATCAGCACCAGCCGCAGCGCTCTGTATTTATACCACTGCCCACACATCCACGCCGCCCGCTTTAGACTCACTCAGACCAGGTTTAGAACCAGTTTCAAACCAGGTTTATTAACAGCTTCAGGTCCTGTGTAGACTCAGATTTAGACCGCTTTAGGTCAGGTTTTGTCTAGTTTGTCTGGACAACGAGCAGTTAAGAGGGAGTCCAGAGTAGTGGTACAGTAAAGCGCTGTGTGTGACCTGTTCACCAAAGCCAGATCTGGTCTGGTCTCTTTTGATAAGCAAGGTCGGGCCTGGTTAAGACTTGGATGGGAGAATGCTGACAATACCACTGGAGGTGGTAGAATACCTAAAGGTTGTGTTGAACTAAGAGTAACATTGCTTCAAAATAATATTACTCAAATAGAAGTACAAAATAGTGGTCTGAGAAATTACTAAAGTAAGAGTTATATAAATATTCACACAGAGTATCTGTGTGGACATAACATCTGATTTATAATTTGAACTGAATGTAATGTGAACAATATTAAACAATGGATTATTACATTATCACATTAAATAATTGTATTTTCAAAGAACAGACACAAAATGAGACAAACTAAATCATATCTGAAGCAGCAGTGCAAGAAGCACATGTTCAAATCATTTCGTATTGTCAACATAAAGCTTTTGTCACTTGTAGACTTACTTACGGTCGGAAGAGCAATCATAACTTATTTAAGTAAGAGTACTATCACAGTGTACAATATATTATTCATGTAACACTGTTATTACAATAAGAAATACTACTAAAGTAGGTTTAAAAGTATGATGCTAGAAAAGTACTTTAAAATGTAAATTTTCTTTAAAATGTTACTCAATTAAATGTAATTACTACCCACCTCTAACCAGGTGACACATTGAGGCAGCAGTGACAAAAACTGTCCTTAGGGAACACACTTTTCCTGACCATCCCCGTAGACTAACCCAGGACTAAACCAGTCAGTGGAGGGGACTGACTTATGCATTAACAGGTTAATTGTTCCTTTGGGGAACCCTGACCCAACGCTAGGATTGGCTGAGCCCGTCCCCCAGGAGCCATTATCCTGCCCCCTGCTGATGAAGGATAGCTGTCAATCATTTCATCTTCACAGGAGTCTCACCCACTCCTGCTGCTTCTGCACTGGGGCCAACGTCACACCAGAAATGCCACATAAAGTCCTGGTTTAGTCCTAGTTTAGTCCTGGTTTAGTCTTGTTTTTGTTCCTGGTTTAGTCCTGGTTTCAGCCTGATGTAATCCTGGTTTCGACCTGGTTTAGTCCTGAATTTCTTCTGATTTAGTCTTGGTTTAGTTCTGGTTTAGTCCTTGTTTAGTTCTGGGTTAGTCCGGGTTTAGTTCCGTTTAGGCCTGATTTAGTCCAATGTTAGACCAGAATTTGTCCACAATTAAGCCTGGATTAGACCTGGTTTAGTTTAATGTTATGCTGGTTTAGTCCAAAATTAGTCCTGGATTAGACCTGTTTTAGTCCTGTTTTAGTCCTGCTTTAGCCCAAAATAAATCCTGGATTAAACCTGGTTTTGTCCTGCTTTAGTCCAAAATTAGCCCTGCATTAGACCTGGTTTAGTCCAAAATTTTTCCTGGTTTAGTCCTTGTTTACTCCAAAATTAGTCCTTCATTAGACATAGGTTAGACCTAGTTTAGTTCTGGATTACAACTGGGTTAGTCCTGGTTTAGCCTGATTTTAGTCCTGGATTAAACCTGAATTAGACCTGGTTTAGTCCTGCTGGTCTGAAGATCTTTCACAAATATAAGAGAGTTACAGGAGGATGTGTTTCACTAATGCAGCTCGTGTAGGCGTCATGTGGCCTTTAAACTGCGTCTCCCACAATCCTCTGCTGCCATCGCGTCATCACTGACCCATGTGACCCCGCCCACTCAGGGGACCCTTCCAACACGCCCAGACCCCCCTCCACAACTGCAACACAAGGAGTCCTAGTTTAGTCCTGGTTCAGACCTGGTTTAGAAATGGGTTAGTCCTGGTTTAGTCCTGGTTTAGTTGTGCTTTAGTCCTGGTTTAGACCTAGTTTAGTTGTACTTTAGTTCTGCTTTAGACCTGGTTTAGTCCTGATTAGACCTGTTTTTTTTCTGGTTTAGTCCAGGTTTAGTTCTGATTTAGTCTTGGTTTAGTCCTGGTTTAGAAATGGGTTAGTCCTGGTTTAGACCTGGTTTAGGTGTGCTTTAGTCCTGGTTTAGACCTAGTTTAGTTGTACTTTAGTTCTGCTTTAGACCTGGTTTAGTCCTGATTAGACCTGTTTTTTTTCTGGTTTAGTCCAGGTTTAGTTCTGATTTAGTCTTGGTTTAGTCCTGGTTTAGAAATGGGTTAGTCCTGGTTTAGACCTGGTTTAGTTGTGCTTTAGTCCTGGTTTAGACCTAGTTTGGTTGTACTTTAGTTCTGCTTTAGACCTGGTTTAGTCCTGATTTAGTCTTGGTTTAGACCTGGTTTAGTCCACATTTAGTTCTGGTTTATTTCTGGTTTAGACCTGGTTTAGACTGTGTTTAGTCCTGATTTAGACATGGTTTAGTTCTGGTTTAGTCCTGGTTTAGACCTCCTAAGCAGAATGAACCTCGGTCAGAGCTCAGAGGTCTCTGGTTTAATAGCCAGGCTGGGGCTTTTCTGCGGAGTTTGCATGTTCTGCCTGTGCCTGGGTGTTCTCATCAGGACCAGGCTCAGGTCTGTTTGTAGGTTTACATGTTTATATGCATGTTTGCACGTTCTTGGCACGTATGTGGTTTGTAGCACATCTGTCGCCCTTTGGAGCATTAGAGTGCACTGACCCATGAGCACAGCTGGACTCCAATAGCACTGGTGCTAACAAGCCTCATGCTAACAAACTGCACGCTAATGAACCTAACAAGTCATAGCATTGCACGGCTCACAGCTCAGGACATCTCCACATGCCTGGACATGGAGCCCACATGAGAGAGGAGCCCTGCGGTCGCTCAAGGGTCACACAGGGGTGACACAGGGGGTGACACAGGGGGTCACACAGGGATCACACAGGGATCACACAGTGGTCAGACTCTGGAGTAAGGGGCAGATGTCTCTTCTTTTTAAAACTCCTTTTAACAGACAGGGAAAGAGCAAAGTTTTGGCAGTTTTTGTTACCAGAGATGTTCCATCTCGTCTAAACTTTTAAGTTTTTTAAAATGAAATTTTTGAAAATAATTTTTCATCCTTCTGTGTCTGATCTGTCACAAGCAGAAGACTGGATCCTGATCAGCACATGGAGTGCTGTTTGGGAATTGACTCTGCAACCTTAGTGAAGCTGTACTGCACAGTACTGACCACTACTGCCCTCTGCTCTGTGCCCTCTGCTCTGTGCCCTCTGCTCTGTGCCCTCTGCTCTGTGCCCTCTGCTCTGTGCCCTCTGCTCTGTGCCCTCTGCTCTGTGCCCTCTGCTCTGTGCCCTCTGCTCTGTGCCCTCTGCTTTGGATTTATTTTTGTATAAATAAAGTTGGTATGGTGGAAACTTCACCTCCTGAGTGCACATGGTCTTTGGGTCAAAGAGACAACTCTAACTGTATCACCCAGCACATGCCACAGTAGGCAGTAAAAGATCCATAGAATGAATACTAATAATCAGTACAAAAACTAATTTGAACAAGTATCAGTAGTTCTCAAAACGTAAGCAGTAGTATGTGTATGCACTAGTACACATGTGTAGTACATGTATGCAGTTGTACATGTGTGCAGTAATACACATGTGTACAACATTTATGAAGTAGTATATATATGCAGTAGAACACATGTGTAGTATGTATGCAGTAGTACATGTATGCAATAGTGCACAGTACATGCATGCAGTTGTATATATTTGCAGTAGAACACATGTGTAGTACATGTATGCAGTAGTACACAGTAAATATATGCAGTAGTACACATGTATAGTAGATGTATGTAGTTCGTGTAAATGAACAGGTCTTATATAAGAAGAGCCAGATGTCACTCACCATCTGCTCCTGAGCTCTGGACTGAACCTAATATCTCCCAAGTACTACTTTAATACTGCTAATACTGCACTAATACTACTGTATTAATACTACTGTACTGCAAATACTATTGCACTGCTAAGTATAAGGTTAAGTTACACTTGCCCTCTACATTTGACCCATCCTTCAGTGTCTCTGGGTTACGCTTGAGCATTAGCAGTGGAACCCATCTCCAGACCTTGAGCTAGTCTTGGACAGGACTAATTTAGCTGGAGGATTTGATGTTTTTTATTTGTTTATGGTCTCAGTTTTGTGTCCTTTTAGTTGTGGTTTAGTCCCCTTTAAGACCAGTTTAGACCTGGTTCAGTCCTGGTTCAGTCCTTGTTTTGATTTATGATATTTTATGCTGTTTCCATGGAGTCAATTCTAAATGGCGCCCACTCATTTTACACTCTTTGTTCAACATAAAGTATTCCTACAGCAACAACCGGGTCTGAACCAGGACTAAACCAGGACTGAACCAGGACTAAACCAGGTCTGAACCAGGACTGAACCAGGACTAAACCAGGTCTGAACCAGGACTGAACCAGTACTGAACCAGGACTGAACCAGGTTTTAAACAGGACAAAACCCAGTCTGAACCAGTACTAAACAAGGTCTGAACCAGGCCTAAATCAGGATAAACCAGGACTAAACGAGGTCTGAATCAGGACTTAACTGGGGCTAAACCAGCTCTGAATCAGGATAAAACCAAGTCTGAACCAGACTTAAACCAGGACTAAACCAGGTCTGAACCAGGTCCAAACCATGTCTGAACCAGGACTGAACCAGGACTTTTCCAGTGGAGTATCTTTTGTTGAAGTTGTTGGAGATTTTGTGACCTTTGACCTGTAGTGGATTGATTTTCCCACCCACAGAATCGGCCTCGGGCCAAAAATATATTTAAAAAATAAATAAAAATATAAAACGTGAAAAGTTCATTTATGTAGCACATGTGGACGGCGCCTCTCACAGGAGATATGGGGACCTGCATTCACTGCCTCTCACTAAAGTGTTCAACTCAGATCAATAAAAACAAAACAAAAACACAGGAACGTGAATTTAAATCTTGAAAAATCATTAAAAGTCAGAAAGATGCAAAGGTCAGAGCTCCTTTCTCCCACTTTTCCCTCCCCTTCTCTTATTCCTTTTCCTCTCCTTCCTTGTCTTTTACCCCCTCTTCCCTCTCTCTCTCCTCCTCCCTCACTCCCCTCTCCTTTCTTCTTTCCCCTCCTCTTGCTTCTCCCTTCCCCTCAATCTGCCCTTCTTCCCTACACCTATCCCGCCCCTTCTTCCCTCTGTTCCCTTTCTCTCCTCCCCCTCTCGCTTTTTTCTCATCTCTCTCTGAGTGAGAGAGTGTGTGTCTTTGGTCTCCCTCTCTCTCTCCCAACCTCTCCCTCTCTTTTTCCTCTGTGTATGTGGAGGTGGGTAGGGATCTATGGTCTTGGTGCAGAGTTCATATTTATGTCCTGTTGCTGTATCTGCTGCAGTGGTTTCAATCTGACCTCCCCCTCCTCCTCCTCTCTGGGCACAAGCGAGGAGAGAGGAGATGAGGAGGGGTGAGCAGGAGAGAAAGTAAGAAGGGAGGAGGGAAGGAGGAGCGAGGAAGGATGGATGGTAGGACCCAAGTGGGGAAGGAAGCGAAAAGGAAAGGAAGTAAGAAGACTCAAATGCAGAGGATACGTTTCACTACAGGGACAGCCAAGGGCCCATTTCACATTTACATTTTATATAAATAAATTCAACAGAAATAAACCATGGCTGAGAACCAGGACTAAAACCAGGACTGAACCAGGACTAAACAATAACTAACCCAGGACTGAACCAGGACTAAACCAAGTCTAAACCAGGTCAAAACCAGGTCTAAACCAGGACTGAACCAGGACTAAACCAGGACTGAACCAGGACTAAACCAGGACTGAGCCAGGTTTAAACCAGGACTAGATCAGGACTAAAAGAAAAAAAAAATTCATAAATGCAAGATGTTAATGAAATACTGTGGAACTTTCTAGACAAAGCAATATCAGCTCCATGGAGACGAGCAGGTGGTGAACTCCATACTATGAAAGTTACATAGTGCCCTTTTAATTATGTGTTAATATTATAATCTTAGGGCAGGCTAGATATGGTGTAAAGTACCACAAAATGTTACTAGTGATCATCCAATCACCTTTGACCTATCACTTCACAGTTGACAGTCTGTGAATATGGATTCTGCCTCCCTCTGGTGGTGGAATCTTGTGCTATTCTTTACTTTTCACAAATTAGTGACTTAAGTGTATTTTCGTTGAAATCGTAAATCATAATGTTGATTCCTGGTTGGACACAGGCAGCAGACGTGACATACACAGAGATAATTCCATAACTGTTTCCAAGCAACCATAAAGTAAAAAAGGCCAAAAGCCAAAAATCGTCTAAATTACACAAAAGTTATGATTAGAATTATAAAAATAAATGACAACCCCTTTAGTTAAATGAAGGTTTAAACTGAGAAAAATGCCTTCATTGTATAGAAATTGTCTGCATTTTGGATGTGTTCTGTGTTGATGACATGTTTTACAACTCAGAGCTAGGCTATTTCCTGTAGGCCCATTTTTGTACTGCACTTTTAAAGTGGATCTGTCAGTTTTGTAGCAAAAAAGAAAATTTATGTAGTGTCAGACGTAAAGCTTTTAAAATTTTGTAAATGTATTCATTTAAAAGGAAAATATGAATCTCGTATTAAGCATTGTAACATTCGTTTTACACTTACCTGAAGGATTATTAGGAACACCATACTAATACGGTGTTTGACACCGTTTCGCCTTCAGAACTGCCGTAATTCTACGTGGCATTGATTCAACAAGGTGCTGAAAGCATTCTTTAGAAATGTTGGCCCATATTGATAGGATAGCATCTTGCAGTTGATGGAGATTTGTGGGATGCACATCCAGGGCACGAAGCTCCCGTTCCACCACATCCCAAAGATGCTCTATGGGGTTGATTTCTGGTGACTGTGGGGGCCATTGTAGTACAGTGAACTCATTGTCATGTTCAAGAAACCAATTTGAAATGATTCGAGCTTTATGGCATGGTGCTGTCGTAATGGCAGGTGCGTACCAAGGAGTGCAGACTCGGGGCAAGTTCAATGTTTATTTACAGTTTGTGCAGAAATAGTCAATAGTTCATTAATCACACACGGGGAGCAGGGAGCAGGAGGCAGACCAGATGGGCGTAGTGCAGAGCGGGAACGGGAAAGCCAGGAACGGAACGAGAACAGGATCGGGACGAGACCAGGGCAAGCCGAGCAGGAGTAGTCCAGAGCGGGCACAGAGACAGCCAGGGCCGGAGCACGACAGGATCAGGAACGGGACCGCGGGGGACCGAGCAGGAGTAATCCAGAGAGCGGGAGCCAGGGCAGGAGACGGGGAGCAAGCCGGAGAGTCAGGAGCAGGAACGAGCGGGAGAGCAGGAATCTGAGGAGCAGCAAAAATCCGGTAAGGGGCGAGCAGGCTGGCAACAAAAATACAAAACTGAGCTGGCGCATTCACGTTAAACACGCGGACGAGCTGGCCCCGAGTGTCTTCTGCCGAGCCCTCATATACTCGGCAGCAGGTGGAGGTGATTGCGCTGATGCGCTCCAGGTGCGCGCGGGAGGAGTAGGAACTCCGCCCAGCTCCGGAATCAGGCAGGTAGGGGAGGGGGAGAGCACACAGGGATACAGAACATGCAGGCATCATGACAGGTGCATTATCCTGCTGGAAGTAGCCATCAGAGGATGGGTACATGGTGGTCATGAAGGGATGGACATGGTCAGAAACAATGTTCAGGTAGCCCGTGGCATTTAAATGACTAAGGGACCTAAAGTGTGCCAAGAAAACATCCCCCACAATTACACCACCACCACCAGCCTGCACAGTAACAAGGCATGATGGATCCATGTTCTCATTCTGTTTACGTCAAATTCTGACTCTACCATTTGAATGTCTCAACAGAAATGGAGACTCATCAGACTAGGCAACATTTTCCCAGTCTTCAACTGTCCAATTTTGGTGAGCTCGTGCAAATCGTAGCCTCTTTTTCCTATTTGTAGTGGAGATGAGTGGTACCCGGTGGGGTCTTCTGCTGTTGTAGCCCATCCGCCTCAAGGTTGTGCGTGTTGTGGCTTCACAAATGCTTTGCTGCATTCCTCGGTTGTAATGAGTGGTTATTTCAGTCAACGTTGCTCTTCTATCAGCTTGAATCACTTGGCCCATTCTCCTCTGACCTCTAGCATCAACAAGGCATTTTCGCCCACAGGACTGCTGCATACTGGATGTTTTTCCCTTTTCACACCATTCTTTGTAAACCCTAGAAACGGTTGTGTGTGAAAATCCCAGTAACTGAGCAGATTGTGAAATACTCAGACCGGCCCGTCTGGCACCAACAACCATGCCACGCTCAAAATTGCTTAAATCACCTTTCTTTCCCATTCTGACATTCAGTTTGGAGTTCAGGAGATTGTCTTGACCAGGACCACACCCCTAAATGCATTGAAGCAACTGCCATGTGATTGGTTGATTAGACAATTGCATTAAGGAGAAATTGAACAGGTGTTCCTAACAATCCTTTAGGTGAGTGTATATTGAGAGCTTGCAGCTGATGTAATCAACAATTTTTAATCTGAGCTTTATTTTAACACATGTAAAGAACTGATTTACTACAAACTACAACAGGTGAGCTCATTTGTACTGTTAAACAAGTCCCTCTCAAATAACATTATAGTTATAAGATAGTCAACAGTTACAGTTTTTAGTTAGTCACTCTCACCTTTTTGTTGAAAATCAAACACTTACATAGGACCATAAACACTTGTACTGATCACATGCTCCTGAAAATGTGTTATTTAAATCCCTTTTGTATTTTTGCTAGAGTTTTCAGACGATCTCAAAACTTTTTTGGCTGTGTTTGCTAATGTGTGCATTGTGTCTCCATGGTAACTGCTGAACATTCCGCCACAAACATACATGCAGAACCCCCAATGTGATGTCACTGGAAAGAACCAGTTGGCTAATTCTAACACTACTATGTTAGAGGAGCTCTGCAGATTTTAAAGTTTAATGCCGAGGCCCAGTTTGAGATTTCACATTTGAGTAGAAAAATGTTGTCTTAATTTGTGTTTGCGCCCCCTTTTAATTATTATTCTTATTGTTTGTAGCCCAGAGCCTTAGGGATAGGGTGAGGAGCTCAGCCACATGGGAGGAACTCAGAGTAGAGCCGCTGCTCCTACACATCGAGAGGAACCAGCTGAGGTGGCTCGGGCATCTGTTCAGGGTGTCTCCTGGACGCCTCCCTAGGGAGGTGTTTCAGGCATGTCCCACTGGGACGAGGCCCCGAGGAAGACCCAGGACACGCTGGAGGGACTATGTCTCTCGGCTGGCCTGGGAATGTCGCGGGGTCCAACTGGAGGAGCTGGAGGACGTGTCTGGGGTGAGGGAAGTCTGGGAGTCCCTGCTTAGACTGCTGCCCCCGCAACCTGGCCCTGGATAAGAGGAAGAAAATGGATGGATGATTTGTAGCCCTCCCTTTTCTGAAACAGTGAGTGAGTTTGTGTCACAGAGAATTAGAGCTAATCCAATCAGAGCTCATTATGGGTTTAGCCCCGCCCCCCACCACTCCTGCTGTTTGACACCGAACTGTCCCATCAAAAGCATGAGACCGAGAAAAAGGACTAAACCAGGACCATACCAGGACTAAACCAGGTCTAAACCAGGTCAAAACCAGGACTAAACCAGGACTAAACCACGGCGAAAAAACAGGACAAAACCAAGTCTGAACCAGGTCTAAATCAAGACTAAACAAGGTCTAAACTAGGACTGAACCAGTAGCAAACCAGGTCTAAAGCAGGTCTTAACTGGGGCCGAAAACTGGGACTACTAATCCAAGAAAACCAGGGCTGAACCAGGACAAAGTTAAGGTTAAACCAGGTCTAAGTCATGGGTGAGAACCAGAAGTAAGTCCAGACTGAATCAAGTCTGAGGTCTACACCAAGACTGGGACCATAGTGGAGGAGACCATCATGGGAGCAGCCAATGGAAAAAAGGTAAGGACCAAAATTAGATCAAACCAGAACTCAACCAGGTCTCTTAGAGGTCTAAACCCGGACCAAATCAGGACCAAATCAGGGCCAAATCAGGACTAAATCAGGTCTAAACCAGAAATAAACCAGGAACAAACAAGAACTAAACCAGGTCTCTTAGCAATTTAAACCAGGACTTGACCAGAGCTCAACCAGGTCTTTTAGAGGTCTAAACCAGCACCAAACCAGAACTAAACCAATCCAAACTACTACTGTGCCCATGGGTAAGACACCTTATCCACCGTACCCTGTATGAATCTTGCACTGTCTGAACCTTTTATACAAAGGGGGAACTGGGGACTGAGCCATAGTTGAAGAATGTTTTGCCTCCTGCTCTGGGGCAGGCACATTCAGACCGGGTATGTTCTGATGACATGGCTCCAGAGTGAGACGAGACTGAGAAGAGACTGAACCACGTCTAAACCAGGTCTAAACCAGATCTAAACCAGGTCTAAAACCAATTACAAACCAGGTCTAAACCAGGACTAAACCAAGTCTGTAGGGAGTGGGAGTGCCTGTACATTATTGTGTAAATCAGAGTTTCAAACAAAGAATTTTAAACTGCACAAAGTGAACAGTTAATGATCGACTGAAAATAAACGTCTTCACAACCTGAGGAACCTAAGGAACAATGAATAGGAAATCTCACAAGAGCAGAGGTTTGTGTGGTTAGCCAATAAATCAGACCAATATTTGCACTTTTAACATAGCGACTATTGGCTTTAAAACTCCAGTAGAGGCCTATATACATGCCTGTCAACAGGCATTTGGGGGCCCAGGGTAATAAGGCTTATACAGGCCCCCGTCTAATATTAATAAAAAGGACTCTAAGACCCTGGAGCCCGAAACAACAGACTCCCTTGCCAATATATCAACTGTCTAGAGTTTTGCACGAAGCCTTATACGAACACTGTAGGGAAAATATGTTACTGCTCAAAATGTGGCTACACAACTCTCTAATTCAGTTTGTAGTTAAAAAGGGTTGTGGATGAGTTTGTAGCAAATTTAAATTAAATATTTTGGGGGAAATTACCAAAATTGGCTCTATATATTGGCCCAAAAACATAGGCAGAGTTTTTCGGTCATTGGTTTCTCTGGATTCTTAACAGTCAATATTGGCACCTGCCATGAAAAATCTCACATGTTTGTACAGGCTCCAGACCTTCTGACAATGGCTCCAGTTTGACCTGTGCTCACCTTCATTCTTCTACTGTAAGATACTGAAAAGTAGAATTATGTTCTGCTTCATAAAGATTTTATAGAACAGTGTCTCTGAATCTTTTCACACCAAGTCCCACGAAAGAAAATATCTGGCTTTTCGAGTACCACCAGATCTAAACCACGTATATAACAGAATTATTACAGGTCTTATGTGAGGGTAAACCAGGTCTAAACCAGGTCTATAACAGGACTATTCCAGGTCTAATCTAGGACTAAACCAGATCTAAACCAGGTCTATAACAGGACTATTTCACGTCTCTAATCTAGGACCATACCAAGCCTATAACAGGACTATTCAAGATCTAATCTAGGACTAAATCAGGTCCAAACCAGGTCTATAACAGGACTATTCCGGGTTTAATCTAGAGCTAAACCAAGTCTAAACCAGCTCTATAACAGGACTATTTCAGGTTGAATCTAGATTTAAACCATGTCTAAACCAAGTCTAAATCAGGTCTACAACAGGACTATTCCAGATCTAATCTATGTCTAAACCAAGTCTAAACCAGGTCTAAACCAGATTTAAACCAGGTCTATAACAGGACTATTCAAGGTCTAATCCACATCTAAACCAGGTTTATAACAGGACTATTCCAGATTTAATATAGTGGTATACCAGGTCTAAACCAGTTCTAAAACAGGACTGTTTCAGGTCTAATTTAAGACTAACCAAGGTCTAAAAGTGGACAACATAATTTCCACTATATCAGAAATGATCAAAAGGAGGACAGAAAAGTGGATCAAATGAACTGTAAATGTGACAAACCCACAAATTGAAGAGTTCCAAGCCCCACCTGAAGAACTGTACCACAGTTTGAGAAACACTGCACTAGAACATGAATGATTAGAACATAATAAGTGATAAAAAAAAAAATCCATCACATCAACAGTCCTAAAAACACAGGACCCAAATTTAAGAATGACACCATGTAAACAGGAAGTAGTATTTTTAGAGTCACAGATTATGAGGTAATCTGGTTCAACCTGGATCTGACCGAGGCCCTCTCTGTGTTTAGTCCCAGTTTAATCCCATGTCAGTCCTGCTTGACTTTGTCGTGGGTTCATTCCTGGTTTAGTCCTAGCTTAGTCCTGGTTTAGTCCTAGTTCAGTCCTGGTTCAGTATTGGTTTAGTCTTGATTTAGTGGTGGTTTAGTCCCATTTCAGTCCTGGTTTAGTGCTGTTTTTATCCTAGTCCAGTACTAATTTATTCCTGCTTCAGTCATGATTTAATCCTGATTTAGTCCTAGTTTAGGCTTGGTTTAGTCTTTATTTAGTCCTGGGTCAGCTCTGTTTTAGTCATGGTTTAGTCCTTGTTTAGTCTTGGTTTTGTCTTAGTTCAGTTCCTGGTTCCTGGTAGTTCCTGGTTCTGTCCTGGGTCAGGCCTGGGTCAGTCCTGGTTCAGTCCTGGTTTAGTCTTGGTTTAGTCTTGGGTTAGGAGTCATATAGTTCTGGTTCAGTCCTGGTTTAGTGCTGGTTTAGTTCCGGTTTAGTCCTGGTTCAGTCTCTAGGCGATGCAGGACTTGGGTCTACATTGGTTCATTACGTACAGTCGCCCTGGTGATTTGGTGCGCTGTGTGTTTTTTGTTTTTGTGTGTTTGTCCTGTGTTTGCGTGCTCTTACACCCGTGAAGTGCTCTTATCCATCAGAACTACCACTCCTGTTGATCTACTGCCAGTCTTTTTAGTATCTGCAGTAGATTTTGTTCACTCTTTGGCCAAAAGAGTGAGACGCCGAAGATGAGGAAAGCGGGCAGGGGCCTTGGTGCGCCTTCGGAGACGCGGCGCTCACACGCCCTTACCTGGGATTTTCCTCTCTAACGTTCACTCACTCAGAAACAAGACGGACGAACTGGCGCTGCTGATGAGGAGAAACAAGGACTTTTCCTCCTCTTGCGTCTTATGCTTCACGGAGACATGGCTCAATGAGCGTATCCCGGACTGCGAGCTTCATCTGGAGGGATTCCAGCTCCTCCGCGCGGACAGACAACGGGAACTCTTCGGGGGAAAGACGAAAGGTGGAGGTGTCTGTCTCTACATCAACGCCTGGTGTATGGATGTGACTGTGATCTCCCAACACTGCTCCCCCGCTGTGGAATATCTGTTCATTAACTGTAGGCCTTTCTACTCTCCACGTGAGTTCACTTCATTCAGTCAGTGGAGCGAACCTTCCTGGACTCTTTACTGATCATCCTGGGGGATTTTAATAAAGGAAATCTGAGCCAGGAACTGCCCAAGTACAAACAATGTATTAAATGCCCGATGAGAGAGCAGAAGACACTGGATCATTGTTACACAACGGTCAGTGGAGCCTACAGAGCCGTGCCCCACGCTGCTCTAGGATTCTCTGATCACGTCATGGTTCACCTCATCCCTGCTTACAAACAATGGCTGAAACTCTCCAAACCTGCTGTGAGGACTAAAAAGTGGACCAGTGAGGCTGTGGAGGAGCTTCGCACATGTTTGGACATTACAGACTGGGATGTGTTCAAGGCTGCCACAGACAGTTTGGATGAGTACACAGACACTGTGACGTCATACATTCAGTTCTGTGAGGACAGCATCGTTCCATCATGCACCAGGGTGACTTTTAACAACGACAAACCCTGGTTCACACCCAGACTGAGACATCTGAGGAGGGAAAAAGAGATGGCTTTCAGGGCAGAAGATCGTGAAGGCTACAGGCGTTGCAAGTATGCTTTTAGCAAAGAGGTGGAAAAGGCTAAAGCAAAGTACAATACACGTCTGGAGCAGCATTTCTCCACCAATGACTCTACTTCTGTCTGGAGAGGGCTTAGGCAAATCACCAACTACAGGCCCAAAGCCCCTCCCGCCGTGGACAACAAACAACTAGCAGAAAAGTTAAACAGCTTTTATGCAAGGTTTGAAGTTTCACACCCCTCCCCCTCCTCCCTCACCATCATGGACATTACCTCCAAACCCACCTTGGACCCCCCCCCCCCCCCCTCCTCCCCCACTGCCCTCACAGTTTTGGAGCAGGACGTGACTAAGCTTTTCAGGAAGCAGAATCCCCGTAAGGCCGCGGGCCCATATGGTGTCTCTCCTTCCACCCTTAGACACTGTGCTGAGGAACTGGCTCCTGTCTTCCCTGGAGTCATGTCACGTCCCAGCCTGCTTCAAGCTGTCCACCATCGTGCCCGTCCCCAAGAAGCCCAGGATCACTGGACTTAATGACTACAGACCACCTCAAGTCCCTCACCTCCCCCGTCCTGGACCCTCTGCAGTTTGCCTACAGAGCCAATCGTTCCGTAGACGACGCCATTAACCTGGCCCTTCACTTCATCCTACAGCATCTGGACTCCCCGGGAACCTACACCAGGATCCTGTTTGTGAACTTCAGCTCTGCGTTCAACACCATCCTCCCTGCTCCGCTCCAGAACAAGCTCGCTCAGCTCAATGTGCCTGACTCCACCTGCAGGTGGATCACTGACTTCCTGACGGACAGGAGGCAGCGCGTACGGCTGGGGAAGAATGTCTCGGACACTCGGACTATCAGCACAGGATCTCCACAGGGCTGTGTGCTTTCTCCCCTGCTCTTCTCCCTGTACATCAACTGCTGCACTTCCAGCCACGACTCCGTCAAACTGGTTAAGTTTGCGGATGACATCACCCTCATTGGACTCATCTCGGACGGCGATGAGTCTGCCTACAGGAGGGAGGTGGACCGGCTGGTGCACCAGCAACAACCTGGAGCTTAACGCCCAGAAGACAGTGGAGATGATTATGGACCTCAGGAAAGTCACAGCCCCCCTACCTCCCCTCACCCTGATGGACTCCCCCATCACCACTGTGGACTCTTTCCGCTTCTTGGGCATCTGCATCACCCAGGATCTCAGGTGGGAGCCAACCATCAGCTCCCTCATCAAGAAAGCCCATCACAGGATGTTCCACCTGCAGCAGCTGAGGAAACGCAAGCTGCCAGTCCAGATGATGGTGCAGTTTTACATGGCCATCATTGAGTCCATCCTCACCTCCTCCATCACTGTGTGGTTCGCTTGGGCCACTGCCAGGGACAGACAGAGACTGCAGCGCATTGTGCGCTCTGCTGAGAACGTGATTGGCTGCAGCCTTCCATCGCTACAGGACCTGTACGTCTCCAGGACTCGGGGGCGAGCAGGCCATATAGCAGCTGACACCTCTCACCCTGGACATGGACTATTCGAGCCACTTCCCTCTGGCAGGAGGCTACGGTCCATTGGGACCAGAACCTCTCGTCATAAGAATAGTTTCTTCCCCTCTGCCGTTTGTCTCATGAACACTTTATAATATTTGCACAAAACTGGACACTTTATAACACCGGTCACCAACGTTCCCTCTAATTTTTCACGAGTCTGAGCAAACACACAAACTCCCTGAGGGGTCCCATGGACCACTGTGAGCAACATCAGACGTGCACACTGTGGTCATGTTGCATCGCATCCAAGTTAAATGGTTTATTAAAAGAATCAAATTACCACATTTACATTTCTGTTATAAGACTTTTAATTAAGTGCTTTAGCCACTTATACAATGAAAATGACAAAAAATCTTGCCCATAACCTGTGTAGTATGTTAATGCTATTGGAATTATAAATATTTTATTTTAACTATGGCAAAACATGAGCTTCCAACCAAACTAAGACAACTGTAAACTCCAATGCTGAAAACACACTTAACATTTTTATGGTAAAACTCTGACTTGTATTATGAGTATAAGCCATTGTGTGAAGCTTTTGCTGTGCACTGAGTGAGACTGTCCTACTGTGCTCTGGGAGACAGTCCGGTAACTCTTGTTCGGTATATGACACGATCATTTGATTTTTACAACTCATAAACTAGTGACAGTATTCAATGACCAATACACACTGAGAGGAATCTCTATCTGCACACCAAGCTGCTCTATTACTGTACATTTACATACCATATCAAAAGACAATATATAATGTGTATTTGTATATAAAATATATTCAAAACAAGTGGTATGGGTCAAAATAAATATATATTTACAAACCACACACTGCAAACAGTGAACAAACACACACACTTCAAAATGTAAACAAACACACACTGCAAACTAAAAATACACTGTACATGTGACAGTGTGACAGTCATTCTGTGACAGTGGCTCAGTCGTTAGAGGTTGGAGGATCGAGTCCTGCTCGGACCAACTTCTGTCATTGTGTCCTTAGTTTAACTTGTACAAACATCCACAGTGTCCTCGGTCGCGTACTTCCTTTGTTTTGTCCGTTTCGTCATGTTTAAAACGCAAAACTGCTGCAAAACAGTGCGTGAAATTACGAAATTACACGTCTGTACGCGTGGATCTTTGCCCGAGGGCGGGCTGTCGGAACGTTAAGGGGTTAAACACTTAGGCCGTGTCCCAATTCGCCAAATGCACCTTTTGAAGGGTCCCTTCGAAGTACTCTTCAAAGTGTAGTTTGAAGGTTCCGGTCGAGAATCTGCCCTCCTCATCTTGCTGAAGTGGGACAGGCCTACACCACGGACCGCATTTCCACCGCTGTCTTTGAGCGTACGACACGTACATTACGTACGTTATTTTTAATGATTTATTATTTAATAGAAGAAAAGTCAAGATGTCGTCGTCACAGCTGTTTCTTTCTGTTTAGATTGAATATCAATAGGCAAATATAATGTTTGAGGTGATTTTTTTACTCAATTGTAGCTACTTCATAACTTTAACAAAATAAATATACCTTGTGAAAACGTAATAACAGAGACAGAGGTAACAATATAATTTTTACATTCATAGTCTATAAACCAGAGAACACTGCTTAGTTGTACATATAGTGGGATATTGCAGTTTAATGGTTCGGTATTTTGGCCAGTGGCTACACCACTTTAATAACAGTAGAGGGCACTGTTTTCCTTCTATGCCGTGCCAGTTCTTTCCATCTGATTATTATAAGGTATTTTTTAGCAGTGCAGCACATCAAGCTAGTATCTTGATTTACTAACACTAAGGTAAATGACACGTGCCCACGAGGGGCGCAGACCTATGGAATGTACGGAACACATGAAGATTTTGTGCACGTCTCAGGACTCTCTTCTGTCCTTTCTGGAGAGTCCGTTGCTTCATTGGTCACATTACCTGTGTGGATCATTAAACCTTCTGTCCTTATGTTTCGGTCTCTTGGTCTTTGACTCTTACAATAGAAACGACCATTCTTACATTATTCTTATTGCAGTAATAATTTCTAATGATAATAATGTCTTCTTATTGTCTAGCAATAACTCCACATTCCTTTATTCCATGTAACTTCCCTCCTTTTTAATCATCAAACACACGGCCTGTACTTATCTTTATTCAGATTTAAAAGTTTCATGTCACACTGTTGTAGATGAGGTAAACCAGTATGAACATTTGAACGTGTATTGCGCAGTGGACTCCATTTTCTTCTCTTTTTTGCGCAGCCGCGGTGCATGATGGGATATAGAAGTGCGTGAAGTGTGCACGGATGCACGCTTCGGTTACGTCCAATCTCCATGGAAACGGTGCAAAGGGAAGGGCAGGTTTTCGGCCGCATTCAGTAGGGTGGGTTGAAATGGGACAGCCCTTGTCGCACCGGAAATTACGTAACTGCCCTTCGAACCGCCCTTCCAATGGTGATTCTAAGGTCAGGTGGGCGAATTGGGACACAGCCTTAGAATTAGCGAGTTTTCAGTCCACGTCGGCCACATCGGCTAAAACACTGGTAGCAGCACATGAGGAAGCCTGTCAATGACGTTGATAAGCTGTTCAAATACGTATGTGAATCACATAATTGTCTGGAGCAGCTCGTCACCGGTCACACTCACTGACTCACATTGAAAATAGTGCAGAATGAATTGTTGTGTGTTTATTTTATTTTCAACTCTGGTTCGATTTTTTTGTGCGCAGCACAGATTTTCTGTGCGCGGAGACCGTGTCAGCAGTGCGCAATTGCGCACGCGCGCAGCTTAGAGGGAACAGTGCCGGTCACTTTAATAAGCCATGTTTGCACTGTTGTTCTGATGCTGCTGTTGTATATATTTTCTACCTTTAAGTATTTTATTTTATTTTTAAGCATATCTTTTTTTTTTTTACTTCGTGCATGCCCTTATTTGTATTTGTATTTATTCAGTGTGTTTTATGTTTTATGTTGCACTTTATCACCAAAATAAGTTCCTAGTTTGTGAGCTGTGTTGACAAACGATGGCAATAAAAGGATTCTGATTCTAATTTTTATTAACAGGACTAGGACCAGGAACAGGATTAGGACCAGAGCTAGGACCAGGACGAGGCTCTGGTTGGGAGAGTGAGGGTGCTGAGATATTCTGGTTTGTGGTTGTGCTGCTTTCTGGACTGTGAATTTACCCATAATTCTTCCCTATTTGTTTCGCTATTAATTTTTTAAATTTTTTAAATTTTGAATGTTTCCCCATGGATGAGTAAAGTGTCTGTGATGAGATGATGCTACCACAAGAGGGAGTCCTGCCTAGTCTCAACCCTGCCAGGGAGGGTAGAAGTGAGAAAGAGGGGGGGACAAAAGGGGGAGGAGAAGAGGTGGAGTGAGTTGGAGAAAGAGAAAGTGACGATGACGAGAGGAGGAGGGTGTGTAGAGGGAGAAAGAGAGAGGAGAGAGGAGGAGGAGGAGGAGGTGATGAAGTGTAGAGAGAGATGAGAGGAGGGAGAGAGGGAGGAGGAAATGGAGGAGGGGATGAAGTGGAGAGAGAGGGAAGAGGAGGGACAGAGGAAGAGGAGGGGATGATTAAGAGAGAAAGAGAGAGGGGGGTCATTTAGTGTACAAAGTGAGAGAGGAGAGGGTCATGAAGTGTACAAAGAGAGAGAGAGAGAGAGAGAGAGAGGAGGAGGGTCGTGTTTGGACTCCTGATGAGGACTTATTTGTTTGGGACATAAACAGTTTTGGACCTCAGAGTTTGTCTCTGAGCAACAACTATTCACTGAGACCAAGACCAGGACTAAACCAGGTCTAAACCATTAGCAAAGCAGGTCTAAACCAGGACTAAACCAGGACTAAACCAGGTCTAAACCAGGACTAAACCAGGACTAAACCAGGACTAAACCAGGAGTAAACTAGGTCTAAAGCACAACTAAACCAGGACTAAACCAGGACTGTACCAGGTCTAAACCAGAACTAAATCAGGACTAAACCAGAACTGAACTAGGACAAAGGCAGGTCTAAACCAGGACTAAACCAGGACTAAACCAGGTCTAAAACAGGACTGAACCAGAACTAAACCAGGAGTATACCAAGACTAAACCAGGTCTAAAACTGGACTAAAACAGGACTGAACCGGGACTGAGCCAGATCTAAAACAGTACTAAACCAGGACTGAACTAGGACTAAGCCAGGTCTAAAACAGGACTACACCAGGCCTAAACCAGGACTAAAAATGTCTAAAACAGGAATAAAACAGGACTGAACCTGGACAAAGTCAGGTCTAAAACAGGACTAAACCAGAACTAAATCGGGACTGAACCAAAATCGGGTCTAAAGTGGGACTGAACCAGGACTAAACCAGGATCACACCGGGACTGAACCAGGTCTCAACAAGGCCTGTGGGAGAGTGTGTCTATTATCAACCGTTATTACAAGTACAAGGTTGGAGGTTCAAATCCCACTCTTGACTTAAATTATTAGTAAATCCACAAACAGATTGACAGTGTGAGTCCAGCTCCCATGAATACTGTTGTGTCAATGGGCAAGACACTTAACCCCCCTTGCCCTTATGTCACATGTGCGAGTGGTTTCTAGATCACTGTGACATAATATATTTTAATCAAATAATGTTTTATTATGTAAAAACTTGAATGTGGTTGAAGAGGACTCTGGGCAAAGACCTGACCAGGTGTTTGGAGTCCATGGAGTTCTAACATCCTCAAGGAGTTTAATCTTTCATTTGGGCCCTTACCAGGACCTTGGTTCAGACCTGGTCTTGGTCCTGGTCCTGGTCTTGGACCTCATCTTGGTCCTGGTCTCAGTCCTGGCTCAGACCAGGTCTAAATTCGGTTCTCTGTTTCGTTGCAGAAGGGGTATTCAGTGGAGCAGTCGTGTGGGAGGAATGGAAAGGCAAACGTCAGAGGTAAGTTTGTCCCTCTCAGGTTACTGTCCAACAATAGAAACAATACAGGCTCACACCAGGACTAGACCAGTAATAAACCAAACTCAGACCAGTACTAGACCAGGACCAGGATTAGACCAGGGCTAAAACAGATTCAGACCAGTACTAGCCCAGGATCAGGACTAGACAGAGACTAAAAGAGTACCAGGACTAGATCAGGACCAGGCTCAGTCCAGGACTAAGCCAGGACCATGACTAGACCAGGACCAGACCATGACTAGACCAGGACCAGACCAGACTCATACCAGTGCTACACCTGGACTAAACCGGGACTAGACGAGGACCTGGACTAGACCAGGACTAGACCCAAACTAGAGTAGAACCACCAAATCAGGACTAAACTAGGACTAGATCATGACCAGGTCTGCCTGAACCAGGTCTTAAGGACTACTGAGTTGCAGTTTGAGCAGAGTCTGGTGGAGATGCAGTTTAAAAAACATAGAGAAGCACTGAGTATGCTGTGCTTCAGACACCTGGACCCTATGTAGAGACACTGAACCAAACAAGCGTCAGTCTCGATACTGTCCTGGTGTAGATCTGGTTCAGTCTTGGTTCAGTCCTGGTTCACCCCTGAGTTAGTATTATTTAGTTATCGCATGGATCAATTAACGGAGGGTTGAGGGGTCCCGTGGGAAAAAACTCAGGCCGATCAGAGGGGCGGGGTTTGTCACGTGCCTGTGTCTCGCTCGAGCCTCGCTCACCCCGGACCGTGATCAGTGCATGAGAGCGCGTGGAACGGCTGGATGGAGCCGGAGCAGCTGGGATTCGGAGGGGCCCGTCCTGGAGGAATGGTCAAGTCCGGTAAGAGAGAGCAGAGGGCTGGTGAAATGGCGCGCGGAGGGCAAGTAAGAGAGAGCGGAGGCCCGGGGTAGGTTCGGGGCTCCGGTAAAGAGTTTTGGAAAGATGCGTATGTGCGTAAATATGCGCACTGACGCGCAAAGCGACTGTTTTTATTTTTGCTTTTCTTTGCTCTTATAGTTTCTGGTCCTGTTAGAAGAAATTTTGCATAAAGTTAAGTAATATGGACCCAATTTATCCAGGCCTCGTTAAGTCCTGGTTTAGACCTGGTATAGACTTGGTTTAGTTTCCCGAGTTTCCCGTAGATCTAAAACGCGTGGCTTGGATCTGTCAGGATCCACCTCAGAAAGCGCATTCACACATGTTCTGGTTTGGTCCTGGTTTAACCCCAGTTTACTCTTGATAGGTTTAGTCCTGATCTAGTCCTGCTTAAATCCTGGTCTAGTCCTAGCTTATTTCCAAAATAAATCCCAGTTTGTGCCAATTTTGATGTGGTTTGAACAAGTGTGGACTAAAAGGGTTTGTGTCCAGGTATAGTCCTGATTTAGTTCAGTGGAGGTCCAGACCTGGGTCAGTCCTCTTTTAGACCTGTTTAAGTCCAGTCTTAGTTAAACTCTAGCCTCTGCTCCTGGAATGTTTGTGTATTTTTTCAGCTGCTCTTTGGACCAGACTTTGGGACAGAATTTAAGGACAATCTATGGACCTGGTTTAGACCTAGTTTAGTACTGTTTAGACTTGGCTTTGAGCTGGTCTAGACCTGGACTGTGGAAATGTAAAATGACTGTATAATTGTGTGAGTGAAACAAGACCTGTTCAGATCTGAGGAAGTGGATTTGAAACCGGAGCAGGATCTGACAAAGAAAATCAATGTAACATATGAACCAGGTCTAAGCCAGGCCTAAACAAGGTCTAAACCAATTCTAAAAAAGGTCTAAATCATGTCTGAGCTGGTACTAAACCAAGTCTAAACCAGGACTAAACCATGTCTTTACCAGGAATAAACCAGGACTAAACCAGGTCTGAAGCAAGACTAAACCAGGTCTAAACCAGGACTAAACCAGGTCTGAGCCAGGACTAAACCAGGTCTGAGCCAGGTCTAAACCAGGTCTAAACCAGGTCTAAACTAGGTCTAAACCAGGTCTAAACCAGGTCTAAACCAACACTAAACCAGGTTTAAACCAGGTCTTGAGAACTTCGTATGATATTACTGAAGGAGGTTCATGTTTCAGTTGAACTTTATTTCATTGTTTTATAAAACAGGATCCATACTCTGGACTCGACCAGGACTTTCTCAGATCTGAGACCTGATCAAGACCAGAACCAAGACTGCATATCAGATGCTCTCTTATCCTTCTGTTTCCCTGTGTGTCAGATGCCCACACTGTGTCAGATGCCTTTCCATCCTCCTGTATCCCTGTGTGTCAGATGCCCTTCCATCCTCCTGTATCCCTGTGTGTCAGATGCCCTTCCATCCTCCTGTATTCCTGTGTCGCAGATGCCCTCCCTTGGTGTCAGATGCTCTCTCCCGTGACTTAAATGCCCTCCCTGTGTGTCAGATGCCCTCCCATATTCCTCCCTGTGCTTCAGATACCTTCCCTGTGTATCTCTCTCTGTGTCAGATGCCCTCCTGTGCTCCAGATGCCCTGCCTGTGTGTCAGATGCCCTCCTTGTACCGCAGATACCCTCCCTGACACCTCTCGTTTTCTTCAGTCTCGGCATATGCAGAGCTGCAGCAGTCTGACAGGAAGTCTTCTCCGGTCAGCGTTTATGTCCCGCCCCCTGACTACGAGTGTCATAATGATGACATCATCAAACCACGGAAACTCAGCAACCCTGTGAAGGAGTCCAAGAGCCACCAACAACTGCACCGAGAACTGCTCACCACCTGCAAACGGTGAGAACCAATCAGATCACACCTGATCACATGACCTCCTGTCCTCCTCATAATATGAACATTAATAACAGACCAATCAGGTGCCATCTTTTACTGAGGTCGCTAGGGTTAGCAACAGGTTTGATTAACAGTGTTGTAAAGTGCCCCCTTCCTACTAAACCAGCGGTACAGGCAGGAAGGGGCTTTACTCTCAACATCCTCGCTCTTGATTGGCTCTTTGGTTGCAATGATACTTGCGGATGGAAATAAATCTGGAACTCGGCTCTTAATTAGGGGCTATAGCTGCTAATCTTGATGAGTTTCTGAACACTGTGGGTTCAACTGTTTTATACAGTCTAGAATCTAACCCCAAACCATCTGTAAACAGTAACAACTAATCAGATAACACCACCTAACATCTGGCCTCCTGACCATATGACCAGCCCACTGACCCCCCAAATGTCATTCAATATAAACCCAAAGAGCTGTTCATCATCACGGCCTTATGTCTGTGTGAGAGGAGCTAACTACACTCAAATGAACACACCCTAGTGTTTACTGTATCTGTTATAAGTTAAAGTCGGACTAAACACCTGAACGCCTTCCACAACCACATTTCAAACAGAGCTGCTGGACAGTACCTGGAGGACTAAAGATGGAAGAGGAGGGGCGGGGTCTGTAGGAGTAAAGGGGAAACAGAGCAGAGAGGAGTGGCAGGGTCTGTAGGACTAAAGGTGAGAGTGAGGGCGGAGAAGGGTCAGGGTCTGGAGGTATAAGGAACAGTGTGATTGGTCTAGATATCCATCAGAAATACCTGAATCTTAGATTAAGATGTTTTTGACCACAAAGCAGCAAATGTACCTAGTTTGCACTAAAATTGCCAAAAAGTACTATGGACAGTAGATAATGCTATTCAAACACCATATTCACAGTTTAGTAGTGAAAAAAGTGGATTTAATGATTAGTTTCACTTTAAGTCCTTTAAACTGCCCTAAGGTGTGAAATGTCCTGACCATGCAGACAGGAAGATTAAACATGAAATCTATGAATCCTGCAGCACACGCAGTAGCTCAGTAATATAGCACTCCTCCACTCACCTGAAGGCCAACAGTTTGATCCCAGCTTTGACTCATGTATACTGTTGTGTTGTGTCACTGAGCAAGACATGTCCACCCTTCCACTGCCTGTGTATGAATGTGGTGTGTGAGTGTTGGAGTGAATGAATAATGTATGAAATTATAAAGTGATTGTGGAAGAGAGCGTTAGCAAAAGCACTGTATAAAACCAGTGTATGATCATAATCTAAGTGCCAAGTGTGAAGTCAGTAACTCAACAGGCTGAGGATGCATACAATGAACACGATGGCCAAAAGTGTCTTGCCCAAAAGTGCAGCCACAGCATTTTGCTTCTGGGTCTCTCAGACAGAACGTTGGAACTTTCTGTGGGAGGTTATGTCCTGGTTATGTCCCACGACATAAGCCACAAGTTGATCAGTTTGCCCTGGGGCAGCTGTGGCCTGAGTGAGACAGAGCAGGAGGTGATGGAGGTGGAGGAAGGGGAGGAGGAGACGGAGAGCTCAGAGTGCACAGAGTGCACAGAACTTAGACGCATCTCATTCATTATTAACACTGATGTTTGTGTCAGGGCTGGAGACTCGGTGGAGTTGAAGCCGGAGCTGCAGCGTGTGATGGAGGCACGGAGGAGGGACCAAAGGCTGAGGCTGAGGAGGCAGGAAGAGGAGGCCCACAAGAAGCTCTCCCCTCTGGAACAGGAGCTGCAGAGGAGGCACCACATCCTGGAGGAGGTACAGAGCCCATAACCTCCTTGAGTGGAAATAGGATAACCATTTTGCCACAGTCACAAAGGGAAGACATGCACACTCCACTCAGAGAAATCAGGACTCTAACCCACAAGCTCCTTACTGAGAGGAGGAAACAGATAACCACTCTGCCACAGTCACACAAGGAGGACATGCATACTCCACTCATTGGTAGACATCAGGGCTAACCATTCTTCTTGTCTCACAGTTGGAGCAGCAGGAGCAGAGGCAGAAGTTAGAGTCCAGTCGAGCTCCAGAGTTCATCAAAGTCAAAGAGAATCTGAGGAGGACCAGTCGGGAACTGAACCAGGACCAGGACTAAACCAGGACTAAACCAGGTCTAACCTAGGTCAAAGCCAGGACTAAACCAGGTCTTACTCAGGACTATTCCAGGACTAAACCAGGACTAACCCAGGATTAACCCAGGACTAAAACAGGTCTAACCCATGACAAAACCAGGTATAACCTCAGAATAAACCAGGACTAAACCAAGTTTAAACCAGGACTCCTCTTGGTTTTATGGATTACTTTAGAGCTTATGGTCCTGCATGCTTGGGGCACTCACTTCTTCTCAGATCTGATTTGGAGACCGTTTTAAAGTGGTGGATTAAACTCACAGCATTGTAGAGTTTGATCATAATCTCACATGGAGAGCAGGGGCCTATATAACTGTATGGGAGATTCACTGCTTTTTCAAAGAAATCTTCAAACGTCTGATCCACAAATGTTGAACCTTTTCATTATTTGTTTGGGACTGGCTCCACAAACTTATGGTATTAATCTTATATTTTAAAGTCCTGAGGAGCAGTGTGGTTTCCGCTCCACTGGAGCAGCTCTATACTCTCTATTGGTGCTTGAGGGTTCATGAGTTTACTGCTGCTCCTCCATGTCAAGTGGAGCCACCTGATGTGTTCCGGATGCCTCCTAAATGCCTTCCTAGGGAGGTGTTCCAAGCATGTCCCACCAGGAGGAGATCCTGGGAAAAAAACCCCAGGACATGCTGGAGTGACTATGTCTCTCGGCTGACCCCTCACCCCAGAGGAAATGTCTGGGGTGAGGGAAGTCTTGGAATCCCTGCTTAGCTTGCTGCCCCCACTACTCAGCCTTAGATAAGCAGAAGAAAATGATTGAATGGGCTTAAAGTAATTTCAATTGACAACAATCACGTCCTTGGGGCTGAATAATGGCACCACTTTACGAAGATACTGTGAAAAAAAAAAATCACTTTCACTAACAGAGAAGATGTTGAACTTTGTGCCAGTTTTTGTTTAATGTGTAAGACCAGTAACTACAGAGAACAGAGATATTAACCATGAACCAGGTCAACACATCTGCAATCTGAAAAAGTAATAAGTCAGTTTGACCCTAGAAACCAACCAGCCATCCAATTATAATTCAGGCTGACTTAAACCCAAATGAATGAGTGATTTTATGCAGTGATGTCTAAGCTGTGCTCACGTCTGCTCTATAGTTATAATCAGTGACACTCATTAAGTTATAATTTGGACATTCTAAAATTACTTAATAAGAGAAACAAGTCAGCTAACGTAGCTGTAAATGTCATCACAACAAGGCTCTGCATGCTGTCAACCCCATCTATGGATAGCTGCACACTAGTGAACAAAATATATATTTTTTTCATTTGTACTGAAATAACTACGTGATGCTGCCTAATCTTACGTGTATCACTGAATAAGAAAATAAAACTGGAGTAGGAAGTGTGTATGCCACTGTGGGTGTGAGCATTCATGGGAAAGCTCTGCTGAAGGGACTGGATGCACTTACACTTTTATTGTGAAAATCCATCTTCCTGTGTGATTTTCATTTTGTAAAAATTGTGAATAAATTAAGCGTCTAATTTATGATGTTAATTATTTGTAATAAAATTTAATACGTCTGATCTTTTGTGGGTTCATTCATTAGGTTTTGTGCTTTATAATAGTGCTAATGGTGCATTTTAGAGCCTTAAGTAAAATGTTAAATTTGCACAAATACATGCTGTGAACTGAATATTAGAACTCATCTCTAGTGAATAATCTCCCTCTCTCCTTAATAATAATTAAAAAAATATAAAGGGCCCATATATACTGTGGATCTAAGATCTTTTTATCAGGTCTTACTATCAGGTTCATGTGTCTGTCACGTTTGTGGTTTTTTGTCAGTCCATCAGGCTTTTGTACTGCCACAGACCCTCCACGGGGCGGCGCCGTTCTTCCGTTTCTGTTTGGGTTTTGACCTCTGTGTGGAAAACCGAATTAAGTTTAAATTTAACATAAAAATACTCACCCGGAAGAGAATGTAGTAAAATATGATCTGTTAATATGTGCAGATAGAATGAAACAAATTTTTAAATGTCATTAAAAATCAACATTTAAACGTAAAGTACAATTATTAGATGGATTGACCTTGTTCACAAGTAAACATGAAAAAGAAACTAAATTATTGGCTTTGAAGCTCTTTAAAGGCTATAATTAAACCCCAAACCTCTCAGATTTTTTTTTTTTATATTGAGCTTTTATTTTGTAGTTTTATTGTGAAGGGCAGCGGAAGCGCAGCTGTGTTTCTTCCGGGTCCGTGGTGGGGCCGTTCCGCCGCAATTTCTCTGAAATAACCCGAAATAACGGCATTATCCGGGACCTTTTCGGGACTCCAGAGGGTCCACAGGGCTGCACCGGGCCGGTACCGGAGCCTGGACCCAGTCTGAGACCCACAATACCGCCCCGGGACCGAAATCTGCCCAGCAACCCGAGAAAAGAGCCGCGTTTACCGGAGCGGGGAGCGAGGAGCGAGGAGCGAGAGGAGACCACGGACTCCGGGAACACGGTATCTTCCTCCCGTATCTGAGGAGCACCGAACCGGGACAGAACCAGAGGAGAACTGGCATTCAACCAGGGGAGAACCGTCTCTAGAACCAGGACTGGACCACGCTCCGCAACCTGCAGGTGAGAAGGGCAGAACCGGGCCGGACTGGGCTACAAATTGGGACAAAAGCAGAGGTGTAACTGACGTAAGTACGAGCAAACTGTTATTCTAATATTGTGCCAAGCTAAACTGAACTAAAACGGCCCAAACGGGTCCGCGCTGAGATGTGGGAAGGTCATGTGATCATTTAGAAGGTTTAGATCTGATCCAAGTTAGACATTCATCACATGAGCCAGAACACAAACCAAAACATCGAAACAGGTTCAACAGCACCTGAGCAATAAGTTGAACCATGCAGCGCTAACCTGCTTCTGCCTGTTTCACACACATGTATTTAAATTGTGTCCCTCGCTCTTTAGATGGCCTGAATAAAGCATTATGCCATAGGACTGAACAGTGTACGGTCAGAGAGCAACTGAGGAGAGGCACTGTCCTCCAAACACACAGGGTTGCAGGTCCAATCCAACCACTGGCTGTGTCCTTGACCCGAACACTCCCCGATAACCTGTTACTGTAATGTGTGTGTTCAAAGTGACAAAGGAACAGTGGTTCTAATCCCAGTCGATCTGTCTGCTGCGGTCTCATCTGCTCCAGTCTGTGTGTTTGCGTGTGTGCACACACGCATTTCCTCTAAAATCCCCCAGAGAAAACTAACCCCAATCTGCAGCTGTTCCCCTTAACACCAGAACCACTCATCCTCTGCTCCTCGGACCCTCTCCTCTGTTCTTCTGACTCTCTCCTTTATTTTTCTGACCCTCTCCTCTGCCCTTATAACCTTCTCCAGACCCTCTACTCTGCTCTATCTGACCCTCTACTCTGCTCTATCTGACCCTCTACTCTGCATCATCTGACCCTCTACTCTGCATCATCTGACCCTCTACTCTGCATCATCTGACCCTCTTCTCCTCATCATCTGACCCTCTTCTCTGCATCATCTTCTCTGACCCACTGCTCTGCTCCATCTGCTCCTCTCCTTTGCCCTTCTGACCCTCTCCTGTACTCATCTGCCCCTCTACTCTGCTTCATCTGACCCTCTACTCTCCTTCACCTGACTCTCTACTCTGCTCCGTCTAACCCTCTACTCTGACCCTCTTTGCTCCTCTGACTCTCTCCCCTGCCCTTCTCACCCTTTCCAGTTCTCCTCTGACCCTTTATTCTGCTCCTCTGACCCTCAACTCCGCATCCTCTGCTCCCCTGACCCTCTTCTTTGCTCCTCTGACTCTCTCTTCTGCCCTTCTGACCGTCTCCCTTTCTTCTGGTCCTCTGACCTTCTTCTCTGCTCCTCTGACCCTTTCCTCAGCGTGATTTGACCCTCTGCTCCTCTGACCCTCACCTCTGATCCTCTCCTCTGTTCCTCTGACCCTCACCTCTGCCCTGACCCTCTCCTCTGCTCCACTCTTCCACCCTTCTGACACTCTCCGGTGCTCCTCTGCCACTCTCTTCTGCTCCTCTCTTTTGCCCTTCTGACCCTCTCCTGTACTCCTCTGACCCTTTCTTCTGCTTCTCTGACCCTCTCTTCCTCTCACTGTCTCCTCTGCTCCTGTGCTTTTCTGACCCTCTACTCATTTGGTTCTCTGGGTTCAGGTAAGGTCACTTGTTTTTTTCTCTTGAGCATGATAGAATGGACCCAGCTCATTTAGTTTTAGCGTTAGTGTGTTTATGACTGATGAGTCCTCATTTAGTCCTCATTTAGTCCTCATTTAGTCCTCATTTAGTCCTGATTCAGTCCTGATTCAGTCCTGATTCAGTCCTGATTCAGTCCTGATTCAGTCCTGATTCAGTCCTGGCTTAGACCTGCTTTAGTCCTGGCTTAGACCTGCCTTAAACCTGGTTTAGTCCTAGTTCAGTGCTGGTTCAGTTCTGGTTTAGACCTGGTTTAGACCTGGTTTAGACCTGGTTTAGACCTGGTTTAGACCTGGTTTAGACCTGGTTTAGACCTGGTTTAGACCTGGTTTAGACCTGGATCACAGCTGTTTAACCTCTCGTCTTTCCTTTTCTTCCTGTTCATTGTTCAGTCTTTTCCTTCCTACAAATTTTTATAGCGAAAACATTTCCATGCACCTCCAGGTCGTGGCGTCATGTCAGCGGCTCATACCCACAAGGAGGCCCCCGAGTCGGGCTGGAGCCTGGAGACTCTGGGCCTTTCTCAGAAGGAGCTGGTTCTAGCTGAGGCTCTGCAGATGGAGTATGACGCGCTGTCCCGGATTAAACAGGACCGGACCCAAGACCGGACCCAGAATCCGACCAGGACCCAGAACCAGACCCAAGACCGGACCCAATACTGGACCCAGAACCTCTCCAGGATCTGCCCCCCCACCCCTTCACAGAACCTGACTAGTACTAAAGCCCAGGTCCAGTCCATTGAGAGGCCTAGGCCAACCGCATCCAGAGCCTTCACAGGAACCCTCTCTGGTACTGTCCAAAGTCCTGGTTTATTGTTCACATGATTTCAGATCTTATTTTCAAAGAGATGTTATTACATTTTTGCTATATTCACCCAAATAATGTATTAACATTAACAGTTTCGTTTTTGAGGCTCTTAGTCCCCCCTCCCTTAGGTCTTTGTGTTACTCAGAGTGACATCACAACATAATCAGCGTGCATTCTTTAAACACAAATAGTTTTCATGAATATAAATGTTGTTGTCTATGACGTAGGCATTCTCTCTGGATCAGACCCTACTCTGGATCAGCCTGGAGGCTCTCAGCAGACTCCTACACCAGCCGAAGTGCCTGGTCCTGGGGTGAGGGTGCTCAAAGAGCCCCTGTACATCATGGAGGCTCCAGAGCTCTCCAAACCCACAGACCCTCAGACTTCATGCTTTTCTGATGACGACATTCCCCCAGCTGTGCCGCCTCGCTTGCCCATCACCCCCCATCACCCCCCCTCAGAGCCCCCCTCCAGGGCCCCCACCCACACCTCCTCAGAGCTCCCCCCCAGGGCCCCACTGAGAGACGTCAACCTGTACACACCCGACAGAGACCAGTCCAAAGTCCAGGTGAGTGGCCTTTACATTTAAGCACACTCTCAATGTGAGGAATATGAATGAGATGATGTCATATTTAAAGGACTTGTATGTATCAGGTCATACAATCTCAACTGAATCTGTGTTGCCAGAGCCTTAACCTGCAGATAGAGGACACATACAAGTTTTTCTCATTCACAGTCTATGGACAGGCCACGCCTCATGTGAAGGCTCATAACCTCCAGGATTTACTCACTGAGCTGCAGTGGCTGCATACAAGAAGTGATTAATGATTGGCTGCAGGTGCTGGGGTTTAGATAGTAACCATTCAGATGAGAGAGAGTCCTTTTGCGTTTAAACCAACTGCATTTCAGCATTGGAACTGGCAACCCAAATGAGAGACTCATTCTGCTTTCTGATTGGGTCTTGAACCAAAACATCAAATTATAACATAAATAAATGGGATATGATGTCCAATGATTTTGTTATTAAGACTTATTTCTGAATACCTCCTCTAGCCCAAAGTTGACCCAGACTTTGAGAGCCTCAACCAATCACTGCTCAAACTCAATGAGACCCCACCCCCCAGGCCACACAGGGACCAATCAGGAAAGCCTGTTGCCCGCAGTAAGACCCTCCCACCTCAAGTCCCGCCCAGAACCTACCTCCCAGCCACAAAGACCAATAGAAACCAGCGCAGAGTGTCAGCTGACCCGGTATGTTACTAATCATTTTGCATCTGATTTTCCTGTAGCCTTTAAAGCCACCTAAAGCCCAAAGTAAGGAACACAGAGGCCGAACTAGACCAAATAGTAGTTTAAACCTCTACAAACATGTTCTGAAATGTCCCTGTTTGTTAAATGCCCTCTCTGTGTGTCAGGGCTTCCTGTGTCTCCATGGGGTCTTATTTTGTGTAGTTGCTAACCCTGTAGTTTAGACCTCTACAAACATTTTCTAAAATGCATAGGATTGTTGGATTAGTTCAAACCTCATATTTCAGTCTCTCTTAGATGTGAATACTTCTCAGCAGCTTTGAAATGACTGATTCTAGATTCAAAGACATGAATTAAATCATATCACAATGTAAAAATATGTGAAAAGTGCAATTGTTGTAACAATCAGGAGTACCTAGCTGTAGGCTAACTTTGGCTCTCCATAGGTTCCTGTAGGCTCTCGCTCCTCTGGCTTCGGGTACGAGCTCTTCCAGGTGTCAGAGGAGAGAGACGAAGAAGTCGCTGCGTTTTGTCACATGCTCGACGTGTGAGTATCTCTAAAACTCAAGAAGTAGTGGTACTAATGTGACTGCTACTGATAATACTACATAAACAGTTACTATTACTACTACCACAGTACTACTGATAACACTACTGATACTACTACTAATAGTACTACCACTATTACCATAGTACCACTGCAAATTCTACTGATATTTCTAGTAATAGTACTACTACCACAGTATGACTGAACAGTTACTACAAAAGCTTTGAAAACTGTGGTTATCAAGCTTCTTCTAAAGTAGAGCACTCTTGATGCCACAGTACAATTACCAACCCATCTCAAATCTGGCATTTTTAGTCCTTGAAAAAAGTTGTTTACCAACAGCTTATTAACTTTCTCCAACACTTTCTACAACTCCTTTGATGTTTTCCAATCAGGTTTTATACCCTACCACAGCACCGAGACTGCTCTTATCATGGAGACAAATGACATCTAACCTAAAAATCTAACTCTTGATCATGCTAGATCTGAGTGCTGCCTTTGACACTGTTGATCATGGGATCCTCTAACAGACAAGAGGATTGGGTGGGCATCTCTAGTACTGCACTAAACTGATTCAAGTCGTACATAGAAGACGGGGAGTACTTTGTTGAAATCGGAAAATGTGTCTCAAGTAAAATGGCTCTGACCTGTGGGGATCCCCAAGGGTCACTCCAGGGACCCCATTTTTCAGTCTGTACATGCTGCTGTTAGGTCAGTTCATACGCAACAATTAGGAGTCCTACCACAACTATGCAGACGACACTCTGTCTCACCGGCAGCAGGTGAATATGGACCAGTGAATTCATTATGCCACTGCATGCAACAGATCAGTGTGTGGATGCAAAACAACTTTCATCAGCCAAACTTGGACAAGTCTGAAGTCATAGTCTCTTGTCCCACAGAAATGGAATGAAACAGAAACGAACAGAACATAAAGTCATCTCGAGTCTCTCTCTAAAACTTTCAAATCAGGCTTGAAATATATGGGCAATAAATGACTCAGACTTGACCTTTACCAGCCAAATCAAATCAATAACTTTTGCAGCTTTTTACCATCTAAAAAACAGTGCAAAAATTAAAGGTATGCTGTTTAAACCAGACTTGGAGAGACTTATCCATGCGTTGGTCTCCAGTGAATTAGACTACTGGTCTCGCCAAATTAGCGGTAAGACAGCTGCAGTACATCCAGAACACTGCTGCTTGGGTCCTGTCTAGGTCTCAGCACTGGCTTTGTGTGGCTCAGAGAATGGACTTTAAAGCAGCTCTGCTTCCACTTTTCCACTTGAGGTAAGCACTCACCACCCAGAGGGGCAAACCACCTTTTTCCGGTCGAGAACCATGACCTCGGATTTGGAGGAGCTGATTCTCATCCCAGCCACTTCACACTCTGCTGCAAACCACCCTAGCACCTGCTACAGGTCCTGGCTCGATAAAGCCATCAGGACATCATCCGCAAACATAGAGATGATATCCTGTGGTTCTCAAACCGGACCACCTATAGCCAAACTCCCATGAACCCCGAAGACCCACTGGAGAGTATTAGAGCTGGTCCTGTGTTGTGTTAAGAAAACCATACTGCTCCTCCTGAATCCGAGGTTTGACTATCGGTTGGATTCTTCTCTCCAGTACCCTGGAATAGACCTTACCGGAAAGGCTAAGGAGTGTGATTCCCATGTAATTGGAACACACCCTCCAGTCCCCCTTCTTATACAGAGGGACCACCACCCCAGTCTGCTAGCGCAGCGGTACTGTTCCTGACCGCCATACGATGTTGCAGAAACATGTCAACCAAGACAAACCCACAACATCCAGAGACTTTAGGTACCCGGAACGATCTCATCCACCCCGGAGCCTTGCCACTGACGAGATCCTCAAAGTATTCCTTCCACCTGACTACAGTTCGGGCGGAGAGCTGCTGACCTCGACTGAGAATGTTAACAGTGTTGGTGAAGCACTGCTTCCCCCTCCTGAGGCGTTGGACGGTTTGCCAGAATCTCTTTGAGGCCGTCCGATAGTCCTCCTCCCTGTCCTCCCCAAATTCCTCCCAACCCAAGTTTTTGCCTCTGCAACTGCACGAGCCGCTACACACTTGGTCCTCCGGTACTCTTCAGCTGCCTCAGGAGTCCCACAAGCCAATAAGGCCCGATAGGACTCCTTCTTCAACTTGATAGCATCCCTTACTTCCGGTGTCCACCACCAGGTTCGGCCGCTGCGACAAGCACTGCAGGCCTTAAAAAACACAGCTACGAGTGGCCACATCAATAGAGGTGGAGAACATGGCCCACTCGGAGTCCATGTCCCCAGCCTCCCCCGGGAGAAGCTCTCCGGGAGGTGTGAATTGAAGACCCCCCTGACAGAGGGCTCCGCCAGGTGGTCCCAACAGACCCTCACAATATGCTTGGGCCTACCAGGTCTATATGGCTTCCTCCTCTGCCAGTGGGTCCAACTCGCCACCATGTTGTGATAGGTGAAGAGAGGGGCAAAGCTGTCAACCAGAGTGTCCAAGACATGCAGCCGGAGGTCAGATGACACGACAACAAAGTCGATCATCGACATCTTACCTAGAGTGTCCTGGTTCCAAACATGCTGTTCGTTATGGACAAACTGTGACTAGCACAGAAGTCCAATAACAAAACACTGCTCGGGTTCAGATCAGGGAGGTCGTTCTTCTCAATCACGCCCCTCCACTTGTCACTGTCGTTACCCCCATGGGCATTGAAGTCCCCCAGGAGAACAACGGAGTCCCCGTTGCACTGTCTAGTACCCCTCCCAGGGACTCCAAGAAGCCCGGGTACTTTCCACTGCTGTTTGGCCTGTAGGCCGACACAACAGTGAGAGACCTGTCCCTGACCCGAAGGTGCAGGGACGCAACCCTCTTGTTCACTGGGGTGAACTCCAACACGAGACGGGTGAGCTGTGGGGCAACAAGCAAGCCCACACCAGCTCGCCGTCTCTCCCCACGGCCAACTCCAGAGAAATGGAGAGTCCAGCCCCTCTCAAGGAAGTGGGTTCCAGAGGCCAAGCTTTACGTGGAGGTGACGCAGACTATATCTAGTTGGTAACGCATAAGCTCCGGCTCCTTCCCCCCCAGCGAGGTGACTTTCCATGTCCCCAGAGACAGTCTCACGTCACGCACCCTTAGAGATAGGGTGAGAAGCTCCTGAGAATGCCTCCTGGATGCCTCCCTAGGGAAGGAGGCCCCGGGGAAGACCCAGGAGATGCTGGAGGGACTGTGTCTCTCGGCTGGCCTGGGAATGCCTTGGGGTCCCACTGGAGGAGTTGGAGGATGTGTCTGGAGTGAGGGAAGTCTGTGAGTCCCTGCTTAGACTGATGCCCCCGCAACCCAGCCCCAAAAAAGTGGAAGAAAATGGATGGATGGATGCAGCTCTGCTTGTGTACAAGTCTCTCTATGGCCTAGCACCAAAGTACATCTCCGACATGTTAATGCCATATGAACCATCTCACACTCTGAGGACCTCAGGGACTGACCTCCTGCTGGTGCCCAGAGGCAGGACTAAACATGAAGGATCAGCCTTTCAGTTTTATGCAGCTAAAACTTGGAACAGTCACCCTAAAAATGTGAGACAGGCCTCACATAGTATAGCATTAAACCTAAAAGGCTGCAGTACCATAATTTCCTCCACAAACAACAAAATGTCTTGTCTTATTCTGCATAAAAGCTGCTAACCCTATAGTTTAGATCTGTACAAACATGTTCTGAAATGTTCTTGCATTACTTTGTCTTTTTGTCAGTTATTCTGGATGTGTTGAAAATGTGAACTTTGAACAAAATACTATTATTAAAACATAGGTCACAAATCTAATCACAATCACAATGTCAGAAAAATCACTGATAGAAATTGTTCCCCATTTAGCCCTAGTGTCCAGATCATAGAGTCATGTGACTGAGCCCTCTATAGTGCAGCAGAAGACAGTTCAATTTAAAAAAAAAATCAGACTGATTGGGCTTTTCTGCTTTCTAGTTATTATCTATGACACACACGGATAATTATGTTATAATTTGGACATTTTAAATCACAATACTGATCTAAAACGAGTTAATATAGAAAAGAAATATAGAAGTACATATGTCACAGTTCCACTGGCAGTGAAAATGGGGACACAAATCACTCAAACAACAACAACTTCCCAGGGTAAATGACAAGAAAACAACTAACGTGGTTAAAAGCTCTGAAAAGTCAATTTTGCAGAATCAGTCCACTTTAATGATCTTAAATTGTGTTTTGTTCCAGTCTGCGATCGGCCTTCCCACACTCAGATCCGGTCTCTAACTCGGGCTTCGTCTGGTCTCCATCCCTGAGTCCAGAGCTGATCCATGGTCTGGAGGTGTCAGTGCGTGTCTGTGTGAGTTGTGAAGGGGTCCGAGAGCCACTCACCTTTACCTGTGATGGTGAGAAACAAATTTTTACTATTATTATTATTGTACTACTACTTTATTTATAGTGCTACTAGTCTTTGGTCTGTCTGTGGTCATGGTCAGTTCTGCAGTTGCAGCAAACCAAATAAAGTCTGAACTGACTGATCTGTTGTGTTGAGTTCTTCAGGGTTCTGTTTTGGGTTCTGTCTGATTCTTACTTTATGTAATCTCCTTGGGAAAGATCTTCTAAGAGTTTAGTGATCTCATCCAGTATTGTTACTGCTGTACTCCTTTACAGTGATTCATCAGTATTTGGTCCAACCCAAGCCTCACAAAACCTGCGTGTTATGTTTGACAAACACATGCCATTAGAGTGTTACTTTAAACCAGGGTGTCCAAACAATGGCCCAAATGCGGCCCTCAGACCAATTTCAGTTTGATCAGTTGAACTAGCCCAACTGATCAAAATGAGTACTTTTTATGGCAAATTTGAGTACTCCTAGCAATATAACCTAAATAACATCACTTTGCATTGTCCTAATATCGCATTGCATTGACCTAATATTAATATTTCAAACCTTATTTAAAGTGTGAAGTCAAAACCATGCTAAATGCACCCATCTGAATTAGCCACTGTATTGACCACTGCCCCTCCGTGTCGAATACTTTTCAAGATGTAGCCCTTAGTGAAAAGAGTTTCGGCATCCCTGCTCTAAACGCTACTAAACTGTTTAATTATTGGCTTGCTTGATCTCTGGTCTGGTCACTGGCCTGGTCTCTCTAGTTTCTCTGGTTTCTCTTGGCCTCTGGTCTCTAGCCCGGTCTTTGGTCTTTGGGCCTGTCTTGTCTCTGGTGTCTGGTCTCTCTGGTCTCTTTGGTTGCTGGACTCTTTGGTCTCTCTGGTCTATCTGGTCTCTGGCCTGGTCTCTGGCCTGGTCTCTGGCCTGGTCTCTGGCCTGGTCTCTGGCCTGGTCTCTGGCCTGGTCTCTGGCCTGGTCTCTGGCCTGGTCTCTGGCCTGGTCTCTGGCCTGGTCTCTGGCCTGGTCTCTCTGGTCCCTCTGGTCCCTGGTCTAACCCTGGTCTCTGGTCTTGTCTTGTCTTTGGTCTTTTTGGTGTCTGGTCTCCGGTCTGGTCTCTGGTCTAACCCTGGTCTCTTGTAGGTTCCTCAACTGTGGACCTTCTGATCTATCAGACCTTGTGCTACACTCAGGACCAGGAAGATCTGGACGTGAATCAGTTTCTGATGAAAGTCTGCGGCCTTGATGAGTACCTGCCGAAGTACGGACCATGGGGGGGCATCTGACACAATCTGACACATGGGGAGGGCATCTGACACATGGGGAGGGCATCTGACACATGGGGAGGGCATCTGACACATGGGGAGGGCATCTGGCATATAGGCGTGGCATCTGGCACGCTGGGAGGGCATCTGACACACAGGGAAGGGTCTGACACACAAGGAAAGCATTTGACAATTTTGTGCTTATCAAACCTTTCATGCCCATTAGCACTTTGCCTATACCCTATTCTCAAGAAATCTTACCTTCAAATTTTACTTCCTTGTTGGAAATCCTGACATCACACTAGGGAATTCCATTACTGTTGTCCAGCAACCATGTCATACTCTGGGCCAAACATCCTCTTATGTACACAGAGATTATTATTTGGATGTCATCAATATTGAACTACTACTAATCTACTTCCTGTAATTTTTAACATTTTCCAACTTTTCTTGAAGATTGCTTCTTGATTGGTGTAAAACTAAAATGTATATTTGTGACAGGTATTATCCCACCAAATTAAGTCAGAATTAGAGAATTATCAAAACCGGTCATACGCACTTTTTAAAGGAAGCATAAGCAAGATCTAAACCAGCTAAAGTGCTGATCTGAAATTAATTACTGAAGCACACATGAAATGGCAGAGGACCTGAGAGAGGATAAAACATTTCGAAGTGCGTTATATTGTTACAGAAAATATGAAACACGATAAACCATATTATACTCTTTACTGCAATAACCTTAAAAGTTCACACAAGAAATACTGAACCCCAAAACATTTCTTCTGGCATTCGTGCATTGAATGATGTACTGGTTATTACAACAGGACTGCTCTCTTCTCCTCTCTGGTACAGGGCCCACACTTTGAGAAACCTTCTAGTCTCTGGTCTACACTTTGAGAAACCCTTTGAACTGTAAATTTCTGAATGAGAAAGTGAAGTTAATGTGACAGAAATGGGCAGATAAAAACACATTATAATTATGTGGACTTTAGGACAAAAAAATCCCACAAACGTTATTTTGTGTTGTTGCAATTACAGCCATGGTGACATTCCCCACTCTGCGTCAGGAAGGGCATCTGGCATAAAAACTTGCCAAATCCTATGCCCAAAGAGGATTGTAAAAGTATGCATAGACAGCTGAGGAGGACAGCAGCTGTGACAAGCTCATGTTTAAACCATTATTCACTAAGTGTTTGGAGTTTAGACTGAGACCAGAAATGTAACACTGCACAGGGTTTCTCAAAATGTGGACCTGTACCTCAGACCATAAAGCTGCTCATTGACAGGAATTGTTATCTCTTTCAATCTTTAACATTTTCTTTTTCATTTCTGTCATTGCCACATTTGTTTGTCCTTCTTTTGCATAATTTTCCTTGTCCAATCCTGCACAAGTCGAACAATCAGACAGAAATCAGATTACTCATAGCACATGGAACTGACTACTGTTATGTGCACTAAAAATCAGATTATTATCAGATTTTTTGATTTACATGATTATTAGAATGCCATGAAAACAGCAAATCTGATTTCTCTCTGAACATGGTCCCTCTGATTACTCACATCAGGTTTTGTGGCTTGCTTGTCATTTAAGTCATTTTAAAGGACTAGAAATCAAATAAAATTCAGATTTTTGGTGTACATTTAAACATAGCCTGTGTGAAACAGCACAAAGTGCAATCACACCACCCCAATTATTGCATCTTTGCACTGTCTTGCTGTTAATTTTAAAATTGATTTCAAGATGTTTTTAATGCGTTGAATGGACTGGACCTCCTCCAAATGTACACCCCTGCACATGCTGAGGTCGAGGGCCAGCTCTTGGTGCCTAAGATGAGACTTAAAACCAGGGGGGACAGGGCCTTCTCTGTGGCTACCCTAAGCTCTGGACATCTGACATACACATATGTACGCACATGTACACACACGTATGCATGCACAGCCCGCGTAGTTGAGTGTTTTAAGTCTCGTCTTAAGACACACTTTTATTCTCTGGCTTTTAATACTGCCTGAGTTGCATGGTCCTCTGCGTCTTTTATTTATTTTAATACATTTTATTACATTTTATTTTTTCCTATTTTATTGTTGCTCTTATATGATTTTAATGGTTTTATTGTTTTAGAACAAATGAGATTAAGCATTTTTTTTTTTTTTTTGCTGCACAGAGACAGGTAAAAATACTAATATGAAACAGTTTCAAAAATAGTTATAAAATGTGCTATACAAATAAAGTGGATTGGATTAAATGAAAATGAATGAAGGGTTTGGTCATGGGGTCATGAATAATTGTCAAGTTGTGATGTCTCTTCTTACATTAATTTGAACAGAAATATTTCATTTGGGGACATCTGTCCTGGCCATGTTCTCCAGACCTCATCTTTGTCTGTCTGTGTTTCAATGACTCATTCTCTGGTCTTTTAAACTTTATTCCTCTGTCTCTGTTTCAGTCTGTATAACCGTATTTTCCTGTCTGTCTCTGTTTCTGTCTGTATAACAGTATTTTTCCTGTCTCCGTTTTAGTCTATATAACTGTATTCCTCTGTCTCTGTTTTAGTCTGTATAACCATATTCTCCTGTCTGTCTCTGTTTCAGTTTGCATAACTATTCATCTGTCTCAGTTTCAATGTGTAATATTCTCCCGTTGTTCTGTATTTCAGTCTGTATAACTCTATTCCTCTGTCTCTGTTTCAGTTTGTATAATTGTATTCTGCTGTCTGTCTCAGTTTCAGTCTGTATAACTGTATTTTCCTGTCCGTCTCTGTTTCAGCCTGTATAACTATACTCCTCTCTGTTTCTGTCTGTGTTTCAGTTCTCAGACACTGGCGGCTCTGGAGCATGTGCAGCAGTGTCTGAAGTTTGACTGGGATGTGAAGCTGAAGCTGATGAAGAGAGCAGACATCAGCACAGAGTTAAGACGAACGGTACTTTAATATACTCTTTAAACTAACCCCTTTGTCCTGCCCATAGACTGTATATGGACATAACTAACCCGCTAACCATCGCATTCCACACTGGAAGTGGGCATGGGCGTGCTTCTGGCTCCATTGACCACTTACCTTTCTATTGAAAAAACATGGCCCCTCTCTTTGTAAGTGGCTCTTGGTCTTGTCATTCAGTGGTCTTGTCATTCTGACCTTAAACTAATTGACAGTGTTGCATTCAACAGCCTAACTCCTTACTGGCTCTTTGGTTGCTATGATACTTGCAGTCAGAATTCCAATGGATATGGATTAGCTGCTATAGCAACAAGCCTTGACGAGGTTTATTTGTAAGCTGTGGCTGACATCACACTCACTTAGTCCACTTCTTTTTACAGGCTATGTTCCTGCCCTTAACCTGTTTCTGTGACCCTGTTTTAATGTGAGGAAATGTTATGCTTTGGAGCTTAAACTCTATTCTAATGTGATCAAATGTTTTTCACAGAGAGAAGATGATGAGACATCCTCATCCATGAACCACAGTATTCTGCTGCAGGAACGCCCCATCAAGCAGACCGTCACCAGGTGGGAGTGCTCTCTCACACATGCTCATATCAAACACAGATTAAAGCAGAAGTCTTATTACAGAGCACCACCCCTTCTATCCAGAAAACCAAAGTTAACATGCTTCTCAGTTATTTTCTATCATGCCCCCCCATGAAGAAGAAAACACGACGCGATTATTTTAAAATAATATATATATTTTTTTTTTATCCTTATTTGAACTATACATATTTTTGGAACAACTGATTGAACCATTTGATACTCAAAAAATAAAATCAAATATCATGAAATTAATTAATCAGATTAAAAAAATAAAATTAAATAAACATCAAATTAATAAATTTAAATTAAATAAACATCAAATTAATAAATTTAAATTAAATAAATATCTAAATAATACATTAAAATAAAATAAATATCCAAATTAAAACAAGTAATTTAGCAATTTGTTATGCCAACCTATATGATGCTAACAGTGCTCGCTGGTTCAAGTGACATTCACAATGCGGGATGATTGTTGGCAATATTTGGCATGTTTACGCTGAAAAAATTCCAGCGTCTAATCAGCGTGACTGAGGTGTAATGAGGTGGAGCCTTAACTTATTTTCATACTGCTTCATACTGTCCACTGCCACAGCAGACACCAGTCTGTCCTCGTGTCCCACTGGAATCACGGTGAAGCCATGTGCTAAATACTCTTCATCAGACCTCCTCATCTTACTTTTCGGGTGACTTTCGTGCGTCTCATTACCTCCGTCTATCTCTACCTTTCTTTTCATCCCTGTTAAAACGTTTTCCATAGTGACTCTTCAGCAAAAGTGTCTCTTGTTCACTGCTCTATGTCACGATCTGTTCGCTCTCTCCTGTTCTTTGCTGTGTGCGCGCTGCGTATGCGTTGTCTACAGTACTACAGTGTCATACGCGCCCCCTGGCATCTCACCACACACCCCCAGGAGGGTGCGCCCCACTATTTGAGAACCACTGCACTATATAAAAAGACACATGCACTTTTTTTCTGTGTCTGACATGAAATCAGACTAAAAACCTTTCTTCTTTTATGTCAGTTAGGATTACCAAAATCATTTCTATTTGCCAAATGCCAGAATAATATGAATTTTTAGACCATTTATTCATACTTTTTCAAAGTCAAAACTTTACTTATATTTCATTAGCATTTGGAACCATTGCCTTTAAACTGTATGACTTGGGTCAAATATTTTGGATATCCTTCCACAAGCTTCTCACAATAGTTGGCAGGAATTTTGGCCATTTCTCCTCACAGAACTCATGTAACTGAGCCAAGTTTGTCGCCCGACTTGCTTGCACATGCCTTCAGGTCTGCCCGTACATTTTCAATACGATTGAGATCAGGGCTTTGTGATGGCCACTCCAGAACATTGGTTACAAAGTGGCTTAAGGATAACAAACTCAGTTTCGCAATACGCTTCAGGTCATTGTCCATTTGGAAGACCAATTTGTGCCCAAGCTTTAACTTCCTGATTGATGTCTTGGGATGTTGCTGCAGTATTTCCACATAATGTTCTTTCCTCATGATGTCATCTATTTTGTGAAGTGCACCATTCCCTCTTGCAGCAAAACAACCCCACAACATGATGCTGCCACCCCTGTATTTCACAGTTGGGATGGTGTTGTCAGGCTTTGCAAGCTTCCCCCTTTGTCCTCCAAACATAACAATGCTCATTATGGTCAAACGGTTAAATTTTTGTTTCATCAGACCACAGGGCAAAAATTAAGGTCGTTGCTCCTGTGTGCATTTGCAAATTGTGATCTGGCTGTGATCTTTCTTTTGGAGTAATGGCTTCTTCCAGGCAGAGTGGCTTTTCAGTCTGTCGGTACAGTACTCATTTCAGTCTTACCAGCTTCAGCCAGCATCTTCACAAGGTCTTTTGCTTTTGTTCTTGGGTTGATACTTACATTTTGGACCACAGCACGTACATCTCCTAGACACAGAGTCCGTCTCCTTCCTGAGCGGTATGATGGCTGGACATTCCCATGGTGTTCATACTTGCATATAATAGTTTGAACAGATGAACACCTTCAGGCATCTGGAAATTGTACCCCTGATGAACTCAATTTGGAACTTTATACCACATTACATTTTTTTTCTAGGTTTGGTGGCTTCAACTTTCTATTAGGCTGCAACTACAATGTAGACAAATTCCCAGAAAACAAATTATTTCACAAACAACTTATATTAGTATTGTCCCTAATATATAAGCACAGTTTTTCACCCCATACATTTATGATATCGAATAGTGGAGAAATAAATTTGTATTTTTGCTCAACCAAAGTTGTCTCTCTGCCCAATCCTGTCAACTCTGAAACAGGTAAAATATGTCTGACATTATAAAAATTGTAATAAGAATATTCATGCATTATTCCACATCCATCCCACATTCTTTTGTAAGTGACATTAAGTGGAAAAAATTATGGACAATTCCCATTGATTTAAAATACCGGTACTTGCCGCATTACATGACAACCTTTTAAGAGGTCCTTTGATGTGAACTGTTCTTCTTGTGGAAACCACCTAGAGACCATTCAGCACTGTGGGGAAGCTGGCCTGATGTGGTCAAAGCAGGAGGGTTAGACTTAAATAAACAGTGTCTTTTACCAGACGGAATCTATTCATTAAAAAAAAAAAAAAACTTTGGTTGAATGCAAAATAACTCAAGGAAGCAACATAAAACATTCACACAAATAAACAGAAAATAAGCAACAAATTAAATCTGCACCTCAATTGCGTACACACAATTACATTTAAGTCCCACAATGGACTAACTCTCACTCCTTATATATATTACCAGTCTCTTTAACTGAAAGCATTTAAAATAAAACTATAAACACTGAAATATTAAAACCAAAATGCTTCTCCCCCATAGTTCTTATAGTTCTCCCCTCCATATGATCCGGCACACCACCTTACCCCAAGCCTTTAAAATGGTTGACACTGAGAATACCCCCTCTTTGTCTGGACCATGTGGAGACTCAGTTAAGAGTGAATGTGGGTGTATTTAACTGAATTATATAACTGAAATGAATGGGTTTAACCAAATAAAATCTTTAGTAACTTGTGTATGTGTGGTATTTAACTTAAAGGTAGACAAAGATAAACAAAGACTAAACAAAACAAACCTGGGATAGTTGTATCTAACAGCTTAGGTGGATATGGAAAAATTATGGAATTTTAAATTAACAAATGTGTGAAATTAAATAAAATATTAATGTGAGTTTAATCGGAAAAAGGCCCACTTTGTCATAAGCACCTTTTTGGATCTGCTCAGACTTCACCACATTTTGAAAGGACTTCAGTAGATTTGTAGGACTTCTTTTAAAATGGCCAAATGTTCTATTTTGTTTCTGTAGAAGGCAAATAAATGAAGATATACACATGTGGACAAACCTGTCGGTACCCTTCGGTTAATGAAAGAAAAACTCGCAATGGTCACAGAAATAACTTGAATCTGACAAAAGTAATAATAAATAAAAATTTTATGACAACAAGACTCAAGAAATTTAGCTACTGTTTCTCAAGAAAAGAGAGATGTCATCAGCTAATGGACTTATCAAAATGTCTTTGCCGAATGCAGAAATACCTTTTAATTGGTGCGTGGATATGTAATCGGCAAGGCTTTGGGTGGTTAATAGAAATAGGTATGGTGAAATTGGACAACCCTGCCATATCTCAGTGAGACTATCCTGGTTAAATAAAGGTCAATAAAAGTTTTGAAACGTGAAAGTCAGAGGCTTAAATAGTATATAGTTCTGTCTCTGATAATCCTGTTTTTGTTTGACAGAGAGGCTCTGACTCTGCTGCTCGACACTTTCCACAACGAGGCCGAGTGCTTTCTGCTCTCAGAGGTAAATACCAAATAAATAAATAAAACAACTAAACAACAGTATTGAAAATCTGATACTAATCAATACTAAAAACATCATTGAGCAGTTATCGATACTAAAAAAGTTCACAGGACTGAAATGAGACTTTCCTGAGTAGCTTTAGAATGATCTTGAGCTATATTAGAGCTAGAAGTATAAGACCACATAGACCAGTATACACCTGTATAGAACCTACCTGGACTACTGAGGAATTAGGCAGCTATAAGGCCACATGGTAATATAAAAGAAAGTACTGCCATTTAATGTTGAAAATCACATTATATTGTCCAAAGAAAGACAATTAAAAAATATATATATCATTATGGTACTGGACTGGTTATTGAGTAGCGTGTCTATTCCTTAGTTCTAATTTGTGTATGAAAATGACATTTTATTGCTAAAAAAGGAGCATGTTTTATCTTCATTATGGTATTGTAATCGGTATCGAGTATTGAGTGAAATCCTTAGTAGGGCTGTGCCAAAAATTGAAAGATCAATAGATCACGATCTAAACTTTGGTCGATCTCAATGATAGAGCTAGCACATTTTAATCGTCAGGTCTCCAGCCAATCCTGTCGCAGTAAGAGCATGTGGTACTGAAGAGGAGTTATGCTCTCTTGTTTAGGTGAAAGAGTCACAATGCGTCTCTTTATGTCTCCTCACATTCTTTTTTTTTTTTCCAACATCGCCCAGCCCTATTCCTTGGTATCGAAATCACTATTGCTTCCTGCTCAACAACACAGAGAGATAATAAACAACAGATAATAGCACACAATAATAATGATAATAATAAACAATAACCGAATTAGATCAGACAACACCAAAACCAGGTCAAAACCAAGGTCATAATTAAACCAGACCACATGACGAGGTCAAACCTGTGACTATTTGACCTATTTGACAGAGACAGCAGTAACAATGTCCTCTTTTCTGTGGTTAAACTAAAAACAGAAAATAAACAGTTTGCAAAATTCTGATACAAAAATCATAAATGTAGGAAGAGAAAGTTTTTGAGATGCTGAGCTGCAGTCTATGGTCTGTCTGATGAGTCAGACAGACCATAGACTGTTTAAACGTGCTTCAGGCTCATGTGTGCTCACTCAGGAGATGCAGCTATAACAAAGTCAACGCAGATGCAAGTTTACTGCCCTGGAACACTGTGCTGATGGTAATTGCACAAGTAAATAATCAACAAATGCACACTCTTTGAATGGTGTATGCTCTATGCTTGCGTGAAGCCTCAAAAAATAGATTATTTTCTATTTTCTGAAATCTACATATGCACAATGCACTGCTCCCTATGCTATGCCCATTCAGTTTTAATGCAATCTAAAAACACATCCTAAACATGCAGATTTTATGCATGTGTAGGCCAAATACACTTGCTGTTTGTCCAAGGCTTCACACCTGGTTCAGTCCTGGTTCCGTCCTGGTTTGTGTCTCAGGTGGAGTCTCTTCATGTAGAGCGTTTGGTGCAGTCGGTTAAAGCTCTGTGCAGCTCTTTGGCTTCGATCGAGACTCCAGAGATCACAGCTGCTCTAAACCTGCTCCCAGCCTGTCCCTGTAGAGTCACCCCCAAGGTCACCAAGGTAAAACCTGCTTCCGTTTGCTTCTCTGGCTCTGCTCTTTTGGCTCTGCTCTTTTGGCTCTGCTCTTTTGGCTCTGCTCTTTTGGCTCTGCTCTTCTGGCTCTGCTCTTCTGGCTCTGCTCTTCTGGCTCTGCTCTTCTGGCTCTGCTCTTCTGGCTCTGCTCTTCTGGCTCTGCTTCTCTCTGTCTGAAGAACTTTGCTGTATGTTCTAATTTCCATCTTTTTCTGTTTTCCCAGGATGCTTCTGCACTGGCCCTCAGAGAGAAAAGAGGTGAGAACCACACCTTGTTTAGTTCTGTTTTAGTCCTGTTTAAGGCCTGATTTAGACCTTGTTTACATGTGGTTTGGACCTGGTTTGGACCTGGTTTGGACCTGGTTTGGACCTGGTTCGGACCTGTTTCGGAACTGGTTTGGACCTGGCCTAGTCCAGGTTTGGCTCTTGTTCAGATCTGGTTTAGACATGGTTCTGTCTTGTTGTAGAACTGATTAAACCTGGTTTAGCCCTGGTTTAGCCCTGGTTTAGCCCTGGTTTAGCCCTGGTTTAGCCCTGGTTTAGGCCTGGTTTAGGCCTGGTTTAGGCCTGGTCTAGGCTCGGTCTAGACTCGGTCTAGACTCGGTCTAGACTCGGTCTAGACTCGGTTTATTCCTTGTTTAGACCTACTTTAATCCTGGTTCTGTCCTGTTTTTAGTCCTGTTTTAGTCCTGTTTTTAGTCCTGTTTTTAGTCCTGTTTTTAGTCCTGTTTTTAGTCCTGTTTTTAGTCCTGTTTTTAGTCCTGTTTTAGTCCTGTTTTAGTCCTGTTTTAGACCTGGTCTAGACCCGGGTTTGGACCTGGTTCGGACCCGGTTCAGACCTGTTTCGGTGCTGGTTCAGACCTGGTTTAGTCTTGGTTCAGACTTGTTCCAGACCTGGTTCTCTCTCTCAGAGCTGGTGGTGGAGAAGCTGACAGCGGCCATCTTAGAGCTGGTGCACTTGTATTGCAGCACGTTCAATGCAAACTTCCAGCCGACCGCTCACAGCCTCATCTCCACTGCACCCGTGCAGGAGGCGGGGCTAGTGTCCACACTGCTTTCCTTCAACGTGTATGCTGCCCACAGGGTCCCCATCACCTGGGCTGCCAGGTAAGCTCCGCGCAGTCACATGGGCCACCAGGCATGCCCTGCCCCGCCCCCTCAGGAGGTTTTACTTTCATTAGCATGATGAAACTGAAAGTTACATGGTAATGCATTGTTTTGGGCAAATATAGCATTCAGCGCATTAAAAGGTAAATGATCACACTTAATATGTATAATGCTTTTCTACTGACACAATTATACACAGACACTGGGGTAGGTATTTGTTGCGTCTTGCCCAAGTGCACAATGGTTTGTACTGATCTGTGGGAGCTGGGATCGAAATGCCAACTCTTTGCCAATGTTGGAGGCGGGATTCAAACCACCAACCTTTGGATTAGAAGACAAACACTTAACCAACAGAGCCCTTCTCCCTGCTGCACAGGAGCACAGAGAGAGGGAGGAGGAGGGAAAGAGAGGGATAAGGGGTAGGAGAGAAGGAGGAGGAGGAGGAGAGTGGGAGATCACAAAGGTCTGAGCTTGAGAACCACTGTGACCTCCGACCCTGACACACGCCCTCTCTCATTCTCTCTCTCACCCCTGTACCAATCACTCTTTCTCACTCCCCTCTCCCCTCTGTTGCTTTCTCACCTCTCCATCCATCTCCCCTCTCTCAGCCCTCTGCCCATTACCCTTTCTCACTCCACTTCCCTCGCCCATCTACCCCTCATTATCTCCTCTTCTCTTACCCACTCCCTCTCAGCCTTTCTCTCTCCCACTCTCAACCCCTCCTTAATCCTTCTCTCTCTCCCCTCTACCATGACCCTTTCACACTCTCATTTTCTCTCTCTCTCTCTCTCTCTCTCTCTCCCCTAAGCCTCTCTCCATCCCACTCTCCACTTCCCTCTCTCTCCACCCCCCTCCCATTCTCTTTCTTCAGCTTCTCTCCCTCCCCTGTGTCTCTTCAACTTTTCTCCCTCTCTCTCCCTCCTCTCTCTCTTCATCTCTCTCTAGAGTTTGAGAACACAAGATCTCAGCTCAGAGCCATGGCAATCTCAAGGTTTATAGAAACACAAATGTATTCAAATCTATTCAAATCAGCTAAGAAATATCAATAGACACATAGGCACGGCTACAGGATTTATGTAATCTACTATCCTATGTGTCAGATGCCCTCCATGTGTGTCAGATGTCCTCTGTATGTGTCAGAATCATCCCTGTGTCTCTGTGGTGTCTTATTCTGTGTAAAAGTTACTAACTATGTAGTTTAGATGTAGTTTAGACAAATTGGGATGAGTTTAAAGTTCAGGTCTCTATACCATATTATATTGTTTTGTTGTTTGTTTGTTTATTTATTTATTTTATGCATTTATTTATCTTTATTTATACAGGGAGACCCAATGACAGCACTTGGGCTTCTTTTTAATGGGCACCCTGTTTAAAATACAATACAAGCAGAAAAAAACAAACAAAACAAACAAATATACAAGTCCATAAACATTAAATACAGGTGCAGGTTTGTACAGAAAAGCTTGTTACCAGATTATTAAATTGCGATTGTGTCACCAATGCATCCAGTTTTGTTTTTCCTTGGAATGTATTCCATTTTTGTAAAACAAAACCGCTAAAAGTGATGCGGCTAGTTCTTAGTCTTATGCAGTCATGTGATCTGGTATTAAATATTCTGGTATCAATGAGTAACATGCACATGAGGTATTCTGGCAGTTTTTGAAGTAGTCCCTTATAGATACATTTCATCTCTTCTAACAGTTTTTTCATTGTTAATGCTTTAGTTAAATATAGTTTTGTTTTTGTTCCAGTTATGAGGGCTTCTTCCTGACCTGCTCTCTGACTCATGGAGGAGCAGAGCTGTGTGCACCTCAGCACACCTCCAAACAGAACGTGTCTAAGTACCTGTTCCACCTGGTCACATGGGACCAAAGGTAAATCCAGAGCGGGATTATACCGGGTTTTGACTGGGGTTAGACCGGGTTTAGTCCTGACCAAGACTAGCTCATGATCTGGAGATGGGTGCCACTGCTCCTGACAGGTTTAACCCAGAGACTGAAGGTTGGGTCAAATGCAGGTTAACCTCAGTGTCCTTGGAAAACAACCTACCCAGAAATTTGATGCACAATAAGAAAGCACAATATGCACTTTTCCAGATTTAAACACATTTCTATGAAAATGGGTCACACCTGGTCCAGACCTGGCTCACTCACTCCTAGTTCGGCCCTGGTCCAGATCTGGTTCGGTCCTGGTTCAGACCTGGTTTGGTCATGGTTCAGTCCTGACCCGGACCCGGTTCAGTCCTGAAATTGAGACGTTTTTTAGCAGAGTGGCCAGGGACCATAGCACAACCACAGCCTGTATTCTGGTGAATTTTAGCCGCTGGGCTGAGTGAGCAACTGTACTGGTCTACTGGTATATATAAACAAATGTGTCCATAGCCCTAAAGGAGTGTTTAGAATATGTGGTTTAGTTCTTGTTCAGAATATATTCTGTATCGAGTCCAGTCAAGACAGACGGATAAACAGCCATTGTTGTTTATACTTTTCAGTAAGCTAATTATTTCTCATTATATAGAATTGCCAGGATATTTGTTTGTATAAATGTTTTATCATTATATTATGTTATTACTGCTGCTTTCATAAGGCATTGTTGGTATTATGTCATTTCCCCATTTTCTGCTTGGCTGCAGCCCATGTTATAATATATGGTAAGCTGTTCTGCGCAGGGACAAACTTCAGTTCAGCTCAAAACTCCCTCTCCTCCTTTGGCGCTGGCACAGATGGCTGGATATGCCAGCCAGGCTTAGATCTCCCCCTGCACCTGCTTCAGTCCTGGTTCTGACCTGGTCTCTTTTTCGTCAGAGTCTGTTTCCCGGTGCAGATAAACCAGCTACCGCGTGAGTCAGTGCTGACGGTGACCCTGTTTGCTAGTGCTTTGCCTCCCCCCGGTGGAGCAGAGGAGAAGAGCAGAGTGAAGCGCAGTGTGGCTCTGGGCTCAGTCTGCACGCCCCTCTTCAACTTCAGACAGTGAGTTCCATACCAGACTGTTTAGACCTGGTTTGGACCTGGTTTGGACCTGGTTTGGACCTGGTTTGGACCTGGTTTGGACCTGGTTTGGACCTGGTTTGGACCTGGTTTCTAATATTCCCTGTGTCTCCAGTGTCCTGACGTGTGGGCGTAAGCTGCTTGGTCTGTGGCCCTCCAGTTCTGGCCCCAGCGCCCGCTCCAGCTGCCCCAACTTCAACCAGCCAGACAGTGTTATTCTACAGGTAAGTCCATATAGTAAAGGTAACAAACCAACCTGGCATTGTCATACTACAGGTAAGCCTATACTATAGGTAACTAACAATCTAACTAGCTACTAACCAGCCTGACCATGTCATACTACGGGTAACTATTCATCAACTATGTAAGGCTACAGGTAAAACCAAACACAGCTCAATACAGGTAAAACCAAACACAACTCAACCAGCCAAATGGTGTTATATTACAAGTAAGTCCACATCTCTGAGGTAAACAAGCCCTGCCACAGATAAATATCCAAATAACTACCAGCTCACAAAGTCTACAGTGTTATCCTACAGGTAAAGTTAATACTTTCACTGTAGCTGCTGCTCCTCCTCAAAAACAAACATTTAAAAGTGTAACCCTTATATTTTGATTTCACCAGTCTCTGGAGGCTGTGGATATGTCGGGTTACAGTTAGATATATTATGTGTTATCTTCTTCTTGCTGTTTCCCTTGCTACCCAAAAACCAACACGGCAGGACAGTGCACCGCTCAACCGTTTTTATTCAGCAACTCTCAATTCTTCCCAACTTAACATGTGCGCGCCCTAATGCGCGTTCCTTGGTGCGCTCCCCAAAATGAGCTGTACCGAAACAAAACAATAGGAACCAAAATTATTATTAAGTAAATGTACCTTACCCAACATAAAATAATAAATAAATATGAATTATTAATAAAATAAATACAAGACAATAAACAAAATACTAATGTCCCCAAATTAATGTTAATACATAAAATAACATACATCAAATAAATGAAAGGTTACAGTCTTCCCCTGCTACCAAATGAAATGTCCCCATTTCAAATCGAACACACAACTCACAATTAACATAGAACATACCCTGAATGTGGCCTACATCAGCCAACAGGAAGAATATAAACAACAAAGGCATATGACCATTGCAGAACCATGGATAAAAGAGAAACAGATAACAATGATAGTATACAAAAAAAAACAACCCTTCAAGTGATAAAGTCCCTGTACCTATGTGGCACACAAATCCTGCGACCAGAGCGGGAAACAACAGGGTGGGCAATGGGGGAGGCTGGAGGGGATACAGAGGGCTGGGGAACGGGGGAGGAAGGAGGGGAAGCAGAGGGAACAACTGCCTGGGGTGAAGGCGGAGCACTCTGAGGAGTAGTCTCTACTGCAGGTGCAGTTCCAGGCTGCCTACTCCATCTAGGTACATGTGGTGGAGTAGGAGGACGAAAAGGCAGAGCCCCTGACAAAGCAGTAAGGGGAGGTGCCCGTGAAGGCGTATTGTCCTGTCCAGGTGAAAATGTCTTTTCCATATTCTGAATATCTGGCAAAGCTCCTTTGAAAGCTTTGAGTCTGTTGTGGTGTACAATCCATGTCCGTGAGCGTGCTTTCCTAGGATCTGTAATCTCATAGGTCACACCTGAATGTCCATCTTTCGTCACACGTTTCACAATGACAAACGGCCCTTTCCATCTGGGAGCCAGTTTATTCATTCTGTTAGCGGGGTAATCAATGAGCACAAGATCTCCTGGCTCGTGTGGGTGAAACACAACTTTCTTGTCATAATGACACTTCTGACGCAACTTACTAAGTGTGGAGTTGTGAGCTGCATCGGCAAATGCATGTGCCAAGCGTGAGGACAGGTAAGAAGCATAAGCTGCAGGGGTACCTGGTGTAGGTGAGGTCACAGTGGGACTACAGTTCAATATAACATCCAGTGGCAAGTTTGGTTCCCTGCCGTGTACGAGGAAGAATGGGGAAAACCCTGTAGAATGTACACTGGAGTTGTAAGCAAGTTCAACTTGTGGGAGAAACTGATCCCATTCACCACCAGTGTGCGCTATGTACTTAGCTAGTTGGTCTTTCAGAGTCCTGTTCAGTCTTTCCACCATACCGTCTGACTGTGCATGGTATGGGGTAGTGCGTGTTTTAGTAATCCCCAGTAACTTACACAAGTGTTTCACAAGGTCTGATTCAAATTGTCTACCCTGGTCTGTATGAATCGACTCAGGCAACCCATGTTGTCTAACATAGTCCTCAAAAATGCATTTTGCAACTGTAATAGCACGTTGGTCTTTCAATGGAAACAGATTGGCATAGCGTGTGAAATAGTCAGTAATAACCAGTGCATACCTATTTCCTTGAGAGGTAATGGGTAACTCAGTGATATCAGCAGCTACTTTTTGAAAAGGTCTGTCAGCTTCAATACATTGAAGTGGGGCACGTTCATGCGGTACCGGAGAACCTCGTTTTTGACAAGGGAGGCACTCGGAACAAAAAGTGTGCACATCACGAGCCATGTAAGGCCAATAGCAGATACGTCTAGCTCTTTGAAGGGTGCGTTCTGCATTCAAATGTCCACTTAGCTGATTACCATGTAAAGCAGCTAAGGCTATAGGAAGGAGTGTGTTTGGTAAAACCACTTGGAAGTTTACAGGTGAGTGAGAACTCTGTTTAGACTTCCTACAGAGAATCCCCTTTCTAATCGTAAGGTTGGGAAACTCATGCCACAGTTTCCTCAACGAAGGGGAGGAGTACCTCAGTTTACCAATAGGGGGCCTACATGCACTGTCTTTTACCCATGAAATCACTGTACTAAGACATTCATCATTTTGTTGCTGTTGTTTCAACTGTTCTGAGTCAATAGACAGTGTGTTGCTAAAGTCCGAATTATGATTGTCACTAGTGTCTGTGTCCACAGTAGCATTTGTGTCAGTGACATCTACAGTAACACACTGCACTACATGGTTAAGTCTTTCAGTGCTGGGGCGCCTGGACAAGGCATCTGCATTGGCGTGCCGTTTACCTTCCCGGTGCATGATAGAATAGTCATAGACGTCCAGCTCAAGGATCCACCTGCTGCGTCAGCCAGTAGGATCATTGTCAACTGCACTTTTCTTTAGGCACAGCAGTGGCTTATGGTCTGTGATCACAACAAAGGAGCTGCCTGAAAGAAAGTGTTTAAAATGTCTCACAGACCAAACAACTGCAAACAGTTCACGATCAAAAGTGGACCATTTCTTTTCTGAGGGGGTTAAAGTGTGGCTTGCATAGGCAATAACATGTTCTTTATTGTCCTGTCTCTGGGCTAACACTGACCCAATGCCCTCTAGTGATGCATCAGTGTATAGCAGGAAAGGCTGGGAAAACACAGGATGTGCCACGACCGGAGGGTTAGTAAGAGCATGCTTAAGTGACTGAAATGCATCCTCACACTCAACTGTCCATTTAAAAATAGCACCTTTGTGAGTTAGTGAATGCAGAGGGGCAGCAATGACAGAGAAGTTCTTAACAAACCTACGGTAATAGGAGCATAGTCCAACAAAAGCCCTCACTTCTGTGGCCGTCCTGGGCAAGGGCCACTTGCGTACCTTTTCCAGGTTCTTCTCGTCTGGTTGCAGTCCACGGCTGGAGACAACATGTCCCAGAAACGTCACTTCTGTCTGAGCCAAGTGACATTTCCTCGTTTTTAGTTTAAGGCCAGCTTTCCTAAAGCGGTCAAAAACTTCACCTAGGCTCTTAACGTGGTCACTGAAAGTACGGCTAAAGACTAGTACATCATCTAAATAGATTAAGCACTCTTTCCAATGCAAGCCGTGAAGGACTAGTTCCATCAGTCTTTGGAATGTAGGGGGAGCATTTGTCAGTCCCATTGGCATAACCTTAAACTGGTAGAGACCACTACCACTGTTGAATGCTGTTTTCTCCCTGTCTTGTGACTCAAGTTCGACTTGCCAATATCCACTGGATAGGTCCATTGTGCTGAACCAACAGGAGCCTGACAAGCTGTCAAGCGCCTCTGCTGGGCGTGGCAAGGGGTAAGAGTCCTTGATGGTGGCAGCATTAAGTTTACGGTAGTCTATACAAAACCTATAGGTGCCGTCCTTTTTCCGCACTAAAACAACTGGGGAGGACCAGGGGCTGTAACTCTCCTCAATGATGTCCTGTTCGAGGAGCTGCTGGACCTGCCTGTCTATCTCTGCTCGGATGTTTGGAGAGGCCCGGTATGCTCGCTGCTTAATGGGAGGGGTGTCACCAGTCCTGATGCTATGCCTAACCAAGTCAGTACGGCCATAGTCTTGATCATGAGTACTAAACACGTCACAGTAAGATAAGAGTAAAGCCTGAAGCTTTTGTTTCTGGTCAGCAGTCAAAGCGGAGGTATCCAGGTTAACATCTGGCATTAACTGCTTAGTGGACTCAATCTGGGTAGTGACTGCGTCTACCTTTGTCTCAACTATGCAGTAGTCGTGGTCACTGTCTTGGCCTAAGGGATAAAAATCACCTAGTTTAGTATCACTGGGCACTTGTAAGTCAGAGGTAGTTGGATTCATGACCCTAACATAAGTCAACCCTGCCTGGACCGGAGTGACGGTACGTGCAGATAGTAATCCCTGGGAGCTGGGTGGTCCTGGTTCAATGACCCCTATATATTCGGCGTCCAAGTCAGGCACACCAATAGTGGGTTGAACTTTAGCTAGAACAGTCATTTGTGACATTGCAGGCACAAGGAGTGGTGTCACAGTAATGGCACTGCAACTCAAAGGGGCTGTCTCCATAGTAGACAAAAGTGGAACCTTGGCACGATTACCCAATTTGAGGATGCCTTCTTTCAAATCTAGAACAGCAAAATGTGCAAAAAGAAAGTCCCAGCCTAGTATGACAGGTTGTGTAACATTCCTGACTACCTGGACAGTGTGTGTGAACATTTCACTGCCCAACCTCAGGTTCACTGCGAGGGTGCCAAGATTGTCTAGGTAGTCACCAGTCACAGCCCTAGGGACAACTTGAGGTCGCTGTAATGGTTTTGTTCTCAGAGAGGGAATGGACATTCTAAACGCTTCACTAATCAGTGAGATGTCTGAGCCAGAATCTATGAATACTTTAGAAGCAACATTTTCAATAATGGCCAGTACATTTCGGGTGAATGTCTTATGTTTGGGTTGTTGAATTGATCTAGTGTGGGCCTCGTCACTAGGAGCAGACACTTGGCCCTCAGTGTCTACTGCCACTCGTTTCCCTGACTGTAGTAGTCGTCACTAAAGGTCACATGATGGTCTCTAGCATATTGTCTCTGTCTACCCCTGCCTGAGCGTGCTGAGGGGGATCTGGGTCTACCTTCATCATAAGTAGAGTTACGGTCATAGTCATGGTAAGGGAAGGACCTGTCACCATGGTAATGAGGACGCCATCTGTCTGGGCTGCGGGGTCTGGAGTGCCTCTCGTAGCTGGAGTGATGGTCCCGGTGAGGAGAAGGTGAAGAAGGTCCCGCAGACTGCCGACGATCACAACGGTCCGGTGACAGCCGACGATCGTGGTGGTCCGGTGAGCGCCTGGAAAAGCTGTAGTCGCTGTAGGACCTGCTGGACCGGTGATATGTGGGTGTAGTTGTGCGAGCATCTCGGACGGGAGACACAGATGGGGTGCGTTGATATCTCTCCCTGCCGCGGTCACCTCGGGAGTCACGTCTGGAAAAATCACTGTGGGGAGCATGACTATGTCTGGCATGGCTCACATCATGTCCTTGTAGCTTCAGAGAGCGAACATCTCTGGAAAGTTGCTTAATGGCATCAAGCAGTTCATCAGAGCAATCTACCTGGTTCTTTTCATGTTTGGTAGAGACCATGGCAGAAAGCGGCTCGTCTCTGGACGCAGGTGTTGAGGTATAGGATGTGTTAGTCAGTGGAAGTGGAGGAGGAAGTAGCCTCAAAGCCTCTTGTGCACGTTCCCATTTACATGCAACTGCCAGCGCGTGTTCCAATGTAGCTGCACCATGCTCGTGACATTTTGATTGAAGAATGGGGTCTAATCCGGCAACAAATCTTCTGAAGCGTTCCATGGCAATAGCTGGCTCTCCGTAGTTTGGAAAAGCTTCCAGCACTAACCTTGTGATTTCAGCAGCATAGACTTCTAATGGTTCTTTAGGCAGACGCTGTCTTGCATTAACAAAAGTTTGAAAATGCAGCAAAAATTCTTTCCTGCCAAAAACGTCATTGAGCTTGGCTGTACATTGGTCATAATCCAGTTGCACTGCTGGTGGCAAAGACAGCCAGTATGCTAACGCATCTCCACTAAGGCGAGTGGGAAGTATAGTAGCTATATCGAGCTGTTGTCCATCCGCGCAGGCTTTAACTGCAAGTTCCAGTCTGGTTTTCCATAGAGCAAAACTTTCTTTGTCCTTACCATCGCCGTGGAAACATGGCGGCAAATCCACTCGATAATGAACGACTGCTGCTGCGGAGCCACGCCGGGCACATCAGCATCGCTGTGAGCACGTGCGCCGTTGTCCTCAACATCGTTGTCCGGCTGCGGTTGCTGTTGCGACATATTGCAAACACTGTCCAGCTAAAACGAACAAGTGGAAACTCTGGGTCTGCACGAAAGTATCCGTAGACAGCAATATCGTATCTCCCGGACAAGTTATCCACCGCCGATGCTAGCTGACTGCCTTGGCTAAGTAGCATAGACAAAAACTAGCAAGAAAAACACCGCTGCCACCAGTCTGTAACCCTTATATTTTGATTTCACCAGTCTCTGGAGGCTGTGGATATGTCGGGTTACAGTTAGATATATTATGTGTTATCTTCTTCTTGCTGTTTCCCTTGCTACCCAAAAACCAACACGGCAGGACAGTGCACCGCTCAACCGTTTTTATTCAGCAACTCTCAATTCTTCCCAACTTAACATGTGCGCGCCCTAATGCGCGTTCCTTGGTGCGCTCCCCAAAATGAGCTGTACCGAAACAAAACAATAGGAACCAAAATTATTATTAAGTAAATGTACCTTACCCAACATAAAATAATAAATAAATATGAATTATTAATCAAATAAATACAAGGCAATAAACAAAATACTAATGTCCCCAAATTAATGTTAATACATAAAATAACATACATCAAATAAATGAAAGGTTACAAAAGCACCAGCGTTTCAGTCCGTGCTGTGTTTTGCATCAGAGTTTGTGAGAAACCCCCATTAGAGTCATGGGAGCATTCATATTGATACTTTGCAGTGACATCACGATGGGGGTGTTCTATATGTATTTTGTGGAATGTTTAGCAGCTACCATGGTTACACAATTCATTAGCAAACGCAGAAAAAAGTATAAGATTGTGTAAAAACTCGAGAAAAAATACCAAATGGATTTAAAAGCACATTTTTAGGAGCCTGTGGTCAGTACGAGTGTTTATGGTCCTGTTTAGGTGATTTTCAACAAAAAGGTGATTGTGACTAACTGAAAAAACTGTTGGCTAATGCTAGCTAGCTTATAACTGAAATGTTATCATCCCACCTATTGTAGTTCCAACTAATGTCAGTTCTGGTCAGATTTTGTTAAAACAAAGCTCAGATTAAAGTCTAACTTGAGTAACAGAGCTTCAGACAAAGCAGAGCCTACAGTTGGCCTCACATCAGCTGCAAAGTATCAATAAATCACATCGTTAACAGACGTAAAGGGCAGTGACTGTTTGCGCCAGGCTTCACATCATCAACAGGATTAACACAAATCTAAAGCTGTGAGTTTTAAGGTGGATTCTTTTGTTTAAGGTGGACTTCCCAACATCTGCGTTCGAGGTGCACTTCTCAACTCCTCCTCCTGCAGAGTTCTGTCCTCAGTACGACTTTAACCGCCTGGACTCAGTCACACAGATCCAACTACAAGATGTACTCCACAAGAAGGCTGCTTTCTGGTAAGAATACTACTACTACTACCACTACCATTACCACTAATAATGCGCTTTTTCAAAGCCTCTCAAAGCGCTACACTATAGTCATTATTCATTCATTTCCACACTTGGTGATGGTAAGCTACTATTGTAGCCACAGCTGCCCTGGGGCAGACTGACGGAAGCAAGGCTGCGCCGCGCGTGCACCACTTTCATACTAGGCAATGTGGGTGAAGTGTCTTACCTAAGGTAACAACGACAGAACTTGGTCCGAGAGGGACTCGATCCTCCGACCTTCAGGTTGGGGGACCAACACTCTAACCACTGAGCTACTGTCGCCCCTACTACTGTTACTGCTAGTACTGCTGCTGATACTTTACCTGTCCTGCCAGAACGACACACTTTTGAAAGGCAGAGAGACGCATGCGCCACAAAATAAACATGGCGGCTTACGTTTAAAAAACGGAAAAAAACTAACCCAGAGGACTGAGAAACAGTAGATTTCAGCAGAATTTCTGAAGCAAAACAAGTGATATTTAGTGTAAATGTTAGAGTTTTGGAGAGGAGATGTCTTCTGCATTTGAGAGACACGTAAGATAAATTAGTGGCTGTGGTTGGACCATCCCAAGTTAGGGCGGAGGTGTTTTACAGACCCTTTTGGATTCACACAGGATGTAAGGGACTGGCTGCTCCGGGAAACCACCACCACCACGGTAGAACATTAAATGTCTTATATTGTGAGGTTTCAGCCTCCACTGTGTGATATCATGTAGTGGTTGTTTTTTTTACCTTTTGTTCAGTAGGGATTGGGAATTCCAGTAGAGATTGGGGATTATAGTGAAGTTGTGTGGAGTTTAAAAACACAGTGGAGTACTTCCTGCATTACCACGACATCACAAGGTGGACAGCATATTTTCAGTTTGAGAGAAGAACTCAGCCTTAAATTTACAAGGTTTGTGTCTTTAAACCTGTGTGAATAAAACAAAACACAACTCGAAGTATGTTTGTGATGAGGAAACAGTATTATAGCATAGATCAGACAATGGCATAATATGGGCCATTTTAACAAAGAAATACTACTACTAGATATTATTATATACTGGGAGAAGCACTCCTTCTGCCAGTTATATTTTAAATGTACTATATAAATGAAATTGAATTGAATATGTACGTTTAACTATAAGGTGTGTCTGTGCGCAAAGTCTCTTTACAATAAAAAAATATTAGAAAGGAAATTGATACAGTTTATTAAGCAGAATTTTTCTGTTGTACCCAGTGGTTTCCAAATTTTTTTTGACATGTTTGCTGTAGCATAGCCTCATCAATGGTTGTCAGTTATCTTTTGCTTTAGTTCATTAATGTCCCATATCTTTGTTCAATACACAATATCTTTAACATTCATCTAACTCTACATACATTTTTTGTGCCATGCGCGAATTGACAAATGTGATGGATCTCTTCCATACTTTGTTCTGTAATTTCCTTCCTCTCTCGAGGAGTAGCCATTTCTTAGGGAGTTCATTCAAGGATGCCTCTTTAAGTAACATGATGCCTGAAATACGTTGAAAAATGTTTATAACCACTGAGTACAATAGAACACATCTAATTAATATATCTTAACAATTGCCTGTAAATAGACTTTCATACAAAAGTCAACACGACACATAGGAAAACAACAATAAACCACCAAGCTATCCTGTCTTGCTAGAACTGGAACCAGTTTTGAGCCTGGCCCTGGGCAAAGCCAGCAGGAGCTGGTCAACTGACCTCTGGGCTCTCAGTGGAGTATATCAGTGGAGTATAGGGCTTCAGTAACTCCCTCTAATATAGAGGACACATAGAGGGCAGACATTTAAACACAATAACATTTTGAATTGCACCTGATATGAAATGGGGATCCACAGCGGGTTACTTAACTTTAGCAAGGAGCCTCAACTGAAAGAAGCTGGACTTCATGACTAATGTGCTTGTTTGAAAACTCCAAGATTTCTCACTGCAGAGTGACAATAAGAGGACAGAGAGCCAATCACACTGTCATGCCATAGAAGTGGGTTAGTTTGGCCAAATATCAATTTCAGTTTAATTTTAGTTTAAGTTCAGGAAATTTGTGCTCAGTCAAGTTTGCACATCCCTGAAACAGTCCTACAGAGCTTTGAATGTAGTCTGGCAGTCACTGGCGATCACTGGGAGATATATTTGGATGTCATCTGCAAAACAATGACATGCGATATTGCGCTTTCTAAAAACATCACCCAGGGGAAGTATGTACAGGATGACGAGGGCAGGGCTAATGGAGAACCTTGGGGCACACTATACTCTAAGGGACACCCACAGGAGGAGTACTGTCCTAGGTTCACAAAAAAATCATGCCTGACAAATAGGAATGAAACCAACACAGTGCTGTACGCTTAATGTACACATATGTCTCCGGGTGGGACACAAGGATGCTGTGCTCCACCATGTCGTAGGCAGCTGATAAGTCTAAAAGCACAAGAGCTACAGATTTCGGAGAGTCATCAGTTAAAAGCAGGTCATTAAAACTTTTAAAAGCGCTGTTTGGGTACTGTGTTGGGATTTAAAACCAGACTGTAATTTTTGGTTGATTAAGGTAAGAATGCAGTCTCTAAAACCTTAGATATAAAAGTTAGAAAGAATATTTTGGTCAACATTAGGTTATTTGATAGCAATATAAGGTCCAAAAACATCCTTGAAGAGACGACTTGGAATAATATCTAGTGGACAAAAGGAAGGCTTTAACTGTTGAACCAATTTTTTCAAGTCTAAGAGAGACACTGGCTCAAAACACTCAAAGATTGAATAACAAACTGTTGGGCAGAAGGCAGTGGCAGTTCCAAAGCAGAGACTTTATCCCTAAAAACGTTTTCACAGAGTGTAGATGAGGGCATATTTGCATTACATGGTTTTACAAGAGACTACACTTGGCACCTTTAACTAACCTCTAATATTCAACAAGACAAGAAATCTGTAGAGTTTTTTTCGTTTTGTTTTTTTCATTTCCTTTCAGCGTGTCTACGTGTGCACCTGACCGCATGCATGTTCTCACTAAGCCAAGGCTGTGCCATGGGCTTTGTGTGCTTTAGTCTTAATAGAGCAACAGCACTCAAAACCTCCGTACAAGTGTCATTGAAATGAGAGGGCCAACCATCCAGTGTGGTGTTCTAATCGTACATATGTGTTATATGTGTGTATAAGCGTCTGCTCTGATGTTTGTGCATGTTACTTGATATTCATTCATTCATTCATTCATTCATTCATTCATTCATTCATTCATTCATTCATTCATTCATTCATTCATTCATTCATTCATTCATTCATTCATTCATTCATTCATTCATTCATTCATTCATTCATTCATTCATTCATTCATTCATTCATTCATTCATTCATTCATTCATTCATTCATTCATTCATTCATTCATTCATTCATTCATTCATTCATTCATTGTATTATTGTATTATTTTTATTATTTTTATTATTTTTATTATTGTTTTTGTCTTAGGTTAACGACGGAGGATAAGCGCCTGCTCTGGGAGAAACGCTCCTTCTGTCAGTCTCACTGCTCCGCCTTGCCTTTGTTCCTGAGCAGTGCTCCCTGCTGGCAATGGGCGTGCCTGCCTGAGATCTATGGGCTCCTGAGGCAGTGGGCATGTCTGGGGCCTCTGGACGCTCTGGGACTGCTGCATGCACAGTAATGGCACCACCTGTCACCTGTCACTCACTTGCACAAGCAGATATATTTTATTTATATTTTATTACATTATTTGATTACTTAAGTCTGTAGGAAGAAACACTGTTACATGCAGCAGGTATCCGAGTATCGGCTTCTCCAGATTTTTTGGGATCTTTGAGATTGGATACACAACACCTCAGTCCTTTACCACATGTAAAGAATTGAGGTGTTTTGATTAATAAATTTCTATTGGACGAGGCAGTTGTCGGATGTTTCTTGTATAAATTGTGCCAAACTTTTGGATTGAATCCTCCTTAGAGTGATCCGTATGGAACTCTCGAAAATGACAGGACATAGAGAGTTTTATTTTAAACATATTTTTCAACTTCTCGTCACAAACTGTTTCTTGATTGGTTTAAAACTTTTTATCCCCCCAGATGAAATCAGAATTAGAGAATTATCAAAATCTCTCATACGTATTTTGAAACGGCCTTGGTTTAGAGCATGATCTCAGACCTGTGTGCATTTGTGCGTGTATTTGTGTGTGTGTGTGTGTGTGTGTGTGTGTGTGTGTGTGTGTGTGCGTGTATTTGCGTGTGCATGCCTGTGTGTATTTGTATGTCTTCATGTATGTGTGTATCTTCAGGTTCCCAGACCAGGAACTGAGGCGGACTGCAGTGCAATGGATGGACTCCATCTCAGACGCTGAACTGTTGGACTTCCTCCCACAACTGGTCCAGGTGAGAATAGCTGCCCAGCCTTTGAGCAACACACCTCCACACACATACACATGTTAGTGTAGAGCAGTGGTTCTCCGCGTATGACACTGTAGATACTGTAGACAGCGCGTATGCAGCGCGCACACAGCAAAGAACAGGAGAGAGCGAACAGATCGTGACACAGGGCAGTGAACAAGAAACACTTTTGCTAAAGAGTCACTATGGAAAACATTTTAACAGGGATGAAAAGAAAGGCAGAGATAGACGGAGGTAATGAGATGCACGAAAGTCACCCGAAAAATAAGACGAGGAAGTCTGATGAAGAGTATTTAGCACTTGGCTTCACCGTGACTCCGGTGGGACACGCGGACAGACCGGTGTTTGCTGTGGCAGCGGACAGTATGAAGCCAAATAAGATAAGGCACCACCTCATTACACCTCAGTCGCGCTGATAAGACGCTGGAGTTTTTTCAGCGTAAACATGCCAAATATTGCCAACAATCATCCCGCTTTGTGAATGTCACTTAAATCAGCAAGCACTGTTGGCATCATATAGGGTGGCGTACCAAATTGCTAAATTGCTTGTTTTAATTTGATATTTATTTCATTTTAATGTATTATTTAGATATTAATTTAATTAAAATTTATTAATTTGATGTTTATTTATTTTTTATTTGATATTTAAGTAAATTTCATGATATTTTATTTTTTGAGTATCAAATGGTTCAATCAGTTGTTCCAAAAATATGTATCAGGGGGGTACAAAAATATAGGAAGTAGCGCTGAAAACAGAATCCATCTACTTACGTCATCAACACAGAAAACTCTAAAATGCAGAGCCATTTTATGCACAAGGAATGCATTTTTCTGACAGTTTAAAAATAGATGACAGCACCTTTTATTACGTTAAATGAAGGTTTAGTCTAAACATAACTATTGAGTAATTTAGGACAGTTTTGGCCCTTTACAATATGGTTGTTAACAGTTATGGAATTACCTTTATGTTACTGACTCAAAACACAGAGTCATTCTCGTGATCAACTCCTTGACTCGGTGGTGACAGTGGGAAAATCCAAGTCCATCTCCGTCCCCATAAATAAACTCGATGCGACCATTGCTGTTCCCAGTGTAAACTCCGCTCCTGCTGATGAGGGGTGCAGGGAGCCAACCTCTGCCAGTGTTCGGCATGACATCTGCGGCTGTCTTGGTGCAGCTGAGCTAAAAGGTCCAACTTCTTCTACTCCCTCACACAGCTGGTCTCTTGTTAAGAATAGTAAACAAAAGTGCTCACTTCTGTATGCAAATACAAACCAGAAGCAGCCTTTGGAGCTATCAAACAGATTTAATATTCTTGACCTGGATGAGTTTCCATGTTTATCAAGTCACAGTCAAGAGCTGCCAGCTACTTTTCGATCTTCGCGGGATGTCACAGCGGCTCCCACAGCATTAAGACAAAATCATCAATCAGCTCGGGCTCGGCTGGTAAGGGAGCGGCGTCCTTCACGGGATAAGACCTGCCCACGGCTCCTCATCGGTTCGTCTATGATACGTGATGTTGCCATCCCACGAGCTGAAACCGAGTGCCACCCTGGAGCTCAGGTATCACATATAAACACCGTACTCACAGACACACTGTCCAATCGTGCGGACACATCCACAGTGATAGTGCACATTGGCTCCAATGACATTAAATTACAACAGTCTGAGGTGTTGGAAAATGATTTCAAATCGCTTATAGACACGGTGCTGAAGTTGGGAAAACAATGCGTAATATCAGGTCCAATTCCATCTCCTAGTTTCAGTGACATGAAGTTTAGTCGGATCCGCCAACTTCACGTCTGGCTGAAGGGCTATTGCAGTGCTCTTGGAATTCCTTTTGTGGATAATTTTTGTGGATTTTGGAAGAGGAATAATCTCTTTACCCGCGATGGAATTCATTTAAATAGAACTGGGAAAAAAACTGCTGAGTGACAATATCAAACTAACGCTGGAGTCTGCACCTATCAGACCTACTGAATGACTACTTGCGCATAGGGTAAAGAGCGTCTCAGGTGACTCTTTGACAAAACCAGCACCCCCCTGTTTAGATTCCGCATTAAAACACATTAATGTGTATATTTCACGTAGAATATCTCGTAGAAATGAAAGAAATTATTGGAGGTCGTGTAACTTGGTTGACATCAATATTACTAATAATGACAAACCTAATTCTCAGGCGTCAAATCAATCCCAATCAAACACAAATAAAGCTATTATCCCTAATAAGTTAGGCATATTTGATATGCAAAACTTCAAAACAAGGAAGGGACTGGGAATTATTCACATGAAATCTAATTTAGACATAATACTACGCACATTCATTAAAGTCTGGGCAGATCAAACAGATCCAGATATATTTATATTTTCTGAAACTTGGTTATCAAATAAAATAAGTGATAAGGAAATCAATATTGAACACTATAAAGTTTTTCGCTGTGACAGGCAATCTAAAGGAAGTGGCGTTGCCATTTATGTCAAAGATCACCTGTCTGTGGATCTTCTATTCTCCTGTACAATGCCTAAATGTTTTGAGTATCTCTCTGTCTGTTAGTTACGCAAATGATCCTGATTAAAATATTTATTGTGCCCCTTCAGCTCCTATAAATGCTCTTAATGATCTGTTCATGATGCTTTCTAAACTGGAAAATTATGAGGCCCTGATAATGGGTGATATAAATATTAACTGGCTGGAGAAAGAGTCCGAAACTTTGAAAGACCTATGCAATGGCCTAAATCTTACACAATTAATTTCTAATCCAACTAGACCTGACCCTACAAATTTGAATAAAGGCACGCTCATTAATGTAATCTTAACAAACAAAACCCATAATTATGAGGCAAATGATGTTTTTCCATTTGATTTTAATGACCATTGTCCAATTGGATGTATCCGAAATACAAAAATGAAAAAGACATATCCATGTGTAAAGGTCAGAAGATCATATAAACATTTCAATGAGCAGGCCTTCATCTCTGACCTATATTACAGTGAGATTGGGTTAACATCAGCATTCCTTGACCCTGATATGGCCTTGAACTTTTTTATTAATACATTTAATGAAATTGTCGACCGGCATGTGCCTAAAAGAAAAATTTGAATGAAAAATTGTAATAATCCCTGGTTCAATTCAGAAACACACAGCACAATTAATTAGAGAAAGAAATGCTGCCTGGAAAACCGCTCACACAACTAGGTCTGAGTTGGATTGGGCATGTTTTTGTCAGAAGATAAATAAATGTCTATCAGCAATTAGAAAGGCAAAAACATCCTACTTCATGTCTGCATTGATAGAGAGCCACGGAAATCCAACTAAGTTCTGGAGGACAATCAGATCCCTCTCTGAACCTTACCAAGTGATATTTTATTGGATTCCGGTATTATAATTCTAAAGAGGAAATATGTGATGCTTTCAATAGACATTTTATCTCTGCATGTGATATGTTGAACAATGATGGTCCTTCTGATGTTGATTATGTTGAATCTGAAGCTCGGACAGATAACCACATTTTTTCTTTAAGACCTTTCAGTTACATGGAGGTCTTAAATGCTCTGCGCTCCATAGACCCAAAGAAGTCCACGGGAGCTGACGATCTCGATCCAAAACTTCTTTTATTAGCTGCCCCATATTTAATTCAACCTCTTTTACATATTTTTAATTTGTCAATTCAAATGGCAATTATACCGGAATTATGGAAAACAGCACATGTTTTGCCTTTACATAAAGGTGGGACAACTAAAAATGTAAATAATTTCCAGCCAATATCTAAATTACCTTGTCTTGCAAAAGTTTTAGAAAAGTTAGTTTCAAATCAAGTTACAGGTTATTTAAATAATTTCTCCATTTTGAAGTCTTATCAGTCGGGTTTCAGAAAAGGGCATAGTACTGTCACAGCAACCACAAAAGTTTTAAATGACATTTTCTCAGCCCTTGATGATAAACAAGATTGTGTAGTTCTGTTTATTGATTTAACTAAAGCTTTCGATTCAGTGGATCATGGAGTCCTCCTGAACCGTCTGAAGCAGATTGGATTTGACAATGCTACATGTAACTGGTTCCAAAATTATCTTTCAAACAGAACCCAGGCAGTAGTAGCCGATGGTTTTAAATCAGATTTTTTAACTAAGTAAAGGAGTGCCCCAAGGCTCAATTTTGGGCCCCCTACTTTTTACTATTTTTATTAATTCTATTGGTCACAATTTAAAAGAAAGCCACATACATTTATATGCAGATGATGCTGTTTTGTATGCAACTGCTCCTTCTGCTGATCAGGCACTTTTAAAACTGCAGCAAGATTTTAATGAAATCCAAAACTCCCTCATAAATCTTAAGCTGTTTTTGAATGCAAGTAAAACTAAGTATATTTTTTCTAAAAAAACATTTCAGTAACATGCAAGCTACAAACCTTTACACACTAAATGGTACATCCATTGAAAGAGTCGACACTTATAAATATCTTGGGTTTTGGCTTGATAAAAACTTGTCCTTTAAAAAACATATCTCAGAATTATGTAATAGCTTAAAATCTAAATGATCATTTTATTACAGAAACAAATATTGTATCCCAATGAGTTACAGAAAAGAAATAGTTCAAGCAACCTTCCTATCCGTACTGGATTATGGGGATGTGGTGTATATGCAGACTTCAGCCTCTGCTTTGAAACCATTGGATCCACTATTTCACTCCGCCCTTCGCTTTGTTACAGGTGATGGATTTGAAACTCATCACTGTACGCTCTATGAAAAAGTAGGTTGGCCATCACTGTCTGTTAGAAGAGAACAGCACTGCATTAAGTTTATCTATAAGGGATTACTTCAAAAACTGCCAAAATACCTCACCTGCTTGTTAATTATTGATACCGGAACATTTAATACCAGATCACATGACTGCATAAGGCTAAGGATGAGCCACACCAGAACTGAGATGGGAAAGGGGAAGGGAAATAAAAAATAATAAAAAATGTAAAAATGTCACATCTGCTGCCCGTGTCCAACCAGTAATGTAAAATTATGGATTTCAGCTAAATAAAAAAGGAAACCAGGCAAGAATGAAATGAATGAATGCAAGAATGTAATGAAATAAGTCTAAACTGTCACATGGACTTTGACCCTTTAGGCGCTGAAGTACGAGTGTTACCTGGACAATTCTCTGGTTCGATTCCTTCTGAGGAGAGCCATTAGAGACGTGCGCATTGCCCACCACCTCTTCTGGTTTGTACCACACCATGGGGATCTAAGGCAATTTGAGGCATGGGGAGGGCATCTGACACGCAGGAGGGCATCTGACACGCAGGAGGGCATCTGACACGCAGGAGGGCATCTGACACGCAGGAGGGCATCTAACACGCAGGAGGGCATCTGACACACAAAGAGGGCATTTAATACACAGGCTGGTCATCTGGCACATAGGGAGGGCATCTTAGGCAATCTGAGGCACTGGGAGGACATCTGACACATAGGAGGACACCTGACTCACAGGGAGTGCACCTGACATCTAACTCTGTGCTGTACAGGTGTATGTGTATCTGCTTTCTCTGTGTTGTATGGGAGGGCATCTGACACTTTATGTTTCAGGCTCCTGAAGGATAACCTGAGCGATGGTCAGTTCTCGTCACGTTGCCAGAGCGTGTTGGCGGCGTTGCTTTGTTGCGTCGGACGAGGAGCCAGAGAAGAACTGGACCGGCAGTCCTGGATGGTCTCTGTGCTTAGAGGAGCTGCCCACAGGGTCAGGGATGCACCTGCCAACAGCAGACAGGTGAGACACAGGCGGCTGAGACACAGGCGGCTGAGACACAGGCGGCTGAGACACAGGCGGCTGAGACACAGGCGGCTGAGACACAGGCGGCTGAGACACAGGCGGCTGAGACAGTAGTGACTTATTACAGAAACAGGAGACACATTAAGCTACACGGGAGGGTGTGTGTTTACCCTATCAACAGAAAAAAATGAGTCCTGTCACAGGGAGGTGAGGACTTGTAATGATGTTTAAGCATCATAATAATGGGAATGTTTTGTCCTGTCCCCAAACTCATGGCACCACAAGTGTTTCTATAACTATCACTATACAAACTAGAACGACTGCGCAGTGACAGTTTCAGAGTACCTGAGTCAGGACTGGAATCAGAGATGTTAAGATTCAAAGTCCTGAGGTGTATCCACTACAGTTCACACAGGAAAGACTGAGCAGAGAAACTAACTTTAACCCAACAGCTCCAACAGCCCAATCAGTTCAACTGGGGTATAGACTGCATAATAGAAATGGACTAAGGGAGTGTGACGCCACAGCGTTCGGCTCCAGCCAAATGTAGCTCATCAAGGTAAGTATCGTAGCAACCAGAACAAGGCTGTTGAAGATGATGTCCCTTCCTGCCCAAACCTGTTGCTAATGCTAGTGGAAGCAACCTCGGAGAAAGAAGGCACCTCATTGGTCTCTTATTTATGTTCATATGTTGCTAGAGCGGGTTAAATCCAACATTTTTATGTCAGAATGGTTAGCTTGACAGCAACAGTTACCGAGAGGGGGGGGGCAAGTAGAAAGTGATTTGGAGCTAGCCAATGGAGCCGTATGCACGCCCATGCTCACTTCCTGTTTGGAATACAGCGGCTGTGGGTTAGTTACGTCCATTTATACAGTCTATGAACTAGTCTCAGCTGAAGAAAACTATGCATCAACCAATGTACATGTTCTGAGCAGGCTCTGAACCCATGTGATTCCAATGCTGTGAAATCATCAGGGCTTAGAAAAGACTTATCAACTAATGACACCTGCTGTTTTATTAATCATATGATCAGTTTGTGATTGGCAAAGAGAAAATATAAGAGCAACCGGTGACTGCTGACTGTAGCTCATATTAAATGTGGTGTGTTTTCATATTAAATGTGGTGCGTATCTTCTCAGGTGGTGTAAATATCTTGTGGATGTTGTATGATGATGGATGATGGTGTAGCTCATACTAAACCTCTTATGGTTGTTGTTAGGTGGTGCTGAGGGAGAGGCTGGTGGTGTAAATGGTCTGTGGTTGTTCTTTAGGTGGTGTTGCTCATAATAAGCCTTTCTTCTCTAGGTGGTACTGAGGGAGAGCCTTGTGTAAACATGTTCTTTACGAGGTGTAGCTCACATAAACCTACCACACACTAAAACTCTCATATTTAGGTGGTGCTGAGGGAGGGTCTGCTGATGTAAAGATGTTCTTTAAATGGTGTAGCTCATACTAAAACTTTAGTTGTTGTTCTCAGATGGTGTAAGCAAGTTGTGCATGTTCTTTAGGTGGTATCTCATATTAAACCTTTCGTCTTTAGGTGGTGCTGAGGGAGAGCCTGGAGCAGATGGAGCAGTTTTTCTCGGTGAACAGCAGCTGTAGACTCCCTTTGAGCCCCGCACTCGTCGTTACAGGAATAAACATCAAGGCCTGTTCATATTTCAACTCCAACGCTGTCCCTCTGAAACTCTGCTTCACCAACCATGACCCCAATGGAGAGCCCATCAATGTCATCTTTAAGGTACACACACAGGGAGGGCATTTGACACAACCCTAACGGAGAGCCTAGTAAGGTCATCTTTAAGGTAACCATGAGGTTACCTTACCTTTAAAGACACGTACATACGCACACATAAGATAGGGCATCTGACACACTGCCGCACGCTCTGCGAGGAGACGTGCAGCGACCATATTTGGTGCCTTAAACGAATGATGTCATTTTCTTATACTTCCCAGCTGCACACATTTTAAAGGCATCCGAGAAAACTGCAGCTTGAGAGCCCCATTTTTGTCACAGAAATAACTTGAATCTGACAAAAGTAATAATAAATAAAAATTCTATGAAACTTAACCAGTGAAAGTCAGACTTTGCTTTTCAACCATGCTTCAACAGAATTACTTAAAAAAATAAACTCATGAAACAGGCCTGGACAAAAATTATGGTACCCCTAGAAAACACTGAACATAATATGACCAAAGGGACATGTTAATCCATTACTTAGCATCACATGTGTCTACAATCTTGTAATCAGTCACTGGGCCTATATATAAGGCTACAGGTTGTCACTGTGCTGTTTGGTGACATGGTGTATACCATACTCAACATGGACTAGAGGAAGCAAAGGAAAGAGTTGTCTCAGGAGATTAGAAAGAAAATTATAGACAAGCATGTTAAAGGTAAAGGCTATAAGACCATCTCCAAGCAGCTTGATGTTCCTGTGACTACAGTTGCACATATTATTTAGAAATTTAAGATCCACAGGACTGTAGCCAACCTCCCTGGACGTGGCCACAGGAGGAAAATTGATGACAAATCAAAGAGACAGATAATACGAATGGTAACAAAAGAGCCAGGAAAAATTCCTAAGGAGATTAAAGGTGAACTTCAAGCTCAAGGAAGTGTCGGATCGCACCATCCGTCATTGTTTGAGCCAAAGTGGACTTAATGGGAGACGACCAAGGAGGACACCATTGTTGAAAACAAATCATAAAAAAGCCAGATTGGAATTTGCCAAACTACATGTTCACAAGCCACAAAGCTTCTGGGAGAATGTCCTATGAACAGATGAGACAAAAAATTGAACTTTTTGCCAAGGCACATCAGCTCTATGTTCACAGATGGAAAAATAAAGAATATCAAGTAAAGAACACTGTCCCTACTGTGAAACATGGAGGAGGCTTTGTTATGTTCTGGGTGTGCTTTGCTGCATCTGGCACAGGGTGTCTTGAATCTGCAGGGTACCATGAAATCTCAAGACTATCAAGGAATTCTTGAGAGAAATGTGCTGGCCAGTGTCAGAAAGCTTGGTCCCAGTTGCAGGTCATGGGTCTTGCAACAGGAAAATGACCCAAAACACACAGCTAAAAACACCCGAGAATGGCTAAGAGGAAAACACTGGACTATTCTAAAGTGGCCTTCTATGAGCCCTGACCTAAATCCTATTGAGCATCTGGAAGGTGGAAGGAGCTGAAACGTGCCATCTGGAAAAGGAATCTTTCAAACCTGAGACAACTGGAGCAGTTTGCTCCTGAGGAGTGAGCGAAAGTACCTGCTGAGAGGTGCAGAAGTCTCATTGACAGTTACAGGAATTGTTCGATTGCAGTGATTGCCTCAAAAGATTGTGCAACAAAATATTAAGTTAAGAGTACCATCATTTTTGTCCAGCCCTGTTTCATGAGTTTTTGTTTTTTTTTTAAATAATAATTCTTTTGAAGCATGGTCAAAAAGCAATGTCTGACTTTCATTGGTTAAATTTCATAGAATTTGTATTTATTATTACTTTTGTCAGATTTACTTTATTTCTGTGACCATTGAGAGTTTTTCTTTCATTAACCGACAGGTACCAACAATTTTGTCCACGTGTGTAAACGGTAACATGGTGATCTAAATTTGTTATGTACTAGCAGTTAATACCCATAGAAGTAAAATACCCCTTCTTTAAAAACAGGGTATGGAAACATGTATGTTGTATGTCGTTTACATGTATACTGCAGTCTGGAGATGACCTCCGTCAGGACATGCTGACTCTGCAGATGATCCGAATCATGAACAACATCTGGATCCAGGAGGGTCTGGACATGAGGATGGTCCTGTTTAAGTGCTGCTCCACTGGCCCAGGGAGAGGTATGGCTTTAGTCCTGGTTTAGTCCTGGTTTAGTCCTGGTTTAGTCCTGGTTTAGTCCTGGTATAGTCCTGGTATAGTCCTGGTTTAGTCCTGGTTTAGTCCTGGTTTAGTCCTGGTTTAGTCCTGGTTTAGTCCTGGTTTAGTCCTGGTATAGTCCTGGTATAGTCCTGGTATAGTCCTGGTATAGTCCTGGTATAGTCCTGGTATAGTCCTGGTATAGTCCTGGTATAGTCCTGGTATAGTCCTGGTATAGTCCTGGTATAGTCCTGGTTTAGTCCTGGTTTAGTCCTGGTTTAGTCCTGGTTCAGTCCTGGTACAGTCCTGGTACAGTCCTGGTACAGTCCTGGTACAGTCCTGGTATAGTCCTGATACTGCGGTAGTAATAGTACATATACTTGTATATTTGTGTATTTACAGGCATGGTGGAGATGATCCCTCAGTACTGCAGTAGTAGTAGTACTTATACTTGTGTCCTTGTGCATATTTTCAGGCATGTTGGAGATGATCCTGCAATACTACAGTAGTAGTAGTAATTGTTATACTTTTGTACTTGTGTATATTTTCAGGCATGGTGGAGATGATTCCTCACGCAGACACTCTACGGAGGATCCAGGTGGAACATGGGGTGACGGGGTCGTTTAAGGACAGACCTTTGGCCGACTGGCTCCTGAAGTACAACCCCTCAGAGGAGCAGTACGACAAGGTACTGCAAATACTACTATTACTGCTACTACTATTACTACTACTTGTGCAACCTCTCAGAGGAACAGTATGTAAAGGTACTACTACCACTACTACTACTATTACGCCTCAGAGGAGCAGTACGACAAGGTACTACAAATAGTACTACTGCAAATACAAAAATAAGCGTTGGTGAGATACATTTCTTGTAAAGCTGCAGTTCTATAATGACAGCAAAAACATGAAATTAAGTCTGTTATGATGTTTACCATATGTCCAGGGACAACAGAGGAAAACAGGCTTTGGGTTCATTCTGGTACATTTACAAATATGTTGATTAATGTTCATTGTCCATGTATAAATAATAATAATAAACAAACAAATCAAGAAAGGTGAACTGAAGCACATAATCTATTTATTATGAATAATGTCAAATTCTCATCTGTCTCGGGTTCCGTGGACCTAATCTCTTAACCCATGTCAACCACAGAGTTAGACTCCAAATGAAGCTCATCAAGTTGCATTGCTAGCAGTTATAGGGGCGAATTTGGTGCCAAGTTCCATATTTGGAATTCCGAGCGCACACTATCATAGCAACCAAAGATCCACTCTGGAGCAATAGCTACGGCTGTTGAACATAACGCCCCTTCCTGCCCACACTGCTGGTTTAGCAGGGACTGGGTCCATAGCAATGCTGTCAATCAAACATGTTGCTAATGCTAGTGGGAGTTACCTCGAGGGAAAGAAGGTGTCTGATTTGTCTGTTATTAATGTTCATATCTTGATTAATTGCATATATACCTGCTGTAGGTGATCTTGGGGTTTTAATTTCACTATTTGCAGTCCATGATGGTACATTTCCTCCCTCTCTTGTCTCCAGATTTGTATTTTGGTTTAGTGAATCAGTTTTTGTCTGCAGGTGGTGGTTGTGTTGTTCTGTTGTATATTTGACTTGTTCTGCATGGTCTTTGTCTTCAGGCGGTGGAGAACTTTATCTACTCTTGCGCGGGTTGTTGCGTGGCCACATACGTCCTGGGCATCTGTGATCGCCATAATGACAACATAATGATGAAGAGCAGCGGTCACATGTTCCACATTGACTTCGGGAAATTCCTTGGGCACGCCCAGATGTTTGGGAATATCAAGAGGTGGGAGAGACCCCAAAGCTGGGGCACCTACCTGAAATCACATTATGTCTTCATTGCAAGGCCTTTACAGTGTAATCATAAATCCACATTCAGTCACAGTCTGCAGTGTCTGTCTAAAGTTAAAGCCAAACAGATAATATGAATCAAAACTCAAAATCCTCCTCCTCTGCCCTGATAAAAGAGTAATTGACAATTAAATGTGGCATATTAAATATATCAATTGTGGAGTGCATGTGCTTGAAGATGCAGCCAAACCAGTTTGTGTAAACTGTTCTGTGGGCTTTGGTTAATTTGCATGTACATTTGCACATCTGAACATCATATAGCCTAAGTACTATGTTTTAAAATATGAATTAACATAGTTATAACAATTTTCAAGGATTGAAAAGTATTTTCTTAATAATATTAATTTTCACTTTAAAAATACAGCCACCAAAAAAACAACTGTTCAGGAACCAGTATCTGAAAAGCAGATATTCTTAAGACAAAGAAGATTCACCGCTCTCTTGTTTAGGAGAAAGTTTTGAGTCAGGGCCACAGTCTCTGTATGTCTCCTCACATTTCCCATCTTTTTATTTAAATCTGCACAATTTGACTAAAAGTCCAGTGTATCCTTCCCTCTGTCTCTGTATGTGTGGTGCCGTCTGCCTCACTCCCTCTCCATCTCTCCGATTCAGACTCAACTCCTAAACTTTCCTCCTCTTTCTCTCCTCTTGTGCTTTTTAATTTATAATCCAATAAGTGAAACTTAAGACCTAATTTAGTGCAGGGACATTGCACTTGTTTCTGCCCATAGTGGCCATGTATGCTTTTAGGCTTAATATATTGTACAAACTCAATCCAAACTATAAATGTGGATTTCTATAGAATTATTGGTCCTATCAACACAAAATAAAAACTGTAGTGATCCTGACAGCCTGCTCTTTATGCCTGAAGTCCTTCTGTCTATGTTTTCGATAAGGTGAAAGAAGATCGATACGAAAATCAAGCTCGATCAATATGGAGGAAAATAATCGTGATCCTTTTTTTTTTTTTTTTTTTTCCCATATCGCCCAGCTCTACCTTCAGCTCAGGTTAAACTACAGGGATTTTACATTGTGCTCATGTCACATGAACGCAACCTATGCTGTTCAGACCCTCTTTAATCTTATTATAATCTGGCTGTAGTCCTGGTTCTGACCCAGTTTTACTTGGTTCTTTCCCTCAGAGACCGCGCACCCTTCGTCTTCACCTCGGACATGGCGTATGTGATAAATGGAGGAGACAAACCATCCAGTCGCTTCCATGACTTTGTGGATTTGTGTTGTGAGGCATACAACCTGATCCGTAAACACGCACACCTGTTCCTGCACCTGCTTGGATTGGTAAGTACCTAAAGAGTACCCCACAGAGAGTGTCTTACTGGAAATGGTGATACTGTCAGTGTGGCCTAGTGGTTAGCTTTGACACTAAGTCCTGGGTTGGATTCCTGACTTCTCTTAATGTGTGGGGCTCCTCTCTGTGCTCTGAGGTGAGAGTGTTAACCATCACTCAGCAGGATTCAGTATTTATTCTTTTCTGTTATGCCTTGCTCTGGAGGATAAGTCGCACCAGTGAAAAAAATTGGAATAATGAAGAAAAAAAACATATAAAAGTCGCACTGGACCATAATTTTATAAAATCCGAGACCAAGAACAGACATTTTATCTTTAAAGGCAAGTTATAATAATAACAATAAAATAGGGAATAAAAGGCTGAATAGCAGTACAGCATGCTAATGCTAACGTAGACAACGAACTGAATACATGTCTGGTATGTTGACATAAGATATTAATAGAACGTAACATATGCCGGCTTGTCCAGAAATTCGAGAGACACGAGAGCTCTTTTCACAGATGTTTACTGTGGTCTTACTTCTTTGTCACAGTTCACACCGTAGAATTAGCAAACACACACAAGCCCTGGCTCATATTACATATATACACAAAATTGCATATGAATGGATGGAAAATATACATATTACTTTGGCTTGCTAGTAAGCATACTGGTGAACCGAAAACTTTATATTTTACTTTTCAATCTGTTTCTTCTTTTTATTTAAGTATTGATCTCACAGAAAAAATAAATAAATAAATGCACAACAAGGACAAAACAATTAATAAATAATTAATTAATAATATGCATATAGCAATAATACAATGTAGTAGTAACACCAACAACAATAACACCAACACAAACAACATCACCCACACAAACAACACCACCCACACAAACAACAACACATGTACGCGTCCAGATAACACAAAAACAGACACATAATATATTCAGATCTCGATTTTGGTCATTAAGTTGGCTTTTGCTCCATGCATTTGAGCAGCAGAAAGCTCCAGCTGAATTCTTTCTCCGTAGGATAAAAGCCGTCTTTCAGAGGTTGAAGGGACTTCCATATTACAATTTTTTGCCAGCTGTAAGGCCTGCTAGTAATGCACACCTGTCATTGATTGTCAAATTTAGTTTGGAGATGTCATCCAGCAAAATAAACCTCTGAGTGCAGGGGATACACCTATTAATTTAGACAGTGTCTTTGAGACATTTTCCCAGAATTGTGCCACCTCAGGGTACTCCCAGACCATATGGACAAACGTGCCAATAGACGGTGCAGAAATCACAGTGAGGGTTGTCTTTTATTTTCATGTAAAAGACAACCCTGTAGTTGTAATCTATTTCAATTGTTTCTTAAATAGTGTGTCGGGTAAGACTTTGCATTAGCATAAAAAAGGCTGAACTGGAAGGCAGGAAGTAGTTTTTGCAACCTTTAACTAGACTTATGATAAACTAACCATTTACAATATTGTCCCAAATGAAAAATGATCACCATTATGGTCTTCTAAATGAAGGGGAAATAAAAAGGGGAAATTAAATATAAAATGTATAAAAGAAAACAAGTCATTTTTTTTACAGGTATTATAAACACACTAGCTGTCCATCTATTGGTTAAACAAGTGAACTGTAACATGAATAATCAATTGTTACATAACACGTATTCAGTTTGCTGTCTATGCTTCTTGTAGCTGAATAAATAAGTGTCTGGTATGTTAATGTAAGTTAATGTAAGTTATTAACAGATAACTAAAGTATAAACACGAAGTAACAAGTTTACTCTCGATCTCACTCCAAATCACTAAATCCATTGAATTCTTCATCCTTGGTGTCGCCTCTGAACTCCGCCAGCTACAGAGGTAGATGAAGCACCGCATCTGTGCGGCTGTCATGCTGGTACACAAGCTTAGAGTGCCCTCACGCACTAATCAGTGTGACAATAACGAAGATGTGAAATGATATATTTTCATAATTTCACATTCTAGTTGCATCTGGGTATAGGTCGCACCCCGGGCCGAACTATGAAAAAAAGTGCGACTTATAGTCTGTAACTCTACTCTATTTTAACAGATGGTGTCCTGTGGGATCCCAGAGCTCTCAGATTTGGATGACCTCAAATATGTTTATGACGCTCTGAGACCCCAAGAGTCAGAGGCCGACGCTACTATGTACTTCACCAGGTGAATACTACTACTGCTACTACTGCTACTACTAACACTACTACTGTATACTACTGCTACTGCTCATATTGATACTACTGTTACTACTGTATTTGTTGTTTTAGTTCCAGGCTGATTCTATGAATACTACAGTTCTATGAATCCCAGATGACGAGGGAGGCTTAAAGGACTTGATGAGCATTCAGTGCTTTAAGCACCAGCTCACATCTAACCCGTGTAATCATTCTGTCTCTTCTCAGACTAATCAAGTCGAGTCTCGGGAGAGTGTAAACATCTCTAACATGCGTGTAACCCTCTCCTTCCTTAGATTAATCGTGTCTAGCCTCAGAAGAGTATTAACGTCTTGAACAAGTGTATAGCATGTCTCTTACACGCACGTAAACCTCTCTAACACACGTGTGACCCGTGTGTTTTTGGCAGACTGATCGAGTGAGACCGTGTACAATTTATAATGCCTTTGTGTTTCACCTCAGATTAATCGAGTCAAGCCTTGGAAGCGTCGCCACTAAACTCAACTTCTTCATCCATAATTTGGCCCAAATGAAGTTCACAGCAAGTGAAGATCGCCCCCTACTGTCCTTCTGCCCCCGAGTACACACAGCAAGAAGTGACGGAGTCATCAAAAAACTGTACATCTGCAGACACCAGAGGACCAATAAGGGACATGTAAGACTGTCACATCACACCAACACAGCCAATCAGAACTTGTACATCTGGAGACACTGACAACCAATAAGAGACATAAAATTTAAAAAAATGACATCACACTAACATGACCAATAAGGGACATGTAAGACTGTGATATCACACTAACATGACCAATAAAAGACATGTAAGACTGTGATATCACACTAACGCAACCAATAAAGGACATGTAGGATAGTGATATCACACTAACATGACCAAAAAAGGACATGTAAGACTGTGATATCATACTAACATGACCAATAAGGGACATGTAAAAATATGACATCACACTAACACAGCCAATAATGGACCTGTTAAGACTGTGACATCTCACTAATGTATTGTTTCAGTATGTAATGGATTCTTATTCCCGTATTTTCTCCTGCAGATGTTTGTGGTGAAGGTGGAGCGGGAGCATGGGGACTCTCTGGTGAGGAGAACCTTTGAAGAGTTCCATGAGCTCCACAGTAAGCTCCGCCTGGTCTTCCCCTCCAACAAACTGCCCAGGTAACTACACCTTTGTATACTCACCTGTACGACACCTGAAACGCCAACACCCCACCACCCTCACCTAACCCTGAACACACCACCACCCTCCCCTCACCTAACCCTGAACACACCTAACACCTGCACACACTCACCCACTTACTTTTCAACAAACCCAGGTAAATACACCCATTACAGTCACCTGTATGACCCAAGTAATACTCTCCCAATAAACTTCTCACCAGCCACAAAACCCATCTGTCCTCACCTGTCCCCTGACCAAGAGGGGAGTTCTCTGTAGTCTGGGAAAATTGTATTCCTCTCCAACCAAAGTCTGCTCCTTCTCTAGCTTCCCAAGCCGCTTTGTGATTGGGCGATCCCGAGGAGAGGCGGCAGCTGATAGGAGGAAAGACGAGCTCAATGGATACGTGTGGCACCTGCTCCATGCCGCTTCTGAGGTCGCTCAGGTGAGAATCCTCCAGTCAGGTACTACTGCCCAGGTCTGGAGAAGGATCCGGATAGGTACTCAGCCTAAATATGCAGGATTTGTGTGTTAAATATGTGTGAATGAAACAAAACACATCTCCAGGCATGCTTTTGATGAAGAAACAACATTATAACATAGATCAGAAAATATTGCAATATGGGCCCTTTGAATGTTAAAATGTGACTTGTGTTCCAGTGTGACCTGTTTAGATGTACAGTATTTTCTTTGGACTCAAACACTGATCACATGCTATTTTAAAATGTCATGTATGTGACTGTATGTTAACAGTATGTTGTATTTGTTCCAGTGTGACCTGGTGTACTCATTCTTCCACCCTTTGCCCCGAGACGAGAGTCCTGCAGAGAGAGCCACCCCCAAACCTCCAGGTGACATCGACTGTAATTGTAACCAGAGGTTACACTAGACTTTCCCGGACATGTGAACCGGGAGAGTTCATTCAGTTCATGAGAATTACTAACCATTCAGCCATAATTAAATTAAAATGATTCTGACATTTATCACTAGCATGTGCACTGATGACCAAATATTCATACTTTGCAGTGATATCACTCTGGAGGCATATCGTTATAGTGGAAGTGTTAAGTAGTTACCATGTTGACACAACGCAGACATGAGCAAACACTGTCAAAAAAGTTTTAAGATAAGTCTGAAAACTCAGGGAAAAAATGCAAAATGGATTTAAACAGTACAGTTTCAGGAGCCCGTGATCAATATGAGCAATTATGATCCTGTTTAGATGTTGGATTTTTAACAAAAAGGTGAGTGTGACTAACCTGTTGTAGTTCAAAGTCAGCTCTTTCTGGTCACCTTGTGTTAAAATAAAGGTTAGTTTAAAGTCTAAAGAGTGGCGCCTACTGTTAGCATCACACCCCCAGGCAATAATGATGACATCAGCTGCAAAGTATTAATAACATCAGGTTTTAGGAAGATGCTGAGAATCAGTTGTGTTTGGGAGAAAGATTGTGCCTCTGATGAACCAACAGAAAGTCAAAGAAAAGCTGGATGTGTTTTTGGTATAATTTTAGATTTAAATCCAACTTTGTCTTGTCAAAAAGTCTGTTTTTTAGACCTAGGCAACTCAGGTGAATAGCAAAACACTGTTTAAAAGTGGGTTGCTCTGGTTGCCATAGAATGTTAAGTCTCACCCCCAGACAGAATGGAGAGCTTTTAAGGCGTCTCAGCATGAGGGGGACAGCTATTTACATAAAAGGTAAGCGTTTTATTGAGGAGCATCGTGTTGATATTAATTCCATTTTCCCATAAGAAGAGGCAATTACCGGTAGATATAAGACATGTGCCACTATCACAACCTCTGATTGCAACACTGATGATGATGTTTTGTTTGTTGTCCAGAGCTGCGCTGGACTCCCCCCTCAGGGGCAGAGCTTGGTGAGATTAAACTCTCCATCTCCTACAAGAACCAGAAGCTCTTCATCATGGTCATGCACATCAGAGGCCTGGTGAGGACTGCCACACATGCCCAGACAGATCCCCTTGTCTGATTCCCTCCCACTCTCCTCCTGGGTATCAAATGCCCTCCCCATCCCTTAGATCCCCTCCACATGCCTCAGATCCCCTCCCTGTGTGTCAAATGTCCTCCCTCTCTCTAAACTCAGTGCTCTCTTCTGTTTTTGCAGCAGCCGCTCCCTGATGGTACTGATCCAGACCCATATGTCAAAGTATATCTGCTCCCAGACCCTCAAAAGAGTAGCAAGAGGAAGACCAAGGCCGCACGCAAGACCTGCAACCCCACCTACAACGAGATGGTGAGACTATGCCAGGACTGAGCCATGACTTAACCAGTTCTAAGCAGGAATAAACAAAATCTAAACCAGGCCTTTCTGTGGTCCACAGCTGGTGTATGAGCGGATCCCTCGTGGAGATTTGGAGCATCGGATGATCCATCTTCGGGTTCTGGGAGATGGGTCTTTTTGGGAGAACCCAGTTTTGGGCGAGACCTTCATCCCTCTGACATCTCTGAGCCCAGGACAGCACTGGGTCGACTGGCACCAGCTGGGCACACCATCTGAGACCACAGGGCTGCAGCACTGAGAGGTCAGAGAGTCCAGACCAGCCAGACCGAGACCCAAGACCAAACCAGGATATTAACCAGAACCCAAACCTGCGGCCAGCCCAGGGTTTGATGTTCCTACAGTCCTCTCCAGGTGGACCTTCTTATCCTATTATTTTAGGATATTGTAAACCTCCTTCAGTTGCATTTGTATAACTATGTGATCTAATTTTAATAGTTTAAATTAGAATGAGATTTTTTTTTACAATGTCAGTTGTATAATTGTACAATAACCTGCTCTGAGTGAGAAAGTCAGGAGTAAACCTGTTTCATAATAATCCTCAATCCTCAGTTTCCATCACAAGACATAGATGCCAGTGTGGGAAGAGGGTGAGCCACTGTGGCTAAAGTGAACCTGTCAGAATGTTTAAAAAGTTTGCGTCCCGCTCCCTGCTCAGCAAGATGCCATTTTGGATGTGATGATTCTGTTTAACACAAAGTTGAGTTTTTATGGGACGAGAAAGCTGAGGAATGTGAGAAATGAAAGGACAAAATGGCAGTCCAGCAGCATCTCTGTGTCAAACTGAACAGGAAATGAGCCCTTTATAAGCAAAGTCTCACTTTTTATGGAATACTTTATTTTTAAGTTATTGAAAAGTTACTTTACTTTATTTTGCCAAAACATTAAAGCCTGAAAAATCTGAGAACACTTTGTTTATGTTGTGTGAAACATGAACCTGATCATGACGTGCTCTGAGGCATCTGATTGGATGGGTGTTACTGTGGAGCTGTGTTTTTAATATTTAAAACTGAAACTGGTTTGATGAGTTTGTTTGGAATGTTTCACTCAAACCGAAATGAGGTCAAAGGTCAGACTGTCTTTTTTCAGATTTTAATTCCTGTTACAAAAAGTGTCCTTAAAAAAAGAAACATGTAAAAATCATCCTAAAATATTCAAATGTTGAAGTCAAATGTTGTTGACTCATAGTTTTCACTGTCTCTGAAGGAAACGAAACTAAACACTAAATCAGGCATACCCAAACTGTGGCTTGGGGGCCAAATGCAGCCCTCAGACCACTTTTTCATGGCCCTCAAGTTTACAGGTGAATTGTCCCATACTTAAACATTACTTTTTACTGTATATTTCTGAAAATCTACTTTAACAAGCCCATATCAAATATTTAATGTGTTCTACTGAGGGTGTAAGCATGAATAACGATCTGGTGGTTCAGTCTAACTTGATTTTTCACTTAGGTCAGTTTTAGTCCGGACACTACACTGTAGGACGCTGCACTGCACTGCACTTTGCTATACTGCACTACATTGCACTGTACTACACTGCATTACACTTCACTAAACTGCTACACTGCAGTACGCTGCAATGTACTGCACTGCACTACACCACACCATACTACACTACTACACTGTACTGCTACACTGCACTACACCGCACCACACTACACTACACTACACTGCACTACTACACTGCACTACATCGCACTACACTACTACACTGCGATGCTACACTGCACTACACCGCACTACACTTCACTGCACTGTGCTAAAGTGCACTGTGCTACACTGCATTGCACTACACTGTATTATAGCACAGACAGTCAGAATGTCCGCATGTTTTTTTACTACAGCATTCTGTGTCTGGAGCCAGTTGTTTTAATCCTTCTGTTTTTATATTTCAGTGTTTGTTTGTTTTTTAGATTTAAATGTCACTGAAGGGAAAGTTATAGAACCTATTTTAATTGTGAACCAAGTCTTAAGAGAACTCTGAGTGAAAAAGACTGATTTATTGCAAAATGAACAAAATGTACTGTTGCTGAAGCCAAACTCATTTTACGCCTGAGTCTGGACTAAAACACCTTTATTTTCCACATGTGATTTTAATGAAAAATTGAACCTTTTGGTGGAAGACAAAAAGGACAGATTCCACACACAGGTCCTGGCAACCACCCTGCTACTCCCGCCCGCTGCCCCCTGCTGCTCCCTCCAGCCCTCTTACAGCCCCCTACTTTTCTCACTACTACCTATATTCAGATGAACATTTTGATCTTTTTGTCGTTTTATTTCTCCTCATTTCTGAAATTTACAGTTTTATGTTTGTGATGTTTTTGTGACTGTGACATGAGCAACACTGTAAAAAGTGTTTAATGCAGAATCATGTTTCAAATGTATTTAATGATTTTCCTCAGAGACGGTTTCGACTTTTCCAAGTTTCTGATGTAGATCTGTTTATTTATGAATAACTGAGATGAAATGCACTGTAAAATAAGAATGTACAAAGTGATTTTGTAAGACTCTGGTTTGATTAAAACTAAACTTTAAAGCAGACCTATTGTGCTGGTGTCTATTCTATAGTTATAATCTATGACACCCATGGATCATTATGTTATAATTTGGACATTTTAAATCACCATATTCATCTAAACTGACTTGATAGAAGAAACAAGTCCGCTGAGGTTGTTATAAACTAGTGAGGAGCAGATTTTTTTTCATTTGTACCAAAATGACTATGCAACGCTGCCAGAATCCTACGAGTATCACCAATTAAGAAAATAAAATTGGAGAAGGAAATGGGTACATCACAGTGGATGTTTACTGGTGGTGGTGAAAACGGGGATAGATCAGATCAATGGCAAGGCGAGGCAAGGCAAGTTTATTTGTATAGCACAATTCGTACACAAGATAATTCAAAGTGCTTTACAGAATAAGAAAGACATTAAAATCACACAAATCAAAACATCAATAATCACAAATAATCATCATAAAATTAACATTAAAGGAGAAGAGTGCAGAATAAAAATCTTTCAGTCGTATGCACAGCTAAACAGGACGATGATGTCTTGAACACAGGAGAATGAAGACACAAACATGCACGAGTCACTTTAAATACAAATTTAGAGGGTCAATGAGAAGGAAAACACGATAATTTGGTTAAAAGCTCAAGTTCATTTTGCAGAATAGTTCTGATTTTAAGAACTTTTCATTCATAATGTGCTTGGCTTTGACAACCTCTTGAGGTGGAAGGACTGATTACAGTTTTCAGGGTGTTTCATAATTTAGTTTTTCAAACCTCTTCACATTATTAATAAGATGTTATTATTTTAAACTTTTATTTGGTGTCATTTCCAGTCACATGATGATAATTTCACTAACCCAGTACGCCACTTTTGACACAAATCTGGGTCATATAAAAGGACAAACCCAGATTTAACCAAGACTAACCAGGTCTAAAGCAGGATTAAACAAGGGCCGAACCTGGGTCAAATAGGATTTAACTATTAACCCAGAGTAAAACCAGGTCTAAACCAGGACTAACCCATTAAACAAGAGAATATTGTATTTATTTTATTTGCTGAGAGATGGATTAGATGGTTTGGAGGGCCTGATCTGGCTCCCGGGCCGCAAGATGAATATAAGCATATTCATGCAGTGAAGAAAATATTATCATATGTCTTTGTGTAAATGCATTTGACCTGCGTCAGTCTGTCCGACCCAGACCAGACAGTAACATGAAGGCTCTGTCCCATCCTCCAGGAAAGCCTTTGTTGTCAGGTGTTAAAAGTTCATTATCTCATGGGTGTGAAACAAAAATCACCCTGCTTTGGTATGTATGTATATTTGTAATTCTGATATAATTCTGCAAGTCTCCCTGAGACTCAGGGAGACTTGCTCGGGACTCTGAAAGGCTACCAATCTGTGGCCAGGGCAGGCCTGGGCTCTGTTCTGTTCCATAGCTGTTGTAACAAAGAATACTTCTTGTTGTATTTCATAACTCACCAGGCTTCACAAATGGATTATTCATCAAGAGTTAGTAATTTTTCCACAATAAATCATAAAACCATGAACTGCTCCATCGCATGTCTTTATGAAGGATTCACTGGATTTATGCTGTAGCTGTGTCCTTGGGCAAGATACTTTCCTGCCTTTGGGACTTAGGTGGTCAGATTGTAATGCTAATTTGGGGTGTTAGTTATAAAGTGTTTGTTTAAATTAGAAGGTCGTAGGTGCAAGAAAAATCACCAGGAGAGGGAAAGCTCCCCAGGAAGGCTTTTCATTATCTGTCGAAGCTTTCTCTAAAAACCCATTCAACAGTTTAAAAAAAATATGATTGTGTCCTTATCACAATCGTTTTTTTACACCCCACAAACAGTTCTGTTTAAAAGTAGCCCATTACAATATTATGAAGGCATTAGTAAAGGGAACAAACAAAAATATTAATCTTACAAGATTATGACTTACCTGAAGTGTCTCACCTGTCTCAAATCTCAAAAAAGTGTCTCAAATCTCACCTGAGTGTGGGGAAGGGAGGGTTGAATATAGTTTTAGTAATCATTGCTAAATCTGTTGTGAAACGTGCCTTTTATTCTAGCTACAAGTCATGAGGCTAGTGTTTGATCTGCTGGTTGCAAAATCTGACCATGAGCCCTGACTGAGAGCAGCAGCAGACTTATAATGAAAATGTAACGTGGCTTTTAAAGAGTTTGGCCAAATAAATTACTTTTTCTGATTAAAGGGCCCATATTATGCTATTTTTCTGATCCTCATCACAAACTTACCTGGAGTTGCATTTTCAGCTATTTGAGCTTTGGAGATGTAGACAAAGTAATAATACAACGTTACTCAAACATGTGTGAATGAAACAAAACACAACTCCAGGTCTGTTTTTGAGGAGGTAACAGCATTATAACATGGCTTAAAGTTGTGCGTCCTTTTATAGCATAAATTTAAACACACACGCACATAACACACTAGTGACTGAACTTATCTGTCCCTGCCTCATGCACCCGGCCCTTTCGAGGCTAAAAACGGCTCCGGGGCTGTGAACGGCTGTCAGATAAACACGTGTCCCGCAGACTGACCTTAGGACGCGGCTCTTACGTAACACCGGATCCTTTAACAACGGAGCGTGTCACGTTTTTCGTTTTTGGTCCCCGCTGATTGCATTGGAACGGGGGCTGAACCATCGCGACACTCCCCGGGCCTCTGCGCTTTGACCAAAGGACCTACGCACAAGAGGCGGGCCCTAAACTGTCTGATGAAATCCTTCGTAGCTCCTGTTGTATTGCTGCCCCAAAAGGCACTAACAACCCGAGCTAAACCGAGCCACACCGGGCTTGAAGCAGAGCGCAACGCGGGGACACTGCGTACCGCTGCCGGGACCGACACCGCCGTGCCCCGGGAGCAGCTTCGTCAGTGTTTAGTCCATAGTGTTCGACCAACGGTCTGCGGTCGCCGGGACTGTCACGGCAGCTGTCAGTTTGAGCTAGGCTAAAGCTAACAGCTAATAGCTAACGGCTACTTCCAGAAGCTCCGGATTTGTTTCTTTTCGTCAGTGAAGTTCTGGCTGAAAATGGCGGCGTATTTCTCATCGAAGCGCGGATCGTTCACGTCCGAACCGAGCCTGTCCCTGAACGTGTCCTCTTTCTCTAAACTCTACACCAGAAAGAAGTCTGATCAGCACACTCAACCCAAAGCCACCGCCAAAAATCTCGCTTCTGCCCCGGCCTCAATCTGGTGTCTCGCTGTTGGTTCTGTTGGTTCTTGTCAGCGCCATGATCTTCGCTGAATCCCCGGTCCCATAGAACCGAGCCCCTGTGAACATTCACAGAGAACATGTGGAGAACTGTAACCGGAGAGAGAACCCGGAGGCAGAGCGGGACCAGCGTGTCCTCTCCGCCCGGACCCGAGCTCACGTCTCCCGGCTTCCTCACACACGATAGTCCGCTGCTCGGCCTGCTGTCCGCGGTGTCCAGGCCCGCCGTGTCCTTCCTCCAGCGGTATCTGCCCGGGCGCCCGGTCAAACGGGACTTTCTGGAGCCGGACCGAGAGCTCCTGAGGCGGTTTGACGACATCCTGTCGCCGCCGCCGCCGCAGCAGCTCCACTCTTTGCCGTGGTTTAACCTGAGCGAGCTCGCCATCCAGAGTCCGGAGGACATGAGCCCTCAGACCGGTTTCCTCGGATCTGGCCCAGCTGTGGAGAACCATGTCCTGATGCCTGGTCCCGGGAGCGTTTCTAAAACCTGGTGGGGCGGTTTATGGAGTGACGCGGAGGAGGAGCAGGTCCGATGCTCCAGTGTGACTTTGTGCACAGAGAACCGGACCGTGACGTTTATCCAGGAGCGCAGCGAAATATCCAGTACCTCCACGGACAAAGGGGCATTCAGCTCCGGCCTCCCGAGCCTCCCGCGCTTGGCACTCTTCCAAAACCTCGGGGTACGCGGGGACATCTCCGTGCTTACGCCGGACCAGGATCACGGATACTCTAGTCTCGAGGAGGAGCAGCAGCTGGTGGCCAAGGCCCGGCTCCAAAGCGCGCTGCCGGGGATGGGGAGTGCGGAGGAGCCTAGGGACGAACCGGAGCCGAGGGAGACTGAGGAAGAGCTACCAGTGCTTAAGTGTGAGAACAAGACTATCGCGTTTATTATGGGATGTCCGTGCAGCGATGACAGCGGTTCCGACAGCAGTGAGGAGGAGGAGGAGGAGGAGGAGGACGAGGATGATGATGATGATGGCTTTGACAGTGTTTGCTCTTCTGAGGTCTCAGGCTCAGAGGAGGATGATGAAGAGTTTGATTCTGAAACTGAGCGACTATGGAGCACTCTGTGCCAAAGTGATGACCCCTACAATCCCCGAAACTTCACTGCTAAACTGGGATCTGCCCCAAGACCCATCCCCAGAACAGGACTAGGGCCAAAGGAAGATGAGTCCAGCCCTGGGTCCTGTGCCTCCTCTCTGGCCTCCTCTGCATCCTCCTCCCCCTTTGCCTCCTCTTCCTCCTGGGATGAAGCCAGTGATGCAGAAGAGCAGAACCTGAAGCTGCTGAGCTCCTTTTGCTCTTCAGACCCTTACAGTCCTCTGAACTTCCAGGCCCCAATCAGGACTAAAGCTAGAGCAGGGACTAAACCAGGACCAAGACCCGAAATCTGAGGAGCAGAGAATCCAAAAGATTTCTGAGTGTTCCCAGAGCAGCACACAAAGCAACCATCAAGAAGAAGGTGAGTCTAAACAAGGACTGAACCGGGACCAAACCACGGCTAGACCAGGACCCAACTTAACTGTGTGATTATTGTTGTGTTTTGAAGAGAAAACCAGTTTTAAACTCAGATTACTAAACCTTTGATCTCTCATTTGACTCAAAGTAAAATCCTGTACACTTAAAAAAAATATCTTATTTAAATGTTATTGTTTTTTTAAATAAAACAGAAAGTGAAACAAAAAGTAAAAAAACAAACAGTGACGATTCAGAAGTCCTGTTTAGTCTTTCCTGTCTGTGCTCTCATAGTCCAGATATAGGCCAGGTTTAGTCCTGATGTGGGACAGGACATGGGCGATAGTCCATATTTTATTATTCTGGGAACAGACCTGAGCAACACAGAAAGAGGTCCTGGCTCAGTGGTCTTATTCCTCCCCAAAATTCTGTAATCTTAAAGACCCCTCTTATAAAAAAAAAAAAAAATTTTAAAAGACTTTTTGGAGCTTTCTACCAAGTTATATATGTTGTTCCCTCATCAAAAACGTGCCTAAAGAGGTTTTAGATGTCATCCAATGGCATGCTTAAATCTAGCAATCTCTTCCCAGACCCTATTTGAACCCTCCTTATGGTTAACTGTAAAATTTGTCCAATGCTTCACCCACAATCCTACATCACCCATCTAGTCATTAGCAGGATGCACACTGATTGTACTGTAATATCACCAGTGATGGGGGAATGACTTTTGACTCTGTGTCAAAAACGAAACGGTGAAATTACAAAACACATTAATCCATTGTTTTCAGCCATTTTAAGAATTTTCAAAACAAAGGGTATGATGGAGATCTAAATAGAGAACTGGCAGTCATCACTATTATGAAATAAATTAAAAAAAAAAATAATGAACACTTGAGGTCACTTTATAAAGATTTCTCCTTTTTATGGAAGTTTACCAAAATTATCTCAGTCTGAGTCAAATGAAAATGAAAGCCACAAGAGAAAACTTATCCTGCGAGATTTTTTTTATTTTCATAATGTTAATATGTTTTCCATTTGGATTGTACAAAAAAAGAGTACGTTCTGGTGAGTTACATTTCATGACAAGCTGTGGTTCCTAAAAGCAGTGCTACAATGACAGTAAAAATTTAACTAGACAATCTGTTATAATTTATGCCAAGATCTCGTCTCATCTCATCCCTATTTGGAATCTAGACTATGGAATAAGTCTGGCTCTGCTCACCACACATGTCCTATCTGAGGCAAATGATTATTCACATTGTAGATTCTCACTGAAGGTATCAAAAGAATGACACATATGGACCATTGCAAACCAAAAACTAAACTCAAAATAACTCCAAACTAGATTTCAGATTTAAAAAAAAAAATCCTTTACCCTTGCTTTGATCACTGCTTTGTGAAAACCATTTCAGGAGACTTCATGAGGCTCATTGAAAGAAGGCCAAGGGTTTGCAGCGCCGTCGACAAAGCAAATGGTGGCTGCTCTGAGCAATTGTCAAAATTAGAAATATATATATTAGTCATTTCACTTTTTGACTTTCCTACATAATTCCATATGCCTTGTTTCATATATTTGATGTCTTTTGTTGTGTCAGAGATGGAGAAAATGATAAACATTAAAAAAAAAAAAAAAAAAAAAATTGCATTGAATAAGAAGGGTGTGTCCAAACTTTTGACTGGTAGTGTACATGTGAGTAATTGTGCTGTGTCTATGGCTTTGTGATCTGCAGGACAACATTGACTTTCTGTTTTGGTAAAAGCTTATTTCAGTTTTCTATCATTGCCTCAGACACTTGTGACTGTAGATATCACATGACGGCAGAGCATGAATATGCCAAGTCATGCTTTGCTGAAACTGCACACAGCAATTTATGACTCAGGAAGTGCATTCGATCCTGAGACGCAGAGCAGCACAGGGTGCAAGGACCAGTCACAGAGTAGGAGAGCAAAAATTAATGATAGGCAGATTAACCAATCCAAAAGATTCATGGTGGTTTACATGTTAAAAAGGGGAAAAAACTTACCCGACGACTGAGAAAAGAGTAGATTTTTGGCTGAATCACAGACGTATCAAACTCTTATTTACCTCCGGTAAAAGAAGCAATATATTTAGTTCTGAATGTTAGAGTTTTTGAGAGGAGATGTCTTCAGCATTTGAGACACGTGAGACAAATGAGCTGTGGTTGGACCGTTCCAAGTTAGGACGGAGGTTTCTCAAGCTATATGGTCTCATTACAGACCCTTCTGGATTCACACAGGATGTAGAAAGGACTGGCTGCACCTTGTTCTACTTAGCTGTAACCCAGCTCTCTGTTTTATTTGTTTCTGTTCAGGTGCAGTTCTGCTTGGAAGTGCAGGTGTACTCTGTGGGCTTAGAGGAGCGCCGCGGGCAGTGGGAGGAGCTCGCACGAGACCGAGCAAGATTCCTCAAACGCTGCAGAGATGTAGAACAAGTCCTGTGCCCCTGTCTGCAGCCAGAGCACCGGAGGAGGGTCTGCCAGAGGATCAGCCAATCAGAGGCCAGAGCAGAGTCAGAGGGCCACACAAGCCAACCAGAGTCTGTCAGAGCGAGAGGAGAAGGGCACGGGCCATTCACAGAAATTGAGCTTAGCCTGTGAGCTGAAGAGCTTATCAGAGGCTGAGGAGGAATAAATGACTTTAAATGGAGCGACAGCACTTTTTTGTTTTTGACAAAAAGAAAAAAACTGAAACTTTGAACTTGAGTCGAAACAAAGTGTTTGAAATGTTTTTCATCCAAAAATGCCTCTGAAATTTTAGAATTTAAAAGTCCAAGTATTTCCCATCAACTCGTTCTTCAGGCCAATATCTGTGACAGTTTTTGCAGTGTTCAGGAAAATCTGTATTTGAAAAAGAGTTAAAAAGGACAAAAGAAATTGTACTAATATTTTCAATTTAACATTTCAATTTACAAAAAAATATATATATTTTCTAAATCTTAAGGTGGTTTACTCTATGAAAAACCTTAAATCGAACAAAACTGAGGGACATTTGTGGATTGAATTTTGGATCAGGTAAGATTTTGACACAGTTGAATTGTTTTATTAGCGATAACTGTAAAATCTTCTATTAATTTACAAAAGATTTCAAACTAAACAAAAATCAAATTTGTTTTCTGATTTTCTGGGAATTTTTAATTTAACTTTTGACCACTCTGTATTTCTGTCCCAGTGTTTATCCAGCCAAAGTATTTTGTCCCAAACCAAAGACTGTCACGACTCATCAATAATCTATAATCTCCTGATCCACACAACTCGAGCGTTTGAAACAACTCAGATTTATTTTTCTAACATTTGTGACTTTGATTCAAACTAAACTGAGAATAAACCAGTATTTATGATCTGACTTCAGTCTGAGATTTATTTTTACCTTTTTAAATTTCTGAGTCTTTCACAGAGTTACAAGAGGAGAGCAGGACTGAGACACTTCACTATAAACATGAGGTGCTTTTGGAAGCTCCAGCTCCAGCTGCTGTAGAAGCCACAGTAGGAGGATTTTTTTTTTAAAATGGGGACAAGTTAATAATTCCCGATGTCTCCATGGTTGAGGTTTGGGTTTGCGGATAATGGAGTTTTAAACCAAACCAGATGTGGAGCTGCACTCATTTACCCTTGCACAGCATAATTTTACACTCAGCATATGGCACTGATCAGAGTTCATGAAGAGCACAATGGCAGAGTGGTTAGATGCATTCCCCTGTTACAGAAAGTCTTGGGTTTGTGTCCTGGATCATGTAAGACCTCGTGTTTTCGCCTATAACCTGTACAATAATCCCCCAGCGAGTTACCCCTGAGGTACTCCTGACCAGGTACTAAGAACTGCTCCTGGTCTTCATTCTGGTCCAGGTTCAGATGGTCCCTCACAGGTGGATTGGACTGGGTGGCCCCCCTCCCCGTTGCTGCTGCAGGAGTCGCTGTAGGTCTGAGATGTATCTGATGGCAGCTCGGAGGGTTTGGACTTTGCTGAGTCTTGGTTCTGGTTCAGTTTTGGGTAGTATCTCACGGAGTCTGGCGTAGCCCTGGTTCACATGCCGCACACGCTCTCTCTCACGCTCATTTCTGCGCTGCACAAACGCTGGCTCCGGGTCCAAGAAGGTGTGTAAGTGAGGGGTGTGCATGTGAGGGTTGTGTACATGAGGATGGTATCCATGGCAACAGGGTGGTAGCAGGGCAGGTCCTGGAGGAGGTGCTAGAGCGAAGCCCAAAGACAGAGAGTTCATCCTTGAAAAACAAAAAAAAATTAGTGAAATTCTCCAGATGCCCTCTCATGCCCACATCTGAGACTGGAGTGACGCAGGACATGACACCTTCTCACAACTCTCTGGTCAGAGGGCACTGCTTCACTGTGGCTCCATATGTGAGTGCAGTTAGGTAAAGTCTAAAAACTATTTTTGTTCACATTTTGCTGTTCTGTTTCCTGGACTTAAAGTGCATGTGACATATTAGACTTATTTCTTTAAACCAAAGTTAAAATATTTAAGATTTTATTCAGTGTCTCGCCTAGTCTTTTATATTTTTTAATTTTGGTAAAGTTTATAATTTGTCTTGGTTGGACACGGGCAGCAGATGTGACATACATAGAGGAATGTTACCAACAATAATCCAAACAAGGTCAAAACTTTAAACTGTCTCTGCATTTTAGATGCAGTTTACCATGTTGACAACATACGTAGAGGTATTCTGTTTTACAACTCAGTGCTACTTCCTGTAATTTTTGTGCTTTTGTTTTCAACTTTTTTTCCACAAACTGCTACTTAACTGATCTAAAATTATGAGAATATTTAGCAAAGGTACTATCCTACCAAACCAAGTCAGAATTAGGGAAACATTTAAAACAGATGCACTTTAAGTTTGTTGAGAGTTTTTATGAAGTTTGAAGTCTCACCTGCAGTGTTTCCTCTAACTCTCCTCTGTCCTCCTTGTGTGTTCTGTCTTCTTTGTTCTCTTTACTCCTCTCTCCTTTTCCTTGTCTCCTGGCGTTCTTGTCTCCTCTCCTCTGTCCTCCTGTCTCCTCCTCTCCTGCTCTTGTGTCCTTGTCCTCTCTTCTTGTTTCTTGCTCCCCTCTGTCTCCTGTCTTCTTGTTTCTTGTGTTACCTTGTCAGATGTCTCCTCTCTCCTCGTCTCTTTCTCCACTCTCTTTTCCACTCTATTCTTTTCTCCTTTGTCTCCTCTCTTACTGTGTCATCTTCTCCTCTCCTCTCCTCTTGTCTCGTCTGTCTCACAAACTCCACACACTGATAAAAGGTAGACACCTGAGTTCAACCAATCACAGTACTTTATTGACTGAAGCTCCGCCCCCTCAGGTGAGCCTTGCCTGAAAACTGGTCTTGGTCTAGCCCAGGTCTTGGTCCAAACCTGGTCCTGGTCCAGACATGGTTTAGTCCAAATGGTTTGTCCGTTTTCAGAATAAGTTTTATTGCCGTTGTCAGTTACAAAATTCCCAAGCAGAGCTTGCTTTGGTGTTATGGTGTAACATCAAACATAGAATAAGTATACAAACAAAAATAAGGGCATGCATTAAAATAAATACAAATACAAAAAGTACAGTTACAGACACTTTGGAAATGATCTTATGTTGGATTCTGGGAGATTCTGAAGGCCATAACTACAGTCTGGTTCTGGTTCAGTCTGATCCTGGTCTGGCCCTGGTTTAGACTGATCCTGATTTAGACCTGGTTTAGCCCCAGTACACAATGTTGGTCTAGTCTCGTCAATGTCTGGTCCCAGTCTGGGACCAGACCTGGTTTAGTCCTGGTCTAGTCTGATCCTGGTCTGGGACCAGACCTGGTTTAGTCCTGGTCTAGTCTGATCCTGATCTGGGCTTGGTCTAGACCTGGTTTAGTCCTGGTTTAGTATGATCTTGGTCTGGTCCTGGTCTATAGTCTTGGTCTAGTCCTGGTTTAGTCTGATCCCGGTCTCTGTGGTTCAAAGCTTTGAGTCTAAATGAGTGTTTTGGGTTCAGAGGAAAATCCTGCCTCTGCAGATCAAACACTTCCTGTCACCGGCCCAGCTCAACTGAGCACGTGCAGACCCGCCCCACACCCAACCGTCCAAACCCCAACCCACAAGAGCACCCATCGAGGAGTAACCATAGAAGAGCCCCAACATCACCTTACAGCCAGGCTCACACTGAGCATGTGGAGAACCACAATTGCCCCATCCAAAACCCACCATCACCTTGCAACCATAATGGTTCCACAACTGCAATTATCCCACAACCGCCTCACCACTGCTGACCACATCACCCTCCACTGAGGAGCACTCAGACAAGAGGATCTATAGAGTACCTACACGCACCACCAAACAATACCCACAAGGAGTACCCACCAAACAGTATCCAACGAGGAGCACCCATCAAACAGTGTCCAGCAAACTTTACAAATAGTAGCAGCAAATACTATCCACTGAGGAGTCCCACCAAACTACCTACCAAAGAGTACCACCAAACAGTAACTGGGAATACCCAGAAAATAATACCCAATGAGGAGAACCCACAAAAGAGGATCTATAGGTGGTAGAGAGAGGAAATGCACACCCAGATCAGTATATAGTAGTGTTTCAAACTCATTTTTGATATGGAAGTGGTTTGATACCTGATATGATATCTTCCATCATCTGCTTCATGCAGACAGGGTCATGGGGGAAGCGGTCTGAACAGGGATTTACAGACTTTCCTCACCACAGACAGTTCTTCCAGCTCCTCCTGGACCACTCCAAGGTGTTCCCAGGCCAGCCGAGAGACCATGTGTGACATGTTTGCATGTGTGCATATGACCAGTTTTCATGTTTTTCTAAATGTGACTTTGTATGGTGGATAGTACCTGTGCTTAATATTTATCAAAGTTTTAAAATCCTTCCATCAGGAGCAGTCTTACACAAGCCTCTAAATGGTTTGTGTAAGACTGCTCCTGATGCAGTCTGTCCATGATCAGGACCTCAGTCTAGTGCTGGTCAAGAGGACCTACAGTTGAAACGAGAAGTTTACATACACTATATAAAAAGACACAAAATCATGTCAAGTCAAGTCATTAGTATTTGCTACCATTGTCTGTATGATTGTATGACTTGGGTCAAACATTTGGATATCCTTCCACAGGCTTCTCACAATAGTTGGCAGTAATTTTGGCAGTGGCAGGCCGTCAGGGCCAGCAAGGCCTTTTCTGCTGGCCTAAAAATGCCCAGAAAAGTGAATTTATTTTATTTTATTTTCATAAATATGTAAACAAAAATATTCTGTATTCTCGGTTCTCTTTATATCATATTATATCTACTTAGTTGAGGGGCTTCCAATGGTGTTTATTGTGGTAGAGTTCTTATCCAATTATATTTTAGCTAGCAAATTTCATTTGCCTGGGGCTTTCAGAATAAACAGAGCAGGCCCTGACACAGTCAGTTTCAGTACCCAATTAGATCTCGATTCTGCATACCAGGGCCAGCTAGAAGGTCCTACGCTGTCCTGTGACTGGATGAGCACTCTAGAGAAGGCAGCAGTTTGTGGAATGTCAAACTAAACCCAGAGATCCAACAACTATTACTGTATTTTTAAATCATAATGGCAGAAGGAGGAGAAGAGACAGGTTGCAGATATACCCTCCATGTCATTTTCAAGATGGGCCGATCACGAAAAGCTGAACATTATGAGAAGAGGTCGGCAAACCCCTGTTCTAGCTAACCTGTCCCTACACTTTTAAAAATGTTTAGAGACACTTGAGTGGATCTGCAGCTCAGTGAACAGGCACGCAGGGAGATGGAGCTCCATCATGAAAAAGTGAGTTTATAATGTCAATAATAAGGTGGCACATTGAAGCCATCTCAGTTCAAACCATTAAAGTTTGTTCAGTCTCAGCTGTGCCACATTTTCAGTTATTTGCTGTGGTATAGCCTATTGTAAAAAAAAAATGCAAATGATCTGTTTTACTTGTTTGCTTTATTTTAGAGAAGATTATTTAAGAATAGTTTGTTTTGTTATTGTCTGACTGCTGTCTTATATGAAACGGCGACATTGTGCAATTTATTTACTTGTTTAAGCTCACATAGCGTAATTTGGGTGGCATTTTCTTTGGCATCTTTAAATCGCATTTTAATTTTTTAATTTTTGACAGTATCTGTGAACTTAGTTTCCTACTTATAATTGTGAATGCAATGCATACTTATTGGTTTTAAATGCTCCTGAAATTAAGTGTTGCTTGACTAGGCTATATTGAGATGATGTTGTAATGTGTAAGTGGGATGTCACTGAAGGCCTAAGGGTGAAATGCAATTTTGGCCCATTCCTCCTAACAGAACTGGTGTAACTGAGCCACTTTATAGGTCACCATGCTTCAGGTCTGCACATAAATCTTGAGTAAGATGGAGATCAGAGCTTTGTGATGACATTGACTTTGATATCCTTAAGCTACTTTATACCAGTTTTGCAGTATGCTTCAGGTCATTGTCAATTTGGAAGACCCATTTGCGCCTGACTGATGTCTTGAGATGTTGCTTCAGTATTTCCACATTATGCTCTTTCCACATGATGCTATCTATTTTATGAAATGTACCAGTCCCTCTTGTTAAATTTTAGTTTCATCAGACCACAAAACATGGTACAAAAAATTAAAGTCGTTTGTCCCTGTGTACATTTGCAAATTGTAAAGAGGCTTTTTATGTGTCTATTGGAGTAATGGCTTCTTCTTGGCAGAGTGGCCTTTCAGCCCATGTCATTAAAGTACTCGTTTCAGTGTAGATAATGACACACTCTTACCAGATTCAACCAGCATCTTCACAAAGTTTTTTTTGCTTTTGTTCTTGGATTGATATGCACATTTTGCACCAAAGCATGTTTATCTCTGGGACACAGAACCCATCTCCTTCCTGATCGGTTTGATGGCTGGGCATTCCCATGGTGTTTATACTTACGTATAATAGTTTGAACAGATGAACGTGGCACCTTCAGGCATCAGGAAATTGTACCTAAAGATGAATCAGACTTGTGCAAGTCCACATTTCTCTTCCTGATAGCTTGGCTGATTTATTTAATTTATTTATTTTGACTTTCCCATGATGTTACACAAAGAAGCAGCGTGTTTCAGGTGTGCCTTCAAATACAGCCACAGTCGTGTCCCTAATTAACTCAGATGTCAATAATCCTATCAGAAGCTTTCATAATATCATCATCTGGGTTTTCTTTCTTTAAAAATACTTCTCTCATTATTCTGGCATCTGGCAAATGGAAATACATTTGGTAATCCTAATTTACCTAAAACAGGAAAGGTTTAGTCTGATTTTATGTCAGACAGTGAGAAAAAAATCGTATATACAGTCTATGTGAGGACCTTGCTGGAGAACAGTCCACATTTCTCTGTCTTGTTCAGTTTGGAACTGATGACGTCACAGGCCTGAGCTGCTCTTCAGCACCAGAGGGGGGCAGAAGTGAGGTAACTGTAGTGCCAGGGCAGTTTTATCACCACATACATGTACTTGTACTTCTGTTGTTGTAAATATACTTCTGAATAACAGTATCTGACCATCAACATTCCCTAGGGGTGTGATGCTAACTGGAGGCATTGCTCTGAAGCTTTGTTACTCAAGTTCGACTTGAATCTGAGTTTTATTTTAACATAAAGCATGGACTTGGCTGGAACTACAACAGGTGAGATGATTTGTGCTGTTAAACAAGTCTGTCTCAAGTAGCCTTACAGTCACAAGCTAGCTAGCATTAGTCAACAGTTATTCAGTTTGTCACTCTCACCTTTTTGTTAAAAATCAAACTCCTGAACAGGACATCAATTTTTCTTTTTTCTTCAGTTTTCAGCCAATATTCCAACTTTTTGTCTGTGTTTACTAAGGTGTGCATTGTGTCTCCATGTTAACTGCTAAACATTCCTCTATAGAAATACATGTAGACCACCCCAAGCATGACGCCACTGTAAAGTATCAATAGTAAAGGATTGTTTCTTTATGAAGTCTCAGGGGTAAATGTAGTTCTGTGCATCAGCCACATAGGGGCAATGTGGTCTTGAGCAGGATTCTGAAATGATTTGTGCTCAAATTTGGCGTAGAAATATCTTAACTGTGTAAAGAGAGGCAATGCTGGCTCAGATGGAAGAGCAGAATGTCTATTTTTCAACTCAACAGACTCACATTTCTCACACACTAACCATGTCTGTGTGAGTTTGTCCCAGAGCAGCTTTGGCTTCAGAAGAGCCTGGACTGACTGTGGAGAGAAGGAGAGGCTTTGAGAAGCTCATCATTTCAAATGGAGCTGAATAAATCTCAGTGTCGGTATCAGAGTAATGTCCTGTCCAACTCAGCCCAGGTTTAAATAAGTCAGACTCAGGTTTAAATAAGTCAGACTCAGGTTTAAATAAGTCAGACTCAGGTTTAGAAAAGTCATACTCAGACTCAGGTTTAAATAAGTCAGACTCAGACATAGTTTTGTGACTTTATTGAACCAAAGTGAAGTGAACTCAGATCTGTACATCACAAATCACAACTCAGCAAAACTCCACACAAAGAAAGTTTGTCAACACAAGAGGCCCATTTATACAGGGTAAAAGAGGAGTAGAGGAAGAGGGGGAGAGAGGAAGAGAGGCCCATTTACACTGAAGAGGAGGGAAAAGAGAGAGGAGCGAGAGAGAAAGGGAAAGAGAGAGAGGAGAGTCCCATTTACACAGAAAGAGGAGGAAAGAAAAGAGAGAGAGGAGAGAGAAGGGAGAGGAGAGGAGAGTACACAGAAAGAAGGAGAGAAAGAGAGAGGATGAGAGATGAGGAGGAGAGGAGAGGAGAGAGGCAGGAGGAGAGTTTTACACAGATAAAAGAGAAAAGAGGAGGAGGAAAGAGAGAAAGAGGAGTCCCATTTACACAGTGAGGGTAAAAGAAGAGAGAGAGAAGGAGAGGAGAGAGGTCTCAGTTATACAAGAGGAGTAAGAAAAGAGGAGCAGAGAAAGAAACTGCCCAAGAGGAGGAGAAGAGGGGGCTGAAAGAGGAGAGAGAGAGAAATTAGAAGAAACTGTCTGAGGAGGAGAGGGGGATCCAAAAAAGAAAACAGAGAGAGGGGGATAACTCCAGTAGTACCATACTTTTTACTTATACTCGAGTAACAGTAACCATACTCTATCCTTTCATTTTGAGTCAGTCTAAAGAGGTTCCCAAAATGTAGGTCGGGACACATGAACCAGGTGAACACCGTATTTAGTCTACTTTTCAATATTACTTATAACTTATTACTATATAACTGTATATTTAGTTAAATTATGTCTAATCTAAAAACAATAACCTATATTAAACCTGATGTGACATGTTTTTCTTTCAGGTTGAAATTAATATCCAATTTTAGTCCACGTTGGGGGCCCAGATTCATTGGTCTTCCCCGACTCGGCTGGTGGTTATTTTGGGGGCTCCTGAGCTAAAATGTTTGGGAACCTCTGGCTTAAATAAACCTAGAAAAATCAGGGAGAGCAAAACATGTGAACTTAAAACGTAAATATGCAAATGCCTCTCTCAGGGCTTCAGTCACAGACGGTGCTGGTCCTCCCTCTCTCTCTCTCTTTCTCTCCCTCCCTCCCGCTCTCTGTATTTATTTAAATGTGGTCTAAAGGATAAAAACAGCATCACGTTAAACTCACGACAGCAAGCAGCGTGTCTGTACAGTGTGTCACTAAAGTTCTGGTACAAAACGTGTGCAAAAATTGGAGCTGTGAGGTATTATTGCACCGACTGCTCCCTAACTCCTACCACCTACTTCCTAACTCCTACCTCCTATGACCTAAGCCTGACCCCCACCTCCTTGTCTTGTTGGTGACGATTGTAAACAGATTTTTTGTTCATAAATTGCCCTGCTGTTTGTAGCCTCACTGTCACTGATCAATTAACTTGTAGTTTCATTTCAATTTGTTGTTTATTTATCAAAGCACTCCCTGAAAAAACAATCAAACTCTAAACTAGACTAAACCAGGATTATACCAGGACTAAACCAGGATAAAACCAGGACTAAAACAGGTCTAAACAAGGATTACACCAGACCTGGACTAGACCAGTGAGCCTGTAGTTTGGTGCAGGTGCTGTACAGACTGGGACTCGTGGATCTTTTTGAGATTTTGTAAAAAAAAAACCAAAAAAAACAAACACAGAAAACCAAGCCAGGGCTTTGGGTCCAGAGACAAGCAGGTGATAGCAGTGCATCATGGAGCCTGTAGTCCTGTGCAGTGCATCATAGGCCTGTAGTCCTGTGCAGTGCATCATGGGCCTGTGCAGTGCATTATGGGTCCTGTGTCTTCCTCTCTGTGGCTGTAGAGAGCGCTCTCAGACTGTGGTGACCGTGAGTAGGGAGCTGGGGTGGGTCAGAGCATCCTCCGTGACATCCAATCGTGTTCCATGTGTGAGCAGCTCCTCCACCGTCGTCCAATCATCGAGAAGCTTCCTGTTTCGGAGGCGGCTGAGCTTCCTGTGGCTGAGCTCCAGCACTGTGCTTGCCCGGGGGTCCTCTGGCCCCGCCCTCTCTCGCTCTCGGCTGGACGAGCGGTCGCCACGTGCCTGTCGCAGCTCTCGCGCCAAGAGAAAGTGCTCCTTCCTCTCAGTGCGGCTCCAGTAGCGCCCGAGCAGCATGTCGCCCGTCTCCTCATCTGTACTCATGCCGCTGCGCTCGTCAGCAAGCTGCGACGCGCGGTGTCTCAGGAGCTGACTGCGCGATACTCGCGACACCGCTGCCCCCTTCTGTGTTAGCTTAGCACTAGGACTCGTGTTTGATTGTGCTTTCTGCAGGTCCCACGCTGATGATGCAGATCCGGCAGGTCCTTCTACAGCTCCACAGAGAACCCTCCCCCCTGACGCTGATCCAGCGGGCACGTCCAGAGCCCCACACAGGCCCTGCCCCCCTGACACAGATCTGACAGGCCCGTCTAGGGTGCTGTAGATGCTCCTCCCCCCTGATGCAGATCCGGCGGGCCCGTCCAGGGTGCTGTAGATGCCGCGACTGCCTCCGCTGTGTTGGAGGTGGCGAGCATTCGGTTTGGGCCATGTGTCGTTTGCTTCGCCACTCTGACTGAATGAACTGCTATTGTCACGGAAACGACGACGGTTAAACTCCAGGCTTTCACAAACTTTAACTTCTCTCTCCTCCCTCCTCTCTCTCTCCTGTCTTTCTCTCTCCCCTCTCTCTCTCTCTTCTCTTCTCTCCCTCTCCTCCCTCCTCTCTTTCTCCCTCCTCTCTCCTCTCTCCCTCTCATCTTCTCTCATCTGTCTCTCTTTCTCCACCTCCGCTTGTTTCAAACGTCTTTGCTCCTGTTCCAGCTTTTGCTCCAACTCTCTGTGGTTTAGCCTCTTCTGTTCCACTTCCCTTACCCTCTCTCTCTCCCTCTGCTGCTCCCTTTCTCTCTCCCTTTGCTGTTCCCTCTCTCTTTCTATCTCTTTTTGTTTCAGTAGGTGTTGCTCTCTCTCTCGCTCCATAATGCGCTGATGCTCCTCTAGCCGTTTCTGTTCCATCTCTCTCTCTAGTCTTTCCCTCTCTCTTTCTCTTTCCCTCTCTCTCTCCATCACCAGGTTGTCGGGGATGGAGCGACTGTGTTCACTGCGCTCTCTCCAGTACTGTTCATAGTTAGCGTTAGCATCATAGCAGTGGGCCATGTTACTGTGGTCTTTGTGCATGTGTGGTAGTTCTAACATGGCCGCGGTAGGGGCGGGGCACTGGTGCAGGGTGTAATAGGAGGGGGAGGCGGGGTGCGAGGCGCGACGTCGGTATTCCGCCTGTGGAGCAGAAAGAGTTTATTAACTACAAACACCAAAGCTTGTGTCTCGTCTTTAGTGCCTCTCCTCCATCAGTCTGCCCCATCGGGTGGATACGGCGTTTAAATGGCCCTCATGTGGCAGACTGCCAGACCATTGCTGTAATCTGCTGCAGAACTGTAAATACACAGTGAAATCTTCTGGAGACTTTGTGCTTGTCAAAACCACGTTAGAGCATCTGGTTCAAAAAGCTCTGACCTCAGACACTGAGTTACAGCTGTGTGACTCTTCACATTTTGTGAACCAGGCTGTGCTGTGCAGTTTTAAAGCTGGCACATATCTAATGAGATGGGACTTTGATTGACGGTTTGGAGTGGAGGTTTTGGAGTGTGTGCCCAGCCCACAGGAGGCAGACTATAGCGTCTCTCTGCCCTTTTTAGGAATATCCTGTGCCACAAAATTAAAATATTAAGAGTTCAAAGGCATCACTAACCAGCTACATGCTAAGTAATATCCCTAACACGACTGTTTTAAGCTCAAAACGCACATTTAAAATACAAAAATGTGTTGGTAAATTAGTGGATTATAAACTTTTGAGTAAAATTATAGGATAGTGATCATTAGTTACCAGACAGCTGAGTATTTCTGAGGTTTCAAACTTTTAATATTTTTTCTGTGCTGTACCTGTGGGGGGCGATAGTGCAGTGTTCGACTTCTCCTGAGTGGCTGTGTGGTCTGAAGAGGCGCTCCGTTCTGCTGCTGCGGGGGGTGGGGCAGCAGCACTCTCCGGTGGCTGGATGGGGTGCTGCAGGTGGACAGGACTGGAGCGTTGTGGCGTGACATCACAGAGTGGGCAGGGTTAAACAGGGCACCACTGCTCGAGCTGTGGCGGTTCAAACTTGGGCGATCTGATTTATGGAACTGCACTGAAGAAACCCTGAGGAAAGACCAGGGTTAGACTGGGAGTAATCCAGGATTTAAGAGGAACTAAAGCAGGACTATAGACCAGGCTTAGACTGGGACTAAACTAGGATTTAAAAGGAACTAAATCAGGACTAAGCCAGGACTACAGAATGAGAAAAGACCCTGAGAAAAGACCAGGGTTAGACCAAGACTAAACCAGGATATAAGACTGAGAAGACACCCTGAAGACCGAGAAGACCCAGCTTAGACCATCCCTAAACCAGAATTTAAGAGGGAATAAACCAGGACTGCAGCCCAGGGTTAGACCTGGACTAAACCAGGATTTAAGAACGAATAAACCAGGACTAAAGCTCAGGGTTAGACTTGGACTAAACTAGGATTTAAGAGGGACTCATCCAGGACTTTGCGAAGTCCTTTGCCAAGCCTGTCCAGTCCCTGTATGACTGGAGCAGGAGCTGTGTTTGCATTGCCGGTAGTAAGTCAGACCTGTTCCCGGTGCATGTTGGACTCCACCAGGGCTGCCCTTTGTCACCGGTTCTGTTCATTATATTTATGGACAGAATTTCTAGATGCAGCCAGTGGCCGGAGGGGTCCAGTTCGGGAAGCTGTTTGCAGATGATGTTGTCCCGATGGTTTCATCAAGCCAGGACCTGCAACAGGCACTGGGGGGGTTTTCAGCCAAGTGTGAAATGGCTGAGATGAGAATCCGCTCCTCCAAATCTGAGGCCATGGTTCTCCACCAGAAAAAGGTGGCTTGCACTCTCCAGGTGGGTTGTGAGTTCCTGCCTCAAGTGGAGGAGTTCAAGTATCTCAGGGTCTTGTTCACGAGTGAGGGAAGGATGGAGTGCGAGACTGACAGCCTGATCGGTGCAGTGTCTGCAGTGATGCGGTCACTATATCGGTCTGTTGTGGTAAAGAAGGAGCTGAGTTGAAAGGTGAAGCTCTCGATTTATCGGTCAATCTACGTTCCTACCCTCACCTATGGTCATGAGCTCTGGGTAATTACCGATAAGATTGCAGACATATACGGCTGAAATTGGTTTCCTCTGCAGGGTGGCTGGGCACTCCCTTAGAGATAGGGTGAGGAGCTTGGTCACACAGGAAGAGCTCGGAGTAGAGCCTCTGCTCCTACACGCCTCCTGGATGCCTCCCTAGGGAGGTGTTCTGACATGTCCCACTGGGAGGAGACCCGGGGAAGAACCAGAACACACTAGAGCAGGCATACCCAAAGTACAGCCCGGGGGCCAATTGCAGCCCGTGTACAAATTTCCACTGGCCCACAGCCTCTGGAATAAAAATAATTATGTGTGGCCCGTCAGCACTGTTGATCAGTATAAAATACACATGTTCAAGCTCGCTGAGTTTTATCACCAACTGGATAAAGACAGGTTTAAAGCAAATTTGCTAAGAAAATGCTGAGTTTGGTTCGACATATTTGTGTGAGAAGACGTTCTTGGTTATGAACTTTAACAAGAACTATGCGAGGACAAGTCTAACTGACTCTCACCTGTGTGACATTTTGCGCATCAAAACCACTATCTTTGAGCCAGACCTGGTTTATTTACTACAATCCAGATCTCAGTTTCACCCTTCACATTACTGCAAGTTATTTGTCGCCTTCTGAGGTGAATAAATTCTAAAATCTCAGTGAATTTATTTTATTGTGATTATCAAAGCCACACTTTGAATGTTTACTTTATTTACATTCATTTTGTTTTTGAAAGGTGAAAGCCATTTGCAATAAAAAGTAAAAAATAATTAAATAGTTAATTTGCATTTAATATTAATGGTTCAAAGAATGATCAGGCCAAATGGTCGGCCCCCAAACATTTTCACATCACCAAATCTGGCCCTTTTTTTCCAAAAAGTTTGGACACCCCTGCACTAGAGGGACTATGTCTCTCGGCTGGCCTGGGAACACCTTGGGGTCCTACCGGAGGAGCTGAATGACTTGTCTGGGGTGAGGGAAGTCTGAGAGTCCCTGCTTAGACTGCTGCCCCCGTGTCCCAGCCCCGGATAAGTGGAAGAAAATGGATGGATGGATCATCCAGGACTAAACCAGGACTACAGACTGAGAAGAGCCCCTGAGAAAAGACCCACACCGGGTTAGACCAGGACTAAACTAGGACTACAGACCGAGAAGACACCCTGAGGAGAAGACCAGGTTTAGACTGGGAATAAGAGGGAGTAAGTACCGAGAAAAGACCCTGAGGAAAGACCCAGATTCTAATTAGCCCAGGACTAGACCAGGATTTAAGACCGAGGAGAGACTCTGAGGAGAAGACCCAGACCGTGTTGGACCAGAACTAAACCAGGACTAAAACAGGAAGAAAGACCAAGAAGAGACCCTGAGGAAAAGACCACAGTTAGAGTAGGACTAAACCAGGACTATAGATTGAGAAGAGACCCTGAGGAAAAGACCATAGTTAGCCAATACTAAACCAGGACTACAGACCAAGAAGAGACCCAGAGGTAAAGATTGGGGTTAGACCAGGTTTAGACCAGGACTTACGCAGGACTAACACGTCACCATTCCATGACAATCTCCATCATCACCTGCTTCCCAGCAACCAGGAGAGACAACCAGATACTCCCTCATCCCCCTGTGTGTGAGATGCTCTCCCTGTGTGTCAAATGCCCTCCCTGTGTGTCAGATGCTCTCTCTGTGTGCCAGATGCCCTGGTCTTACCTGAAGAGACCTCTCTGGGGCAGGTCTGGCTCAGGGCCATGCTGGGGGCAGGGGGGCTGTTCAGGACGAAGCAGGGGCAGGCTCTCAGGGGGTCTGTGGAGGGGCAGGTTGTCGGGGGGTCTGTGGAGGGGCAGACTCTCAGAGGCTCGGTGGAGGGGCAGGCTCTCAGGGGGTCTGTGGGGGGGCAGGCTCTCGGGGATGGCCTCCAGTAGGTGGCTCTTGGGGCAGCTGTCTCTCCTTTCGCATTCGTATGCCTCGCCCTGTAACCGTGCAGTGTACAGACGCATCCTCTTCTCCAGCAGCCTCTGGAAGTGACGGAACTCCACCGTGCTCACGCTGTAGAACCCAGAGTCACTGCAAAGAGAAACATAAACTGTATATACAAATCGCCGCATTCCAAATAGAAAGTAAACACAATCCTGATCCATCGACTCTGGCTCCATTTCACTTTCTATTCTATCTCTCACTGTACTTGCTGCCGTCAGACTCGTCAAGTTTGGTCATAAATTGTTTGTTTAACCCTCTCTACATGATTCTAGGTTTGTCCATTAATCAAGATATTGATAACAGACTAATCAGGCACCAACCTGCTAAGAGAAGAGACCACATCACGCCTGTGTTATGCAACCGGCACTGGCTCCCTATTTCATGTCGGGTAAAAATCAATATTTTACTGATTGGGTTTAAATGTTTGTACTCTATGGGTCCTCTTTATTTGAGGAAGCTGCTCCAGCCCTATACTCCACCCAGAACCCTGAGGTCAGCTGACCAGCTCTTGCTGGCTGTGCCCAGGCCAGACTCAAAACCAGAGGAGACAGAGCCTTTTCTGTGGCAGCGCCCAGACTATGTAACAGCCTCCCTCTGCCTGTCAGATCCTCTTAGTCTGAGGCACAGTTTAAGACCAAACTAAAAACTCAGCTCTTCTTCCTGGTATTTGGTTCTAGCTATGTAGTATATCTTATTGTTTTACTGTTTCATTGTTCTTTGTGTCGTATTTTATGTATATCTGTTTTTGTTTGTTGTTTATGTGAAGCACTTTTGTTATTTATGTGAAGTACTTTGGGCATCTTAAGTGGTATTTTAAATGTGCTATATAAAATTGTATTGATTTTTCCCTGAGGTGCGTCCACTAGCATTAACAAAAGGTTTGACTGACAGCATTGTTAAGCTACTCCTGCCAAATTAGCAATGTGGACGATTGGCACTTTGGTTGCTGTGATACTCGTGGTCGGATTTCCAAATATGGAACTAGGCTCCAGATTACCCACTATAACTGCCAGCCTTGATGAGCTTTGGAGCCAAATGCTGTAGGTAACGTCACACTCCCTTAGTCCACTTCTATGTACAGGCTGTATCAAGTACCACCAGAAGAAGCCACCACTGTACACATACCACTATTTGAGAAACACTGGCCTATGCCACAGTCCTAAACTAGGTCTAAACCAGGGCTGAACTAGGACTAAACCAGGTTAATTGTAAGTGTCCTCACCTGAGCTCAGAAGAAATAAAGGACTCCGAGGAGGGTGAGCCACCCAGGCCGCAGCCCCCCACCACGCCCCCCTCCTCTGTCTCCAACCCGGACAACTCCCCTTGGTGAACAGAGCCATCGGTCCAGCCCAGACCACTGTCCAGCTCATGGTGCAGTGGAAGGAAACCCATGGGCTTGTCCAGGAGAAAGTCATCCTCATCGGGCTGAAAAGAGAAAGAGACAGAGTGCAGGGGGGAGAGAGTGAAAAGGGGGGTGAGAGAGGAGGATAATATAAAATAATCCACAGATGAATAACAACTTTTTGTAGAGCTTTTCTAGGGGGAGAATGCTTTAGTGTCATGGCGTCTGTTCCATTATGACCATAGACTACATACATATAAATGTACAAAGCTTACTGTCTAGCCACTATGTTCCAAACAGGAAGTGAGTATAGGCTCCATCGATTCACTTTCTATTTAAAAAAAAAGTCACCCCTCGCTGTAACTGCTGCTGTCAGGCTTATCATTTTGGTCTTAAAATGTTCATATTAACCAACTCTACATTATCCATGGATTTTTATTTTGTTATTTTGTCTGTAAATCAAGATATGAATATTGATAACAGACCAATCAGGCGCCCCCTTTCCCCAAGGTCCCTCCCACTATCATCAGCAACAGGCTTGATTAACAGCGTTGCTAAGCACCTGCTCCCTGCCAAACCAGCGGTGTGGGCGGGAAGGGGCATTACCTTCAACACCTTCACTCCGGATGGGCTCTTTGGGCTATGATACTCGGACTATGGACTGGGCTCCAAATTCATCCCCATAACTGCTAGCCTTCATGCTGAATGCTGTGGGTGACGTCCCTTATTCCACTGAGAACAAGAGTGTGGTATCTCTGGGTTTATGACACAAACTGCACATGTAACTGAAGTGCCCTGCTCAGAGACACAACAACAGTGTGTGCGCCAGGTGTGATTGCCGCCCCCTGTTGGCTATACCTGTGCGCTGAAGCCCGGGGGCTCGTCTCTGTTGGATCCACAGCAGCTCAAACAGCTCTGCTCCTGAGGGGCAGGACTCAGCTCAGGTTCCTGGGGTCACAGGGCCACATGATTAACTTAAATGCATCACTATCATATTATAATATTATAATCATTTAACATTAAAGGTCCCATATTATGCTATTTTCTGGTCTATGTTATAATGTTAATTCTTTGTCACAAACACACACACCCTGCATATTTGCTGAATTCTTCTCTCCATTCATCTTTCAAACAGCAACACATTTTTCCACCTTGTGATGTCATGGGGTAATACAGGGAGTGCTCCACTGTGTTTTTAAACTTCATATACCTTCACGTGAATCATTTGGATATTTTCAGCCCTGGAATTTCCAATCGCTACTAAAGTAATGATAAAAGGTAGCTGTTAACTTGAAACTACCACTGCATGACATCACAAGGTTGAACAGAGGACTTTGAGATTTGGACAGACTAATAATAGCCAAATAATACCCTAATAAAAGGGTAACTCAAACGTGTGAACGAAACAAAACACAACCCCAGGTATGTTTTAAAGGAGATAACAACATTATGACATGTCTTAAAGCAAACAAGAGTCAATTTTGTGTAATATGGGGCCTTCAACAAATTTCCACATAAACAGAGAGAAAGCACCACCTGCAGGCCAAGCTCCAGCGTGTCCCGAGGAGAGCTGCTCATGAACCCAAGACGGGGGTCACAGTCCTGAGGCACTGGCAACTGACTGTAGAAGGACCTAAGAGACCGGGTTTAGATCAGGTTTAGAGTGGGTTTAGTCCTAGTTTGTTGCAGGTTTTTTCCTGTTTTAGTCTTGGTTAAGTCCCTGGTTTAGTCCTGGTTCAGTCCTGGTTCAGTCCTGGTTCAGTCCTGGTTCAGTCCTGGTTCAGTCCTGGTTTAGTCCTGGTTTAGTCCTGGTTTTGTTCAGGTTTAGTCCTAGTTTAGTCTCAGTTTAGTCCCTGGCTTAATCCCTGGTTCAGTTCTGGTTTAGTCCACGTTTAGTCCTAGTTTAGTCCTGGTTTAGTCCTTGTTTAGTACTGGTTTTGTACTGGTTTAATAGTGGTTTAGTCCGGTCTCACCTGGGCAGGTTCAGGTGCTGTAAGCCCAGGGGGAGAGGCTCCCAGGTGGAGGCGTGGTCTGTCTTTTGGCCCCGCCTCTGGCTCTTGATCTGCATTGTGATCGGATGCTGAGCAGCAGCAAGAATCTGCAGAGCATCCCGTTGGCTCAGATGAGTCAGGCTCCGCCCACTTACCTAGGGCCAATAAAAAACAAAAAACATGTTTAAACACCTTGCCTTGCCCTTCAGGAAGGGGAGCACTCACAGCAGAGCACCCACACAGCCTCGAGGAAACCCCGGGGATCACTTCAGTTGTGTCCTTGCCTAGGATTCAGAAAACACACTTGGTAAATCTCCCTGAGTTCATATGGGTATGATTGACACATGGATTATCCAGTCAGGGACATGCATGGTCTGTTCATACTGGAAGAATAAAGGAAAAAAATCACATGGGGCTAAAAAACATGGCAGATTTCCACAGAATCAATAAGCTAATTACTAAACTCAGGGGAGATAAATTTGATTTTATTTATAAATGATGGGTGGCCAATGAGCTCCTTCATTTCATATGCATCACTGAAATAAACTAATCTGATTGGATGATCAGATTTGGTTCTGGTTTGAGACATAACGGATTATTGCCATTGTCAGTGAACACAGCTCACAACTATGAACTCTCTTCAGTGATAAAGTGCAACATAAAAACACTGAATAAGTACAAATAAGGGCAAGCATAAAGTTAAAAAGATATGTTTAAAAATAAAATAAATATTATAAATACTTAGAGATAGATATATACAACAACATCATAACAACAGTGCAAACATGGCTTATTTAGGTGACCGATACTGTAAAGTGCCCAGATATTATAAAGTCTTCATGAGACAAACAGCAGAGGGGAAAAAACTGGTCCCAATGGACCGTAGCCTTCTGCCAGAGGGAAGTGGTTCAAATAGTCCATGTGAAGGGTGAGAAGTGTCACAGCCTGCTCTCCTCCGAGTCCTGGAGACATACAGGTCCTGTAGAGATGGAAGGCTGCAGCCAATCATCTTCTCAGCAGAGCACACAATGCGATGCAGACTCTGTCTGTCCCTCTCAGTGGCCCCAACGAACTATACAGTGATGGAGGAGGTGAGGCTGGACTTAGTGATGGCCGTGTAGAATTGCACCATCATCTCGACCCGCAGGAAGTACATCCTCTACTGAGCTTTCTTGATGAGGGAGCTGATGGTTGGCCGTGTCCCAATTTGCCAAATGTACCGTTCGAAGGTGCCCTTCGAAGTACTCCATTAAGTATCGTTCGAAGCACCCAGCCAAGAATGTGTACTCCTCAGTGTAGCTGCCATCTTGCTGAAATGGGAAAGCCTACACCACGGACTGTACTTCCTCTGCTGTCTTGGTGTGTAAGTTACGTACGTTATTTTAATGATTTATTATTTAATAGAAGAAAGGTCAAGGTGTCGTCGTCGCAGCCCTTTATTTCTGTTTAGATTGAATATCAATAGGCAAATATACCGTTCGAGGTGTTTTTTTCCCCAATTGAAGCTATTTCATAACTTTAACAAAATACGCCTTGTGAAAATGAAATAACAGAGACAGAGGTAACCAATATCATTTTTACATTCACTTTTACATTCTGGTATAGTTATAAACCAGAGAACACTGATTAGTTGTACATAAATAGATATTGCAGTTTAATGATTCAGTATTTGGGCCAGGTTTAATTTGATCTGTGGCTAAACCACTTTAATACCAGTAGAGGGTAGTGTTTACCTTATTGTAAAGTATTTTCTTGAAGTGCAGCGCTACATCAAACTGGTATCTTGATTTACTCACACTAAGGTAAAAGACACATGCCCACCAGGGGGGTGCAGACCAATGGAATGCACCTGAACTCATGAAGATGTTGTGCAGACCACCCACACCCACCCGCACCCACACCCACACACCCACATTGGGGGACTCTATAAAAGCTGTCACATGCACATCTCAGGACTCTCTTCTATCTTCTATCTGTTGCTTCATTGTTCACTTTACCTGTGTGGAACTAATTAAACTCTACTGACTTTTTGTTTGTCCTGGTTGTCTTTGACGCTTACACCAGAAAGGAACATTCTTACATTATTCTTATTATTGCAGTAATAATTTCTAATGATAATAATGTATTCTTCTTCTTATTGTCTAAGAATAACTGCACATTCCTTTATTCAATGTGACCCTCCTCCTTTTTAATCATCAAACACACGTCCTGTACATATCTTTATCCAGATTTAATTTAGTTTCATGTCACACTGTTGTAGGCTCTTAAACCAGTACAAACATTTGAATGTGTATTGCGCAACAGACTCCATTTTCTTCTCTTTTATGCGTAGGCACGGTGCATGATGGGATATAGCAGTGTGTTAAGTATGCATGGATGCATGCTTCAGTTATGGCCGATCTCTGTGGAAATGCTGGAAACGAAGGGCATATGTGTCGGGCGAATTCATCAGGGTGCATTGTAACTGCCCTTCGACGCACACTTCGAATGGTGCATCTAAGGGCATTTCGTCAAATTGGGACACGGCCCTTGTTGCTGGGTTCTGTCAGTGAACAGCATGCCCTTTTTGTATCTCTATTGTGACTTTGTAAAATTGAGACACTTGTAGTGTCGTGGACTAGTTCTGAGACTGGTATGTTATTGTAATTTCTGTACTTTTGTTTTGTTAGCTGTATTACTTTTAAGTTGTACATTGAACTACTCTGTTAAGATCCTCTTTTTGTTAGTTTTTACTTTAACATTCCTTTTACATAAATTATAACTTTATTTTTTTAATTTTCCATATTTGTTTGTTACTTGCCCTGTCCCTAGCTGAGCTGGGTCGTAACACTGTCCCTGTGGATGGGTTTACATGGGTTCTCACACGGAGCAGAACCCACTCCAGAAAGCAAGAACATTGCGTGTCAAGTCCAGACTGTATGTTTTATTGATACTTTGCAGTGGCATCACTCTGAGGATGTTCAACATGTACAGCTGAAACCATAAGTTTACATACGCTATATAAAAAGATGTACCGGTATATGAAATTTTTTTCCTCTCACTGTCTGACATGAAATCAGACTAAACTTTTATTTTATTTATTTATTTAAAAAAGGGACAATGCACATTAATCAACATTACAAAAAAATTTAAATGTGCCCGAGTTAGCTGACTAGAGCTAATTTTCATCGGTTGTCCCCAGGCCAGATGTAACAAGGCAAGCTACAATTAAGAGAACATTCATATCAAAAACATTCAAAGATAAGAATTAAACATATTGAAAGACAATATAATGTGGACATAATTAAAAATATGTACATTTACAAATACCTATTTACAATTAATGTTTCCACAAGCCATTTTTTGGCATTCTTTTTAAATGAAAAGAATGATGGAGACTCTCTAATGGCTTCAGGCTCTGTGTTCCACTGCTGGGAGGCTTTGACTGAGAAAACTGCCTGACTAAAGGCTGATCTTCTGTGAGGAATAACACAGTCTGCCCTCGCTGCTCCTCTGGTCACTCGGCCCTCACTAGATCTAAACTTTACGAAATCACCCAGTGACGGCGGGGCAGTGCCATGTTTGATTTTATAGATCAAGCAGATGTTTTTAAATTTAACCAAATTATTCCAATTCAGCAAATTGTATTTTTGTAGAATGTGACAATGATGATATCTGTAATGTTTTTTATCCAATGTTTTTAGAGCTTGTTTATAAAGTGATTCTAATTGTTTTATTGTTATGAATGAAATATTGGACCAACTGACTATGCAATATGTAAGATGAGAAATAATCATGGTAAAGAAATACAATTTGGCAGCTTCAATTGACAGACTATCTCTGATGTATTTAAAATTTGACAAACAAAATTTTCTTGCATAATTTTTGAATATGAGTTTTGAAATTAAAATTTGAATCTAGGTATAATCCGAGATACTTGAATTCTGTAACTACCTGTATCATTTGGCCTGCTATTGAAATGGCTGGCATTGTTTGTAGGTTACTTTTGGAAAAATACATACAAACTGTCTTAGAGAGATTAAGTTGAAGACAAGAATTTTCAAGCCAGATATCTGTGACATGGCTGTTGTTAGTTTTACTGCTACGTCCTCAGCAGTTTTTCCATGACAGAAGATGACCGTATCGTCAGCATACATTATGGTGGTACAGTTCTCACACACCGATGGTAAATCATTAATGTACATGCTGAATAAAACTGGACCAATAATCGAGCCTTGCGGAACGCCAGTGGATAGTTGTAGAGGAAGAGAGTGACAAGTTTCAATTTGAACATTTGTTTTACGTCAATTAGGATTACCAAAATTATGTCTATTTGCTAAATGCCAGAATAATAAATAATGAAACATTACTTTAATTAAAGTTAGAAGTTTACATACAGTAAGATTACTATGCAATTTGGAAAAAAACTGATGATGTTGAGTCTATGGGAGCTTCTGATTTATTGACATTTGAGTTAATTAGAGATACACCTCTGGATGTATTTGAAGACACATCTTAAACACACTGCTTCTTTGTGCAACATTATGGAAAAGTTAGAAGATATCAGTAAGAGAATTGTGGACTTGCACAAGGTACGATTTCCAGATGCCTGAAGGTGCCATGTTGATCTGTTCAAAACTATCCAAGTATGAACACCATGGGAATGTCTAGCCATCATACCGCTCAGGAAGGAGACAGGTTCTGTGTCCCAGAGATGAACGTGCTTTGGTCTGAAATGTGTACATCAATCCAAGAACAAAAGCACAAGACCTTGTTAAGATACTGGCTGACGCTGGTAAGAGTGTCATTGTCCAGAGTGAAATGAGTACTGTAGTGACATGGGCTGAAAGGCTACTCTGCCTGGAAGAAGCCACTGCTCAAAAAAACAAAAAATAAAAGCCAGATTACAGTTTGCAAATGCACACAGGAACATAGACCTTAATTTTTAGAGACATGTCCTGTGGTCTGACGAAACTAAAATTTAACTGTTTGGCCATAATGCACATTGTTATGTTTGGAGGGAAAAGGGGAAACTAGCAAGCTTGAGAACAGCATCCCAACTGTGAAATACAGGGGTGGCAACATGATGTTGTTGATTTGTTTTGCTGCAAGAGAGACTGGTGCACTTCACAAAATAGATGGCATCATGAGGAAAGACCTTTATGTGGAAACACTGAAGGATCATCTCAAGACAACAGTCAGGAAGTTAAAGTTTGGGCACAAATGGGTCTTCCGAATGGACAATGACCTGCCATACTAGTTACAAAGGGGCTTAAGGATAACAAAGTCAATGTTTTGGAGTGGCCATCACAAAGCCCCAATCTCAATCCTATTGATCTCAATCCTATTGAAAATTTATGGGCAGACCTGAAAAGGTCTGTGTGAGCAAAGTAGACAACAAACTTGGCGTAGTTACACCAGTTCTGTCAGGGAGAATGGGTCAAAATTCCTGTCAACTATTGTGAGAAGCTTGAGCGAGAATATCCAAAATGTTTGACCCAAGTCATACAGTTTAAAGGCAATGGTACCAAATACTAATGAAATGTATGTAAACTTCTGACTTATCTCATTATTCTGGCGTTTGGCAAATAAAAATAATTTTGGTAATCCTAATTGACCTGAAACAGGAAAAGCTTTGTCTGATTTCATGTCAGACAGTGAGAAAAAATAACATGTGTTTTTTATATAGTGTATGTAAACATCTGGTTTCTATGACGGAGTATAAGGGTCAGTTAAATAAAATATATTATGCAGGCGCTATGAGAATAAAGTCATAGCATTTCGACATTAAAGACACAATTTTACGAGAATAAAGTCATAGTACTATGAGAATAAAGTCGTAATATTGCGAGAATAAAGTCGTATTTTTATGAGAATATAGGCGGCTGTGCGTGAATGAGTGACCAGTGCGTTATGAAGAATTTGGAGCATTTTGTTCAGATATAGCAATTTCTTCCAAATCTGTTTGGTTCCTCCGATTAAACAAACTCAAATGCTTGCAGTGTCCCTTCAAAGTACTTATATTGATGATAGTGCGGTGAGGTTGGGCTAAAAGACAGAGTATTTTATCGTGCGTAAACCCCAGTTGAAAGTTTATCTGAACAATATACTCCAAATTCTCCATAACACACAACGCACTGGTCACTCATTCACGCACAGCAGCCTATATTCTCATAAAATTACGACTTTATTCTTGTAAAATTACAACTTTTTCAGGCTTCCATGTTATTCTCATGAAATTACATCTTTAATGTTGAAATGCTACGACTTTATTCTCGTAGCACCCGCATAATTTATTTGATTTAACTGACCCTTATACTCCATCGTAGGTTTCCGCTGTGTCTGTATGGTGGAATGTTCAGCAATGCACACATTAGCGAAAAAACTAACGAGTGTTGCGTCAATGCGACCGTTCATGATCCTGCTTAGGTTTGATTCAACAAAAAGATGAGAGTGATTAACTGAAAAACTGTTGGCTAATGCTAACTAGCTTGCAACTGTAATATCATTTGAGAGAGCACAAATCATCTCACCTGTTATACTTCCACTAACTCAACACATTTTTTGTCAGATTGTTTTAAAATAAAGCTCAGATTAAAATCTAATAGACCTTCTGACATAATAGTGCCTTCAATTAGTCACACACCCCAAAGAATGTTGATGATATCAGCTGGAAAGTAGCACTACAAAGGGATATTGCTCCCTCCATCCCGTCTCAAGTCAGAACCAAACGTGCAATCGTCCAATCAGATTTGTTTATTTCAGTGAAGCATGTGGAACTAAGGTGCTCATTGGTCATCCATCATTTACAAACAAAATTACATTTCCTTCATATGAACAGAGGTTAGTGCTTCGCTCATTGATTCATGCCATGTTTTTCAGTCTTGGGATATTTTTATCCTTTCTTTTTTCCTCATAACCAGCCATACTTGTTTTGATACAGATGGATCATGCGTGTCCCTGGTTAATTTGAGGAAGTGGGTATTCTGGATCCCAGTCAATAAGAAAACAATCTTGGACACATCTGCAGCCTGCCCATTCTGGTTTAGTCCTGGTTTAGTCCTGTTTAGTCCTGGTTTAGTCCTGGTTTAGACCTGGTTTAGTCCTGGTTTAGTCCTGGTTTAGACCTGGTTTAGTCCTGGTTTAGTCCTGGTTTACACCTGCTTTAGCCCTGGTTTAGTCCTGGTTTAGTCCTGGTTTAGTCCATGAGAGTGGGTTTCTCCACTTCTTTTTTTAATTGTTCCTGCAGAAGGAGAGTCTAAGGACGAGGGACGTTCTGGGACAGTTCTCCATTTCTTTGTTTCCTGCCAATATTGGTTAATCTGCCTGTCTGTTTTAGACCAATGTCCTCTTCACTGTTTGATTTTCTAACTTTCTGTTAAATCATTGATCTTGTTCAGCCTTAAGAGGCAACTGTTGTTGTGTTTTTGGGCTTTACAAAAACATTTAATTAAATTGAAGAACATACCAGAACATGAGAAATGCCCAAAAAACAAATTTACAAATGTGTTTTTCCATATCATTTCTATGAGTGACAAGAGGACATATGCCAGGCCACAACATCTGCAGATTAACCAGAGACATTTGACCTGCCCCCATCTCAGTGTAACAGTACAGGGACACAGGAGGATGGGAAGGCATCTAACACATACGAATGCAGGAGGATGGGAGGGCATCTGACACACAGGCCTACAGGAGGATGGGAGGGTATCTGACAAAACTGGAGGATGTTTTTAGTGTGTCATTCTCACTGAGGCTGTGAAAACTGTGAGTTCCTCTCAGTCTCTTACATAACACTCCCACGAGCACTATTCTGACGTGCAACTAAACCCACGTGCACTATTCTGACGTGCATGAGATAAGTTTATCTGTCTAACCTCATAACTAAATATTCTACCGCCTTGTCTCCTACTTCTTTGTCCCCTTTCTCCTTGTGTCCCACGTCCTTGTCTCCTTCCTCCCTCAGTTGCTCTGTGTCCTCAGCCTGCCACCTCAAATTTAATCACAGAGTCAATCCAGGACTAAATCAAGACTGAACCAGGACTGAACCAGGACTAAACCAGGACTAAACTAGGATTGAACCGGGACTGAACCGGGACTGAAACAGGCCTAAAACAGGACTGAACCAGAACTAAACCAGGACTGAACGAGAACTCAACGAGACTAAACCAGGGACTAACCCCAGGAACCGAACCAGACTGAATCAGGACTGAACCAGGACTAAACCAGGACTGAACAAGGACTGAACTAGAGCTAAACCAAGACTGAACCAGGATTGAACCAGGACTAAACCAGGTCTAAACCAGGTCTAAACCAGGATGGAAACAAGACCTGAACAAGGACTGAACCAGGACTGAAACCAGGGACTGAATCAGGACCTAAACATTACCTGCACAGGGCTCTATTGTAGTACATGTTAAATACAAATTACTGAAATTAACAGGCCTCTGGCATTTGACCCATTCTTCAGGTAAAACCTGTCAGGAGCAGCAGAACTCATCTCCAGATTTTGAAACCAGTCTTGATCAGGACTACCTTAGCTGGAGCATTTGACCTATGAGCATGTGTTTGGGTTGATGGGGGAGAGGAAACCTTCACCCAGATACAGGAAGAACACGTAACTCCACATAGAAAGGCCTGCGAGTCCAACCAGGGATCTTCTTGCTGTGATATAAAAATTTACCGTATTGTGAATATTCTAAATTAAACAAAACACCTCCAATTGAAGGAACATGTTGGAGAAAACCCACTGAAAAGTTACACAGTGCAGTTTTAATCTCAAGAGAATTAGTCTTGGAGTGTTGTCACAAATCTCATTTTAAAGTTGATTTTATATATGGGGTACTTTACTTTATATTTACTTTTATTACTTTATTTACAGTGTATTAACATATTTAATTTCATTTTTGGTGCTCTGAGTCCCTCCTCTCTTTGCTCTCTGTTAATCATAAGGAGGGCTTGGGAGAGATCGCTAGATTACTCAAACATGCATTAATGACATTTAAAAACCGCTTCAGGCATGTTTTTGATGAGAGAACAACATTATAACAAGGTAGAAAGCTCAAAGCTATACATTTTGTATAACACTTCCTCTTTAAGGAAAAGTCTCAATCCTCTATACAGTCTTCAGTAGAAACTTCATATAATTTTAATATCATGTGGTTTTAGACTTTGGTTCTAAAACAGATTAACTTCATTCTGTATTTGACCTTTTTTCTCAAGTGTGAGGAGTGTGAGGACAACATGGAAGCAGGACTGAACTGGGACTAAACCAAGACTGAAACAGGATTAAACCAAGACTGAATCAGGACTAATACAAAAACTAAACCGGTATTGAACCACGACTAAAGCAGGACTGAACAAGAACTATACTAGGATTAAAATAGAACTAAGGCAGGTCTAAACCAGGTCTAAGGGTTCTGAGAGAGAGATGATTCTGAGAGAGAAAGAGAGAGAGAGAGAGAGAGAGAGAGAGAGACAGAGAGAGAGAGAGAGAGAGAGACAGAGAGAGAGAGAGAGAGACAGAGACAACCATGTTTTCAGTATGGAGAACTCCAGATGTCAAACACGGAGGAGAAAGAGATGAAAGGAAAAAGAAGAAGAGAAAGACAAAGGGGATAGATATGGCCATGTTTTCAATATGGGGAATTCCAGATGTGAAACACAGAGGCGAGAGAGAGCAAGAGAGAGAGATGGAGAGATGGAGGAGAGGGGTGAGGGAGAAATGGAGGAGAGGAGAGATGGAGAGACAGAGGAGAGGAGGATGAGACTGATGTTTTGAATATGGGTTCAGATGTAACAGGTTTTTGATGCAATAGAACAAAGAGTGCAGAACGGGAGCATGCACCTACACACGAACTATGGAGAGGATAGGGAGATGGAGGAAAAACAAGATGCGAAGCACAGAGCATGATGCAGAGGAACAAAATGGAGCCAGAGCAGCAGATGTATGAGGAGGAGAGGAGACAGAGGGATGGAGGGATGATGGTGGATAAGAGAGGTGTTTCTAACCGTTTGGTCACTCCACGGTCCTGAGAGCCAGCAGCCCATCGTCAACGGTAACCAAACCAAAAACAACAAATTGAGATGAAAAATCAGCTCCAATGAAAAACGCAGATCCTCCTCACTGCATCCTCCTCCTCCGCCTCCAAGCTCCTTACTGTGTTTCCTTGCTCCTATGTGTCCTAGCTCCTCCTCTACCTCCTAACTGTGTCTCCTAGCTCCTCACTGTGTCTCCTAGCTCCTTACTGTGTCTCCTAGCTCCTCACTGTGTCTCCTAGCTCTTATATCTCCTATTTCCTATGTTTGTGTCCTAGCTCCTTCCCTCCTCCAGTACCCCCTCCTCCTGTATCCTTTACTGTAGTGCGGCTGCGTCCGAGCTCTGCTGCTGCATCCTAGCTCCTACCCCCTTGCCTCCTTGTCATGCATTGTGGGTCAAACCCTCACAGATGTTTGAGGTAAGTATATTTTTATCGTACAAATAAATAAACGTGCTGGCAAATGGACTACAAATGCAGAATAGAGCATTATGGGAACTGTAGTTGCTGCTGTTTCCATGGCAACTGCATTTTCCACGTCAAATAAATGTGCTGTGTTTTGTCCATTTATGGTTCACTTCAAAAATAACTAAACCAGATCTAAACCAAGTCTAAACCAGGACTAAACCAGGCCTAAAGCAGAGCTAAAGCAGGGCTAAAGCAGGGCTAAAGCAGGGCTAAAGCAGGGCTAAAGCAGGGCTGAAGTAGGGCTGAAGCAGGTTTAAACAAGGTCTAAACAAGGTCTAAACCAGGACTAAACCAGCTCTGTTATCCTCTAGTTCATCAACAGATGTTGTGGTGTGTTTGGAGAAATATAGTGGGAGAATGGACCTTGTTACTGATAGAAATGATCAGGGGGAAAAAACTTGACTTTTGGAGATTTCTGATGAAAATACCAGAGAATGACCTGGTTCAATCCTGCCTTAGGTCGGTTTAGCCCTGGTTTAGCCCTGGTTTAATCTCGGCCTTGACACGGAGCCAGTAGATCATTATTTTATCACTGACACATTAAATCTGGCATCAACAAAATGTGCAGCAAAAAAAACGATGTAATTTGTAGTCACTGATAAACCATTCACACGCCGCCCTCAGACCCCCACGCACGCTCACACACGCACAAGCACGCATTACGCACGGAGCTGCGGCTAAAAATGGAACACTGAGGTTCTGTTGCTGAGAGCTGCGCTGCGAGACGAGATGGACAGAAACCGGAGACCAAGCCTAGTCTAAAACGGGTCTAAGCCTTGTCTAAACCGGATATAAAGAGGGTTTATATCAGGACAAAACAAGGATTAAATCTGGACTAAATCTAACCTTAACTAAACCCCGATTAAACAAGGTCTAGATCTAGATGAGATTAAAGGGCCCATATTGATCTATTTTTATAAGATTGTTTACATACCTGGAATTGCGTTTTGTTTCATTCACACATGTTTAATACACAAACTCAAACAGAAAACACTCTGTTCCACCTTGCGGTGTCACGTGGAAATACAGGAAGTGCTCCACTGTGTTTTTAAACTCCATATATGCTCACTAGAATCATTTGGATAATTTCAGTCCTGGAATTGGCAAGCTCTACTGAACTAAATATAAAGGGAGCTGTTAACTAGAAACTACCACTACATGGTGGAAAAGAGCATTTGGAGCTTTGGAGATGTAGGCAGACTAATAATAAAGGGCTACGCAAACATGTGTGAATGAAATTCCAGGTATGTTTCGATGATATAACAACAGTATAAACCTATCCATCTATAGAATCACAGTTTAGCGCAGTTTCAAACAAACTGTAACTGAACACATTTTGTAAACTCGTCTTTTAGTAAGAACTTTCCGTCTTTACATTTTACCGTTTTGATGAGTTATTAATTGTTTTGTACGTTTAAATAATTATAATTTTGCGCGTTTCGTTCAGTTTGTCCTCACAGCGCCCCGTTCACTTGCTCTTTGCTAGCCTCTGATTGGTCCGTGTAGCTGAGGGTCGCTTCTAATTGGTCAGAATGTGAGCAGGGGCTGGATCTTTCACTTTTTGACGTTTCATTTAGTTTTTCTCATATTAACAAATTTATTGGCTCTTTCTGTTCATTTTACCCGTTAAAACAGAGTAAAAATAGACCCGTGGATCTGGAGACACCGCGTCTGCAGTTACACGCGCCGTTTGATGTTTTTTAAAGGCTAAAAGTGCGATATTTGCCGCTGTCTCCCGGAGTTCAGAGTTAGCAAGATGCTACAAGCTACATGCTAACTCCATCCAAACAGCAGAGCTCAGACCTGACCCGGGTTAGAGACGCCTGCAGCGTGTTGAGAGAGCAGGTGAGCCTGGTTTTTGGTTTAGTACTTCATATTTCAATTTTGACTTATTATTTGTTGCCCATTGAACTGGGGTTTGTTCATCTAAAAATGTAATAATTCAAATATCAAAATTATGGATGGGACAATAAACAATATTGTTTATCGTGATAATCGTGATTTTGTATAATCGTGACAATGGCCATTATATTTCCAGAATGTGCAGTAAAAAAACTTCTACTTCGCCCTAATGATCTCTTCTAAATCACAGTTGTTTTCACAAAGTACAATACTATATACTTTGTATAAATATAGAACCTGTTTATAATATTATCATAATAATACTGTGTATTGTGTGTGAATCTATCTATCTATCTATCTATCTATCTATCTATCTATCTATCTATCTATCTATCTATCTATCTATCTATCTATCTATCTATCTATCTATGTAATCTATCTATATACAATTATTGATAACATCTTTAAACTGTCAGCAACTTTAATAATTATCGTGATATAATCATTAGTCACAGTTATTTTAATAATCATGACACGAAATTTCAATGTTATTTATATGTGTATATATATATATATATATATATCACACACTCACCTAAAGGATTATTAGGAACACCTGTTCAATTACTCCTTAATGCAATTGTCTAATCAACCAATCACATGGCAGTTGCTTCAATGCATTTAGGGGTGTGGTCCTGGTCAAGACAATCTCCTGAACTCCAAACTGGGATTTTCACACACAACCATTTCTAGGGTTTACAAAGACTGGTGTGAAAAGGGAAAAACATCCAGTATGCGGCAGTCCTGTGGGCGAAAATGCCTTGTTGATGCTAGAGGTCAGAGGAGAATGGGCTGAGTGATTCAAGGTGATAGAAGAGCAACGTTGACTGAACTAACCACTCGTTACAACCGAGGAATGCAGCAAAGCATTTGTGAAGCCACAACACGCACAACCTTGAGCCGGATGGGCTACAACAGAAGACCCCACCGGGTACCACTCATCTCCACTACAAATAGGAAAAACAGGCTACAATTTGCACGAGCTCACCAAAATTGGACAGTTGAAGACTGGAAAAATGTTGGCTGGTCTGATGAGTCTCAATTTCTGTTGAGACATTCAAATGGTAGAGTCAGAATTTGGCGTAAACAGAATGAGAACATGCCTCCATCATGCCTTGTTACTACTGTTCAGGCTGCTGGTGGTGGTGTAATGGTGTGAGGGATGTTTTCTTGGCACACTTTAGGTCCCTTAATGCCAATTGGGCATCATTTAAATGCCACGGGCTACCTGAACATTGTTTCTGACCATGTCCATCCCTTCATGACCACCATGTACCCATCCTCTGATGGCTACGTCCAGCAGGATAATGCACCATGTCATAAAGCTCGAATCATTTCAAATTGGTTTCTTGAACATGACAATGAGTTCACTGTACTACAATGACCCCCACAGTCACCAGATCTCAACCCGATAGAGCATCTTTGGGATGTGGTGGAACGGGAGCTTCATGCCCTGGATGTGCATCCCACAAATCTCCATTAACTGCAAGATGCTATCCTATCAATATGGGCCAACATTTCTAAAGAATGCTTTCAGCACCTTGTTGAATCAGTGCCACGTAGAACTAAGGCAGTTCATACACCGTATTAGTATGGTGTTCCTAATAATCCTTCAGGTGAGTGTGTGTATGTGTGTGTGTATATATATATATATATATATATATATATATATATATATATATATATATATATATATATATATATATATATATATATATATATATATATATATATATATATATATGACATGACCCTGTCTTCACTTTTTAACTTCTGGGGAAATTATTACAGGTGAGGAATAAAAACATATCAGCTTAAACACAAAACACATTTGATAGGAAATATCTTATGTAATATTTGATATTCTAGAACTAAAAGCTTTATATTGATTAAAGCAGCTGACACCATCAGCATTCTCTGGCGGTGTTATGCTAACTGTAGACACTGCTCTGTCTGAGGCTTTGCTAGACTTTAATCTGAGCTTTGTTTTAACACAATCTGACTGTAAATAACCAATTTAGTTAAAACTACAACAGGTGCACTGATGTGCTGTTAAACAAGTCTCAAATAACATTAAAGCCGCAAGCGGCGATGATGGCCCTCGCCCCCCTACGCGTCCGCCCGGGACCGGCCACTGCCCCCAAGCACCATTCCCCCCACCCGACCACCCCCCGGCCGCTATCCACCCCCCTTCACACAGTTTCTATAGCTGGCTGTCCACGGCGTTGAACCGGCAACCTCGTGCACAATACAGGTATGTGTAATGGACTTTTTTGCCCCTTTTGAGGCCCACAATGATCTCACCAAGTTTCATGCCAATCGGACAAAGTTGTGTCTTTTACCTGTACTGTAGGGGGCGCTATAGACGTCACTGGACACATGTTCATTATGGTTCTCGATTCACAGTATTTTTCTGCATCAGTGATTAGAATTTGAGCTTTTTATGCTGATCCATGTGTCTGTGAGCAGGAATCAAAGAAACAGGAAATTAAGGTGTTATTAGACGGAGGCGTATAGACAAACGGCGTGGAATTTGAAGAAAACGTGGATGTTTTATGGAAACCCATGTGTCTGGATGTGGCATGTGAAATCTGAGCTCATTTGGACCAAAAACCTGGGACTAGAAACATTTTGAATACACGCAGCGGAAAAAGATGGCGAATATTCGATCCAATATGGCCGACTTCCTGTCCGTCATAGAGCAGTGCTTCTTTTCATTTTTATGCTTGTCCCATGGTGCTGTATCACTGTTCCAATTTTTGTGCGTGTTTTACAAAATTAACCAAGCTCCTCTCCCATAGGGGTGAAATTTTAGGTGGCGCTGTCGAGTCAAGGGGCATGGGATATTTTCCCGACACCAGTTTTATTAAATTTTTCAGAGAGCTGGTCGATTCTATACCCCCATGTGAGACTTTTCGCACATGTTATCGTGTTAGACTTTTCGTGCCCAAACAAAAATGAGATTGTTTGAGCGGAAAAACAAAGAACAATGTTAATATGCACCGTGGCCCTGGGCTGTGTGGCCCTGACTCCATATGAGAGGGGTCTGTGGCTTTGCACCGGCAACCACGTACATAATACAGGTATGGTGTAATTGACCTTTTTGCCCCTTTTAATGCCCACAATTATCTCCCCAAGTTTCATGCCAATCGGACAAATTTATGTATTTTACCAATACTGTAGGGGGCGTTATAGTGTTCATTTAGATAACAATTAATAGTGCATTCTATTAATACCTTGATATCACATGTGTGATGAGAATTTCAGCTGTCTAGAACAATGTATGTGCGTGTAAGAAATTTTTTAATGATTTTTTTTTTGTGTGTTTGCACCCCTGGTGGCCAACTGTGGAAAATGACTCATGGCCATAATGTATTTTTTTGTTTCTTCTGATGCCACCGATTTATTCCCTGAATTTCGTAGGAATCCGATAATGTTGGCGTTTCACCCCTATAGTAGTGTTCATTTTGATAATAATTAATAGTAGATTCTATTAATGCCTTGATGTCACATGTGTGATGTGAATTTCAGCTGTCTAGAACAATGCATGTGCGTGTCAGATATTTTTCAATGATTTTTTTTTTTGAGTCTTTGCGCCCCTGGTGGCCAAGTGTGAAAAATGACCTATGCCCGTAATATTATTTTTTGGTCCACGTCATGCCCCTCAATTTATTCCCCGAATTTCGTAGGAATCCGATAATGTTGGCGTTTCACCCCTATGGTAGGGGGCGCTATAGTGTTCATTTTGATTAAAATTAATATTGCATTCCATTCATGCCCCAATCACGCATATGTGATGTGAATGTGAGCTTTGTAGGGCAGTGCCTGTGGTCGTGAGAGGACATTGAAAAAACAGGAAACGAAGGCGTTTTTCGACGGCGGCGTACGGGCGAACCGTGAGGAATTCGGAGAAAACGTGGATATTTTATCAAAACCTATGTGTCTGGATGTGGCATGTGAAATCTGAGCTCATTTGGACCAAAAACCTGAGACTAGAAGCGTTTTGAAAACACGCTGCGAATGAAGTGGCGAATATTTGATCCAATATGGCGGACTTCCTGTCCGTCATACAGCAGCGCTATGATTATGTTTTTGGCTTCTCACAATGAGCTCTGTCACTGGTGCGAATTTCGTCAATATCTGAGTCGGGCCTTCCTATTAAATTGAAAATCTCAAAATTTCTAGGTGGCGCTGCCGAGCCGGTCGATCCTATACCTATATGTGGGACTTTTCGTTGACATTCAGGGGGTGAAAACTGTGATTGTTTTGGCGGAAAAATAATAATAAGAAGAAACCCAGCAAGAAAAATGCCCCTCACCATCACTTCGTGAGTGGCAAGAGCCAATTACAGCCACAAGCCAACAGTTTTTCAGGGAGTCACTCTCACATTTTTGTTGAAAATCAAACTAAATGGGACCATGAACACTTGTATTGATCACAGATTCCTGAAAATGTACTGTTTAAAACATTTTGTATTTTTTCATGAATTTTCCGACAATCTAAATGTTTTTTGTCTGTATTTGCTTATGTGTGCATTGTGTCACCATGGTAACTGTTGAACCTTCTTCCATAAACATGGAACATACATCTCAAGGACTAAAGTATACACCACTTAGAGTTGATAAATTGCATAGTAAAATGTACATTTAAATATTTACTGAACCTGTGGTCCACAGGCTTCAGTTAAAACATTTACAATAGTCTGAAAGATGACAGATACAGTGTTTAGTTTTAGCTGGTTTATGAGAGTGTAAATGGGGGTGATAAAATCTAAAACCAGTTTACCCTTGCTCCGTGTAGATTTGTGGTACAGTGGTCCCTTGGTTATTGCAGGGGTTACATTCCAAAAATAGCCCACAGTAGGCGAAATCTGCGAAACAGTCAGCTTTATATTTTACAAATATTATATATGTTTTAAGGCATTAAAATGCTTCACTATAGGGTTTTCTCACATAGGCATGAACATTTTCTCACATTTCTCTCTTTAAACACTCTCAAAGTTCAAACCTTCGTATATTATATCTCTCTTCCTTGATGATCACTTTAAATGTGTTGTTCATGTGCCTCTGCTCCAGCGATATCCGCAGAGACGGCCTCTCTGTGCAGAGAAACACTTCAATCCAAAGTGTTTCTGAAATTTGTCGGTGCAGAATGTTTCATCGACATTGTGGGTTTTGTTGGGGAGAAAACTTGCAAAGATACAGCACTTTAGTGTCACACTGCTAGCCATCGAACATTTATGTAAATGTAACCCTAATATATTTTTCTCAGCAGTCTCTTGAGGCTGTGGGTATGGCGGGTTACAGTTAGATTTAATATGATTTATTTTCTTGTCGTCTTTCTTGCTTAAATAGACCAGGACAGCAGGACAGTGTACAGCTTGTCTTTATTCAACAATTTAACTCATCTCACCCGTGCACGCCCTGTGTGCGTTCACTCTTGTTACATTTTTGTGGGTGCACTCCTCAAATGCGCTGTACTGCAACAATAAGTAGGAATCAATATTATTATAAAGAAAGTAAATAATGTATCCAACATATTAATACATTATATTCATATAATGAATATTATTTATTATATTAAAATAAGAACAAAGTAATAAACTAAATACTAATAAATGTTAATACATAAAATAATATATGTCAAATAAATCAAAGGTTACATAAATTTGGCTGAACGCATTCTGTATTGTACAGGAGACATGGCATGGAGGAGATTGATTGGCAATGGTCTACAGTCCCTTGGCCAGTCACAACATAGAACACAATGCGCGTTCATACACTGTAAAAAAAAGTATGCAAAATTGCACACAAAAAAATCAGCGAAACAGCAAGACTGCGAAAGGTGAACCGCGATATAGCGAGGGACCACTGAACTGCTAAAGTCAGTCTCCCCTGAGACTTGGTATGGTATTGATGAGAATTGAATTAAATCAGAGAGGTGAGATACTGTGGGAGATGTGGGTGTGTATAAGTCTGTGGGTCTGCAGTAAGGTCCAGCCAACCTTGCTGTATAGATCACAGTGGTGAGTGTAGTAACTGTCAAAAGTAATAAAACAAAGTGCGCCGTGGTAAATAATATCAAGATTTTTTTAAGGTACCGTTTTCTGCATGACCATAAATAATGTCACCATAATCCAGCGAAGAAAGGATTGTAGATTTAATTAATGTTTTTCTATTTTAATATGAAAAACAGGCTTTATTCCTGTAAAGAAAACCTATTTGAATTTTAAGTTTTTGTGAAAGGTTGTCAAGGTGTGTTTTAAAAGATAGTCTGCTATCCAACCAAATACCAAGGTATTTATTATGAGGGACTTGTTCAGTGAGGTACCAATGAAATCGTAGGAGCTTGTGACATGAGATCTGGTGAAGCACCTAGTTTTAGTTTTTGATGAATTTAGGACCAGTTTAGTAACCAGTTTTGTAATTGGGTGGGTGCGATAGAATACAAAATTGTGTCATCTGCATAAAAATGGGCAGTACAATAGGAAGATGAGGGGAAAATATGATTAATATACAAATTAAAAAGCAATAGGCCAAGGGTTGAACCTTGGAACACCCTTTTTTATTACTGACCATGTAGATGTGCCATTACTGATTGTGATCTATTAGTATGAGGTGAACCCATTTAAAAAAAAACTTGATCAAAACCAAGAGATGCAAGTTTATTTAGGAAAATATTTGAGTCTACAGTATTAAAGGCCTTGGACAAGTCAACAAAGAGTGCCACACAGTGTTGCTTCTTGTCCATGACATGAACGAAATCATTGACACAGTGATGGCGATGATTATACTCTGACCCGGCCTAAAACCTGATTGTTGTGGATCAAGGATATTGTTCATTTCAAGAAAGGGCTGTGACTGATACTTTACTAGAGACTCTTTGTCAGACCTGACGATAATTATTAAGGTTACTTCTATCACCACCTTATGTAGAGGGACAACCTATGCTGACTTCCACACTGATGGAATGTTGCCAATTAAGAATGTTAAAGATATGGGTGACAGAAGATAAAATTATTGGTGCACTAAGACTCAGTAATTGCAAATTGAGATTGTCAGCACCACGAGATTTTTTGGGGTTCAAGTGTATTAGGTGATCTAAGACTTCATTTGTTGTAATCTGTTTAAGAGAAATTATTTCTAAATTCTGTGACTGCTGTCACATTAAAATTAGAAGGGCAAGTCTCTTTGGTAGTGTTTTCATTAGCATTTGCAATGACTGCCTCTATAAAATTATTATTTTAAATATTTACCATGTCACTTTTATTTAACATGGGGCCATTCTTGTTGTTAACTACAGGTGGAAGAAGTGTGGTGGACTTGGCTTTTAATGATTTCACTATCTTCCAGAAAGCATTACCATTGTCACTAGAATTATCAGTAGTGGCTGAAATATAACCATATTTTGCATTTGTAACCATAGTAGTAACATAGTTTCTTTGTTGCCTAAAACTCATCCAGTAAGAGTTATTACTGCCAGAAGCTTTTGCTACACTTCCTTAGAAATACATGGGTTGGTTCTATTTTTCACCCTGGAAGTTTTAAGAGGGGCATGCTGATCAGCGATTTCTTTAAAAACTGTAGGAAAAAATGGTTCAAACCCCACCCTGGGTCCTACATAAAAAAGGACAGAATCAATGCTGGAACTTTTCAAATGGTTAAGCAAATCTTAAAAAGGTTTAACAACGCAGACAGTATGTTATAAGTTATGCTTCTCCATAATGATCCGTTCTCCTTCACATTACAGTAGTTAATATACAGTATATATCAGAATCAGAATCACTTTTATTGATCCCCGAAGGGAAATTCTCTTAGTTAACAAATGCCACAACCACAGGATAGAATTTAAGAATAAGAATAAAAAGTCATTTAAATAAGAATAAAATTGTGCAATAAGAATAAAGTGTTATGCAATAAGAATAAAGTGTCAGTGTTAAACAAAATAAATAAATAGATCATCTCACAAAATCACACACTATTTACATCTATGTACAAAGTGGAATATTGGAGTATTGAAGTGTTTGGTTACAGAACGGAGTTTAACAGTTTGATGGCGACAGGCAGGAAAGATTTCCTGTGTCTCTCAGTGGAGCAGCGTGGCAGTAACAGTCTGTGGCTGAACGAGCTCTTCAGATTGGCCAGCACCTCGTGGAGGGGGTGGAGGGGAGAGTCCAGAATAGTCCTGACTTTGGTCAACATCCTCCTGTCCGACACAACAGTCAGAGAGTCCAGCTCCTCCCCCACAACATGACCAGCCTTCCTGATGATCTTATTGAGTCTATTAGTGTCCCTCACGCGCAGACTGCTGCCCCAGCAGACCACAGCGTACATGATGGCACTGGCCACCATAGACTCATAGAACATCCTGAGCATCGTCCTGCAGATGTCAAAGGACCTCAGCCTCCTCAGGAAATAGAGGCGGCTCTGGCCCTTCTTATAGACTGCGTCCACGTTTCTGCTCCAGTCCAGTTTATTGTCCAAGTACACTCCCAAGTACTTTTACTCCTCCACCACGTCCACACTGACCCCATGGATGGAGATGGGAGTCACAGCCGCTTTGGTCCTCCTCAGGTCCACCACCAGTTCTTTTGTCTTGTCACGTTGAGTTGAAGGTAGTTCTTCTCACTCCACGTGACAAAGTTGTCCACAACAGTCCTATACTCCCTCTCGTCACCACCGCTGATGCATCCCCCGCTGATGCATCCCACCACTGCAGAGTCATCAGAAAACTTCTGAAGGTGGCAAGTCTCACTGCAGTAGCTGAAGTCCGTGGTGTAGAGAGTGAAGAGGAAGGGAGAGAGGACTGTCCCTTGTGGAGCCCCGGTGTTTGCTGACCACTCTGTCTGACACACAGCCCTGTAAGCGTACATACTGTGGTCTTCCAGTGAGATAGTCCACAATCCAGGACACCAGGGAGTCCTCCACCTGCATCACCGCCAGCTTCTCAGCCAGCAGAGCCGGCCTGATGGTGTCAAAGGCACTGGAGAAGTCAAAAAACATGACCCTCACAGTGGCAGCCGGTGTGTCCAGGTGGGGGTAGACTCTGTGGAGTAGGAGTATCATACATTGTACTGGTAGAATGGCCTGACCTCCTTCATATCAGCACATATTGTATTCAAACATCAAACTTGATACTCATTTCAGTAGTTATCTATACTAAAAAAAGTCCCATTCACAGGACAGAATTTAACCTTTCTTGAATAGCTTTAGATTGATCTTGAGCTTTATCAGAACAAGAGTAGGCAAGGCAAGGCAAGTTTATTTGTATAGCACAATTCGTACACAAGGTAATTCAAAGTGCTTTACAGAATAAGAAGGATATTAAAATCACACAAATCAAAACATAAATAATCATCATAAAATTACCATTAAAACAGAAGAGTGCAGAATAAAAACCTTTCAGTCATATGCACAGCTAAACAGAACTGTTTTGAGCCTGGATTTAAACATTGCCAAAGCAGAGGCATGACTCACATCTTCAGGAAGACGGTTCCAGGTTTTAGTTGCATAAAACTTAAACGCTGATTCTCCATGTGTAGTCCTGACTCTTGGCACCAGCAGGAGGCCGGTCCCTGAAGTCCTCAGAGTGCGAGATGGTTCATATGGCACTAACATGTTAGAGATATACTTTGGACCTAGTCCATGGAGAGACTTATAGACAGCCAGAGCTGCTTTAAAGTCTATTCTTGGAGCTACTGGAAGCCAGTGCAGAGACCGGAGCACAGGACTTATGTGTTCGTACTTCCTGGTTCTAGTCAGGACCCGAGCAGCAGCGTTCTGGATGTACTGCAGCTGTGCTAAGGCTCTGAGCAGGCCGTTACAGTAGTCTAACCTACTGGAGAAAAATGCATGGATAAGTCTCTCTAAGTCTGGCTTTGACAGTATACCTTTGATTTTTGCAATGTTTTTTAGATGGTAAAAAGCTGCAGATGTTATTGGTTTGATGTGGCTGTTAAAGTTCAAGTCTGAGTTCATTATTACCCCTAGATTTCTAGTCGATTTGGTTTTAGAGAGAGAGACTGGAGGTGACTGCTAACACTTTCTCTATGTTTCTGTGGATCAAAGATGATGACTTTCAGTCTTGTCTGAGTTTAGTTGAAGAAAGTTGTTTTGCATCCACACACTGATCTGTTGGATACAGTGGCAGAATGAATCCACTGGTCCATATTCACCTGCTCTCAGTGAGACATAGATCTGAGTGTCGTCTGCATAGTTGTGGTAGGACACATTATTGCTGCATATTTACTGGCCTAAAGGAAGCATGTAGAGATTGAACAACAGGGGTCCCAGGATTGACCCCTGGGGCACCCCGCAGGCCAGGGAATTTTTATCTGAGATACATTTTCCAATTTCGAACAAAGTACTCCCTGTTTTCTAAATAGGACTTGAACCAGTTTAGTGCCGTACCAGAGATGCCCACCCAGTCTTCTAGTCTCTGTAAGAGACTATGATCAACAGTGTCAAAGGCAGCACTCAGATCTAACAGGATCAAGACTGAGACTTTGACTGCATCAATGTTTAGACGGATGTCATTTGTCACCTTGATAAGAGCAGTCTCAGTGCTGTGGTGGGGTCTAAAACCTGATTGAAAAACATCAAAGGAGTTGTTAATTTGGAGGAACAGCTTTTTCAAGGACTTTACCTAAAAACGACAGATTTGAGATTGGTCGGTAATTGTTCAATATTGTGGCATCAAGACTGCTCTTTAGGAGAGGCTTGATAACCTCTGTTTTCAAAGCGCTTGGGAATGTTCCAGACTGAAGTGACATATTAACTATGCAAGTGAGTGGGTGAAAGCAACTGTTGAGCACAGACTTTAGAAGTTAACTGGGTATCACATCGAGGCAGCATGTAGATGAACTCGGATGGTGACAATCTCTTGGACAGTTTTTGTCAGTTACAGGTGCAAAAGTGAGTCAGCTCTAAGTGTCTAGGTGGCTGCTGAGGTGTTATTTGCGTCATGGAAGTGATGGCATTTTTAATGCCCTGAACCTTGTCATTAAAGAACACTGCAAACTCATTGCACTTAGATGTGGAAATTAATTCTAACCACAGTGGAGCTGAGGGGTTTGTTAATCTGTTTACTGTTGCAAACAGGACACAACAGTTGTTACTGCAACTTCCAGTAATGTCAGAAAAATACCTTTGCCTTGTTCTACATAAACTGTGTTGTACATATGCATCTTTTCTCTGTAAATCTCATAATGAACCTGGAGCTTTGACTTGCGCCATTCCCGCCTGACCCCTCCGGCACTCCCTTTTCTGTGCCCTGACCAAGTCACCGTTCCTCCATGGCGCTTTCTGCTTGTCTTTAACCATTTTAACCTTCATCAGGGCAATGGTGTCTAGAACATTCAAAACACTCGAAGTCACAGAGTTCAACAAATAGTTGAAGTAGTATATGCCCATAGACCACTAAGGGATTACGCAGATACTGCATAAGGCCATATGGTAATATAAAGAAAGTACTACTACTAATGTTAATGTTGAAATCACAGTCTGTTGTCTAAAGAAAAAGTGTTTTTATTACCATTTTAGCAACATTGGTATTGAAATCGAGTTTGAAATTTGAATATTGTGACAACACTATCTCCTTCATATTTATTATAACATTGCTCTAGTGTGCTTGGATTCAGTGTAATGTGTTTCCTCAGAATGACCTGTCCTCCGTCCAAGCGTTCTCGGGGTCTGGGTCCAGTTTTGGATTTGGACCCGTTTGATGAGGGCTTCACTCAGGACGACCTCAACGAGATCGACATCATCGCATCACAGGCCATCACCATGGCACAGGGGAAGTGGCCACAGCAACAGCGACAGCAGCATCCGGACAAGGGCACAACGGCTTCACTGGTGAGTTTAGACATGGTTCATTCCTGATTCAGTCTATTTTAATCACACACACAAGTGGTTTCAATCTATATTTGTTTGTGACCTAGGGCAATGGATACTTTACTGCAACAAGAGAGAAGAATGGGCCTTGAACACACGGGGAAGCGACGGTCGCTCGCTCTCCATTTATTTTCAGTGGTACCTGTGCGACACTGTGAAAATCGCTCGTCTCTCTCACCTCCGCGACAAGCAAAAGGCGTGCACGTGAAAACCTTGCGCTCGTGCATGTCGACGTGCACACGCGGGCCTGCGACGCAACTAATGAAAGTTGAAAAATGTTCTACTTTTATCGCTGTCACCTGCACAACAGCCAATCAGCGAGAGTTTGATTGATGAGCCAATGCACTGTCCACTTCAGAAACATCATGGAGGAGAAAATTATACTCATGGTGTCGGATTTCCCAATTCTTTTTGACATCTCAAAGAGACTACCGAGATATATCAAAAAAGCAGCTGCCTGTGAACTTGTTGGTGCCAGGGTGAATATGAGTGGTAAGTTAACATGCGCAAATTTGTTAATTCAGATAAATTTATGGAGGCTAATAACCAAATGTATTAAAGACTGATTCAAAATTTAAAAAATATATTTATTTAAGGTTTTTACATTAAACAGAATTAGCTGCAGAATAGGGTGGACCCAGGATCGCTTTTTTTAGTTTTGTAGAGTACAACCAATTGTAATATTTTAGTCAAATGAAGCAAAACTTTACAAGATTTCATTTTAGCGTCTTTTTCCCATCTACCGCTATTAACCTCAAAATTACCTCCAAATAAACAGCCAATCAGACGTGTAGGAGGCTCGCGATCTGCTCTGGAACAGAGCGCGACTTGACAAGCTGCCGCTTAGTCGCTGCAGTTTGTCGCTGCCCGTGTGTTCGGTTTTAAAGCCCATGCAATGAGTGTCGCTGCACGCTGTCGTTAGTCGCTCCCCGTGTGTCGAGCCCATAAGTCCCCAAGACTTCACTGACACATCGTTCAGTAAATCTGACATTAACCATATTTCTGGCCTCAGTATTAAACCACAAGGTTTAAGTCTGCTCTGTTTATTTATTTAAAGTTTCCTGCTTTCAGGTTGCTGTGTAATTTTTTTATTTCAGTACATCACTGTAGTATTTTGACTAACAGGTTTAAACTGACAGAACTATTATAGAGATGGGAGAAAGAAAGAGAGAAAGAGTTAAAATGCAATGGTCTAAAGTATGGTGAGAAACGCTCATCTTAAGAGTGAATGAACTGAAGGATAATTACCTCAATGCAGTCTATACGTGTGACATGTCATTACCCATCTGTGTGTAAATGGAGAGCACCGTCTTGTGCACCCTGAGCTGTATTAGAGTTAAACCTGTGTCTGTGGGTCTGTTTGAGTGGGATCATGTCTTTGTTTATATGTATTTGTATATATTTCTGATTTGTGTATTTTCCAGGGACCAGAGCTACGCTGGGGTCAGATCGACACTTGGAGACACACGCACAGCTCAAAAGGAAGGTAATAGCATCTGGGTTAAACCTGGGGCTCTTCACTCTTTATATTTTAAGTGTTATTGGAGAAGAGGATGAACCGTTGAGGTTTTATTATATTTGACCATTTAAAATATTATGAAATCTGACTTTTTCTTGCTCATACCAGTCTATTATTTTCCAGAGTGTAGAATACATGTTTCAATTTCACATACGTTTCAATTGAAGCAGGGAGAGGAGAACATGTTTAAAGGAGCCATATTCCACTATTTTCTGATCTATGTTCTAATCTTGTTTCCTCATCACAAACATACCCGGAGATGTGTTTTGTTTCAGACACACATTTTTAACACGCAAACCCTATTTACCCCATATTTAAGCAATGTTGAAACAGAAAACACCTTGTGATTTCATGTGGTAATACAGGAAGTGCTCCACTGTGTTTTTAAACCTCATACACTTTCACTAGAATCATTTGGGTAATTTCAGCCCTAGAATTCCCAATCACTACTGAACAAAAGGTAAAAGGATCTACTGCTTCATGACATCACAATGTGGAACAGAGCATTTTGAGCTTTGGAGATGTAGACAGATGAGAAATAATGGGTTACTCAAACGTGTGAATGAAAGACAACACAATTCCAGGTATGTTTTTGAGGAGGTAACAGCATTATAGCTCGGCACAAAGCTTGCTTGTATATTTTTAATTTGGAGCAGTTGGAGGTGCAGGTGGAGGAGGACATGTTTAAAAGATACAAGTTTGCATGTTTCAGTTGGAGCAGGTGGAGGAGGACATGCTGCTGAAGTCTGGGGAGATCAGGGTTCTGAGGGACTCTCTGAGAGCGGCTCAACAAGAAGCAGAGACCCAGAGATTGAAGATAGTCCAAGTCCAAACTCACCATCAAAGGGAGCAGAGCCAGAGAGAGAAGGAGTTGCTCAAAAAGGTACCAGGGATCAGGGACCAGGGACTAGGGACTAGGGACCAGGGAGTACAGAGGCTGAGTTTGCAAGTATCTGACCTCCAAAGAATGATGAGGTGGGAGGACATCTAACTGCTCTGTGGTGTTCAGGTGCAGAGTCTGGAGTCTCAGCTGCAGTTTAAGGAGGCGGAACTGAACGACGCAAGGAGCAAAATACTGAGCGATCGAAGGAGCTCCCCCCTCTGCAGGAACAGGTTTGACCTCCTCTGCATCTTCTCTGCATCTCCTCTGACATTTGACCCTCTCCTCTGACTTCTGAACCTCTCCTCTGCTCCTCTGACCCTTCCCATCTGTTCCTCTAAACCAGGGGTGTCAAACACATTTTCACCGAGGGCCACATCAGCAAAATGTCCGCTCTCAAAGGGCCAGATGTAAAATAAATCTAACACATTTTTTAACTTGTTAATTAACTGTTTCTGTATTTATTACTTATACAAGTTACAAATATTGCATAAGCATTTGCCTAGATGCAAAATATGGCTGTGTAACTGCATATCTCCTGATAAATTGAGATTTTAAAACCATCAAACTTTTTAATTTACCCTGTCAAGGGTCACATGAAATGATGTGGAGGGCCACATTTGGCCCGCGGGCCTTGAGTTTGACACATGTGCTCTAACCCCTTTGCTCCTCTGACCCTCTCATCTGCTCAGCTGACCCTTTCCTCTGCTCCTCTGGCCTGCTCCTGACCTCTGACTTCTTGTTTCAGTCCCAAACCCTCAATATCTCCCTCTGGAGGTTTCATCACTAAAGAGTCATTCAGTGCTCAGGTCAAAACCACACCTGTCCTGGCCAGTAGGAGCGCACCTGGGCCTGCCTCAGCCAATTGCACACCGGTGAAGACGCCATCAAAGAGCCGCAGACAGGAAGTGACACACGCAGACCCCTTCCTGTGTTTCCGAGCACCCAGAGCCTCACAACCAGGTCCGATCCTCCTCATCCCCCTCCAGTATGAAGGTACAATTGATGCAAAACATTTGAATGCAAATGTTGATATGTACACTGATAGATAAAAATATTCATTTTTTTACACTTAGAAATATAATTTTACACTGACAAATTTCTTTTTACAAGTTTGTCTTAGTAATTAAGTACAAATCTAAAAATTACGCTTTCATGAGTTTTGAGACACATGTTGTGTAGAGATGTTGTGTAACAGATGATTTGAACCTGAAGGCAGCAGGCTATAGGAGACCAGGAGTTGCTGTGGCAATGGCTAAATTGGTTGACATAGCAAAGGAGTAGCTAATCCAAATTCAGGCAGTATCACCATACTTACTGGCTTAAGAAGCCCTAGGACCATGCGCTGTGAGTACGTAAGTTGGGATGTGTGTCTTAGGTATTGCGTTGCCAGTTTTCACTCTAGGCTCATATGTTTCAGGTGATTTGTTGTTGCTTTGTCTGCAACAGTGGAGCTGTGGCACTGATGCGGGCGTGATTACTGTTTTGTCTTTTGACTTTAGTTTTATGACCGATTTCCAAAGGCTTCGGTTAATGAAAGAAAAACTCACAATGCTTAAAGAAATAACTTTAATCTGACAAAAGTAATAATAAATTAAAGCCGCAAGCGGCATCGAACGGCCCTCACGGGCCGTGCTTCGCACTCGGCCGACCTGGCACTTCCTGTGGGTGGTGCTGACACGCCACTTGCCTCTGTTTTATTACGGCTTTGGGCTGCATTTAGCACCAAACAAGTCAAAAGACATTCGAAGCGCTGATGCACAAAATGGAAAAATAAGGGTTTTTCCAGGCGTTGCCATGGCAACACTGTGCAAAATACAAAGTTGGCCCCCCGGACTTTTTTGACGGGAACGATCTGAAGAATCACTGTGCCAAATTTCATGTTCGTTGTTGTAATAAGTTGTTAAGACTTTGAAATGTACGAAAATTTGGAAATTTTCCCATTAGGATAACATGGGCTCTTTTGTGCATTGCCATGGCAACCCAGTGAAAAATATGACATGGGTCCCATTGACTTTTTTGATCAGGATGACATGAAGACTCATGGTGCCAAATTTCACATTATTCCATGAAACTAATATTGTTCCCATGAATGGGAAAAATTGGGAGCTTTCCTATTAGGATAACATTGGCAGTTTGTCACATCGCCATGGCAACACGGTGCATAAAACGACATAGGTCTGATTGACTTTATTGATTGGGATGACCCAATGGAATTTTGTGTCAAATTTAGTAACATTTGGGAAAACAAAATTTTCGGCCCTCCATACAAATATATTAGATGTTCTGTAGGGGGGCGCTATCACGCCAATTTAGTTTCATAATGAGTAGCTTTAGGCCGGAAAGTTTTACAACTGATTCGAATTTTAGCAAAATCGGACTTTGTATGAGCAAATGGGAGCAAATTTTGAAATTTGAAAATTGCTTCGCCGCACGGAAGCCGTGATAGGCATCATCATGAATTGGATAACTTTGCGTGCGTCAACATTGAGTCAATGGGCGAACCCATGCTAGCAAGAACAAATATGCATGTTCCATGCCTATGGCATGGGTTGCTAGGATACAGGAGTCTGTGCACGGTGCGACAGGGCTTCGCGCGCAACTTCGTGAAAACAGTCTGCAACGATGAGTGCATGGGCAAAGCTTCGTTGCGGAAGCAATAGGCTCTACGCCCTGTATGGGCTCGGGCCTAATAAAAATACCATGAAATTTAACCAATGAAAGTCAACCTTTTCAACCAAGCTTCAACAGAATTACTTAAAAAGTAAACTCATAAAAAAAGGCCTGGACAATATAATGATGGTACCCCTAGAAAAGACTGAAAAGAATATGACCAAAGGGACATGTTCATCAAAGGTGTGTCTACTAATTAGCATCAAAGGTGTCTACAATCTTGTAATCAGTCAGTGGGCCTATATATAGAGCTACAGATAATCACTGTGCTGTTTGGTGACATGGCGTGTACCACACGCAACATAGACCAGAGGAAGCAAAGGAAAGAGTTGTCTCAGGAGATTAGAAAGAACATTATAGACAAGCATGTCAAAGGTAAATGCTATAAGACCATCTCCAAGCATCTTGATGTTCCTGTGACTACAGTTGCACATATTCATAAATTTAAGATCCATGGGACTGTAGCCAACCTCCCTGGACGTGACCGCAGGAGGAAAATTGATGACAAATCAAAGAGACGGATAATACGAATGGTAACAAAAGAGAAGTTCTAAAGAGATTAAAGGTGAACTTCAAGCTCAAGTAACAGCAGTATCAGATCGCACCATCCGTCATTGTTTGAGCATAAAAAAGCCAGGTTGGAATTTGCCAAACTACATGTTGACAAGCCACAAAGCTTCTAGGAGAATGTCCTATGGACAGATGAGACCAAAATGGAACTTTTTGCTAAGGCACATCAGCTCTATGTTCACAAATGGAAAAATGAAGCATATCAAGAAAAGAACACTGTCCCTACTGTGAAACATGGAGGAGGCTCTGTTATGTTCTGGGGCTGCTTTGCTGCATCTGGCACAGGGTGTCTTGAATCTGTGCAGGGTACAATGAAATCTCAAGACTATCATGGGGTTCTAGAGAGAAATGTGCTGGCCAGTGTCAGAAAGTTTGGTCTCAGTCACAGGTCATGGGTTTTGCAACAGGACAATGACCCAAAACATACAGCTAAAAACACCCAAGAATGGCTAAAAGGAAAACACTGGACTATTCTAAAGTGGCGTTCTATGAGCCCTGACCTAAATCCTATTGCGCATCTTTTGAAGGAGCTGAAACATGCTGTCTGGAAAAGGCACCCTTCAAATCTGAGACAACTGGAGCAGTTTGCTCATGAGGAGTGGGCCAAAGTACCTGCTGACAGGAGCAGAAGTCTCATTGACAGTTACAGGAATCGTTTGATTGCAGTGATTGCCTCAAAAGGTTGTGCAACAAAATATTAAGTTAAGGGTACCATCATTTTTGTCCAGGCCTGTTTCATGAGTTTGTTTTTTAAAATAATTCTGTTGAAGCATGGTTGAAAAGCAATGTCTAACTTTCATTGGTTAAATTTCATTAGAATTTGTATTTATTATTACTTTTGTCAGATTCAAGTTATTTTTGTGACCATTGTGAGTTTTTCTTTCATTAACCGACAGGTACCGACAATTGTGTCCACGTGTGTATAAGTTGTGGATCACGGACTTCCTGGGCAAGAGGGTGGGTCCAGTGTTTCTATGAATGGAAAGAAGGAATTAATGAACGTACTGGTCTAATGTATTGTATTCAGCCCAGATGCTTTGAAGTTAACTTAAATGTACGTCATGTTTTCACATTAAACCCAATGCAATATTATATGAAGCCTACTCTGTTCTATAATAAGTGCCTTTAGGAAACCTTTCACTAGGTTAACTGGAGTGGTGTTGTTGCTGAAAATGTATGATCTAATGTTTGCAACCATTCATAATGCCACACTAGCCTTTAGCAGGCATAACTAATGCTCTCATCTCATTTTCTGAAAAACCTGTTAACACTTTTCTAGCCACACTGGCTTCATCTGCGCAATTTTCTTTAATATGCAACTTATTAAAAGGTTAATAATGCACATCATAATATCGCAAAAATGTGACATATTGTCTGAATTTGAGCTCCTTTGCTGTATATCAACCAGTTTAGCCATTGCCACAGAAACCCCGGTGCCCTCTAGCCTCGCACCCTGCTGTCTTTGGGTTCAAGTCAGCCGTTGCGCTTACAAATCCTTTTGAGACAAACTTGCTGCAACAAATATCTCAAAACTTGTGAAAGCGTAATTTTCAGATTTGTGCTTGTAAAATTACTAAGTTGTTCCTGTAAATTTGTAAATGTAAAACGCTATTTGTAAGTGTAAAAAAAACACACAAAAAAAAAAACATTACCAGTGTACAAATCAACATTTACACATCAGCCGTTTTGGAACAATTGTTCCTTCATACTCCAGGACCATTCACATTTGAGGGACAGGTTTAAAGTTCAGGTTCCAGTCTAAGAAGCCCATGCAGTTCTTAACATGTTTGTAGAGGTTTAAACTACAGGGTTTGCAACTTTTACACAGACAAAAACCCATGAGACACAGGAGGACATTTGGGAGCATGTTTGTAGAGGTCTAAACTACAGGGTTAGCAGCTTTTGTGGCATCTGACATACATATTTAAAAAAAAAGATTTGTCACTTTCTTTTTAGGGGGTGCCCTGCTTGGGCTCCTGTTGCAGCCTGTTTCGCAGAGAATCAGTCTGTGTCACCTCTTGAGTCCATCCAGGTACTGAATCAGGTCTAAACCAAGCCTAAACCAGGTCTAAACCAGGACTAAACCAGAACTGAAACAAAACAGAAACAGGACTAAACCACAACTGAACCAAGTCTAAACCAGGACTGCACCTGACTGAATCAGGACTGTATAAAGACTGAACCAGGATTGAACAAAGACTGAACCAGGTTGAACCAGGTTTTGACTGTTGTCTGATCTTGCAGTTCACTGGTCGGTGGCAGTGGTGATGTCATCAGCTCAGGAAATGGTCTGAGTCTAGTCCAGTGTCTGGCTTTAACCGGACTGAACCTGATGAGCCTCAACAGAATGCACAGGTGACAACAGAATATACACATGCCTATGCATTTATGTATAAGAATGTAACTTTAAAGTTCCTATATTACACAAAATTTATTTTTTGTGAGCTGTGTAATGCTGTTACCTCATCAATAATATACCTGAAGTGTTTTGTTTCATTCACACATAGTAAAAGCCGAAGTTAAATCTGTCAACTAGACAAAAAAATCTGTAGGAGTGAAGACGCTTTTCTGCTCATTCTTCAGTTCTGGTCATATCATTGGTGGGCACTGCCTAATATCTATCTGAAGGGAGGAGCTGACTACACTGAAACCAGAAACAGCTATTGTTTACAATTTCTGTATGTAGGTTAGGTCTGTTGACCTACACTAAGTGTGAACTGAGCCTCAGACCTACTTAGCATAATCATTCAGCCTAAACGAGCCTACTGGCTAGTTCGTTATGCTGAATTCACACTTAGTGATCTGCTAAGACTGTAGCTCAGTCCCTTCAGATATACGGCAATGTCCATCGGCAATCTGACCAGAACTAAAGAAGTTGATTGAATGAGCAGCGAAACATCTTCACTCCTGCAACTTTTTGTCCTGTTGACAGATTTAACTTTTACTATGGATCAGACCTGGATGACTGAAGGGCAGACATCTTCATTCACACATGTTTGAGTAACTGTTTATTATTAGTCAAAATGCTCTGTTCTGCTCTTCTGACGCCATGTGGCGGTAGTTTTCAAATGAATAGCTTCTTTTACCTTAAGTTCAGTAGAGATTGTCAATTGCAGGACAATTGCTGAAATTGTCTAAATGATTCTAGTGAAGATGTATGGAGTTTAAAACACAGTGGAGCACTTCCTGTATTACAACATGGCATCACAAGGGGGAACAGTGTTTTCTGTTTGAGAGAAGAACTCTAAGAAGAATCTAAATATGCAGGGTTTGTGTATTAAATATGTGAAGAAAACAAAACACAACTCCAGGTTTTCTGTCTCTCCCTCTCTCCTCTTGTGTATATTAAAGTCTTGTTTCTCATGCAGCTCAATACCTGGTGTGCTCCTCCTCCTCCCTCTCCTCAACTCTCACCTCTCCTTGCTCTCATCTCCCGACACAAATGGAGCCTTCTCTGCATGCACCTCTGCTGTCCCAGGAGCCAAAATGGAGGAGCAGGTGCAGAGCAGACTCAGCCCCGAGGAGAGTGGTCTGGTGGCTCTGAGGACGCTAACCACTCTGCTACAGCACAGCTCAGAGGTACTCACACCATATATGTAATCGTGACCAGGCTCAGAACAGGAATGAACCTCTCACTTTCATACATAAACAATTACCAGATAACTTTGTGGTGAATAATACTAACAAAACTAAATATATCATGACATTTTTTTGCATGCTCTAGATAAAAATAGTCAGAATAATTCAAGAGACATGAAAAGGCCACAAAAGTAACCACAAAAGTGCAGAAATCTCACTGTAGGATATTCCCTCTCCCTCCGAATGAAGGTTGACACTCAATTTTCAGATTTAAAGAAGACAGATTATAACTATATAGCAGGCACAAGCACAATATATGACTCCCGTGGACACTTTTTAATCACAATCACTTTTTAATTGATCTAAAACGACTCAATAAACAAGTCCGCTGATTTATGGATTAGAAAAGTGTGGTGCCCAGCGCCAGCAGAGGTTTTAAATGTCAATGCAACAAAGCACTGCATGCTGTCTGCCCCTCCCATGGATATTTTTTGAATTTGTACCAAAATAACTGCGACACTGCTGAATCCTACAGGTATCACTGATTAAGAAAATAAACAACGTAAGTACAGAGCAGTAAAGCAGAGCAGAAAACAGGTAGATCGGCAAAGTGATGTCTTGAAAATAAATGATGAAAGATTACTCAAACATGAACAAATCACTCCAAATACAACTTCAGAGGCTAAATGAGAAGGAAACAACTAATGTTATTTTCTGCATACAAGCCTCCATGAAAGGATCCATGAAAAACCTTGTGTGAAGCAGGTGAGACTGTGATCTGAGGCGGCAATGGAGGTACTACAGGACTGTTTCTAAACACATCTCTGCCACCCTATTAAGATTCCACATGTTCTGTAGAGATAGATCGAAATGCTGACAAAACGCAGAGGATGGACTGAAGCCTCCATGCGTATCCATATGTGTCTAGAACAGGGGTCCCTTTTTTGCACCATGAACCGGAATAATGTAGGTTTTGTTTTCATGGACTGGACTTTCACACATGGCAGATAAATATGGCAAAAATAAGATAAGTGCATAAAAAATACAACTCACCATACCGCTGAATCAGTGGGAGCCCTGCACTTGTTTCTTTGCGATGACATGGTCCCTTCTAAGAGTTATGGGAGACAATGACACTGGCAGTATGTTTCTTATGTCCAGTCTGCTCCGTAATTTTGTCTTGCAGTCACTGCAGAAAAGTCCGCTTCACACAGATAGGATGTTGGAAATGGTAGTAAGGTTTTCAGTGCTCTTGTGGCGACGTCAGGATATTCTGGCTTGATTTTCATCCAGAAGGTCAGCAGGGATGTTGTCTCAAACATATGTTTAAGACCATCCATCCATCCATTTTCTTCCGCTTATCCGGGGCCGGGTCGCGGGGGCAGCAGTCTAAGCAGGGACTCCCAGACTTCCCTCACCCCGGACACGTCCTCCAGCTCCTCCGGTGGGACCCCAAGGCGTTCCCAGGCCAGCCGAGAGACATAGTCCCTCCAGCGTGTCCTGGGTCTTCCCCGGGGCCTCCTCCCGGTGGGACATGCCCAGAACACCTCCCTAGGGAGGCGTCCAGGAGGCATCCTGAGCAGATGCCCGAGCCACCTCAGCTGGTTCCTCTCAACGTGTAGGAGCAGCGGCTCTACTCCGAGCTCCTCCCGTGTGACCGAGCTCCTCACCCTATCCCTAAGGGTGCGCCCGGCCACTCTGCGGAGGAAGCCCATTTCAGCCGCTTGTATCCGCGATCTTGTCCTTTCGGTCCATTACCCAAAGCTCATGACCATAGGTGAGGGGTAGGAACGTAGATTGACCGGTAAAATCGAGAAGCTTTCGCCTTCCGGCTCAGCTCCTTCTTTACCACAACGGACCGATACAGCGACCGCATCACTGCAGACGCTGCACCGATCCGCCTGTCAATCTCACGCTCCATCCTTCCCTCACTCGTGAACAAGACCCCGAGATTTAAGACCACTGTTATTTAAAGTCTCCAACAGCTAATCCTCTTGTTGCACAGACATGCTCAATTTGCCTGGTTTACTCACAAATGGGTCGCGGATCCATTCACATGCAGTTCGCGGGTCTTTTGTGGTTGGGAAGTAGCGCTTAAACTCTTGTAAAAGGAAAGACAGGTCATTGGGTAGCATCTGGGAGAATGCTGGCCCAGGTGGCGTGTCCTCCAAAATCTCTGCTAATGTTTGGAACATGTCATATATCCCTCAGTCCACTCACCGCCCCACAATTCCAGTTTGGCTTTGAATGCTGCTATTTTATCTGACAACTTGAAAACAGTTGTCATTTCACTGAACAGAGTGAATATATCGTAAAGGTAGGCGAGTTTGGCAACCCATTCCTTATCACTGAAAATAGCTGCCAGTGGCGAGTTTTTTTCCGCAAGAAATCTCTGCAGCAGCTCTTGTAATTGAAACACTCTGGCCAGTGATCTCCCTCTGGACCACCATCTAACTTCAGTGTGTAAAAGAAGGCGTTTGTGCTCGTCCTCCATCTGTTCACAAAGCTGCTCAAACAGACAGGAGTTGAGCGCATGTGCTTTGATGAGGTTAATAACTTTAACCGCATAATTCAATATGCTGAGATGTTCAGCTGACATTTTTCGGCTAACCAGCATCTCTCTATGAATGACACAGTGTGCGGACTCACATTCAGGTGCAACCTTCTTAATCAGAGTAGTTAAACCAGACAGCCGTCCAGTCATATGTAACGCGCAATGTAGGCTAGGCGGACAGTCTGCAAAAGGATGTTTTAGAACTAGATTCGGTAGGGAGGCAAGTGAATGAAAGACAGACAGGATAAAGTTGGTTATATGAATGATTGTATTAAATTATTTTTTGTGCAATAATAATAATAAACACTGTTCACTTGATAACATTAATTTAACATTTCACAAAATCATAGTGTACCTTTAAGTTAACTTCCTTTGTTTTAGGCTAATAACTGAAATATATCAAAATTCTTATCAAGTTGCTCAACAAAACAAAACATGTAGCTACATTCAGTGAAATTCATTGAAATTATGACCGCCAAATTACTCATATCAAATGTAACAAAAATAGGCATCAAATGGATGTAATTCACAAAACTTAGTGTCCTTTAACTTCTAAAAGTTTGGCCTTTAATTCTGTAAAAGTAGAATTACAAATCAGTTTGTATTTAATTAATAGAGATGCAAAATAAGTTGCACTCGCCACACGCCCTAGCGTTATAATACTTAGCCGTTCTATGGGGTATGACCTTATAAATTAGCATAACGATAGTGGTACTTTAAACTCAAACAGCGGTTTAAGACAACAGAATGACTCGCCGAGGGTTGAATGGGCAGTATGAATTCAGTAGAATCACATTTTAGGGTTTAAATGATGAGCACGCCGACTCCATAGCACAAACGGCACGAGCCGCAGTGAGCAGCATCGGGAACACCAGAAGCAGGAAGTGACAAGGGCGAGCCAGGTAATATCGCGCTCACCGGTGCAGTAATAGGTGAGGCAATTTAGGTCAAGTGGGTTACACAAAGAAGCAGCTCCATCTGTGCACACACCGACACAAAAGGACCAGTTGAGTTTTTCTGATATATAATCATTTAAAGACTTGAATAGTTCTGCGGCCTTATGCACATTGTCCTGCTAAAAATAGCGCATGGTGACTTTTTAATCCTCTCCAACAATTGCGCCTCTATGTCCTCTGCTATGTCCTTCGCTATGTCCTCAATGTGCCTGGTGACAGTGCGAGCTGAAAGAGGCACCTGTGCAACGTTTTGACTGCGGCTTCCCTTAAAATATCCTTGGTGGCAGGCAGGATAAATTCTTCTCCAGTCATGAAAGGTTTCTTTGCCTTAGCAATACCGTTAGCCACTGAGTATGATGCTCTCAGTGCACTCGCATTTATTGGTGTGGTGGCTCTAAGTAGTTGCTTCTGTCCTTCTTGCTCATGTTTTTTTCTTTCCAAAAACTTTAATCTAAAATTTAATCCCGGGTGCTTAGTCTCCATGTGTCGAAGCAGTTTTGAAGATTTCATTGCCTTGTTAGCCAGCTTTTCCCCGCGTATTATGCAGAGCAGACTTGGCGCGTGAGAGTCACCTGTAGCGATAAAAACCCATATTTTAAGTAGGACTCCTGGTATTGTCTGTTAAATTTATCTTTATTTTTCTTGGAGGTCATAGGCCTCTCTTCTGGCTCCTCAGTTGGCCTTTGCAACTTTCCCCTTTGCAAAAAAGCTCTCCAAAGACTTTTGTTTTTGGTTAATTTTCGCTAGCTGGTAGGTTTACTTTTGGGCAACGTGTCTGATATGTTATACATGATACATTGTCGTGGAGGACAAGAGCATATCTAGCACAGATATAAAGTACTTGCCATTATATCATATAGATTTCTGTGGCGATTTCCTTCAGGATTTTTATTATGTACTGTATCTATGGACAAGCTTATTAGTGTGTCATGAGGGACAGGCAAGAAGATGCGGTCGCTGATAAATTTACTGTTTTTGTGGGGTCCGGTAGCAAATCCATAACGGACTGGTACCGGACCCCGGCCTGGTGGTCGGAGACAACTGGTCTAGAACAGGTTTGGGCAAACGTTTTGACGCACCGGCCACAATGCGTTCCAAAATTTGACAGAGGGGCCGGCCAGGATAAGTTAAGTTAATAATTAATTTATAATGAATTTCAGTTAAATAGACATAGCAGAAAAATTGTGAACAAGGTATACCTACTTTAATATAATTTGCTCACGATCAGCAGGCCATGTTAATAAGCCCTAAGGGCTGTGTGTGGCCCCTGAGCTGTAGTTTGCCTATGCCTGGTCTAGAATGTGGAGCATAAATTAACCTTTAGTCTTCAAATCTGATAATGAGGAGGCATTGCGGAATGCCAGAGCAGATTTGAACCATGTCATCAGATTTTCTAAATGTACTAAAGCACAAAGTTAAATGTTTCTAAAGTCACAAAGCTCAGGACTTCTTCAATGACCCTTTGTAACACCCCTCACATGTGGAAAGATCCTGAACGTCACCAAGAGGTCATCATGGACTTCAGGAAGTGCAGTGCTCCTCTTCTCATCAACAACTCTGCTGTGGAACTGGTTAGCAGCACCAAGGTGCCTCCACCCATCCTGACAACATTCTACAGGAGCAGTGTTGATACTTTGCAGCTGACATCATCAACATTCCCTGGGGCTGTGAAGCTAACAGAAGCACTACTATGTTAGAAGCTCTGTCACTCAAGTTAGACTGAGCTTTATTTTAGCACATTTTATTCAGACCAGAAAGAGCTGACTTGTTTGCAACTACAACAGGTGAGATGATTTGTGCTCTAAATGTACATTCACAGTGAATGTGATACATGATTCCCATATTAACCCTATGTGGAGACTCGATATGTGACTAAAGTGCTGCGGCGCAGGTTACGCAGGCGGTGCAAACCATTTTCCACATTTCGGACGTATCGAGTGGATGGGAGTTCAATCGCAAACAAGTGTGAACAATGACTGGGTGTTTAGCGCAATATAAGCACAGAGCAACCAGTGCGAACATTAATGGCAGTGTCCAACATGCTCTACATCTAGATACGGTATAATTACGGGCCAATGTCAATCACGTATCTAATCTTTAAATGGATTATTCTGTGCCAGCTGCTCAAAACTGAGGTGCTCCATGACAGATAAAAAATGCCATGTAGAAATCTCCTTTTTATCATGTAAAGTCCATGTGTGTCAATTAAACCCTCTCGGGGTGCAACCTCTGTATCCTGTACCTCCTCTGCTTTCTGTGTGCTGAGAATTTCCACAATCTTTCAGTTAATTCCATCAGGTCCAAAACTTTAGATTCTGCTCCAGGCTTCTCACACATGCTACAGTTCCCCTGGTACCGCAGTTCCCTGGGCTATACTCTGGGCCGTGGGTTGTCACAAATAATACAGTGAGGCAAATAAGTATTTGAACACCCTGTGATTTTGCAATTCTCCCACTTAGAAATGGAGGGGTCTGAAATTTTCATCTTAGGTGCATGTCCACTGTGAGAGACATAATCTAAAAAAAAACAATCTGGAAATCACATTGTATGAGTTTTAAAAATAATTTATTTGTATGTTACTGCTGCAAATAAGTATTTGAACACCTGAGAAAATCAATGTTAATATTTGGTAGCCTTTGTTTGCAATTACAGAGGTCAAACATTTCCTGTAGTTTTTCACCAGGTTTGCACAGGCTGTGGGGGAGTGGGCCAAAATCGCTTCTGCACAGATCTTCTCTAGATCAGTCAGGTTTCTGGGCTGTCGCTGAGAAACACGGAGTTTGCGCTGCAGAGCTACAGTTATGCATGCAGAAGCCGGGGAGGGCCATCCACGGTCTCACTGAGCCACCTCCAGTGAGCATACTGCCTCTGACTGCTTGATGTTAAATAAGGGTAGACAAGACCACAGACCGTGGAGCATCCATGATCCAACATGATCTTAGGCCCAGACCTCTTTACCTGTCTTTGGCTTTGACTCTGGCTGCGCAGTACTTAGATCTCTGCCTGTGAGGCCCCAGGAAGCGCAGAGCTTCACCAGCCAAAATTCACAAAGTTTTCCATGAGCCAAGGAAAACACCATAATTGTTTAAAAATATGTAGCCTAAATTATTTTTATTTTAGGTCTACTGATTTGAGGATAAAAGTAGAGTGTGATTATTATTTGCAGCAGGGAACACATCTCTGCTTTGTAAAAATAAAACTGAATCAGCTTCGGCAATGTGAATGTTGTAGCGACCAAGGTGTGTACCACATAGTCGTGTGCTGCCATTCACACATCAAAGACACCCTTGACATGCGATGTTTGCCCCAGACCAGAAACATCAGCGACCCTTCACTCCCCCATCATTGTCATTTCTTGTTGAGATTTTGCAGCATTTGTTTTATCCTATGGCTGTCAGACTGCTGAATTCCACGTTAAAGGGATATAATGTATAGGCACTTTTCTAAGGACTGCTGCACTTTTATCTGAATTTTTTATCATATTAGCCGACAGCAGACTTGTTTCTTTTATTAAGTTGTTTTGGATGCTGGACTGGTCAACGGGTGTCATAGATTATAACTACAGAGCAGACACAAACACAATGTCTTCTTTAATGTGTTTTAAGTAATTCATGCACATGGACAGCAGGAAGTAGCTCTACAAAGTAAAACTGCAACCAAGTGAAATTTGACCAAATATCAAATAAAATGCACTAGCAATGGAAAAAATACACATGTGAGTTATTTACAGTCAGTTTATACCCTTGTTTGGGAGATAACACTGGATGTATAAGTCACACAAACAAGTAGTTTTAATAGTAGTTAATTAGTAAGACGATATATGTGTGTGTTTTTGGAACAGGTGGTGGAGGCTGTTCTGTTGGAGAAAAGTAAAAAAAACACAACAGAAGCAAAGGTAAAACCCTGTGGCAGAGTGGTAAGCCCATGTATGGCATGGGCTTACCCATAGGCAGAGTGGTAACATTTGTTCTTTTGTGTTTCAGGTTGTGGACTCGGTTTCCCAGAGTCCTTTGCTGCCCTGTGTCCTCAAGCTGTGTAGAGCTCCACACAGAGAGATCGCATGTGCAGCGCTAACCACTCTGCAAGTCCTGGTCCGGAGAAGTCCAGAGAAGCATCGGGACAGGTCTGAACCAGGACGGTTCTGAACCAAGGGGTCTGAATCAGGGCGGACTGAACCAGGACTGAACCAGGACTGAACCAGGACTGAACCAGGACTGAACCAGGTCTAACCCACTTTTGTTGTGTCCTGCAGGCTGCGCTGTGTTCTCTCGGAGGTGTGTGCATGTGTATCAGCAGATCAGAGGTTAAATATTGTGAGTTTGTGTGTGTCTGTCCTCATGGCCCTCAGTGATCTCAGCCTGACCCTGCAGCTCTGCTCTCAACATGGTAATGTCCTATGATACTACAGATAACTGTGCTTGTAATAATATTACAGACATTATCAACTGTTTAAAAAATTGTAAACAAAAACATTTTAAATTGCTGAATGCGAAAAGTGAAATGGAACATAACGTGATGTTCTGGGATTTACCTCAAAATATCACAAAATATGAAGTATCTTATATTTAGCCCTATTCACACTGTAGTTTAACCTGGGGGCATCTGTAAAACTGAAATCACCCCACAATGTCTGTATTTTTTGTGTTCATTCATATGGGATAAAACATGTCAGTAATCCACCAGTTTTTACAGACTTTATTCTGGAAATGTTGGACTGATAAACACCGAAACATAACAACCTTTTAATTGATTATGTCGCCAATGTTGCTTCTATTTTATGTGTGTTTTTAGCATTATGCACCTGTACAGTAGCATCATATGCAGTGTTTCTTACTTCGTTGATGCAATAAGAATGACATCCATACGACAGTGACATCCATATTATGAACCAGTGACAGCCTCTCTCTGTTAATCTGTTCACACAATAGTTTGTATATATAAATGGACCGCTTCTGTGAGCCTCGCTATTTTGGTCTTAAAATGTTCAAACTAATTCGCTGACACGATCCTGGGGTGTTTATTTCACTCTTTTGTCCATAAATCGACATGTGAACATTTATAAGAAAAATCAGGTGCCTTCTTTCCCTGAGGTTGCTCCCGCTAGCATTAGCAACAGGTTTGATTGAGAGCATTGTAAAGCGTCCACTCCCTGCTAAACAAGTGGTGCAGCCTCACTCTGGATTGAATCTTTGGTTGGTATGATACTCACGGTCGTATTTGCAAATATGAAACCAAATTGGTCCCTATAACTGCTAGCCTCGCTGACCTTCATTTGGAGCTGAACACTATGGGTGATGTCACACTCACTTTTTTATATAGTTTATGGCTCACGTTAATACAGCGCATTGATCCAAACTTTCCAAACTTCGGAAAATCTGGGTGCTTTTGCTGCAACGAGCCTCCATGCTACTAGCTCCTTTTGTTGCCAGTTAAATGGGGTTGTACTTCCTGGTCAAGTCTTTACTGCAGTTTGTTTTATGTTTTTTAGTTTTTAATTGTAGAAAAAGCAATAACTGGATTAGAGTATGGCAAATTCATATTGTTAATTTAGTTTGTATGTGGACCTAAAATGGGCCATAAGATATTTTGAATTGCTTTTAGCTTCAATGCAATGACGAAAAACAGGCCAATTTACAGCCATGAGCCTTCGCACGGGACTAGAATGAACTGAGGAACTGAGTTTGCAGAATTACAGCAGGTAAAATTCGGTGGAATTTTTGCAGAAATTTTTATGAACATGGATGATTCTCACAGACATAGAAACACTGACAGGGTTCAAAATTATTACGATTTACCCGAGCTCCTTAGGTAAAACTACTCCTGTGTGAATAGTGATTTCGTAAATGGACTACCTACTGTAGTCTACAGAGACAGAACACAGAATAAACATGTTGTAATAAGTTTAATTAAAAAGTAGTAGTTGTTGTCATGGTAGGATTAGCAACTGTAGTGGAAGCAATAGTATTATTTCAGACCCCTGCAGCACTAGTAGTAATTCAGATAGTAGTAGTAAAGTATTTGGTTGTGCTGCAGAGATCTGACTAATGGGAGTAGCAGTAGTAAAAGTACTTATTCTAGTTGCGGTAGTAGCAGTAGTAGTAAAAGTACTTGTTCTCCTCCAGAGCCCTGTGTAGTCCTGAGGTTATTGCAGTTTGTTCGGAGCAGATCTGATCCAGAAGCAACTCACAGAGACTGGGTCCAACTCAACCTCAAGGTAAAACCACCAGCACCCCCTTTACTGTGAATGGAGTGTCCTTTCCCCTTAGTTCATCTGATAGACAAGAGGTTGTGCCAGTTTTTGTTTCATGTGGCTAGGCCTAGTAATTATAGAGATGTAACCAGAAACCAGGTCAACAAATCTGTAATCTGACAGTTAAACAGCATCTTCCACCTGAGAATTCTAACCTATCCTCTAACTCGGGTTAAACTAGAGGGATTCTACTTTGTCACCTCAGACCTACAGTGGCTTGACAAAATTTTAAAAAGTAAAATACTTTTGCAAGTCACAACCACAAACTTAAATATTTTTTAATTTGCATTTTATGTGAATAAGTAACACAAAATGGTACATAAGTGTGAAGTAGATAGAAAATTATACATCATTTCCAGATACAAAAAAAAAACAAAACTGAAAGGTGCAGTGTGCAAAAGTATTCAGCCCGCCTTTTGCTGCAATTACAGCTGTAAGTCTTTTGCGGTATGTCTCCACCAGCATTGCACACTTACAGACTGAGATTTTTGCCCATTCTTCCTGGCAAAACAGTTCAAGCTCTGTCAGATTTGATGGAGACCATTTGTGAATTGCAGTTTTCAGATCTGGCCACTTCCAGATTCTCAATTGGATTTAGGTCCGGACTTTGACAGAGCCATTCTAACACATGAATATGTTTTGCTTTAAACCATTCCATTGTCTCTTTGGCTTTATAATTAGAATCATTGTCCTTCTGGAAGGTGAACCTCCGCCCCAGTTTCAAGTCTTTTTTTTTACTCCAACAGGTTTTCTTCCAAGATTTCCCTGTATTAAGCTCTATCCATCTTCCCATCAACTCTGACCAGCTTCCCTGTTCTAGCTGAAGAAAAGCATGAGGTGCCACCACCGTGTTTGACTGTGGGGATGGTGTGTTCAGAGTGATGTTCAGTGTTAGTTTTCCTCCACATGTAGCGTTTTGCTATTAGGCCAAACACTTCAATTTTGGTCTCATCAGACCAGAGCACCTTCTGCCACATGTTTGCTGTGTCCTTCTAGCGAACTGTAAACAAGACTTCTTATGGATGGTTTTCAACAATGGCTTTCTTTTGGCCACTTTTCCATAAAGACCAGTTTTGTGTAGTACACGACTAATAGTTGTCCTGTGAACAGATTCATCCACCTGAGCTGTGAATCTCTGCAGCTATTCCAGAGTCACCATGGGCCTCCTCTCTGATGAGTGCTGTTCTTGTGCATTCTGTAAGTTTTGGTGGACGGACATGTCCAGGTAGGTTTGCAGTTGTGCCAGACTCTTTCCATTTCTGGATGATGGATTGAACAGTGCTCCTTGGGATGTTCAACGCTTGGGAAATCTTTTTAGATCCAAGCCCTGCTTTAAACTTCACCACAACTTTTTCTCTGACCTGTTTTGTGTGCTCCCTTGACTTCATTTTGTGGTTTGTGGCCACTTCTGTGGCCTTCACAGCACAGCTGCATTTATACTGACACAAGATTACACACCCGCCCGGATCCGGGCGGCAGTCGAAGGCGGGGACCTCGACGACCGGATCTCCGGACATGGAGACTAGCTCTGGGGACGTGGAACGTCACCTCGCTGGGGGGGAAGGAGCCTGAGCTTGTGCGGGAGGTTGAGCGTTACCAGCTAGATATAGTCGGCCTCACCTCCACGCACAGCTCGGGCTCTGGAACCCAACTTCTTGAGAGGGGTTGGACTCTCCATTTCTCTGGCGTTGCCCGCGGGGAGCGGCGGCGAGCTGGTGTGGGCTTGCTCATTGCCCCACAGCTCAGCCGCTGCGTGTTGGGGTTCACTCCGGTGAACGAGAGGGTCGTGTCCCTGCGCCTTCGGGTCGGGGACAGGTCTCTCACTGTTGTGTCGGCCTACGGGCCAAACAGCAGTGCAGAGTACCCGGCCTTCTTGGAGTCCCTGGGAGGGGTACTAGACAGTGCACCAACCGGGGACTTCAACGCCCATGTGGGTAACGACAGTGACACTTGGAGGGGCGTGATTGGGAGGAACGGCCTCCCTGATCTGAACCCGAGTGGTGTTTTGTTATTGGACTTCTGTGCTAGTCACAGCTTGTCCATAACAAACACCATGTTCGAGCACAAGGGTGTCCATTGGTGCACGTGGCACCAGGACACTCTAGGTCGGAGGTCGATGATCGACTTTGTTGTCGTGTCATCTGACCTCCGACCGCGTGTCTTGGACACTCGGGTGAAGAGAGGGGCTGAGCTGTCAACTGATCACCACCTGGTGGTGAGTTGGATCCGCTGGCGGAGGAGGAAGCCGGACAGACCTGGCAGGCCCAAGCGCATTGTGAGGGTCTGCTGGGAACGTCTGGCGGAGCCCTCTGTCAGAGGGGTCTTACACTCCCACCTCCGGGAGAGCTTCTCCCTGATCCCGGGGGAGGTTGGAGACATGGACTCCGAGTGGGCCATGTTCTCCACCTCTATTGTCGATGCGGCTGCTCGTAGCTGTGGTCGTAAGGTCTGTGGTGCTTGTCGTGGCGGCAATCCCCGAACCCGGTGGTGGACACCGGAAGTAAGGGATGCCGTCAAGCTGAAGAAGGAGTCCTATCGAGCCTTGTTGGCTCGTGGGACTCCTGAGGCAGCTGATGAGTACCGGCGGGCCAAGCGTGCCGCGGCTCGGGCAGTCACAGAGGCAAAAAGAGAGATCCGTCCTGAGTACCTCAAGTCTCTGGATGTTGTGGGGCTGTCTTGGCTGACACGTCTCTGCAACATCGCATGGCGGTCGGGGACAGTACCTGTGGAATGGCAGACCGGGGTGGTGGTCCCTCTGTATAAGAAGGGGGACCGGAGGGTGTGTTCCAATTACAGGGGAATCACACTCCTCAGCCTTCCCGGTAAGGTCTATTCCAGGGTACTGGAGAGGAGAATCCGACCGATAGTCGAACCTCAGATTCAGGAGGAGCAGTGTGGTTTTCGTCCTGGTCGTGGAACACTGGACCAGCTCTATACTCTTCATCGGGTCCTCGAGGGCTCATGGGAGTATGCCCAACCAGTCCACATGTGTTTTGTGGATCTGGAGAAGGCATTCGACCGTGTCCCTCGTGGTGTCCTTTGGGGGGTGCTCTGGGAGTATGGGGTCCGGGGCTCTTTGCTAAGGGCTGTCCAGTCCCTGTATGACCGGAGCAGGAGCTGTGTTCGCATTGCCGGCAGTAAGTCAGACCTGTTCCCGGTGCATGTTGGACTCCGCCAGGGCTGCCCTTTGTCACCGGTTCTGTTCATTGTATTTATGGACAAAATTTCTAGGCGCAGCCAGGGGCCAGAGGGGGCCTGGTTTGGGAACCACAGGATTTCATCTCTGCTGTTTGCAGATGATGTTGTCCTGATGGCTTCTTCGAGCCAGGACCTGCAGCAGGCACTTGGGCGGTTTGCAGCCGAGTGTGAAGCGGCTGGGATGAGAATCAGCTCCTCCAAATCCGAGGCCATGGTTCTTGACCGGAAAAAGGTGGTTTGCCCTCTCCGGGTGGGTGGTGAGTCTCTGCCCCAAGTGGAGGAGTTCAAGTATCTCGGGGTCTTGTTCACGAGTGAGGGAAGGATGGAGCGGGAGATTGACAGGCGGATCGGTGCAGCGTCTGCAGTGATGCGGTCGCTGTATCGGTCCGTTGTGGTAAAGAAGGAGCTGAGCCGGAAGGCGAAGCTCTCGATTTACCGGTCAATCTACGTTCCTACCCTCACCTATGGTCATGAGCTCTGGGTAATGACCGAAAGGACAAGATCGCGGATACAAGCGGCTGAAATGGGCTTCCTCCGCAGAGTGGCCGGGCGCACCCTTAGGGATAGGGTGAGGAGCTCGGTCACACGGGAGGAGCTCGGAGTAGAGCCGCTGCTCCTACACGTCGAGAGGAACCAGCTGAGGTGGCTCGGGCATCTGCTCAGGATGCCTCCTGGACGCCTCCCTAGGGAGGTGTTCTGGGCATGTCCCACCGGGAGGAGGCCCCGGGGAAGACCCAGGACACGCTGGAGGGACTATGTCTCTCGGCTGGCCTGGGAACGCCTTGGGGTCCCACCGGAGGAGCTGGAGGACGTGTCTGGGGTGAGGGAAGTCTGGGAGTCCCTGCTTAGACTGCTGCCCCCGCGACCCGGTCCCGGATAAGCGGAAGAAAATGGATGGATGGATGGAAGATTACACACAGGTGGACTCTTCTTAGTCATTAGGTCAACATTCAATCTTTTCAAAATCATCAGGCAAACAGTTGGTTGTATTCAAGAAAAAGGGGGATGAATACTTTTGCATACTGTACTTTAAAGTTTTTTTATTAAAAAAAATGGAAATCTTGTAAAAAAAAAAAAAAAAAAAAAATCCTTCCATTTCACACTTCTGTGCCATTTTGTGTTGCTCATTCACATTAAATGCAAAGAAAATGTATTTAAATGTGGTTCTAACATAACAATATGTGAAAAAGTTCCAGGGGGATGAATACTTTTGCAAGCCACTATATATGACAGATTCAAACCAGGCCTGAACCAGGCTTGAACCAGGACTAACATTTGGTCTGGGTCTTTTTCAGGTGGTCCGCTTTTTGAGTCAAATCCTCACTCAGAGTTCAGACAGATCCACAAACATCCACTGCCCCTGCTACAGCGAGGTAAACCAAGACTGAGCCAGGACTGAACCAGAATCATTCTGGACCAGGACTAAACCAGGGGTCACACTTATAAAACAGTATGTGGACTAAAAGTATGAAGAAAACCAAAACTGCGCTCATGTGAAAAAAATATTTGGCTTCATAAAACCCTCTATACGCTCCAGCAGGTAATTTCCTTCTAATAGATTGCATCTGCAGCAGAAATTTACATGCATGAGCCCACTTCTTGCCTTACCACTTTAACACCTCAATTTCATCTTAAAAGGACAATACAAAGTGAGCTCTGAATGTCAAGTTTGGGATCTACAAAAGGCAATTTAACATTAAACGTCTTATATGTAATGTTTTGACCCCATTTTATGTGTACTCACGCTTCATATATGAGACCCCAGGACTCAACCAGAACTGACTTTTTTGATTCCAGATGGTGCAGTGTGTTGTGCTGGTTCTACACCGGCTCTGGTTGGACCTCAGATCCTCCCAGGCCCCACCCACATCTGCACAGACCCAGCCTACACCTGCCCACCTGAGTTGGCGGGTCATGGGGTCACTACGAGAGACAGTGCTGCTGTTTCATTGGCTCCTTCAGAACCACAGCCGCTTCACCGAGAGTGTCAGAGGAGTGTTACACCTGTACGACCAGGTGATCCCGGTGCTGAAGGAGACTGTGAGACCGATCTGCTATAGCCAGGGTAAGACCAGGGCAGGACTAAAGCAGGACTAAAGCAGGACTAAAGCAGGACTAAAGCAGGACTAAAGCAGGACTAAAGCAGGACTAAAGCAGGACTAGACACCAGAGGGTGTCAGAAGAGTGTTAAATCTGTATAACCAGCTGATCCTTGCGCTGAGGGTGAGAGTGAGGCCAACCTGCTACAGCCAGGACCAAGCCAGGACCAAGCCAGGCACAACCTCCCCATGCTGAGGAAGAGTATGAGACCATTACCAGGACTTGACCAGGACCTGACCAGGACTGGAGCCTTATGATGCAACCTTTGTGGTGATTCGGAGTTTTGGTGGTTTTCAGATGCTAGAATGTGGACTAAAGGAGTATTTTTGTTTCAGAGCTAGTGCTGGATGAGATCTGCCGCTCAGAGCCCGACGACGACATGGATACAGACTCTGGCTCCTAATTGTATGGTGCAAATACTGGCTCCTAATTGGATGGGACACAGACTTCCTCATGATTGGACAATATAGACTGATTTTTAGACTTATGGTCATGTGATGGCATCACATATAATATCTGTGAAATTGCCTTGTCACATTTGTAATAAACTTAACAGATTTTCAAATGGGGCCCAAAGGATCATTAATAAAGTTTATGTTTGTTAGGCTGCATACAGAGTGCAGTCAGAGATGGGTGAAGAGTGGAGAGATGTTCAGCATGAGACAGATGTGCAGCACAAGGAGGTTCATCCAAAGATCCCTGATTTAAAGCTGAATATTTATTATGATGATATGAAGTGAGAAATATGTCATCCAATCTAAGCGCTGTACATTATAAATATCAGATTACCCCCTGTGTTTAGGCTCTACATTTAGCTTAAAACATAAGTTATTCTTATATCAATTAATGATGCACAGTTATCCCATCAACACTCTTAAATCTCCACAACCACGGTAAGCACGCACTTCTCTGATGTGGTTTGGGTTGGCTGTAAAAAGTCATTGAATATACAGATAAATAATAATGCATTCTGCCCTGGGCACAAACATGAGACTGAGGAGGTGGAACACATGAAGTGAGAGCATCTGAAGGGCTCAACAGGTTTATAAAGTGTGTGTGCGTGTGTTGTTACGGCACCTGGCCTCCAGCTCCTGCTACAGTGTGTGTTCTCTCTCTTGGCCTCTGGGCCGTGTCCCAATTCGCCAAATGCACCCTTTGAAGGGTCCCTTCGAAGTACTCTTCAAAGTGTAGTTTGAAGCTTCTGGTCGAGAATCTGCCCTCCTCATCTTGCTGAAGTGGGACAGGCCCACACCACGGACCACACTTCCACCGCTGTCTTTGAGCGTACGATACGTACATTACGTACGTTATTTTTAATGATTTATTATTTAATAGAAAAAAAGTCAAGATGTCGTCACAGCTGTTTCTTTCTGTTTAGATTGAATATCAATAGGCAAATATAACGTTCGAGGTGATTTTTTTACTCAATTGTAGCTACTTCATAACTTAAACAAAATATACCTTGTGAAAACGTAATAACAGACAGATGTAACAATATCATTTCTACATTCATAGTCTATAAACCAGAGAACACTGATTAGTGGTACATATAGTGGGATATTGCAGTTTAATGGTTCGGTATTTTGGCCAGTGGCTACACCACTTTAATAACAGTAGAGGGCACTGTTTTCCTTCTATGCCGTGCCAGTTCTTTTCATCTGATTATTATAAGGTATTTTCTAGCAGTGCAGCGCTACATCAAGCTAGTGTCTTGATTTACTAACACGAAAGTAAATGACACGTGCCCACGAGGGGCACAGACTTATGGAATGTACGGAACTCATGAAGATTTTGTGCACGTCTCAGGACTCTCTTCTGTTCTGTCCTTTCCTCAGAGTCCGTTGCTTCATTGTTCACATTACCTGTGTGGAACTCATTAACATCACCTTCTGACTTTACGTTTCAGTCTCTTGGTCTTTGACGCTTACAATAGAAACGAGCATTCTTATATTATTCTTATTGCAGTAATAATTTTTAATGATAATAATGTCTTCTTATTGTCTAGCAATAACTCCACATTCCTTTATTCCATGTAACTCCTTTTTAATCATCAAACACACTGTACAGATCTTTATTCAGATTTAACAGTTTCATGTCACACTGTTGTAGATGAGGTAAACCAGTACGAACATTTGAACGTGTATTGCGCAACGGACTCCATTTTCTTCTCTTTTTTGCGTAGCCGCGGTGCATGATGGGATATAGAAGTGCGTGAAGTGTGCACGGATGCACGCTTCGGTTACGTCCGATCTCCATGGAAACGCTGGAAAGGGAAGGGCAGGTTTGTCGGCCGCATTCAGTAGGGTGCGTTGAAATGGGACAGCCCTTGTCGTGCCGGAAATTACGTAACTGCCCTTCGATGCACACTTTGAATGGTGATTCTAAGGCCAGTTTGGCGAATTGGGACACGGCCATCTGGAGGGCATGCCGCTTGTATGGCTCTAAACCTTGAAACTTTGTAAATTTGATTTAAATCTGAGACTGAGAAACTTGATCATTTGTGTTTAAACTTATACCATAGTTTTGTACTTGCAGAGCCTCCTTTTGTGTGTGTTATGTTTATAGTGTAATTTTATGTTTTTTGGTAATTTGTACCCTCATTTATCACAACGTTAAAAAAGAGCTACTTATTATTTCGTGTTACTTCCGTTTTCCCTAGGAAACTGTTTGTAACGGGTGTGTGTGTGTCTGTCTGTGTGTGTGTCTGTGTACGCACGCACCACATGCACATGTCCCATGTAAGCCCCGTCCTTCCTTGGTCCTCACCTCAGGGCCCCTCAGGATTCATTCATTCATTTCTTCATTTTCATTCATTTATTTTGAGGAGATTAATGAACAGATATTTTTTCTTATTTAAGCTCGAAAATTAGTTGGAAGAAAACTTGTTTAATTCCACCCCTATTTTCCATTAGAACATAAGTTAAATGCTACTCAGTTGAAATATATATATATATATATATATTCCTAGGAATTTATTCTCTTTTTCAATTTGTACACCCTCAATGTTTATTTGTAATTCTGCATTGGTTTTATTATCACCAAAGGTCATTACTTTGGTTTTGCTTAGATTAAGTGACAGTTTATTTGTATCCATCCGTTGTTTTATTTTTATTCAATTCCACATTCAGTGTCTACAAGCTCATTATAATCTAAACTACTATAAAAATGTTAATGTCAGAGAATTAGTTTTAAAGTGATACATTAAATATATAGGTTATGTTGAAAAGCACGGGTCCCAACACAGCATTGCTTGTGGTGTTCCACAGGGGTCAAAGATATTTACATGAGTATGGCGTCATTTGACTTTTAGATACTGCGCCCTACGATTTCTGTATACGCGTTGCAACTTAAAGATAGTCAAATGACGCCATACATGAGTATTCTCCCATTTTAACATATTAGATTCGTCCTGTTAAGTAATCTCTTAGCCAGTCCCCAGCTACTCCTCTGATGCCATATCTTTCAAGTTTATTTAGCAGGACTTAATGATTAATTGTGTCAAATGCTTTTTTCAAATCAATAAAGGTACCAAGCTTCTTTTGGTTCAGTGCATTAGTGATTTCTTCTATTTGTGGCGTTACGCACAATAGGCGGGCTCTGTCATCTAAAAATGTAATTGTCTGTCTGCTTACTTAGTACTCTATATTTAGCATTCGCGTATCTGCGCGTGGACAGATACTGCGTTTGCAACTTATGACGGTAAGAGATCACGATTGTATTTGGCTTTAGCTTTAGCCCTGTGTGTCTACAAGCACCGTAGCCTGCTTCCCTGTCCTCTCCCTCACAGGAGCTACAAGTTAAACTCAAGTGGTAAGTGTATGTGTAACGGAGTTAAAAATGCATTTAATATTTCTTGTTTGTACAATGTTTTTTTTTCAAAGTTATATGTGAATTTTATTATTTTGGTGTTTTATTTTGGAAAAGCCGGAAGGCGCTTTGTTCCTGGGGGTTTTTCAGTTAGCTTGATTTCCGCTAGACACACATGTTGGGAGACACATGTTTGGAAAGACAGAAAGAGAGAATAAAGAAGAAAAACAGAACCACTCCACCTTGTGTCCTTTTCCTTTTTTTTGTACGGACTGATGGAGGATCCAGCAGCCGTTACACCGGTGCCGTGACCTTTTGGATCCCCTGATCTGCTCGACGCCGGTCGCCGTGGTTGCCGTTCCGCCGGCCCGCCGTGGTTGTCGTCCCGCCGGCCCACCGTGGTTGTCGTCCCGCCGGCCCGCCGTGGTTGTCGTCCCGCCGGCCCACCGTGGTTGCCGGCCCGCCGTGGTTGTCGTCCCGCCGTCCTGCCGGCCCGCCGTGGTTGTCGTCCCCATCGGCCCGCCTCTCGCCTGCGCTTTGGACTGGCTCTTCTGTGGTGTCGCTGGTGTGTTGCACGGACATCTTGTGGGTGGTTCTTTTCAGTTAGAGACTACAAGTGATTTTTGTTTTGTTTTGCTTACACAACGCAGGTACTGTTTAGAGCTATATTGTTGTTTTATTACCATGGATGATTTCACCACTCCGGTTTTGTCTAGGGGTAGAGGTTTAATGAGACGTAATGTTGACGATGGGAATGTGGGTTGTCCAACTGTAATGTCTGAGGGTTTTACTAGTGTTGGAGGGTTTACTGGTAACGATGTGAAGACTTCTACACCCAACAGTGATGTTAATGCCATTCACCAGCTTACTGATATGGTGGGCCAGTTAGGTGCCCAGATTGGTGAGTCAATAGTAGCTAAACTAATGTCAGCTGGTGTCGTTAATCTGTCCAGTGACACTAAATCACCCACTCCCACTCATGCTTCCACATGTGATGTGACCAAATGTGACTCTCCCCATGTGACAGTGCATGTTACACCTGACCATGACCTACAGACATTTAAAGGTGACGGTACTGACAAAGTTTCAGTCCAGGACTGGATTGACATGTCTAAGACTTTTCTGAAGAAAAAAGGGATTCCATTGGGCGGACAGGCTGAAGAAATCTTGGGTCATTTGCTGGGCAAAGCCAGAGACATTGTTAAAATAGCCCTCCGTGGTGACCCTGACCTCGCTGTTACAGACAAGCCCGCCGTAATCTATAATACACTTCTGCGCTATTTCAGTGATGCCCCCTCGTGTCTTCCACTTGCAGACTTTTATGCCACCCTACCGAGACACAAAGAGAATCCTGTTGACTATTGGATAAGGCTGAATAAAGCAGCTGACATGGCTCAGGAGGGTTTGCGGAGACAAGGTAATACAACAGGCTGTTTAAATAACGAGGTGGCCCTCATGTTTGTTAAGCATTGTCCAGACCCTGAACTGTCCTCCACGTTTAAGTGGAAGCCCATTCATGAGTGGTCCTCAAAGGACGTCCAGTTGAGAATTGATGACTATCAAAGTGAAATGCGGGCAAACCATCGGTCATCACAGCTCAAAGTTTACGCTACTGCAGTGACCCCAGAACAGTCTAGTCCGGGTAATGCCCCTGTGCCAGAACAATGTCACTCAGCTGGTTTCCATTCCCTTTTGGCTAATGTTAATACGCTGGCTCTGCATAGTCCCACCAGTTTTGCCTCGTCCCCTGCACCACAGGGTGTGTCTGTCCCGGTCGTGGCCCAAAACCTCCAGCAGTCAGAAGAGAGGCTCCTGGGTCGTATGGTTGAAATGTTTCAGGAGGTGTTGGATAAAGTGCAGCTGCGCAATACTCGTCCTGCTGTGAAGAGTGGACCCCCTCGCGCTCGTCAGCGCTGTCCCAGAGAGCCTGGTTGTAGGGTGTGCGGTGATGTGGGCCACTCCACGATCTCACACTGTATGTCCGAGAGACTGTGCTTTGAATGTCTTGCCCCGGGCCACATTAGATCCAATTGTCCTGGTGTTGCGTCTGGCTGTGCCGCTCCCCAAAATCAGGGAAACTAGATGGCCTGTATTCAGTGGGAGGCAGTACGGGTCTTAGCAATAACTCCCAAACCGTTGTGTTTTCTGATGCTGAGTCTGTCTTTTCTTCTGCCCTGGAGTCATGTTCCAGCCCTGCAACTGTTGTATACCAGAACGTGCAAAAGATAGGCAGTAGTGACAGCCTTTTTTACGCTACCGTGTCGTTTGGTCGTATGGTTAAGTTGAGTGGAATGTTAGATAGTGGCTCTATGGCCTGCAGCATTAATGAGAGTGCAGAACTGAAGCTCAGAGAGGCTGGTATACTTACCGATGCAATGCTATTTAATGCTGATGTGGTCCTAGTTGGGTGTGGGGGGCTCCGTGTTAAACCCAAATGTGCTTTTGAGATAGAGATTGAAGTCTGTGGCTGCAAGATGTTAGTCCCCACACTCGTGGTCCAAGGCCAACACGACGATGTCATTCTTGGTACGAATGTAATGAAGTATCTGCTGTCTTGCAGTCACATGTTTGTTGGGATGCAGGGCCAAGGGTTCGTGCTGTTGCTGCCCTCCAGTTTTTGCCCCAACTCGTAACCTCTGGTCTTGACACTCTGCCTGCATACACTGAACAGGACCTCCGTGACTGCCAACTCAAAGACAAGATTATTTCTCGTGTGTTGTTCTATGTTGAGAGGTGTCGGAGACCTACAAGGAGAGAGAGAACAAAAGAGCCTGCCGATGTGATGAAGTACCTCAAGCACTGGGAAAAACTCTCTGTTAGCAGTGGTGTCCTGTACAGAGTTTCGAGAGATCTCAAGACGAAATCAAAACGCCACCAATATGTTGTTCCGGATTCACTCAAAGCTGAGGTACTGCGTGGTATACATGATCAGGCAGGTCATCAAGCCCAGTCACGTAGCCTTAGTCTGACCCGCCAGAGGTTTTTCTGGTTGTCTTTAGACAGAGATGTGAGGAACTATGTCCGTCAGTGCCAACGCTGTGTTGTTAGTAAGACAGCTGACCCTGAAGGCAGAGCCCCTTTAGAAAGCATTGTCACGTCTAGACCACTTGAGCTTGTGTGTATAGATTTCTGGTCTGCAGAAGATTCTAGGAATAAGTCCATTGACGTGCTTGTCATTACAGACCATTTCACTCGTATGGCACAGGCCTTCCCCTGTAGAGACCAAACAGCCAAACAGGTCGCAAAGGTCCTCTGGAACAAATACTTTTGTGTGTTCGGGTTCCCAGAAAGAATCCACAGCGATCAGGGACCTAATTTTGAGAGCCAGCTGATCAAGGAGTTGCTTACTGTTTCAGGTATCAGGAAGTCCCATACTACACCGTATCACCCCATGGGTAATGGTTCAGTGGAGCGCTTTAACAGAACCCTGGGTGGTATGATTCGTGCGTTGCCCCCAGACGCAAAAGCTGATTGGCCTTGTAGGTTGCAGACACTAACGTTTGTGTATAATTGTACTTCCCATGAGACCACGGGTTTTCCCCCATTTTATCTGATGTTTGGTCGGGTTCCCCGTTTGCCAATTGACGTTTTGTTCCGTTCTGTCCTTCATGATTCCGCTGTGACTGGCTATGATAAATATGTTGAATCTCTTGTCAGTGACCTAAAGGAGGCTATGGTGGTTGCACGAGATCATGTCAACAAGGAACAACACAGGCATGCTCTGCTCTACAACAGGAAAGTAAAAGGATCAAATGTCGAAATTGGGGAAAGAGTTCTGCTTGCAAACAAAAAGGAGAGAGGAAAACGGAAACTTGCAGATAAATGGGAGTCAACAGTCTACACGGTGGTGGATGTCAATCACGAAACTCATACGTACAAAATCCGTGACAGCAGCTCTGGGAGAGTGAGGATGTCCACAGAAACCTCTTACTGCCAGTTGACTTCCTCCCAGTTGAACTCTGTGACGCCTCAGACAATGATTCGACCTTTGCTAGTGCCTGCTCTATTCCTAGTGTGGACGGAACTGGGTCAGATTGTGAGTGTGATCACGAGCCTGTGCATGACCCCTCTGTGACAGGGGACTCCGAGAATCGGACCGTGGAGTGGGTGACACAGTTGACTGAACCAGACCCGACTCAGGTCGACGTTTCTGACTTTGTGTCTGTTACTTCTGTCCCCCATGACGCTGACCTGTCCTCTGAGGACAGCCCTAGCCAATCAGACCGTGTCTTGAGATGTTTGACTGATGTGACTTTTACTGCTAGAAGCAAGCTATCTGACCCTGGTTCTGACGTTCAGACTGTTCAGACTGTACCTGCTGTTGCCCAGTCTGTGACTCCCCCTGTAAACCAGTCCCGAGTACACACTAGACTTGGTCGTTTGGTTAAACCTGTGAACAGATTTATTCAGACTATGTCACGTCAAGATGTTATTCCAGCCACTTTCAGTGTTAAAGATGTTTGCAAGTCTGTGTTTCAGACCCTTTCTAGTTAGATTTTGGTTGAACATATCTGCTATTCTGTGTTTCAGCAAATCGGTTATATTGTTACTTGGTTTTTTTTACCACTGTCATGTGAGCCGGTGCAGTTTAGTCTGTGTTAAGTAAGGGGTTTTGGTGGGGTGTAAAAGGCACCCTGCTGCCAGTAGTTGGGTTGAGGGTTTGGTACCCCCCTCTTTCCACTTCATCCTCCTGGGATACTGTATAGTTGGCCTTCCTTTGTGTAACCTCTTGGTTTTGTGCTGTTATTTGTCCTCGTTGAGGCATTCTTTGTACCAGTGGCTCAAAATTGCTAAAATTCAGTGGGGGTGGATGTAACGGAGTTAAAAATGCATTTAATATTTCTTATTTGTACAATGTTTTTTTTTCAAAGTTATATGTGAATTTTATTATTTTGGTGTTTTATTTTGGAAAAGCCGGAAGGCGCTTTGTTCCTGGGGGTTTTTCAGTTAGCTTGATTTCCGCTAGACACACATGTTGGGAGACACTTGTTTGGAAAGACAGAAAGAGAGAATAAAGAAGAAAAACAGAACCACTCCACCTTGTGTCCTTTTCCTTTTTTTGTACGGACTGATGGAGGATCCAGCAGCCGTTACATATGCCTGTGCACGTACTTGCAAATTCTAATCTTTGTATGTGTCCTCGTTTTCTACGCAGACACTGCCGTTTTGTCCTATCTTTTCAGTAACCTAGTGCTACTTTTCACTGTCCGCTGCTCGCTCTCGCCGCGCTGAAAGGGTGTGAGGACTTCTGCCCTGCTCCATGCGTCCGTAGGCATCGGATCTAACGATCTGCTACATTTCTGTTGGGAGTCAGTGGACTAGTGGCACAATTCACTGAATACGGACTATCCCGACACTCGGGCAATTGGACTGTTGTTGTTGTTCGGGTGCATGTGTATGTGTAGAAATATCATTGGCAACCCCCACATTTTGATCTATGTTTCCAGGGGCTGAGTGTCCGGTCTGGTGTTGGTGGTGGTTCTTCTGGTGGTGGTAATTTTTCATATCTGCAGTGCACTGTTTGTTTATGTGTGGTGTTTTTTTTCTTCTTTCCGGAAAAGCTTCAGCTCCCTAGTTTGTTTGTTGGGGTGTGTGTATGGGGTGGGTTTTAATAAGGGTTTTATTTGGATTTTAAGTGAAACTAGTTTAATAAACTGTTGCAGTTTTACCAATATTTTATTATTTTGCCTTATCAATAAACATTGTGAATTGGGGTACCGATGTCATGGCGACAGCACAGACGGTCACACATGGCCTCCCTCCCCAAATCTAATCCAATGGCTGATTTTATGACTGAATTAGAAAGTTTAAGGGTGTGAATTTAACTGCTTATGTTTACCCGAAAGACTGCGACAATACGAGCTATGGCAATGGAGTTAAACTGAGGAGGAACATCAGGACAAGCCAAGCCAGCCGTAAGAGAAGGATGGAACAACAGCTAAAGGAGAAGAACCATCCAGGGGGTGTGGAGAAGTCTCAAGACTATCTCAGGCTTCAAAGCACCTCCTGCCCAGATGGAGGGGGACCTGCAGTGGGTAAAGCAGAGTTCCTACTCCTCCCATGCGCACCTGGAGAGCATCACCACCTGCTGTCGAGTATATGAGGGCTCGGCAGATGACACTCGGAGCCAGACCGTCCGCGTGTAAACGTGAATGTTCCAGTTCAAGTTTGTATCCCGTTACCTGCCTACTAGTGTCTTACTGGATTTTTGCTGTTTGCCAGATTCCTGCTCCCTCACTCGCTCCTGCTCCTGCTCCTGACCCTGCGCTCCAGCTCTGGTAGAGTCCACCCCTCGTCTTCGCCTCCTGTCCTGTCCTGGTCTCTGGCCTGCTTCTCGTTTCCTGCCCTGGTCCTCACTCCCTGGATTACTCCTGCCCGGTTCCCCCTGGCCTCGTCTCCGGTCCTGCCTCGCTCCGGCCCTGGCTGTCTCCGTGTCTGCTGCCGACTACCCCCGCCTGACTTGCTCTGTTCCCGAGTCCGATCCTGTCCTCGTCTGGTCCTGGTGTTCCCCGTTTCTGCTCAACACTCCGCACGCCTGGTTCGCCTCCCGTGCGTTTAATGAACGATTGACTCATATTATTTCACAAACTGTTAATAAACACTGTAAAATTGCCCCGAGTCTGCATTCCTTGGTCCGCTCCTGTACCTGCCGTTACGACAAGCAGATGCACACAGATTTCAGAACAAATATTTTAATGTAGCTAATGCATCTTGCCACAAAAAATAGAGGTGTCGTTATTGCAATTAGAAGAAATGTATTTTATACTAACCTGGGCATGGGAGGCAGCAAGGATAGTTGCATTACGTATTGCAAGATTTTGTACAATGGTCTGAAGATTGATTTAGTATGCGGTTTCCTGCTCATTTATACTAAAATCCAGCCTATCAAGGCCTCCCAGATGGCGATTTAATGCTTCCCTTTTATACAAAGATAGTTATATGAAAACACGATCTGAGGAATTAGATTTTTTTATTGGGTTAAACCAGAATTCTGTAGACGGCCCCAAAATACTCTGGGAAACAGTTAAAGGGTGCATACGAAACATTACCATACGTTTTTCCTCCCAATTAAATAGAGCAAATAAGCTTAAAATTGAGACCCTAGAAATGGCTGCCATAGAAAAGAAAATGAGTACTAAAGTGACACTAAAAAAAAAAATTCTGCAAGATAAATCTGAACAACTGAATGAATTATTAAGGCAAGAAGCTGAGTTTCAAATAATGTGTGTGGCAGAAACGTTACTTAAACAATGCCAGACCAAGCCGCCTTTTGGCTTATAAAATTCGTAACAACTGGCAAATATTTCTGCCATAGCCACCAGTGGAGGCACTATCACAGCACATTTAAAAATTTCTACAGTAAATTATATACATCTGAAGTAACATACAATAAAAAAGCATGTAGTGATTTCCTAAGCTCTCTTAATTTATTTAAAATCTGTCAGTGCTTTAGAAACACCTGCAACTTTGGAGGAATTAAGTAAAGCCATTCATTCCATGAATAAAGGTAAATCGCTGGGAGTAGATGGAATGCCACCAGAGCTGTATGTTGCCTTCCAGCCTCAGCTTGGCTCTTTACTTCTAGACATGATTAACTATTCTATAATCAAAGGGTCTTTCAATGATAGCGCCACTGTGGTGACTCTCTCTTTCTCTCTTTTATTCAAAAAGGGCAAGCCACTGACTGACTGCTCCTCCTACCAGCCACTCAGCCTTCTGAACATAGAGCTCAAAGCTTTTGCAAAAGTTCTTGCTAGCAGACTAGAACAACATATGACTCATTTAGTTCATGACCAAAGAGGCTTCATTAAATCTAGATTAGCTTCTGATAATATTCGACACCTGCTCCATATTATAGATTCTTCTTGCCAATCTGCAAATCAAAATACTATCCTGTCACTGGATGCTGAGAAGGCGTTTGAACGGTTGGAATGGGGCTATCTGTGGGATGTGCTGCGCCATTTGGGTTTTGCGTTGGATTTTATTAACATGATTAGAACTCTGTATGCTAATCCTCCTCCTGTGTTAATGGGTAATGTGTGTTCACCTAGGTTTTCTGTATCTCGTTCTTCACGCCAGGGTTGTCCCCTATCCCCACTTTTATTTTGTCTATCTGGAACCCATTGCACAACTAGTAAGGCAGTCTAATAAAATGGCACATATATACAATACATGATACACCATATCTCGCTGTATGCAGATGACATTTTAATCTACACCAGCAATCCATCAGAATCAATACCTTGTCTTCTTAACATATTTGAAATATGTTAAGAAGAATGTTTTGGGTTACAGAGTGAATTGGGCTAAATCTGCCTTGATGCCTCAATATTAAATGGATCCTTGTATAATATACCAATTATACAAAGTATAAAATATTTAGGGGTCTTCATTCATTCTTCCCTTAATTCCCTGATTGAAAATAACTATAAAAATCTGTTGCTTACCATAGATGGAGATCTTAAAAGGTGGGTCTCTCTACTAATGTCATTTCAGGCTCGCATGTCAGTAATCGAAATGAATCTATTGCCCCGTATAAACTGTATAAGCTCCATGCTACCTTTAGCCCCACCATAAGGTTATTTTAAGAAACTGCACTCACTTATAAGCCTAGAAGAATTAAGACTTTAACCCCATATAGGCTAAAATCTTTCAGAGGAATGGGCCTTCCTAACTTCAAATGGTACTCATGGTGCTTTGCGTTAGGATCCCTTACTGTATGGGTTAAATCTGAAAAATCTTCAGTATGGATACCAGTTGAAGCGTACTTGATTAAACCCCATACTATGCCCACTCTGTTACATGCTAAATTGCCATAAAAAAACGTTAAAAATCATTATGGACCCATTGTTACACATTTTCTAGCTATATGGAACAACGTTAAGAATTTTCTGGGGAAAAATGATCAGTAGTTCCTTTTTATGTATTGTACATAATGAATATGTATAATGCAATTTCTGTTGATGCCTTTTGATGGAGCAAATTTGCAATTACTGTGTGGAAGGAATTCAAACCTGGGCGGGATTATTTTAGTAATTTTACTTTTTATATTATTATTATTATTATTACATTGTATTACTTCTATATGTTTATTTTATAATTATTTTGTCTTTATTGTGTGTTTGTGGGGGTGCGTGTGTGTGTGTGTGTGTGTGTGTGGGTGTGTGTGTGTGTGTGTGTGTGTGTGTGTGTGTAGCTGCAGTTGAGAACAATACTTGAATAAAAATTTGATCACAAAAAAAAACAAAAAAAAAACATTGTAAATTGGGACTGTCTCTTGGCCTCCTTAAGTACCTCGCCCTTTTATATTCTCCAGGTGAACTTCCTGGGGTGGCGTTGTATTATTACATTATTTAAAGTAAAACCCGAATCAAGGTTCTACTCCTCGTGCCACATACTGCTTCCATTATTGCCATGGAAGGGGTGCTTTTTGCTCTGAAGTCACATTTACTGTTTTTTATTATTTGATGTTTGTCAACAAGCTGAGAAATGAATTATTTTTCTAGAATTTTTGAGAACAGAGGCAACAGTGAAATTGGTCTATAATTTGTGAAATATATATACATATATATATATATTTTTGAATAGTGTTATCACTTTTGCAATTTTCATTTTGCTTGGTAAACAGCGGGTTTGAAGAGTAGAATAAATTACAAATATGGGTTAGAGGTTTTATAATGTTATCTATGACTTTTTTAAGCAATGACATGTCGATATCATGACATGCCCCTTAGTGGGCTCTGGGGCTGATTCCACACAGATCTGATCACACTTGTGAACTTCTATTGCTATGGGTGACATGTGGAGACACCAGGGGTCACATACAGCTCATTGTGCTGTTCACATACTGTCATCTGGGGAGCATCACCTACAATCGCAAAAGCCCTATGAAAAGCTATGGCCACGTCTCATTTCTCTTTCCTCGCTTCTTTCTCCTTGATTCCTCTCCTCAATTCTGCAGGAAAATGACACAGCGAAGGAGACAGGACCAGTGGAGCAGAGGAGAGAGGCAAGAGGAGACACGAGCTGGGTGTCAATGAGTCAGATCGTCTTTGTTTTCAGATAAATGTTTTGAACATGTTTTTTTTTTATTTGTCAAACTCAGAATTGTGCAACATGTCCTTGGCCGCTGTCCCAGTTTGGGGATTTGTTTAGGTTTATAATTTTACTTCCTGATTGGAAATTATGACACCGCACCAGGGAATGCCATACTGTTACCTAGCAACCACGTGGTGCCCTCCGATGTACACTCAAAATATGATTTGGTAAATATCAACATGAAAACACCTTTATATGGTTGAGTGAATCCTTAAAGGGTCAAACATGTGTTTCGTGTGTAAACTGACTCAATCTCCCTCTCTCCCTGTTATGATGCAATCTGTTTTCTACTGGACAAATGTTTGTGCATCTGCACGGAAGCATCTGAAGCGTCTGAGCATGCACAGATCCAATTCTGACCCAAATTCGGCTCTGACTGAAACTGGGGAACGGCAGGTGTAATCCCTTATTTGTCCAGGAGTGGTTCAATATAAAGATGGTTTAAGAGGTCAGAGGTCATTAGTCTCTTGCATAGTGGTCAAGCAATCACTATACAAGCGACTGAACCAACACAGAACCACTGCACAAGAGACTATACCAACACAAGAGGCTATACTAACACAGAAGACATAATTCTGGTGTGCAATCGGCCATCCACTTAATCTTAAAACCACAAAGCATTTGTTTGAAGACAGTGAAGTGCAGGTTTTTGTCAGAGATCAATTTGTTTGCTAGGAGAGTAAAGGAAGCTATTTTTATGAAAAAAAAGAGAATACCTCTGCAGCAAATCACTCTCTAGGTCCATGGGAAGGTTTGCCTGTGCCCTGACACATGAAACAGGAGACATGTGACCGGTGGACTTCTGCATTGTGTTGTGTAGTTTGTGATGCATTCAGGAGCCATGGGACATACCAGGCACTTTTGGAGGCACTTTCCGTTTAATCTGGTTCACAATAGTACAAAATAGGATCAACATGTGCTGCTATTTATCGGTCCAGCCCAAATTACACTATAGAAGATAATGGACAGGGTAAGCATCTCTCCATGCTTGTTCACATGAATAAATTAAAACAATGGAGCAACATCAGAGCTGAATATCAACTTAAATACAAGTAAAATATAATTACGGATATAAATAAAGGCACAAAAAGGACACTTTAATTATGAGATTAGAGTAGATGACTGACCTCTTCCTAATACTAGATTTACAAAGGGAAGAGGCAGAGGTCAAACACCGAATTTATGCCAAGAGCAAGGCAAAGGTCACACGAAAAATAAAATAAAATACAGAAGCGAAGAAAACAATCTTTAATCAAGAGACAAAAAGTGGTGTCCCTTACACCACACAATAACAACCATTCACAATGTGCCTAAAATAGGAGGAACATAGACATAAGTAGCAAGTGGCTAAACAATTGGCAGTTACAACTCGCGCCAGGTAACAATTAAGAGAAAGCAGAACCACATTTCACACACACATTATATATATTTATATATATATATATATATATATATATATATATATATATATATATATATATATATATATATATATATATATATATATATATATATGACAAGAGTCAAAAAGAGTTATACAATTGACACATTGAGTTATATAATTGACACATTTATTATTCATCCATCCATCCATTTTCTTCCGCTTATCCGGGGCCGGGTCGCAGGGGCAGCAGTCTAAGCAGGGCTCCCAGACTCCCAGACTTCCCTCACCCCGGACATGTCCTCCAGCTCCTCCGGTGGGACCCCAAGGCATTCCCAGGCCAGCCGAGAGACATAGTCCTTCCAGCATGTCCTGGGTCTTCCCCGGGGCCTCCTCCCGGTGGGACATGCCCAGAACACCTCCCTAGGGAGGCGTACAGGAGGCATCCTGAGCAGATGCCCGAGCCATCTCAGCTGGTTCCTCTCGACATGTAGAAGCAGCGGCTCTACTCCGAGCTCCTCCCGTGTGACCGAGCTCCTCACCCTCTACCTAAGGGTGTGCCCAGCCACTCTGCGGAGGAAACCCATTTCAGCCGCTTGTATCCGCGACCTTGTCCTTTCGGTTATTACCCAAAGCTCATGACCATAGATGAGGGTAGGAATGTAGATTGACCGGTAAATCGAGAGCTTTGCCTTTGGATACTTGAACTCCTCCACTTGAGGCAGAGACTCACCACCCACCCGGAGAGGGCAAACCACCTTTTTCCGGTCGAGAACCATGACCTCAGATTTGGAGGAGCTGATTCTCATCCCAGCCGCTTCACACTCGGCTGCAAACTGCCCCAGTGCCTGCTGCAGGTCTTGGCTCGAAGAAACCATCAGGACAACATCATCTGCAAACAGCAGAGATGAGATCCTGTGGTTCCCAAACCAGACCCCCTCCGGCCCCTGGCTGCCCCTAGAAATTCTGTCCATAAATATAATGAACAGAACCGGTGACAAAGGGCAGCCCTGGCGGAGTCCAACATGCACCGGGAACAAGTCTGACTTACTGCCGGCAATGCGAACACAGCTCCTGCTCCGGTCATACAGGGACTGGACAGCCCTTAGCAAAGAGCCCCGGACCCCATACTCCCAGAGCACCCCCCAAAGGACACCACGAGGGACACGGTCGAATGCCTTCTCCAAATTCACAAAACACATGTGGACTGGTTGGGCAAACTCCCATGAACCCTCAAGGACCCGATGGAGAGTATAGAGCTGGTCCAGTGTTCCGCGACCAGGACGAAAACCACACTGCTCCTCCTGAATCCGAGGTTCGACTATCGGTCGGATTCTCCTCTCCAGTACCCTGGAATAGACCTTACTGGGAAGACTGAGGAGTGTGATTCCCCTGTAATTGGAACACACCCTCCGGTCCCCTTTCTTATACAGAGGGACCACCACCCTGGTCTGCCATTCCACAGGTACTGTCCCCGACCGCCACGCGATGTTGCAGAGACGTGTCAGCCAAGACAGCCCCACAACATCCAGAGACTTGAGGTACTCAGGACAGATCTCGTCCACCCCCGGAGCCTTGCCACCGAGGATCTTGCCAACCACCTCGGTGACTTCAGCCAGGGTGACGGAAGAGTCCGCCTCCGGGTCCCCAGTTTCTGCTTCCTCCTCAGAAGACATGACAGTGGGATTGAGGAGATCCTCAAAGTATTTCTTCCACCGCACGACAACATCCCCAGTCGAAGTCAGCAGCTCTCCACCCGCACTGTAAACAGTGTTGGTGAAGCACTGCCTCCCCCTCCTGAGGCGTCGAATGGTTTGCCAGAATCTCTTTGAGGCCGTCTGATAGTCCTCCTTCATGGCCTCCCCGAACTCCTCCCAACCCCGAGTTTTTGCCTCTGTGACCACCCGAGCTGTGCCACGCTTGGCCCGCCTGTACTCATCAGCTGCCTCAGGAGTCCCACGAGCCAACAAGGCTCAATAGGACTCCTTCAGCCTGACGGCATCCCTTACTTCCGGTGTCCACCACCGGGTTCGGGGATTGCCGCCGTGACAAGCACCGCAGGCCTTACGACCACAACTACGAGCAGCCGCATCGACAATAGAGGTGGAGAACATGGCCCACTCAGAGTCCATGTCCCCAGCCTCCCCTGGGATCAGGGAGAAGCTCTCCCGGAGGTGTGAGTTGAAGACCCCTCTGACAGAGGGCTCCGCCAGACGTTCCCAGCACACCCTCACGATGCACTTGGGCCTGCCAGGCTTCCTCCTCTGCCAGCGGATCCAACTCACCACCAGGTGGTGATCAGTTGACAGCTCAGCCCCTCTCTTCACCCGAGTGTCCAAGACACGCGGTCGGAGATCAGATGACATGACAACAAAGTCGATCATCGACCTCTGACCTAGAGTGTCCTGGTGCCACGTGCACCGATGGACACCCTTGTGCTCGAACATGGTGTTTGTTATGGACAAACTGTGACTAGCACAGAAGTCCAATAACAAAACACCGCTCGGGTTCAGATCGGGGAGGCCGTTCCTCCCAATCACGCCCCTCCAAGTGTCACTGTCGTTACCCACATGGGCGTTGAAGTCCCCCAGGAGAACAACAGAGTCCCCGGTTGGTGCACTGTCTAGTACCCCTCCCAGGGACTCCAAGAAGGCCGGGTACTCTGCACTGCTGTTTGACCCGTAGGCCGACACAACAGTGAGAGACCTGTCCCCGACCCGAAGGCGCAGGGACGTGACCCTCTCGTTCACCGGGGTGAACTCCAACACGTGGCGGCTGAGCTGTGGGGCAATGAGCAAGCCCACACCAGCTCAATGCCGCTCCCCACGGGCAACGCCAGAGAAATGGAGAGTCCAACCCCTCTCAAGGAGTTGGGTTCCAGAGCCCAAGCTGTGCGTGGAGGTGAGGCCGACTATAATAATAATAATAATACATTTTATTTATAGGGCGCCTTTCTGGGCACTCAAGGTCACCTTACAATACAATATAATATACAATTTACAGACAGTTAAAATCTACATTTATGAACATACAGTTAAAAACATTCAGATAAAACAAACATTGACAAGGACAGGGCAGTTGTGGATTATAAAGAATATGCCAGTCTGAACAAGTGAGTTTTGAGTTTGGATTTGAAGTGTGAGAGTGTGTCAGTATTGCGTAGGTCAGGGGGGAGAGAGTTCCAGAGCTAGGGAGCAGAGCGGCTGAAGGCCCTGCTCCCCATGGTGACAAGCCGGGCTGAGGGAACAGAGAGATGAAGAGAGGAAGAGGAGCGGAGAGAGCGAGCGGGTGTGGCAATATGGAGGAGGTCTGAAAGGTATGGAGGTGCAAGGTTATGGATGGCTTTGAATGTGTGGAGCAGGATTTTATATTGGATGCGGTGTGAGATGGGGAGCCAATGAAGTTGCTGTAGGATGGGTTTGATATGGTTGATGGAAGGGAGGCGTGTGATGATGCGACTATATCTAGCCGGTAACGCTCAACCTCCCGCACAAGTTCAGGCTCCTTCTTCCCCAGCGAGGTGACATTCCATGTCCCCAGAGCTAGTCTCCATGTCCGGAGATCCGGTCGTCGAGGTCCCCGCCTTCGACTGCCACCCAGATCTCTTTGCACCCGCCCCTCATGGCTCCTTCCGCAGGTGGTGGGTCCACGGGAGGATGGCCCCACGTTGTTCCTTCGGGCTGGGCCCGGCCGGGCCCCGTGGGGAAAGACCCGGCCACCACTGAGCACCCACCCCAGGCCTGGCTCCAGGGTGGGGCCCCGGTAACGCCGGTTCGGGCGACGTAGCTGGCCTTGATTTAACTCTTTTCATAAAGGGCTTCTGAACCGCTCTTAGTCAGACCCGTATCCGAACCGCCACCTTAACGTGGTGGAGGAGTTTGAGCACCCGAATGATCCTGGGAGCTATGTTGTCGGGAGCTTCATGCCCCTGGTAGGGTCACCCATGGCAAAAAGGTCCTGAGAGACAGGTCTGATTTATTATTCATTCATTGTTAATTTAACAATGCAAAAAAACAATAAAGGGCAAGGCAACTGTCACATGAAGAAGAAACGAAAATACAGAAGTCGCTGGAGGACCAAGGCTGCACAGTAAATCAAACACCAGGTGAGAACAAAACTGTAGTAAACAAAAGCACCATTTTGTGTAATTATACAGATATATATGAATGCTTAGATGTGCTTAACTTTCAGCTGATAGCCACAAAGCCTGGCCGCTCTGGTCTCATTTATAAAGAGTGTTTGCGTACAAAAATTACTTTCCACTTAAAGTTTGTGATCTATAAAAGAGACCTTAACAAAGAAATGAGCAAGACAAGACAGAAGGAGAGGAAGAAGAAGTGAGCAATGTAAGGTATTTTTTAACAATGTAATACTACCCCAGATGCCTGTAGCCCCATTCACCAAAGACCCCCACCCTGAGAAAATCATAAAGCAATCTACAGCACTGGGGCCAAGAAGATAACACCTATGATCAGGGCCACTTCCTCTCTGTAGCCCTGTTCACCAAGGACTGAGTGCCCCCCATCCTGTGAGGGTCATAAAACAATGAGATTGATTGACTTAAAAACACACATTGTGGGATTTTGCCAAAAGGTTTTTAATGTGTAACCACATGTTGCCGAGAGGAAGACTTGCCTCACACACTGGGAGGCCTATAAAAGCTGGAAACACAAACATCTCAGGACTCTCTTCCTATCCTTTCCTGAGAGTCCGGTGCTTCATTGTTAACTTTACCTGTGATGAACTCATTAAACCCTTCTGACTTATATTTCAGTCTCTTAGTCCTCTTTGACGCTTGCATCAGAAACGAACATTTCTTACAACTTTGATGACCCTGACGTGATGGTGTAAAGTGCTCTGGAGGACCTTTGGGCATATCGAGGTGGAGTTTGGTGACTGTGTCGGTGACAACCAGGGCGCCCCAAAATAAGGTAAGCAGAAAACCTTTTTAATAAAATTTCTGCATAGTTTAGTTTATTCTTTATTAAGGTTGTCACTGTCACATGAATCTGTAATTCTCTGTCTTGCAAATTTAGAATATAATTGGGTGGGCTATCTAGTCCAGTTTGTTCTTTCACATGTAAAGTTGCATGAAGCACATTTACTAACACATAGGGACAGATCAATGAGCCGGTATTAGAAATCCTGGCCCGGGACCAAGTGGCGCTAGGCCCGGTTAAGAGACTGCCAGCAGACCAGGTTCTATTGGACAGCCAGGGCTGGGCCCTGAGGGCATCTAGTTAAATTCTTAATCAAATTACCTCTTGGAATAGAATCTGACGAGAGTCTATTGAACGTAGTCACTGCTAAGAAACGTACTTGCCCTTATAACCAAGACGGCTGGGACCGTGTTAGGGGGAAAATCCTGGTCTGGGACCAGGTGGCATTAGGCCCGGTCGACTGACAATAGACTAGGTTCTATTGTTGGCCAGAGTTGGACTCTGAGGGTGTAGAGCACCCTATGACTAAGACACGGTTGGACCGTGTGTGGGGTGTGGAGCCCTGGGTCCGGGACCCACTCAGCTGAGCACTATTGAATAAACCAGTAGGGACAGAACTTCTTCTTCTTCTTTTTGGGTCACTGTGGGTGGCTTGGGTCTCTGACTCCTCATTTTTAGCCTTTATCACATAGAGTATTGGCTGGAGTAGAGACTGCGTAGGCTGCATTTGGGGGTAGAGAAAATAAAGGCAAAAAGCCCGGGGTGTAGGAGTGTCGGGTCTTTAAAACTAAAATCACATATCCTGCTAGAACCCCCACCCCGCACAGACGCTTCGGCCTCTGCGTAGAAGCCTGGGTGGATAAGGGTAGGTCTAGAGGGATCTCTGTGGTGAAAGGTTTGGATCCATACATTAGGCTTATGTAAACAGGTTTTATTAACATTTTCATTCCCAATAGACCAAATTACAGGTGTGTAAAACAGACTTAGTGACAAACAGATGGAAAAGCAGTTGCAGGTTTACTCAATTAGGATTTTGACTATTTGCTCCCAAGTAAATTCTTAGTGAATAGTTCCTTTAGGGTGAGTCTTATCTCTCCTGTTTATCATACTCCCTTTCTCAGCTATACACCCCCTCCTTTCTTTCAACCCTACCCCCACTATCTCCCATCAGCATTTGCCTGTATCCCTCTCACCTGAAGGCCAAATTGAGAACCTTTTCCACCACTAGACAATGGACAATAGAGGGACAAAGTTTACTCCTGCTATGACGAAAGAAGCATGTACTATGCATGTGTAGATATACTCTTGTTTGGGACAGAGGACAGAAAGGAAAGAAGAAGGTGAACAAAAAGTTTGGTATGTTGATAAAAGACTTGCAGATGAGAGGTTTGATAGGACAGGACACATCTCCAAATCCTAGAAAAGAACAATTGAATATTCAAACGGTTGTCCATGCTGCTTGTGATTTAACTGAAGCTGAATGGGAGCGAAATGGCAAAAAATGTATAGGGGAGTTTAAAAAGAGAGTGGATATAGCCAGAAAAAATAAAGTTCTTTGCAATGCATACGTCCCCCACTTAATGAGGGGGGCAGGTTTTAACATAACATACACCACAGTGACGCCACAAATACAATTGGTGCAATCTAAAACTGAAAGGGAAACGTCCTTAGATAAGAAGGGGGAAGATGCATATCTCCCTCCTCCTTATACTGACCTTTCACCTTATAGTGAGGCCTATAAATTACTAACTCAAGCTACTAATTCATAAACTTGGGCTGTTACACCCCCAACACTGATAAATACTAATGAATCAAAGCCAACACCACAATGTCCATTGGTATTAGTTAAAGCAGGATTAGTAAACATAGTAGAAGAACCTACAACAATTGAAGCTATTAAAGTAGTAAACACGATGCTTGCTGATAATACGGAAGCAATCAGTGATAACAGTGCAGGAGGAGCAACATCTATGACAGGGCAACTGATTGACCCAGATGATGTTAAAGCACTGAAATTTGTTAATGTGAAGGACATTAACACTAAAGGCTCAATAACTCCTACACCCACTGAATCAATAAGAAAAACAATACAATTTGGAAGTGATGATAAGCATTCTCAAAGTTCTACACTAGAAGAGGTTTCTAGTAAAATAAAAACAAAAATAGATAAACCATTGTATGAGACTTCGTTTACAACTGATGTTAAACCTAAATCTACAAGGCCAAAAGGTTTACATAGTAGTGATCTACCAAACACAGGTTATGATAGAGTTCCAACTGACCTTTTGACCCCTCCTACATGGGTCAGGCATGAGAGATCACCATACTCTCAGAATCCTGCACTCTCTGAACAGTTTACTCATCAGAAGTATGCATATAAAAGGAAAGAGCAGTATGTTTTAAACTCATCTGACAGTAATGATTTATTTGAGCATTCACATAAACTTTAGAAGAATTTTTGTTTAATTAGATCATGCTGAAATTTAAGTTCAGTTCAGTCAATTCAAACCATGTCTTTATAATTACTGAAAATTCCTCACTTTAACTTTAGGATATTGTAAATATAGATACAGATTTCTTATGCAAACTGTTTACACATTTTTTGAGGTGAAAATGAACAACTTGTCCATGCAAGTTGGAATAGACTTTGAATAGATTTTAGTTTTGACTGAAGTGGATTTGAGGTGGGTCTTTCGCCTGTTGTGTCTGGGTGGGCATGGTCCGAGTGCAGTGGCTCTCTGGGTGCATCTCTCCAGCTCTGAACTGAAAGGTCACATGACCTGGACTGGCTCTGCTCTGCTGTTGTCTAAAGACTGTCTAAACATGGCTGCTGCGTCACTGAGAAACATGAACTGAACTAAAACCAAAGAAAGTCCTGCTGGCTCTGAAACTCGTCTGTGGACTGGGCTCCTCCACTACTGGTCACATGACAAATGCATGAACTGAATCAAAAGCTTCAAGTGCTCTGCTGCTTCTCTAAAGGCACCATAAAACTCTCTGCTGCTGCGTTTGGGCAGCGAGTATGTGCAAGTTTGAGGAAGTTTGTGTTTTGTCAGTTCGTACATTTTAGAAAGAATTAAACTTAAAGTTTTATAAGTGAGACCTCTAATACCTCTGAAACCATTTCTACATGTAGCAGAAGAAAAATTCAATTTTGTCAACTGGACAAAGGCTTTAGAGTGAAAACGTATTGCCACTTATCCAAGAGGCATCTACTGCATTGTGCTCAGGTTCCTGGTGGGACACTGCCTTATATATTTTTCCAGACTATAAGTCACACTGTTTTCATAGTTTGACTGAGGGTGCGACTTATACTCAGATGCGACTTATATGTGAAATTATTAAAATATATAATTTCACTTCTTCATTATTGTCACACTGACAACTGCACTAGGGTACTCTGGGCTTGTGTACCAGTATGACAGCCACGCGGAAACAGCCCTTCATCTTCTTTCGAAGTTGACAGAGTTCAGAAGTGATACAGAGGATGAAGAATTCAATGGATTTAGTGATTTGGAGTGAGATCGAGAGTTAACTGGTTAGCTCGTTTTTTATGCTTTAGTTATCTGATTCACTGTTAATATCTTACGTTAACATACCAGACACGTATTCAGTTCACTGTCTATGCTCCATGTAACTGAATGAATAGAAATGTGTTACATTAGTGTAGTTATCTGATTAACTGTTGATATCTTCTGTTAACATATCAGACACATTGAATAAATAAATGTGCTACAACTGAATAAATAAATGTGTTACATTAGCGTGCTGTACTGCTATTCAGCCTGTTGTTCTCCATTTTATTATTACTATAACTTGCCTTTAAAGATAAAATGTCTGTTCATGGTCTCGGATTTTGTAAAATAAATTTCCCCAAAAAATGCAACTTATAGTCCAGTGCGACTTATATATGTTTTTTTCTTCTTTATTATGCATTTTTTTCAGTGGTGCGACTTCGGAGCAATGTACACTCCGGAGCAATGTACACTCTGGAATATACGTTATCTGTGCAACCTTTGATTTATTTCATGTATGTTATTTTATATATTAACATTAATTTGGGGCATTTGTATTTTGTTTATTACTTCATACTTGTTTTATTAATAAGTAATATTTATTTATATTATGTTTGGGTAAATTACATTTAATGTTGGTTCCTATTGTTGTTGCGGTGCAGCTCATTTGGGGAGCGCAACGGGAAATGGGTGGGAGTGTGAACGTGCAGAGGGCACGCACGTGTTAAGTGTGTCGGTTGTTCAATAAAGAGACGAGCTGTGCACTGTCCTGCCGTGTTGGTGATTTTAGCTAGGAAAACAGCAAGAAAGTCAATAACTCGAATCTAAATGTAACCCGCCGTACTCACAGCCTCTGACTGGGAAGGCCGATATTTAAGGGTTACATCTGTCTGATGGGAGGAGCTAACTACACTGAGACTAAGGTCGTGTTTACACTGCCGCTAGTCAAAAGAGCATTCGTTCCAAGGGTTGTGTGCTTGGGCTGGTGTGAACATGAGAGTCTCATTTTGATTCGGATTAAATGCCCACTCCGAGAACGCTTGAAACAGGTCTCGGAGTTGCTCTACTTGCACTCTGGAGCGAGGCGAGTGTGGTGTGAATGCGGCTGATCCCGGGCCAACATATGCAGTCCACAGTGCAATAAAAGTGCTATGAATTGGGTAAAAAGCGCTCTAATGATTGGCGAGCTAAGCTGCTATTTGACAAGTTCGCCTGATGAGGCAATTTGGATGAACTTAATATCAGCGACACATCTCCTCTTGCCTCTGTCTGCCCAGGTAAGCCTATGTGTTGTTTTCTGAGTTGTTACCCACATGCATAGTCCTTACTGTATATTTAGCCACAGGTGAAAGAAAAGATACGCCGGTGATCTCACGCCTATTAGCATAGTGACAATTGCTATTGTTACCCCTGTTTAGGTTTGGTTCTAACGATGGAATTATCTAAACCCCACATTGCCTCCTTAACTCTCACACTATTTTTTTTCTTTGGCTAATACCTGTATCTCACTATCTTCAAAGGTTAGTGGCTTTGAGACGGAAGAGTACAACAGACTGGGTCCAGAGCTGCTCTTGTGACAGTGTTAGTACATTCTCTTATGGAGTGTGTTTAGTTTCTCCAATATAACGCTCACTGTGGGCTTTACTATACTGCATGAAGTGTAAACTGTACACTGATTGGATGATCAGAATTACATATGTCTTTTACTACCTGAACGACTGAGAGATTACACAGACATCTTTTCTAGCTGGGTTGAAGAGTATCTATTTCTCCAGCAGATGCCGCCAAACCCGCGCACACTGCGAAACCTTTCTCCGGACAGAGCTCCTCCGGTTCGGCAGAGAGCGCTCCTACCCCGGCTCCCGAGCCGACCCGCGGCACAAGTGTCCGTGTGTGCGGCAGAGGCACCGGGATCTCTCCGCTGCAGCCCCGGGCAGCACTGATCTACCCCCCACACCGCGACTCTCCCCGGACACTCAACACAGAGAGGTCCGAGTTCCACCCGCAGCCCCGGCGTTTTCCCGGCGCTGCCAGCTCCTCGCCTTCACCCCCCGACACAGGTCTGCTCTCCTCCCGGTCAGAGCTTTAGCCTCGTCCCGGTGACACGTCTTTCGGGACCCCGCTTTTCTCGGCTCTTTACTGGGACAGTTCAGGTAGATTTCCCACTCCTGAGGTCTCTGTCCGAGGACAATCTTTAGTCTCCCCGCTCATGAGCTCTCTGTCCTGGGCACAGTCCTGACATCTCCCCGCTGCTCGCCCTCTATGGCGGATACATCTGTTAGCACGAGCCGCAATTAGCTCCGGATTAGCCATCGCTGCCGACACACAGCTCTCGAGAGCTGTTTTATATTTTGTTTCCGGACATACTGCGGCGTGTCCGGAGTAAACGATGGGCACAGACCCGACAGTCGGAGCCAGGTGACATTTTGTCTCTTTAGTTTTTTTCTGGAGGAGGTTAAAGCAAAGATTCTCGCTACAGGAAGTGCCCCTCCGCGGCCGCCATCTTGCTAACTTTACAAACACTCATGTTGTTTATTAGTTAGACTCTGGGTTTTGACAGAAATCCTTTATACCAAGAGAACTGTAACACGAGGAGCAATCTGGTGCAGTGATTAGCCCGGGTTATTGGCCTTGACGCGGTTTAAAATATTTTTTGATGAGCGCTTTTGCCACGCAATGATGAACGCGCTGTCCTTGTGTAACCCGGGTCTGTGCCATTGGGCAGTATCATTTAGCTCATCTCCATTCGGGGATAGTTGGTTCTAGTTTTTGAAATGTGTATCACAATTACAATACAATCAAATGTGTATTTTCAGTTAAGCCTACTCACCATTATACTGAATGTACTCCTGGGTGATAATTGTGACGCTCTGTCTCTCTCGCCTCCCTCCTCCCCTTCTCTCCCCCTCTCCTCTGTTTCTTCTCTCTCTGCCCCCCGTACTCTCCCCCTTGCCTCCCTCTCTACTCTCCCTCACTCTTCCCCCTATATTCTCTGTCCTCCCTCTCCCCCACTCTCTCTCGTCCCTCTCTCCCCCCATTTGTCTCCTCTCTTTTCTCTGTTTCCCAATCTCTCTCTTCCCGGTCTATTGTCCCCATACCCTCCCTCTCCCTCCCAGCCCTGATCAGAGCGGCTGCATGAGCGGCCTGGGCCAGCCGCAGCAGGGAGGGGGCTTGCGCTCTCGAAGGGTCCCTGGTCGAGAGGCGGGGCCCCCGGGAGCCTCAGCGACCACAGGGGGCACTATGGACAGCTGCTGTTTAGACCCCGGGTTGCTGCGGAGACTGATCGAATTGCCCTCTCCCCCTCTGTCCAGGCACCAACTCAAGAGGCTCGAGGAGCACAGGTAAGTGCTCACAAACACTTTATCCATCAGGGTTTGAAGGAGGAGCAGGGCCAGAGGAGGAGCAGGGCCAGAGGAGGAGCAGGGCCAGAGGAGGAGCAGGGCCAGAGGAGGAGCAGGGCCAGAGGAGGAGCAGGGCCAGAGGAGGAGCAGGGCCAGAGGAGGAGCAGGGCCAGAGGAGGAGCAGACACAAGCTTGTCTGACTTCTCTCTCTCTCAGGTACAGCAGTGCGGGACGCTCGCTGCTGGAGCCACTGATGCAGAGGTATTGGGAGTGGCTGGTAGCTCGGGTTCCTTCGTGGATTGCTCCAAACCTCATCACCATCGTGGGACTGGCCACAAACGTGTTCACAACGCTGGTGTTGGTATACTACTGCCCCACGGCAACAGAGCAGGTAACTATGGTGACTCCACCACAGAGCAGAGCAAAATAGACACATTAGAAGATTGCAAAAAGTGCAGACATGGGAATATTTTATACTGGGGCACCGTGTAATCTTTATAAAGGGTCTGACTGACAAGGCAATCTGACACAGCTAAAGAGTTAGTTCCTGGTTCAGTTTCTGTAAAGTTCTGAGTTTGACAAAGGTTTGATAAGTTAATCAGTGGCAAACTGTCAAATTGATGATGTTATTCTGATATTAAACTTTAGCGACTAGATGAACACAGTTTAAAATGAACAACTTTTTTTTAAGACAATAAAGATGTATTTACCTTGCTGACATGTTTGAGCTGCTAGCTGTGAGTCATCTTCAGAACTGTCACCGGTCTTAGTGGTGACATCAGCTGTTGTTACTCACTGAATGAACCCTTTTTGTTTAAACACAGTTTGTTCCTCTGTGTTCATAAAGTGATTTTTTTGTGTGTGTGTTGTAGGCTTGTCTCTCTGTATATCTGATTAGTTATTAGCTATAAGATGAGTTAAAATGGCAGCAGTTACATGTGCACTTAAAATCTGATTATTACATGATATTTGGATTGAAAAGCCTATTAAAATGACATGTAAACACCAAAATCAACTGACTTCTTTCAGCTTATGGCCTTCTGAGTACTAACGTCAGATTTGTGCTTTGCATATCATTCAGTTAATCTTAAAAGTCCAGATTTTGTTGTGCATGTTATCACAGCCAATGTAGTTTGTTCCCCAGTGGTTATACAGTATTGTTTTGTCTCTGCAGACTTTTCCTCCTTCGGCCTACCTTACATGAAATATTAGTTATTAATTATTAGATATAAACAGTTTAGAGGTGTTCCTCAGTGGTTGTACAGTATTGCTTGTTGTAGGCTCCTCTCTAGACCTACCTACAGTAGTTTTTTTTAAATCAAGTCATTGTATTGGTTTGTGTCGTAGGCTCCTCTCTGGGCATACCTGCTCTGCGCCATAGGGCTCTTCATTTACCAGTCGCTCGACGCCATTGATGGAAAACAGGCGCGACGTACCAACAGCAGCTCACCACTTGGGGAGCTGTTTGACCACGGCTGTGACTCCCTCTCCACAGGTCAGTGAGGAAGGGCATCTGGCGCACAGGGAGGAAGGGCATCTGGCGCACAGGGAGGAAGGGCATCTGGCGCACAGGGAGGAAGGGCATCTGGCGCACAGGGAGAAAGGGCATCTGGCGCACAGCGGCAGAGGGCATTTGGTGCAAGGTGGGAGGGATCTGGCGCACAGGGCCTCCAACATAACACAATGATGGGACATCTGAATCCTCAGTGTTCATGTTGTATTAACGGTAGGCCATCTGGCTCTCTCCTCAGTGTTCGTTGTCCTGGGCACTAGCATCGCGGTGCAGCTTGGCACAAACCCGGACTGGATGTTCTTCTGCTGCTTCTCTGGGATGTTCATGTTCTACTGTGCACACTGGCAGACGTACGTGTCGGGAACGCTGCGCTTCGGAATGTGAGTCCCACTCTCGAGACACAAGCTTAGTCTAGAGTTTAAAAAGGGTTTATTCTGCAAAATGTACTTTCTGGAGCTTTCTAAATGTTGTTCCACATCTGAAGAAATTTTAGATGTCGTCCATGCATGTTCGAACCCTCCATGTGGTTAGCTGTACAAGCCTGTAGAAGGCTCCACTCACAAGCCTACATCACCCATGCTCCCACATGACAATTCTCTATAAATTTACAAAAACATTACACAAAACTATGCACTTCAATTGGACAAACCTGATGCGATGCACAGTAGATTCATTAGTGGGATGCATGCTTAGAGGGCGAGAACAAAAGGGAGGGGAAATTCAAAGTGTCAAAAACTAAAGGGCAACTTATGAAACATGTTAATATGTGGTTTTAGTGACTATAACATTTTCAAAACAGTAAAAGGTAACGTGGTGATCTAAATATGTTATGTGTGGGCATTTAATACCCTATGGAAGTGCAATTCCCCTTCTTTAAAGATCACAACTGAGTGTAATCTGGTGCAATTTAATCTTTTGCAGCATCGACGTGACCGAGGTGCAGATCTTCATCATCTCTGTGTATCTCCTCGCCGCTGTGGGAGGGACAACCTTCTGGCAGTCTACGGTACTGCAGTATTTAGGATTTAAAGAGGGCTGGACTGAGACTAGGCCCCTGGTCTAGGCCCCTGGTCTAGGCCCCTGGTCTAGGCCCCTGGTCTAGGCCCCTGGTCTAGGCCCCTGGTCTAGGCCCCTGGTCTAGGCCCCTGGTCTAGGCCCCTGGTCTAGGCATTTGTAAACTCTGCGTTGAAAAAAAATGCAGGGAATATTTTGGGTTCGGACAGTAGGCTTATGCACATGCACTCGGTGCCACTCTGGCTCACTCAAGTGTTGGAGCTATGTTTAGTGCCATTAAACCAAAGCCTTGTTCCTGTGCTCCATTTGAGAAAAGAGTTTTCTCTGACCTCCAATTGTTATTTCATTTTCTCTGCGTTGGGTTACAGTCACAGACTGGGAAATCCAGCGCTGCACCAGGAAACGGAGTGCACGGCTTCAAATGCATACTATTGTTGAGAATAATGAGTGGAATAAACAGCCCTTCTCCGTGTTTTAGCCAACATTTGCTTAAATGCGCAAATCTGAATAATTATTTTGTGCGATGTAGCCTATTTTTGGATAAAGACTTCCTCAAACTCACTTCACCTCTAGGTGTGTCACCTTATTCCTATTTCTCTAGACTTTGCAGTCCGGACGTGTGCTCTCCGCAAAGTGTTATGCCTAGTAGGAGTTTTATAAATCCTGCGTGTGGCACAAAGGGCGCCCTGCGGCCTAAGTCTAACCATAGACTATATAAAGAAGTGGACTGAGGGAGTGTGACGTCACCCACAGCGTTAAGCTCCAAATGAAGCTCATCAAGGCTAGCAGTTATAGGGGCTAATCTAGAGCCCAGTCCCAAATTTGATAATCCGACCATGAGTATTTTGGCAACCAGAGAGCCAGCGGATTAGCTATGTTCATTTATATATATATATATATATATATAGATAGATATAGATATATATATATATATATATATATAGATAGATAGATAGATAGATAGATAGATAGTCTAAACCAGGTCTTAAACCAGTTCTCTTTCAGATCCCGCTGCTGAATGTTCAGATGAAGATGGTTCCGGCCTTTTTCACGTTCTTAGGAGCCATTTTCTCCTGCACCAACTACTTCAGAGTGATCTTCACTGGAGGAGTGGGCAAGAATGGCTCCACCATCGCTGTGAGTCTGTGGCCACTGGGGGCAGCACTGAGGCTAACTCAGAGGGTGATGGTTCAATACCCTAGGGCAGTATAAGTCTCTCCTAGTGTAGTCCAAGTCCACTGTAGACTCGGTACTCTCAAGTAGTTGCACCTTACAGTCATGTTGATTGTTTCCAGTTCAAAGTTCAGTCAATAGTGGCACCACTTTCTGAAATTATTGTGAAAAAAAATATTTCACTGTAGTTTATTTACACTGACAGACAAGACTTGGAGCTTTTTGCCAGTTTTTCTCACATGTGGATAGCCTCTGTAATTAGAGATATTAAACAGACATTTCCACCTGAGATTTGTTGACATGGTTTATGGTTAACTGTAGAATTCTGACCTGTCATCCAGCTCTGTTTAAACAAGAGGGATTCTACAATGTGCTGTCTAACCTGTCTCTGCACCTGTCTAAGGGCACCAGCGTCTTGTCTCCAGTCTTTCACATCGGGACCGTGATCATTCTGGCCATGATGATCTACAAGAAATCTGCCATAGGACTGTTTGAGAGACACCCCTGCCTCTACATCTTGGCATTTGGCTTTGTGTCAGCCAAGATCACCAACAAACTGGTGGTAAGATAAATATGAGGAAATATAATAATAACATGTAAATATGTGTCTATAAAGAGACAAAAACAAACTGTGCATAGGCTCTGCAGATGTTTTTAAGTAGAGTTTTTTTCCCCTTGAATTGCATATGAGAGGTTTTTTGTTTCTTGTTAAGTGGACAAAAAAGTACAAATATACCAGTAGTAGTAGTAGTTATAAAACAGAATATCTTTCTCTCATGTCATCAACATGGAAATGTTGATGACATGGAAGGAAGAGAGTTTAAGCCTTCATTTAACTAAATAAAGGTGTTGTCATTGAATTTATTTGCGTAATCACGATTGTCATTTAGATGCAATTTTGGCCCTTAACATTATGGTTGCTAGGTAACAGTTACGGAATGACCTCTGTATGTCACATCTCCTGCCCATATTTAACCAGGAAATAAAATTATAAAAATTATTCACCAAACTAGGAAAAAAAACTTGATCTGAAATTTTACAAAACTGTGTTTTACTTAAGTGATTTTTCCTGTTGTGTCTGATTTTTCCTGTTGTGTCTGATTTTTCCTGTTGTGTCTGATTTTTCCTGTTGTGTCTGATTTTTCCTGTTGTGTCTGATTCTTCCTGTTGTTTTGTTTTTTGTGTCTTGGCGGCACGGTGACTGAGTGCCATCACTCATGTCTCACAGCAAGAAGGTTGGTTCGATCCCCGGGTCACCAGGCCTTTCTGTGTGGAGTTTTTCATGTTTCTCCCCGTGTCTGGATGGGTTTCCTCCGGGTACTCCGGTTTCCCCCATCAACCAAAACATGAACGCCCTTCGAGACAACTGTTGTTGTGATTTTGGGCGTTACAAAAATAAATGAATTGAATTGAATTGAATTGAAATTGAAAGTGCTAACCTGTGGTATTCACTTTAATTCACCTTGTTTCAGGTGGCCCACATGACAAAGAGTGAGATGCACCTTCACGACTTCTCGTTCCTGGGCCCTGGGCTGCTGTTCCTGGATCAGTATTTTAACAGCTTCATCGACGAGTACCTTGTGCTTTGGGCCGCACTGGTGAGAACTGACCTCTCGCTAGGTACTCCTGACCAGCACCAGGCTTAGGTCTGGAGAAGGGTCCAGTTAAAACATGTACAACATGTACTTATGGATACTTTGCAGCTGATGTCCTCCATATTCCCTGGGAGTGTGTAACTGAGACATTAGTTTATCTGAAGCTCATTTAATCAAGTTAGGCTTGATCTGAGCTTTATTTTAACACAATCTGACCATAAAGAGCTTAGTTGAAATTATAACAGGTGAGTTGATGCTGTTAAACAACTCCCTCTCAAATAACATTACTTTGACAAGCTAGCCAGCATTAGTTCAGTTAGTCACTCACTTTTTTGTTTAAAATCAAACACTTAAATGTGACCATAAACACATTGATCACAGGGTCCTGAAAATATCTTGTTTAAATCCATTTTGCATTTTTTCTTCAGACAACCTTAAAACCTTTTGACAGTATTTGTTAGTTAGTTTGTCTTTATTTGAAGGGACAATGTACAGAGACATTATGCTCATAAAACGGAGATGTACTGCACCAGATTATAGCTAAACAGCTACTTTCCATCTGCAGTCCCTGAGGAACAAAGATAAATTATACAATGCAATTTACACATTCAACAATATAAAAACACACATTAGCACATATTCATCAGCTCCTCTATGACCACTATGTAATTCACATTACAAAAGTTAAAACATATTACATATTTTAAAAACATAGCACACCGGGAACAAAAAGTGGGTGCTTTGTATGCATTTTGTATCCGTGGTGACTGCTAAAACATTCCACTATAGATGTATATGTAGAACACCCCCAGTGTGATGTCACTGCAAAGTATCAATTGGACCTACAAAACACATTGCGAAACATTTAAGACAAAATTAGAAATCATTTTCAGCCTATTGAAAACCTTAGACTGGAGGCCCTGTCAGAAGCTCTTCAGTCCAAAGTCAAACGCTGTAAAATGTTTGGCAAAACTCTGGGCCCCTTGGAGGTTTTGTTTCTGTCTCTGTCCTAACTGTGTGTGCATTCTCTGCACAGGACCTCTCATTGTTTTGTTCCCACTTTAAAGTAGGACTAATCACTTAAACTCCGCCCATAACCACATTTCAAATAGAGCTGCTAAACTGGGCGGGATCTGAAGGACTAAAGGGGAGAGTGAAGGAGGATGGGGAATGAGGTCTAGAGGTATAAGGAACAGTGTGGTTAGTCTAACAGGTATCCACACTTAAGACTCTGCCCCTGCAGCCAGGTGTTTGTGATCAAAAACACCTGGATATATTCAGGGCAAACTGTGTGGTGTCAAGTAGCACTTGAGATTGCAGTGCACAATCTTTTTACTTATTTTTTTTTACAAAAAGCTGCAAATGTGCCTAGTTTGCACTACAATTGTCAAAGAATGGCTAGGAACAGTAGACAAATCTATGCAAACTATTCACTATCTACTCATATACACAGTTTAGTAGTGAAAAACGTGCCTTTAGTGTTTAGCTCCACATTAACCCGAGTGTATATATATTCTCTGTTCAGGTCCTGTCTCTGTTTGACTTGGTGCGGTACTGCGTCAGTGTGTGTAACCAGATTGCCTGTCACCTGCACATCCATGTCTTCAAGATCAAGAGCGGCTCCACAGCGCCACATACAGCACATCACTGACACAAGGCTCCTGTGCTCTGTCCTTGTCTCCTCTTTCTTCTCCTGTTTCCTGTCACCTAACCTCCATGTCTTCTACTTCCTAACCTGCCCATCTTCTCTGTCTTTATGACTTCACAGTGCCCTCCTCTGGTTCTGCCTCCTGAAAATTGTACTGTTAGATGAGCAGGACTTTGTGTCAAAGTTCTGGAGACTTTTTGTGGGACTAGACCCTCCTTCAGTCTTTAATCATTATTACCCTGAAAAGTCCTGGTTGGAATAGTTTGTTTTGCATCAACTCATTGAAGATGGGATGTGAAGTTTAATAATTAACTGTTTGAAGAAAATCCAAATATTAAAACTAATGTAATTTAATCCACTGCTCATATGACGGGCCCAGTACAGCAGAGGCACTGTAACGTCACACCTATGTATCTGCTTCCTTACTTTCTCGTCTCCTTGCCATTCCCCAATTTGAGTCATTTGCCAAATTTGCGTCAATCATGCTAGTCTTTATTATCATTATTTTCCTCCAGAAGTGGAGAAAATGTTTGTCAATTGAAACCTTAGTTCACCATTCATTTAAGTTACACAAAGAAAGTTTCATAATGTTTATTTTTTTATAAAAACAGATAAAATCCTGTGTCACTGTAATCACCAAACATGAAATATTAGACTCAAATCACTTGTGTCAAATCAATGTTTCTCTGCACTCATCTGTTTGCTTGAGCTTTTTAGCATTTAAATATGGGGTTAACTCGAACATTACACTCAGATTTAACTTTAAATGAACAAAAATTTAATGAATAATAAAATAGATGGCATATTACATGTAGCCTGCCCGTGTGTGTGTGTTTTTGTACTAAATGACAAGTTTTGTGCATTTGCGCAGATTGAATTTTGACGCAAATTTGGCTCTGACTCAGATTGGGGGAATGACACTCCTCTCTGCTGTATCGTAGCTCCTTCCCTTCTTATTTCCTCTCCTTGTCTCCTCCCTTCTCCTAGTCTTGTCTCCTCACTGCTGCCTCTCCTTAAAGTTGTTTGTCAAAAGGACTCCATAGAATCTGCTCGAGGCTGGGCTAAAACTAATGTTACTTATTTCATCCAGAGTTCATTAAAATTTTACTTTTCTCTGACAAAACTCATCTGAGCTCAAATCTGCTATTCCACACTCCTCCATCTTCTGTTACCTCACTGTTATGGATTTCAAAATGTCCTCCACTTCCTGTTACAAAAACCTGTAGGATACAAATATAACCTTTCTATAAGAATTGGTAAAAAAAAAATGTCTTAGACTAAAAATCTAAACCTGAATTTGAGACACACCCAGAATAAATGGTCAAAAAATTAACAATTTGATCATATTAAATCCAAACTAAATCTGCCCAATCCAGAGTCTTAACAAGGACTACCAGGATCGAAGAATGACTGAGGAAGGACTTACCCAGAATGCACCATGTGCTTTTACTAAACTGTAGGACTGAGACAAACAGAACTGAGCCAAAGATAAAGCCAGTATTAAACCAGGACTAAAGCGCAAAACCCTCTGGGATAAAATTACACCAGGATCAACAAAACAAATTTCAATTAAGCAAAGTTTAACTGAGAAACTGGTTGAAAACATCTTTTTACAGGATTAAACTGGCTGCTGTGAACATTTCTGTTTAAAGTATTGTATTCTCCTATCTTGAGTCCAGCCCTGAGCAGACTGAACCTGCTTCTGCCTCTGAATGTGTGAAGAATCAAATAATGTCATTAATATTGTACATAAGAGTATTAGAGACGCGGTGCTAACCACTCCACTACTGTCTCATTTTGTGTTTTTGTAAATGATTGCGTTGGCCTTTGTAAATACACTCACTGTCTGTGCTTCTCTCTAAGTTAAAGCCTTTTTTAAATCAAACTCTGCCTCCGAGTCATTCATCAACAAACTGCACAATGTGAATCCTCTGCTTCATCTGACCCTCTCCTTTGCATCCTCTGACCCTTATGTATCCTGTACTCTCACACCAAGTAAATTCGTGGCCTATTCACAACATCCACAAATTTCCTCTGCTCCTTCCTTGCGAGCAAATGTAAATTTAATAAAGAGATAGCAGAGATGGGAAGTGATTTTATTTATAGTCAAATTAAAGTGTGATTTTTCATAAAGCATTTGATGTGAGTGAAGTCTGTCACAGAGAAGACATTTGTCACCGAGGTACAGCCCAGTTTCACCTGAACACTGCACTCTTTGCACAGGAAATGCCTCCTTCCCCCCTTTCCCTCTCCATGATGACGGGTGCGGTGCTCACGCAAGAGGTGTGGTTTGACGAACCCTTTGCCACAGTCTGTACAGGTGTGGGGCTTGTGTTCCAGATGCAGTCGCTTATGCTCCCTCAGGTAACGTGGCTGTTTGAAGCCCCGCCCACACATGTCACACTGGTTTTTGCGCGTTTCTTTGTAAAGCTGCATAGTATTGTTTAAAGAAACATTGTGGATTTCAGCTTGTCCCTGCCTCCTGAGGGTTGGCTCTTGTTCTGGCTCATATATTATAAGGGGGTCTAAGCCTTGGTGATGCTGCAGTTTGAGTTGGGAGGTGTAGTGATCCACGCTGATGTCCACAGGTGCACTCAGAGCGGAGCCGGACTCATCACTGTCCTCACTTTTGTCTCTGTGGTAGCTCTCCTCAAACTGCAGAAAGAGGCGCAGCCCTGGGGGGTCAAAGCTTGGGTCACTTCTGTAATAGCTGTGGTCTTCATGATTATCAGCATGACCTGGACAAGCCAGGGTCTAATAATTAGGGATGGTATTGATACTTTGCAGCTGATGTCATCAACATTCCCCGGGGGTGTGATGCTAACCATGGGCACTTCCCTGTCTAAAGCTCTGTTACTTAAATTAAACTTTAATCTGATCTTGAATTCAACACAATCTGACCTGAAAGAACTGAAAATGGAACTACAACAGGTGAACTGAATTTTTCTGTTAAACAAGTCTATCAGATGCTAGCTAGCATTAGCCAACAGTTTCTCAGTTGCCCTGACCTTTTTTGTGTAAAATTAAACACTTAAACAGGACCACGAATGCTTGTATTGATCACAGGAACCGTTTGCTCATGTGTTCATTGCATCACCATAGTAACTGATGAACATTCTACCATATACATCAGGGGTGTCAAACTCAAATGCACAGTGGGCCAAAATTAAAAACAGACATATTCACAGGCTAAACTCAGTATTTATTGAAAAATTGATACCGGCAGCCAGCTCTAATGCACGTTTGATATGATCTCACGGGCCAAATATAATTAAACAGCGGGCCAGATTTGGTCCCCGGGCCTGAGTTTGACATATGTGATATACATACATGTAGCACCCTCCAGTGTGATGTCACTGCAAAGTATCAATAAGCATGCAAGAAAGCTTTGTGCACATATGAGGAAAAATTATCTTTTTTGCATGAGTTTACAATTGGACAGGTCAAAAAGGGTCAATTTTTGCTGAGTTACACTACAATTAGAGAAAAGAATTGATACTTTGTAGTAACATCACACTGGAGGTGTTCTACATGCATCTTTATAGAGGAATGTTACCATGGTGACACAATGCACACATTAGCAAACACTGACAACTAATTTTTTAAAGGTAATATGAAAACCCAGGCACAAATAGAAATTTGATTTAAACAAGACATTTTCAGAAGCCTGTGATCAATATAAGCAATAAAAAAGGTGAGTGTGACTGAAAAACTGTTGGCCAATGCTAGCTACCTTGTGCCTGTAATTTTGTGTGTGAGAGACTCGTTTCACTGCAAAAATCATCTCACCAGTTGTAGTTCCAACTAAGTCAGTTGTTTCTGGTCAGATTGTGCTAAAACAAAGCTCAGATTAAAGTTAACTTCCGTCACAGGGCTTCAGATTGAGTAGTGCCTTTGGTTAGCCTCACACTCCCAGGGAATATTGATTACATCAGCTGCACAGTATCAATAATTAAATCTATGAATGAAAATCTTTAAGGCCAAAATTGTAAACAAAAACATCATCTCAAAATCTCATCCTGTCTTGTTCTTGTCGACCCTGTCTTGTGCCTCATTAAAATTGTGTTTTGTCCTACCTCTCATATTATTATTCACTTTGATTAACTGTTTATAATTAACAAACACAAAGGTCCTTAAAATAATCTAATGTTCTCTTTAAACCACCCTGTGTCTCCATGGGATCTTATTCTGTGTAATAAGCTGTGAGTCCTGTAGTTTAGACCTCTACAAACATGATCTGAAATGCCTGTGTGTCAGATGCCCTCTCTGTGTCAGATGCCCTCCCTGTGTCTCCATTGGGTCTTATTCTGTGTAAAAATAGCTAATCCTGTAGTTCAGACTTGTTCTGAAATGCGTGGGATTCTTGGATTAGTTTAGCAGTAATTGACTAGACATGTCAAAGGGAAATTGAGTCTTGGTGTCTGGGTCTTACCCTGTGCCTTTTGGTGATCCTCAGAGCAGTGTCGTCTGAGTGCACTCTTCTTTGTCCCGTGAAGCCTGGGCCCTATGTGCACACGTTGGTGAAGCTTCAGATATTGGGGCATTTTGAAGTTGCGTTCACATTGGCTGCACTGGAATCGTCTCTTCTGTGTCTTTGTTCCCAGGACGCTGTGAAACTGCAGGTGTCTGCGCAGTTCGGCTACAGTGGTAAAGCTCCGCATGCACCTGCCCCTGTCGCACCTGTATCGCTTGCCCTCCTCACTGTGTGAGCAGGTGTGGATGACCAGACGATGCTTCTTTGTAAACGTTTTTCCACAGTGACTGCACTCGAAAGCTCTGCCCTGTCTATACTCCCGTCTGCGCTCGCACCACACAGCCCTCTGTTCCTTCTCCCCCTCTCTCTCTTCTGCACACTCTTCCCTCTCTTCTCCCTTCCTCTCCTTTGCATCCTCTGCTCCTCTGTCCTTCCCCTCTGAATCTTCTGACCCTCTCCTCTGCCCCCTCTGCTCCTCTGACTTTCTCCTCTGCATCCTCTGCTCCTTTGACCCTCTCCATTCCTCAGTTTGACCCTCTCCTTTACATTCTCTGCTCCATATGACCCTCTCCTCTGCATCCTCTGCTCCATCTGATCCTCTCCTCTGCGTCGTCTGCTCCTCTGACCCTCTCCTCTGCATCCTATGTCCAGTGTTTTGTCTCTCGCTCCTCTGGCCTCCCTGTTCTGCTCTCCTCTTCTCTCTGTCCTCTTTGCAGCTCCAAGGATGCTTCTTCAGTAGATGCGCCCTCAGGAGGTATGGTCTGATGAAGCTCTTCCCACACTTGGAGCAGGGATGTGGTTTGACCTTTAGGTGCAGGAGCTGATGATCTTTGAGGCGTGCCTTTAGAGCATATGTCCTCCCGCATACGTCGCACGTGTGGGGCTTCTCCTCTTGGTGCGTAGCTAGGTGGTTCTTCAGACAGCGGCTATTGTGGAACCTGCAGCTACATTGTGAACACTGGTACTGCCGAGCAGGTGAGTGTAGGAGCAGGTGTTTTTGAAGGGTTTTTACAGAGAGGCATTTGAGCCCACACTGCTCACACCAGAAGCCTTCACCTCCTCTCAACGCCCTCTGGTGATCGCACTGGTGCCATCTGTGCTGGGTTATGAGAGAAAACTTGACGCCACGCTTATCGCAGCGCAGTTTGTATTTCCTGTGAAAGTAAACGGCATATTTGAGTTAGGCAGTACAATCCATGTGGGTTTCAGATGATATCACTACATTCTATTGATACTTTGCATTGACATCACAGAGCAGACAGAGCAGTGCCTACAGTTAGCTTCACACACCCAGGGAAAGTTGATGACATCAGCTGCAAAGTATCAGTAGACCAATATTATTTAATACAGATGGGAGCAGCTAAAATTAATATTGTTCAAATGCAGATTTGTGTTGTAATAAAGTGAGCTCTTGGGTCTTATCACTAACAAAAATGGTCAGGTTCAGCATTTGTGAATTTACCTTTTGTATATTTCACGGCAAAGTACAATGTAATCAATAGGAAAACTGTTTCTTGTCCCCATCTATGACGTCATCGAATTCTAGGATCTGACAACCAAAAATAATCACCAATAAAATGTAAACTTGATCAATCCTCAATGAGCCACACAAAAGTCATAATTAGTTTAACTAGTTTAGTTATTTCATTGGTCCTCCTTTAGTCCTAGTTTAGCCCTGGTTTAGACTTGGCATAGTTGTACTTCAGTCCTTCTATCACCCTAGTTTAGTCCTGGTTTACACTTCTTTAGCCGCGGTTTAACCTTTGTTTTTTCTTTAGCCCTAGTGGCCCTGGTTTAGCCCTAGTTTAGCCCTAGTTTAGAATCGGCTTAGTTTTACTTTGGTTCTTCTCTATCACTAGTTTAGTCCTGGTTTAGAACTGGCTTAGAAAGGGTTTAGTTCTGCTTTGGTTCTTCTTTAGCCCTAGTTTAATCCTGGACTGGTTTAGACGTTAGCCCTGGTTTAGCCTTTGGTTCTTCTTTAGCCTTGGTTTAGCCCCGGTTTAGACTTGGCCTAGTTCTGCTTCAGTCCTTCTTTAGCCCTGATTTAGCCCTGGTTTAGACTTGGCTTAGTTCTGCTTTGGTTCTTCTTTGCCCCTAGTTTAGTCCTGGACTGCTTTAGACTTCAGGACAAGTAGGGCTAAAGAAGAACCAAAGACCAAACCAGAGCTAAACCAGGCCTGGTTTATACTTGGCTTAGATCTGCTTTCCCCAGTTGTCCTGGTATCTCCTACATGATCTTTTTCTCATGTATTCCGCTTTGTTCTTGGTCGGTGAAAGTTACTCCATGCTTTTCACTGTAGATAGTTTTTTTTTCCGTGTAAGTCTTGGTTTTCGGTTCAGACTGAAAAAGGTTCTGAACCTTTCCCATAACCGTGGCAGTCCTGGCGTGAATCAGTCTGTGCGCTCTGAGTTGTTCCTTTGACATGGATGCCCTCCCACACTCTCCACATTTCCACAGCCATGTCACGATAAAAAAAAAAGGTGCAATATATTGCGAAGTAAATATAGACGATAAATGATAATATTGATACTAAGCTATAAGGCAGAATAATACACAAAAAATATTCGAAATGTACAATTGATACTTTGCAGCTGATGTCATCAACATTCCCTGGGGGTGTAACACAATCTGACCAGAAATAACTAACTTAGGTGGAAGGAACAACTGATCTGATTTGTGCTATTAAACAAGTCTCTCACACATAAATTTCCAGTCACAAGCGAAGTAGCAATTAGCCAACAGTTTTTCAGTTAGCCACTCTCACCTTTTTTTCTGAAAATCAAAACAGGATCATGAATGCTCACAATGATCACAGGCTCCTAAAAATGTGCTGTTTAAATCTATTTTGTATTTGTTCTTGAGTTTTCAGACATTCTTAAACCTTTTTGGTTGTGTTTGCTTATCTCTGCATTGTGTCAATGCGGTCTTTCCACTGGAAAACTGCACTTACCAAATCGCCTTTTTCCTCTGTTGCTGTGAGTCATTGGAATAATTTGCCAACAGAGATTCTAATCTGCACGTTTTCAAATGTTTACATATCTGACAAAGTGGCTGATCCCTAAACAAGTTTGTACACATTAGGTATGAATGTGATTTGAATGATTAGTAGAATGCGTATGTTTGTGTGCATATGATGGCCTTGATGGAGGGTGGAATGTGACCCTAGGTAATATCTGTTGTGGTTATATCTATATACATTGACTCTGTTTTTTCAGTATTTTTCAGTAGTATACTACAAGGAAAAAAGTACTCACATTAAATATTGACCCGCAAAAAGTATAGTTCCATCTTTCATATATTGAACAATAACTCGATATGGTGCTTATTGTTACAGGCCTACCTGCATTTCTTCTGGTGCAGGTGGAACACTTTAGCGTATAAAAACTGCCTTTTACAGATGGAACACTTGTGCTTAGTCCTTCTGTGCAGATGACGGTGAGTGTTGAGCGCTCTGATGTTTTTAAAGATTTTATCACATTCCTCACACCTTAAACAGCCCTTTGATTCCAACAGCATTTTCAGATACTGTGAAATAAAAACAAGAAACAATGAATGTCAAGTTATTATAAAGGCTTGACCTTTTTCAAAAGTTAAACTTCTTGATTGGATGGTTATGATAGTTTAAAAGCAACAAAATTTGATTACAATGTTATCTTGACTCAAAAAGTAATAAACTCGTTTACATTTTAAGACACAGTATATATGTTTTTGCAGGTGACGTGCCACACAGTTGGCACGTCACCTGAATGATTTATGCAAATAGAACATTCTCCATGGAGATAGATACATTTTATACCATACTATGGAAGATTATAGCCAAAGGAACAGCATTTCCATGGAAACAAGCAGGATGAGGTCCTCCTCCAAGTGAAATGAAAGTCAGGTTTGTGGAGATGCAAACCCACTCACACTGAGGACACGTGCATGCATGCTTTCTTTCTTTCTTTCTTTATTTTCAGTGCAGTTAACATGAACTGAAAAACAAGCTTTTATTTTAGTCCACTTTGGGGCTAAAAGTTATAAACTGTGGCTTTAAGTCTTTGTTAAATACATTTTAAAGCAGGTTAGGGATGGTTGTTACCACTGATCATTCAAACTACAGAGCCGTTTACACGTTTTAGAGACTAAATGTTTGTTATAATTAGTATCAATAGTTAAGGTCAGTGTCTTGTTATTATGGTTTTGGTTAAGTTTAGGACTTTGATGTCGGTTAAATTGGTTTTGAGATTGTGATTATAAAGATTTGTGCTGTAGAACTGGGAAAATGTCTCAGAAAATGTAAGATTAAGCCAAGGGAAAATAGGAACGCTCCCCATACTACAGATTCAAGGTTCAATGTTTATTTACCCAGATAGATAAAGTATAGCATCTCTGGAATGAATACCGCACCTGTTCTGAGATCATCTCAATTTAGGAATCAGGGTAAGACTTTAACCAACCAAAGCGTGCACACTTCATAGTTTAAATGCAGGTCATATCCGCTTTTCCAATCACGAAAATCATGTAGCAGCTCAAAATAGGGGTTTAATAAGGGCTTAATGCACGGAATGTAAGAATGTGAATGTGTATGGATCACATATTTGTTCGTTTATTACTAACCTCAAGTTTATGGAAGAAACCCAGAACCGTTTCCCTCTGCTTCCGCGCAGAGTAGACAATACTATTCAAACACGATATATATGGTCTAGTTGCACTTTAAGAGCAGAGGTGCTGGTCTCCTCCGCATCTCCGGGTCTGAAAAGGCTAAACTTTGACTTTAGAACTTAAATAAAATAAAAAAATAAACTCAGGAACATACTACAAAGACTCGTTTCGTCAGTGCATTTTAATTAGTCTTTAAAGTAAACTCCCGACATGTTGTTGTAGTTTTGGAATCGGTTTCAGCGCCTGACAGCCCAAACCCAGGGCTTAGATAGAGCATGCGCAGTGAGCACTCTGGCTGACAGCGGCTGGCTTTGAGCTCGGACTGTGTCATGTTATTAAACTGATTTTATCACAGGTTTAACGGGAAACAGCAGGTTCACGGAAGCACCGGAGATCCTCGCCACCTCCCGGAGTGTCCCGACCCCGGCGGAGCTGCAGCAGGGGTTCGAGGTGAGGTTTTCGCCTTGTTCTAAGAGAAAAGGCGAATAACGTGAAAGTCATTAGCTCCGCATCAAAACACGAGTCTGTCAGAAGAGCAAAGTTTGACAGGATGTTTTCTAAAGCCTATACGATTATGTCATTAAAGGAGTCCTTAAAAGTAGATTTTAGCCTAATCTGTAGTGGTTGAATGTCACTTGTGTGTTTTATATTGACTTTGGTTCATTTGGTATAGCAAAATAATCTAGTTTCACTTCCTCTAAAACAGAACCTTATGGTGTAAGTTTAACGAAATATTTCCTCTTCAGTTCAAATTGAAATAAAAGTTCATGTTTCGTACTTTATCTGTGAAGCCAAATGACCCCTCTACGTCCAGACAGTAGTCATCATTTAACAGTAGGACAGACGTTCAGAATAATCGAATAAACTATGTTTAATCATTCCTGTTAGAATTACTTTATAAAATGATTGAATTCGCCCCTCTCTCTCTCTCTCTCCCCATCCTCTCCCTCTCTCCTTTTTCTTTCTTTCTTTCCGCTCTCCTTTCCCCTGTTTCTCTCTCTTCGCCCCCCCACTTCTCTTTCACTCTGTCTTTCTCCCCTTTCCTCACTGTCACCCTCTCCCCTTCTTTCTCTCCTCTTCCTACCCCCTTTATCTCCTCTTCTCTCTCTCCCTCTCCACCGTCTCCCCCTCTTCTCTCTCTCTCTCCCCCTCTCCCTCTCCCCTACCCTTCCGCTTCTCTTCTTCTCCTTTCTCAGATGTGGTGGTTTGAACAGGGTCTGTGCGCTCTGCCCGCGGCTCTGGTAGTGTGGACTTCAGCCGCATTCGTTTTCGCCTATACCACCGCGGTTGTTCTGAGACATGTGGACCCACTGCTGCCCTATATCAGGTACTACACCCCTGCACCTGTCTGCTCCTCTCTGCTCCTGTCTGCACCTGTCTGCTCCTCTGACTCTGCTCCTCTGGCTCTTATTATCTTGTTGTTTGTTTCAGTGACACTGGGACCATGGCTCCAGAGCGGTGCGTGTTTGGGATCATGCTCGACGTCTCGGCCTTTTTAGGTAAAACACACACAGCACTTACTACAAATAGTTATTTGAATGGTGGCAATTACCATATTTACAAAAAGTGCAAAGGAGTTCAACAGTCCTGCCCACTTTGGAATCCACTCTGGTTCAAGAAATAAATTTTCCATAAATCTTTACTTCCTTTTCAAAATTTTAATAATTTAAATAATAAGAGTTTAAAGGCATCGTGGATGCTAACCAGCTCTGTGCTAACAACAAAATATCCTGACTCATTAATGTTTGATAGCTGCTATCCCTGTAGTTTAGACCTCTGCAAACATGTTCTGGAATGTCCCTATGTGTCAGATGCCTTTCCTGTGTCTCCATGGTGTCTTATTCTGTGTAAAACCTGCTCACCCTGTAGTTTAGACTTCTGCAGACATGTTCTGATGGTCAACATGATTCTAGTTTAAACTTCAGATTTCAGATGTGTTTCAAATGTGAACAGAATCCCACAATTAAGACATAAATAAAATAAAAACTCAATAACAATACTTTCTGTTTCTTTCCTTAGGTGTGTTCACTGTGTATGTGCGATACAAACAGGTGGAGGCGCTCTCCTTAGACTCTCACTCTCGCCTGCTCAGTTTAAACCGTGTCGGACTCTTCTTCGGGCTCCTGTCCTCACTTGGGATGTGCGTCGTTGCCAACTTCCAGGTCAGACGCCAATCACTCCCATCAACCAATCAGAAGAGCTGAAAAAACCCTCTCTGACCAATCACAAATCATTTAGACCTGTTTTAGTCCTGGTTGAATCTTGGTTTAGTCCAGGTTCAGGTTCAGTCTTGGTTTAATCGTGGTTCAATTCTAGTTTAGTCCCAGGTTTAATCCTGGTTTAGTCCTTTTTTAATCTTGTATGACCTTTTACCCTAAACAGAAGACTGCGCTGTTCCCCATTCACCTCTTGGGGGCAGTACTCACCTTTGGAGTAGGTGCTCTGTACATCCTGGTCCAGACTCTGGTCTCATTTTGGATGCAGCCTGAAGTCCACAGCAAGTCCCTGTTTAAGACCCGCCTCATGCTCACGGCCTGGACCTTCTCCTCCATCATCTGCAGTATCCTTCAGACCAGGGATAGACCTGGTTTAGACCTGGCTTAGTCCTGGTTTAGCCTTGGTTTTGTCCAAAGTTGTGATTTGGGTTACTCTTCCCAATTTTGGCCTGGCTCTATCCCTGGTTCTGTCCTGTATATTCCTGATTTAATCCTAGTTCAGTCCTGATTATAGTCCTGGTTCAGTCCTTATCACAGCCCAGTGTTTGTGTCCTCTGTGATCATGTACAGCAGTTTGCCTGGAGTGGACGTGGCTCACAAACTGCACTGGACTCCTGGAGAAACGGTGCGATTGAAAAAAACACTTTTAAATCATACACTGTATAATAAAAGACCACAGAGACACTGAAGCTCCTGCTACTGTGGGAATGGGTCCCGGTTCAGTACCAGTTCAGGCCCATTTAATATGGTTAGTTTTATGTTTTCCCATTTTAATTTTTGCATTAGAAGCAGGGAATGGGTAAATTTGAGCTTGACTGAAGGCTGCGTCAGCTAGGGCTGCAACAATTATTTTAGTTGTTAACTAGTGACGATTATTAATTGTTGCCACCCCAATGTGTCAAACACCTCTTAAACAGCAGGGGTCAGTATTGATCATAAGTGGTCATAGCCAGGACTAAAGTCTGGACTCTTGTGGTCACATCCAACTGACCTACTGGTGTGAGAGTTGTTTTGTCATGTGTTAGCTCTGGTTCAGTCCTGGTTTCATCCAGCCATAGTTTCGCTTCGGTCAGATGTAGTAGTTATGGTGTAGTCATGGTTGAGTCCTGGTTTACTTCTGGTTCAGTCATGGTTTAGTCATGGGTTAGTCCTGGTACACTGTTGCCCAAAGGCTAATTCTGGTTACTATCACGAGGACAGAGAAGACCAGTGTGAGGCAGGTGGAAGTATTGTTTTGTGGCACATGGGCATTTACCTGTCCTATCTCATTTGTGGTGTTTCAGGGCTACTTGGCTCACCTGGTCAGCACTGTGTCTGAATGGTCTCTGGCCCTTTCCTTCATTAGCTTCTTCCTCACCTTCATCAGAGACTTTCAGGTTTGAACCGAAACTACTGCACCACAAACCTCCAGTCCATTCTTACTCCCATTTAACAGTGATTAGCATTACAGTAACATAACAGTAGCAATACAATGACAAATTAACTATGCAGGTAACAAACCTGCAAGTAGCAGCACCTTTATTTCTTTTATTGTCAAAATGGTCTATTAATAAGTTAAAGGGCCCATATTACACTATTTTCTGATCTATGTTATAATGTTGTTTCATCACCATACCTGCAGTTATGTTTTTTTTCCCACATGTTTAACACACAAACCCTTCATATTTAGGCAGACTTTTCTCTCACACAGAAAACACTGGTAATACATGACGTGCTCTACTGTGATTTTAAACTCCATACACCTTCACTAGAATCATTTGGATCATTTGAGCCCAGGAATTGCAATCTCTACTAAACATAAGGCAAAAGGTAGCTGTTAAAATGACAACTATCACTTCACAAGGTAGAACAGATGATTCTGAGCTTTGGAGACCTTTAAATCCATAGAACTATTATTTTGTGTTCCTCTGCAGAAGATCGAGCTGCGAGCTGAGGCCGTGGTCCAAAGCCCACACCTGTACGATGGGCCTGTGGGAGGTGTTGTCTCTCACCGAGGGGCAGGGGAGGAGTCGCCGCTACTTGGGGGTGGGACATGAACTACAAATGAACTAATAAGAATCTGTTTTCCAGCACTGAGAAAGACGGGTGCACTTTGAGACTGTGGGACGATAAATGATTATTAAAATATCTGTAAATTGTATTTAAATGAAAACGCTCTCACCTGGTTTTATGTGGTTTAAATTGTTTACTTTTTAAAGCATCAGACTGGAGCTGTTCAAACTACAACCGGATGTTGGCAGCATTGAGTTACACATGTTTTGTATTTATATATTACTTCTATCAATAGTCTTCAGTAACATAAATATAGCTAAGTCTGTAAGTAAAATGTTTTAAAAGATTGCGTTTCTGTGGGCGATTTCTTATATCCATGTTATTAAGTCGATGTACTTTTTATTAAAACTGGGGCACCAGACTTTATTCTTGTAAATGAGTACGTTTAGTTTTTCCCCCGGTTCACAGATACAGATACAGATACACGATTCATTTTGTGCATGGCAGTGGTCCTCTGTTGTTGTAACAATAACACAATTCAAATCAACAATTAATTACAATAATTTTGAATGGGGAAAGGTCATCACAAAATCCTTCAAATCAGGAAGGAAACATTTGCCTGAAAGCCTTGAATAAGCTAAATTGTAAAAGCTGCACTGTCGGCATCTAATAATAAATAAAGTATAAGCAAATATCTCAAGGATTAACAGAGAGCAGGCAGTCCACCCTGTATTATGCATGTGAATATTAGTGATGTGCTCCTGTCTGCTCCTCTGGTTCTACTCCTGTAGCTCTGCTCCTCTTTAATCACACAACATGTCTGAGTTTTCCATATTCATCACTGTATTAGTCAAGCATCAAACAAATGTAATTTCTACTGTTTTATTTTACTTTCTGAAAAAGGGTTTTCATACGCAACACAAAAATCACTTATTAGAAGATACAAAATTGTGGATGTTTTTCTGCTGGTTGTTATTGCACATTTAGATTTTTAAACCTGCCTTCTGACCTTCTGATCCTGAACTGTGATTGGCTACTCTCCCTGGTCATATGACTCAGACATTGCCTTAACAACCGCCTCCAAAGCGCCTTCAACTCCCAGAATCCTTTGCAAACTATGGAAGGCCCCAGCAGCACCCGAAATAGGCGATGTCTGGAACAACTGCAGTGCTGTAATAGAGACAAGATAACAATATAAGCCAGGACTGAACCAGGACTAAATCAGGACTGAAATAATGCTTACTGTTTTGAGGGATCTTTGGGAGCAGATTAATGCTGGGTTTGACTGCTCCATCCTTGTTTACCTGCACAGTCCAGTGGACTAGGAGGATGCAGCTAAAAGAAGAAAAGAATGCATGAATTAATAGCAAAAAGCAAGACAAGATAAACAATGAATAAAACATTTAATGTATAAAGGAGATTTTAATTGCCACCAATCTGCCTCATGGTTTATATTGTATTTGACTGAGGGTGTAAAAATTATCATTTGGCACAACTGCTTTCACTAAAAATAATTCAGAAAGATAGCAAGATAATCTTAAAATAATAAAAAAGATAATTATATGATGTAAAGACTTATATAATTTCATTAATTATAAATCACAAGGTATAAATCTTTCAAGTGGACCCCAGCTCATGTGTTCAACTCTTTTCAGAAGTATGGAAAAGTACAGCAGTGTTGAACAATGTGACTTATAAAGGTTAGTCAGTTTAGACTTTAGAACAGGGAGAGCACCAGTACAAGCATTGATCACAGAAAAAGGAAATAATATTCTTACCCAGGAAGTTCAGGGTGATGCAGCACCATGACCTCTGACCTCTGACCCCCCGGAAACGACACAATGGATGGGTGTTTGGTCTGCAGAGAAGTTTGTTTATTAAAAAATGATCAAAGTGAAAGATTCTGTGTAGTTCATAACTGTCAGCATTAAAACAGCCAAAAGCAGAGGAGAGATTCAATTTCATTACATTACAATATGTGCACAGTATTATTTTTTTAAACTTGGGAAACGTTTTAAAGAAATATGGTTAGGGGATGGCTGTGAAACAGTGCAATTAATGGGATTAAATCAAACTGTGGTCAAACTGCCTGCAGATGAAATCTCCTGTCCTCTGTGAGACATAAAGCTCTCCCTGTGTATCAGATACCATCCCTATGTCTCAATGGGGTCTTATTCTCTGTAAAAATGCTAACCCTGTGGTTTAGCCCTCTACCTTAGTATTAGTTTAGATGTGCAGATAACAGTTGTTTTGTCAGATGTTTATGCTCCTGGGCAGATTTAAACTCTAAATTTGGTTCTAGTTTCTAATTTGTTGCATCTCACCTCTGACCTGAGACTCTGTACGAACCACAAAAAATGGAAGAAAATGGAAATCAGAAACAGGACTACACCACTGACTGAAATACAGACTAAACCAGAACTAAACTAGGAGTAAACCAGGTCTGTTTTAAATTACAGATCACTGACTGTTTTATGAAGCATGAAGCACGCTCAGTTTGTTAAACCTGAACAGAGACCACTGCAGAGTTAACTTAAACCCTGACTGTTACCCTGGTAACTCACTGTAACCTGCTTTGATTGGATAGTTCACTAGACATAATTTTTATACTTGCCCTGAAGCCCATTTAAACATAGACTTAAATGCTTAAGACCGTTTGATTAGATGTTAGAGCTCTGCTCCATCTGAGCCTGGTCTCCCACTCTCTCTCCATTCTCTCGCTCAAAGGAATACTGTGATCTTACTGGCTGCTGCAGCTGTAGGGGCGAGGCTTAGACTATGTTTTCAACAGGAACAGAACTCACATTCAACAGAATCTGAACAAACACTGAACACAAAAGTTAATCTAATACTTAGACTCCTGTCTATCTCTTAACCGCATTTGTAGTCCCTCTTGTAGTCCTGGTGCCAGACGCCACCTTTTTCTTACTATTATTTTTTATTAGTGTACACCTCGGGCCATTACGAGTTTATGGTCTTTTGTTTCAACTCAGCCCCATTCAATCTCAGGACCCCCAAAACCCCTTTTTTGGGACCCACTTTGGCCAAAATTGTATGAGTCTGTTAAAAGTGGTGCTGTAGTCACATCCAGTGTCACATAGTCATGAAATGTGGAACAAAGAATATATGATGAGGAATACAACAATAGAATCTTACAGGGGTTTGTGCATTTCTGTTTGCATTTATTGAAAAAAAAATATTCTCAAGGACGCATCTTCTCCACAAACTAATTGATTGTGACACATTGGCACGGAATTAGTTTCATATGCATATAGAAAACTTTGTCAATGTATCAGCTTCCAATTAACCCGAGGAGCTCTGTATTTCAAATGGATCACCTGAAATAATGCATACATCCAAACTGACATATAGAATTCTCAGTCATTTGGCCATAGAATGCATATGGTGCCATTTCATGAGAAACTTGCAGATTTCAGGATAAAATTCAACTTAACTTTCATGGATTTTATTCAAACTTGGTATTATTCATGTTTATAAATGAAATATTATCTATATGACAGTTTAGTGTTGTATCTTTTAACCAAGTTTCATAGTATGCGTGTGTATGTTCTCTTCATCTGAACTAAGACTAAAGCAGGTCCATAATACAAGGGTCATTCAATAAATAAGGTGAATCGCCTGGCTCTCATCCTCCTCGCCCAGCTCTCCTCCTCCTCGTCTGGTCTTCCTCCTCCTCGCCTGGTCGATTTTTCTTGTTTTGTCTGATTTTTCCTGTTGTTTTGTTTTTGTGTGTAGGCAGCACGGTGGCTGAGTGGCAACACTCATGCCTCACAGCAAGAGGGTTTGGTTCGATCCCCGGGTCGCCAGGCCTTTCTGTGTGGAGTTTTTCATGTTTCTCCCCGTGTCTGGATGGGTTTCCTCCAGGTACTCCGGTTTCCCCCATCAACCAAAACATGAACGCCCTTCGAGACAACTGTTGTTGTGATTTTGGGTGTTACAAAAATAAATGAATTGAATTGAATTGAATTTTTCGGTATAAGGACTTTTAATACACATAGAAGCTTACTTTTTTTTTACTTGTTTTTGAGAGTTTTGGCGATTAACAAAGATGGCATGGTTCGATCAAAAAATTCACCTTATTTATTGAATGACCCTCGTACATTAGTTCGAATGGCCATTGTCGTAACGACTGACAGAGGGACCAAGGATACAGAACTCAAGAACAGTTTAACAATGTTTATTTCCAACTTGAAATGTGCAAATGAAGGTACGATAGTCGAGAGTGGGGTAGTCTGCCATAGTCCGTAGACCCAGGTGAGCTGGGTCGGAGGGTGTGAGGTTCACATCGGTTGTGGAGAGCTGGGTCGGAGACAGAGGAGCTGAGCGGGATCTGACAAGGGGCAAAAACATCCAACTTAGAAAAGAGTAGCAAATGCAAAAATATGAGACCGAGCCAAGCAGAGCTGTACCACTGTGGATACATGGACAATCTGGCGCCGAGTGTCCTGGTTCCCTTTGTCCTCCCCAGGTGCAGCTTGATCAGGGTCACTGGACAAAACAGGTTTAAGCTGGGACACGTGGAACGTAGGGTGGACGCGGAGAGAAGGAGGGAGTTGGAGGCGTACTTCTGATGGGCTGATGACTTTGGTTATCTTGAAGGGGCCCAGGAAGCAAGAAGAGAGTTTCCGAGAATCTGTTTTTAGGGGAATATTTTTTGAAGAGAGCCAAACTAACTGACGTGACTAATACTGAGGAGGGGGAGTACGATGCTTGTCCACGGCTGCCTTCATCCTGGCCCCGGATTGGATAAGGGCTGCCCTTCTACAGACCCTACGGCAGTGTTGAAGGTGGTGTTGGACAGAGGGCACTGCCAGGTCCTTCTGCTCAGATGAGAAGTGTGGAGGCTGGTAACCTAGAGAGGCTTGGTGAGTTCTGTTACCGGTCTTTTCCCCTCCCAGCGAGTTGTGGGAGTATTCAATCCATGACAAGAATGTGCTCCAGGTAGGGCTTGGAGGAGACAACACAGCGTAGTGCAGTCTCTAGGTCTTGGTTGGTCCGCTCAGTCTGTCCATTGGTATGGGGGCGAAAGCCAGAGGCAAGACTCACCGATGCACCCAAGCCCTCACAGAAGGAACGCCAAACTTGGGCTGTAAATTGCGTTCCTCAGTCTGACAATATCTGCCGGGATTCCATGGAGTCAGAACACATGGTTGGTTATACGGTCAGCGGTCTCTTTGGCGGTCAGGAGTTTTGGTAGGGCAATGAAATGGGCTGCCTTAGAGAACCGGTCAGCAATTGTGTTGTGGGAAGCCCAGTCACGAAGTCCACTGCCACATGAGACCAAGGGTGTTTCATTACTGGTAGCGGTTGGAGTAGACCGGAAGTGGAAGGCTTTGCCCCAGGCACACACTGGCACGCCAACACAGGCCCTGGTGTCTTTGTCAACCATGAGCCACCAGAAGTGACGTCTCAGAAGGCAAACCGAGAGCAGTGGACCCATTAAAATACCTTGGAGCGAACAGGATCTGGAACAAAGAAAGTACCAGGTGGGCCATTACCTGGATCAGGCTGAGTGCGTTGAGCCTCCCGGACCAGATCCTCAATCTTCCAGTGGCCAGCCGCGACCATGCAGGTAGGGGGGATTGATGGGCTCTGGAGGGGTGGTAGCGTCCTCCTGGGAGAAATGGCGTGAGTGCATCCGGCTTGATGTTGTGGGATCCTGGGTGATACGCAAGTGTGAACTCAAATATACTGAAAAATAGTGACCAGCGGGCTTGACAGGGGTTTAAACGTTTAGCTGACTGGACAGATCACAAGAACATAGCTTATATTCAAACCAGGATCAGATGCCCTGTCCCTTCCAACCAGTGGCGCCATTCTTCCAGGGAAAGCTTGACCGTCAACAGTTCTCGATCCCCCACAGCGTAGTTGCTCTCAGCTGGTGAAAGGCGACGAGAGAAAAAAGCACAGGTATATAAACGACTGTGTGGTTCAAACCTTTGGGAGAGGACTGCCCCAACACCTATGTCTGAGGCATTCACCCTCACAAGGTTGAGTTTGGTAAAGATGGTGGCCCCGTGGAGTGGAGTAAAGGCAGGATCAATGAGTGGTAATGGATATGTTTTTAATGGTGATATTGTTGAGGCCCCTAAAGTCGATGCAGGGCCATAATGTTTTGTCCTTCTTAGCGATGAAGAAGAATCCAGCTCCTAGGGGTGACGAGGAGGAGCGGTTGATACCCGCGTGCAAGAGAGTCCCAGATGTACTGTTCCATAGTCTCTTATTCGGGTTTGGAGAGATTATATAGATGACTGGAAGGCAAGGGAGCACCAGGCAGGAGGTGGATAGCACAGTCATAAGGTCTGTGGGGAGAAAGAGACAGCGTGTCATGATATTTGCTTGGCATGGAGGAGAGATCCGGCGGTCCGGACGGTGACTGGAGAGCGAGTTGGCGCCCCCAGCTGGAGACAAGGCAGAATGCAGGCAGTTCGCATGACAAAAGGGACTCTACTCTGACACCCTTCCCCAAACTCAGTCAATTGTGGGGTTGTGAGTTACCAGCCAGGGGTGACCCAGAATGAGCGGCATAGTGGGAGCAGAAATGACGCCTGGTTTCATGGTGATTATCGGACAAGTACTCCATGTCCTACTGATGCGCGCCCCCCTTTTGGCCGAACTGGGCAGGTTGCGAGGAAATGCTCGTTTTCCACAATACAGGCACTCACCAGCCTGGCGGCATCACAGGTGCTCCTCTGCAGTCAGGTGTGCTCGACCCACCTGCATTGGCTCCTCTGGTGGGGGTGTCGCTGGGGGCAAGTTGACTGGCGGCGACAGTGTGGAATGGTTCACGTCCCAGATCGACAAACAACGTCTCTCCCTTTACCAACTCTGTAGGCGATTGCCGATACGGTTCGCTAGGGAAATCAAAGATTTTAGGTCAGGTGGGTTGTCTCGTGAAACCACTTCATCCTTTAAGTTATCACTTAATAATCCTTTCACAAAGACAGCCTTCAGTGCGCTGTCAGTCCAATCCACCCCCGCCACCAGTGTCCAAAACTTGATAGTATAATCAGCCACGGACCTGGAACCCTGGACCAGACTTAATAGGCAGAGTGAGGCATCAGCTTGATAGTGTGAGTGATCAAAGACTAGTTTAAACTCTCCTACAAACCCAACAAAAGTCATATGGTCTAATGTAGTGTTGAAAATTTGTACTGTATTTTCGCAGCGTCGCAGAGGCTGGGCTGAATATGGGTCCGGATCGATGCCTCTGAATTCCTGAGGGCGCAGTGCCACGGTGATCCCAGAGATGGAGGCAGGAGAGTGAGCAGAGTGGAGACCTGGTTGGATAGCTGGGTAACTTGCATGGTCAGAGTGTGGTTACATTCGAGCAGGGTCCGGATGGTTTGTTCATGTTGTCCACTGATGACTCCGTGATGCGAAAACACCCAGTGTAGCATTTGATCCAGCCCCGAGTCTGATTGGTCCATGTTGGTCAGATCGTTCTGTCGTAACGCCTGACGGAGGACCAAAGATACAGAACTCAGAGAACAGTTTAACAATGTTTATTTACAGCTTGAATTGTGCAAATGAAGGTAGATTGATCAGATAGTTGAGAGCGGGGTTGTTTGCCGTAGTCCTTGAGTAGGTCGTGGGCGGTGGGGTCAGAGACGAGGTAAGCCATACTGGCCGAGGTGAGCTGGGTCGGAGGGTGTGAGGTTCGTACCGGTCGTAGAGAGAGAGCTGGCTCGATGACAGGGGAGCTGAACAGGTCCAGGGAGCGGGATGTGATGAAGAGCAAAAACATCCAACTTAGAAAAGAGTAGCAAATGCAAAAACTAGAGACTGAGCCAAGCAGAGCTGTACCACTGTGGATACGCGGACAATTTGACGCTGAGTGTCAGGTCCTGGCTCCCTGTCCTCCCCAGGTGCAGCTTTATTAGCAATTAGTTGCAGGTGTGCATGGGAGGAGCCCGAATCTCCACCCAGCTCCAGGCTGTAACACAAGGAAGGGGAAAACAGCACATGGGATTTTGAGTGTCCTGTGACTGAATGGGAGTTGAGACAAAACCGCAAACTTGTAATAGTCCAAGGTGTACACTAAGTGCATTGAGCATTTTATTAACCGTGATACAATCAAATTTAGAATATGCCACAGGGTTAACCAACAATGTGCCAGTGTGGCCCAATTCCATTTGTGGTTTAAAATAGACATTTCCTTCTACTCCTATAGACATAGAATTTGTAGAATATTAAATACACAACATTGTTTTCTCATAATTCCCATAGGAGCACTATACATATTGTATATCATTCCTAATCCTTATCAGCCTAACTGAGCCCTTCTCCAGATCTAAGCCAGGATCATGATCAGAAGTGTGGGGTGGGAACAAGGGTTGTCAAAAGTATCGAAAATCAGATGCTAATCAATACACGGAATGAAGTATTAATTATACTCGAAACTAGATACTCATTTGAGCAGGTATCGATACTAAAAAGTCACATTCACAGGACAAAAATTAACTTTATGTTCTTAATGCTGTATCAGAACAAGTATAAGACCACATAGACTAGTATTTGCCCATGGATCACTATGGAACCTACCTGGATGACTGAGGGATTACACAGATATAAGAACACATGTTAAAATAAAATAAAGTACTATTTTATAATAAAGTACTAATATTTAATGTTGAAAATCACCTTCTATTGTCTAAAAAAAGAGTGGTTTTTTTACTATCATCATGGTATCAGAATCAGTATCGAGTATCGAGTCTATTCCATAGTAACAAAATCCAATTTTAGTGGGTACAGATGTGGAAGGGGGACAGGTGTAGGGGATAATGACAGAGGAGGAGGTGCAGTTAAAAGCAGAGCTCAATCCCAGTCTCACTCATAGGAGAGAGGAGCTTCTCACACTCAGACACACAGCAGTAGCATCAGGTAAGAGCGACTCATATTTCCATTTCTTTATAGCTGTGAGCAAATCTGATCTTCTTAAGGTCAACGCACAACGCAACACTTTGACACATGCCAAAATTCTGTATTATTTTCTATGAGCGTGCACACGTCTGTGATTGGTGGTGTGTGAGCCTGCATCTAAATTGAAATTTGCTGAATAGGCACGTGGCACCACGTCTGAAAACACGTGCTTTTTGTACTTCTGTGGTGAGTACAGACATGTCTCTGCTCTCGGCGACCAACAAACGGAGCACTGTGAACTTAGGTAGAGAAAGTACCAGTCTTCATACCGGCAGAACACCAGCTCTTCTCCAGGTTCTCTCTGTGCGGAGAAACTCTCTTCTCTCACGAAACTAACTGTAACCTCCTCAAACCACCAGGCAAGGCAAGACAAGTTTATTTGTATAGCACAATTCGTACACAAAGTAATTCTAAGTGCTTTACAGAATAAAAAAGACATCAAAATCACACAAATCAAAAGATTAATAATCACAAATAATCATCACTATATTAACATTAAATTATTCCTCTCCTCTCTCAGCCTCATGCTCTGTCCCATTTTATAAGTAATCTGCTGATAAAAGACTAATTTAGCAGCATTCAGTGTCTGACATGTGGGTTTGACACATGCTAAATGCTGTTGTGGTTTGACCTTTAGACTGGTTTAAACCAGGACTAGACCTAGACCCAGTAAGAAACAGCTAAGATGATCTAAAGTTTAGACCATCTTAGCTCTGTTTCTTACTGAATAGTAGTAGTAGTAGTCAAGCATGGACTACTATGTTGTATTTGTGTGTGTTTGAGTGTTTGCAGAAGGTGGTTTGTCTACTTAATTTTAGTGATAAAGCTTTTTAACTCTAGATGTGCATGTGGCTGCGAGTAACGGGGACAATGTCACACTACTAAAATACAACACTTCCTTCTGGTGGACTGAAGCTAATGCTGCAGATTTCACTAAAGCATTCAAACAGGGGTTATTGCTCCTACCTACCGAACTTAGTTCAGATGTTATTTTTTATTATTATTATTATTTTTTACTTAAACTGGGTTTATTGAGGCCACATCTGTGCTTCTTTAGACAGCTGAAATTAAAAACTGTAGGTACAGTATTTTGGCAATGACAATATGTACTGGCAATAGCCTACAACTGTATTCATAGGTTTCAGAACGATGAGAATCTAGTACGGTTTTAAAACAAAATCTTTTGAAGTCCTCAAATATTGCATATAGCAGGATGTTGAAACCCATGAATAGGTGCAGTTAATTAATTTGAGAATCTTTAATTCAGACCAGGTAGAATATAGTCCATATTGGTCGCATTAGTTGCTGATAGCCTTGTATCAAGTTAAACCTCCAGAATCAGGAGACTCATGTGGCTCTCAAATATACTGATGTTGTTTCAAGTCTAACATGAGAGTGTGATACTGATGCTGTTTCAGGTTTAACATGAGGTGCAGTGTTCTATACTCATGCTGTTTCAGGTTTCACATGAGGTGGAGTGTAATACTGATATTGTTTCAAGTTTAACATGAGGTGGAGTGTGATACTGATGCTATTTCAGGTGTAACATGAGGTGGAGAGTGGGACTGCTGCTTCTGCTGGTCATGGTCCTGAGTCTGGACCAAACTGGGGCCAAGGAAAAAGAGAAGAGACGAGCAAAGAGGAGACGAGACGGTAAGACATTATGATTCAGATATGGTAGATACTCAGAAGCAGGTGTGTGTCATATGCCACAAAATTAATATCACAATTTTCTTGGAGCCAGATCTGATCACAATTCATCTAACTTATTATCTTCCTTTAAGACAGTATCTGCCTTTAAGATTGAACTAGTTAGCGGCTCCTCCTGAGGGTACACTTCTGTGATTGGTTAAATCCACCTGCCACTCACTCAGAACCTTACAGAAACAGGCAGAGAATAGAGAGAAACAGAGAAACACTGAATGACAACTGACAATTTCTCAAATAGCAGATGAGCATCGATGAGATCAGAATTACATTTTTATCACCATATTGCTCAGCTCTACTCAGAAGTGTAGAGATGCTCTCTACTCAGAAGAGTAGAGATGCTTTTCAAATGTTTTTTGGTTGGCACAAATGCAACACAAGCTTTTACTGAGTCCTGTATCAACACGTGGTGCTATTATTCACACACAAAAATAAGAATTCAATATAGCAAGTTTTTTGACAAAATCACTGTAAACAGTTCTCGGTTTAGTGTCTAACAAATATTGGCACTGGATCCAGTTATTCCATTGTACGGTAGCTGCAGTGCTATGTGGAGAGTGCAGAGGACAGGCCCAGGCTGGTGTAGCAGGTGCAGATCCACTAATGCTCCTGACTCAGGCTTAAACACAGGACTCCTCTCACATCCATGTCCTCCGGAAAAATCTGCAAAACAACTTCCTCCAAAAAAAAAGAACATCCATCAAACCATTTAAACGTCTCTATCAGGTCCAACAATGTGTCACAGGCCCAAACTCATCAGAGAAAAAGCCAAATGCACCTCACTGGAATCTAGCAACGCAATACAGTGGGGCAAAAAAGTATTTAGTCAGCCACCAATTGTGCAAGTTCTCCCACTTAAAAAGATGAGAGAGGCCTGTAATATTCATCATAGGTACACTTCAGCTATGTGAGACAGAATAGGGAGAAAGGAAATCACATTGTATGATTTTTAATGAATTTATTTGGTATTCCTCCATATTTGGTGACCTACAAACTGTGGCAGCAATGATTAGAAAATGGAAGAAATACAAGACCACTGATAATCTCCCTTGATCTGGGGCTCCACGCAAGATCTCACCTTGTGGGGTCAAAATGATAACAAGAACGATGAGCAAAAATCCCAGAACCACACAGGGGAACCTAGTGAATGACCTGCAAAGAGCTGGGACCAAAGTAACAAAGGCTACCATCAGTAACACACTACGCCGCCAGGCACTCAAATCCTGCAGTGCCAGACGAGTCCCCCTGCTTAAGCCAGTACATGTCCAGGCCCGTCTGAAATTTGCTAGAGAGCATTTGGATGATCCAGAAGAGGATTGGGAGAATGTTATATGGTAAGATGAAACCAAAATAGAACTTTTTGGTAAAAACTCAACTTGTTGTGTTTGGAGAAGAAAGAATGCTGAGTTGTATCCAAAGAACACCATCCTACTGTGAAGCATGGGGGTGGAAACTTCATGCTTTGTAGCTGTTTTTCTGCAGCCAGGAAGACTGATCCGTGTAAAGGAAAGAATGAATGGGGCCATTTATCTCGAGATTTTGAGTGAAAACCTCCTTCCATTAACAAGGGCATTGAAGATGAAACGTGGCAGGGTCTTTCAGCATGAATGATCCGAAACAGACTGCCCGGGCAACGAAGGAGTGGCTTCGTATCTTTGGAGGGAGTTGAAAATCTGTGTTGCCCAGCGACAACCTCAAAACATCACTGCTCTAGAGGAGAGCTGCATGGAGGAATGGGCCAAACTACCAGCAACAGTGTGTGAAAACCTTGTGGAGACTTAGAGAAAATGTTTGACCTCTCTCATTGCCAACAAAGGGTGTATAATAAAGTACTGAGTAACTTTTGTTAAGAACCAAATACTTATTTTCCACCATAATTTGCAAATACATTCTCTAAAAATCATATTTCTGGATTTTTTTTTTCTCATTCTGTCTCTCATAGTTGAAGTCTACCTATGATGAAAATTACAGGCCTCGCTCATCTTATTAAGTGGGAGAACTTGCACAATTGGTGGCTGACTAAATACTTTTTTGCCCACTATATATTTTCTGTTACTACTCTGACCTAGGGATGTCAAAAATCAGATATCAAAACTAGTGACCTAGAAATGTACCACTATGGAAACTACTTGGACAATTGAAGGATTGCACAGATGTAACGCCACATGGTAATATAATATGGCCAAGAGTTTTAAATGATCATTGTGATGTCAAAATCGGTATTGAGTATTGACTGTATTCTGCACTATTTCACTATTGCAATAGTGCAATGAGCATAATGTGCAATTTTTTTATTTTGGCCCTTTTGTGACCCCAGCCCTTGGGACAATGGATGGAAATTAGCCTTTGGCTATAATCCGGTATGTTTATATTCATGTTGTATCATGTCTGTTCATTAGCATGCATTGTCCCAATCAAATAACATATCCCCCCCCCCAAAAAAAAAAAATTAAAAAAAATCCAAAATTTAAAAGTTTATTACTGTAACAACACTACCGTAAGCAAATGGGAATTGGACTGACAAGCTTCAATATCTCCCTTTCTGTCATATTTATTTATTTTTAAATTTTGTTTCAGGAGATGGTAAACACAAAGAGAAGCGACACAAGCCCCTGAAGCTCAAACTGGTCCCCCCACCGAGTGTTTTGATTGGTCCAGAGCCTCTGCTGAGGGATCCCAGTAGTACTCAATCCCAAGGCAGTGCTGTGATTGGACAAGACTTGCAGGACAATATTCTGGAACTGTTTAAGACCGAGCCAGATCTACAGTACCACATAGAACCAGGTCTGAACCAGGTCTGAAACAGTTAAAATCAAATGAGAACCAGGTCAGAACCAGGTCTGAACAAAGTCAGAACCAAATAGCCATCAAAGGGTTAAATTGAATACCAAACAAACACTAAATAACACATTCAGGTGACAGAAAGTAGCTTCTGATTTGTGCTTGAATCTCACTGTGCCACTGTTCATTTACCTCCATATATTTTAACACACAACACTGGTACTTCAACTTGGTATTATTTCACTCAATAATCATATAAAGGAACCATTTATACTAAGCAGAACAGAGAAGAAAGACAAGAGGAAGTGCCTTGCCAAAGGACACAACAGCAGTATGGAAATATGGAAGCAGGGTTCAAGCCTGTTCATAACGAGGCAGAAATGGTGCTTGTTAGATACAGTATATTCACACGTATCTGACAAGTGGTTTAGGCAGGAGGGTAGGACAGTAGGGCTACAAGATAAATCACTTTGCAATCAAACTAAAATTGTAATAAGAATGATTTTAAGTAGCAAATTGCAAAGACTGCAAATAATTTCCTCCAAAAACAAGAAAATATTATGTCTAATCATGCCTAAGAGCTGCTAACCCTGTAGTTTAGACCCCTACAAAGATACTATGAAAATCATGGATTAGTTAAAATTCAGATTTCAGTCTTCTCTCAAATGTTAATGCTCCTGTTTCAAATGTGATCTGTGATTAGAATTCTATTATTAAAACAAAAATCATAAATCTAATCAATATCACAATGTTTTTTCAAAAATCATTTAGTCCTAGTGCAAAGTGCAGCTGAAGTCAGTGCAGCAGGGGGACTTTAAACACAAGCGTGAGTGTGAGGATCAGACAGGCTAATGCTGAGTCTAGCACAAGATGAGAGGGTTTCAACAAGAAGACAGGATAACATGTCTAGAGCAGGACTAGAGCAGCACTAAAGCAGGACCAATGTGGACTTAAGGCCCGTTTCAAAGCAGACAGTGGACTGAGGGCTTAGATCACAGGGAGGACTCAAGACACAGCTGCACTTATTAAAGGAGAACAGACAATTATTAGGCTGAGAGAGGAGTCATTACAGGAGTAGAAGGAGAGGGAGGGGCGGTGACTCAGGCTAGACTCACACAGGGACAGACTAGACTGCACCAGACCCCAGATTATGCACAATACATCACAATTCAATCAAAATAACAGTTTAAAATAAATCTTTATACGCCAGGCTAACCCTGTACTTTAGATCTCGATAAACATGTACTGAAATGCATGAGATTCTTTGATCAGTTTAGCAGTTCAGATTTTTTTCCCCCAGTGTTAATACTCTTGGATGTGGAAACGCTCAATCTTTATTAGAAGACATAATTTGCAATCTTGATAGCAATCATTACCAGTTTAAATCTTGGTATACACAGTACATTGTATTTAATGTCATATTGTGGGATAACAATATTGTAGAAGTAATACCTTTTAACATTCCCAGAGCCTTTGCTGGTACACAAGGTCTTCTCGGTTCAAGGTTCTAGTATTTGTTTCATTTTTATCATAAGCAAGGAACAGTCCTGCCTAGGTTTAGATCTGGTAATTGTATGATTCATCGGTATTGTAACAGTTTTTGTGAGACCTGTTGAAATAAGTCCAATAAAACAGGCCCATAAAATCTATGATTGATATTCTGAACTTGTTTTAATTAATTCACATATTCCTATTGCAGTGCTGTGTGACAGGGACAGTGTGAGTTGGAGATGAGACCTGATCTGTTAAACTCTGTTATGCCTTTAGCGTTCGGCAAGCAGAGTTTAGCCAACAGCGTGGTAGAGAAGTGGGAGCAGCAGCAGAAGAGGAAAGACGAGGCCCGACGAAGAAAGAAGAGAAAGAGAGAAAAACAAAAGAGAAGAAAAGAACAGGCTCTGAGAATACAGGTCTGAACCAGGACTAAACCAGGTCTGACTCAGGACTGAAGCAGGACTGAACAAGGACTAAACCAGAAGTAGACCAGGATAGACCAGGGACAAAACCAGGACTGAACCTGGACTAGACCAGAAATAGACCAGGGACTACACCAGAACTAAACTAGGTCTGAACCATGACTGTACCAGGATTAGACCAGGACTAGACTAGGGACTAGACAAGGACTATGCCAGGACTATATCAGGACTATATCAGGACTGAATGAATACTAAACTAGGACTGACGCAGGACTGTAACAGGTCTGAAGCAGGACTAAACCAGGACTGAACCAATACTAAATCAGAATGGAAGCAGGACTATAACAGATTTGAACCAGGACTAAACCGGGAACGAACCAGGACTGAACTAGAACTATAACAAGTCTGAGCTAGCACTGAACTAGGCCTAAAGCAGCTGTGAACCAGGACTATAACAGGACTGAACCAGGAGTAAACCACGCCTAAAACAGGACAGAGCCAGGACTGAACCAATACTAAATCAGAACGGAAGCAGAACTATAACAGGACTGAACCAGGCCTAAACCAGCACTGAATTAGGACTATAGCAGAACTAAATCAGGACTATAGCAGAACTGAACCAGGACTAAAGCACACCTAAACCAGGACAGAACTATAACAGGCCTAAAGCAGTACTAAACCAGGACTAGACCAGGACTAAACGAGAACAAGACTAGGACTAAGGGCAGTTATAACAACTACCACTGTCCAGGATATTAACACTGTTCGGGATATAAACACGTGGATGATAGCAGTGAATCTAAAGCCATGTAGATACTGTGAAGATTAGCCACAGGACATTACTTTATGACCCGTGTACACCTCTGTTTATAGTGATCTGTCTCAGAAACTGATTTATTTTTGTCAAATTATATAAAATTGTTCATTTTCTCCTCACTATCTGTCTTGTCATAGTCTATTTCTCCAATTTTGATTGTCACACTCAGTTTCTTTTGTTCATGCTCATCAATATGGAAGCTTGTTTAGATCAAAAAGTGTTGTGCCAAACTGAGGTCAGTTCACATTCACATCTCAGACTGCATTGGAGTCCGCTTGCAACCAGTTCACTAGTTCACACCAAATCAAACTGGTGCTTTCACACCAGCCAAAACTAACTAAACTCGCAATGTTCTGAACTTGAGTCTGCTTAAAAAAAAAAAAATAGTGTAGGTGTAAAAGCTTTAAAACATGTCTGAATTTTCCAGGTAAAAAATGAACAGAAACAGTGGAAACAGATGGAGGTGCAGCTGAGTGAACGGGAAGATATGGAGCTTCCAAAGGAGGGTGGGGAAGTGCAGGTGTGGCTCAGAGGAGACGTGTTTGAGATGAACCAAAGCAAAGAAGAAACAATCGAGCCTGCTCCCATCCCGACTCCCCCGACCACAGAGGACCCACCAGAGGGTGAGAGCTGGGATAGGTTTAGTCCAAGTTAAGCTTGGGTTTAGCCTGGGTTTAGTCCTGGATTGTACCTTGTTTAGTCCTAAATTTAGTCCAGGGCTAGACCTGGTTTAGACTTTGGTTTGGATCTTGTTTTTTCATTTGATTTAATAAAACAATCCAATTTCCTCTCGGATCCAAACTCTAGAATCTGGTCCAGACTATGAGCTGACCAAAGTCCATGAGGAGGAGCTGGAGGAGATCTTTGAGGACTCTGACTTAGACCCAGACTTGGAAGCATCTGTGGACCAGGCTGGACTCCCTCAGGGCTGTGACATCTCTGACGTCACAGTGTCGTGTGAAAACGCCAAACTGCAGCACTTCCCTCCTCTATCCATCCCAGAGCTCAAGTCTCTGAGTCTCGAAGGTCAGTGTCCAGCCCCAGTTTAGACCAGAGCATGAGGGAACAGAGAGGGACAAGGGCAGGGAATCACCATCATTGACTTACTTTTATTTATTTCATTTAGTTGCTTTAATGATAAAAATACTGCGAATGTTCTTGTTCCCAAAATGAGCAGCCCAATTGACACCATTATAATGTTTTTATCACTAGAACTGAGGAAATACAGCTGGTTTGTTATGATATAGACCAGGGGTGTTCATTACGTCGATCTTAACCCTATAGCGTCGGATCCTATCGTCGCCGATAGAGCGCGGTTGCGGACTTTCCAGCAGCGTAACTCCCCAACCCGTCCTGCTCCTGTCCTCCTGTGTCTCAAAGCGGAGACATGGGGCTATCTAAATATTTTACCATCATTACGGTAATCTGCCTCTGTTGTCCCTCGAAGGTGACGAATGAGAGCGTGGGTGCTGCGGGGAGTCATTTATTCGATACGTAAAAGAAAAAATACGGATGGATGTGTAAAATAGAAGTAGTTGTGTGAAAAAATGCAGTAAATTCGGATACTTCGTTTAACATGATTTTTATGGCTATAAGAAAAAGACAAAACCATAATCAACATGATTAGCTCTGTTATCTCTTTAAAATGAAAAATGCAATTTTACTCCTGGCTGGCTGTCAAAAGCTACTGCCTGAACTATGCATCCCTCACTGATTCCATTCAGTGCAAGTAATCAGAGCAGTAGTCATCATTCAAGTAATTATGAACATGTAAGAAGTTCAATTGTGTTGTGCAGTATTATCTCATGATGTTGTGCAAGGTACATCAAAATGTACTGTACATGTAAGAATTCATAATACATTTACAAATAAATATATGTTTAACATTTTTGTATTATGTGGTAGATCTTTCAGACACGATCATTTTAAAAGTAGCTCACATACTGAAAAAGTCTGAGCACCCCTGATATAGACAAATTGTGGCCCCTCTCTCTGTAACTGCTGCTGTCAGACTTGTGATTCTGACCATAAAATGTTCGTATTATCCCGCACTACATGATCCTGGGGTTTTTATTTCACTATTTTGTCCCTTAATCAAGTTATGAACATTAATAACAGACCGATTAGGTGCCATTAGCAACAGGTTTGAATGACAGCGTTGCTAACAGGGTCATGTTTAGTGAATTTTTCCCTTGAGATTACTACTGTTCTATCTTATCATTTTACCCAGGCTAAACTTTCGCTCTTCATTGTTTGGCCCTTATATCTGTCTTTGCTCTGTTCTGCAGGTAACAACATCAGCAGCATCCCCCCAGAGGCCTTTAATGGGATCCCAAATCTGGAGTGGATCAATCTGAAGAAGAACAGGCTTACATCTGCAGGGATCCACCCACTCGCCTTCAGGGTCAGACACTGTTGTAGTCTTTAGTATTCAGAGCTTCAGACATCTTTGTAGTCTTTAGTAGTTGTTAGGATTGAGAAAGGCCTTTTAATGTGGGATTTTTACAAAATTTGACAAAGATAAATCTAAAGTGATCCTGCTTGAGGACATCCTGATGGAATATATTTACAGCTGTAGAACAGTGGATGAGTGGCTAGTATGCTTCGAGCAAGAAAGTTCCAGATTCGATCCCCCGGATTGCGCAGCAAGAAGGTTTCAGATTCAATCCCTGGATCGCCCAGTCCTTTCTGTGTGGAGTTTGCATGTACTCCCAGTGTCTGAGTGGGTTTCCACCGTGCACACCGGTTTCCCCCATCAACCCAAAACATGCACAATAGGTCAAATGGGCCCCCGAGCACTGCGCTGCGGTGCTGAGTACTCCTGAGAAGATGGGTCAAAATGCAGAGGACAAATTCCCCTATGGGGTGTGCCTCACAAACAATTATTCAATATACTAAATTAGTTAGCAATTATTGCAATATTCAAATAGCTGCAATTGATTAACTTATTTCAACTTGTTTCAACCCTATTACAAACCCTATTAAACATTACAAACAAGGCACTGCACATAAGGAATAGCATGTGACTGTGAGAAGTGAACTAAGAAATAAAGATTCAACTAAATATTTGTGCAAAGAGGTGCTCCAAGAATAAACTGTGGTCCTGGTCTATATCTGGTTTTATGGATCCTTAGAGGCTGAAGTTTCTGACACGGCTGTATCTGGATGGGAACCTTCTGGAGATTGTTCCCCCTGGAATCCCCTCCACTCTCCAGGAATTAAAGATCAACGAGAACCAACTACAGAGCATCCAGGAGACCAGCCTCAAAGGTGTGCACGAGGACTGCACTAGGACTGGACCAGGACTGAACTAAGATTGGACCACGGCTGAACCTCGACTTGAACAGACCTGAACCAGTACTGGACCAAGGCTAATACATGTTTAAACTAAGCTCTTAAATAGAACTAAACTAGGGATGCACCAATCCAATACTGGTATCTGATTTTGGCGTAGATACAGAAAAAAACTGGCTGGATTGGATATCGGCCAAGGACTGTTTAGACATATACAGTTGAAACCAGAAGTTTTCATACACTATATAAAAAGGCACATAAACTTTTTTTTTCTCACTGTCTGACATGAAATCAGACTAAACTTTTCTTGTTTTAGGTCAATTAGGATTATTAAATGTATTTCTATTTATTAATGAGAGAAGGATTATTTAGACAACTTTTCATTACTTTCTTGAAAGTCAGAAGTTTACATACAGTAAGATTACTATGCATTTAAACAATTTGGGGGAAAAAAACAGATGATTATGATCATGTCTTTGGAAGTTTCTGATAGGTTTACTGACAACATCTGAGCTACTTAGAGACACACCTCTGGAGGTATTCGAAGGCACACCTGAAACATACTGCTTCTTTGTGTAATACCATGGGAAAGTCAAAAGAAATCAGCCAAGAGATCAGGAAGAGAACTGTGGACTTGCACAAGTCTGGTTCACCATTGGGTGCAATTTCCAGATGCCTGAAGGTGCCATGTTCATCTATTCAAACAATTATACGCAGGTATTAACACCATGAGAAAGTACGGCCATCATACCACTTTGGAAGGAGACAGGTTCTGTGCCCCAGAGATGAACGTGCTTTGGTCCAAAATGTGCATATGTCCTGTGGTCTGGCCAAAATAAAATTAAACTGTTTGACCATAATGAGCATTGTTACATTTGGAGGAAAAAGGGAGAATCCTGTAAACCTGAGAACACCATCCCAACGTCAACATGGCAGCATCATCTGCCAGAATCATGGCAGGGTTGTTTTGCTGCAGGAGGGACTGGTGCACTTCACAATATAGATGGATTAGGAGGAAAGAACATTAAGTGGAAATACTGAAGCAACATCTCAAGACATCAGCCAGGAAGTTACAGCTTGGGCGGTAATGGGTCTTTCAACTGGACAATGAGCTGAAGCATACTGCCAAACTGGTTACAAATAGGTTTAAGGATAGCAAAGTCAATGTTTTGGAGTGGCCATTACAAAGTCCTGATCTCAATCCTATTGAAAATTTATGGGTAGACCTGAAAAGGAACGGGCAAGCAAGGCAGACTACAAACTTGGCTCAGTTACGCCAGTTTTGTCAAAAGGAATGGGTCAAAATTCCTGACAACTGCTGTGAGAGGATTGTGGATGGATATCAAAAACGTTCGACCCAAGTCATACAGTTTAAAGGCAATGGTACCAAATACTAATGAAATGTATGTAAACTTCTGACTTTGAAGTAATGAAAAATTATCTTTAAAAATCCAACTCTCATTATTCTGGCATTTAGCAAATACAAATAATGTTGGTCATTTTAATTTACCTAAAACAGGAAAAGTTTCATGTCAGTGAGAAAAAAAGTGTATCTTTTTATATCTGTGTAGACCCTCAGTCCTCCAGGTCTGATCTGTTTGCTATGTATCTTTTTATGTATGTAAACCTCTGACTTCAACTGTAAATCAATGTACAGTAATAAGATTATTTACTGGTTATAATTAAGCCTCTTAATGTTATCTTAACTGTTATTTATACAAAGTTGTTCTGTAGTATTTGAGAGATAAATAACAGCTACATAACACATTTGGTTCAGTTTGTGCTCGTTCTCTGCACTGGTACAGGATATTGGCAGATACTTAAAGCTATTGTATCAAAATCGGTATTGGTGCATCCCTAATTTAAACCAGGACCAAACCTGCACTGGACAAGAATAAAATTTACCTAAACAAGGACTGAATGAGGACTGAACTAGGACCAAACCAGAATTAAAACATGTCTAAAATAAGGAATAAAATAAATCTAAACTAAGACCAAAACAAGGAACAAACCAGAACTAAAACCTGCCTTAACTAGGACAGGACAAGGACTAAATCAGGACTAGACCAGACCTTGAGTAGCACTTTAAGAGCCTGTACTTGATGCATTTGAGCAAAATGTGTCTTGCCCCAGTACACAGGTCACCTTTTGACCTGAAGAGCTGCCCATATAATATACACATGTGGACAAAATAGTTGGTACCCTTCGGTTAATGAAAGAAAAACTCACAATGGTCACAGAAATAACTTGAATGTGACAAAAGTAATAATAAATAAAAACTCTGAAAGTCAGACATTGCTTTTCAACCATGCTTCAACAGAATTACTTAAAAAAAATAAACTCACGAAACAAGCCTGGACAAAAATGATGATACCCCTAGAAAAGATTGAAAATAATGTGACCAAGACATATGTTAATCCAAGTTGTGTCCACTAATTAGCATCACAGGTGTCTACAATCTTGTAATCAGTCAGTGAAACTATATATAAGGCTACATGTAGTCATTATGCTGTTTGGTGACATGGTGTGTACCGTACTCAACATGGACCAGAGGAAGCAAAGGAAAGAGTTCTCTCAGGAGATCAGACAGAAAATTATAGACAAGCATGTTAAAGGTAAAGGCTATACATCTCCAAGATGTTCCTATGACTACAGTTGTACATATTATTCAGAAATTTAAGATCCATGGGACTATAGCCAACCTCCCTGGACATGTCCACAGGAGGATAATTGATGACAAATCAAAGAGACGGATAATGCAAATTGTAACAAAAGAGCCCAGAAAAACTTCTAAAGAGATTAAAGGTGAACTTCAAGATCAAGGAACATCAGAGTCAGATCGCACCATCCGTCGTTGTTTGAGCCAAAGTGGACTTAATGGGAGACGACCAAGGAGGACACATTGTTGAAAACAAATAATAAAAAAGCCAGATTGGAATTTGCCAAACTACATGTTAACAAGCCACAAAGCTTCTAGGAGAATGTCCTATGGACAGATGAGACAAAAATTTTACATTTTGCCAGGGCACATCAGCTCTATGTTCACAGACGGAAAAATGAAGCATATCAAGAAAAGAACACTGTCCCTACTGTGAAACATGGAGGAGGCTCTGTTATGTTCTGGGGCTGCTTTGCTGCATCTGGCACAGGGTGTCTTGAATCTGTGCAGGGTACAATGAAATCTCAAGACTATCAAGGAATTCTAGAGAGAAATGTGCTGGCCAGTGTCAGAAAGTTTGGTCTCAGTCACAGGTCATGGGTCTTGCAACAGGACAATGACCCAAAACACATAGTTAAAAACACCCAAGAATGGCTAAGAGGAAACCACTGGACTATTCTAAAGTGACCTTCTATAAGCCCTGAATCCTATTGAGCATTTTTAGAAGGAGCTGAAACATGCCGTCTGGAAAAGGCACCCTTCAAACCTAAGACAACTGGAGCAGTTTGCTCATGAGCAGTGAGCCAAAATAACTGCTGAGAGGAGCAGAAGTCTCATTGACAGTTACAGGAATCATTTGATTGCAGTAATTGCCTCAAAAGGTTGTGCAACAAAATATTAAGTTAAGGGTACCATCATTTTTGTCCAGGCCTGTTTCATGAGTTTATTTTTAAAATAATTCTGTTGAAGCATGGTTGAAAAGCAATGTCCGACTTTCATTGGTTAAATTTCATAGAATTTTTATTTATTATTACTTTTGTCACATTCGAGTTATTTCTGTGACCATTGTGAGTTTTTCTTTCACTAACCAACGGATATGAACAATTTTGTCCACGTGTGTATGGGCAGCTCTTCAGGTCAAAAGGCTGTGTACTAAATCTAATTCTAAAGAGTTATACTGTCTATAATCAGGAAGTGTGCATTAGCTTGCTAGTTTGTTATTGGCTTTACCATGAGTACAAAACTGTAGAAAGCGCTTATAAACTAATTACTGTGATTAATTACGATGCTCAGGTTGCATAAGGTAAGTGAGGAATAATTTAAGATCACTGCAAGTTGTTCAAAATGAACTAGCTCTGTTCATGTTTAAGACAATAAAAATCAGGTACAGCATTTTTAACCAGAGCTTGACAAGGACTGAATCAGGAATAAATTAGATCCAAACCAGGACTTGAGTAGCTTTACTAAACAACTGAACCAGGACTAAATGAAAATCAACACAGGACCAGGACTAAGCCTGTCGCGATAACAAATTTCAAAGTGCAATATACTGCTGATGAAAATATAGACAACAAACAATAATACTGAAAGTAATTTATGCCTCTTACACGATGACCCTAAAATAGATTTATACTAGGTAAGGCAAGGCAAGTTTATTTGTATAGCACAATTTGTACACAAAGTAATTCAAAGTACTTTACAGAATAAGAAATCATTAAAATCACAATACAACAAATCTAAACATAAATAATCACAAATAATTATCATAAAATTAACATTAAAAGAGAAGAGTGCACCAGCAGGAGGCCAGTCGTTAAAATCCTCAGGGTATGAGATAGTTCATATGACACTAACATGTCAGAGATGTACTTTGGTGCCATGTAGAGACCATTGTTCCATCATATATTGAAAGATGAGTCGATATAGTAATTATCGTAACAGGCCTAACCAGGACAGGACTTGAACTAACCCAGAACTGAATCAGGACTAACCCAGGTCTGTTTGCCAGGTCTGAGCAGCCTGGTTACTCTGGAGCTGGAGGGGAACCGGCTCAATGAAGGCAGCATGAGTCATGGTGCATTTAAGGACCTGTCGGAGCTGTCATACCTCAGACTGGGGAGAAACTATTTCAGGGCTGTGCCTCAGGGACTGCCTCCAAGTCTACAGGTCAGAAACCTCTATTTTACACACAGACCTCGCAAACATACAGTTGAAAAATAGTCAGCCATACTTTGATAATCGTATACATGTAAACAGCACATTTCCAGAAGCCTGTGACCAATACATGTGTTCATGGTCTTGTTTAGGAATTTTATTTGTGAGAGACTTGTTTAACACACAAGCACAAATCAGCTCACCAAGGCAACTCTTTCTGGCCAAATTGTGTTAAAATAAAGCTCAGATTAAAGTCTAACAGAGCTTCTGACACAGTACTGACTTCAGTCACTGAGCAGTTGACAGTTAAAATAATCATTAGTTGCATCCACATGGTCCGAAGTACTCAAAAGAGGCCTGTGATTGCTGTTGGCTGAAGAGAAGGATTTCTGTGTAATAAAACCTTATCTCTCAACACAAGATAGGTTTCAAGTACCACAATCCTAGATCGATATTAATGAAATACTGAATTAGCTTTAATGATTCCTGAGGTTCATAAGGTTGCTACTCACACATGAAACTAATTTTGTGCAGGAGCTGTATCTGGAGCACAACAGGATTGAGGAGATTTCTGAGACAGTTTTTAACCACACTCAGAGTTTAACTTTGATCTCACTAAGGAACAATAAACTGGAGGAGAGCCGTATCGCTCCACTTGCCTGGATACACCACAGGTACTGCCAACGCAGGATGTTTTTTATATTACAACAAGCACACTCTACAGCCATTAATACTGATGTAGAAAATAATGTACAGCTATACTACTATGCCATGTAGAATTTTAAAGCAGACTTACTGTACTTGTGTCAGCTCTAGTTATAATCTATGACACCCATGGATCAATATGTTATAACTGGCACATTTAAAATCACATCATTGGGCTATAAAGACTTAATAAAAGAAACAAGTCAGCTGACTTCCAGGTTGGAAAATTGTGGACCTCAATGGGGGGGCTTTGTGCCAAAATGACTATGTGATCCTGCCGAAATCTACATGTAGCAACAATTAAGAAAATAAAATTGGAGAAGGACGTAAGTACAGAGCAGTGGGCTTGTACCGGTGGCTGTGAAAATGGGAATAGATTGTATCAATGGCCTTTTGAATACAGGAGAATAAAGATTACTCAAGCATGCATGAATCATTCTAAATACAACTTCAGAGGGTCAATGAGAAGGAAACAACTGTTCCCTGGTTAAAAGATTTGAAATGTTGATTTTGCATAATAGGTCTAGCATTATCTAATGTTGTCTTTCCTCTTTTGTCACTGTTCAGGTCTCTGGAGTCGTTGGACCTGTCTCATAACGAGCTGCACCTTGTTCCTTCATTCCTGCCTCAGTCTCTGGTTCACCTGGTGTTAGTGGGAAACCACATCGAGAGGATCCCAGGTACCTCTCTTCGGTTTTTGTCCCTTACATTTTGGAGTAAAGCACTGTCCTATATCTGCAAAGTCCAATGATCCTTGAGTCTTAACTTTAAAGCTACCCGGCCCTGTTGTATGCTCACATATCACCACTAGATGCCATTTACATTACTGCCATCTGATAGTGTGCCGCCTTGGCCTGACAGAAAAAGACTAGAGAACAGAGATGAACCTGAACAAAGGCTCACTGGTAAAAAAAAAAAAAAAAGTCTCATAAACTTGAGAAATCAATCTGTAGACTATTCTTTGAATAACTGCACTGTGCAGCTCTCTCACAGAAAGACCCAGAGTTCAGGGAGGCCTGGTCGGTGCTGCTCATACAAGGGTGATTTTGTAGAGACGGCCACTAGGGGGAGACACTTATTTACCTATTTAACAGATCCTGGTGACAGGTTCCTGAACAGTACCCTGTTGTATTTCAGGTTATGTGTTCGCACACATGTCCCCGGGCCTGGAGTACCTGTATCTCTCCTATAACAAACTTGACGGAGAGGGATTCGAACCCGAGTCCTTCTTTGGAACGTATCAGTCTATGGTGGAACTGTGTTTGGACCATAACCAACTCCTCAACGTCCCATCAGGAATCAACGAGATGACCAACCTGCACTTTCTCAGGCTCAACAACAATAAAATCAGGTAGAAAACATAAAATGATTCAAACTTACACGGACATACAGTACATGGCCGTCTTCATTTTTACAAAAAGTGCATTAATTGGTTGGTGACATGTTTTTTCGCCAGTAAAGCAACACTCACTAATTATGAAGGGGAGAACTTTGTTAGGCTGTGGGAAACTTTCAGTGGAAATTCTTCTCAAACTAAGGTACATATAACAAACCTCTCACTATCAGAGGAATGAGGGAAAATCTGTTTAGGCACATCAGAGCTGCAGACCCCAGGGCATCTGAGACAAACAAAGACAACAGAGCTCCTGTAGGGGGCACCACATACACATCCCACATTACTGTTACTACACGCACCACTCAGAGAGATCAGTAGTCTAACCCACAACCTCCTTACTGAGAGGAGTAGACAGGATAACCACTCTTCTACAGTGCTACAGACAATAGCCGCCTGTTCCTATGACCCAGACTGCACCTCTGAGTCTCGGCTCCTGTTCGAGGGTTGATGTCTTTAGCAGCTGTAGGACTGTTCTTGGAGAAAAGACCAAACCTGTTATTTCCTTCATATCTCTGTGTTTCCACTGACTCCACAGGGCTGCACTCAAACACGCTCCATTCACCACCAATAAGTCCAGACCAGACTCTGATCTGTCAGTAAAGAAACTATCTAATCCTACACACAGAAGAAACTGTCTTTAAGAACATGTGTTTAGATAGATAGATACTTTATTGATCTCAAGGGAAATTCAGGTTTAGCTGCAGCAACATTTCCACAGAGCTACTCAGTCTCAGTCAAAGGTCTTATGGTGCTTATTAACAGCAAAGTCTATGGTAGACACTGTGTAGGCCATCTGGCTTTGACACGCCGTTGCTTGAGCGTTCACTTTTATAGATTCTTATAAGCCAAACTTTTGCCGTTTGACGCGCCATGTCAACCAATCAGAGACAATGCTCCAGTAATATAGCAATGTCATTATCCAGAAGAAGGAGAAAAAAAGAGAAAGACCCGGGAGCCACACACATCACAATAAAAAGAATGGAGGATAGCCTCACTGTTGCTGTTTGCCAGAACTGTATAACGTGACATTAACGGAGTATAGAGACTGGGATACAAAGGACCTTGCCTGGAGGAGGATAGCTGACACACCGCTGCTAAGCCATTTGCCTCTGTTGATGGGTTTTATGTAATAAATACATTAAAGTTACTCTCTTAATGTGGCGTGCCATCATTCACGAAGAGACCGGGAAAACAAAACATCCAAAGGCACTCGCCGACAGCAACAGACATCTACCTTCAAAGACATTCAACTAGAAACGTACAACACAATTTGATGTTGCAATCTGAACACAGATTGAACCAACAGTCTTACGCTATCTGGAAGAGTATTTATCTATAACCCAGGAATCTAGCTCACAAACTTCTGAACAAAAACTAAGCAAGGTCCAACAATGGACTTAACGAGAACTAAACCAAGCCTAACCAAGGACTAAGAAAAACCTTCAACAGGTCTAACCAAGAACTTAACAGATACTAAACCTGACCTAACCAGGGACTGAATAAGAACTAAATCAGGTCTAACTCAGGACTGTACAAGAACTAAACCAGGTCTAACCAACGGCTGAACCAGAACTAAACCTGGTCTAACAACAGACTAAACCGGACTGAACAAGAACTAAACCAGAGGACTGAACAAGGACTAAACCAGATCTAACCAAGGACTAAACAAGAAGTAAATCAGGTATAACCAAGAACTAAACCAGGTCTAACCAAGTACTGAAACAGCTTTAACCAAGGACTAAACAAGAACTAAACCAGGTCTAACCAAGGACTGAACCAGGTCTAATGCTTGCAGACACAGCCGTTTTTAGATGTCTGATTTGACTGGTGTCTTCGTTTCTGCTCAGGAGGATCCCAGAGGACAGCCTGTGTGACCCAGGTCTGAATGGAGAGGGCACTTTAGTTGCGGTTCATTTGGACAATAACTTCATCGACCCAGACACTGTCTCTCCCTCTGCTTTCTCGTGTGTGAGGGCCTCCTCCAGTGTGGTGCTCAAGCCTCAGCACAGCACGAAGAAACAGCCACCACAACACCACGACTGAAGATCTTCAGAGAGAGACTGTAGACAAGCAGAACTATTACCACCAATAGGGCATTTTGTTTAGTACGAGTTTAAAATTACAAATTGATACTTGGCAGCTGATGTCATCAATATTCCCTGGGAGTGTGATGCTAACTGTAGGTACTGCTCTGTCTGAAGCTCTGTTACTCAGGTTAGATCTGAGCTTTGTTTTAACACAGTCTGACCATAAAGAACTGACTTAGCTAGAACTACAACAAGGGAGCTGATTGGTGTTGTTAAACATGTTTTTCTCAAATAACATTACAGTCACAAGCTAGCTAGTATGAACTAACAGCTTTTCAGTTAGTCACTTTTACCTTTTTGTTGAAATTCAAACCTAAAAACAACCAAGTACACTCGTATTGATCATAGGCTCCTGAAAATGTGTTGTTTAAATCAATTTTGTATTTTCTCTTTCAACAATTTCAGACAATCTTAAACTTTTGGCAATGTTTGCTAATGTGTGGATTGTGTTACCATGGTAACTGCTGAACAATCCACCTTAGAGATACATGAGGAATACCCCCAGCGTGATGTCACTTCAAAGTATCAATGGGTTGTGTTCATGTGACATCACAGCATTCTAGAATTCCTCTAGTTTAAACAGAGCTGGAGGACAGGTCAGAATTCTGTGATGGAATTTGCTGTTTAACTGTCAGATTACAGATTTGTTGACCTGGTTTATGGTTAATACCTTTGTTGCTGGGCCTATCCAGATGAAACAAAAACTGGCACAAAGTTCAATGATATTGTTCAACATTTATGGATCAGAAATTTGGAGTTCTTTCAAAAACAGTAATTCTCCCATAGAGTTATAAAGGCCTATCGATACTGAACTTCAGATAGAGAGGGAAAAATTCACTGATCTTAAATTCACTGTAGTGTAGTCAAAGTATTTCATAACCTGTCCATGTCTGAGTAAAGGGCTGCACTTCATTTAGCATCTTGCATGCCCTCTATTGGCAACATAGATGTGCCTTTACATTATAGCTACAAAACTGGACCGAATCAAGGAGGAAATGTAAATAGAGATAGCTCAAGGCTAAAAGTAGAACAGTTTACTAAAAATGGAACTGACTGGCAAGATACAGTGTAAATAGAGATGTTTTTTGTAAAGCAGTGTTTTCCCATTAATAGAAGAGACTATAGTCTAAAATTCTCCCACATAGTCTAAAAAGAGCATGCAAGAAACACTGGGATAACAAAATCTCACTTTGTTGCTCCCTTGTTTTGTCATTCACATAAACAATAACTACACTGTTCAAAAAGAGGGCTTAAAGTTCCTATGACAGGATGGACAGTTTTACTAAAACACAGTTGAGATCATTAATTTTAAGATTTTACAAAACATTTAAAAACTGTTTTCAAAGTTTGGCAGTGTTTTAGGTTTCACATTTTCAATCTTTATTTTGTTTTTGTCTAATGTTTTATATGTAAATTGCACCAAAGTTTTGGATAGAATTTTCCCTAGTGTAATGTCATCAATATGGAACTGTTTAAAATAAAACTCTCTATTTCCTCTATTTTTCAACATTTTTTGTCAACTTTTCTTCACAAATTACGATCATTTATATCTATTTATAACAGGCATTATCCCACCAAAAAAAAAAAAAAAAAAAAGATAAAAAATTAGATTTCTCATCAAAACCTCTCATATGTACTTTAAACACCACAAATTGTATGAAAGAAAATGATTACAGTGTTCCCTCACTATATTGCGGTTCACTTTTCGCGGTCTCGCAGATTTTTTTGGGCGCAAATTTGCAAGGTTTTTTTTTTACAGTGTATGAAGGCACATTGTGTTCTGTGTCCTGATTGGGTAAGGGCCATGCCGCGTCTCCTGTACAGCACAGAATGTGTCCAGTCAAATTTACATAATATGTTCGATGCTAGCAGTGTGACTCGAGGCGTCAAGAACACATTTGTTTTCCCTGTGTCTTTGTGAACACTGCAGACCAGGTTGAGAGAGTTACTTTAGTGTATTTATTACATAAAACATCAACGGAGGCGATTAGCTCTGAGGCAGCGTGTCTAGGTCCATGATTATCCTTTATGCTACCCGGTGCGCCCAGTATAATAAAGTTGCCGCTAGTTTGTGGCTGATGTCTTTCTATTTGTTCTGGATAATGACGTTGCTTTGTCACTAAAGTGTAATCTCTGATTGGTTGACGCTGTGTGTAAATTGCCAAAAAGTTTAACTTTTTCAGCTTTTGGATGCACGAACAGAGCGTCTGACACCTGAACGCTCAAGACGCGCAGCATCAACGCCAGATTCACACCGCTCTGATACTTTGAAATGCACCGCAGAAACGCAGCGCAGACAAGACGTGCATCCACACGAGACATAAGGACGTCAGCAGCAATAAGTTTTAACAAGGATGCAAAAAGGGTTATAACCATTGTGCGGATGGAGTCTGCTTTAGCTTTGTGGATCAGTGATCAGTGCAGGAAAAAGAACATTGAGACATTACAGCGGAGCGGCGCCAGGACGAAGAGGCCTAGTCAGAGGAACTGTGAAATATGCATGAGACACTATTAATCATTTCTTATGGGTCCAGCTTCATAGGTTGATCATTAAAATAAAATTTGTTACGGTATTTCTAAAAGCTGTCATTTTTATTTACAGTATAGTAGTACAGTATAGTATTTGGTTTTGTTCTATAATACTGTGCTTATTTTTAAAAATCTATGAAGGTTGAACTTAAACAAGAGAAATGTGAGAAAATGTTAATGCCTGTCTGAGAAACGTGTATGAAGTGTGTGGAGACAGGTTTTACAGCCTTAAAATATATATAATAATTGTAAAAAATAAAGTTTTCTACTCGGATTGTGTTTATCACGGGTTCGTTTTGGAACATAACCCCCGCAATAAACGAGGGGATGCTGCATTCCCACCATAGTCTGAACAAAATATGGGTACACTGGTAGAATATTCTAACACTGGTAGAATATTCTAATAAAACCTTTCACTGGGAGAGAAAACTGAAACCTGGGTTAGCTAGATTATACATTTGCAGGTCTTTTAAACAAAACTATTGAATGAAAAATGTTATTTCACTTTTAGCCGAACCACTCTCTTTACATTAGAAAGAGCTGAGGTGAGGGAGATCCTGAAGGAAAGTGAGTGAATTCTCCCAAAGCCATAAAACAGCTCAGACCGCAGACTCATGCTAATGTTCTGTAATAATGTACAGTGGAAGGAATGCCCACATAAACACTCTCACAGGGAGGCAATAAAGAGAAGGAATCCATGATCTAAGAGAGAACAGGACCCAGTCTGGACCAGGGCCTGAACCAGGACTAAACCAGGACTGAACCAGGATCTGAAACAGGACCGAATCAGTGCTGAATCAGGACTGAACCAAGGCCAGAACCAGGACTGAACCTGGACTGAATCAGTGTCTAAACCAGGGTTGAACCAGGGTTGAACCAGGATTGATCCAGGGCTGAGCCAAGACTGAGGCAGGACTGAACTAGGTCTAAACCAGGGCCTAAACAGGGTCTAAACTAAACCACGGCTGAAATCCAAACTAAACCAGGACTAAAATAGGGTCACAATCAGGACTAAATCAAGGCCAAACCCAGTACAAAAACAGTAGTAAATAAGAAACCAGGCTAAACTGGTCTAAACCAGGACATCAGATCAGCACAATGAGACTACAGTTTTGCAGTTGTGTAGTAAAAATAAACATGTTTGAAAAAAGTTTAAATAAACCCTACAAGATTTCAGAAATCTGAATCTGTTTTTTGTGTTTTGTGAATGAAATAAATTATTCTAAATAAATGATTCTCAAAACATTGCCTGTGTCACAGCTCAAGCTCTACCTGGATAACAGTTCAGTGCTTCTGTTATATCATCAGCTCCAAGGACAACATTATTGTGCACTATTTATTAAACTAAAGGTAACATATTTCATATAGTGAAGTTGTAAACACAAAACCCAATGACATGAAACCTATTTGGGGCTACAGTGGATCAGTGGTTAGAGTGTTGGTTCCCCAACTCAGAGGATAGAGTCCGGCTCAGACCAAGTTCTGTCGTTGTGTCCTTAGGCAAGACACTTCACCCACATTGCCTAGTATGAAAGTGGTGTGTGCACGAATGATAGGTGGTGGTCGGAGGGGCTGATGGTGCAGATTGGCAGCTTCGCTTCGGTCAGTCTATCCCTGGGCAGCTGTGGCTACAATAGTAGCTTACCATCACCAAGTGTGGAAATGAATGAATAATGACTATAGTGTAGCGCATTACAAGTGTAAGCCATTATTATTATCTGTATTTGGGATTAAGATGCAGAGACAAGCTGCAAGTGAATCAACTAAAGACATGTACTGCCGATCTATTAGTTGACTAAAAAGGGAGCGTGACAAAACGTGTTGCAACTATTACGTATCCCTATGTATCTGATTCAAACTGCACTCACAAGGCTACACCTGCATGAGAGTTCATGCAAAAACAACTATTTCTGCAAAAAAGTACTAGGAAACAATGTAATTATATAAAGACAGATTCAACTTGTGAATAATGAGTTTAATCAGCCTTGAGCTAAATCACTCATTCAGTAACTTCTCCTTTCTGCTGAGTCTATATAAATCCTTACAATATAAATTAAAAAATATTCAACTAAGCTAACATCGACCAATTAATCCACTAAATGACTAAAGGCCTACAGTTCTGTTTATTCAGTTTTACCACAACCAACCTCCTCTTACTACGCCAAAGCCCTGAGGATCCTGGGCATGGATGGTAGGACTGGTGTTAGGCAACAATTCAATGTATTCCAAGACTGGCACATTATGAATTGCCTGATGTGAAGTGTTCTTTTCAGTAAAATTTAATAAAGTAAAGATATAAAAACTCTTGGCTCACAGGAAGTGCTTTTATGTTCATTGGAACATAAAAGTATTGGAAGTTCATTGGAAGTGTGAAAATGCTTGAAGAGGATCTACACAGAAATGTATGAAGGTCTGATCTGAGAAACTGGTGCTGGCGTTTAGAGACTGATTATTGTCTGAACTGGGGCCAAACCTAACGTAACTTTTTCCTTGAGTTTCTAAAAGCTGAGACAGAGCAGTGAATAATACCGTGGGGAATATGAGAGTCCCCATGTGCAATGATGATTACACTGTCCATCAGTCATTCAGAGACACTTCACCTGTACATGTGTGTCTGGACAGAGACACTTTACCCGTAAATGTGGGTGGACAGAGATACTTCACCCGTACGTGTGTGGACAGAGATATTTCTCCTGTACATTTGTGTGTGGACATTTATAGACACTTCACCAGTACATATGTGTGTGGACAGAGACACTTCACCTGCACATGTGTATATGGACATAGACATAGGCCTGTGTATGTGTTTTTATAGTAACACTTTAAACAGGTGAGCTCTGACGTTCTCTGGCTGCGCTCACAGTGATGTGACTCATGATTTAGACGTCAGTGGAAAGGAGTGAGGAGAAAACAAAACATGACTGGAAAAAATTATGAAACCGAAAAACGTTTTTTGTCACACAAGGAAACATTCTGTAATCTTTGAAATTCTGTGTGAAACAGTTTAAATATGGCTAAAACCAAGCTCGGGTGCCGACCAAACTGGCTGAGGGGGCATTCAAGTTTCAAAGGGGTACAAACACAATACGCTGTCATTATTTTAGGTGCCTGAAATGAGGCTGCAAACATTTTAACTGAAATTGCATCCTTTTAGTAAGTCATTAGAGACGCTTGATAGTGAATACCATTCATCAGATTAATCAAATTGTAATCATAATTTGAATGGTCGCAATTAGGAAATTGCAAAGACTGCGACTAATTAAGCCCTTTAAAAACAATATCCTTGACCACAAGTATCAAAGCAACCAATTCAGAGTGAGGGTGTTGAAGGTAACACCCCTCCCCCTCAGCCCCTACCAAATCAGCAGTGCGGGAGCTTAAGAACGCTGTCAATCAAACCTGTTTCTAATGGTAGCGGGAGCAACCTTGGCTAAAGAGGGCAGCTCATTTGTCTGATATTTATGTTCATATCTTGATTTAGGGAAATAAAAAACAAGACATGTAGAGTCGGTAAATACAAACATTTTAAGGCCAGAATGATGAGCCTGACAGCAGCAATTACAAAGAGAGTGACAAGTTTTTTCAATAGAAAATTTATTGGAACTAAGGTTAATGGAGCTGAACTGCACCCATGCTTACTTCCTATTTGGAACACAGATAGCAGGTTAGCTATGTCCATTTGTGTATACAGTCTATGGGACTAAATCAATTCAGGTACAAATCAGCATAAATTAGTACCAAAGGTAAGGCACAGAACTTAACTGTTAGTACTTATTACATGTCTGTTACAAACAGAATAGTAATTCTTACTGTGAAAACCTAAAAGGGCAAACGGCTTAGACTTAAGCACTCACATGTTCAAATACTTGGACACCTTATTGTCTTGAACATTTTTATGACAATGATATCATTCTATCACAATCCCCATATGTGAACACACCCTCCCTCCTCTTTGTACCCCCCAACCCTCCTCCTTCCCCCTCGCTCGCCTTCTTCCCATACTCCCCCTCCCCTTTACTCCATACCCCTCTCCCACCCATTTCCCCGTCCCCCCTCCCTCCCCTGTGTAAACCCCATTGCGTTCTGGAGCTTTCTGTCCACTTTTCCACTGTTTCTGCTGAGCTCACTGAAGCGGGGCTCAAATATGTCCTGGTTTGGCTTGAGCCACTCTTGAGGGACTCAGAGTTTCCGAGTCTCCAAGAGCAGCGAGAGAGTGGAGTGTTCTAATGCAGTTCACACTTCAGAGCGCTAATGATGCACTGCTGATTATCTGTAGAGCTGTGTGAGCCCCAGAGACACTCACGTGAATATTATAGAGAAGAATCATGTGTGATATTTTAACACAGAAGTTGAAGAGGAACAGAAGCACTCTGCAGTAAATCTAAACTTCACTGAGCCAAACAAGATGGAGATGTCAGTGTGATGGTGATGCAAGCACCCAGAGAAGATATAATATTACCTAGCAACCATAAACTTTAATCTGAGCTTTGTTTTAACCATAGACAATACATATAAATGGACACAGCTAACCTGCTAGCCACCACGTTCCAAATAGAAAGTGATCATGGGCTGCACTTCCAGCTCCTTCGACTCTGGCTCCAATTCACTTTACATTAGAAAACTGTAGCCCCTCTATCCATAAATGCTGGCTTCAGGCTCGTCATTTTGGTCTTAAAATGTTCGTACTGACCCACTCTATGTGATCCTGGTTTATTTCGCTATTGTATCATATCAACTCAAGATATGAACATTAATAAGAGACAAATCAGCTGCCTTCTTTCCCCAAGATCGCTACCGCTAAAGTTAGCTACAGGTTTGATTGATACGTACCACTGGTTTAGCAGGGGGCGGGCACTTAGCAAGAAAAATTACCTTCAACAGCTTCACTTGCTGGCTCTTTGGTTGCTATGATACTCGCAGTCGGAAATTTCAAATATGAAGCCTGGCTCCAAATTCACCCATATAACTGCTAGCCCCAATGGGCTTCATTTCATTGGAGTGAAATGCTATGGGTGATGTCACACTCACTTAGTCCACTTCTTTATACAGTCTATGGTTTTAACACAAATCTGACCATGAAGAACCAAGTTAGATAGCACTACAACAGGTGTGCTGATTTCTGCCATTATACAAGGCTCTCTCAAATAACATTACAGTCACACGCTGGGTAGTATTAGCTAACTGTTTCTCACATTTTGTTGAAAAACAAACACATAAGCAGGACCATGAACGCTTGTATTGACCACAAGCTCCTGTTAAATCTATTTTGTATTTTGTGTTTTTTTCTTTGGCAATGTTTGCTAATGTGTCACCAGGGAAACTGCAGAACATTCCCTCACAGGCATACAGGCAGAACACCCCCAGTGTGATGTCACTGCAATGTATCAACTGTTTCCGCGCTAGCTACCGTGTGCATAGAAGTCAAACATAACAGGTCTCGTCAACCTCGTGCCTTGGCTCCAGTGGGTTTTGTGTCTCGTCTGTCGGTCCATGAGCAGCGTGTGGTTCAGTTTAATTCATTCTTTCCTTCAGTTCATTCACATCTTCACACATGACATCAGACCTCCCAGCCACCAAGCCTCTTCCTCTTCTCATTCCTCTCCCTTCTCATCCCTCTCTCTCTGCTCTTTTCCCTCCTCTCCCCTGTCCTCCTCATCCCACTCTCACATCTCTCCTCCTGTTCTCCCTCCTCTCCCATCTCTCTACACTCTGTCCTCCTTATCCCTTTCTCCGCTCTGTCCTTCTCACCCCTCTACTCACAATGTTTTCATACAGTGGAATGGGGCAGGTCCTACACCTCCCCATCTTTCCCCTTCTCTCAGTCTCCCATCAATCCCTCTCTCCTCTCTTTCCCTCAGTCTGTCTCCTCTCAACTCTAGGGAAGACCCCTACAGCTTGTACTGCTGGGGCAGTTCCTTTATCCCCCACCTCTCTCTCAATCTGTGTAATGAGGCAGCTCCTCTACCCTCTTCTCTCCCACCTCCACCCTCTCACTCCTCTTCTCCCTCTTCAGTTTCTCCCCCTCCTCTCAGTCTGTATAATTAATAAGGGGAAGGTCCTCCACCCCTACATGTCTCCCCTCCTCTCTCTCCTCCGTCTCTCCCCCTTCCTCTCTCCTCTGTCTCTGTCCCCTGTACTCTCTCCTGTCCCTCCTCTCTCCTCTGTCTCTCCCTCCTCCAACTCTCCCCACTCCTCTCTCCTCCCTCAGTCCGTCTGGTGTAGTGGTAAGGGTAGGTTCAGTAGGAGGGGTGTTTGTCTTACCTCTTGTTTCTGATTCTGGGATGAACTGAGACTCGGCTGCAGCTCTGAACACAGGACACCTCAGGTAAGATTATTTACTTTGATTTTATAGCGTTTTTAAACAGAACTATCAACATTGTCATTTCTGTTGTAAAAGTTCTAATTGAAATACTTCAGAAATAATTAATAGTTGGTTTAAAACATTTATAGTATTTATAATATTCATAAATGGAACATCTTGGTCACCTTCTTGAATGGTCTTCTGGCTGCTCGGCTGAGAAGACAAGACCCTAATGGAGCTAATAATGACTCTATTATTAGCTAGGTCATCTTAGTTTCTTGGGACCTGGGTGTTGAACAGATTGGACTTAAAAGCCGCTTTACCCTGTTAACTTAATTAACTTCAACTAATTAATTCAAGACAAACCCTTATTTAGCTGTGTTTTCATTCTCTAATTGTTTAGTCATAGGTTTAGATACATACTGTCTTGAGTCCTGGTTTTAGTCTTTACTAACACGTTCATACACAGCGTTCTCACATTTGTTCAAAATGAAACCAAATTCTTTCATTACAACTTTCTTACATCAACCACTCTGCAGAAAAGTTAAATTAAAGCACTCATCACAAGGCTGTATCTGACACAAAGCGCCTAAAAGCAGAGAATAAAAAACTCTTTACATTATTTAAAGTCATATATGTTTGTGTCTCGCTATTAACAAATCATCTCTGAACCATTTCCTACATTTTGAAAAATGAAAATCTGCGATAATAAAAATGGTCTGTTGAAATAAAGAACAGCCCGGTCCTGTATTCATCACAATGGTAAATAATGCACCGGGCATTTTGCATCAAATGACGGCACTGAAGTGTTTTGTGCTAAACCCCTAATTAATATTTGGCAAAGCAGCTTTTGGCTTAGTTTAGTTTAAATCCATGTCCTCTGTCACTGAAGTAGACCATGTTCAAGAAGACCTCCCATGCTCTCTAAGCAGAGAACACTCTGAGTGCACCATCACATCTGCACGTACAGCTGAGACTTGAACCAGGACCTCTCAACAACCTGAAGATCCACACACTTCTGAGCTTGCTTGGTTCACATGTTTAAAGGACGAGTGACAGGATATCAGGGGCATGGGTTACTGTATAGGTTAAGTTGGGGGGTAACTTTGTGGGTATGTTCAGGGGTTACAGTGTTTAGAGTTAAGTTTGGGCTTTACAGTGTTTGGAGGTAAGTTTAGGGGTTACAGAGTTTCTGGGTAAGTTTGGGGGTTACTGTGTTTGTGGGTAAGTTTAGAGGTTACAGTGTTTGCAGGTACATTTGGGGGTTATAGTGTTTGCAGGTAAGTTTGGGGGTTTCAGTGTTTGTGGGTAAGTTTGGGGGTCACAGTGTCTGCCAGTAACTTTGGGGGTTACACTGTTTGAGGGTAACTTTAAGGTTAACAGTGTTTGGAGGTAAGTTTGGGGTTAGTATGGGGGTTGTGGTGTCTGGGATAAATTAAACTTGGGGGGTATGTTTCATGCAGTAAATCTACATTTCACTAAATTCATGGGTATGTTTGGGGGTGGTGTTTGAGAGTATGTTTGGGGAGGTTACAGTGTTTGAGGTATGTTCATGAGGCAAGTTTGGGGTTATTGTATGTGGTATATTTGGGGCCTTAGTTTTGGGAATGTTTAAGGGTTACAGTATTTGAGAGTTACAGTGTTTGAAATGTCTGGAGTATGTTTAGGGGTGGTGTGTGGGGGTTACAATTTGGGGGTCATATTTTTTCGGTTACAGTTTGGGGTTTACAGGGTTTGCGGGGTGTCTGGGGTAAGTTTGGGAGTACAGTGTTTGGGGGGTAACAGTATTTGCCGAGGTGTTTGGGTTTACAGTATCTGGTAGAGAGTTAGAGTTAGAGTGTTTGGGGCTTACAGTGTTTGAGGGTTATGTTTGGGGGTAAGTTTGTGGAGTGTCTAGGGTAAGTTTGGGGGTTAGTTTTTGGGGGTTACAGTGTTTGGTGTGAAGAATGTGCTGCAGAGGCAGATTCCTGTGGCTTTCGCCGCAGTCTCGCTCTTCATCATGAGCTCATCATTAACCAGACCCTAGACTGTAGAAGCGGAAAATATACAATTCATTGAAAAACAGGGTTTAGACCTCAAGAGCTGCTTCAAACCTTAGCTAGACCCGATGATGTCTGGTCTCAAATCAGGTATGATTCAGTCCTGATTCAGTACAGTATTTAACAGTACTAGTTGCAGTGTGCTCTGGTATTTTCCATGTTGCTCTGTGGAAACTCTTTTATGGAGCCTCATTCACAAACAACAGCACAGTTTTTTCTGTCTCTGAAATGGGAGTTCTTCATACAGAAATAGCACTACTGTACCACAGTGTCCATATCTCTGGCTCATGTACTGATGGTAAATAAACTTCTGTCTCTGTACAACTCTTGAGCTACTTGAATTATTTCCACAGTCCTAATGTTGTTCTGATTTGGGATTCCTGGTGTAGTTCTGGTTTAGGACTCCTAGTGTAGTCCTGGTTTAGGACTCCTGAGCCTCGTTTCCAATGGCAAGATTTGCTTGGGGCCGCCTTGGAGCAGGTCTGTGCAGCTCCGTCCCATTGAGTTACATTTTCATGCCCTGAGCATGGCCCAAGGGACAGGGCTCTGCTCTGTAAGACAATGACACCATCCAAACATTACAAAAGTTTTCTTAATAAATAAAATCAAAATCATATTTGAATTATACTTGTATTCATAAGGCCGATTTCAGCAGTTAACAAATAGATATTCAGTTTGTGGCGCTGAGACGTGCTATATGCTATACTTAAGGTTTATTGTCACTTTTTTTACCATTTATTTCACTTCTCTGTGACTGCCACATTTTAACCTCTCTTTAAATAATATATTGGGTTTGGCTAATGTTAGATGCACTCTGGAAATATTATATTTTCGATCTTTATATGTGCATGCTGTGCATCGATAAACAGGAAACAGCTGTTGAATTTGTGCTTGGTTTTGCAATGCACATCAACTCAACATATAAAGCTAGAAACTAGAAATACAACATGAAGTCTGTGTTTGGTTAGAGATTATTTTCTGTTTATATTTGCTTTTTGCTATCTTAAGTCTGTGTTCTCAATCATCTTGTTTCTTGTGTAGCCACAGCTTAGCTAAACTACCATGCTGCCCCCCTCTGGGAGCTAGTACTCTCCAGGGTCTGCTTCAGGCCCCGCAGACAGGGCAGTACAGTTCACTATAGACAGTGGACACGCTTTTGGCCCATACTGATCTGCACCAGAGCAAACCAGTGGAAATGAGGCTGTGGTTCAGTCCTGGTAATTCTTGCGTCTTTGCACTGGCTTCCTGTTAATTTTAGAGTTGATTTTAAGATTTTATTGTTTGTTTTTAAAGCTTTGAATGGTCTGGCCCCAGATTACATCTCGGACCTCATCAAAATTTACACCCCGGTGCGCGCTCTGAGGTCTGAGGGCCAGCTCCAGCTCGTGGTCCCTAAAACCAGACTTAAAACCAGAGGGGACAGGGCCTTTTCTGTGGTTGGACCTAAACTGTGGAACGCCCTGCCCCCCCACGTTCAAACAGCTCCCACTGTAGAGTGTTTTAAGTCTCGTCTTAAGACCCACTTTTATTCTCTGGCTTTTAACACCGCGTGAGTTGTGTGGTCCTCTGTGTTTTTCTTTTCTTTTATTTATTTTTATGTGTTTTATTGATTTTATTTTTTTTTTTATGTCACTTTGTCTCTGTGCAGCACTTTGGAAACAATTTGTTTATGAAATGTGCTATATAAATAAAGTGGATTGGATTGGTTGGGGACTTCTAGTTCAACCCTGGTTTGGGACTCCTGATTCATTCCTGGTTGGGGACTCCTCGTGTAATCCTGGCTCAGTCCTGGTTTATTCTTGGTTAGTTCAGGATTTCCCTGATTAACCCTGCTCTTCTTTCTCACAGTGGTGCTTTGGTGAGTGAAGATGAGAGTCCTGGTCCTGCTGCTCCTTCTCACTCTGGGCAGGTCCAGCCCACATGACCCTCGGCGCATTCTGAACCTAATCCGAGACTATGAGACTCTTATGGCCGACCAGGGACAGGAGCTGCACATGGGGGACATGGGGGAAACGGGAGAGGAGAAGGGGGAAGGGGGGAGAGGGGACATGATGGCTGATGATGATGACGACGACGACTATGATGATGATGACGATGATGATGATGAAGACTGTCCATCTGGATGCCGCTGTTCCCCTGGAGTGGTCCAGTGCTCAGACAAAGGTAGAATAGTGCTTTCAGTTTCACCTCACATTTGGATTGCCCAAGTAGTGATGTCAAAATTATTCAGTTAATCGATAATTGTGATTATTTTGGTCACAATATAATTGTAAGGATTAAAACATAATAATAATGACAAGTTTAGAATGTCTTCAATTCAATGTCCTCAATTTAATCTCTACTCTGTGCTTCTTTATGTGGCTATTTATATAAAACATCGGTTCCTTTCTGTGACTTTGAATGTTCTCCATGTTTGGCTTTGCTAGGGCTGAACACCTAATTGTGTTGGGGTTTTTTTCTGACAAGCATTGTGAATGAAATTAGTTTTGCAATTTATCTTTTAATAATATGATTCATTTCAAAGGTAGGACAAAAACAAAAAGGATGAACTGATGAACTAATACAAGAATTTCATTTCAGAATATGTTTGAAAAAATCTAAACTACAGGGTTAGCAGCTTTTATGCAGAATATGACAGGATATGCTGAAGCTGAGCCTAAGATAGAGTGAGATCTGGAGAAGGGACCCGGGTGCTGCACTGCTGCTATCCTCAGCTGCACTAGTTTAAGGATGGGTCAAATACAGAAGTTAAAGTCCCAGTGAACTTAGTAACATACCCTCCAGTTGTGGCCAGAATCATAGCACTCCAAAGTCCACTGAAGTCATTTTTAAGAGTGAATGAGGGTCTGTGAAGAACCTCTGTAATGTTATAATGCCGTTTGCTCATCAAAAACATACCTGGAGCTGTGTTTTGTTTCACTCACACTTTGAACACACAAATCCTGCATATTTAAGCTGAGTTCTTTTTTCAAACAGAAAAAATCTTGTTCCACCTTGTGATGTCATGTGATAATACAGGAAGTGCTCCACTGTGTTTATAAACTCCATACACTTTCACTATAATCATCTGGATGGTTTCAGCCCTGGAATTGCCAATCTGTATTGAACTAAAAGTAAAAGGTAGCTTGAAAATTACAACTACATGACATCACAAAGTGGAATGGAGCATTTTCAGCTTTGGAAATGTAGACAGACTAATAAACCAGATTTACACAAACATGTGTGAATGAAACAATGAAGGTAACAACATTCTAACATGGCTTAAAGTTGACAAGAATTCATTTTGTAATACAGAACCTTTAAAGTACAAACATGTAGAAGAGAATAGTGCACATTTTCAGACTTATGAAAACAGTGTGCTAGGAGGCTAGGCTAAGAGTTTGAGGAAGTATCTGGGGCTGAAGTTACATTTACAGAGAATTTTCCATCATTGTTTTTTTTTTAGCTTTGTGGAAATTCTGAAGGCAGTCATTTTGAGCTGTGGAGATGCACTTGTACAGGTGTTTGTGCATGTTGTCAAGAAGCAGGTAGATGTGTAATGTATTACATGCAGACCTTGGTCGTTTTGTAACAGTTAAGGTCCTGTACCAGATTTTGTCCCATGTATTTGAGCTTTTATTTTTCTCCAGCACAGATATATTTTATTAACAGCTCACAAGGACAAAGTAATTTTGCTGTGTCTCTAATTAGAAAGCATTTTACTGTCTAATAATCAGGAAGTGTCCATTAGAATGCTAGTTGTTGTCAGCTGTACTATCACAGCAAAACCCTGCTCTTGTCTCTTGAGAGTTGTGAAAAGCGGTCATCGTGGTGAATAATTAGGCTGCTAACTTTAGGCCACTGCAAATTGTTTAGAATGACCTAGTTCAATTTTTCACATTTTTAAGACAGTAAAAATCTGATCTGATTGTTTTGTATCAAAGTGCAATTTAATTTATGCAATAAAAAAAGATATGGGCCTGGCCACAGTCGCAACAATCTCAGTATAGAGTCACGCATCCATCGCAGAGGAGATTGATTGTAGGTGGTGATTGTAATGTAGTGGAGCCTCAGGTCTAGAAAGGGATTAGTTTGAATATGGGTGGGTTTATCACAGTGTGGGGACTAAAATCTGCACACTTGCTTCAAGGGCGTTTAGGTTAGGGTTAAGGTTGTGCGAGCAGTGACTATGGTTACAGTTAGAAAGTTAGAATCAGTCTCCAGGAACTGAATGGATGTGAATGGAATGTCCCCATAAAGCATGGAAACCCATTGTGTGTTTGTTTGTGTGTGTGTATGTGTGTGCAGGTCTGATCTCAGTCCCAGAGAAAATCCCTCCAGACACAGTGATGCTGGATCTACAGAACAACGACATCACCCAGATCAAGGAGGATGATTTCAAAGGGCTCACCGGGCTCTATGTAAGAAGTAAACCAGGTTCAACTCTATGTAAGAACGAACCAGGTTCAACTCTATAAGGATAGTCTTTTTGGTCTAAAAAAATTTTGTATTAACCTGCTCTACATGATTATGGTGTTTTTATTTCACTATTTCATCCGTAAACCAAGATATGAACATTAATTCTTTCCCCACTCCTGTTAGCATTAGCAACAGGTTTGATTGACAGCGTTGCTAAGTGCCAGCTCCCTGCCAAACCAGTGGGCCAATATCTCCAACAGCCTCGCTCTGGATAGGCTCTTTGGTTGCTATGATACTCATAGTGGGAGTGTGAACTGTCTGAGTCATAAAAAAATTGTCGTTAGAATTGACAGAATTGAATTTTTCTTTTACTATGGCTCACATCTGGATGACTGAGGGATTACACAGATGCTAAAATAAGTCCTACCTCAATTTACAATACCAAAAGACAACAATCCATCTGGATCTAGGGTATTGCTAGTGTAGAGCTGTCTCGAGTTGAATTAGGGGCCACTCACTGGTACTACAAAAAATCCCTACTGTCCAGAAAGGATTTTTCTCGTACAGCGCAAAAACTGCTCGTGTTCGGCTGACAGGGCACCTACAGCTTTCACAAAGGTCAAATTTTGTGGCGATTTTTACCTATTTTCAGATCATAAACTTTTTCTCAGATCCGTCTGTTATCTTAAAAAACACTTTTTAATCGTTAGCTTCGGCTACGCTCTATGTCCGCTCTCGCTAAGCTAAACTGCTGATTGGTTAGAACAGTCTCATGGTACGACATGAGCGAGTGTGTAAACGATGCGAACAAGTCGAACTGTCATGAATGAGCCACAGGTTTTGAACATGGTTCAGAAGTGGCCTTATTCCCTTGCCTCCTTTGAGCCCACTCCACTCGCTCTCGTCGTGTAAAGTTTCAGCGGGGTAGCTCAACTGTGAATGGTTGATGGGCAGGGCAAGACCGGATGTACCTAGCCGCTAAAAGCTAAACTCACGACATGCGCCATTAAGCACAGCTCATTAACTTCAATGGGTGGCCATGTTTAAGTCCTGGGGCTTGAAGACAAAACCCCTGACATCTCACATCTGGCAAAAATTTACTTATGAATTTGTTTTTATTGTCTCGTTGTGTTGTTGTGTCTCATGTGGTGTGCTCTTTTGCTAGACAAATTCCCCTCAAGGCAACAACCAACAAATCCTGAACATGATTTAAAATATTTAAACACTAGCTTTGATGCTAGTGTCTATGATGGACAAAGAGGGGCTGCCCATGATTTAACTAATAAATTACCGCTAGACAATATTTTTTGTGCTTGAGGGAAAGAATTTTTTTTAAATTCACACATATCTATGGCATATTACAGATGATAATTGCTAAAGTCATGCTATGTGTTGAGTCTCACGTTTTATTTACAATTTGTTTGATTTAGAAAAAGGTTTGCAGGGAATAACCATGTGTTATTGGGTCAGAAGAGGTGTTCAATATTTTGTTACACTCACTTCTGTAATATTATACTGCACTAAAGTGTATTATTGTGACAAGCCTGATCTTACTCTAACTGAACACTAATCTATACACTATATTTGCTGTTGCACCAGGGCCTGTTCCTGAACAATAACGCATTGTCTAAGATCCACCCTCGGGCCTTCAGAGATCTGTACAGACTGAAGCTGCTGTATCTATCCTACAACTATCTAACTGAAGTGCCCTCCAACCTGCCCCCAAACCTGTCTGAGCTACGCTTCCACGAGAACAAGATTAGCCGCATCAAGAGGGATGCCTTCAAAGGACTCCGCAAACTCAACGTACTGGGTCAGACATACAAGCTTTCTCTCATCTGCACTCAGGCTAAGTTCATGATAATGTGTGTGTGCATAAATGAGCATGTGTGTGAGGATGTTCACGTGATTTGTCTGTGGGCATGTTGACACCTCACTCAGACTGCATGCTGTGCAGCTGCGACTGCAGCACTGGAGAGGTTTTGTGCGGTGTGACACTCACACTCAGAGCGGTGCTCTGCTGTGCTGTTGTGTTACTGCCTTTGAAGCTGCACACGCCAGACCATGTGTTCACACCTTAACTACTCATTTATTACGGGAAAACAAATGTACAAATGAAATGTCCAAGTGGTTACTAAAATTACAGACTTTAAAGAGTGAAGCTCATATTGCTATTGTTTTGTTGCAGAGCTGGGGGCCAACCCTTTGTCCAATAGTGGACTGGAGCTCGGGGCTTTCAACGGAATGGCCACTCTGTACCTGGGTCTGTCTGAGGCCAAACTCACCAGTGTTCCCAAAGGTAAGGACTAGGATGGAACAGAGACAAATTCAGGACAGAACCAGGACTGAACAGAGACTAGAGCGGGACTGATCCAAGAATGAACAGAAACAGATAAAGAGGACTATGAGGACTATGAAGTTACATCTAATCCAGGGCTGAACACCAAAATTTAAGTGCCTCTGACAGGTTGGACTACTCATTTGACAAAAATTATATATATATTTAAGATTTTGCTAAAACATGTACAAATTCATTCCCAGTTTGGACATTTTTTTAGGTTTAAAATTTTCTTCCTGGTTTGAAATTATGACATCACACTAGGGAATTCTGTTATCAAGCAACCTAGGGCTAAAACTCCTAGAAATGAAAAGAAAAGGAAAATGCCTTTAATTTGTTGAAATAATGTTTACAGTGTCATAAAAATGTGTTTCTACCATGTAAATTGTCTATAACTTCTGGATAGAATTCTTCCTAGTGTGATGTCAACAATTCTTCCTAGTGTGGTGTCAAAAGTAATTTTATCAAGCTTCCCTCAGAAATTGCTTCTTGATTAGTTTAAAACTATTATTTATGTTTACAACAGATATTATCCCTCCAAGTCAAAATCAGAAAATCATGAAATTCTTTTTCCTAATTTTCAGATTGCCCATCGTCTATGAATGAGATCAACCTGGATTATAACCAGATCTCAAAGGTGGAGGTGGAGGACTTCCTCAGATACAGGAGCCTGCAAAGGTACAACAGTTTCACAGCAGCAAGTTAAAGGATGGGCCAAAGACTCACTTGCCTCTGAGAACAATAGTCGTAATTGCCTTATTGGGGCTGAACTATTAATAGCCAGTACTGTGATTGTGATTAGATTTGTGATTCATGTTTTAACATGATCTATACAGTTCACATTTTAAACACATCCAGAGAAATTTACAAAAAGACTGAAAACTGAACTCAAACTAATACAAGAATCACATTTCAAAACATGTTTGTGCAGATCACTGCTACAGAATTAGCAGTTTTTAAGCAGAATAATAGGAGATTTTATTGTTTGTGGAAGAAATTATGGTACTTCAAAAACTGCAGCCTTTGTGTTGTGCTAATTGTGTCCATTCAGATTGTAATTTTGACTCGATTGCAATTAATCTTGCAGCCGTAGACCCAACCTCCCTCTCACTTTCACTGTCTCTCTCCTCTGGTCAGACTGGGGCTCGGCTTTAACCAGATAAAGTCTGTGGAGAATGGCAGCCTGTCCAGTGTCCCTGACCTCAGAGTAATTCACCTAGATCACAATCGGCTTAAGAAGATCCCACCAGGGCTCAGCGGTCTGCAGCATTTACAGGTGAGACCCAAAAACGTACAGGTGACATCACTCCCCAAATCTCCAAGTGAGACCCCAGAGCTACAGGTGAGACCACAGCCCAGATGTACAGATGAGACCCCGCTCCAAATCTACAGGTGAGATCCCAAAACGTACAGGTGACATCATGCTACAAATCTACAGGTGAGACCCCAAATCTCAAATCTACATGTGAGACCACAGCCCAGAGATACAGGTAAGATCACACCCCAAATATATGGGTGAGACCTCAGATTTACTGGTGAGACCAGAGTCCAGAGCTATAGGTATCATATCATATAGGTTACATTCAAGAAGACTATAATGAAAAGTATATTAGCTGAAAAAAATGACTGATTACACTGTTCACATGTCTAGGGACCTCAACTTCTATTGGTTGATGTCCTTTCTAACTCTCGTGTGATTGGTTGCAGGTGGTATTTCTGCACAGTAACAAGATTCGTAGCATTGGGATGAACGACTTCTGCCCAGTCAGAGAAGAGGATCCTCACAGACTCTACACCACCATCAGCCTCTTCTCAAACCCGGTCAAATACTGGGAGATCAGGCCCGGAACCTTCCGCTGTGCAGCCAGCAGCAAAGCCATCCACATGCAGCACTACAGGAGATAGACCAGACTGGAAAAGGACTAAGACTGACCCAGGACTGAACCAGGACTGAACCAGTACTGAACCAGGACTGAATCAAGACGAAACCACGACGGAACCACTACTAAACCAGGATCGAACCATTACTACACCAAGACGGAACCATGACTTAACCAGAACTGAACCAATTCAATTCATTTTATTTTTGTAACGCCCAAAATTACAACAGTTGTCTCGAAGGGCGTTCATGTTTTTGACTAAGCCAGGACTGAACCAGGGCTAAACGATGATTTAACCAGAAATAAACCGGGACTAAATCAGGACTGAACCAGAACTGAACCAGGACCAAAAACAAGGCTATCTAACTACATTGTTGATTCTCAAACACTCTCTAACCAAAAGCTGCTATCATCATCCCTAGTTGGTGCTTAGATTGGTCATACCTAATATTCATAAAACTGATAAAGGAATTTCTGTTTATCTCCTCCATTTCAAGACCAAAATGTTGTTTCTTTCTTTAGTAGTTTTAAGAAGCCATTTTTAAGCTCTCCCTTTAAATGTCCGTTTAGCCTCACCCCTCTTCTCCTGTCCTCAGTATAAAATAGTGTAATTTTTGTTCAGTTGTAGCTCCCTCTTCTGGACTTTTTTTGTAAATGTATTTGTAAAAAAATGCAGTGATTGGACAGTTCTTTACACCATTTAAAGCTGACATCTGTACATGGAGTAATATTGGTTTTGATGATCAAATCTAGATCTAAATCTAGATCTAAATCTAAATGTATCAACTTGTCTTCTTGCTTCTTTCAGTAATTACTGTTTATCTTTATTTGAATCTATTCATCTAAAACTCATTAAAACATTTGTATCTATGAATGGTGTAGGTTAGGCAGTGCACTTAAACCAGGATCAGACTTTCACCAAGAACCACTAGACCAGAAATCAATGCAAAACAAACTATTAAACATACCTTGGTATTCAAACTGTATCAATGTGGTAATAATCAGACCCGAGTGGACTCAATGATGCCAGCATTGTTCAGCACAATAAACATTGTTTTGTTTTTGAAATTAATATTATAAATACCATCTTATCTTGACTTATCCCATTTCTCTTAATGATCAGTAAATTTTGACAGAGCATGTTTAATGTATTCTGCTTTTTTAACTGTATTTTTCTGTAAAGTTCACAAACCAGCTCAAAAGTGCCATGTATTTATTGTATTTGAATTAAACTTAATTTGAAAATAAAATCGTGTAAGTGAGATTACTACACTGACCACCAGAGGGCGCTACTGCATAAAGTAGAGAGCAGGTGAGTCCTAATTTAGTCCTACTTCAGTCCTGTTTTAGTCCTGGTATAGTCCAGTATAGTTCCTGATTTAGTCCAGCTTTAATCCTGGTTTAGTCCTGGTTCAGTGCTGGTTTAGTCCCGGATCACTCCCCGAGTCCATGTTGGCTCAGTTCTGGTCTATGGTCAGATCTGGAGGATTTCGGGTCAATTAAACACATTAAAAATACGAGTTTATTTTACACAGCCTTTAAATTTCAGTCAGCTCTGTCTCCTGCTCTCCTCATCTCCTAACTCCTTGTCTCCTAGCTCCTCGTTTATTCTCTCCTCCCCTCCTTTTTTGTGCTCTCTCCATGTCTCTGTGTGTCCTCCTCCATCCTATGGTTTGAGTAGGCCTATACCTTCCACCTTGATGTAAAACTTGGATAGACTGCATGCATTGTCTGATAAATGCTTATATCTCCGCAAACCTTCCTTCTGTACCCTGTTCTTCCCCTCCTCACCTCTTCTTTCCAAGTTTTTCCTTTCTCACCTCTCTTCTCTCCCTCTGTCCCATCTCATATCTCCCTCTCTTTGTTTTTCCGTATTCCCCCTTTCTCCTCTCCCCACTTTCCTCTTCTGCCCCGCCTCCCTCTTTCCTCCTGTGTCTTGTCTCTCCTCTCTATTGCTCTCCCTCCCACTGCCGATCTCTACCCCTCCTCTGTCCTCTCCTGTCTCTCCCCCTCCATCTCTAAATCTCCATCCCCTCTGCCCCCCTTCTGTGTCTTCTCGCTCTACTCTCCTCCCCTGTCTCTCTCTCCCTCCCTCCAAACCGCTCTCCTCCCTCTTTTTGTCTTTCCATTCCATCTCCCCCCCTCTCTCCTCTCCTGTCTCTCTGTCTCCCTTTCTCTCTCCTCTTGTGTCTCTTCTTGCTCTTGCTCTCGCTCTCTCCTCTCGTCTGTCTCTCTCTCCCTCCCTCCCCACCCGTTTATTCCCTCTCGTCTTTGTGTGAGATTATGAAGGAAACATATGGAACAGATCTGAAAGTTTGGCCTCAGTCTGTGCCACGTTTCACTGTTGAATTTCAGTTCCATTTATTCCGTTTGCTCGAAAAGGATTCTTCAGATTATGAAAAAAGAAGAAGTGCCTTATAAAACTTTACTACTGGTGGTTAAGACTGGATAAATCTTGAATAATGTTTAGAAATAGTATTTTGTAGAGCAGTCATGAGTTCTAAGTATTCAGTGGTATGCAGCCTGATGCTTTATACTTCTTTCATCACCTTCATCTGAAAGTGTGTCCTCAATTCTGCTGGGTTAAACCTGTAAGAAGCCGTGGACACATCTCCAGATCTGGAGCTGAGTTTGGTCAGGAGTACCTCAGTGGGGCATTGTCGATATATTTTTTTTGTTTTTAGGATGATGGGGGAAACCATAGCCTGTATAAAGAAGTAGACTAAGGGACTGTGACATCACCCACAGCAATCTGCTCCAATCAAATGAAGTTCACCGAGGCTAGCAGTTATAGGGGCAAATTTGGAGCCAAGTTCCAAATTTGGAAATCTGACCATGATCAGGAGCTTATGTCAGGTGTCAACAAAAAGGTGAGACTGACTAAACAAAACTCAGATTAAAGTCTAACTTTACTATCTAAGCTTCAGACAAAGTAGTGCCCACAGTTAGCATCACAGCCCCAGAGAATGTTGATGACATCAGGTGCAAAGTATCAATCGCCATATTTAGTTTATCTTTTTAGTTTAGTTTATCTTTGAGTAAGTTTGAATCATTTTAATGACCAGAGTCCTGCAGATGCTCAGATGGAAAAGTTCTGCAGAAACCATCACAGACAGTTCACAGAGAGACGCTTGCGTAACAGCCTACAAAGGCAGGAGAGACTCAGGCCCATAGATCTAAGTATGCATCTGGTCTGGTACGCCTGAACATCACTCAAATGCAGCACTTTTCTGTTTATGTCTGCTTTTTGATTGGCCGTTTATAGGCCAACTGTAAAGTGATTGTAATGGCTGTATACATATTACTGGATCTGCAATGATATGTAAATGAGCTGTGAATAGAGGTGTGAATGGTCATTTATATAACGCATGTAAATAATTACCATTATGCGCATACATTTAGGTGTTTCCTTTATCGTGTATATTATTCAAAAATACTATAAGGCCTACCTACTGTTTTAAATATGACTGTAAAGAGGCAGGATGACAGTAAATGTAGCCTAAATAAAGGCAACTTAAAATCTAGAGCTAAACCTAAGTTTTATGATAAATTTTTACATCACTAAATATATCCGTTTTGATATTGACTATTGGCTTCCCCAAAGCCCATTATATCGGTAACGTATTGGACCCTATAATTACATATCGGTCAGGCTCTCATTTAAACACCCCAAACCACTGTCCCATTGTACTGATCCAATGGAAATACACCAAGAGAGACTATAGGTTCAGAAGAGCAGCCAGATCTCCATCAGACTAGCCTGCGGCAGTTTCATAAAAGTGTGACTGAGAAGGCAACGGAGAATCCATAGACACTGGAATTCTAAGAGCCCTGCAAGAATTCCAATGTTTATGGATTTTTATGTGTACACAAATGCAAAATAGATGTGTTGAATCTTGATCTAATCTGGACAAGACTAAACTATCAGGCTCAATTCTACAAAGATTTGCAATCTCTTACCAGTACAGAAACACCTTGGTTCACTTAAGGGTGCTTAACAGCTGGGGTATACTCTAAAGCTCCACAACTGAAAGTTCGGATGAAGTTTAATCCTGGTTTAGACCTTATTGAGACTGGTTTGGTCCTTGTTTAGACTGGTTTAGTCTAAATAAGTCTGGCTCTGTCCTGGTTCAGTCCTGGAGGAGCATGATTAGCCCTGCTTAGCTCTGCTGTGTGAAGCAGAGTCTGAAATCTGACAAATTTAAACATGGTTGACTGATGCAAACAGGGAAACATCTGGAGAGGATTTAACTGAGGATCCTCTGTTTGTGGAAAGGCCCAAAGTCGAACCGGCTTCAGTCTGAAGACCAGTCAGGGACCAGTAAAACACCAATGTTGCTGATGGAGTTACAGCGCTACTTAAAGAAACCAAACAGTCATGTATGTTTGTGTAAAGAAAGGATTTTATGAAAGGTTAAAAGCAAAAGATATTCTGCTAAATATTTGCAGAATTCTGCAGAATATTTGCAGTGATATAATGTATTTTTAATGTATTTATATGGCGGAATGTTCAGCAGTTACCATGGAGGTGTTTAACTATTGCCTGACGACAAGGAGGTCCTAGGTTCAATTCCCAGACAGAGTAGTTTGCTTTGATATCGTTACCGATACTACACGGTTTTCAGGTATCGGTAGTGGTACCCACGTAAGGCAAACTATCTCATCATATCTGATTCAAAACATTGATACATGAACAGCCTTCACTTGCCTGTCCTCCTTTGTCTGAGCTGTTCTTCTTTGGGGTTGGGGCTATCATGTAACAGATTGTGTATTTCAGTGGGACGTCCCCGTTTAAATAAACGTTACACAGGGGGTATTTTAATTCTATGGAGTGTTAAGTGCCAACATAGTACATTTAGATTGCCATGTTACCTTTTATTGTTTTGAAATTGCTATGTTCGGCAAAAACGCCATAATAAAATGTTGAATACGTTTCACTTTCGTTTTTGATGCTATGAGTCTCCCGTCCCTTTAATCTCTGCATTAAGTCAGTTCCCCTTCAGAGCACAATCACAACACAATGCACTCCCGACAAGAGCAGTGTTGTCTATTTTTCTTTATTCTCGGTACATGTATTCAGTTACTTCCCAACACTGTGAATGACATCTAATACCTCTTATGTCATGTTATAGATCAGGGAAAAATGTTATAACAGGTTATAAAGCAAAAAAACAGAATAGATTTTTTTTTAAATAAAGTGAATGACTATGCAACAGTCTCTCCTCGACATTTCGTGGCCATCCGACAGTCTACTGGTGAGCTAGAATGATTTACAAACACTTTCACTCAGATGTTTTATTTTCATTATCGTGAAATACTCTACTCTTGTACTTTTGACCACAGCCTGCACTCCATCTCAAACAAAGATAAACGAACATGTGCAGTGATGTGTCTGACACACATGAGACCATCTGCAGCAGACATGGAACGATCTCCTCAGTCTCTTTTAAGAAAGCCAGCTCTGTTTCTGTTGCATTTTTTCTGACATTACCATTAATGAAATTCATTATGTCTTCTTTTTCTTGACAACTTTGTGTGTTCTTTTTTAAAGACAAAACGGACATGTTTCAGTGAGCATCTGTCACTTTCGTTAAGGAAGATACGGACAGCAATGTGTCAAAGCATATTGCCATTTGAAGATAAAAAGATCACAAGTCTGTTTCAAAAACCACCTAAGATTTTGCCTGAGATGCAAGAATGAGGGTGTTACACCGAAGAAAACATAGAAAACCTGAGCCACACGAAGAACTCAGCCAAAACATTAACAAAGGCAAAGGGGGATTTATTAAAGGAAAAGATTAGAATTACTACTAGCAACATCAAGAGGATGGTGGCCAGGCCTTTCCCCATGGGGCACAGCCCGCAGGAGCGATGTAGGGCCATCCTCCCGTGGACCCACCACCTGTGGGGGGACCATTGAGGGGCCAGTGTAGAGAGATCTTTGCGGCAGTTGAAGGAGAGGAATGAGAGCCTTCGGGTTGGAGACAGGCCTCTCACTGTTGTTGAGTACCCGGCCTTCTTGGAGTCCCTGAGAGGGGTACTAATCAGTGTGCCGACCGGGGACAATGTTGTACCATTATTCATACAAATCCAAACTAACACAAACTACATTCAATAGTTTATTACACATGGTATGTTACTTACGATGGATATTTTCGGCGCAAGTTTGGCATAAAATGTAGGATAGTTGTCTCGCAAATACACATGTAATTTGCCCGTGTTTGCCCTAAGTTTTATGATAAACTTAACTTTTTTTCGGCAGGCTCTGCAGATTGGTGGCTCATCTTGTTGGTTTTGTTTTTCAAATCCATAATAATTCCACACATCTAACTTCACCTTCTAGAGTGGAGGATATAAACGTGTGCCATCACGGGGATCTAGATCCACTGCCTGCCCATTAACCATGACATGACTGACGGTGATGAAGATCCCCAATTCAGAATTGGCACACAAGCTAACAAGTTTCATTGCTATGATAGAGGGCCCCCTTGTGGGCAAACACCAGAACTAACATCTAAACATTGTATTGAAACTGCAAACATGAGGCAGTCTGGTGCTCTAAAGGCAATTATAATTGTGTATGATTATTGGGACCTTTTTGATCACAATTAGCAATATTATTATATATTGTCCCATCCCTAATTGTCGGTACTTATTGCAGTGGCAACCCCCAAACCCGGTGGTGGACACCAGAAGCAAGGGATGTTGACAGGCTGAAGGAGGCTTTCTACCGAGCCTTGATGGCTTGTGAGACTCCTGAGGCAGCTGTAGCATGCTTAGCCTGCCGCTTAGCATGCTTAGCCTGCCAGTACGGCAGGCTAAGCATGCTACGGCTCGTGCAGCTGCAGAGGCAAAAAATTGGGGTTGGGAGGAGTTTGAATAGGCCATGGAGAAGGACTATTGATCAGCCTCAAAGAGATTCTGACAAACTGTCTGATGCCTCAGGAGGGGAAAGCAGTGCTTCACCAACACTGCAGTGCAGGAGGAGGGCTGCTGACCTGTTGTTGATATTGTTGGACAGTGGAAGAAATACTTTGAGGATTTCCTCAATCCCATTGTCACATCTTCTGAGGAGGAAGCAGAAACTGGAGACCTGGAGGCGGACTCATCCATCACCCTGGCTGAAGTCACTGAGGTGGTTGGCAAGCTCCTCGGTGGCAAGGGTCTAGGGGTGGATGAGATCCATTGTGAATATTTTAAGTCTCTGGATGCTGTGGGGTTGTCTTGGCTGGCTCTCGGCGGTCGTAGACAGTACCGCTGGACTGGCAGACCCTCTATTTAAGAAGGGGTACCGGAAAGTGTGTTCCAGCTACAGGGGATTCACACTCCTCAGCCTTCCTGGTAAGGTCTGTTCCAGGGTACTGGAGAGGAGAATCCGACCGGTAGTCAAACCACGGATTCAGGAGGAACAGTTTGGTTTTTCATCTTGGTCGCGGAACACTGAACCAGCTCTATACCCTCCACTGGCTGCTCGAGGGTTCATGGAAGTTCGCCTAACCAGCCCACATGTGCTTTGTGGATCTGAAGAAGGCATTCGACCGAGTCCCCCGTGGTACTCTTTGGGGGCTGCTTCAGGAGTATGGAGTCCGGGGCCCTTTGCTAAGGGCTGTCCAGTACCTGTATGACCAGAGCAGGAGCTGTGTTCACATTGCCGGCAGTAAGTCAGGCCTGTTCTCAGTGCATGTTGGACTCCACCAGGGCTGCCCTTTGTCAACGGTTCTGTTCATTGTATTTACGGACAGAATTTCTAGGCACAGCCAGGGCTGGAGGGGGTCGATTAGGGGACCTCAGGATCTCATCTGTCCTGCTGAAACAAGGAGAAAATCAAGACTATAAGTTGAACTTTTTTTATAGTTTGGCCAGGGGTGCAACTTATACTCAGATGCGACTTATGTGTGAAATTATTAAAATATATAACTTCACATCGTTATTGTCACACTCACAACCGTGCGAGGGCAATCTAGGCTTGTGTACCAGTATAAAAACCACACGGACGCAGTGCTTCATCTACTAAATTAAGCTCTGGTTCCGTGTCTTTTTTACATATTTAAATTAATAGATAACTTGTACAAAGCAAATACATTGGACAAACCAGATGTTTTTCTTGAATATATAGCAAAGTTGTTAATTTCCAACATTGTAAACATGTCCAAGAGCATTCACATTTGAAAGACTGAAATAGGAGCACTTAAACAACTACAGAACTACTTTCAGCACATTTTTGTAGAGATCTAAACTAAAAGATGAGTAGTTTTTATGTTTGTTCTTTGTGTTTAGCTTATTGCCTAGATCACATCAGTTCATGTCATTGAATGAAGACTGAAAACACAATGCTTCAGCCTTGAGCTGAAGCAATCCGAGATTTAGTAAAAATTCGAGACCTCTCAACCACAAAAACGAACCTAATTCAATTTCAAACCGATTTATCAAGATTTAGATATCGTGAATCAAATCTCAAAAATCCCCAAAACAAATCTGGAGAAGCAGATAAGTACTCAAATACCAGCTGCATGTAACAGTGCAGTCCGATTTACATTAGGTACAAGCTAGGATGAATACATCTGATGAATAATGGAATTAATATCAACACGATGCCATTCAATAAAGCACTTGCATGAGATTATTAGGACAATTAATGCTGAAGGCAAAAAAGTTCCTGGGCTGAGCAGGCACTAATAACTCATAATGCTCAATATGTAGCAAATAAAAAATGAAAGGTTTGATTTATTCCATCATCAGAGTGCATGCATGTTATTGATAAATGTCAGGACATCACTTTCATTAATTTACAGCTGAATAGCCATTAATTCTCATGAATGGCCAGAATTTCCGAAGTCTGACACCGACTTGACTGGCAAAGAAAAAGTCTAGCGTAACCTATGCTGGAGCTTCAATGAGAAAACAGTGAGTAACGCAGTTCCCTCATGTCTGAAAATCAAATGCTGAATGTAAATGAGATTTCGCTTATATATTTCTGCCAAAAGTGTGGTTATATGTATGATAGCCATTTTTATCAGCTATTTTAGTTGCAACGTTTTTTAATGCTCACACCAACTTACTACAAGCACCTGAACAAATAATTGCAAGTAATTATTTGTTTTTTTGACCTCTGACCTGCTGTAGACTGGGACAAAAGTGGTCTGACAAGTTTTGAGGCAAAGATAATTTGAATTTGGTTGTTTAGCGCACTTTTTTCCCTGTGCATGTAAACGTAGAGTCCTAAGGAGTGTTGGAGGAAACCTCAGCAGACTGTGGTCTCTCTAGGACTGCTTCTGTTTACTGTTAAAGTGAATGGACTCGAGAGCTCGGGTCTGGTTCAGAGACAGAGCAGGCCTCTCATATGTCCCATAAACTTTACAGTCTTTCCCAAGTTTTACTGAGGTGGAAGGTGTTAAAACCCATTACGCCAGACTCAAGGGTAGAAGAATAAAACACACATTGCTCTGAGGTGTATCGAGTTGCCACTTCACAATAACAAAATCATCATGTATCATAGCTGCCCTGGGACAGCCTGGCCAAAGTGTGGCTGCCATCCTACAGGCTCTCCAACCTCCACTCGCTCACACATACATTCAGAAAATGGGAGTGCTGGTCAAACTGTCACATGAGCTATCACCAGAACACTGGATCCATTGGTTCTATGGGTAAAAAAAAAAAAAAAAAATTCTTAAAAGGATCACATTTCTGTGTCTTAATGATTCTGGATTGATTTCAGATTCTCAAAAATTGATTTTACGTTAATAACAGTGCTGACAAAGAGATTGTCAGCAAACTGGGAATAAGCCTGTATGTTGTATTAACTGCATTCAAAACACGTGTCGTTCCATAGCTTCATTAAAAACAGTTGCTGTGGTGTGTTTAAGTCATTGTTTGCCTCTGGACTCTTCACCACTCCGCACAACAGAGCAAGGAGGAGGGAGGGGCTGTCTCCATGTGCACTGACACACATATAGCAGGCACACACAGAGGAAGAGACTTACGTGAGACCACGGTGAGACAGAGGAGAGATGAATGGGATATTAGGTGGCCATACCATGTTGTCAAAGTATGATCTCGTAAAAAGTCAGAAGCTAAGCAAGGCCGGGCCAGGTTAGTAGCTGGATGGGAGACTGCTGGGATATCCCAGGGCAGCTGTGGCTGCAGTAGTAGCTTATCGCCACTGAGTATGAAATTAATGAATAATGCACTGTAAAGCGCTTTTGGTGTCATGAAAGGTGCTATATTAATCCAAAGAATAATTCATTATTTCATTAGTGGTACTTTGAATCACTTAAGCTCCGTTTAGTTTGCTGTGTTGTTGGACAGAATGCTAATGCGCATACTACAGTTGCCACTTGTCAGACTTAAAGGGCCAGAGCCCTATTCATCATAAATAGGCTAGACAATTTATTAGAATATATTTATAATTTCTATCTTTGACAAATAGGCCTACGTATTTACAGTGGGTACGGAAAGTATTCAGACCTCCTTAAATTTTTCACTCTGTTATATTGCAGCCATTTGCTAAAATCATTTAAGTTCATTTTCCCCTCATTAATGTACACCCAGAACCCCATATTGACAGAGAAACATGAAACTTTAGAAATTATTGCAGATTTATTAAAAAAAGAAAAATTGAAATATCACACAGTCATAAGTATTCAGACCCTCTGCTGTGACCCTCATATATTTAACTCGGGTGCTGTCTTCTGATCATCCTTGAGATGGTTCTACACCTTCATTGGAGTCCAGCTTTGCTTGATTAGACTGATTGGACTTGATTAGGAAGGCCACACACCTTTCTATATAAGACCTTACAGCTCACGGTGCATGTCACAGCAAATGAGAATCATGAGGTCAAAGGAACGGCCTGAAGAGCTCAGAGACAGAATTGTGGCAAGGCACAGACCTGGTCAAGGTTACAAAAAAAAATTCTGCTACACATAAGGTTCCTAAGGGTACAGTGGCCTCCATAATTCTTAAATAGAAAATGTTTGGGACGACCATAACCCTTCATAGAGCTGGCCATCTGGCCAAAGTGAGCAATTGGGGGAGAAGAGCCTTGGTGACAGAGGTAAAGAAGAGCTCCAGAGATGCAGTCAGGACATGGGAGAAAGTTCTAGAAAGTCAACCATCACTGCAGCCCTCCATCAGTCGGGGCTTTATGGCAGAGGGGCCCGACGGAAGCCTCTCCTCAGTGCAAGACACATGAAAGCCTGCATGGAGTTTGCTAAAAAAAAACAACCAACAACTGAAGGACTCCAAGATGGTGAGCAATAAGATTCTCTGGTCTGATGAGACCAAGACAGAACTTTCTGTATGTGTGGAGAAAACCAGGCACTGCTCATCACCTGTACAGTCCCAACAGTGAAGCACGGTGGTGGCAGCATCATGCTGTGGGGGTGTTTTCCAGCTGCAAGGACAGGATGACTGGTTACAATCGAAGGAAAGATGAATGAAAGCAAGTACAGGGATATCCTTGACGAAAACCTTCTACAGAGTGCTCAGAACCTCAGGCTGGGCCGTAGGCTCACCTTCCAACAATACAATGACCCGAAGCACACAGCTAAAATAACAAAGGAGTGGCTTCAGGACAACCCCGTGATTGTTCTTGAATGGCCCAGCCAGAGCCATGACTTAAACCCAATTGAGCATCTCTGGAGAGACCTGAAAATGGCTGTTCACCAACACACACCATCCAACCTGACAAAACTGGAGAGGATCTGCAAGGATGGAATGGAATGAGGATCTCCAAATCCAGGTGTGAAAACTTGTTGTAATATCAAAAAGACTCATGGCTGTATTAGCTCAAAACTACTACATATTGAGCAAAGGCTGTGAATACTTATGACTGTGTGATATTTCAGTTTTTCCTTTTTAATAATTCTGCAAAAATTTCAACAATTTTGTGTTTCTCTGTCAATATGGGGTGCTGTGTGCACATTAATGAGGAAAAAATGAATTTAAATTATTTTAGCAAATGGCTGCAATATAACAAAGAGTGAAAAATTTAAGGGGGTCTGAATACTTTCCATACCCACTGTAAGTTTAAATACAGTTAAATACAATTTCAAGTACCTTCTTTCAAATTCTTGCCTGATCTAAAACAACTCCATTTTGTATGGTTGTACAGTTTAAAGACAACAGGGAACTTGAAATGTGTAAAATAAATTTTCTTTGTTTTTTAATGAAAAACAGCTTCAGAATTAAATAGCTTTAGAATCAAGAATCGCTTTAAATCAAACTGGAACCCCAGTAATCAAAATTAAATCTAATTGCCAGGGACTTAAAGATTCACACACCTAATTAGTTCAAATGCAGACAGGAGATTGTGTGATGTAGGTTACAGTCTGTGTTTACTCAGCAGTGGTCCAGATTAAAGCACTGAGCTGGTGCTGCTTGCAGCTGTAGACGACTCCATTATATCCAGTTTAAACATTTTAAGAGTCCGACTCGGGCATCTGCAGCACATCTGAGACAGACCCAATAACACACTATAGCTGTACAAACCACCGCTCACACTGGTCTGTGCAGACAGTCACTCAGACGCTAGTCTCCAAAACAATAGTTTATCAAAATGTTGCATTCAAATTATACAGACCGAGGGGAAGGGAGAACCCATTGATCCAACCAGTCGCAGCTCTTATGAACTGTTTTACTGGTCTGCATTCACCACAAGCAATACATGTAAACATTAAATGGAGGAGTTGGTCTAAGCCCAAACTAACCATAGGCTTAATAGTAACAACAATAATGAGAGTCCAAGTATATCTCCTCTCCTCTTTGTCAAAACAGCCTCTCAGATTGTGGTTGCTTTGATCTGAACGCAAATTAGCCTAAGCCAGTCAGTTCTACTTCAAATATAACACACAGGCCTCTCCTCCTCTTCACTTCCACCTGCTCTCCTCCTCCTCTTCTTCCTCTCTTCCTCCTCCTCTTCTTCCTCTCCCTCAATCTGACCAGTTCAGATTGAGGGTGGATGGACAGTGGGTGTGTTAATCACCTGTCCGCAGTGAAAGCCCTCGTGCTTCCAGTCTAAAACATAACGAGGAGTGAAATGGAGTGACTCTCTGATTCAGAGCCATACTTGTAATAAACTTTTAAAGAGGTGGTATTAATTGCTAACACATAACATATTTAGATCACCATGTTATCTTTTATTGTTTTGAAAATGCTATATTTGTCAAAAACAATGTATTAATAAACTTCACTTTCGTTTTTAACACTTTTTAATTTGAGTCCATCTCCCTTTGCTCCCCGCGTTAAGTGACTCGCCCTTCAGAGTGACATTACAACACAATCAGCATGCATCCTGCTAATGAAACTGCTGCATGTCAAATCAGGTTTACCAAGTTGTTTTGTATCTTTTTTGTATCATGCTTTTGTATATATGGAGAATTGTTGTGTGGGAGCATGGATGAAGTAGACTTATGGACTGAGAATTGCACAGAATATTACAGATAACTGAACTGTAATGACGGTTTGAATGGGGGCCTGGGAGAGATCGCCAAAATACTCAAACATGAGTGGATGACATATAAAACGTCCTCAGGCATTCAGTTTTTGATGAGGGAATATTATAACATGCAAATCAACAGTTCTGTGAAGCCCTGTGAGGCAAAGGCTGTTGTGTTTTTGGGCTGTACCAAATTTTAGTCCTGGTCCTGAATTCCTGGGGCTCTTTGACATGATTGTATTTTTGCAGGCGAGTTCTGTGGAATCCATCAGCTGATCCTCAGGGACAGGATTCCAGAATCTGCCTCAAACCTCGAATTCTCATCAGGAAAATCACTCAGAAACTCAAAAACACCCATGCACAGAACACTGAAGACAGACACAACCCAACTGCAGATTATGTAGAATTACTACCACTCAGCAAAGTCCTAGTGTAGGTTAAATCTATCAGTAAACTACAGTATTAACTCTGGTTACCCCATTCTCACCAGTGTTATGAAAACACATCAAACTATAGAAGTTAATTGTTTCTATTGGAATGTTTCAAAGTCTGGCAGAGGCCCATACCTGCATTAAAGATCAGATCAGGGAGTGTGAATCTCAGTGATTAAACAATTGTTTTTCTTAAAGACGGGGTATTATGCAAATTCTAGTTTTTGGAGCTTTCTTCCATGTTATGACATTCCCTTATCAAAAACATGACTGGGGAGGTTTTAGATGTCATCCATGCATGTTTGAATAATTTTGTGATCTTTCTCAATCCCTATTCGAAACCTCTTACGGTTAACTGTAAGATTCTGTCCGATGCTCAGCCCAGAAGCCTACCTCATCCATGCTCCTACATGACAATTCTTCATAAATATACAAAAGCAGGATACAAAAAACTACACAATAGCTTTAGAAACCTGATGCGATGTGCAGTACTTTCATTAGTGGGATGCACACCAAATGTGAAGGGGGAGTGAGTTAACGCAGAGAGTAGAGGGAGGGGAGAGTAAAAAAACGAAGAATAAAACATGTTAATACATTGTTTTCGGCAAGTGCAGCATTTTCAAAACAATATAAGGTAATACGATGATCTAAATATGTTATGCAATAAATACCCCATGAAGCAAAAAGGGGGCATCCCTTTTTAAGCAAAAGTTAAGTTAAAGCTGGATTTGATCTGGTCAAAGTCTGCACATACAAAAGGGCATCTGATGCATATGTTTAAATGTTTTAGTAGGTCTAAGCTTCTGTCTGTCTGTGGCCAATAGAAACCCCCAGTGCTGAAGTCTGTCACTGTGTCAGCACTAAAGGGGTCTCTGTGTGGCATGTTGTGGGTGGCTGCTCTCATTTTTAGTGGAAAACTTCTACACTAAAACGCTGCTACAGAAAATGAGTGTGCGTAAAAACATTCTCAGGTTTCTGGCCTTTTTCCCAGAGCTGTAAAAGTTGAAAGCAGTTGATAATTGCTAACACACCTGTAGAGTTTGGGCTCAGGTTCCACTCAGAAGGACTGGGCCTCTTCACGTGGTTCAGTTTAAGATAAATTTATGGGAAATATTCCTGTATTTTATCTATGCAAATGTTACACAGTCATCATACACGCTGCTGACAGGCTGAAGTCGAGCTGGCATAAGGAGACAAAAGCTCACCTGACAAATATGGAACAAATTTCACTTAAAACAATATTAAATACATTTGTGTTGCCCACATGGAGGTGGACACTTCCACCTTTTCCTAGTCACAGGATGGTAGGGACGCAAAATGAATACAACATACAGTTAAAATGTGAAGGGTTATTTACTGAATAAGGTCCCTGAGAGCAAAAATATAGTTTTACTACCAACCTTATTTTTATTTACTGTGTACAAACAAAAAATATATTTCCATTTGACTTCAGAAAAAAGTTAAAAACTTGATGGAACCCCAAAGTAACACATTTTTTTATTTATCTGAAACTTTAAAATGTAATAAATGCATTTACTTAAGCTACCAAGTTTTTATGTACTTTCCACTGTGCAAACATCAGCAGAATCTGCGGAAAACCACTGGACCTCTTATTTATAACTTTTCCAAAAAAAAAAAAGTCTGTCTTGCAGAGTTGTGTGATTTAGGAAAAAAATATCTAATTGTGATTTTTCTGCCAAGCATAGCAATTGCTATTTATGTTTTAATAGGATTCTGTTCAAATTTCACATTTTAAAGGGGTAAAAGAACTGGATAACACACTGATACATTATTGTGTGTACAGATCTAAACTACAGGGTTTGTAGTTTGCTTTCGTTTCAATTGTGATGAATCTTGCAGCCCTACTGTCTTGATGTGTGAAACTGTATGTAATGTAATGTATTATCTACCAAGATAATCAATACTAAAATTAATATCAAAACAGGTTTGGGCATGTTTCAATACTGAAAAATTACATAAATATTAGAAAGTTGGATCTTTCCTGATAACCTTTTGAATGGTATAATATTAAAGAAACAGTTAAAGCTAAATCAACTATTTGGCACTTTCTACCATGTTGTAACATGCCTGAAGTGGTTTTAGATGTCATCCATGTATGTTTAAGTAACTTGGCGATCTCTCCTGGGCTCTTTTTGAACCCTCCTTAAGGTTAACTGTAGGATTTGTTCAAACCTACATCATCCATGCTCCTACATGACAATTCTCCATAAATATACAAAAGCATGAAAATAATGCAACTTGCAACTTTACAAACCTGATGTGATGAGCAGTGTTTCATTGACGAAACGCAAGCCGATTGTAAAGTGACAGTGCTGTGAAAAGGGAATTACTTTTGGCTCAGAGCGTCAAAAATGAAAGTGAAACTTATAAAACAGTGAAAATTATAACATTTATAACATGTGTGATTATAGCGAATTTAGCATTTTCAAAACAATAAAACACGGTGATATAAATATATTATGTGATAGTAATTAATAACCTACAGAAATAAAATACCCCCTCTTTAAATATTTATGCTCATCTTTATGTCTAAAAAATGAAAAGTACTGAAATCAAGTTTAAAATATGACTACTGTAATTAGGGTTGAAAGATTTGGGAAAAATAGCAAATTGTGACTTTTGTGACTTTTGTAGCAAATTGTGACTTTTTAGTAGATTCGCGATTTATGTTAGCAATAGGATTCTGCTCAAAGTTCACATTTTAAACACATCCAAGAACTGACCAAAATACTGAATTATGAACTGACAAACTAGTACAACAATCACATTTCAGAACATGTTTGAACAGATCTAAATAACAGATTTAGCTGTTTTTATGCAAAATAAAACAGAAGGATTTGGTATTTGGTAGTTAAAAATGGCAGCATTTGCAATTTGTTAATTGTGTTTATTCAAATTGTGATTTTGATTTGATTGTGATTAATCTTGTAGTGCTTACTGTGAAAACGCTAGTTCTGTGGGATAAACAGCTAAGCGTGGGGGGAGTTAAACCACAGCTCTCTCTTTGGTTTCATAGACTTCATGCCAAATCTGTTCAGTTCAAAAGCATCATGAGAAATACCTCGCTCTGTCACAAACGTATAAGACAGGAATTATCATAGGCAAAAGAACCGCTCCCTTTGTCACTACAATCGTATTAGGAGGGAGTTATTACAGGCAAAACAACCACAGCCTAACACTGGAATAAAGCACTGTTAAACAGAGTTTGATTTCAGACAGTGGAATGTTGAACTGCAGGTGCCAGTACTCTCTAACCATCCTCTGGTATTTTCATAACACACCTCCAAAAGAACAATCCACAAATGTGTCCTTTATATTAGTGAAAAGGCCCATTATGACGTTATATTTATCCACTGTATTACAGCAGCATGTTGTAATCCATCTATAACGTGGTCAATAGAATGCTTATGGAAGCATTGCCCTAATAAGTGAGGCAATTGACAGCTAAAACTGAGCGTATACTGTAATTTTCGGGCCGACTTTGACACAAATTTTAGTCGCACTACAATTTAAAATCGGGTCAAATTTTGGCTCCTCCATGCATCTGACTTGTACAGTGTACAGGGACTTACCAGCTGCAACCAGCTGCGATCAACTGCTCACGATGACACACCACGACAGCTGATTATGAGTATGTACGGATATCAGACACGATATTTGTGCTGAGTCGCAGGGCCCAAGCGTTGCTGAAGCCAATAGAACGCAGTTTGTGCAGGTAAAATACATCTACAGGCGAACGTAAACACAGCTCCGGTGGGCTGGATTGAAAAGGTGAGCTGGGCCCATACACTGTATGTATAGATGGACATAGCTAACGTGCTAGCTTGGCGTGATGTGGTTCCTTCAAGCTCTGGTTCCCGTTGACTTCTATTGAAAAGCCATCACTCCTCTCTGTAACTGCTGCTGTTAGGCTCATCACTTTGGTCTTAAAATGTTTGTGTTAACCCGCTCTACATGTTCTTGGGGTTTTAATTCACTATTTTATCCCTAAATTAAGATTTTAACATTGTTAATAGACCTATCTGGTGTCTGTTTTCCCTTAGTGTTAACAACAGGTTGATTAACAGCCATGTTGCTAAGCACCCACCCTCTGCCAAACCAGGGGTATGGGCGGGAAGGGGCGTTACCTTCAATAACCTCACTCCTGATTGGCTCTTTGATTTTGAGCTTGGATTTCCAAATATGGTCCCTGGTTTCAGATTAACACATCATCGCAGACAAGAAAGAAAAGTTTGGTGACAAAAGCCTTGGAGTTTGAACAAAGCAAAGATAAAGTTAACAGTGCCAAAGGTTTGCTAAAATATTTCTATGATGTTTTGGGAGTTTAAACACTCAGATCAAGTCACAAATGTCACAGCATACGCCCCTCTGACTCATGACCCTTGTACAGTGTGACCAGGTCAGCATATACGACCGCGAGCACACTGTTGTGAGCTTTGTACGTGATTCAGTGGCATAGTGTGAGTTTGGGAATAATTTGGAACATCTTAAAATGGTACAAAATTGCACAGTGTAAGCCCATCTTACACTATTGTAGCAGACACAGGTGTGATGGTCTCAAACTAATGGCTCTGTGGTTGGTGTTTGGTGAAAAGAGCTGAAGTCAGTGAATTAATGTGTAATGGAAAAGACTGGGAGCCTGAGGACAGTGTCTGCTCTGACGAGTCTATAAACAAACATTATTCCACAACTATTAGTATTACTGTTACATAAGAGCAGCCAGGACCTACCGAGAATAAACTATTAAAAATTGTATTGATTAGTCTTTCTTGTTGAGGAATAACAGAATAACTAAGGAGAAAATAACAAAATAATCACTAATGTTATCAGGTCAAACTGTACGCTGGTCATAATGTACGGTCAAGCTAGAACACCATATCAATATAGCGTGTATATGTCATATCGTTTTTTGATATCCACACAGTCTGCCAATATACTATATATCCTTTGATATGACGCACTAGGTTATTTTCACTCTTTATGTGAATGCATCACCAGGGTTTGGATAGGTAATAAAATGTGTGACAATGCTAAGTGTTGAACATTAAGTCCCCCTGACCATTGTAATTTGTAATACATTTCTTCTGCACAAGACATCCAGACTGTCTCCTGCCTTTTCACTTATATTCTATTCTATTGACTCTCTATGGACTATTCTATGTTACAACATTTCTTTAAAAAGATTTAAGGATGATTTATAAAAGATGATAACTGTAAGCAAAACTCCAATCAGCGGTTCTTAGAAAATTCCCAAATACAATTTTCAATCATATGTCCTTCAAATAGCATTAGATGTAGAAGTGAGCGACATTACCAAAAAAAGATATATATGTATACAGTGTTCCCTCGCTATAACGCGGTTCACTTTTCACAGTCTCATGGATTTTTTTTTGTGCAGTTTTGCATGCTTTTTTTTTTTTTTTTTACAGTGTATAAACATGCATTGTGTTCTGTGTCTTGATTGGCTAATGGATGTGCCGTGTCTCCTGGACAGTGCAGAATGCGTTCAGCCAAATTTACATGAATGTTTGACGCAGTCTCTGCAAGTGTTTTGGATGTTTTGTTTTCCCTGTGTCTTTGTGAAGGCTGCAGACCAGGTTGAGAGAGTGACTTGTCTGAGTCCGTGACTGGCCTTTAAACTACCCGGTGCACCTAGCATAATTAAATTGCCGCTAGTTTATGGCTGATGTCTTTCTACTTGTTCTGGATAATCAGCGTACTCTCTGATTGGCTGACGCTGCGCGTCAAACACCAAAAAGTTCAGCTTTTTCATCTTTTGGACACGAGTGTGATGCCTGAAAACTCAAGACGTGCTGTGTCAACACCAGTTTCACGCCACTCTGATGCTTGGAAATGCGCCGCAGGAACGCTGCACAGCCAAGACGTGCCTCCACAAGAGACTTTACATGTGAATTCGACATAAAGAAGGAGGAAAATAACTAAGGATGACAGCAATAAGTTTTAACAAGGACGCAAAAAGGGTTATAACCATTGTGCGGATGGAGTCTGCTTTAGCTTTGTAGATCAGTGACTGCAGGAAAAAAAAAACATTATGAGAAATTACAGCTCAGGAGCACCAGAACGAAAAGTCACAGTCAGAGGAACTGTGAAATACAAGTCACTATTAATAATTTCTTATGTGTCCAACTTCGTACGTTGATCATTAAAATAAAATGTGTTACTTTTTTTCTAAAAGCTTTTTATTTACAGTACAGTATAGTATTTGGTTTCGTTCTATAATACTGTGCTTATTTTTTTTAATCACGCCCTTCGAGACAACTGTTGTTGTGATTTTGGGCGTTACAAAAATAAATGAATTGAATTGAATTGAATCTATGAAGGTTTGAACTTTGAGAATGTTTAAACAAGAGAGAAATGTAAGAATGTATGAAGTGTGTGGTGAAGGGTTTTACAGCCTTAAAATATATATAATAATTGTAAAAAATTAAGTTTTCTACTTCAGGGATTTCGTTTATCGCAGGTTATTTTTGGAACGTAACCCCGTGATAAATGAGGGAACACTGTATATAATATATATATAGGTAAAGCTATAGCAAACCAATATTAAATGGCTTATAGCTTTTCTATTCAAAAACTAGGGGACGGAGGGTAGTTTGAATCAGACTAAAACAATAGCTGCTAGTCATCAGGTTGGTTAGAGCAGACCCTGTAGTTTTGAATACGCCCTCCCTGCATCTATGCCTGTACTCACAGATATTTCCACATTAATCCTGGTGGTTTTGGATGCATTCACTGTGTCTTAGCCAACATGTGGTTTCTACAGTTCTGCTGCTTAAACTATGACAACACACTCCTTTAAATGCTCTCTACCTGACTTCTTTTTAAATTGTTTTTATTACAGACTATATATGTGACATTTTAGTTTTGCACAACTCCAAAACAACATTTCATCATCATTCATCATTTTTCCTTCCACCTGTAATTATTTGCACCACAGCTTTGGACCAATACATCCATTGCAGTTCATTAGAGCAGTCAGACCAAACACACAGCATCATAGACCTGCTGTCAGCACACAGTCCTGACATTTACCAGAAAAATGGACACTTTATTCCCTCAAACACAGCGATTTTCCAGTCAATTCTCTGTAGACGAGGACATGATGCAACACAAGACCCCTGCCAGAGAACAGTCAAAGAGGGTGCTCTGAAGTCCATGCTTTTAAAATGGACCAGAGAAAGTGAATGTGGCAAAAGGACTCTTCAAATGTTGTTGTTGTTAGGGACAACTTGTGCTTTAGGACCTGCAGAGCATCACTGACAGTATTAGCATACCATTACACATAACATGGTTATCAGTGCAGAGTTGATGCTCTTCAGTGGATTGGCCAAATCCTCTCACTGAATCTAATCTATATATTTAAATTTCCCTGATCAGAAGATGCCTGCTCCTGGCTTTTTCTTAAAGAGGGGGTATTACACTTCTATGGGGTATTATATTAACTGTTAACACATAACAAACTTGATCACCATATTACCTTTAATTTTTTTGAAAATGTTATATTTATCGAAAAACAACGTATTAACATGTTTAATAAGCTTCAATTTCATTTTTGGCACTCTGACTCCCCCCTATTATGGCTCTCTGCGCCAAGTCCCTCCCTGTTTCAGAGTGACAACACAACATAATCAGCGTGCTTCCTGCTAAAGAAAATACTGCACATTTCATCAGGTTTTTAGTGTATTGTGCTGTATCCTGCTTTTGTATATTCATGGAAAATGACCATGCAGGAGCAAGCATGGGATACATAGGCTTTTGAGTCTTGGACAGGATCTTACATCGAACCATAAGGATCGTTTTAATAGAGCCCAGAAGAGAGATCATTAGATTACTCAAACATGCATGGATCACATCTAAAACCTCTTCAGGCATGTTTTTTGATGAGGGAATGTTATAGCATGGTAAAACATTCCAAAAGTCGATTGGCATAATGCACCCTCTTTAAGACTGTGAAGCGCAAAGAGTGGCATAAACGTCCCCTGATGGTGCATTGCTCATAGTTATTCTTGGTCTCTTATTTATGTGTATTCAATGGTGGATGTTGATTCTATAGACTTATGTTGTGATGTCTTTTCTCTGTATTAAAGCATGTGATCCCAACGGGAGACAATAAAGGATTCTTAAGCTTCATGACCACACACACTGGTCATACAAATATTATGATGTAATACAGTGTAAATATAGAAGTATGGATGCAGCAGCTCTGAGGGTAGTGTGAGTGGTTCATCTCTTAACAGATGGGCTGCTGATGTACCATTCAAATCAGTATGCATCAGAGGAGTGAGGTGATATTTTTGTGTCCCTGGGCAAACTTTTCAGACTAGTGTTTACATTTAAGCACATTTCTTCCCTTGGCTTCCCGTCAGTGCAGACACCGAAGGGTTAAGTGTTCACAGCGCTGCCCTTAAAACCACAGACTCAGCTCTCAGTGAGAGAGACTAGAGCGTGGAGCAGTCTCAGTCAGACAGAGGAGTGGTGCGATCAGGGATCAGAGGAGAGCCACAGGTGAAAAGTGGTGTGTTCAGGGACCAGAGGAGAGCCACAGGTGAAGAGCAGTGCTGACAGTGTGGTGAAATCACTGCCCTCAGAGACATGAAGCCTCTGGTATTACCCTGCGTGGCTCTGCTGCTGTGGTTAGGCCTGAGTTCAGCCAGGACGAGGTCTGGACCACGACTTTCCCACGAGACTGGACTGAGTCTGAGGAGGACCCACAGCCGAGCAGTGGTGAGACACTGAGCATTCATTATTTAATGTAATAATATGCACCAAATTAAATGCAAATAACAAAAAACAGACCCTTCTCCAGATCCAAGATCCTGGTCAGAAAATGGAGAAATATTTTGCATTATCCACCCAGACACACAGGGAGACCATGCAAACCCACCTCATTTAACTATACTCCTGTGCTTTTGATATGGAATAAATATCCAGTTGCTTTATGTGAAAAGCCTATGTAAAACCATGCTTTTTATTGGCATAACTCATTTACAATGGGGTAGTATCATAGTATAATAGTAATCAGATTTAACTGACATGACTAGCACTTTGCTCTTTTCTGCCCTCCCTCCTGCCCCACTGGGTCCACAGCTGTGGATGTTCCACATGTTATATTTCCTTATATGTTTTGCTCTACCACATGTTTCTCATGGATGTGAGGTTGAGTTGTAGTTGTAAATAAAGCAGAGGTCTGACAAAGACATGGCTGTGAGCACCTGGTTTTAATAGACCTCAGATTCACATGTATTTCATGAAGTCAAATTTAAACTGTCTGCTCTGTGGAACATTCTGCTTCACTGATAATGAGCGCCTGGCTACAGTCTGAACACTCAGAGTCTGACAGTTTGTGTAAAGAGACCCGTGAGTCTGGGCTGGGGGTGGGCCAAAACACTCTGAGCCATGCTGAGGGATTCAGGGGTTAGGTTCATTTAATCAGAGCTTAAGGTACACTTTATACACTATATTGTCTCTGTAGGGAAATTTGTCCTCTGTATTTGACCCATTCTTCGGTTCTACTGGGCTAACCTGTGATGAGCAGTGGGACCTATCTCCACATCTTGAGCTAATCTCAGTCATGACTACCATAGTTGGAGGATCTTGGCTATTGTGCATGTTTTGGGAGACACAGGAAGAAACTCCACACTGTTGAACCTGGAACCTTTGGGCTTCAGCAATTGTCTTTTTTTTCTCTGGATTTACAACATTCTCCTTACTGTTTCTTTTGCTTTCATGATGGAATCCCAAAGACAACATTAATGTAAATGTATATATAAATGTGAAGCTGTATAAAAGCACAGGGTTTAAAAAGTATGTTTGTTTTATTTTCACTGTGAGTTTAGTGGATAAAGGCTAAAGTTATTTTCTTAACTTTATTTTTAATAAGTTTATTCTTCTGCTGGTCACTGGTTGACACACTCTGACTTGAGTTTGATCTGAACAGTCGATTTGCAGTGTTTCAGCTGAACTTGTGCATTACCCAATGCCCCTTCAGGTGGGTTTCTGTAATGAAGACTCTAACAGGTTACAATGCTTGGCCCATCCACAAATGGCACAGTTCTAAGACTATGTTAAAACTGAGCTACAATCTTGACTTATTAAAATCTGCCTGAAAACTAACTTCACCAGAACTCAAAACAGCTGCTGAAGCACAGGAGGGAACCCATAAAAGAAGAAAGCTGAACTCATGTTTCATAAAAAAAAAAAATTAAAAAAAAAAAAAAAATAATAATATATATATATATATATATATATATATATATATATATATATATATATATATATATATATATATATATATATATATATATATATATATATATATATATTATATATATATACACATACACACAGAAACAGACGGTTAAATGAGCAAACAAACAAATCTTTGCGTCAAACCCATGTGTCCAGTAATGATTTTGTGATATTTACTTTGAAATCTGTTGGGTTTTTTCCATTTCTTTCATTTTTTGTTGTCGTTTTATAGATAAAATCATTTAAAAAAGATATACATGTGATTGTAATATTTAGCTGCAATATGCTACTTAGACTGTAAAAGATAAATAAATGTAATAATAGTGTAATAAAGTTGTAATAATGTTGTAATTATTATAGTGATAAAAACGTATATCAGACACTTACTAGAGTTAGCTCTAGCAGGCTGAGGACCAGTAAAAATAACAAACAATAAAAAAATAACAATGAAACAGTAACTTTAGATGCAGATACGTTGTATTTTTAGTAATGTGGAGTTATTTGCTCTTATCAAAACTGTAGAGTTTTGTGTTTAGGGCTCCATAGCCAGAGAAACTGAAACTGCATAGTCCAGACATATCTTTATATTGCCAAGATAAGATATTTTAGTCTAGACTATGCAGTTTCAGTTCAGTTCACAGACTTTGTGCTTATTTTTATCACTTTGGGGCATTTTATCAGACTGTGGGACTGGAAAGTGTTCAACAGGTGAACCACAGAGGAAACCCTGAGTTTGTTTTATAAAGCCTTCACATGTTCTTCAAGTGTTAGTTATTTCACTCTGGTTTGTGGTATTTACTTGAGCCACAGCGATGAATGTTTCCTCAGTAGGCCTGCTCTCGTGAACAGAACCTGCAGTTGTGTGGTTTGATTGTTCATTGCAAAATGAACCAAGTGCTCAAGTTCACATTTAAATCCTAATTATCCTTTGAAAAAGACATATTATGCAGAATTGACTTTTCAGCCGTTTAGAATGATGTTGGTTGTTTCCCCCTCACCATTTACTCATTTGAAGTGATTCATGCATGTTTGAGCAGTCTTTATTTTCAAGATGACAATTTGCCAACCAGCCCTATTTTTCACCATCTCTGGAATATGTCCACTTCTCTGTACTTTCTTAGTTCTCCCAGTTTTATTAATATGTGATACAGGTTGCACGGGTGTCAATAGATAATAACTACCGGTATATAGCAGACACAAGCATAATACATCTTCTTTAATCCATGTTGCTGCCAACGGTGGTGAATATTACAGAGCCTAGTTTTCTGTCAACACTTGCCTACTTCTTATTTCACATTTTAATAATCTATTTGTATCTCCTATAGAGGGGGGCTACCTGCAGCTGATGAGACCAGATAACCTCCACTGACTGCAGAGGCCTCTGGTGAGTAACGCCCATGGATGTATTAAAACAATTGGAAAGGATATTGCAGGCTTAGAGCTATCTGGAGTTGCATTAGTGGCTACTCATTGGTACTACACCAAAAAACTCCCTCCTGTCCAGAAAAGATTTTTCTCCATTGAGCACAATATAATCACAAACTGCTAATTTTTAGACGACAGGGGACCTACAGCTTTCACAAAGATTTAATTTCATGTCAATTTTACCTATATTTAGATAATCTTTCTCAGCTCAAAATCCATCTGTTGTCTAAAAAAAATGCTTTTAATCATTACCTTCGGCTACACCCTATGTCTTCTCTAGCTAAGCTCAAGGGCAGACCTGGGTGAACCTACTGCCCAGGGGCAGACACATGGCCCTTTGGATTTATTAATCCAGCCCGCCGAATGTGACCAAATTATATTAAATAGGTAAGGGAAAACCTTATTCAAAGTTTTTCTGCTGCGTTTATTTAACTGAAATTTAATAAATGAATTATTAATTTATTTGATGCATTTGGAAAAACAATTTGTACAATGACCTTGCATATTCATGCTTTGCTACATGTTACAACTCTCTAACATATACATATATATCCTGGCTCAGCCCCTCTGTTAAATTTTAGAACCCATTGTAGCCCATGTGTCAAAAAGTTTGCAAAAAGTTTACGCCTGCATCCCAAGTCTGAGTTCTGGCCCAGTTTGGACAAGGGTTGTCCTAGATTATTTCTATTATTTGGTTTAGATCTGGTTTAGTTTACTTTATTAGTTTATTTATCAGGGACCATGTGTAAACTAGTGCTGTAGTCAACTAAAGAAACTCTTGATGGACTAAAGACATGTCCTTCAAATCAATTAGTCGACTAAAAAGGGGGTGTGGCAAAAGCTCTCTACATTATACCTGCACAGGAGTGCAGGACAGAAAAGTATTTGGGGAAAAAAAATACATAAAAGCTAGATTACACTTCACTCCCAAATTTTCAGCTAAGTCACTTCAAGCTTTTCCCTTTCTGCTTGTCCTGTATAAATCTAAACAGAATAATTTGTTGACTAATAGAAATCTTGGTTGAGTAAATACTCCATCAACCAATTAACGGACTAAACTACTACAGGACTAGTGTAAACTAGGGATGGGACAATATACAATAATATCGCTAATCGCAAAAATAAGGTCCGCAAGTAATCTTTTGTGGCATTTTTTTTAATAATCGTGATCATCACACACGATTATAATCGCCTTTACGGCACCATACTGCCTCATGTTTGCAGTTTCAATACAATGTTTAGATTGTACTTCTGGTGTTTGCCCACAAGGGGGCCATCTGTCATAGCAATGATACTTGTTAGCTTCTGTACCTATTCTGATTTGTGGATGGTTCTGCATCACCATCAGTCATGTCATGGTTAGTAGGGGGCAGGCAGTGGATCTGGAGCCCAGTGACATCGCACATCTATACCCTCCACTCAAGAAGGTGAAGTCCGATGTGTGGAATTATTATGGATTTGAAAAACAAGACCAACAAGATGAGCCACCAATCTGCAGAGCCTGCCGAAAAAAAGTTGTGGCTCCGAGGGCAAATACCAGCAAACTTACACATGCACTTACGAGACAACCATCCTGCATTGTTTGCCAAACTTGAGCTGAAAATATCCGTCTTAAGTAGCATACCATGTGAAATAAATTATTGAAATGTAGTTTGTGTTATTTTGGATTTGTATGAATAATGGTACGTGTTTGTGTCAACTTTGCTATCTCTAGGTTAGCGCTAGCTAAACAGCATTTTGCACAGGTGATTGCACAGCTTGCAGTGGCGCCTGGTTTTACAACAACCACGAATTAATCTGAACACCTATAACCTTACCCATGCGCACAGATGAGATGCTAATGTGTGCACATCTTATATTTTTACCTACAATAAGGCAAACTGCAGAATAAAAGAACACCTTTCAAACAATTGACAAATTAAGTCTAATTCATACAGCTAAACACAAATGTGCCAGAGCGCATGGTTCGAATGTGAACTATGTGCACAGAAGCAAGGCTAACGATTACACATGATATATTTTACCTGCAATTATGTCAATAGCAGAATAAACCACACTTACTGATCGAGAACAGCATCCAATCCATCAAAAAATAAGGTCCTCTACTCCTGAGTCCACAGCCATTTTCACTCTTTGGCATGGACCGCTCCGGGTCAGAGACGCCTCTAGTATAACTTGTACAAACATCCACAGTGTCCTAAATCGCGTGCTTCCTTTGTTTTGTCCGTTTCGTCATGTTTAGAACGCAAAACAACGGTGCGTAAAATGTGTGCGCATTACACACGGATTTCTGGATCCACTCAGCTCTGTTTATGCACCTGTAAAGGCTCCGTCTGTTAACGGAAAAGCATTGCATGCCATACATCGTCGTGTTCCACTGATCATTGGCTATAAGGGGAATACGTCACTAAATGTACGTCAATGTAATTGATTCTCCAAGGGGGAAGTGGGCTTAAACTTTCAGTCATCTGTAGGACTGATTCGCTGTCTGGGACTCCAGTAACCCCCAACCTTATTGGCCAACAGTGGTGTCAATCAGAAGCTAACACGTGTGTTTATTATGCCTGAAAATCGAGAAAAGAAATGCAAAAAAGTGACGGAGCAGATTTCACGATTGGAATACTTTTCCTGCAGCAGATTGGACATGGAGGATCTAATTTATGTTGTGGACCATAATTTCTTCACTGGATTACAGTGGCTTGCAAAGTATTCATCCCCCTGGAACTTTTGCACATATTGTCACGTCACAACCACAAATTTAAAAACATTTTCTTTGCATTTTATGTGAATGAGCAACACAAAATGGCACACAAGTGTGGAGTGGAAGGAAACATTTTACAAGATTTACAAATGTTTTAAAAATAAAAAAAACTTAAAAGTGCAGCATGCAAAAGTATTCAGCCCCCTTTTGTTGAATGCAACCAATTTCTTTTAGAAGTTGCCTGATGATTTTGGAAAGACTGAATGTTGACCTAATGACTAAAAAGAGTCCACCTATATGTAATCTTGTCTCAGTATAAATGCAGCTGTGCTGTGAAGGCCACAGAAGTTTGTTAAGAGAGTGTTGGAGAGTAAACCACAAAGTAAAGTTAAAGGAGGACACCAAACAGGTCAGAGAAAAAGTTGTGGTGAAGTTTAAAGCGGGGCTTGGATCTAAAAAGATTTCCCAAGTGTTGGAACATCTCAAGGAGCACTGTTCAATCCATCATCCAGAAATGGAAAGTATGGCAAAACTGCAAACCTTCTCAGACATAGCCGTCCACCAAAACTTACAGAACAAACCAGAAGAGCACTTATCAGAGATGCAGCCAGGAGGCCCATGGTGACTTTGGAAGAGCTGCAGAGATCCACAGCTCTGGTGGGGGAATCTGTTCCCAGGACAACTATTAGTCATGTACTACACATATCTGGTCTTTATGGAAAAGTGGCAAGAAGAAAGCCATTGTTGAAAACCATCCATAAGAAGTATGGTTTACAGTTTGCTAGAAGTCATTTGGTGCTCTGGTCTGATGAGACCAAAATCGAACTTTTTGGCCTAAAAGCAAAACGCTACATGTGGACTAAAACTAACTCTGCAACATCACTCTGAACACACCATCCCCACAGTCAAACAGCATCAAGGTAGCATCATGCTGGGGGGAAGCTGGTCAGAGTTGATGGGAAGATGGATGGAAGCTAAATACAGGGCAACCTTGGAAGAAAACCTGTTGGCAAAAACCTGAGACTGGGAAGGAGTTTAACCTTCCAGCAGGACAATGATCCTAAACATAAAGCCAAAGCGACAATGGGAATCGTTTAAAGCAAAACATATTCATGTGTTAGAATGTCCCAGTCAAAGTCCGGACCTAAATCCAATTGAGAATCTGTGGCAAGATCTGAAAACTGCAGTTCACAAAAAGAATGGGCAAAAAATTTCAGTCTGTAGGTGTGCAAAAGCTGGTGAAGGCATACCCCAAAAGACTTGCAGCTGTAATTTCAGCAAAAGACAGTTTCCACAAAGTATTGACCTAGAGGGGTTGAATACTTTTGCACACTGCACTTTTCAGTTTTGTTTTGTTTTGGGGATTTTTTTTATCTGGAAATGTTGTATACATTTTCTTTCTACTTCACACTTAATGTAACATTTTCTGTTACTTATTCACATAAAAATGCAAATTAAGAAAGATTAAAATTTGTGGTTGCAACTTGACAAAATTTGAAAAAGTTCCAGGGAGATGAATACTTTTGCAAGCCACTGTATATTCTCTGGACCTGTACGGAACGAATGAGACCAACTTTCTTGGAATATGTTGATATTTGACAGAACACAGAGCCCTCAAAGGTAAGTGAAGTCCGAATACAAATTTTTGGCTTTTCTGTAAAAACGTCTTTTCTGTCAGCACTGTGGGGATTGCAGGTGAAAAGGGTTTGCATATTCGGAAAGACGAGTGCCGTAGTTTTCATTTGATGTGTAGCTTGTTTGTGTGGGATGATGGAGAAGTATATGTGCATTGCTGTAGAGTTTGTAAAGTAGGGCCGTCGGAACGTTAACAGGTCAATAATTATCGTGATAATATAATCGCGATTATTTTGGTCACAATAATCAGTCTAAATTTCCCTAGTGTAAACAGATTAATGTCAAAAGAAAAACTGTTTTACACCTGGTCTCAGGCCTGGTCTCAGGCCTGGTCTCAGGCCTGGTCCTCAGGCCTGGTCTCAGGCCTGGTCTCAGGCCTGGTCTCAGGCCTGGTCTCAGGCCTGGTCTCAGGCCTGGTCTCAGGCCTGGCTCAGGCCTGGGCTCGGCCTGGCTCAGGTCTGGTCTCAGCCCTGGTCTTACCCCCTCAGGACCTGCCGACCTGCCTGCTGTGCGTGTGTCTCACTGGGTCTGTTTACTGTGAGGAGGTGAATCCGGACATGACCACTGTCCCAGCACTGCCCAGAGAAACGGCCTATCTGTATGCACGCTTCAACAAGATCAAGAAGATCGGCACCAAGGACTTTGCAGATATGTGTGAGTCTAAATAAAGTCAAGAGCCTTTATCTCACTATTTATTCAAACTTGGTTAAGCTACAAATTAACTAGACATTTGACCTGCCCCCATTCCCGTCTCTAGACTAGAGCGATATATGGGAGAGTATATGACCCACAGCGATATAGGAGGATGGGAGGGCATCTGACACACAGGGATACAGGAGTATGGGAGGGCATCTGACACACAGACGTATAGGAAGATGGAAGGGCACCTGACATACAGGCATACATGAGGGCATAATGAGAGTCCTGTTGTATCTCCACAGTGACGTTGAAGAGGATCGACCTCACAGGAAACTTGATCTCAGAGATCGAGGACGGGGCCTTCTCTAAACTGTCTCTGCTCGAGGAACTGTCTCTGGCTGAGAACAGACTAGTCAAACTGCCCATGCTCCCAGCCAAACTCACCACCTTCAACGCAAACTTCAACATGCTTAAGACTAAAGGAGTCAAAGCCAACGCCTTCAAGGTAAACCCCGGGGACATGGTCAAAACCAGTCTGTACCAGTCCTACAGAGGAACACTACAGTAAACAGCTGCTTCACTGTTATTCCATCAGGTAACAGTCTAACGCAAACTGCCACAAACAGAATGGGACCTACCTACAGGACCTCCCACAATAAGCGCAACTAGCATCAGTGGAGTTTTTCACCTGAACCCAGACCTGACAGGGTAGAGTTAAGCTGCTGAGCAGGGCTATAGCTCAGTAGCACAGTGCTAGCCTTAAGATAAGGTTGATGGTTCAATCCCAGCTCTGACCAGTATCAGTGTGTCCTTGTGTCCACTCTTGTCTTTCCAGTCTGTCCTGTTTGAAAGTATATATAACTTCTTGAGATACACAAGTTTAGTGCTTTTGATGATGCTGCAGAAGTCTGTGCTGTTCCTCTGTGGTTTTCCACCTTTTTTACTTGTTTATTCATGTTTATTTAGACAAACATGAGGGCCAAACTGAGAGGCCACTTATGAACATTGGCAGCTTATGTTTAAGTCATTTTATTTTCACAATTTAATGTTTTATGGTCAAACTCAGCTCTCCTTTTCTTTTAAACTTATTAAATTTGATTTAATTAAACAGAAATTGACAAAGCTGTCCAACCTGTACCTGTCGGATAACCAGCTGGAGGCAGTTCCCCATATCCCAGAGAGTGTGAGGACTCTGCACCTGCAGGTGAGAGAGGGGACTAAACAGGCTACAGTCTAAATGTTAAGCATTATTATAATAACCTGTTTAAATGTGACTTTTACAGAACAACAACATCACTGAGGTGAGTGTGGACACGTTCTGTCGCTCCAACGACACATATTACCTCAGGCCAAGATTGACTGAGATTCGACTGGATGGAAATCCAGTGCTCCTGTCCAAGAACCCAGACACCTTCACCTGCCTCAATGTGCTGCCAGTGGGGAGGTACCGCTGAGACTAGAGCTGAGACCAGAGCTGAGACCAGAGCTGAGACCAGAGCTGAGACCAGAGCTGAGACCAATGACCATGGACTGTATATATAAATGGACATAGCTAACCTGCTAGCCACCGTGTTCCAAATATGAAGTGAACATGGGTGTGCTTCCACCTACTAGGCGCAGTTCTGGCACCATTTGACTTTCTATTTAAAAACCGTCGGCCCCCCGCTTGTCATTTTGGTCTTAAAATGTTCGCATGAACTGGCTCTGCATGATTCGGGGGGCTTTATTTAGCTATTTTGTCTGTAAATCAAATATGAATATAACAGACAAATGAGGCACCTTCTTTCCCCAGAGTCACTCCCACTAGTGTTACCAACATGTCTTATTGACAGCTTTGCTAAGTGCCCAGTCCCTGCTAAATCAGCGGCGCAGGCGAGAAGAGGCATAACAGCCTCATTCCAGATTGACTGTTTAGTTGTTATGACATTCCTCGTTGGAATTCCAAATATGAAACTCTGCTCTAAATTTGCCCCTATAACTGCTAGCCTCAATGAGCTTCATTGGCTGGAGCCGAACACCGTGCGTGGCATCACACTCCCTTAGTTCACTTCTTTATACAGTCTATGAGTTAAATTAATATATATATAGATCAGACGGACAAGGAGCTTTAAGAGGAACAGGGGTAGTCTCATGCTCTGGACCAGGCCAAATTAACGCTTTAGCACAAAAGTACCATAAGGTGAAAAGTATGCACCAAAAACACACATCCACATCACAAGTTTTAGTTTAGTCCTCATCTGAATTTAGGCACCTTTCTAAGAGAGGTCCTGGTTTAGTACTGGTGTAGACCTGGGCTGGTTAAGGGACTTTTCTAAGATTAGTCCTGGTTTAGTCCTAGTCTGAATCTTGTCTGGATTTATGGATTTGTATAAGAGTAGTCCTGGTTTTGTCCTCGCCTGGTCTTTTTCTTTTGCACCCTGGCTCCCCCTTTGTGCCTGAGACTTATTTACTGCCAGTGTTGAGTCCTGGTTTCAGCCATTAAAAGTATGAAATATAAATAATTGTATTCAGTGAAATATCTCTGAAACACAGACAGGTTTCAGGTGAGAGATGTCTGCAGTGTTTATATCATGTAAATAAATCTCATAATATTGTGTTTAATTTATCTCCTCTGGATGGAGAGAACTGTGAGCCCATGTACCTGACCTGTACGAATGTTCTTATTAACCAGTGTACAGAAGACTGTTTTATGTTGATATTTTAATAAAACGTTTTGTAATTAAAGTTTTGATCTGGTTTTACAGAGTCATGGGTTGGAGGAGGAACTTTAAGTGCATATGACTACTCATTTCCCAAAAATATAGTTAACATCATTAGGGCTGCAGCTATTGATTATTTCAGAAATGGAGTAATTATCGATTATTTACTACAATTAATTGAGTAATTTATCAATATTTAACCTTCCATAAAATATCCTTAAAACCATATGTTATTTATGGTTTATAGCTAAGGAGGAGGAAGAGACTCTTCTGAGGGGCTGAGAGAGCATTTGTGAGCAGAGAGTCTGTCCCATGGTGATGCTGAACTGATGTCTGCAGCAGATGCCTCTAAAGACCTCTGCCCAGTCAGCACTTTGAACAGAAGCTGTGGAAACTATGGGCCCTCAGAACCACACACAGATCAGGAGACAAAGATGAGATTCATGGGCAAAGATACAGACTCATGGGCTTAACACACGGAGAGGGTCGTCGCTCCTTTTCCATTCATTTACAATGGGACATGGGCGACAGTTTCCCTCTGCAAGGTAACAAGTGAACTTAATGCCCCATGAAAAACTTTGTGGGCGTGCACATGCAGGCCTGTGACATCAACACTACAACCAATCAGAAAGAGTTTCTTTGACAAAGCAATGACCTAACTACAGAGTTCAACACCAAAATCAACAATCACTGTGTCAGATTTCACATTTTCATAAAATTTTTAGAAAAGACTACTGGGATATATCTGAGAAAGCTGCTTCCTTTTAGGCCTGTGTCAACTTTTGCTTTTGTTCATGAAACAGAATTGAAATATTTCAGACAATCCTGAAATGCATTAACATACTAAAAAATACTTTTAAAACCTCATAATTTCCTCATATTTCCCCAGGCAGATGTGTGATCTACTCTAGAATAGAGAGTGAATTGTGTAGCTGTCGCTGTAGTTCGTGTCTCTGCATAGGTCTAGCGTATCCCACTGAGGGAGGGCATCTACAAAAACCATCAAAGCCTTGGTATACCACATTATTTATCTTTATCTTTATCAATAGCATTAACCGTTCGTCTCAAGTCATCACATGCAAAGCCTGATCCATAAGCTCAATTCAAAAGATCATCTGCATTTCTCAAAAATATAAGCAAATCTTCACAAATACTATTATCCTCTATATAACAGATATATAGATTCACATTTGAACATCAAAATGCAGGTTATGGTCAAATACAAAGGTTCATCATAGTCCAGAATATTCTCATTAAGGTCAAGTTAGCGACAATTTGGGTCCTAAACTCAAGGCACATCTTTGTGTTTAAGTGCAGGAGATGCACATTGATTTTAATGATTCGGGTCAATTTGGGCTGATAGATGAAAGCTTATTTTTTAAGGTATTACATGCAAAAAGATATTTGTGGAAACACATTTAATTCTGGTGGGTATTGCAGATAGAAAGAAAGTTTGGTATTATGAAGATAGTCCAACAATTATTGGTATAAAAACACATGAAAACTCCAATACAAGCAACATTTGAAGTTGTGTAAGACATTAAGTGTTGTGGACCACAGGTATGAAACTCAGGTGAGTGTTACCTGGAAGTGGGAGAAGGTTCGGCTGCGCTCGTCACAACGGTCAGAGAAGGTCCTCAACGTTCTAAAGAACATCAGTAGGTCCTGGTTCTCCTCCACGCTGAGAAACACAATCAGACTGTATAAGGCTCTGACACACAGACTGCACAAGACTCTGACCATAAATGGACATAGTAAACCTGCTAGCCACTGTGTTCCAAATAGGAAGTGATCATGGGCATGCTTCCGGTTCCATCGACTCCAGTTCAATCTACAAATTGTCAGCCCTCTCTCCGTAAATGCAGTCTTGTTATTTTTATTTTGTTATTGTGTCCATAACTCAAGATATGAATATTAATAACAGTGTTGCTAAGCGCCCGCCCCCCAGCAGTGGCAGCGGGAAGATAAGATATGCTTTTATTAGTCCCACAGTGGGGAAATTCCAGTCTTGCACCGTACAGTTCAAGAACAGCAGGAAAATGGTAACATGCAATAAAACAAAGATAATAGATAATAGCTTAAATAATTTGAAAATAGACTTTAGCCAGGGCTGCCCTTTGTCACCGGTCTGTTCATTACATTTATGGACAGAATTTCTAGGCGCAGCCAGGGGCCGGAGGGGGGCCTGGTTTGGGAACCACAGGATTTCATCTCTGCTGTTTGCAAGATGGATGTTGTCCTGATTGGCTTCTTCGCGCCAGGACCTGCAGCAGGCACCTGGGGCGGTTGCAGCCGAGTGTGAAGTGGCTGGGATGAGAATCAGCTCCTCCAAATCTGAGGCCATGGTCTCGACCGGAAAAAGGTGGTTTGCTCTCTCTGGGTGGGTGGTGAGTCTCTGCCCCAAGTGAGGAGTTCAAGTATCTCGGGGTCTTGTTCACGAGTGAGGGAAGGATGGAGCGGGAGATTGACAGGCGGATCGGTGCAGCGTCTGCAGTGATGCGGTCGCTGTATCGGTCCGTTGTGGGTAAAGAAGGAGCTGAGCCGGAAGGCGACAGCTCTCGATTTACCGGTCAATCTACGTTCCTACCCTCACCTATGGTCATGAGCTCTGGGTAATGACCGAAAGGTACAAGATCGCGGATACAAGCGGCTGAAATGGGCTTCCTCCGCAGAGTGGCCGGGCGCACCTTAGGGATAGGGTGAGGAGCTCGGTCACACGGGAGGAGCTCGGAGTAGGCCGCTGCTCCTACACGTCGAGAGGAACCAGCTGAGGTGGCTCGGGCATCTGCTCAGGATGCCTCCTGGACGCCTCCCTAGGAGGTGTTCTGGGCATGTCCCCACCGGGAGGAGGCCCCGGGGAAGACCCAGGACACGCTGGAGGGGACTATGTCTCTCGGCTAGGCCTGGGAATGCCTTGGGGTCCCACCGGAGGAGCTGGAGGACGTGTCCCGGGTGAGGGAAGTCTGGGAGTCCCTGCTTAGACTGCTGCCCCCGCGACCCGGCTCCGGATAAGCGGAAGAAAATGGATGGATGGAGGACTTTAAAAAAACAAAACTAAAAATAGACTCCTAAGAGCAAAATATAAAATACCAACAAAAAACTATTATGTACAATAAGAGTTTACAGTACAGTGCAGCATATGAACAGAAAAGTGACTTCAGTGGGGGGCGTTACCTTCAACAGCTTGGCTCCAAAAAATTTCTCTTTGGTTGCTATATGATGTGAATTCCAAATATGGAACTCTGCTCCAAATTGGCCCCTATAACTGCTAGCCTCGATGAGCGTCATTTTGACTGGAGCTGTACACTATGGGTGGCATCACCCTCAATTAGTCCCACTTCTTTATACAGTCTATGGCTCTCACATAGAGGGAAGATTTTATTTTTTTTGTTCTTCTATCTGACTGTTTTTGAATGAGCAGATGTAGCCTTCATAAATACATACATTTCAGTAACGGTATATTATAGCAGACATATTATGCAAAATTGACTTTTCAGAGCTTTTAACCACCCTCACACCATTTACTCACTCGAGTTTTATTTGGAGTGATTTTTCTTTTATTAAGATATTTTAGATCAATATTGATAGTTAAAATGTCCAAATTATATGTGTCATAAATTATAATTATACAGCACACTCAAGCACAATATGTCTGCTTCAACAAAACAGTGAATGTGATGTGATGAATTATGAGGACCTTTTACAGAGCTTTCCCCTGTATATGATCTGGTGCTGCATGTTTCTCAGGGATGTGAATATCTGTGAGTTTGAACCTGGCTCTGGACCAGAGCATCCTGAGACTTTCAGCTGGACTGAAAGTTCAGACTTGACTTCCACTGTTTGGCCAGTAAAAGGTTTACAGTGTTCTACTGTTTAGTGCATTTTGTTAATAGAGTTTGGTCAATGCACCATTATAAGGTTTAAAGTGCCTGTGACAGGTTGGACCACTCATTTTACTAAAACAACGCTAAGATCAGTATACAGGGCTCCAGACCGTGACCCAATGCTCATATTTTGCCCCTAATTTTTTGCGCCAGTACGAGTATTTTTTTCAAGGAATTGCACATGTGCAACCAAATTTCTGGATATTTATGTGAGGTGCACACAATTTCAGATAATTAAATGCTGAGAATTTGCATTAAATGTATATATTTGTAATAACTAAGACAAGCCTAGTCTGCTCTCTCCTCTCCCCTCGTCTTGGCTCCGCCTCCCCTCACTTTTTTAATCACTGAAGTTTTATAACATCCTGCATTTTGACAGCAGTATGTGTGTATTCCATGCTTTTGAATACTTTTTCAGGATGTGATGATACCATACTGTCAAATGGGGGTGAGGGTGAAATTTTCCTATTAATCACATTGTACTTTGGAATGAAATATCCAAAAGGTAAATTAAAAAAATGCTAAACCTACTGTATTTTCCGGACTGTAAGTTTCACTTTTTTCATAGTTTGTCCGGGGTTGCGACTTATACTAGGATGCGACTTATATGTGAAATTATTAAAACATAGAATTTCACATCTTCGTTATTGTCATGCTGACACTGCACGAGGGCACTCTAGGCTTGTGTACCAGCATGGCAGCCACGTGGAAGCGGTGCTTCATCTACTTTCGGAGCAGGCGGAGTTGTTCAGAAGCGACATCGAGGATGAAGAATTCAGTGGATTTAGTGATTTTGAGTGATACCAAGAGTAAACTTGTTAGCTATTTTTTTATGCTTTACTTATTTTATTAACTGTTAATATCTTACGTTAACTATGCTTTATGTGCGTGTTTACATATGTGTTAGGTAAAGGTTGATTATACATGTTACAGTTCATTTGTTTGACCACTAGATGGCGCTGTTGAGTCTGTAATACCTGTAAGAAAATTTACTTGACTCGTTATCTTTTATACATTTCATATTTAATTTCCCCTTATATTTATTTCCCTTTCATTTCTAAGACCATAAAGGTGATAATTTTTCATTTGTAACAATACTGTAAATTTTTAGTTTTATCATAAATCTAGTTTAAGGTCGCAAAAACTAATTCCTGTTTTCCAGTTCAGCCTCTTTTTTTTACATTAATGCGAAGTCTTACCCGACAGAGCACTATTTAAGAAACAACTGAAAAGTAAAAATATAAAGTTTTTTCTTCACCAGTTTACTAGCAGGCCAAAGTGATATGTATATCTTTCATGCGTTCATATGCAATTTTGTGTGTATATGTAATATGAGCCAGAAGCTTATGTTATATTTTATGTGTTTAGCTAGTTCTACAGTGTGAACTGTGATGAAGAAGTAAGACCACACTAAACATCAGTGAAAAGAACTCTTGTGTCTCTCGTGTTTGTGGACAAGCCAGCATATGTTATGTTTGTGTAGTTATCTGATTAACTGTTAATATCTTGCGTAAACATACCAGACACATATTCAGTTCATTGTCTAGGTTACATTAGCGTGCTGTACTGCTATTCAGCCTGTTGTTCTCTATTTTATTGTAACTTGCCTTTAAAAGATAAAATGTCAGTTCTTGGTCTAGGATTTTGTAAAATAAATTTCCCCCAAAAATGTGACTTGTAGTCCAGTGCGACTTATATGTTTTTTTCTTCATTATTACGCATTTTTTCGCTGGTGTGACTGGAGCATGACATGAAAGGTGAGCATGACTAACTGAAAAAATGTTGGCTAATGCTAGCTCACTTGTGACCACAGTATTATTTGAGCAAGACTTTAGCAGCACAAATCAGCTCACCTGTTGTAGTTCCAGATAAAACAGGCCTTTATGGTCAAATAAAGCTCAGATTAAAGTCGCAGTAACAGACCTTGTGATAGAGCGGTGCCTGCAGTTAGCATCACACTCCCATGGAACATCAGCTGCAAACTATCAATTGCAAAAAATATATATAATTCAATAAAGATAGTAATGCTTTTGACTCTTTCAAGAACAATTAACAGTGCCATTTAAAACTAAAAATAGTCCACTAAAGTCTTGCATCTGCTCTAAACCACATGCTTTTACTGACAGGGGACTGGCTCTCGACCTCTGCATTAAAAAGACCCAAGCTGTTTAGACCATTAGAAACAATTGGATATTGATTTGTTTAAAGGGCCCATATTACGCCATTTTCTGATTTATGTTGTAATGTTGTTTCCACATCACAAATATACCTGGAGTTGTTGTTTTATTCCATTCACATGTGTTTAACTCACAAATCCTACATATTTAAGATGAGTTCTTCTCTCAAACTGAAAACACTCTGTTGCAGGTTTTGTGTGTTAAACATACAAAACACAACTCCAGGTATGTTTTTGATGAAGAAATATTATAACGTAGATTAAAAATAGCATAGTATGGGCCCTTTAAATCAATTAATTACATTGTCATGGGCATAATCCAGAGAATGAGGGATATTCCTGGGTGTTTTTGTTTGGATGTCGAGGTTTAGAATGGGCCTAAATCTGGTCTGAGTTTAATGTAAAGGTTGAAATGTGTTTTTGTCCTTGAGAAATCTGAGTTTTTCCACTGGATCTGTCTGCACTCTCACAGCTCTAATGGAAACTGACACAAGTACTCCAAAAACAACCAGAGCATTTGTCACAGAAAAGGAGGGAGAGAGACAGGGGCAGAGAGAGGGAAAGAGGGGAGAGGGGGGTGGACAGTGAGAAGAGTGGGGGAAGAAAGAAAAACTGACACAAGGGCTCCCAAAACAACCAGAGCATTTGTTGGAGGAGAGTGAGGAAAGAGGATGGAAAGAGAGGGAAAGAGAGGGAGAGAGGAAAGGAGAGAAAGAACAGAGGGGGAGAGGGGAGTGATAGAAGGGCAGTAATGTGGCGGCTGTTGACAGTGGCAATGAGAAACACATGAGGTCTACTGAGGAAGAGAGATGCCAGAGATATTGTCTCCACTTAATAACATGAAAAACTGTATTCAGGCAGATGCACTGTAGACTCATGTACAACAGCCCTGCACCTACATCAGGCTAAGATATGATGATGGATTAGACAGTTTTACAGTTAAGTATCATACAATACACTAGGACTGTAAATCCTTAGTGAATTAGTAGGTCAATGGAGTCTAAATGCGTACTAGTCAACATAATTTTATTTAGATTATAAGTATGTATATGGAATAACAGCAGAAAGGGGAAATTAGTGAATGAGTTAGCTGCAGATTTGGTATTTATTTGTAAATAGGCAGATTAAACTCATAATTCACAAATTTAATCTATCTTGATATAAATACACTGTTTTCCAGTTATTTTTTCTTACATTAACTCCTACCAAGTGTAGTCTTGTGAGGGCAGTTTGGGACAAATACAAAAAGATACAGAATAGCTTTGAGAGCTAGAATAGAGAGTATTTGGCAATTACCTGGAGAGGAAGCTACCGAAGCTCTGCAGGACATTGTCCTCCATCACAATGTTCAGATGACTTAGCGTTCGCTTCGTTTGAGCTCCAAACTGAGAAGAAACACAGATGCAGGCTTAGACTAGGGCCGAACGATTTGGGAAAAATACTGAATTGTGATTAAATTCGTGATTTATGTTTTAATAGTAGGATTCTGTTCAATGTTCACATTTCACACCGGTCTAGAGGAACTGACACTGCAGGGTTAGGGCCTTTGCAATTTGTTAATTGAGTCCATTCAAATTGCGATTTCAATTAATCTTGCAATCCTAGCTTAGACAGCACCATTAATGTCAAAAATATACCCAGGTAAATACACAGGTAAACCCAGCATCACTAACTCACCTTGAGCTCTGACAGTTTAAACTCCACCTGGAAGCGGAGCTCAGAGCAGACTCCAGATACACAGAACCACTGAGAGGTGCTACTGCCCCCTGCTGGAGAGACAGGGCAAGCACAGTCAGTCCTGGTGCAGAGGTCAACAAGAGAATGTACCAGGACTACGCATTTAAACCAAAACCTTTACTAACCTTTACCTGTCTTAGCTATAGCCTTCCTCTCCCTTCCCTCACTCTCTCAGTATACACTCAGCTCCCTCAGCTACAGCCTCCCTCTCCTCTCCTTCTTCTCTCTTTCCCTCCTCTCTCTCAGTGCAGTAGATTCACCTCTCTAAGCTATAACCTCCCTCTCCTCTCTCTTCTCACCCCTCTCTTCCCCTTTCCCAGTATACAGTCACCTCCTCTGAGCTTTGGCTCGGTCCCTCTCTCTCTCTCTCTCTCTCTCCCTCTCCCTCTCTCAGTATAACACTCACTTTCCTTGGGCCTCCTCTCTCTCTCAGTATGCACTTAGCTCTCTCAGTTATAGTCTCCTCTCCTGGTTCTCTTCTCCTCCTACAGCTGACCATTCTGATCCCATTCATCTGGGTCTGTCATCCTTCAGTTCTTTCTTGCTCCCCCTTTCTCCCCTTTCTCAGTATACACTATAGTGACTATATCAACTCTCAAACTATGACTCCTCCTGACTCTCCTCCTTCTCAGTATACACTCACCCTCAGCCTCTCTCTCCTTCTTTCCCCCTCTCTCAGTTATACACTTACCCTCTCTCAGCTAAAAGTCCTCCTTCTCCTCTCTCCTCCAGTTGACCACCTCTGATCCTGTTCATCTGATTTGTCTCTCCGCATCCTCTTACAGCTCCTCCTCTCTACCTCCATCCTCTCAGTGCAGTAGACACATTACTCTGAGCTGACAGCCTGGTTCTCCTCTCTTGTCCTTTTACAGCTGACCATCTGATCCCGTTTCATCTGTGTCTGCTCTCCTGCCTTGCTCTCAGTATACATTCACCTCTCCTCAACCTCTCTCAGCCTCCCTCACCTCTCTTCTCCTCTCCTTTCTTCTACTCCCCTCTCTCCCTCTCAGTATAACACTTACGTTTCTCAGTTAAAGTCTCCTCCTCTTGGTTTCTCCTCTCTCCTCTTACAGCTGACCACTCTGATCCCGTTCATCTGAGTCCTGTCTCTCCACGTCCTCCTGAAGCTCTTCCAGCTCGCCCTGTAGCCACGACACCACCATCTGAGGCTCTGATGAACTGCAGTCTGCCACACAGCACTCCCTGAAAGCACAGGGACATGGAACATAGAAAACATACGGAACATTTTTTATACTTTATCATGTACACTGTCAGACCACCTTAACACGAAACACAACAATTATAATCAATTGTGCCACATCATCACAATGAATCCAATGTCTGGAAAAACACGAAAGCAGTTAGAAGTTTAAAAAGCAGTACATCATTCATTCATTTATTTTGTTTAATTGACAGTGTTTATGTTTAATTCCCTTTGCTGGTTGGGTTTTTACACACGCAGTACATTATAAAACTAAACGGTAAAATTGTAAAAGTTAAAATAATCACATTTATCTACAGGTTTTCTATCACTACCCACTCAAAGTGCTTTATATCAAGAAACCACTTACCCATTCACACATATGGTTCTTACACCAGTGCGCGCAGAGTTGGTGTTACTAGCCTCGATGGCCCATTTTAGGTGAAATGAGAGCTAGGGTGTGTGCAAAAAAAATATTTCAAAAAATCAATATATCGTGCCATGTAATTTGGTAGTATCAATATCGTGGGTTACTGTATCGAGAGTAGTTTTTTGTATATTTTTAAAACCACATTTTTTTTTGGGCTACAGTTTGTCGATTGCTTAGAAGAAGGACATACATTATGCATATTCACTGTTTTGATGACGTAAAATGAGTGTATTTCAGATTAACTTTGCACTGGTAGTGGTTTAAAAAAAGACTTCTTTTTTTGGTGAAAATGGGGTTGATTATTAAGTAAGGGGCTGAAAAGCCTTTTGTTTTACTGAACCATATCGAATCGATTTGAAATAAAGTACATTGTATCGATATCAAAAGTACACTTTATTGACGTACATATTGTATTGCAGCCTATCTATCAAGATATGTATCATATTGGCAACTTCTTAATGAATACCTAGCCCTACTCACGCACAGGGCTTGCATAATTAGAAAAAAAATCTTAAATTTTGCAGATCGTGTTTATAGTTGGTGATTTATGCTTAGGATTCTGTTACATGAGTTCACATTTTAAATGTATGCAGGAATATTTGGCAAAAAAGACTGAAATATGAACTAACAAACTAATACAAGAATCACCTTTCAGAACATATTTTGTACAGCTCTAACCTACACAGTTTGCAGTTTTTATGCAGAATAAGACAGGACAATGTTATCTGTGGGGGAATTATGATGCCGCAAAAAACTGCAGCCTTTGCGATTTGTGTCCCATTCAAATTGCAATTTCTATTCGATCAGACTCACAGAGCGAGCAGCAGGTTTCCTCTGAAGTTGAAGCCCATCTCACGCTGCTGCTCCTGGAGCTTGCTTCTGTAGACTGCCACTTCCTCTTGGAGGTTCTGCAGTTCTACCTCCAACTCAGCCTCCTGCGCGTACAAATAACTCAAAAACTACTGCTACAAACTGAAAATATAACATGAGAGTGTTTTCTTCATATTCTCCTGCAGTCTAAAAAACAACCTGGACTATATTGGCATAACAAAAATTAGATTTTGTTTGCTCATTGCATTATCACAAAGAACTTCTTAAAAGAGACTACACTGGTCAAGATTACTGTTTAAAGAGATTAAATATAGGCAGTAAGTGACAGTTTACACCCCACAAAATTTGATTGAGATTAAAATATTCAATTAAAAAAACATTTGCGTCACCGTAATCTTAACAACTTCTATGGGAAAACACTGCATATCTAAACTAATTCAGTAAAAAAATTAAAGAGGGATTAAGATATACAGGTAGAAATAAGGCATGGGTGTTGTGATTGGCCTTCACCAATCACAACACCCAATTCATTATTATTATTATTATTATTATTATTATTATTATTATATTTTCCTCTCATCTTTATTCTCTATATCTTCACATCTCACGTTACCTAGTGTTTTTTTTCAATACAATAATATGGAGAATAGTGTATTTTTTGGCTTCTGCTGATAAAAAATAAATAAATAAAAAATCTATGCTAAAACCAGATCAAAAAATAGTTTCTACTAAATAAAGACAAACGTTACACCAAAACCAGCGGCCTTACACTTACAATACGAAACGTTAACACAAAGTTCATTCCTTATGAATCTTAATAAAAATGATATAATCTCTGAGGCCATCTTTTTACCAAACAAAAAGGTTCAACAACTGCCACAAAACTTACAATTACCGAAATAATGCAAATTATTAACTTGATAAAGCCAAATTTACCGGAGATTAACAGTAACAGTTACAACATCATTATTTTAATTGACAGCTCTTCGGTAATTGTGAACAAAGAAGGCATTTTACTGATAAGTAACTGCGTTAGCAGTCCTCTTACCATATTAGAAGTGGTGTTAGGTTTTAACGTTATTAACCGTAAAAACAGGAAAATATTGTTCTTATTTGGAGATAAAATTTCTCTAAAACATAGACTTCTCTCCGGTTTTTTCAACATTCACTCTGTGGCGCCAATATTATGGACTGAACCACTCCACACATTACAGAGGGAGAACCAATGTGAAAGACCAAGCGGCCTTTTTGTCTGTTGATAAAAACCTAAAATAACTCGTAATAATAAGAATATAATTGTTTTAGTACGCACACTAATAACTTTAAACTGTACAATTGGCTAATGAAGGATGAAAGCTACTGCTAATGAGACCCTTAAAAAATAAAATGGAATCTTCCGGGCTGCGAATCTATAAAATGTTTAAAATAAAACTTTTTTATTTTATTTTATGATTACAAGTAAATATTTAACATCAAACAAAGTTTGTAATAAATTACGTGTTACTGTCGTTATTTATTACTCTACAAATCATGTGAAATTTGTGCTCGCGGAACCTGAGAGACATTGAACGAGAAGTGGAAGTCGGGGACGAATTAAAGTGAACACCAAACCCACACGTGAGGTAAACAGAAACGATGAAAGATAATTTTTAACGATTTAAATCTCTCAGGGCTTGTTTCAGCAGTTTTTAATGGACATCGTTTACATCGTAATGAATCTCCAGAACAGTGTCAGAGTGCTGTCAAGTGAAGCAATCTTCATAAGTTTAAATTGCTTACTGCTTTAGACTGTACAAATAAAGTAGTAGTAGACAATAGAAGACACTATTTTATTCGTTCATATCTTTTTTTCTGCTGAATTGAAGTTTTGGGTAGCTTGGTTTGGTAGAGTCCTATTGCTGTTTTCTTAGAAACCTGCAATCGTTCGTATTTTAGTACTGTGAATTTCTTCGATCCTTAAATTATATATCTCGTTCAAACAAATATATGATGACACTGTTTTCCTAAAATAGAGGAACATTGAGTCATGTCATTGTTTACTAACTTGATTTATACCAAAATTGTCTTAACTGGTTTCTAAATAGCTTTTCTTGCAAAAAAGAAAGTAACATAGTGGCAGTTCCTATAGCATGAAATAGGATGCAATGTATTGAACCCTTTGAAACAAGCAGAATAAACTAACAAAACTAAGTGCATACTTTTAAGTTAGCAAATTCATTTAAACTTGCCTATGTTATTGTATGGCTTGTGTTTATGTCAGTCCTTGCTGTAAGCATTACTGATATTTTAAATTGTTTTCATTTTATTGATATGTGTTATATTGTTTTCCTTGCATTGTCCAGTCTGCAGCAGTGTATTTGAAATGAAGCGTCTGTATGTGGGTGGCCTCAGTCATTCAGTGACAGACAAAGATCTGAAGGATCGATTTGGAAAGTTTGGAAAAGTGGAAGATGTGGAGCTGAAGACCAGGACCGACACGCATGGTGCATGATAATATAGTGACTCTAATGTTTTGTTCCTATCTAATCAGATTTTTTAACTAAAGAGGGAACCAGGAAATATCAATCACCTTTCCAATTAAATTGTATTTTCCTTATTTAAAAAACATATAAATATGACATAGTATAATATTATTTTCTTTTAATTAGTGCCATTATAAAATAATCCACCGTTTTCCATAGTTTTGAGTTGCTAATGTAATTCACTGTTTTCAGGAGTTCCATACAAAACTTTTGGCTACATCAACATCAACATTTCTGATTCGGATCTCAAGAAATGTGAGTAAACCTTCTCATTTTTTATTTATTTAATGATTAAGTAATATTTCTACAGATATTCCCTCTGCTCAGAATATTTTTTTATGTTAAACTAAACTCCCGATTTAATTTGTACCACATGTTTTAATTCCCATGTTTGTCCAGGTCTGAGTGTTCTGAACAAGACCCAGTGGAAAGGCGGGACCCTGCGGATCGAGGCAGCCAAAGAGAGCTTTCTGCAGCGGTCAGAAATATAAACTATTTCACACCTGATGTTTAATGACCGTAATATGGCTGAGCAAAAGGAAATCGGGTCAAATCAATAAAACAATTTCATGTATTGTTTTAAATTGTAAATTTTGCTTTGCATATCCAAAACAAATGCCACAGCTGATAGTAAAGCTAAACTAACACATATGTTTTTTTTTTAAATCTGTCAACTGGACAAATCATTGTAAGAGTGAAGACGTGGTGCTGCTCATCCAAGCCACTTCAGTTCTGGTCAGATTGCTGATAGACACTGCCTTATATCTGTCTGAAGGGAGGGGCTAAGTACACTGAAACTGTAAACAGCTATTGTCTCCAGTTTCAGCCTTCAAAGGAGTGGTTAGTGGCTTTAAGATGTACAGCGGACTGGGGTCCGGTGGTGCTCTCGCGCCTCTTATGTAGTGGCTGTTTTGTTTCTCCAGTGTACTGCTCACTGCACTTTTCACTACACTGAATGGAGTAGACTAAATTACTTTGTTTGTAGCTCAGAGTTTCGTCCTTTGGGTGAACCAGTTTCTGTCATAAAGTGTTTGTAGGTTTGAAATAGACCGGAATCATACTATCTTAAAATTCTTTGAAGTTTTTCAGACACACCTGTTGTGTAAGGAATAGTTACACCTTTAGTTCTAGGTTCAGATTCACTGTTGTCCTGTTTTTTAGTTCTCTTAGATCTATTGAAGGCCCAATTTGGATAGCCACAAGCAGAGAGAGCTTTCTACACGTGTTGTTCCTCCTTCACTTTTCCCCCTGTGTTTGTGGGCACCACTTGAGCTCTGTGTTGTAGAGTACGAATAACTTTGAGTTTGTGCTGCAGTGGATGGTGTGAATCAAACAGCAGGTATTGGTCAGTGTGTGTGGGCTTCCTGAAGACGTCTACCTGGAGTCCTCTCCTATTGTTACTGCACAATCTAAGAAGGCCAGTTTGTTGTCCTTGGCCTCTTTCCATGTGAACATGATGTTTGAATCCACAGCATTAATATGTGCAGTAAAGGGTTCCAGATCTTGAATTTTGATTTCAGTACAGTTGTCATCCACGTATTGATACCATTGTGTTGGCAGAAGTGCCTGGAAATGAGGCCGGTGCATCCTGTTCAAAGCGTGGATTTGCCTATAGAAGTTCCCTCTAAATTAGAAATATGTGGTATTTAAACAAGTTAAGTTTGTTCATTATAAAGCATAATTTTAATTCTTAAAAATATAAACAGTTCCTTTAACTTCATCAACATCCTCATAGTAGCTGTAATAAGCAGCAGATTCTCATGTATGTGGTTTTATTGTTGAAAAATGGCAACAAAAAAAATGTTGAAACCATTCTAATATGTTTTAAATTCAAAAATGTAATTTCTCTTATTTGTTTTTGTTGTGTCCAGTTTGTCACAGGAGCGTGAGGACTTGGCTCAGCTCTCCCTGACCCCTCCTGGACCCTCCTCCCAGCAGAAAGTTCTTGGACTCTCTGAAAGAAGCGGGAGTCTCTAACTTCACCATGAAGTCTGCGGTCCCCGGCACCGAGATCCCAGGACACAAGGTTGGAACCATGGAGATGGAGATATAATTTCAGTCAAGTCTACATATTTTTCTACAGTCTACATTTTTTGTATTAATCTTTTTGCTTGATGATACCTGCTTTAGCATATTTTTATATTTTAATAAGAAAACTGGGTGCAAAAAGCTGTACCTGAGAGGCGGTCAGACACCTTTGTCATCATTTGGCACACCTGATGGTGTGACGTGTCTCTTAGTCATTCTCAGGCGAGGCCAATTTGACAGTTGGGGGATCCATCAGACCATACCTCTAATAACCACTGACGGGAGCTGTTACACCTCCATCCATCCATCCATTTTCTTCCGCTTATCCGGAGCCGGGTCGCGGGGGCAGCAGTCTAAGCAGGGACTCCCAGACTTCCCTCACCCCGGACACGTCCTCCAGCTCCCCGGTGGGACCCCAAGGCGTTCCCAGGCCAGCCGAGAGACATAGTCCCTCCAGCGTGTCCTGGGTCTTCCCGGGGCCTCCTCCGGTGGGACATGCCCAGAACACCTCCCTAGGGAGGCGTCCAGGAGGCATCCTGAGCAGATGCCCGAGCCACCTCAGCTGGTTCCTCTCAACAGTGTAGGAGCAGCGGCTCTACTCCGAGCTCCTCCCGTGTGACCGAGCTCCTCACCCTATCCCTAAGGGTGCGCCCAGCCACTCTGCGGAGGAAGCCCATTTCAGCCGCTTGTATCCGCGATCTTGTCCTTTCGGTCATTACCCAGAGCTCATGACCATAGGTGAGGGTAGGAACGTAGATTGACCGGTAAATCGAGAGCTTCGCCTTCCGGCTCAGCTCCTTCTTTACCACAACGGACCGATACAGCGACCGCATCACTGCAGACGCTGCACCGATCCGCCTGTCAATCTCCCGCTCCATCCTTCCCTCACTCGTGAACAAGACCCCGAGATACTTGAACTCCTCCACTTGGGGCAGAGACTCACCACCCACCCGGAGAGAGCAAACCACCTTTTTCCGGTCGAGAACCATGGCCTCGGATTTGGAGGAGCTGATTCTCATCCCAGCCACTTCACACTCGGCTGCAAACCGCCCCAGTGCCTGCTGCAGGTCCTGGCTCGAAGAAGCCATCAGGACAACATCATCTGCAAACAGCAGAGATGAAATCCTGTGATTCCCAAACCAGGCCCCCTCCGGCCCCTGGCTGCGCCTAGAAATTCTGTCCATAAATATAATGAACAGAACCGGTGACAAAGGGCAGCCCTGGCGGAGTCCAACATGCACCGGGAACAGGTCTGACTTACTGCCGGCAATGCGAACACAGCTCCTGCTCCGGTCATACAGGGACCGGACAGCCCTTAGCAAAGAGCCCCGGACCCCATACTCCCAGAGCACCCCCCAAAGGGCACCACGAGGGACACGGTCGAATGCCTTATCCAGATCCACAAAACACATGTGGACTGGTTGGGCATACTCCCATGAGCCCTCGAGGACCCGATGAAGAGTATAGAGCTGGTCCAGTGTTCAACGACCAGGACGAAAACCACACTGCTCCTCCTGAATCCGAGGTTCGACTATCGGTCGGATTCTTCTCTCCAGTACCCTGGAATAGACCTTACCGGGAAGGCTGAGGAGTGTGATTCCCCTGTAATTGGAACACACCCTCCGGTCCCCCTTCTTATACAGAGGGACCACCACCCCGGTCTGCCATTCCACAGGTACTGTCCCCGACCGGCTGTTACACCTGTTTCTCTTAATTATTAGGAAAATAAAAAGAAGCCCTAATTAATTGTCTAAATATAATAATATAATGTGTGTTTGAATAATGCTACCACTTTTTCATTCTTTAGAAATGTTCTTTCCATCTTTGTTTATTTATACTGACAGAGAAGACATTAAACTGTGTCATGTTTGTTTCAAGTGATATGCGCAGTAATTAAAGAGATATTAACCAGGTTGACTTGGGGGTCAACCTAACTGGAGGCACTGTTCTTTCTGAAACTCTTTAACTCAGTTAGACTTTAAACTGAGCATTATTTTAATACAATCTGATATAAAGATTTGCTAGAATAGCTAGAACTGCAACTGGTGAGCTGAAATGCACTGTTAAACAAGTTCCTTTTTTAAATAAATATTGAATATAATATAAAATTATATAAATATAATTTTTAAATATTGCAGTCATAAGCTAGCTAGTATTGGCCAACAGTTTTTCAGTTAGTCACTGTCACCTTTTTGTTGACAATCAAACACCTAAACAGGGCCATGAAGGCTCGTACTGATCACAGGCTCCCTGAAAATGTGTTGTTTAAATCCTTTTTGTATTTTTGAGTTTCAGGCTTGGATCTTAAAACTTTTTTGGCAGTGTTTGCTAATGTGTGCATTGTGTCACTATGGTAACTTCTGGATATTACTCCACAGACATTCTTTCAGAACACCCCCAGCATGATGTCACTGCAATGTATCAATTGAGAAAAGTTTATTTTTAGGTTGATAACCTATGTATCATCCCTGTGTATATACAGTGGGTACGGAAAGTATTCAGACCCTCAATTGGGTTTAAGTCAGGGCTCTGGTTGGGCCTTTCAAGAACAGTCACGGTGTTGTCCTGAAGCCACTCCTTTGTTATTTTAGCTGTGTGCTTAGAGTCATTGTCTTGTTGGAAGGTGAACCTTCGGCCTAGTCTGAGATCCTGAGCACTCTGAAGAAGGTTTTGGTCCAGGATATCCCTGTACTTGGCCGCATTCATCTTTCCTTTGATTGTCGTCCTGTCCCTGCAGTTGATAAACACCCCCACAGCATGATGCTGCCACCACCATGCTTCACTGTTGGGATTGTATTGGACAGGTGATGAGCAGTGCCTGGGTTTCTCCACACATACCACTTAAAATTAAGGCCAAAAAGTTCTATATTGGTCTCTTCAGACCAGAGAAACTTAGTGCTCACCATCTTGGAGTCCTTCAGGTGTTTTCTTTAGCAAACTCCATGCGTGCTTACATGTGTCCTGCACTGAGTAGAGGCTTCCGTCGGGCACCTCTGCCATAAAGCCCCGACTGGTGGAGGGCTGCAGTGAAGGTTGACTTTCTAGAACTTTGTCCCATGTCCCGACTGCATCTCTGGAGCTCAGCCACATTGATCTTTGGGTTGTTCTTTACCTCTCTCACCAAGGCTCTTCTTCCCAAACTTCCCAGTTTGGCCAGACGGCCAGCTCTAGAAAGGGTTCTGGTCGTCCCAAACGTCTTCCATTTAAGGATTATGGAGGCCACTGTGCTCTTAGAAACCTTAAGTGTAGCAGAAATTTTTGTGTAACCTTGGCCAGATCTGTGCCTTGCTACAATTCTGTCTCTGAGCTCTTCAGGCAGTTCTTTTTGACCTCATGATTCTCACTTGCTCTGACTTGCACTGTGAGCTGTAAAGTCTTATATAGACAGGTGTGTGGCCTCCCTATTCAAGTTCAATCAGTATAATCAAACACAGCTGGACTGCAATGAAGGTGTAGAACCATCTCAAGGAACACCCGAGTCACAGAAAAGGATCTGAATACTTATGGCGTGTGATATTTCAGTTCTTTTTTATTAAATCTGCAAAAATTTCTAAATCTTCATGTTTTTCTGTCAATATGGTTTTCTGGGTGTACATTAATGAAGAAAAGAATTAACTTAAATGATTTTAGCAAATGGCTGCAATATAACAAAGAGTGAAAAATTTAAGGCGGTCTGAATACTTTCCGTACCCACTGTGTCATCTCTGTGTTATACTTTCTTTCAGAACTGGGTGGTGGGGAAGTTTGGCCGGGTGCTCCCGTGCTCCAGCTCAAGTGTCGTCGCGGTGACAGAGTGCGGACAGTCAAGTACGATCCGTCCAAATATGGGCAGAACCTGCGTGTGCTGGCCCTGCCCTCTGGCCCTGAGGACACGCCCACACCTGTGTCACATCTCACCTGGACGGTAGAGGGTGGAGACGATGACATCAGCCGCAAAAGGAGAGGAGAGTTTCTCCCCTACACCCCAAAGCGGAGGAAAATGAAGGAAAAATGGGTGAGAAGAGAGGAATAGGGAGAGAGAGAGAGAGGGATGAGAGAGGAGAAGGAGAGAGAAGGAGCGAGAGGGAGAGAAAGTGAGAGGGAAACCGGAGAATTTTCCCCTTTTATCCCAAAGAGGAGCAAAATGAAGGAAAACACGTAAGAAGAGAGGGAGGGAGAAAACAGGTATGTACAGTAAAGGGAGAGGATGAAGGAAGAGAGAGGAAAGGAGAGTTTCTATTTTTACCCCAAAGGAGGGATAACAAAGGAAGAACCATTGAGAAGAGAGAGAAGTGGGAGGAGGAGAGAGGGAGAAGAAAGAGGAGGAAGAGAGGGGAGGAAAACAAAAGAAAAATGGTGAGAATAGAGAGAGGGAGAGCAAGGACATGGAAGATTGAGAAAGGGAGATAAAGAGAGATCAATTGAGTACAGAGAAAGAATGAGGAAGAACAGGTGAGAAGAGACAGAGGGTGGTAGGAGGAAAGAGAGAAGGTGAGACTCAGAGAGCGAGAAAGAGAAGACTACAAAGAAAAATGGAGAGAAGGATATATAAAGTTATGGAAAAGGATTTTTCAGACAATAATATAGCAGTTCATCAGAAATGTGCTAAAGCATGTCTTGTTGTGTGGTTCAGGTTTGGCTAAAAAGTGTTAAACACAGTACAGAAATCTCTTTATGCACCTATGTATTAAATTCAAATTAAAACTGTAAGTTATTTAAAAACATTTTTTTTATTTTCCAGGACCATCCTCAGATCTGATTGGCTCCTGTAATGGCTCCAGTCGTCCAAATCGGAATGTTCCGTGCACCTCTTAACAGCGAATCAGAAGAAGAACTGCTGCAGATCAAAAACAGCTCCCACAATGTATTGAGGCCAGAGGACAACACCCTGGAGGTGGTTTCATCAGAATACACCCACAGGAAGAAAGGTACTGAGCTGGGGACTGAGCCGGGGACTGAACTAAGGACTGAACCTTTTCTTCTCTTTCAGATGAGGATGATTGCGACTCAGCGGACACAGACGAATTGTTCTCCAGAAAACCCCAGATGAACCAAAACAAAATTGCTCCAGAAAAAAAGCACAAAAAACAAAATGGACGCCGCTCTGAATATGACTCGATAGACAATGGGAACAAAGAGGATTCCGGGAAGAAGGTGCAGAAAGTCAAGAAATCTGTTAAGATGACTGAAGTAAAAAATGTTCAGCTACAAGAGCGCAAAATGGAAGACAAGGAGAGTTTAAAGGGACATGGACAAGATACTAAAGTAGGAAGCAAGGATAGGAGAGAGGAGATGAAACAAGGAGGCAAGGAGGTAGATTCCGAGGATGATTCCGATTATGATTACAACTCTTTGTTTTCCAATGTTGTTCGATTAGAAATGTCGCTATCGGACCTCGAAATGTTAGCCGAAAAATATGCTCCTGAGGGTTCGACTCCAACTCCCAGAATCCTCAGTGTGGATGACATCAGTGGTTCCTGCACATCCAAAAAAGGCACAACACCAGAGGAGATCCTGGCATCCATTTTGGAGGGAGGATCGACTGACGAAGAGGAGAGGATGGGCAGGAAGAGCAAACAAAAAAAGAGGAGTGTGGCTGTGATGTCATTTCCTGCATTCAGAGGGACCGAAGAGTTAGAGAAAAAGTATGGAGGAAAGATGGAGGAGGAAGACGAGGCAAACGCCAGCAGCGAAGGAGAGCGAGGTATATTTGTGTAATACTACAGTCCACCAGGACGGGCCACCGTTTTGAAAAGATTTTGCCTTCTTGAACTGAACCCGCCTTCTTGAATTGGCCCAAAGATACTGCTAATAGCATGATACAAAACTGTAAACAAAGGGAGGGGAGACTCAAACGGCAAAAAGGAAAGTGAACTTTATAAAACATGTTAATACGTTGTTTTAGACAAATATAGCATTTTTAAAACGATAAAAGGAAAAATGGTGATTTAAATATGTTAAGTTAATACCCCATAGAAATGTAATACCCCCTCTTTAAAGCTGCACTATGTAACATTTTTTGTGGAGAGTCCACAACCTGGTTGTCTCCGTGGAGATGTTATTGCTTTGCCTGGAATGTTTCCATAGTCTGGCATTTAAAATTATCCGTCTTGCATTTATTTCACTACAAGCGTTTTAAATCCTAAAATACCTTGAATATGCTTTCCTACTGTGAGCAGGGACTTCTCTCAGATTTGATTTATAACTGGGCCTTTTGACATCACCTGCTCGTCTCATGGCGATGGATACGTTTATTGAGTATTATGGAACATTCTCGCTACACATCCTCATGGAGACAAGGTGTTTTTTTTATAATCTCAAATCAAAAGAAGGGTTAGTTTAGTTAGTTTTGTTTCCAATGTATTTGGCTCAGGATGTACAGTAGTTCTCAAGCTTACATACATTACCATTCATACAGACCGTGACTCCCTTATTCTGTATCAAAAACTAAAACTCTGCCCACACCAGTCCATCTTTCCCACCATCAAGGACACAGTCTTTTACTTTAACAACTGACTCCCTCAGAGTCTCAGAGCTGTGTTGTCTTCACCAGTTTGACTCTACCATAGTTCACTGACTATTGTGCTTTTGTCTGCAATATAGCTGTAATCTATGACACCTGTGGATCATTGTTATAATTTGGGCATTTTAAATCACAGTAGATCAGTAAAATGGTGTCTTGAAAATAAACAAGTTTTTAGCATAATTTAAAACTTTATCTTTCACAGATGAGGTTAGCTCTGCTCAAAGTGAACCCTCCAGCGATAATGAAGAGGATGAAAAGGACGAAGAGGACAACAAAGATGGTTCAGAAAAAGAAACTTCCAGCAGTGAGCGAGGTACAGAATATGAAAAGTGCAAAAGTCCACCAGTATTTCAACAAGTTTAATATGACAAGTTTGTGGAGCTAATCGCAAATAAATAATGACAAGGTTCAGCATTTGTGGATTATAAATTTGGAACTTTCAAAAACTGAATCTCCCATAGACTTATCTTCAGTTATGTGAATGTCAGTGTGTAGAGCTGTTTTCAGATAGACGATAAACCCTGTAGGAAATGAGTCCTCTGCATTTGACCAATCCTTCAGTGTCTCAGGGTTAAACCTGCATTTGACTCATCCTTCAGTGTCTCTTGGTTAAACCTGTAAAGAGTAGTGGACCAGATCTGAACCTGGTCCTGGTCAGAAGTAGGGTTGTCAAAAGTATAAAAAATCAGATACTAATTGATTCTAAAACTAGTATCTAAACTAGATACCGATCTTTCCTGAATAATTTTAGAATGATTATGAGCTGTATGAGAACAAATATAATACCACATAGACTAGTATATGCCCATGGACCACTATGGAATCTACATAGATGATTGAGGGATTACACAGATATAAAACCACATGGTAATAGAAAAGAAAGTATTACAATTTAATGTTGAAAATCACATTCTGTTGTCTAAAGAAAGAGTGTTTTGTTTTTTGTATTATCATTGTTGTACCGTAATCAGTATTGAGTATAGAGTTTATTCCTTAGTATCAAAATTGAGTTTTTTTGTATTGTAACAACACTAGTCGTAGAAGGGCCCAGCGAGATACTGTTTGTCTTGTCTTTTTTTCTCAGATGAAGACAGTTCTGAGTTGAGCAGCGAAGATGAAGAGGAGGAAGCGGCGTCTCAACCAATCAGAGCCATTGTTGATCCATTGAAAACCAATCTGAAAAGATCTGCCCCTGAGGAGGAGGCGGAGCTTCAGAGGAGAGCCAATGAGAGGAGGCTGGCAGCTGTCCAGCAGAGACAGAAGGAGGCTGAGCAAAATCGCAAACTAATCCAGGGGGCGTTGTCCAAAACTGGTGAGAGACCTGTTAGATGCCCTCTCATTTCCCTGTATCCCTCTGTGTCAGATGCCCTCCCATCCTCCTGTATCCCTGTTTGTCAGACGCCCTCCTGTCCTTGAGTGTTTTAAACCTGTGGTGAATATTTCCAGGACAGTGCCCTAGGTGGATCGGGAGGGAAGCACATTGTCTTTGGCTCCGAGGAGGAAGAGGAGGAAGAGGAGACCCATAAACCTGAAGAAACACAAGAGCTGCCCTCAACCAATCAGAACAGGGTATTTTAAAGCAGACATTGTGCTCGTGTCTATAGGTGTAATCTGTGACACCTGTGGATCATTCTGTTGTAATTTGCACATTTTAAACCACAATATTGATCTAAAACTACTTAATAAAATAAATAAGGACTAAAGAGGAGAGTGAAGGGGGAAGATGGAGCGGGACAGGACCTGGAGGACTAAAGTCAAGAGTGGGGGGACAGTGTGATCGGTCTAACAGATATCCACATTTCAAACTCTGTCCCTGCAGCTAGGTATTTGTAATCCAATACACCTGTCTGTAATTAGAGCAGTCCTGTGTGATGTCACCAACTATTTGAAATTGCTGAGACCACCGAAGGTGGCACAAACTTAGATTTAGACGTTTTTGAGAAACACTAGTAAAGGGTATTAAAACATATCGCGAAAAAAGTAGAATTATTGTTTAGTTCCACTTTGCACTTAAGGATGTTTTTGTTTTTCAGGCTTCATCAGCTCCTCGTTTGTTTGACAGCGATGATGATGAAGAGGACGAAGAGGAGGGGGAGCAAGAGCAGTTTGAGATTAGACCTGAGTTTGAAGGAGCTGCAGGACACAAGGTGAATTCACATGACACCAGGGCATTGTAGAATCCCTGTAGTTTAAACAGGGAGGACAGGTCAGAATTCTAAGATGAAATTTGCTTTAACCGTCAGATTGCTAATTTGTTGACCTGCTTCATGGTTAATATCTCTGTGCTGGTTTTATTTTCATGTGTAAAGGCTCAGTAATTACAAAGTTCAACGTCTTTTCTTGCAGTATAAATAAACGATGAAATGATTTTTCTTTTTACAGTAGCATCAGAAAGTGGTGCCATTATTCAACCCTAGGTGTGAGGTGTTTTTATTTATTTATTTATTTATTTATTTCAGGGACAATGCACATTAATAAACATTTGCATGTAAATATGCCAGAATTAGCCCGAGGGCTATTTTTCATCCGTAGTCCCGGGACAGGTGTAAAATGTCAACCTGGGTGTAAAATGTCAACCTTTTGTCAATTAAAAGGACTTTAAGGCCATGAGATTAATATGACAAGTTTGTGAAGCCAGTCCCATACAAATAATGATAAGGTTCTACATTTGTGGATCATAAGTTTGGAGATTTTTTTAAACCCAATGAATCTCCCATACACTTATATAGGCCCCTGTACTCCATCTGAAACTATGACATCACATTCTCGACAGGTTTGACTTGATTAGCATCAAAGTTTATTGAACTGAATGTAACGCCTTCTCTCTTCTTCTGACGTCCAGCTGATGGCGCTACAGTCTCGCTTTGGGACAGATGAGCGATTCAAGATGGATTCTCGTTTCCTGGATGACGTAGCAGAGAGTGAAGAGGGGGAGGGCTCAGGTGACAGAACGTTTCAGTGTTTCTCAAACTGGATCGGGCCTGTTGTATTACACACAGAGAGAGTCAGTGCTGCTCTATGGGTTCAGCACTGCTTTATGATGCCTAAACTGGTACAGCTTTTTCAATGGATTTAGAAGATGGACTGCCATTACCCAATTTGGCACTTTTTTTTCAAACCAAGCTTGTCCAGATACTTTGACACAAGCGCTGAAGTTGCTATAGTAACCATACTTAGACAAACCTAATTTTTAAGCTCTTTAAGTGTTTTACTGATAAATACTTTCAGTTTGATCGAACAAAGTCAAAGTGAAAATTCTGTATTTAAGCTGTTAATAAAGGTTACAAAGCAGAGCAGAGTCAAATCTGACTTCAGTAAAACCGAGAACTTCTGATTCTGGTCAAATACCAACATTTTTTTGTTTCTAAGAATAAAGTGTATAATAGTATAGTTGATGCTGTGTTCCAGATCATGCAGATGCAATGAGCGAGCAGCAGGAGGCTCTGGAGCAGGAGAAACATAAGAACCTGTCAATCCTTCAGAGCATCCTTGGCCCCAGCACTGCTCCAGCACAACCAGGAGGAGGCAGCAGAGCCAAGGCCCAGACCTTCAGGTGAAACACAGGAACCAGGGACAACTCTGTGTGGGTGTGTGTGGGTGTGTTGGGGGGGGGGGGGGGGGGGATAATGAATGATAATCCATTTGTGAAGCCTGTTGAGTTATGAAATACAAAAAGGTTTATTCTTTGTAGCCAGGGCAGGCCTTGGGCCAGTCTAGCAGCCTTCTGGTATCCCAAGAATCTTTGAGTCTCCCTTGTCACTCCCTTCCGAGCATCTAAGCTCTGAGTATTTAGACTAGAATTACAAAACTGCATACATATTAAAGCAGAGTGACTTTTGTTTCACACCTAGGAGTTAATCAGCGTTTACACTTAGGCAGGTAAAACAGCATAAAGTTTCCTGTAGAGTGGGGACAGAGCCTTCACAAATGGGTCTCTGGGCCTTTGGCAGACTGTAAATGCATTTTATCTGTGTCAAAGATATGATAAGAATATTTTCTTCATAACATGAATGCATATACCAGTACATTTCCATCACACAGGATATTAAAACAAATGTTTTTTGCCTCCAGGGACGTGTCGGCACTGCACTACGACCCCAGCAAAGAGGAACACGCTGCATTTGAGAAGAAACTCGAGGAGACCAAAGAGAGGTGAGATCAGGAAGGGACTAAAGTATACTCACGGCAATAGGGTTCCATTTATTCTCATCTCACCAACTGAAATTGCATTATTCATTCATTCCACAAATGTTAATGGAAAAGCCCCTCCTGTAGCCACAGAAAGGCCCTCAGTCTGCAACCAACAACCCCTCCCACCAGCATTCACTCATTCATGCACCCCATTCATACACATGGAAGGGTAAAGTGTCTTGCCTAAAGACTGGTCAAAGCTGGGATTGAACCGCTGACTTTGAGGTTGGTGAGTCAAATGCAGAGCACAAATAGCACTTGTAGGTTCAAGCGAGGGACCATTATGGGAAAACTATAAATGGAATTAAACTTTAACTGTTAGTAAACTGAATGTTAAACTGTGCATTGTATCTGTCAGTAAAGCGTCACGGAGGAAGAAGAGAGAAGAGGCTCAGAAACTTCCAGAAGTGTCCAAAGAAATCTACTTTGAGGTCAACACTGATCTGAAGTCTGTTTTCGGGAAAGAGACAGAAAAACGGGAAAACCAGGAGAAAGACAAGGAAGAGGAGAGGAACTGGGACCAGAAGGAGGAAGGAGATGAGGAGAGAGGAGACAAGGAGCTTGGAAACAAGGAGGGTGGAGAGAAGACAGAAAAGGAAGAAAGCGGAGAATTCAAGTTCTCTTTTTTTGGAGATGAACCTGAGCCACAAACACAACAGATTGGTGAGTCCTGGTTTAGTCCTGGTTTAGTTCTGGTTTCAGTCTGGCTTCAGTCCTGGTGTAGTCCCGGTCTAGTTCCGGTTTAATTCAGGTATTGCTGGGTTTCAGATGACATCACACAATTCTATAGGCCAATCATATGTAATACAGGTAGGGGCAGCTAAATCTAATATTTTTCAAATGCAGATTTCTGTTGTACAATAGAGTGAGTTCTTGGGTCTAGTCACTAATAGAAATGATCAGGTTCAACATTTGTCACCTTTTGGCTATTTCATGACAAAGTACAATGTGATCAATAGAAAAAACTGGCTCTTACCCCCATCTGGGATTATGACATCATCACATCCTACAATCTGAAAAACCAACAACTTTCTTGTTTGTTTTAGAATATAAAGTGCAGAATATTTTGGCACCGAAGTTGTCATGGCAACATGACCCCAGACTGAACGACAGCAGCGAGGAAGAGGAGGATGAAGAGAGAGGAGAGGAAGAGGATAAGGAGGAAAATGAGGAGAGCGCTGCACCAGAGAAATCTACAGAGTAAGAATTGAACATTATGAAAACTTTTAAAGAGGGGGTATTATGCTAAATTAACTTTTTAGAGTTTTCTACCATGTTATAACGTTCCTTCATCAAAAACATGCCTGAAGACGTTTAAGATGTCATCCATGCATGTTTGAGTAATCTAGCAATCTCTCTCAGGTCCTATTTGAACCCTCCTTGCAATTAGCAGTATAAGTCTGTACAAGGTGCAAGGTTCCGTGCACAAGCCTACATCGCCCATGCTCCCACATGGCAATTTACCGTAAATAAACAGCATGATAAAAAACTTGATGAGTCATCAGTGGGATGCACGCTAATTGTGTTGTGATAGCCCTCTGAAGGGGGGAACTTAGCGCAGGGTGCAAAGGGATGTCAAAAACAAAACTGAAACTTATAAAACATGTTAATAAATTGTTTTTGGCGAATATAGAATTTTCAAAACAGATGTTATGTGTTGACAGTTAATACCCCCTCTTTAAATTTGGACTGAACATGCCTCAGACAAATCTAAAAACTATTAAATCTATTTAAACTTTTGTTGTGATTTCAGAGCGACATCAAGTCTATTCTTCTTCTTTACCAATGACCCACGGCTCACAGGTCAGACCTACTGCACCTTTCGATACAGTTGAAACCAGAAGTTTACATGCACTATATAAAAAGACACATGCTCTTTTTCTCACTGGCTGACAAGACTAAACTTTTCCTGTTTTAGGTCAATTTAGAATGACCAAAATTAGAATTATTTCTATTTGCTAAATGCCAGAATAATGAGAGGATTTTTAAAGACAATTAAAGACACTCATTACTTTATTCAAAGTCAGATGTTTACATACATTTCATTAGTATTAGATACCATTGCATATGACTTGGGTCAAACGTTTTGGATATCCTTCCACAAGCTTCTCATAATAGTTCACAGGAATTTTGGTATGTTCCTCCTGACAGAACTGTAAGTGATGTAACTTATTCACGTTTGCAGGCCGCCTTGCTCGCACATGTCTTTTCAGGTCTGCCCATAACATTAATTTTGTTATCCTTAAGCCTCTTTGTAACCAGTTTGGCAGTATGGGTAATTTGGAAGACCCACTTGCATCCAAGCTGTAACTTCTGATGTCTTGAGATGTTGCTTTAGTATTTCTACATAATATTCTTTCCTCACAATGTCATCTATTTTGAAGTGCACCAGTCCCTCCTGCAGCAAACAACCCCACAACATGATGCTGCCATCCCTGTATTGCACAGTTGGGATGGTGTTCTTCAGCGTGCAAGCTTCCCCCTTTTTATTTGGCCAAACATTTTAATTTTAGTTTCATCAGATCCCAGGACATGTCTCCAAAAATTAAGGTATTTATTTCTGTGTGCATTTGCAACTGGAATCTGGCTTTTTTAGGGTCAAGCACTCAGATCTCCGTGCACGTACTTGGGACAGCAATAACGCCTGACGTGTATTAGATTGGATGTATAGGGAATAATAACACTCGAGTGATTCTACTCTCTGGTCTCCAGTGATTCTTCTGATCAGATTAAAGGAACATGCTTACAGTTTCTTTTGGAAAAATGGCTTCTTCCTGGAAGAGTGGCCTTTCAGCCCATGTCAGTACAGTACTCCTTTCACTGTGAATAATGACACACAGTTACCAGCTTCAGCCAGCATCTTCACAAGGACTTTTGCATTTGTTCTTTGGTCGATATGCACATTTCAGACCAAAATAGTCATCTCTAGGACACAGAACCTTTGTCCTTCCTGAGCGATATGATGGCTGGACATTCCCATTGTGTTTATACTTGCATATAATTGTTTGAACAAATGAACATGGCCGCTTCAAGCATCTGGAAATTGCACCCAAGGATGAACCAGACTTGTGCAAGTCCACAATTCTCTTCCTGATATCTTGGCTGATTTCTTTTGACTTTTCTATGATGTTGTTATGACCCAGCTCGTGTGGGGACAGGGAAGTAACAAAAGAAAACCAAGATGGAAAATGGTAAAGTAAGAAGTAATTTAATTAACTGTGATGGTAAGGGTAAACTAAACACAAAGGGACTAAAATATATAAACAAAGGGTACCTTGCAAGGGTTTACACAAAAACAAAAAAGTGAAGTTAACTAAAACACAAATTTTACAGTAACAAAACAAAATCTTGACAAACAGAGTCAGTACTGACGACAAAGTGTCTCACAACACAAAGTCACTACCACTGCAGTGACTTGTCCACAAAAGAGACACACCAATTGGCATGCTGGCCACTCCAGGCCAGCAGCCCTGAACAGGTGTCTCGAATCTTCTTAAATTGGTGGGAGGCAGCTGAAGGTGGGCCCAGGATTGGCCAGGCTGGAAAACAGTCCTCCAATCACATCCAAGGGCTCAAACAGATGATGATTATGGGAAAACGGAAGATTCAGGGAGCACACAAGAAACAATGCATAAATGCAAACAACAAAAAGAACTGGGGGCTGTATTTTTAGATCTTAAAAAGGCCTTTGACACTGTAAACCACGAGATATTGATGTCTAAACTCTGTACATTTAACTTCTCACCAGATACACTGAAATGGATCGAATCTTACCTGGCCAACCGCTCTCAACATGTCCGCAGTCTCAACAATCTTCAGCACTGACTTTGCCCACCGGTTTTCCCCAAGGGTCCACATTAGCGCCACTGTTATTTTCACTATACATTAATGATCTTCCCTCTGTTTGCAATGATGTCCACATAATAATGTACACTGATGACACGGTAATATACACACATGGCAATAACATCTCCCAGGTCACGGACAAACTCACTCACTCCATGGCTCAAATCTCATCTTGGCTAAATCACTCCTGTCTTAAATTGAATACATCCAAAACAGTAGCAATGATTTTCAGTAAATCCAACAACACCAACAACACTTCCCATACAGTTCCAGGCATCCTTGTCTCTGGAGAACGGTTGCAGATTGTCCGACAATACAAATATCTCGGAATTCTAATAGACTCAAAATTATCATTCAAATCCCACATTAATAAACGAAGTAATCATATAAAATTCAGTATTCGCAACACATTCGGCATCAAATGTCCACTCAAGCAGCTAAAATGTTTATGCACTCAATGATTCTCTCTCACATTACATACTGTTTATTCGTCTGGTCCCTGGCAAATACCACAACACTGAAACCTCTGCAATCACTCTACAAGCGAACTGCTAAAATTCTGGATAAAAAAACCAAACCATTTTCACCACTGTCCAGTACTCCAAAAACACCATTTACTCAGCCTGGATAACATGATCAAATACTCTAATCTCTCTAATCTATAAAATCACTCACGGTCTATCATTTCCACCACTCAGTCAGTTTATCTCCATCAGAACCACCAGCTACAGTAGAACTAGAGGAGCAGCACGAGGAGACTGCATCATCCCCCTCAGGAAAAGTTCCTTTGGCCAAACAGCTTTTTCTGTTCGTGCTGCCTCAGACTGGAACCTCACACCCACAACCATCAGATCCGCTAACACTTACCACACCTTTAAAATACAGTTAAAACAATGGCTAATTGCAAACCAGATCTGTGAACATTGATTGACTTTATCCACTGTCGCTTCCCCCTGCTGACCTCTTGCCCTGTATCTGTGTATGATTGTCATGTGTATATGTATGTGCTTTCTTTATGAGTGGTGGTGTGTAGTTGAATGATTGTTGTGAATCTGCCATTTTATGCAAGAGTGTATATATTTTTCGACTGTTTTCTATGTGTTTATTGTATTGTAATTTTGACTCTTGTTTTTAGGTGTTTTTAGGTAGATAGTATCTGCTGTCATGGGACGACGGATGAAAAATAGTCTTTGGATAATTCTGGTATATTTACAGAAATGTCAATTAATATGCACTGTCCCTGAAATAAATAAATAAATAAATAAATACACTTTTTAGCCTAGGGCTGTAACAGATATTACACAGACAAGCAGTGTGTTTCAGGTGTGCCTTCAAATACATCCACAGGTGTCAGAAGCTTCCAAAGACGACATCATCTGGGTTTTCCCAAAATGTTTACATGCATAGTAATCTTACTGTACATAAACTTCTGACTTTGAAGAAAGTAATGAAAAATCATCTTTAAAAAACCTTCTCATTATTCTGGCATTTAGCAAATGGAAATAATTTTGGTAATTGTAATTGATCTAAAACTGGAAAAGTGTAGTCTGATTTCATGTCAAATAGTGCATTTGTGTCTTTTTATATAGTGTATGTTAAATTCGGGTTTCAACTTGCTTTACTTAAATTACAGTCAAAGATCATATAGTCACCAGTTTTTTATTAATGTCATTTTAAACTCAGAGCACAGATGTTTGACTGATTTAGTTTGTCTTTCAGATGGACCTCGATGGTTCTGCAGAACTTCACTGGAGGAACAGAGAGAGACCTGGGATGAGACCAGGACCCAGCTCAGACAGGTACTGAACCAGGACTCAACCAGGACTATACCAGGACTAAACAATAGTTTTGTGTTTTGTTTTTTTCCAGGACTGTAAGAAGAAGCACAAAGATGCACGGAGGAAACTGCGTGTGCAGCGCTGAGCATCATGGTAGAATGGGCTGTTTGTGTTTAATGTTAACTTTAAGGTTTTGTTATAATAATTGTTGGCGTGACATCTATAAATTAAACCATACAAACAATGTGCTGCTTTTCTTTTTCATTACAATTTTGCATGAGCCCATTGTTTATGTCAGGTGCTTTCAGTACAGTTTCCTCTGGGCTTTTATTGTGACAGCATAGACCAATTACAGATTCCGGAAGTAGCGCGGTTAGTTTCGCTGTTTTTAGTACAGAAGTTTGTGAGACCACTTCTCAGACAGCCCGGAGCAGAACTCGAAGGGACATGTCTCTGTGATATGTCTCATATGATATGTGTTACATTTATAATAACAACTAATGTGACTGCGCGTGAGGACAACATGAGCGCGAGCTGGACTCTGTTTGTGCTTCTGCTGTGCGCGCGGACCGCGGAGCTCCGACACCGGCACCAAGCTGTAGACCCGGAATTGGACCCGGGACTGAAGGGTCTGCACACGAAAAGGGAGGCGCTGACCCGCGGAGCCCGGAGAGGAGCGCTTTCTGTGGGCTTCAGTCCGGAGAGCGCCCAGGAGGATGCGGAGCGTCTGGATGAGATGGAGCCGGGTCACCGCGCTCTGGACCCGGAGGATGTCGGGCCAAACCCGATGAACAAGAGGGTTTCCCGCGGGACAAAGGGTGCGTGGAGGAGGAGGGGGGACCAGAGCACTTTGAGTACATTGAATCCGGATCGTTTCTTCACAACGCCGCGCACGGCTCACCCGCCCGTGAACTCCTCTGTGCGCGTCGCGCTGCTGCCGCTGAGCGGAGGCGCGCGGTGGGCGTACGCGGTGCTGCTGCTCGCGCTCGTGATGTTCTCCGTGGGGCTCGTGGGGAACCTCGCGCTCATGTGCCTCGTGTGGCACAGCGTCCACTTGAAGAGCGCGTGGAACTGCGTTCTCGCAGGGCTCGCGCTCTGGGACTTCCTCGTGCTTTTCTTCTGTCTCCCGGTGGTCCTGTTCCACCAGCTCACGGGCACGCGCCTCATGGGCGCGCTCTCGTGCAGTCTCGTGCCCTTTCTAGAGGTGAGTGCGCGTGCGTGAAAGAAATGATTATGGTAAACTTATTGGGCTGCACCTGTCACCTGCCCTGAGGTCCATCACGTAACTGACCTGACTGTAGAACCTTGGTCCAGAGTGAGACAGAGACCTCATTAGTTTAAAGGATCTTTCAGACGGAAACGTTTAAGTCTGAGTAAATATGCACAAGACCCCACAGGAGGAATAAATCGGGACTGAACTAGAACTGTACCAGCAGAGGAGAGGGTCACAGGAGCAGCGGAAGCAGAGAAGAGGGACAGAGGAGCAGGTCAGAGGAGCAGTGGAGAGAGTCAAAAGCAGATAAAAGGGACAGAGGAGTAGGTCAGAGGATGCACAGGAGAGGGGCAGAGTAACAAGTCAGGGGATGCAGAGGAGTAGGTCAGAGGAGCTGATGGAGTCGTCATGTTCTTAACCATTTCCAGCTCTGCTCCAGACTTATTTCTGTACAAAAACCCTGGGGCCCAATCTCATTAAATGTATCATGTTCTTCTGCAGCTTTGAGGAGTGGTCACGGCTCTATGGATCACTGACTTTGTCCAGTCGTAAATGCTGTCCTGTGATTGTCTGTTATGTGCAGGTGAGCTCAATGGGCGTGGCCACCTTCAGTCTGTGTGCTCTAAGTATTGACCGTTTTCATAGTGCCACAAGTCCCACCACCCTGAGCATGCATGTGGAGCCGTGCACGTCCATCCTGCCCAAACTCAGCGTCGTGTTCATTGGTTCGCTGCTGTTAGCAACACCGGAGCTGCTAGCATACCGCCATGTGTCACTCCCCCTGCAGGAGAAACACACCCACTATAGCACACAGGTAAATAACAGACATCTGATGACATCACAAGATGTAACAGAGTGTAGTGAACTGTGCAGAAAGAGACAGACTAAATGCTGAAACATGTGTGAATGGAACAAAACACAACTCTAGGGATGTTTCTGAGGAGGAAACTACATTGGAACGGGGTTAAACCCCCATTGTGGTACATTTCATCACATTAGAACACTGTCAAAGCTGCGGAACATTTCCCCTCATTAAAGCCCCAATTGGTGTGGGTAGAGCTTGTCTGTAATGACTTGCTGTGATTGGTCTGTGTGTTTGATTGACAGGTGGATGTGTGCCTGGCTGAGCCCTCCTCTGAGCTCCCATTGTCCATACTGTCTTTGGTGTTGACCTATCAGGAGGCTCGTTCTTGGTGGGTGTTTGGCTGTTATTTCTGCCTCCCTCTGCTCTTCACATTGTCATGTGACCTGGTGACACGTCGTGTGATGTCACAGCGAGAGGCGCAGGTGATTGGCCGACAGGAGGTCAGCAGCCGGAGCTCCTCCCTCTCCGTCATCAAGAAGGAAGTGGAGCTTAACAGGTAAAAATGGTCCATATGACTTTGAGCATTTTGCATAAACGTCACTCAGTGTTACCACGACAACTCAGACACAGGCAAACTTCAGATGATATTTTATTGATCACCAGGCATATCTTGGCTTGGGGGCCAAATGTGGCCCTTGGACCAACTTTTGTAGGCCTTCAGGCTTCCAGGTGAATTGGCTCATATTACCTTAAGCAGTACTTTTTACTACAACTTTTTAAAAATCTACTTTGATAAAACCAATATGAAATATTTCATGTGCATGAATAAAGGTCTGTGGTTCATTCATTGACCCTTGATCGGTCCTGCACATCTTTATTTTCATATTCAATTCAATTCATTTTATTTTTGTAACGCCCAAAATCACAACAACAGTTGTCTCGAAGGGTGTTCATGTTTTGGTTGATGGGGGAAACCGGAGTACCCGGAGGAAACCCATCCAGACACGGGGAGAAACATGCAAAACTCCACACAGAAAGGCCTGGGCCACCCGGGGATCGAACCAAACCTTCTTGCTGTGAGGCATGAGTGTTGCCACTCAGCCACCGTGCTGCCTACACACAAAAACAAACAGGAAAATCAAACAACAGGAAAAATCTGAGAAAACAAGAAAAATTGGCCAGGCGAGGAGGAGGGAGGGTGGCGGAGGAGGGCCAGGCGAGGAGGAGGAAGACCAGGCGAGGAGAAGGAGAGCCGAGGGAGGTTTAGACCTGAGAGTGTTTGAAAAAACACTCTGGACACTCTTGGTTTAAACCATAATTAAACCTGGGCAAACAGATGAGTGCACAGGACAGATAAAGCCAAAACCAAGTCTCCCTCAACTCAGTAAAAATTATTCTACAGATTCTAGCACAGGTGGGAGCCTGCTCATCTTTAACCCTGTTGTATGGCATTCCAGGCAACTGTAAACTTTTTTTCACATCTCCACATATTACAGTGATCACCATAAAAAAGTAGATCTTGGTTGGATCATCACCACATAAACGATGTAAACATTTGACAATATTCTGTAATAACATGTCACAGACATGTAACAGTGTCTGGAACACAATATAAATCCTTGTTTTAGCCCTGGCCCTGGTTTAATCCAGGTTTAGTCCCGGTTTAATTCTGGTTTAGTTCTGGTCTTGTCTTGGTCCTGGTTTAGTCCTGGCTTAGTCCTGGTCTAGTTCTGGTCTAGTCTTGGTCTAGTCCTGGTCTCATCCTAGTCTCATCCTAGCCTAGTCCTGGTTTAGTCCTGGCCTAGTCCTGGTTTAGTCCTGGTTTAGTCCTGGTTTAGTCCTGGTTTAGTCCTGGTTTAGTCCTGGTTTAGTCCTGGTTTACTCTTGGTTTTATCTTGGTTCAGTCCTGGTTTAGACCTGGTTTAGACCTGGTCTAGTGCTGGCTTAGTCCTGATCTAGTCCTGGTTTAGTCCTGATCTAGTCCTGGTTTAGTCCTTGTTTAGTCTTTGTCTAGTCCTGGTTTAGTCTTGGTTTAGTTCTGGTTTAGTCCTTGTTTAGTCTTTGTGTAGTTCTGGTCTAGTCTTGGTCTAGCCTTGGTCTCGTCTTGGTCTAGTCTTGGTCTAGTCCTGATTTAGTCCTATTTAGTGCTGGTTTAGTCTGGGTCTAGTCTTGGTCTAGTCCCGACTTAGTCCTGATTTAGCCCTGGTTTAGTACTGGTTTAGACCTGATTTAGTCCTGGTTTAGTCTTGGCCTAGTCCTGAATTAATCCTGATTTAGCCCTGGGTTCCTGGTTTAGTCCGGTTTTAGTCCTCGTTGAGACACTGTTTCATGTTTAATTCCTTGACACTGACTGAACATTTCTCTCCCGCAGAAGCCCCTCCCTCTCAGTGTCCAAACAGGAAGTGAGCAGCCACTCTTCCTCTCTGAACAGGAAGCGGATGGAGAGGGAGGCGGGGCTTCGGTCGGTGGTGCTTGCTCTGATTGGTCTTTACTCGGCGTGCACACTCCCTGAGGCCGTGTGCACCATCGCCATGTCCTACCTCCCCTTGCTTCCTGTGGGCGTGTCCCCAGCGCTGCGTCTGATTGGACAGTTCCTGCTGTTTGTGCGTTGCTCGGCCACACCCCTCCTCACACTCACCTTCAACCGCGCTCTAGGGGGTGCCTTCCTTCACTGTTGCTGCTGCTGCTGCGACGAGTGTGGAGCCATACCCCCCCCAGCCCTGGACACACCCAGTCCCTCTCTGGCTACACCTTCTACACTGTTAGCCATGCCCCTTTCAGCCATGGGCCCGCCTCTCAGAGACACGCCCACAGAGCAGCAGAGACGAGTGCTCGGGACGCCGTGCTGAAGAGTCATGAGATTACATATTTTAGGCTTTTCAAATTGTTTATGTATTGTTGTTTTTTTGTTGTTGTTTTTTTAACATATTTTTATTGGATTTAGAGAACTGTTTTCCGGATTTAAGTTTGTAGTTTGTTCATTAACTGTCAGAACTCTATGAAGAAAAATGCCTCAAATAAAAATCCCTCTCCTCCAGAGAGCTGACAGCTGTAGAAAGTTTGCTGAAGGGTAGAGTTTGGCACTTCGACCTTGTTGGGAGGAGACTCTCCCACTTTATGTGAAACAGACATTCTGCTCAGACCCTGTCGCTCTGTTTGTGTTTATGAGCTCAAATATTTAGACTTTTGTCAAACTGTACTTATGACAAACAAAAGGTTCAACACAGATTTCTGTTAGAAATATTAATCATGTGACCTCTGAACTTTGTAGGATTCAAATGTAAGGATTCAAATGAGATGGTAGAAATAGCTCATATTCACTGTTATGTTTTTCACATTTGAAAAACAGTGTTTTTGTTTTGAATTTTGTGGAGGTCAGTGGTTTTAATTTGATTTAAATGTAGAATTATTAAAAATAAACTTGTGCTTTTACTTTGACATTTTTTTAATAACTATCTAGTTTAGTCCTGGTTTAGTTCTGGTGTAGTCATGGTTTGGTCCTGGTTTTACCCTGGTTTAGTCCTACTTTAGTCCCGGTTTAGACCTGGTTTTAGCCCCCGACTGAGTCCATTCTGTCTCCATGGCGATGGGCCACACAGCCTAGATCAAAGGTCAAGGGTCGGTCTCATTCTGATTCTGTGACCTCAGTTTAATTTGATTAAACAAAAGAAAAGTTTGACTCTGAAGTGAGGGAAAAGTCACAGTATTTTATTTTACATTCTCTCCAGGCCAGACAGACTGAAATATAGTGAAGCGTTGTCGTATTTGACTGTATTTACTAAAACTTCTACAAAATCACATTAACCCATACACTGTATATTTGTCATTTTCCTCATAAAACATCAGTTTCTCAGGAGAATGTGGGGTCTAAAGAGTGTCTTCTAGTAAAGCACCGAGAATAAAGAAAATCTGTGTCTGTAAACTCAGAGATTCGTATGATTTCAACTCTGACCAGCTCTCATCTTGTTGCTGTGTCCTTGGGCAAGCTACTTGTTAATCTTCAGAGGGTTTAGTTTCTAGAGACGGTAGGACAGTAGAGGTATTGTAGTAGTAGTTATATTAAGCTGTTGTTAGTAGTGAACCTTCTTACACGAGTAAAACTTGTCGTTACACAGCAAATTTAAAAGTGTTCAAATTTGGGGGTTTGTCTTTCTCAGCAAGTATAGAACTGATTTCCAGTGCTGTTTCACTCCCATTTGTCATATAGTGGGACTTAAAATTGAGAGTCATTAAGGAGTTTCCTCATCTAACTCTCAGTGTGTAATTTTGAGTAAATAAACCCCTGGAACTTTTAACCACCCTGGAACTTGACTCCAGAGGCCCTGATAACCCTCACAGAGTTACTTAGTAACCACTCCCTTTTTGAGAGGGAAAGCACAAATGCACCTGTCTGTGGACCTGTCGGACAGGCAGATGGTGACTGGTGGTGTAGGGACTTGGAAACCAGTGGTACCAGTTTTTGGACTTTTTAATCAGTTTGTAAGTTCATGTAAACTGAAGTCACTTTGCTCCAAGGTGACAGATTGCTTTTAACGAAAGTTACTGTCAAGAAAACTCTGTTCTTGACGCGCTGGTTTACCAAAAAAGACTCAAAACAGGTTTAGACTTTTTACTCTGATCAGAAGGGATCAGAGGGAAGGAGCACAGAAGAAGCTACACATGCTTCCATCAGGTCTCCTCTGCCTTCTTCACCGTCTCCTTCTCAATCGAGCCTTTTTATTAACAGCTTGACATTCCAGTAATTTTCTTATCTGTCAGTAGAACAACATCTCAGTCCCCTCCCCACATTTACACGGCCTTTCTGTTATTTTAGGTTACTCATCTGTTGACCATTCAACTTTTCACTCAGTTCAATTACTTTACGATTTGATTACTTTACGACTTGATTAAACAGACTTGTAGTTTCCCTATCACCTGGTTAGTCTGTAACACAATATAAGCATACAATTCATTAATGATAAAACTAAAAGCATGATTTCATTCACAGTTACGTATGTAACTAAGGTTCTATGAATCCCGAATGACCACCAGAGGCAGTGCTTCAAGCACTGGATGATCACTCTTGCGCACGCGCAGGTCAAGATTTAATAACAACAAATTCACCTAAGCACAGTCCCTTAACCTTCTCGCGAGGGCACAAGGATTCCGAGGGACAGAGACCTCTGGCGGTCATCCGTTCTATTTCATTCCTTTTGACCGCCAGAGGCGATGCTTCAAGCACTGGATGACTAGTAACAACATGGTCACGAGGAATCCACAGACCACGTCAAGCAAAACCTACGTCATAGCAAAGAATGATGCTCGCGTAGCACTCCATCCAGAAAATGGGGGACCACTACATTCACCTGGTAAAATTCATTCACCTGAGAATAATACATTAACTTGAGCCATCAGCATGCTACCTACAGCAGGACTCATTGACAGACAGAGCCTGCAGTTCACCCACATGCTTACCCGAAGCCATGGTGAGGAGAAATGCAGTCTTAAATGACAGCCACTTAATGTCTGCCTGGGCAATAGGCTCAAATGGATGAGCCCGCAGAATCTCCAGGACCAACAAAAGGTCCCATGATGGAGCCACTGGCTTTGTAGGTGGGTGAAGCCGTCTGGCACCTTTCAAGAAACGGGAAATGTTCTCTGCCCACAATGCAACCATTCATGCCTCAGTGCCAGCAAGATATTGCAGCCACATATACCTTTAATGTCGAAGGCGACAGACCACGATCCAAAGGTTCCTGTAAAAACTCCAAGATAGCAGAGACTGAACAGTGCACTGTATCTTGTCCATGTCTCCTGCACCATTCCTCAAATAGCTTCCACCTATTTGCGTACAGCTGCCGTGTCGACGGTGCCCAGGCATTACAGATCGTATGTCTTATTTCCCCAGCATACTCTGAGAAAGCGACACCGGGCCCTGCAGAGGCCACACCCAGAGTTGGAGACGATCGGGATGGGGATGCAGTATCCTTCCCCCCAGCTGGGACAAGAGGTCCGTCCTGGCGGGAAGGCGCATTGGAGAGCTGCAGCAGAGTCTGTGCAGAAGCGGGAACCATATCCTCGCTGGCCAGAATGGAGCCACCAGCAGTAGCTTGTGTCCCTCCTGCAGAACTCTCGGGAGTGTTTGATAAATCAGGGGAAGAGGAGGAAAGGCATTGAAGAGAACATGAGACCAGACGTGAGCCAGTGCATCCTGACCCAACGGGCTGGTGTTGTCTCTCAGAGAGAAACAGAGAGGGCAATGGGTCACTTCCCGCGCCCTGCCGAAGACCCTCCAGATGGTGCAGACCAGGGGATGCACAATATGCACGTATACACAACTTCCCTCTGTGACGGTAGAGACCCCAATGGGACGCCCTGTAGGACCCAACGTCTGTCCTATGTCGGGACCAGATTGCTCTTGTCCATATTCACATGCAGACCCAAACGGCTCACATGATCGAGTACAAGCACTGTGTCGTGAATGGCCTGGTCGCGGCTGGGTGCACAAATTAACCAGTCGTCAAGGTAAGGTAGAATCTTCAAACCCAGCGCCTGCAGAGGAGACAAGGCCGCTGCTACCACTCGAGTGAACACCCTGGGTGATAGGGACAGCCCAAATGGAAGGACCCTGAACAGAAAATGTCTCCTCTGAAAAGCAAAGCGAAGAAACATCCAATGATTGTGTGCGATCGACACATGAAAATAAGCATCCTTCAGATCTATGGTCATGAACCATTCGCTCGGGGAAAGTGTTTGAAGCTCTGAGGTGCGTAGCATGTGAAACGGCATGACTTTTAAAAACACATTGAGACCTCGCAGGTTTAAAACTGGACGTAGGTTGCCGGTTTTCTTCGGGACCAGAAAATATCTTGAGTAAAATCCCCCCGGATTCCAGCAAGGTTGCTATTTCTTGATTGAGTGCCTCGGACTTTGCCAGGTCCGATATGGAGGTAATTCGAACCTGGCCGAAAACAGAAAGCCAGCGTCGGTACTGTAGGCAGTATCCCTGTGATAAGGTGGTGTGTTGGCAGCCCAGTACTTGAGCTGTTCCCGGGTAAAACAACCGACTGCCAGCCTGTGAGCTTCACCTACGACCCCCCCCCCCGGCCTACCGAAGGCCTGGAGGGCTGGTGACCAGACTGTGATGACCGAGGCACATGTGAAGTCATGGGCCGATCACTCCGAGAATGGCCCGACCTTGTAACAGGCCGCCGAGGAGCCACAGATGGGCTAGGTGGCACAGCATAGGTCTGCGGGTGCCAATACAACCCAGGCGAGCCCCAGAGTCTTAAGCGTTGCACAGCAATTCGTCAGTAACCAGGCACTGAGGTCGCGGCACCTGGCATTGGGTCTCAGAGCCTCATCTGGAGCCACAATAAGGGAGGCCACAGTTGGTTCAATTGCTGGCATATGCCCCAGACCAAACTTAGGTGCATCCTGCATGGCAGCAAGGAGCCTTCCATCAGACGTCGGTTTAAAAAACGCTTTCGTATCCGACCAGCAGATGTGTAGTTCCTTACTACATCTGCATTTGCTACATCTACTCCCTCTAGGGACTCCTCACTCTCCTTTTCCTCCCCACCTTCACCTATGGCCCATCTAGAAAGCCTCATCAGATCAGGAATTAAGATGGCTCCCCTAACACCTAATATAGTGCGATCGAGAGTTCTGGCATCAACTATGCTGAACTCTTCCCCGTACCCACCTATCCCCCCTCGTCTTTCACCTGAACTCCCCCCTGCTCTGCCTCCTCACCCAAACTCCCCCCTGCTCCTCTTTGGCTCTCATCTGGTCCCTGACCCAAACTCCCCCCAGCTCGCCCTTCCTTGCCCTCCCCCAGAGCTGTTATCAACAAGAGGTAGGACACACAGGGCCTCTGCTGTCTCAGGACATACAGTCATGATAAAGATGCTGAGGCCCTGTGATGGAGCTATATCTACAGTTACACCACATAGACTGATTAACAGAAGGACAGTTAGACTGTCCAATCAGAGACATTTAGTTCACATTCCCTGTAAGACGACAACATCCAGTCCTACTGAAACTAATCTGAAACTTTCTGTGCTCAATGTCAGATCTTTATGTAACAAGTCCTTTTTAATTAATGATTTTATTTCCTCTTTTAATCTTTATTTTATGTTTTTAACTGGAACATGGCTCGACAAAAACACAGGTAATGTAATTCTAGTGGAATCAACTCCACCCAACTTCAAATTTGAATCTGAAACACGACTAAACAAAAAGGGTGGAGGTGTGTGTGCATTTTTTTTTTTAGAGATAATTTAGTTGACTAGTCTAGTCTAGTCTGACTCAGCATGTCAGCGAGCCCACCCACAACAGAGGGCATGCTCTGGACCTGCTCATTACAAAAGGAGTAAATATTTCAAATGTCAATGTGATGGATGTTGCTCTGTCTGATAATTTGTGTCTTTTTTGACCTGTCTGTTATTCCCAAACCAGCAGCTGGTCCTGTAGTTGTTCATGGAAATGATGCACTTTGAAAATGCCTCATGTTCTAATGTTGATGATTTGTTGAACTCTGTAACTTCGAGTCTGAATGTTCTGAATGTTTGGTCACCATTGCCCCGATGAAGGTTAAAATGGTTAAAGATAAGCAGAAAGTGCCATGGAGGAATGATGACTCGGTCAGGGCACAGAAAAGGGAGTGCCGGAGGGCCAAGCGGGAATGGCGCAAGTCAAAGCTCCAGGCTCATTATGAGATTTACAGAGAAAAGATGCCCATGTACAACCACATTTTATGTAGAACAAGGCAAAGGTATTTTTCTGACATTATTGGAAGTTGTAGTGACAACTCTCGTGTCCTGTTTGCAACGGTAAACAGATTAACAAACCCCCCAGCTCCACTGCCGTTAGAACTAATTTCCACATCTAAGTGCAATGAGTTTGCAGTATTCTTTAATGACAAGGTTCAGGGCATTAAAAATGCCATTAAATTCCACAATGCAAATAACACCCCAGCAGCCACCTAGACACTTAGAGCTGACTCACTTTGCACCTGTAACTGACAAAACTGTCCAAGAGATTGTCACCAGTCTGAGTTCATCTACATGCTGCCTCGATATGTTACCCACTAAATTTCTAAAGTCTGTGCTCAACAGTTTGCTATCACCACTCACTCACTTACTTCACTCACTTCAATCTGGAACATTCCCAAGAGCTTTGAAAACCGCGGTTATCAAGTGTAACGGAGTTAAAAATGCATTTAATATTTCTTGTTTGTACAATGTTTTTTTTCAAAGTTATATGTGAATTTTATTATTTTGGTGTTTTATTTTGGAAAAGCCGGATGGCGCTTTGTTCCTGGGGGTTTTTCAGTTAGCTTGATTTCCGCTAGACACACATGTTGGGAGACACATGTTGGGGAAGACGGAAAGAGAGAATAAAGAAGAAAAACAGAACCACTCCACCCTGTGTCCTTTTCCCTTTTTTTTGTACGGACTGATGGAGGATCCAGCAGCCGTTACACTGGTGCCGTGACCTTTTGGATCCCCTGATCTGCTCGACGCCGGTCGCCGTGGTTGCCGTTCCGCCGGCCCGCCGTGGTTGTCGTCCCGCCGGCCCACCGTGGTTGTCGGCCCGCCGGCCTGCCGTGGTTGTCGTCCCGCCGGCCCACCGTGGTTGTCGTCCCGCCATCCTGCCGTCCCGCGGGCCCGCCGTGGTTGTCGTCCCGCCGGCCCGCCGTGGTTGTCGTCCCGCCGGCCCGCCGTGGTTGCCGTCCCGCCGGCCCATCGGCCCGCCTCTCGCCTGCGCTTTGGACTGGCTCTTCTGTGGTGTCGCTGGTGTGTTGCACGGACATCTTGTGGGTGGTTCTTTTCATTTAGAGACTACAAGTGATTTTTTTTTTGTTTTGCTTACACAACGCAGGTACTGTTTAGAGCTATATTGTTGTTTTATTACCATGGATGATTTCACCACTCCGGTTTTGTCTAGGGGTAGAGGTTTAATGAGACGTAATGTTGACGATGGGAATGTGGGTTGTCCAACTGTAATGTCTGAGGGTTTTACTAGTGTTGGAGGGTTTACTGGTAACGATGTGAAGACTTCTACACCCAACAGTGATGTTAATGCCATTCACCAGCTTACTGATATGGTGGGCCAGTTAGGTGCCCAGATTGGTGAGTCAATAGTAGCTAAGCTAATGTCAGCTGGTGTCGTTAATCTGTCCAGTGACACTAAATCACCCACTCCCACTCATGCTTCCACATGTGATGTGACCAAATGTGACTCTCCCCATGTGACAGTGCATGTTACACCTGACCATGACCTACAGACATTTAAAGGTGACGGTACTGACAAAGTTTCAGTCCAGGACTGGATTGACATGTCTAAGACTTTTCTGAAGAAAAAAGGGACTCCATTGGGCGGACAGGCTGAAGAAATCTTGGGTCATTTGCTGGGCAAAGCCAGAGACGTTGTTAAAATAGCCCTCCGTGGTGACCCTGACCTCGCTGTTACGGACAAGCCCGCCGTAATCTATAATACTCTTCTGCGCTATTTCAGTGATGCCCCCTCGTGTCTTCCACTTGCAGACTTTTATGCCACCCTACCGAGACACAAAGAGAATCCTGTTGACTATTGGATAAGGCTGAATAAAGCAGCTGACATGGCTCAGGAGGGTTTGCGGAGACAAGGTAATACAACAGGCTGTTTAAATAACGAGGTGGCCCTCATGTTTGTTAAGCATTGTCCAGACCCTGAACTGTCCTCCACGTTTAAGTGGAAGCCCATTCATGAGTGGTCCTCAAAGGACGTCCAGTTGAGAATTGATGACTATCAAAGTGAAATGCGGGCAAACCATCGGTCATCACAGCTCAAAGTTTACGCTACTGCAGTGACCCCAGAACAGTCTAGTCCGTGTAATGCCCTTGTGCCAGAACAATGTCACTCAGCTGGTTTCCATTCCCCTTCGGCTAATGTTAATACGCTGGCTCTGCATAGTCCCACCAGTTTTGCCTCGTCCCCTGCACCACAGGGTGTGTCTGTCCCGGTCGTGGCCCAAAACCTCCAGCAGTCGGAAGAGAGGCTCCTGGGTCGTATGGTTGAAATGTTTCAGGAGGTGTTGGATAAAGTGCAGCTGCGCAATACTCGTCCTGCTGTGAAGAGTGGACCCCCTCGCGCTCGTCAGCGCCGTCCCAGAGAGCCCGGTTGTAGGGTGTGTGGTGATGTGGGCCACTCCACAATCTCACACTGTATGTCCGAGAGACTGTGCTTTGAATGTCTTGCCCCTGGCCACATTAGATCCAATCGTCCTGGTGTTGCGTCTGGCTGTGCCGCTCCCCAAAATCAGGGAAACTAGATGGCCTGTATTCAGTGGGAGGCAGTACGGGTCTAAGCAATAACTCCCAAACCGTTGTGTTTTCTGATGCTGAATCTGTCTATTCTTCTGCCCTGGAGTCATGTTCCAGCCCTGCAACTGTTGTATACCAGAACGTGCAAAAGATAGGCAGTAGTGACAGCCTTTTTTACGCTACCGTGTCGTTTGGTCGTATGGTTAAGTTGAGTGGAATGTTAGATAGTGGCTCTATGGCCTGCAGCATTAATGAGAGTGCAGAACTGAAGCTCAGAGAGGCTGGTATACTTACCGATGCAATGCTATTTAATGCTGATGTGGTCCTAGTTGGGTGTGGGGGGCTCCGTGTTAAACCCAAATGTGCTTTTGAGATAGAGATTGAAGTCTGTGGCTGCAAGATGTTAGTCCCCACACTCGTGGTCCAAGGCCAACACGACGATGTCATTCTTGGTACGAATGTAATGAAGTATCTGCTGTCTTGCAGTCACATGTTTGTTGGGATGCAGGGCCAAGGGTTCGTGCTGTTGCTGCCCTCCAGTTTTTGCCCCAACTCGTAACCTCTGGTCTTGACACTCTGCCTGCATACACTGAACAGGACCTCCGTGACTGCCAACTCAAAGACAAGATTATTTCTCGTGTGTTGTTCTATGTTGAGAGGTGTCGGAGACCTACAAGGAGAGAGAGAACAAAAGAGCCTGCCGATGTGATGAAGTACCTCAAGCACTGGGAAAAACTCTCTGTTAGCAGTGGTGTCCTGTACAGAGTTTCGAGAGATCTCAAGACGAAATCAAAACGCCACCAATATGTTGTTCCGGATTCACTCAAAGCTGAGGTACTGCGTGGTATACATGATCAGGCAGGTCATCAAGCCCAGTCACGTAGCCTTAGTCTGACCCGCCAGAGGTTTTTCTGGTTGTCTTTAGACAGAGATGTGAGGAACTATGTCCGTCAGTGCCAACGCTGTGTTGTTAGTAAGACAGCTGACCCTGAAGGCAGAGCCCCTTTAGAAAGCATTGTCACGTCTAGACCACTTGAGCTTGTGTGTATAGATTTCTGGTCTGCAGAAGATTCTAGGAATAAGTCCATTGACGTGCTTGTCATTACAGACCATTTCACTCGTATGGCACAGGCCTTCCCCTGTAGAGACCAAACAGCCAAACAGGTCGCAAAGGTCCTCTGGAACAAATACTTTTGTGTGTTCGGGTTCCCAGAAAGAATCCACAGCGATCAGGGACCTAATTTTGAGAGCCAGCTGATCAAGGAGTTGCTTACTGTTTCAGGTATCAGGAAGTCCCATACTACACCGTATCACCCCATGGGTAATGGTTCAGTGGAGCGCTTTAACAGAACCCTGGGTGGTATGATTCGTGCGTTGCCCCCAGACGCAAAAGCTGATTGGCCTTGTAGGTTGCAGACACTAACGTTTGTGTATAATTGTACTTCCCATGAGACCACGGGTTTTCCCCCATTTTATCTGATGTTTGGTCGGGTTCCCCGTTTGCCAATTGACGTTTTGTTCCGTTCTGTCCTTCATGATTCCGCTGTGACTGGCTATGATAAATATGTTGAATCTCTTGTCAGTGACCTAAAGGAGGCTATGGTGGTTGCACGAGATCATGTCAACAAGGAACAACACAGGCATGCTCTGCTCTACAACAGGAAAGTAAAAGGATCAAATGTCGAAATTGGGGAAAGAGTTCTGCTTGCAAACAAAAAGGAGAGAGGAAAACGGAAACTTGCAGATAAATGGGAGTCAACAGTCTACACGGTGGTGGATGTCAATCACGAAACTCATACGTACAAAATCCGTGACAGCGGCTCTGGGAGAGTGAGGATTGTCCACAGAAACCTCTTACTGCCAGTTGACTTCCTCCCAGTTGAACTCTGTGATGCCTCAGACAATGATTCGACCTTTGCTAGTGCCTGCTCTATTCCTAGTGTGGACGGAACTGGGTCAGATTGTGAGTGTGATCACGAGCCTGTGCATGACCCCTCTGTGACTGGGGACTCCGAGAATCGGACCGTGGAGTGGGTCACACAGTTGACTGAACCAGACCCGACTCAGGTCGACGTTTCTGACTTTGTGTCTGTTACTTCTGTCCCCCATGACGTTGACCTGTCCTCTGAGGACAGCCCTAGCCAATCAGACCGTGTCTTGAGATGTCTGACTGATGTGACTTTTACTGCTAGAAGCAAGCTATCTGACCCTGGTTCTGACGTTCAGACTGTTCAGACTGTACCTGCTGTTGTCCAGTCTGTGACTCCCCCTGTAAACCAGTCCCGAGTACACACTAGACTTGGTCGTTTGGTTAAACCTGTGAACAGATTTATTCAGACTATGTCACGTCAAGATGTTATTCCAGCCACTTTCAGTGTTAAAGATGTTTGCAAGTCTGTGTTTCAGACCCTTTCTAGTTAGATTTTGGTTGAACATATCTGCTATTCTGTGTTTCAGCAAATCGTTATATTGTTACTTGTTTTTTTTTATCACTGTCATGTGAGCCGGTGCAGTTTAGTCTGTGTTAAGTAAGGGGTTTTGGTGGGGTGTAAAAGGCACCCTGCTGCCAGTAGTTGGGTTGAGGGTTTGGTACCCCCCTCTTTCCACTTCATCCTCCTGGGATACTGTATAGTTGGCCTTCCTTTGTGTAACCTCTTGGTTTTGTGCTGTTATTTGTCCTCGTTGAGGCATTCTTTGTACCAGTGGCTCAAAATTGCTAAAATTCAGTGGGGGTGGATGTAACGGAGTTAAAAATGCATTTAATATTTCTTGTTTGTACAATGTTTTTTTTCAAAGTTATATGTGAATTTTATTATTTTGGTGTTTTATTTTGGAAAAGCCGGATGGCGCTTTGTTCCTGGGGGTTTTTCAGTTAGCTTGATTTCCGCTAGACACACATGTTGGGAGACACATGTTGGGGAAGACGGAAAGAGAGAATAAAGAAGAAAAACAGAACCACTCCACCCTGTGTCCTTTTCCTTTTTTTTTGTACGGACTGATGGAGGATCCAGCAGCCGTTACACAAGCCTCTCCTAAAGAAGAGCAGTCTTGATGCCACAATGTTGAACAATTACCGACCAATCTCAAATCTGCCATTTATAGGCAAAGTCCTCGAAAAAGTTGTTTACCAACAGCTTATTAACTTAGACCCCACCACGGAACTGAGACTGCTCTTATCAAGGTGACAAATGACATCTGCCTGAACACTGATGAAGGCAAAGTCTCAGTCTTGATCCTGTTAAATCTGAGTGCTGCCTTTGACACTGTTGATCATGGGATCCTCTTACAGAGACTAGAGGACTGGGTGGGCATCTCTGGTATGGCACTAAACTGGTTCAAGTCTTATTTAGAAAACAGGGAGTACTTTGTTGGAAATTGGAAAATGTATATCAGATAAAATGTCCCTGACCTGTGGGGTGCCCCAGGGTTCAATCCTGGGACCCCTGCTGTTCAATCTCTACATGCTGCCGTTAGGCCAGTTAATACACAGCAATAATGTGTCTTACCACAACTATGCAGATGACACTCAGAGCTATGTCTCACTGGCAGCAGGTGAATACGGACCAGTGGATTCACTCTGCCACTGCATCCAACAGATCAGTGTGTGGATGCAAAACAACTTTCTTCTGCTAAACTCATCATCAGTCATCACCTTTGGCCCACAGAAACATAGAGAAAGTGTCAGCAGTCACCTCCAGTCTCTCTCTCTAAAACCTTCAACTCAGGCTAGAAATCTAGGGGTAATAATGGACTCAGACTTGACAGTCACATCAAATCAATAACATCTGCAGCTTTTTACCACCTGAAAAACATTGCAAAAATCAAAGGTATACTGTCAAAGCTAGACTTAGAGAGACTTAAGCTTTTGTATCCAGTAGGTTAGACTACTGTAATGGCCTGCTCACTGGCCTCTGCAAACGAGCTTTAACACAGCTCCAGTACATCCAGAACGCTGCTGCTCGGGTCCTGACTAGAACCAGGAAGTATGAGCACATAAGTCCTGTGCTCAGGTCTCTGCACTGCCTTCCTGTAGCTCAAAGAATAGACTTTAAAGCAGCTCTGCTTGTGTATAAGTCTCTCCATGGCCTAGGTCCAAAGTATATCTCCAACATGTTAATGCCATATGAACCATCTCGCATTCTGAGGACTTCAGGGACCGGCCTCCTGCTGGTGCCCAGAGTCTGGACTAAACATGGGGAATCAGCATTTAAGTTTTATGCAGCTAAAACCTGGAACAGTCTTCCTGAAGATGTGAGACAGGCCTCTACTTTGACAATGTTTAAATCCAGGTTCAAAACGGTTCTGTTCAGTTGTGCATATGACTGAAAGGTTTTTATTCTGCACTCTTCTCTTTTAATGGTAATTTTATGATGATTATTTGTCATTATTTATGTTTTGATTTGTGTGATTTTAATGTCTTTCTTATTCTGTAAAGCACTTTGAATTACTTTGTGTACAAATTGTGCTATACAAATAAACTTGCCTTGCCTTAATATACTCCACAGAGGGGGGAACCAAAAAGGAAGACGCAGAGCCCTGTCGTCTAAATAATGCACTTGAAGCCATAGGCTGCGCCATCGGTGCCTCCAATTGTAAACATGCAAAAGCCACATGTAAAGAGGAGGCAGCTGAGTCATTGTCACCTCCCTGAGAGCAGGTGGAGTTGTGTGAGCTCAACTCTTATGTGTCAGAACATGCATCCAAACCGTCCCCAGTAAGCGGGTCTGTGTCATGTAAGAGCGTATATGATGTTGCCACAGACAGGGCATCATCCTCGCAAACAGAAACCATCTCCCGCTGAGCTGGTCGCTATCCCAAGTCTGCATGGACTCAATGAGAGCTTTCATTCTACTGAGCTCTGAAGTAAGGCTGTCTACCTTTGAGGATAATCCCACAGAGCGATCCCCTTTGTTACGCTTATGGGGAAACGCCAACAGCAGAGCACTTTCTCTTCACCTTCCCACTCGCCGTCAACTGGGTGTCATGTATATCATAAGGCGCCATGGTCCCAGCTCCTCCAAACGTGGCCAGGCGGTCAGCACGCAGGGACCTGGGCATAATGCTGTAACTCATGCAAGCATTCTCTGTCAAACTTTACCTAAGGTGGTCCACATCTAAACATAAGGGGCAAAAATCATGTCCATCTTCAGGTTGAAGCGGGGTCATGAAAGCTCTGCAGCACATGGACTCCATCAAACTGATGGTAGATCAAGTCGAGGATAAAAAAATACCACATCAAGCTGAAAACGCCACTGGTGGTAGGCTACAATTAAAATATAATATCCTCCAAAACTCAAAGCAAACAGTAACCATTGTTGGTGTTTTAGAACATGCACCTGAAGGCATGAAAAAATGAGTTAAAAAAACAAAAACGGTTCTAAAATAACAATGATAGTTTAGCCGAATGCGGCAACAATCAACACAAAGTCAAGCTGAACCGAAAACAGCAGCAAATACAAACCAGCTCCACCGAACCCGGTATCGCTTCCAACAAAAATGCAGAAACTACTTATCATAGACTATCTTTGTAAAAACGTGCACCTCACCGGTGTCAGGGAACCACCCACTCCACCAAGCCCCGTGCACCTTACGCAGCCCCTGAGGGGCGAGTTGCACTCGCTACCTCAACCGTGATATCCTCCAAGCACAGGACATGGAACTCTGACCAATAAGCTGCCACCAAAGAAAATGGGAAAAACAATTGTGGTACAAAGCAGTATCCACGAGTAGCCACAACACACTTGACCTAAGCGTGAGACGAAAAAAGGGACTGTGCTTCCGGAGTCACATGACTATATAGCCTCACGTGGGTCACCAGAAGGTCACAGGTGAATTTGTTGTTATTAAATCCTGACCTGCGCATGCGCAAGAGTGATCATCCAGTACTTGAAGCACCGCCTCTAGCAGTCAGAAGGGATGAAATAGAACTATAGATCACTGATATGAACACGAGTTAGGTTTGTTGAAAAATTGACATTGGTGAAAGCTCTAAACTTCATGCTATCATGCTAAACATCACATAAATTAAAAGTGCATCAACATCTAATTTATATTAATTGCATCAATGTAATTATCAAAATGCACGATTTATATGTGAACTGTATTAATAGTTCAATACATCAGACGGTGTCCCTCTCAATTTCATTTATTTAGGACTATTCTAATTGTTTAACAGAATAATACAATGCAGTAAGTTTATAGTCTACAAATTACACAAAAAAAAAATCATTTATAAATTAAATCCATATGTTGAAATGTTGATCTTTACACTGTTTTGTTGAGGATGTAACGACATGTGACCTTTGGCTGGTGTGATTAAGTACATTCATTGACTAATGAATGCGTTCAGTGCGATGTATTTCACAAAATAATGGTTAACTTAGGGAAGAATATGGCTGTGTTTTATAGTTTATCAAAGTTCAGTACACTGAGATTTGATCTCTGCTCCACACTTCTTTGATACACCTGGATTAGTAAGTACTTAAATAATATTATTACAATAACAACTCACCTTAAATGTAAATAATAATAACTATTTTTGATTATGTCTTTTTTTATTTTAAAAATGTTTTGTTTTTTTTTGTTTTTTATTTAAAAAAAAAGTTTGATGTTTGGTGAGTCTGGTTAACTATTTCACGCTCAAAGTGACTGTAGAATGCAAATTCTTAATATCTTCATCAATGAGCAGATGCCCACCTTGGATTCCAGGACTGAGTACGGTAAGATTAGCAATTCTTCTACCCAAATGTATTAAGTATATGCAGTAGATTTGTGAGTAAAACAGATTTGCCCTTAATCACCTTTGCTGTGCATATCTGTTATTGTAAAAGGCTGAGACAGTGATGTTACTTCCCTACCTATCACCTTCTTCCACCGACATTGAGAGAGCCAAAGAAGAGGGTCAACTCAGGCAGCCAATCATCTCTTCAAATTCTTTTAGTTTTTATAATTTGTATAACTAAGCAGAGTCATACATGTTTAGCTAGTAAACTGTGCTAACTTTGAGTGAACGGCTAGAAAGGTGCCTGTGGTATACAAACATCCTAGATTTACTACTCAAATTCAATTGTGAAGAAAATAATAAATAATAAAATTACAGGAAGTAATGTTGAGTTCTGTCACACCTGCAACCCACGTCCAACCAGAAAATTCAACAGAATTGTAAAACTAATGAAAACTTTGAGATTTTGTAGTATATGTGAAGTGAGTTGTCCTACTTGTCATATACACTTTCAATATATTTTCAGTTGTGATTTGTGTTCCCATTTTAGGAAGGGAGAAAGCGCTCCACATCCTTAGAAACTGTCATCACATCTTGCTTTGCACTGAAGACCAAAATAGCAAAACAGAAAAGTTCTTCCCCCTGCCATGTGCCGCTCAGACAACTTTGATTGTCTTCTGTGTTTCCTACCATAAAAAACTTGCAGGTTTCTATGCAAGAATAACTGCACCATTAAACTAGAATGATGACATTCAGATTGTGAATGATTGTTGAGTCACTTTTCCAGCACTTAACATTCCATCATGCTTCTGTAATGGAGTTAAAAATGCACTTATTATTATTTCCTGTTTGTGTATTATGTTTCTTTTGAATTTATATGTGAATTTTATCATTTTGGTATTTTATTTTAATTTTGGTAGCTTCCCTTCCCCTCAGTCGCATATTGGAGACTGCAGAGGATAAGTTCTGTTGCTGTTGAAAATAATATATTTTATAAAAAATATAATTAATTATAAAAAATATGATTAAATATAATAAAATAATTTACAGTTAGCAACAATACAAGGATACATGTTAATCAGACAATGTTTTCACGTGTACGTCATGTATTTTGGAGTGCTAATTCTAAATTTTGTAAGTTTAATTTGGATTGTAAAATTTTTCAGTTAGCTTTGTATTGTTACATTATACTGAATGCCGCGAAAATGATCAGCCATCTCACGGTGCTTTCTCATTGTTACAGGGAGCCAGTGTGAAGACATATTAATGTGTGTGTGTGTATATATGTCTGTCACAGAGAGAATAAAGTTGAGTGACTCCACCCTATTCCTGTCATTTGTATACGGACTGACGAAAGGTTTGCAGCCGTTACACTTCATTATATGTAGAATGATGCTGCAAATATTTTTAATTATTCTTGGTTCTGAAGTAACTTGATATTTTCAAAAGAACACCCCCAGTAGTTCAGTCAAGGGTTGGTACCAGATTAAACTTGATTTATGCGCTGGAATGTCCAGACCTGCCCATTCTTAGTAGAAGGTGTCACAGGATATTTTTTTTTATTTAAGTCTTTATAAGAGTTAGAAGATTCTCTGAAAAAGATCTAAATTAATACTTAAAAATAGTTAATGCTGATATCTTGAGAGTTAATAATTAATCCCCCAAAAAGAGTGACTTTAACACTTTCCTGACTGATCCCATATAGAGATTTGAAAAGGATTATTTTTAAATCCCTGGGAGTTGATTTGACTACTCTGAATTTGCTGTGTACTCTGTCTACGAGTGGCTTGCACAAGTCACAAGCTTTATGTTGACAATATGAAATGATTTGAACATTTGTGTTTCTTGCACCTCTCCTTCAAATATGATTTAGTTTGTCTCTTTATACCAGATTTTGTGCATTATTTAATGCTGTGTTACTTTACTTGAATACAGTGATTTGCAAATCCTTTTCAACCTGCATTGAACTGAATAAACTACAAAGACATGATATTTAATGTTCAAACTGATAAACATAATTGTTTTCATGCAAATATTTACTCATTTTCAATTTGATGCTTGCAACAGGTTCTAATAAAGCTGGGACAGGGGCAACAAAAGAATGGGAAAGTTGAGGAATGCTTAAAATACATTATTATTTGTTATTATTATTAAGGCCATAGTGAGAATAAACTGGTGGTTTAAAATGTCTCGGTATCCTCGTTAGTAAAAGCACCCAGGAGAAACCGGGATGGGTAAAACCAGTCTAGAAGCTTATTTCTCGAAGGATCCGTCACAGCTCAAAAAAGTACTCCACCCAATTCTCAACTGTTGCAGTGACTGCGACACTGACAGGACTAATACCATAATGGGGGTCATCTCTTCCAAAACTAGAATATGAAGGAGATTGTAGATATATGGGAAAGAAGCACAAAGGATCCATAATCTATATTCAAAGATGGGTAAAGAAACAAGGCTTCACTGGAAAACTCATAGTAAAGGATTGTGAAGTTCTAAATAAGAAAGTACTTTTACACAATAAAACTAAGAAAAAGCTCAAAGCCAAACATGAAGAAGAACAGGTTCTGGCAGAGATATGGTTAACAGAGGCTAAACTTAACAGACATGAACAGATTAAGAAAAAGCAAGAAAGCGATATACCTGAAGGGATAGCTGCTTACGTGAGAGAAGAAGATAATTTAACTTAGGAGGTCGTAGGAGAAACAAAAGGAAAACGAAGATGTGTATGTGTTCAGAGACAGCTTTGAAGCCGTGTTCAGCAAGTACAGTGGGTTGAAAGATGCCACAGATGAAAACAGAACAATATTCAATCAACAACTGAAACAAGCCCTGTTGCAGGCATTCACACCGGAGGTCAAATGGCGGTTAGAAAAGAATTATGTTTCCCTTACAACCTGTGAACTTCCTGACTTCATGGCACATGCAAGACATGCAGAGAAAGTAGCACAGAACAAAAACAAGTATAGAGAGAAAGTTGAAGTGAAGGATACACTGAACACGTTTGTGCAGGCCATAGAAGGAATCTACCCGGCTGAAACAAAAGGCAGAGGCAGAGGTAGAGGTTGAGAAAGAGGTTCAGGGAGAGGAAGAGGTAGAGGCAGGTCAGGATCAGTGGATAAGAAAGACAGATGTTACTACTGTGAAAAAGAAGGTTATTGAGCAAGGGACTGTCTTAAGGCAAAAAAGTGACTGCCAGCTAATGGATGGGGATTAGATAAACACTATGAACCAACCACCCCATCACTCCCTGATAAACCAAAATTTTACCAGTAAAACAATTCAACTTGCAGACGATGATCTTGAGGAACTAATGTGTGATGAATTCTTAGATCTGACAGAGATTTTCCTTAGTGAGAAACCTGAAATCATTTTATTGGTAAATAATAAACCTGCTCTATTCTGATGTGACTAAAAGACATAGATGATTTGGTTGAATCAACAAGCATAATCTGTGTGAGATTAGCAAATGAGTCAGAAAAACAACAACAGAAGAAAACATGGTGCGATAGTACAACGTGGACACAGACAACAAACCAATTCTACCAAAATCAATGTTTAAATGGGCTGCAATATTGAGTCATGGGCCAAGCCATGTCTCAGCAGGAGGGATGTGTAGTATCATAAATCAACACTATACTACCTATGGAGCAAAAAAAATGTTTGTAATGTGACATTTGCATAAAACACAATGCTCAAGGAAATTTAAGACCGAAGAGAGGAAAATTTCCAGAACCAGAATATCCATTCCAGGTTATACATATGGATTTCATTCAACTCAACAAAGCCAGAAATCTAGAATATTGTCTAGTAATTATTGATGCCTATTCCAAATGGGTAGAACTGTTCTCTTGTCACTCTCCAGACTCATTGACAGTAGCAAAAGCTTTATGTAAAAGAATAATACCCACATTTGGTATTCCACAAGTGCTGAGGAGTGACAATGGAAAACATTTTGTAAATGAAGTCATTAACAAAGTAGGACAAAATCTGAAAATTGATCTAAAACGACATTGCCGTTACCACCCTTAGAGTACAGGACTAGTAGAGAAGACAAATGGGACTATCAAGAGTAAACTGAGAAAAACCATGGCAGAAACAGGAAGACCATGGCCTGACTTAGTGCAGTTGAGTATGCACATCACGCCCAACCAAACTAAGTCACTTACACCATTTGAGATACTATGTGGACGACCATATACAATACCAGACTTAACACCCAACCTAAGACATTCTCCAGAAGACGTAAAAGACCTGTCTGACTATATGAGGAGAACTTTGATGACAAGAGAATGCTTAGAACCAAATACTGTTCCCTCTGTTTTTTTGTCTCCACAGGAACAACACATTCAAGTTCGAGTAGGAGAATGGGTGGTGGAAGTGCTGGTCTGATGCACCTTAGGACGGCCCCTACAAAGTGCTGTTAACCACACTCACAGCTGTGAAGATAGCTGAAAGGACCACATGGATTCATTTCTCACACTGTAAACTGAGAAGGATAGAAAGAGCAGAGCCGACTGCTGAGTAGGGGACGTCTGACTACAAAGGGGAAGTCGGTGGCTACAGCCTACTCGTTTCAACATCAGTGAAGTAGGGAGATCCTCTCAGTACAGTGGCCTGTTCGTATCTAAGACTGGGAAGGTGGAAAAACCGAATCACTCTCCAAAAGCTAAGAAAACGATTTTCACAGCACTAGGACTTATCCTGGGAAGACCAACTGTGAATTCTTACAACATCAAGCCAATGAAGTTATTACAGAAAACAGGGGCGCGGGTGAAAGTTCAAAAGTTGTGCAAACTGAACTGAAAGATAAGAAAGGTCATGTCTGTGTGGAAAGATAACAAGTGTTGTTCTGACAAGCATTTTGAAAAAATGCTGAGTTGAGTCAATGTGTCTAAATAAAAGGCTGATCTGAGAAAGGAGAAGTTGGAAAAGGCACTGAGTAGGCAAGAACTGCGTAGCTCTTTGTCCATCCTCTCTCCCCTCTGATCAGAGCAGAAGAAAGTCTAACCCTTGTCTTGAGCCATTTTGGTAAACGGTACATCGAGAACAGAGTTTTCTTGACAGTGAGGTTCACCACTTTGTGAACAACTGCGTGAGCAAATAGTCCAATAGTCTAAGAACAATGTTTCTCAACGTACAATTGCAAGGAATTTAGGGATTTCATCATCTACGGTCCATATTATCATGAAAAGATTCAGAGAATTTGGAGAAATCTCTGCACTTAGCGGGAAGGTCAAAAACCAACAGTGAATGCCCTTGACCTTTGATCCCTCAGGCGGTACTGTATTAAAAACAGACATGAATGTGTAAAGGATATTACCACATGGGCTCAGAAACACTTCAGGAAATCATTGTCAGTTAACACAGTTCGTTGCTCCATCTCCAAGTGCAAATTAAAACTGTACCATGCAAAGCGAAAGCCATATATCAACAACACCCCGAAACGCCGCGGGCTTCTCTGGGCCCAAGCTCATCTGAGATGGACTGACGCAAAGTGGAAAAGTGTGCTGTAGTCTGACGAGTCCACATTTCAAATTGTTTTTGGAAATCGTGGACATCATATCCTGTGGGCCAAAGGGGAACCGATAACAAATCATCCGGATTGTTATCTCCACAAAGTTCAAAAGCCACCATCTGTGATGGTATGGGGGTGTATTAGTGCCCATGGGTAACTTACACATCTGTGAAGGGTCCATACAAGTACATACAGGTTTTGGAGCAACATATGCTGCCATCCAAGCAACATCTTTTTCAGGGACGTCCCTGCTTATTTCAGCAAGACAATGCCAAGTCACATTCTGCACGTGTTACAACCGCGTGGCTTCGTAGTAAAAGAGTGTGGGTACTAGACTGGCCTGCCTGCAGTCTAGACCTGTCTCCCATTGAAAATGTGTGGCATATTATGAAGCTCAAAATACGACAATGGAGACCCTAGACTACTGAGCGACTGAAGTTGTACATTTAACAAGAATGGGAAAGGATTGTAAAGCTGCAATCCTGCAAAGCTTCAACAATTAGTGTCCTCGGTTCCCAAACGCTAATTGATTGTTGTTAAAAGGAAATGTGATGTAACACAGTAGTAAACATGCCCCTGTCCCAGCTTTATTGGAACGTGTTGCAGACATCAAATTGAAAATGAGTGAATATTGGCATAAAAACAATAAGATTGATCAGTTTGAACATTGAATATCATGCCTGTGTAGTTTATTCAGTTCAATATAGGTTGAGAAGGATTTGCAAATCATTGTATTTTGTATTTTTACAGAGCGTCCCAACTTCATTGGAATTGGGGTTGTATTTTTTTACTCTTACTTGAGCAATTTCTTGGATCAAAACAATACGACTACTACTAGCAGTGGTAGTGGTGGTAATAGTAGTAGTATTTAAACAGTTGTAAGAGTAGTGGTGTTGGCTCTGGTCCTTCTTGAGTATGTTTGTAGTAGTAATCATTGTAGTAACAATAGTATTAGTAGTATTATAAGTATTAAACAGTTGTTAGAATAGTCTTTTAGTTCCTTGGCCCTGGTCCTTCTTGAGTGTGTTTGTAGTAGTAGCTGTTGTAGTATCAGGAGTATTAAACAGTAGTATTATAAGTATTTTTTATTTTTTTTAAGTTGTTATGGTAGTGGTTCTTGGTCCTGGTTCTTGTGTAAGTTTGTAGTAATAATTGTACTAGCTGTAGTATAGTACAGTCTTTGACTGTTGTTAGTATAGTCTTTTAGTTCTTGGCTCTGGTCCTTCTTGAGTGTGTTTGTAGTAGTAGTTGTTGTAGTATCAGGAGTATTAAACAGTAGTATTATTAGTATTACTTAAAAAAAAAAAAAAAGTTGTTATGGCAGTGGTTCTTGGTCCTGGTTCTTGTGTGAGTTTGTAGTAATAATTGTACTAGTTGTAGTATAAGTCTTTAACTGTTGTTAGTATAGTCTTTTAGTTCTTGGCTCTGGTCCTTCTCCCGTATGTCTGTAGTAGTAGTTGTTGTTGTATTAGTATTAAACAGTAGTATTTAAGCAGTTGCTAGGGTAGTGGTTCTTGATCCTTCTTGAGTGAGTTTGTAGTAATAGTTGTAGTATTAGTATCATCAGTATTATTTAAACAGTTCTAGTAGTTCTTTGTTCCTTGGCCCTGGCCTTTCTTGAGTGTACTAGTAGAAGTATTAGTATTAAACAGTAGTTTTAGTAGTATTATAAATATTTTTGATAGTGTAGTATTTTAGTTCCTTGGCCCTGGTCCTTCCTCAATGTGTAATAGTTGTTGTAGAAGTAGTATTAGTAGTATTATAAGTATTAAACAGTTGTTAGGGTAGTGGTTCTTGGTCCTATTGAGTCCCACGCAGTTGGAGGGTTTTGTTCGAAGGAGGAACAGACTTTTCTTTGTGCGCTCTGACGGAGGAAGCCGATTGGACGACGTTTGAAGAGTTACCGTGGTTACAGCCGAGTGCCACCGACCCCCACCTGCTGCCGAAAAGAGCAAAGTTCTGAGAGAGGCTGAATTCTGCGGTGTTTCCCGGGTAACGGACACACTTTGACAAGATTGGACCAACTCTTAAATTAGACCAAAACAGTTTAACCTCACAGACACTCAGCTGGCTGAGACTAAAACCAGTACTAAACCTGGTCTAAAACTGGACTAAAACAGAACCTGGATTAAACCTGGACTGAAACTGGACTAAACCCAAACTAAGACCTAAACCCAGGAGTAAAACTGGTCTAAAACAGGACTAAAACAAGACTAAAGCTGGACTAAGACAGGACTATAACATAAGCCTCAAATGCAGGACAATACAGGAGAAGAAGAGAGTGAGAGAAAGAGAGCGGGGAAAGAAAGAGAGAAAGAAGAGGGTGAGAAAAAGAAAGAGGTTGGGAGAGAGAGGAAGGAGGTAGGGAGGGAGAGAGAGAGAGAGAGAGAGAGAGGATGGGTGTGTGAGCGAGAGAAAGAGATAGAAAGCAAGGCGAGAGAAAGAGCAAGAGAGAGAGCGCAAGACAGGGGAAAAATGGAGGAGTGAGGATGTGTGGATGAGTTGATTGAAAGCTCTCTTAGTCCAGAGTCACGCTGATGTTGGTTCATTATCATTTGAATCTCTCTCACTGAGACCATTCATCTTTTCATAAACATGTCATAAACTCCACAGAAGATTCCAGCCGAGATGGATCTGGCAGGAAATAGGAAGTACGGGGGTAAAGTGACGGTTACCATGGCGACTACAAAATACTGTAAAGAAGGCATAACAACAACATGGGCATGAGATTTGAACCAGCAACCCTACGGCCATAACAGAGCTGGAGGACAGGTCAGAATTCTCAAGTGGAATTTGCTGTTTAACTGTAAGATTACAGATTGGTTGATCTGGTTTACGTTTAATATATCTGTAATTACTGGGCCTATCCACTTGAAACAAAAACTGGCACAAAGTCCAATGTCTTCTCTGTCAGTATATACAAGTCATATACCAGTCATATTTTTTTTCACAACAGCTTCAGAAAATGGTGCCATTATTCAACCACAAATTAGACTAAATCTTGGAGATTTGGAGATTTAAGAGTAGAGACCAACCTCCCTGATCTGGATCTGTTCTGTGACTTGGTCTTTAGTCGTTCTTAAGAGGGTCTGTTTGTCTGTATTATGATCCACAGAGGAGTCTTTTGTGCCAGAGCAAACAGCAAGACTTCCTCTTTTTACAACTGTGACTAAAGCCAGACCAGAGGCCAGAGACCGGGAGACCTGAGAACTGAGTCTGTGGCCTGGTTTGGCCACACTTTTTTACATTTTTGTTTCTTCTTTATTCACATTGTAGATTCTCACTGAAGGCATAAAAACTATGAATGACACATGTGGAGTGTAAAGAACAAAAAATAAGTTCAAAATAGATAAAAAAAAACAAAAAAAACAACAACAAAAAAACCACCTTTATCCTTTGCTTTGATCACTGCTTTGGCATTTCTCGACCTTGACGTGACACAGCTGTGAAGTGAAAACTATTTCAGGAGACTTCATCATGAAGCTCATGAAAAGGCCAAGGGTTTGCAGTGCTGTTGACAAAACAAAGGATGGCTACTTGGATGATATGATTTTAATTTAAAATATAAACATATTTAGTTCAGTTATTTAACTTTTTTCTTTGCTACATATATATTGCTTTATATATTTGATGCCTTCTGTATGTATCTAAAATGTAGAAAGTTGTAACTTAAGGGAAAAACACACTGAATGTCCAAACTTTTGACTGGTCATGTCATTTTTTTCTGTTGTTTAAATTAATTAATAAATTATTCAGGTGTTCTGTGGTCCTGTTTTTATTCGGATAATTAACCCTGGTGATTTTATTTTAAGGCTTTATTTTAGTTTAAACCATAAACTGTTTTAAACCAGTTTTTGAGTTGCAGTTATGGTTCCTCGTAGATGACACTAGACGGCGCCATTTACCCAGCCTTGCCTAAACCCAGAAGAAGCTGCTACTTCCGCCCGGTCCTGTAACATTAGCAATAGCATCGTTAGCGCCTCTCTTTAACCGCTTTTATACTCTTTAAACTCTCACATTTATAGTGAAGCCACAATACGAAGGAGACTCGGACTGTGTGCCATATAACAACACTCTGAGGTACTTTTTCAGTTTCAGGATTTTATTTTTAAATCTGAGAAACGGGCCATGCTAACGGGATAGCACGGAGCTAACGCAGCAGCGGTATGTTTACATCAGGAGTGAGAGTTTTACTAACACGTTTTTCCCCGCAGCGGGACAAATATCTCTCCGTTTCATATTTTAAACCGTCTACAGGTGTGGTTTTATGTGGAGTGTGTAAGATATGTAGAATTATGGATTTAAATAAAGGTCAAGTTTGTCCAAACCAGAGTGAAAATAACTATTATAAAATATATAGTCCAAATTCTGGTTCAGGAGGTTTCACCGTTCAAACAAAAAATATAAAAAAAAACCTTAAAGACTAAGAAAACAGTAGAATCAAACCACACAAAAGACGAAAAGTGCGCCTACAGTTTAAATGGATGAAACAAGACGGAGTTCATTTTTCATTTGAATGTATTCAGGTCTTAATCTTCAGTGTTGAGTGTGTTATGTACTATACAGACGAACAATGAGAATATTATTACAGTCTTTGCTTCTAGAACGTTAACTCGATTTTTTTATTTGAGTAAATGTATTGGAAAAGTGGACGACATGTTTAAAGGTGAACTCTGTAACATTTCTAGTGGAGGGTCAGTTTAGCTGTATTGTTCCACAGTTTGGGAGTGAACACATCTGTTCTGTATTTATTCAATTATACGCGGCATTAATGCTAAAAATGCCTTGGAAAACCTGCTTACAGTAAGAAAGCCTCACCTCTCCACAGATCTGATCTCTTACCTGGCCAGGTGATTTCACCTGATTGTCTCTGTTGCTAGAGAATGCCACTTTCATGTGGTGTTGGACAATTAAGACAGATTGCAAGATATTAAGTATCAAGTATCAAGTGAACATTAAATTTGAGGTGACTTCTATAGTCAATAGATTTTGCCCAAAACATTGAGTCACAAACAGATACAAAGTGTGTTCAAGTCAGAGCTCAGAGGTCACACAGATTGTGTGAACAAGCACCGCCCTCAGAGAAATCCTGAACTGACCAACATTTGGTGTTTGCTAACCACCAGAATCAAAATATCAGTGGAGACAAGCAGGTGGCAGATCCTCCATCAGAAAAGTTCCATAGTGCACCTTTATTTGCTTTATTTTGTGTATGTTTGCTGCTCAGGGTTAAAGGATCACTAAAATAATTTAGTATGTACTGTCTTCCTTGTAGTTTGTGCTCAGAGTCGCCCTGATGCCTGCTCTGACTTCCTGACCTGTATGACTTCTGTGTGACCTCTCCTGACTCCTCTGTGACTCCTGCTGACTCCTCTTGACTCCTGCGTCGTCATGAGCGCGGAGCCATGTGTATATGAGCGTCTGTGGGAGTCGATCGCGGTGCTGAGAGAGTCAGGGCAGCGTTATGGGATGAGTGAACGTGACATTGAACGCTTCATCACACAAGTTCTGGAGACCAATGAGCCCCAAGAGGAACAGCCTGCGTTTCCTCTGCTCAGAGCTACAGCAAAGGTAAGATCTAGACTGGGACCAGAACCAGGGACCCTGCTCAGAGCTACTATAAAGGTAAGAACTAATTCAGAACTAACCCAGCCTAACAAAGACTAACCAGGACTAAGTAGGACTTAGTAGGACTAAACTAGGACTAAACCAGACTTCTGGGTTGTCTCCTCAGTGTGCCTTGGCACTATGTCTGCTCCTGGTTTTGGCCCTGGGTCTCTCTCAGCCTCAATCTGCCTCGGAGCCTCTGTCTCTGGGCTTGAACTGGTCGTGCCCGCTGGGAGCTGCTCGTCTGCTGGATTTGCCCATCGCTCACAAGTACAACCTCCAGGGTACTGCTCTTCTGTATCATCTGCATCTCCTCTGTGTCATCTGCTCCTCCTCTGCACTGTCTGCTCCTCCTCTGCATCATCTGCTCCTCCTCTGTGTTCATCTGCTCCTCTGACTCTTTACTCTGCTTCTTTAATCTTCTCCTCTGCATCCCCTGACCCTCTCCTCTCTCTCCTCTCTCTCAGGGTTCAGAGGTTGGTTTGGGGACAGTCCTTTGTTGCAGTCGTCTGTGAACACCTCCATTTCATCAGAGGCTCGTGTGGTCATGAAGGTGCAGTGGTCTTCTCTGTTATGCCTGTTACTCACCTGTGACTGTTAAAGTCCCTGTACCTGATTTAAACAGTAAGTCAGGAACATGTTTTAATTTAACTTTTAGGCCCACTCACTTAATACTTTGTGCTGCTGTGATATTGCACCATGACACAGAAACTACTGTATGACACTATCTCAGACTGTTGCTTCCTTATAGTTCTTTAATCTCTTCTATCTCTTAAAAATGCACCATGACAGAGAATATTTGTTATAACACAGTCTGATCATAACGAACCGACATGGCTGGAACTACAGGTGGGATTATTTGTGCCGTTAAACACGTCCTTCTCAAATAACATTACAGTTACAGACTAGCTAGCATCAACCAAAGGTTTTTCAGTTAGTCACGCTCACCTTTTTATTGAAAATCAAACTCCTTAACAGACCATGAATGCTCATATGGGGCCCCAGCTCATGAAAATATGTCAGTGTTTGCTAATGTGTGTATTGTGTCACTATGGTAATTGCTGAACATTCCACCATAGGAATACAGGAAGAACTAGCGTGATGTCACTGCAAAATATCAGTAGATTATATTTTACAGTATAAATTGATTTCTTATTTAGTTTTTTTGCAATACGATTATGTGGAGCATTTATCTTGACAAGACTAAATAAAAACAGGTACAGGTACCTTTAAAGTGCCCCAGAGCAGTTTTTACAGTTTCTTTGTGTAACTCATAGACTAGGGTTGGGCAAACTTTTTGCCACATGGGCCACAATGGGTTCTAAGGCCGGGCCAGGATATATGTGTGTGTGTGGGGGGGGGGGGGGGGGGGTGTATATGTATGTATGTATATATATATATATATATATATATATATATATATATATATATATATATATATATATATATTAAAGATTTGACCTGTAACATGTAGAAAAGCATGAATATGCAAGGTATGGTATGGTATGCTTTTATTTGAAACAGGGACAGTGCACAACATTACATTGACCTTAAAAGGCAGGAAAGATGTCTGGTGCCAGGTTATAGTATAAATACTAATTTCCACCTGTAGGCTCATTGTACAAATTGTTTTCCAAATGCATTTATTAAACTCTGACTCCAATTCACTTTCTACTGAAAAACTCTGGCCCCTCTCTTTATAACTGCTGCTGTCAGGCTCGTCATTTTGGTCTTAAAATGTTTGTTGTATCCCGCTCTACAGTCCCTGACAAAAGTCTTGTCGCTTATCCATTTTGTAGAAACAAAATAACCTGACTTATAACCTGACTTTAAATTAATCGATTGGTCTTAGAAATGTCTCATATGAAAGCTAAAACACTCCCAAATTATGCTTAATATACTAAAATAAATTTGCTTCACTGAAGAAAGATTGATCATTTAATGAACACAGAAAGGTCAGATTTTGGCAAGACAAAAGTTTTGTCGCCTACAGAAAATTGAACAAATAATTTACTTCAAATACAAAAATATGTTGCATAACGTCAGTGAATTAAGTAGTGGTGCTGTGAGATCCATATTATATTTAATATCTTGTATGACTTCCATGAGCTTGAAGGACTGCATCCATGTGATTTGACAATGATTCATACAATTTGTTGATGAAGTAATAGCAAGGAATAGCAAAGAAAGCAGTCTTACATGCCTCCCAGAGTTCATCAAGATTCTTTGGTTTTGCCTTCCATGCTTCCTCTTTCATTCTATCCCAGACATGCTCAATGATGTTCATGTCTGGTGACTGGGCTGGCCAGTCCTGGAGCACCTTGATCTTCTTTTCCTTGAGGAACTTTGATGTAGAGATAGAAGTATGCGATGTAGCACCATCCTGCTGCAAAATTTGACCCCTTTTATGGTTGGGAATGTAAGAGGTAGCTAATACTTCTTGATATTTTAGGCTATTGATATTGCCTTCCACCCTGCAAATGTCGCACACCCCCATACTGGATGAAACCCCAGACCATGATTTTTCCGCCACCAAACTTAACTGTTTACTGGGTGAATCTTGGATCCATGCGGGCTCCAGTAGGTCTCCTGCAATATTTGCGGCGGCTGTGATGTAATTCGACGGAGGATTCATCTGAGAAATCGACCTTCTGCCACTTTTCCAGTGTCCATCCTTTTAGCAGGCTGTGGGCCTTGGCAAATGCCACACGTTTTTTTAATTGCCTTTTGTTTCGTGCTGGTTTCTATGCACTGATTCGACCATGGAGGCCATTTCGAGACAGAATTCTAAAAACTGTTCTGGTTGGCACAAGGACTTGAGGTGACCAGGCCTGGTGGAGCTCTGCTGCAGTGGAAAAGGGGCTGGCCTTGGATTTTTGAATCAACAAACGGTCCTCCCGAGCAGTTGTCTTGCAGGGTCTGCCAGACCTGGGCTTGTCAAAAACATCTCCAGTCTTTTCAGATCTTTTTCTTATTCTTTGTACTTGACGCTGAGACACATTGAAGGTGTCAGCCACCTCAGCAGTGGATCTGGTCTTCAGCCTCTTGATAATTAACGCTTTGGTCTCAGGGTGCATCTTAGGCATGTTGTCAGAGGTCAAGTTGCAGTTGATGTGAAGGTCTGGTGTGCTGGGTTTCTTTTTATACACACTCACTAATTGATTGATCAGTAACTGATCACAGGTGAGGCTGTAATCTAGGATTGGGTGCATCATATGACAAGGCAACAAGACTTTTGCCTTGCCAAAATCTGACCTTTCTGTGTTCATTAAGTGATCAATTTTTCTTCAGTGAAGCAAATTTATTTTAGTATATTGAGCATAATTTGGGAGGGTTTTAGCTTTCATATGAGACATTTCTAAAACCAATCAATTAATTTAAAGTCAGGTTATAAGCTTTTGTTTCTACAAAATGGATAAGCGACAAGACTTTTGTCAGGGACTGTATGTGATCCTGTTTTTTTTTTCACTATTTTGTCCTTAAATCAAGATATACACAAAAGACACTCAGGCACCTTCTTACCCCAAGGTCGCTCCGGCTAGCATTAGCAACAGGTTTGATTGACAGTTTTGCTAAATGCCAAACCAGCAGGAAGGGGCATTACCTTCAACAGTCTTGCTCCAGATTTGTTCTTTGGTTGCTGTGATACTCATGGCCGGAAATCCAAATATGGAACTTGTCTCCAAATTTGGAGGTAAATGCTGTGGGGAATGTCATAATCCTTCAGTCCACTTCTTTATACAGTCTGTGGTCTAATTGTCTGCCTCCCATTTAAGGGCGGAGATGTGTCCCAGCTGCATCGCTCTCTGTTGGAGCTTGTGTGTCTCTCTCAGGACGACTTCTGCCACAGAAATGAGGTTCTCCCAGGACCCGCCGAGGTTCTACCACGAACCAACTTCACCACAGAACAAACCACCTTCTGTGACGGGTCTGCCCCGTAGACCGCAAACTGTCCTCTGATTGGACGGGGCGGCTGTCAATCACACACTATGACCAATGAAATCAGTGAATGGAGCTGTTAGGTCACGTCTTCTGAAACATTCAAGAGGAAAAATGTGAAAGATATTTTAGTTTAAACTGAGAGTTTATGAACTGAACATTTGACTCATTTAGTGTCTGAAGTTTAATTTTATGAAATATTTTGTTTAATGAACTGAAGAGTAACATGGCACTTCTGTTTATTCATGTTTAAATAATATGTACCTAATATATGTATTAAATGATGTATATTTTCTTTATGCTCAGAAAATCTGTGCCATAATTTCAATTTCTAAAGCCTTATGTTTGGTTCAAACCGGACATTTCTCAGATCTATTGTAAATAATAAAGATGTTTTAATTTAACACAATGTTTAAAATTGTAGTAAAATTAGATTTAATTTATTGGAAAGTTTAATTGTCAAAATCACATTGTGGAGAATATTTTATTTTGAAATGTCTGAATGCCACTGTGCTCAGAGAATTCACTTTAAATAAAAAGTATATTCTATTAACATTTGTCATTATTTTATTTAAAAAAAAAACTTAAACATTATTTTTGTACTTCATCTTTACTTTAGACCTATACAATTGTACTTTTTAGCATTTCTCACATGATACACTTACTTTTTATTCACAGAATTTGGACTTGATTTGATAAATTGTGTAAAACTATATTTTGTAGTTTTCTTTTTGTTGTTTTGTTTTTCCCTTTGGTATGCAAAGCTATTGTAGGAGGTTCATTTGGGTCACCGTTTACATTTGAGCACATGTTGACTTATGTTTGGTTTGGCCACAAGGGGGCAGATAGAGGCACAGGTGAAAGTGCAGTAGGTGTATACACTCACCTAAGGGATTATTAGGAACACCTGTTCAATTTCTCCTTAATGCAATTGTCTAATCAACCAATCACATGGCAGTTGCTTCAATGCATTTAGGGGTGTGGTCCTGGTCAAGACAATCTCCTGAACTCCAAACTGAATGTCAGAATGGTAGAGTCATAATTTGGCGCAAACAGAATGAGAACATGGATCCATCATGCCCTTTTACCACTGTGCAGGCTGGTGGTGGTGGTGTGATGGTGTGGGGGATGTTTACTTGCCACACTTTAGGTCCCTTAGTGCCAATTGTTTAAATGCCACGGGCTACCTGAACATTGTTTCTGACCATGTCCATCCCTTCATGACCACCATGTACCCATCCTCTGATGGCTACATCCAGCAGGATAATGCACCATGTCATAAAGCTCGAATCATTTCAAATTGGTTTCTTGAACATGACAATGAGTTCACTGTACTACAATGGCCCCCACAGTCACCAGATCTCAACCCGACAGAGCATCTTTGGGATGTGGTGGAACGGGAGCTTCGTGCCCTGGATGTGCATCCCACAAATCTCCATCAACTGCAAGATGCTATCCTATCAATATGGGCCAACATTTCTAAAGAATGCTTTCAGCACCTTGTTGAATCAATGCCACGTAGAATTAAGGCAGTTCTGAAGGCGAAAGGGGGTCAAACACCGTATTAGTATGGTGTTCCTAATAATCCTTCAGGTGAGTATAGGTGATAGTGTAGTGGGTATATTGGTGACACTGATAGCCAGTGATGACTGACATAGAAGCTATATTTCATCAAGTCCCTCACGAGTACAAGGAGGAGTCGGTGGAGAAAATGCAGCACTGCTTTGATGTGGACGATTGTCCGGTGTCAGTTGCACTGACATTGTGCCACGAGCTCAACAGGTGCGTAGTGCTGCAGGCTTCTGCCCATTGAATATCTGCTGGATGTGGAATGGTGCATCAGATCAGACACCTTCAAGTTCAAAATCTTGCTGAAAGGCCAACCACTCACCCGCAGAAGACTTTGAGCGATTTGTGCAGAAGAGAAATTTAATGGGATAACCAAATACCAGAAACTGTTTCTAAAGACTGACTGCAAGGACTCCACCTACTGGACAACTTTGGGATAAGCAGATGTCTAAAACCAGCAGAGTTTGTAAGGTGTTATGGCTCAATTACACCATATCTGTGATGCCAGTGAAAAGGGCTACAGTGTTAATACAAAGACTTTTCTAAATTAAGTACTGAAGCTGTCAGGTTCTCCTTTCATTCTCCAGAAGAAACACAGTGGTCTGTGAACTCTGAGCCAGTGGAAAATTATCCAGAGCGGCAAATAAACCATAGCAGTGAATGCAATGCAGACAGGAGAAGAGCCTACTGTCTTATGTGTGGGCGACCGTAAAATAGATCTAATCCTGTCTAAGCAATCGTCATTGCCCCTCGAGTCCAAGCATCCCATCATACTGGCCAAAAATCTTATATTTCTACTCTGCTGCTGAGGAATGTACTTAAAATATACACTTTCTTTCTCTTTCTCATCCTCTTCCTTTCCTTCCTGCCTCCATTCTTTCTCTGTATTTCCCTCTCACTCTCTCTCTCTTTTCTCCCTCCTTTTTCCTTTTCCTTCTCTCTTATTGTTGCCGAGGAAACAAGCAAGAGACAGTTTTAGCCTCTTGCTGACAGGAGGTATTCCCCACAAAATCTACCACTGTCAGAGCTGGCTACAAGACTGTGTCCTGGTGTGTCCCTCTGAGAGCAGAGTCAGGATTTTGTGTCATTCTCTATGAATAAAACAAATCTCCAAAAGACAAATTCACAAATGTTTTCTTTCCTGATTATCTCTATCAGTGACAAAGTCTATTGTCTCACTATATTTCCCCTACCACACCATAACCTCTGGGAGAACATCTGACACACAGGGTTACAGGAGGATGGGAGGGCATCTGATACACAGGGATACAAGAGGATGGGAGGGCATCTGACACACAGGGATACAAGAGGATGGGAGGGCATCTGACTCAGAGGGATACAAGAGGATGGGAGGGCATCTGACACACAAGGATACAAGAGGATGGGAGGGCATCTGACACACAGGGATGCAAGAGAATGGGAGGGCATCTGACACACAGGGATACAAGAGAATGGGAGGGCATCTGACACACAGGGATATAGGAGGATGGGAGGGCATCTGACACACAGGGATACAAGAGGATGGGAGGGCATCTGACATACAGGGTTACAGGAGGATGGGAGGGCATCTGGCACACAGGGATATAGGAGGATGGGAGGGCATATGAGACACAGGGGTATAAGAGGATGGGAGGGCATCTGATACATAGGTTTGCTTGTTCATTGCTTTGTAGTACTGGGCTGTGTTCAGCAGATGGTGCTATCTGTGCGCGTGTCAGGCTGCCGCTGCTCCACGTACGCTTCATACTTGAGTCACGCGACCTAAAATGACCACGAGACGTCCATTTGGGACAGACCATCTCAAATCTAGACCAGGGACTAAGTAAAACCATAGACCCGAGATTTGACCGGGATTAAGACACTGGAACATTTACAGTAAAGCAGATAACTTGAATAATCCCTCTAGTTTAACCTTTGGAGATTTCTTTCAAAACAGTGAATCTCCTATAGAGTTTTATATTTGTGTGTCAGAGGATTGAATTCTAATAATTCTAATCAAATTTTAAGGTTTGAAAACTCTTAATTTTAAATACAATTTCTTTTCTTTTTTAACCCTGTCAGATCTCTGCTCCTCTGAGACTCTTTCCAAACGTTGCATCATTAATCCAACTCAGAGGATGCCTTCAAACCAGCACCAGGAATAGTCCTGGTTTAGTCCTTATTTAGTCTTGGTTCAGTCCTAGTTTAGTACAGTTTAATATCTGATAATGTCCGTTTTGGGAGCTGTTTACATTTTATGGTTTGCTGACTCAGGAACAAGCTATTATCATTTGAGGTCTACATCTGTGTTCCTGGTTTAGTCTCAGTCTAGTGCTGATTTAGTCTTGGTTTAGTCCTGGTTTAGACCAAAGTTAGAAACCTCATCTCTCTGAGTGGGGTGTGCATGTCCTCCCTGTGCTCCCCCCAGTATTTACAGATATTAACCATAAACCAAGTCAGTTCCACAAGTTCCACTTGAGAATTTTGACCTATCCTCCAGCTCTGTTTTAAATATTATTCAGATGTTGTGATGGCAATGGAGCTGCTGAAGGGGTTGTAGAGGATTGTCAGGGGAGGGGGAAATATATTGAGTGGTGACCTCTGACCCCACCCTGATGACCTGTCCAAGATGGATGCCTGCATCATTTGGATTGGGTTGATATAACAAGATTTCATTTATTTGGTTCAGTGTTATTTCTTTGCCTGAAATGTTCCACAGTGGCATTAAACTTAACTCTCTCCGTGGAGACAAACCAGTTACAACAAACTAGTTACAGGTCAGATCTGTGGAGAGGTGACTGCTCACAGTAAGAGTGCATACAATGAAAATACCTGTAATTAAATGTAGGAGTTTATTTCCTGTCTGTGGAACATTTATGTCATTGTTGCAATGGAGACAAGCAGATGAAAAGTTACACAGGCCGTGTCCCAAATCGCCAAAATGGCCTTAGAATCACCATTGGAAGTGCCCTGCCCTTTCCATCGTTTCCATGGAGATCGGACGTAACCGAAGCGTGCATCCATGCACACTTCAGGCACTGCTTTATCCCATCTTGCACCGCAACTACGCAAAAAAGAGAAGAAAATGGAGTCCGCTGCACAACACACATTCAAATGTTCGTACTGGTTTAAGAGCCTACAACAGTGTGACATGAAACTGTTAAATCTGAATAAAGATATGTACAGGCCGTGTGTTTGATGATGAAAAAGGAGGGGAGTTATATGGAATAAAGGAATGTGCAGTTATTGCTAGACAATAAGAAGACATTATTATCATTAGAAATTATTACTGCAATAAGAATAATGTAAGAATGTTTGTTTCTATTGTAACCATCAAAGACCAAGAGACTGAAACATAAAGTCAGAAGGTTTAATGATCCACACAGGTGATGTGAACAATTAAGCAATGGACTCTCCAGAAAGGACAGAATAGAGTCCTGAGATGTGCACAAAATCTTCATGTCTTCCGGTACATTCCATACGTCTGTGCACATGTCACGTGCACAGACGTGGGCACGTGTCATTTACCTTCGTGTTAGTAAATCAAGATACTAGCTTGATGTAGCGCTGCACTGCTAGAAAATACTTTACAATAATAATATGAAAAGAACTGGCACGGCATAGAAGGGAAACAGTGCCCTCTACTGTCATTAAAGTGGTGTAGCCACTGGCCAAAATACCGAATTGTTAAACTGCAATATCCCACTTTATGTACAACTAATCAGTGTTCTCTGGTTTATAGACTATGAATGTAAAAATTATACTGTTACCTCTGTCTCTGTTATTACGTTTTCACAAGGGATATTTTGTTAAAGTTATGAAGTATCTACAATTGAGGAAAAAAAATCACCTTGAAACTTATATTTGCATGTTGATATTCAATCTAAACGGAAAAGAAACGGCTGCGACGACGACATCTTGACTTTTCTTTTATTAAATAATAGATAATTAAAGATAACGTACGTAATGTACGTATCATACGCTCAAAGACAGCGGTGGAAGTGCGGTCCATGGTGTGGGCCTGTCCCACTTCAGCAAGATGGAGGCTACACTGAGGAGGGCAGATTCTCGTCCGGAACCTTCAAACTATACTTCGAGGAGTACTTCGAAGGGGGCCTTCAAAAGGTGCATTTGGCGAATTGAGACACGGCCATAGTGCCCCTTTATCTAATGTGTTGTGATTTTGAGTGAGTGAGTTGCCTTCAGCTCTGATCCATAACAGAGGAATTTGAAAATGAAGATGTGTGTGTGTGTTTCAGATCAGCGAAATGACCTTTGGCCCCGGGTGATTTAATCACGAGTCAGAGGTTGGTGGATCTATACGCATTATTATTGCATGCTGTAGTTGTTTCATTGGGCAAGACAATTACAAATTGCAAGAAAAGACTGAATTTTTTAAAATAAGTTTAATCTCACTAGAGCGCTGCTCCTTCTCTCTCCCTCTCTCTCCCTCCTTGTCTCCCCTCATCCCTCTTTCTCCAGTAAATCTTCCCAAATATCAATGGAAGTGTTCAATACAGGCCCCACCCCCTCCTCAGATCAATAAAAAACAAATGAGACGTGAGACAGTTGCAGATGTGAATCTGGTTTATGATCAGCAGATAAGGTTTGTTTGTAACTTAGAGCAGGATTTGAACCAGCAACCTCCAATGTATCTAAGTGTTTTTTACAATATACAGTAATCAGTGCCACAGGCCACTGAATGGAGCCTGCCAATTCTCTAACTGATAGTCTATAGTTTTTGGTTTTGTCCTGGTTCAGTTCTGATTTAGTCCTAATTTAGTCCCGGTCTGGTCCTGGTTTAGACCTTGTTTAGTCCTGGTTTAGTTTTTGTTTAATACTGGTTTGGCTTTGTTTGGTCTTGGTTTAGTCCTAGTTTAGTCTTTCTTTAGTCCTAGTTTAGTCTTGGTTTAATCCTGGTTTAGTCCTGGTTTAGTCCTGATTTAGTCTTGATTTACTCCTGGTTTATCCTTTGTTTAGTCTTGGTTTAGTCTTTGTTTAATCCTGGTTTGGTTCCTTTTCCTCCTTCTTCATCTTCTCTCATTCTTTCCATTCTCCTTTTTCCTTTGTCTTCTACTCTCCCCCGCAAATCACCCTCAAAAACTATGAAAAATGTAAAATCTAATCTAATAATCTTATAATAAATCATCGTCACTGTAAATTGTTTTTGCATTATTTTTGTTTCAACCTTACTTATTTTGAAATGAATTCCTCTCAAACTCGGGACTCTGTCCTATTATTAAATACACTTGCACACATTGCAGTGAACCAGGGACGATCCTTCTCTCTGTCTCCTGTTATTCCAAGCACTCCTCCTCTCCTTCTCCTCGGTTGCTTCTCCCGGTTTCCCCCTGCGTAAAGCATTCTTCTCCGGTCTTCCCTCAACGTAACACCCCCTCTCCTCTCCCTCCTCTCCTGATTCCCTCGCGCTCTTCCTCTGAAGCGAGTCCATCACCCCATATACAGCTCCCGGTCTCATCCGATGCGCGCTCTCTCTCTTTCTCCTCCTTACACACTCGTGTCCCCCTTCTTTTACTCTCTTTTTATGCTCCCATCTCTTACTGTCTATCTTTATCCTGAACATCCCTTGCTCGTCTCTCTCTCTCTCTCTCTCTCTCTCTCTCTCTCTCTCTCCCCCCCCCTTTGTACTTTGGAGATGTGCTTCATTTTCTGCGCGTCTTTATCACAAATCGTATCGAGCGCGCGCGGATGACAGAGGATGCACAAGACCATCTAAAACATAACCTCTTTGTTTTTACTTTCCATCTTTTCATTCATCTTCCTTTCATTTTTTGGTTTGATCCCCCGTTTCTCTCTGTGTGCGCGGGCGTCGCGATGGAGCCCGGAGCCGTCGCGCTCTTTGGCACGAGGCGGCCGCGCGGTGGATCCACGGGACTATGATCTCTGTGCGCTGTTTGCCGCGTTATTTGCCGCTTTCCTTCGCTGCCGCTGACGCGTTTGCTTTGGACGCGAGCGGAATCGGACCGACAACCCTCTGACCCTTCTCCACCAGGTAGCAGCGTCTCCACGCACGTGAGGTGAGTGCATCCACCAATCCACGTCTCCTCTCCACATCTTCATCACCAACAACATGAATATAACACAAATATGCGCGTTTGTATCAATAAACGCGGAGCCGTTACTCACAGGTTTATGAGCCGGTCATGAGGTGCGGATTGAAGCTCGTTTCGGTCATTTTTGGTTGTGTTTTTTCGGACTAAACCGTCAAATGTCTCGCGCGTCTTGAAAATGGCCTCTTTTTTGGGGGGTGACATTTTTTCTCAGCGCGACGTGCCACTGAATACTAAACAGCGCAGCTCCGTGTTTCACCGTTTTTCATTCGCTTTTTTGTTCACAATTTTGTTGATAATTTGATCCAAGGGAATCCCTGCGTTTGTGGTGTAGTGACTCGTCTTTTATATCGCCTTGTGTGGTTTACTCATATATGTGTAATAAAGACTAAACTGTGTGTGAAAATCTGACATTGATCTGGCTGCGACCAAAATGTATTAATTTATGAATCTTCAGCATTAATCACATTGTAGAGCGATGTGCACGAGCTGTTATGTTGTATTTTTATAATTCACACAGTCTAGTGTTAATAAGTCCAGAAGCGTCATGTTTGAGAAAACCCTGAGAATTCTACCAAAAATCTGTGTCTGATGCTCATATTTTGCAATATCCTGTTTTGATAGTGATCTTGTTTTTTTCATAGTCCTGGTTTAGTTCTGGTCTAAACTACTGTTAGTCCCAATTTATTTTTAGTCCTGGTTTAGTTCTGGTCTAGACTTGGGTTAGTCCTGGTTTATTCTTAGTCCTGGTTTAGTTCTAGTCTAGACTGGGGTTAGTCCTGGTTTATTCTTGGATTAGATGTGCTTGTTTTGGTATTGGTTTCCCATATAACCAGGATTATTCCTGGTTTAATTCTATACTGCCATATATCTGCTTAATTTTGTTTTAGATGTGGGCTAGTCTGGTTTAATTCCTGTATTAGTTCTGGTTTAGTCCTGTTTCAGTCCTGGTTTACAACTGGTTTAGTCCTGGTTTAGTCCTGACTCTTGCTTTAGTATTGGTTTAGCCCACATGTAGAACAGGTTTAATCTTAGTTCAGTTATGATTTAGGGCTGGTTTAGTCCTGGTTTAGTCCTGGTTTAGTCCTGGTTTAGTCCTGGTTTAGTCCTGCTAAAATGTGATTCAGGTGGTTCAAATTTCACTCCCGTCTAGTTTGTTGTTGTTGTTGTTGTTGTGCCCTTGGGCAATGCACTTCACCTACCTTACCTTAGATGTGCTGTCCTCCCCGCTCTCTCTCAGGTGCAGACATGTGGGGGCAGCAGTGCATGTGTGTTCTTCTCTTCTGCTTCATTCTGTCCCATCTGTGGACCAGCAGGTGAGTCCTAATACTCACACACTCACACATATGCACACACACACTGATATATGCACACAGAGAGGAGAAGAGGGTCAGAGGAACAGAAGAGTAGAGAGGAGGGTCAGAGGAGCAAAAGGGGGTCAGAGGAGCATAGGAAAGGGTCTCAGGACCAGAGGAGAGGGTTAGAAGAGCAGAGAAGAGGGTCAGAGAGTTATCTCAAACATAAACATAAGAATTCACATTTACATTTCAAAGAGAAGATGTTTTATTTTTATCATCTCATCTGCCCCAGGACTAAACCAGGTCTAACCCAGGACTGAACCTGGACTAAAACAGGACTAAACCAGGTCTAACCCAGGACTGAACCAGGACTAAACCAGGACTAAAGCAGCTCTGAACCAGGACTGAACCAGGACTAAACCGGGTCTAAACCAGGACTAAACCAGGTTTAAATCACATCTAAACCCGGTCTATGATAATTCTTGTTTCCTTCCTTCGACTACCTCATTTGCATGACAAAGGGCACAATTAATTGCAAATCTGACCCAAGATCAGGGGTGGAGGGCATTTGACACACAGGGGTACAGGAGGGTGGGAGGGCATCTGACACACAGGGGTACAGGAGGATGGGAGGGCATCTGACACACAGGGGTACAGGAGGGTGGGAGGGCATCTGACACACAGGGGTACAGGAGGGTGGGAGGACATCTGACACACAGGGGTACAGGTGGATGGGAGGGTATCTGACACACTGATACAGGTGAATGGGAGGGTATCTAACACAAAGGAGGATAGGAGGGCATCTGACTCTTTCTCTTATATTTTCAGGTTTGTGGTGAATGCTATGGACGACTTGAATATCACTTTGTTCACCAGGATTTTAGATCGACTCCTAGATGGCTACGACAACCGCCTCAGGCCCGGACTCGGAGGTAAGAATTCTGTAATACTGCAGTACTACCACTACTGCAACTACTGTAACTACTACTACTACTACTACTACTACTACTAGCTGTGTTATGGGTTATGTAATTAGCTGCCCTATATAAAGTGTTGCAGTGTGCAGGTATACAGCCTTTTGACTGTTATCTATGGAGTCCTGGATCTGTGTATATTTGTGGATGGCTAAACGTGATGTCAATAAACAATTTGGAACACAATTTTTTCTGGACTCTGGACTTGTTGGTAGAAGACATGCATCTGAGACAGGCTGCACACTGGGTAAGTTAGGTCACTACAGCTACTATTTGACAGACTGTTGACTTGTTACTTTAGCTGTATACTGACTGTGGTTGGAGGGCAAGTGCTTGACTCACTGCTTTACTGTTGCTAATGTTTCACTATGAGGAACTTTTAAATATGTTAACACAGTGTTTCCATGTCACTATGTTTCTCAGAGTTGTATTTAGAGTGATTCACACATGTTTAAGTAATCCTTTATTTTCCTGCATTTGAAGCTGAAGTGCTCAGAAAACACTCACTGCTCTGTACTTACAACACATTTCTTTGAACTATGCAGCCTCAAAATCACACACAAATGTTTAAAAATGTCACACAGTATTAAAAAAAAAAAAAAAAAAAAAACATTCTGGAAAAGGGGCCTGTCAGTTCTGCAGTTTTGACCAGGAACTCAATGGATTTTGTTTCTGTTATTTAGCTGTAGCCACTCCCTCTTTAGAGCTCTATCAAAACACAATCAGCATGCATCCTGCTAATAAAACTACTGCACATTTATGGAAAATTGTTGTGTGATAGCATGGGTGACGTAGGCTTGTGGGCTGAGCCATGTACAGAATAGGGCCCGGGAGAGATTGCTAAAATACTCAAACATGCATGGATGACATCTAAAACCTCTTCATGTTTATTATGAGAGAACTTTATAACATGGTAGAACACTCCAAAAACTTGATTTTGCATAGTAGGCCCTCTTTAATATGAAGTGCATATATGAGTTCCATATTTAGTGGCCATTGGGCTTTTGTCCATATCTTTGCTGTCAACTTTTGATAATTGTTTTTTCTTTTTTTGACATGCCAAATCCCTGATTCACTCATTCCAAAAGCATGTCTCTGTTACATAATTCTGAAAGTGGCATTGGGTGCAGAATTCTCCCTGGCATTTCAAACATAGATGTGAACCTCAAATCTAAAGGTGCTCATGTTTAAACTGTTTCGTAATAACTCGTGTGTGTGTGTGTGAAGCGGTGACATAACTGTAAAGGCTCAGTCCTCAGGGTCAGAGGTGTACAGACAAGAGCAAACCACAGGGGGTGCTCTGCAGATCAAACAGAGGTCACAGACACAGGGTGACACTCTGTGAGAATGAGGTGACAGGCTTAAATCAGGCTTAAAACAAGAGCTGCTGAGGTTGAACAGTATCTCAGAAACTCTGAGCTAAAATAATCAGAATGAGTTGGACTTTAAAACACAGAGGACCACTTCTGGATCACCACCACTTTATTTTTATCTGAATATGACAGGCCTTCTTGATACTAGCCCTCCCTCCTCCCTCCCAATGCAATATGAATATAAAGCAATGTTAGTCCAGTTAGGTGAAAACAGGAATTTTCAGACAATTCAGTGGCTCAAGTGTAAGACAATAAACCAGCACGAATCATTCTAAATACAACTTTAAGTTTTTAAGTGGAGGGTCCAACACTTTCTTGTCTCCAGGGAGATGTTGTCTGGCCAAGAGTATTCCACAGAAGGTCCTTACATTTTTCTCTGCCTAATAAAATGATTGGGAATATGCACTGAAGGCTTATGTGTGAATAAAGCTTATAGTGCACCTTTAAAGAAGACCTATTCTGCAAAATGGACTTTTCAGAGCTTTTAACCATGTCATACTTGTTTTTCATTTATACTCTGAATTTGAATTCGGAATGATTTATGCTGGTTTGAGTCATCTTTAATTACTTACTTTCAAGATGCTATTTTGCTGATCTACTCCCATTTTCACCATCCTTGGTATACACCCATTGCTCTGTACTTCCTTCCTTCTCCAATTGTATTTTCTTAATCAGTGATACATGTGAATTCAGCAGTGTAGTCATATTGGAACAAATGGAAAAAAAAATCCAGTTCTTGCTAGTGTGAGGTGCAGGTATCCATAGCAGGGGCCGACAGCAAGCAGTGCTTTGTTGTGATGACGTTTATGGCAACGTCAGCTGCCATTGGGCACCACAGTTTTCTAATGCAGATGTCAGCTTTCTTTTTCTTTTGTTTTCTTTTCTTTTATTAAGTTGTTTTAAATAAATATTGTAATTTAAAATGTCCAAATAATAAGATAATGATTCACAGGTGTCATAGATTATAACTAGGAGACAAGCACAATATGTCTGCTTTAACCTGTTAATGTTCCGACTTCCCGCCCGCGGACCATCGTCCCTACTTTACAACTTTACAGCAATGTACACATAATTCTGCATCACCCACACAAGTAATCTACATATCAAATGAAAGTTACAGCCCTTGTCTTTCCGAATAATGCCATTTTCACTTGCTGTCACCACAGTGCTAACAGGAAAGCTGTTTTTACAGACAAGCCAATGATTTGGATTTGGATTTCACTTACTTTTGAGGGCTCTGGTTCTGTCAAACGTCAACATATTCCCAGAAAGTTGGTCTCATTTGTTTTGTACAGGTCCAGACAACATAATCCAGTGAAAAAATTATGTTCACAAAATAAGTTAGATCCTCCATGTCCAATCTGTTGCAGGAAAGTGAAATTGCTCCGTCACTTTTTTGCATTTCTTTTGTCAATTTCAGGCATAATACACTTCTCACAGTGCCAACTTTGTTCCTTAGTGCTAAACAAATGTGTTAGCTTGTGATTGACACCAAGGTTGACCAAGCCCCAGACAGCAAATCAGTGCTACAGATGACTGACAGTTTACGCCCCACTCTCCCCCTTGTAGAATCAACCAATTACATTACACACCTTTAGTGACATTTTCCCCTTACAGCCAAAGAGAAGTGGAAGACAACGATATATGGCATGCCATGCTTTTCCGCAAACAGATGGAGCATGACAAGTGCGTTAAGGTAGTAAGTGAATCGATGCCCTTTCATGCGTAATGCGTGCATATTTTACGCACTGCTGTTTTGCAACAGTTTTTCGTTCTAAACATGACGAAACCGACAAAACAAAGGCAGTACGCGATCGAGGACACTGTGGATATTTGTACAAACATACTAGAAGCATCTTGGACTGGAGCAGTTCGTGGCAAAGAGTGAAGATTCCACAGTTGACTTAGGAGTAGAAGACCTTTTTTAATGGATTGAATTCAGTTCTCAATCAGTAAGCGTGGTTTATTCTGCTACTGACATAATTGTAGGTAAAATATATTGTGTGTAATTGTTAGCTTTGCTTCTGTGCACATAGTGCGCATTTGAACCATGCACTCTGGCACATTTGTGTTCAGCTGTATGAATTATACTTCATTTGCCTATTTTTTGAAAGGTGTTGTTTTATTCTGCAGTTTGCATTATTGTAGGTAAAAAATATAAGATGTGCACACATTAGCATCTCATCTATGCGCATGAGTGAGGCGTGCTCTGGCACGTTCCTGTGGAGAGTTATGGATCAGACTTTGTTTATTGTTGATATCTGGCAGAATATAGTTCAGACAGTGATAACTGTGCTGCCCAATGATAAACCCAAATGTTATCTTCAGACACCTAATTTGACAATCAACATTGGTTTTGCAGATCAGATCGTAGAATGTTTACGCTTGCTCTCATGTTGTATCAACCAATTACTACACATTACGCATTACTGATGCTTTACACTAACAGCCAATGAACAGCTGAACAAGACGATGTATAGTTTGGCATGCTTTAATGTACACAGGTAGAATACAGTATAGAGAAGTTACTAATGTGTTTGTGTTCTTCCTTAGGCACATGGGTGATGTTGACCTATCAGATGCGCTTATCGGCTATTATGAGGTTTTGCACAAAACAAGAAAATGGTGCAAGATATTTTTTCATCATTTTGTGGACATTGCCTTTGTTAATTCTCTAGAGCAAAGGATACTGTAGAGCAAAGGGTAAAATCCCTATATGCATCAAATTGCTTTTAGAGAAACTCTTGTCTTGGAGCTGGCAGAGACAGGAGGCATCAGAACACAGCAGGAAGAAGGAAACAGGGAGAAGCCATAATCATGTGCAGTGTGTTTTCAGTTTGCTGTGTGTTATAATAACATATAATTTCAATTGAAACATAGTGTATTTTTGTCCCCAGGTACCTACTGCAGCTATCTGCACCTTCATTTCAACAAAAAATTTAGGCAAGGATGAGAAAATTAATTTTTTATGTGTGTTCCAAAGTGACACCTGTGGGTAAAACTATAGGGTGTTACCTTCACAAAGACCCCAAACTTGTGTCTATATTACTGAGGGTTCAATAATGATTTTCATTTTAATTTGGAGAGGTCAGAACAGAACTATTTCTCCAAATTGACCCGGAATTGTAAACATGATGAGAAACCTTTATAATGTGGTTAAAAGCTTGATAATTGGTGCACTTTAGCCATAAACCAAGTCAAACATCTGCATTTGAATCTACACTTTAAAAACCCAGAGGATTTGGATCGTTTTAGATGATGAAATTCTGCTATAACATGTTTTAAAGCTTAAATGTCCTTTAGTTTTTATTTCACTGAACTTGAACGCACCCTGCAGCCCCATTATAAAACATATAAAAACATGTCCATGTGAAACACATGTATGAAACATTTAACAGAACACGCCTCAGCTCACAAACATGCTCTAATCGGGACTGGACACGAGGGAATCAAACCCACAACCCCACTGTCCCACTGCATGCATCAGCAATGTACCACCACACGAACATGATTTAATCAGGACTGGACACGAGGGAACCTATAACCCCACCGTCCCACTGCATGCTTCAGTAAATGTACAGAAGACATAAGCTCCTGATGTCCTCACATCCTCCTGTGTCCCTGTGTGTCAGATGCACTCCCATCCTGCTTTATCCCTGTAATGTATGACTGAGATGTATTCAGGACAAATGTCTCCAGTTAATCTGCAGATGCTGTGGTGCGTCAGATGCCCTCCCAGATGTTGTGGTGTGGTTGGAGAAATAAAACAGGAGAATTGACCTTGTCACTGATTAAAATGATCAGGGGAAAAAAAAATGTGGATTTGACTTTTGGAGATTTCTGGTGAAATCTGGCTCCAGGTGCAGTTGGACAGACATCCAAGCACATTTTATGGTTCATAGATCATGGCTTTCTCTCTTCCTCACTCCTATATTTTCTCTTCCCTCTCCATCGCTTTCTCTCTGTCTCGTATTAGACATCCGTGGACGTGTATCTGACTGTTTTTCTGGTTCAGAGCTCTTGCATTCACAGCCTCAGTGCGTTTGTGAAAATGAGAACATGGAAATGGGTCAATGAACATAAGGCCATATTTGCATTTAAACATGAGAAACCTCCACACAGAGATCTAACCCACAACCTCAGATAACCACTCTGCCACTCCACTCAGATCAAGAGTCTAACCCACAACCTCCTCACCGAGAGGAGGAGACAGGAAAACCACTATTTGTCTGGCTTCCTTCCTCTGTTGGTTTGCTCCATCTGTACCTTTCACCTCAGAGAAAACTGGACTCTGGACATTCTGATCTGTGCATATGCTTCCCCCCCCCCCTCCTTTCTTTCTCATCCTCTCTCCCTCTTTTCTTTCTTGTATCCTCCTATAGCTCATGTCATTTCTACCTTAGTTTTCTCTTTGAGCATTTGGTCATAACGTCTCTGTGACCTGATGTGTTATTATGGTTGCTCTCTTTCTTCTTCATCACCCTTTCTTCACCTCCTCCCTCTCATCATCATCCCCCCCTCTCCTTTTTGCTCTTCTTTCTCTGTCTCTCCCTCTGCTCTTCTCCTCTTCTTCATCCCCCTCTCCACACCTCCTCCTCCCTCATCTCTTATACCTCCTCTCACTCTCCCTTCTGTTTTCTCCTCTCCCTTTTTCCTTCTGTCTCCTTCTTTTCTTATGTCCCCTCTTTCCTCTCTTTTCCCCCTCTATCTTTCCTTCTCCCTCACCCTCTCTATCCTTTTTCCTCCCTCACTCTCTCCTTTCTCTCTCTCTCTCTCTCTTTCTCATAAATAGCACATGTTTTGACAGACACAATAAAGGTCTGGTAACAGAATAAAAAATCTTCCTCTCCCATATCTCCCCCACACTTCTTCATCTCCTGTCTTTCCCACTGTACCCCTCTCTCCCCTCCTCCTTCGCTCTTTATCACTTCTCCTTTCTTTTCCTCTCTCTCCCTTTGTATCCCCCCTCTCTCTTTTCCTACCTCCTCTTCTTTCTCTATTTCCTTCTCTATCCCTCCGATTTTCTCTTCTCCCACCTTATTGCTCTCATCTGTACCCCTCTGTCTCTCTCTTTCTCTTCCTCCCTCTTCTCTCCCTCTTTCCTCTTCTATCTCTCCCCTCTATTCCCTTTTCTCTCTCGTTCTTCTTTCTCTTCCCTCTCTCTCTTTCCTTCTCTCCCCCTGGGGTCATGTATTTCAAGCTCTGATGATTTTGATCACGTTTTGAGCTTCGCTTCTTATTTCCATCTGCTTATTTTTACTGTAATGAGCCATAAACAGAAACCCAGATGCCCTCCCATCCTCCTGTATCCTTGTGTGTTAGATGCCCTTCCATCCTGCCGTATCCTTGTGTGTCAGATGCCCTCCCATCCTCCCGTATCCTTGTGAGTCAGATGCCCTTCCATCCTAATGTATCCCTGTGTGTCAGATGTCCTCCCAGATGTTGTGTGGTTGGAAGAATATAGCAGGACAATGGACCTTGTCACCGATAGAAATGATCAGGAAAAAAGTCATTTGTGAATTTGACTTTTGGCTCACACTAAAACTTGAATTCTGTTTTGTGTTTTTTTCAGACCGAGTGACAGAGGTGAAGACGGATATTTATGTTACGAGCTTCGGGCCAGTGTCAGACACAGACATGGTAAGAAACTAAGAGGAAATATTACACCTCTATGGGGTATTAACTGCTAAAACACAACATATATATATCAACATGTTAGCTTTTATTGTTTTGAAAATGCTATATTCGCCTATTAGTCACTCCCCCACATTACATCAGTTTATCAAGCTGCTGCATACAGTTTTGAATAATATTTTTGTATATTTATGGAAAATTGTCCTGTGGAAGCATAGGTGAACTAGTACTTTAAACTACTGCTTCTACTACTACTATTGCTAGAATCCCATGCATTTCAGCAACATGTTAGAGGTCTACTACAAGATTAACCACTTTTAGACAGAATAAGACACAGTGAGGGCATCTGTCACACTGGAAGGGCATCTGACAGACAGGAACATTTCAGAACATGTTTGTAGAGGTCTAAACAGGGTTAGTGGTTTTTACTCAGAATAAGACCCCATGAAGACACATGAAGAATGCATTTGACACACAGGGAAGGCATCTGACACACAGGTCACCCATCCTCTTCTCTTAAAGGTCTCAGGTCTTTGTGTTTTTTCTCTCATTGTCTCCGCCTTTCTCTTTGAGCTATTGACGCTGTGGTTAGCAATTAGCCCCCTTCGCGTGTTAGCTTCTTAGTGTGTTAGCGTGTTAGCATGGGCATCTGTCAGATGTAAATGAGGCACCGCTGGTTTGGGCATAAATCATCTGACAACAGAGAGAGAGAGGAAAAGGAAAAAAGGAAAAGGAAACAGGAAGGAAAAAAAGTGGAGAAAGGTCATGAGAGATAAGAGGGAGGGAGAAGGGAGAAAAGAAAAGGAGAGAAGAGGTAGAGGAAGAAGAGAATAGAGAACAGGAAAGAGGAGAGAGGAAGGAAAGAGGAAGCTGAGAGAGTAGAGAGAGAGGAGATAGAGAGGAGGAATATATATAAGCTATAAACAAATGAAAAGGGAGAAACTAATGTGCAGTGAGTGAGAAGAAAGGGAGCGAAATGATGATACGAGAGAGAAACAGCGCTATGGCAGAACAAACACAGATGTAGTGGAGCAGCGTTGTTTTTTTTTTTTTTAGCACTATCCAACTTTATTCTTTTTTTTAAATGAGTAACAATATTTATTTTTCCTACTGTATATGTCTCTGTAAAGTCACACCTTCTGTCTGCATAAATGTCCTGAGAAGTGGCTTTGTTACATTGTGTGATGAGAGTGTGTTGGCTGCTTTACTTGCCTCACTCAGATATTATTGCTTTATGTTCCACTGTATGGCATTAAACTTGTTACTTGTGTTTATTGTGCACAAAAAGACATTGAAAAACATTCTGTATTTGATTTAGTTCTGGTTAAGTTCAATCCTGTTTTAGATCTGCTCTAGTCCTGGTTTAGTTCTGGTCTAGTCCTATTTCAGCTTTGATCTAGTTCTGGTTTAGTCCTGGTTTAGTTCAGTCCTGTGTTAGTCCAGGTTTAAATTTAGTCCTGTTGTAGTTCAGATTTAGTTCTGAATTAGTCCTGGTTTAGTTCTGGTCTAGTCCTGGTTTAGTTTTGGTCTAGTCCTGGTTTAGTCCCAGTTTCAGTGTCTTTAAATATGAACTCAGCCTCATCTGCACAACACAGAATGAAAATAATGTTTTTATTTTAATGCATATCACACATCTCCATAGCGACGTGAATCTAATTTTAGAGCCTGGTGTCAAACCTACACAGATCCTGGTTGTAATCTGTCGCCGTGGTTACTCTGCTCTTATCTGTCACCACGGTTACGCCTGCTCTATTTTCTGCACAAAGAGACAAACCTTCTTCTGCACAAATGTTTGAGACCAAAATAAACATGTTCAAATATGACAGGTTTAACTTCACAAAGACCAACTCGGATCTGAGACAGGTTTATACAGGGTTTTACATAGACTAACTGAAGACCTGGTTTAGATCTGGTTTGGTTTTCATTTAATAGCCTACTTTATAGTCTTGGTTTAGTCCTACTTTAGTCCTGGTTTTAACCTGGTCAGTCTTGGTTCAATTTTGGTTTAGTTCTATTTCCACTTTTACATTACTGAAACATGTGTGAATGAAACAAAATACAACTCCAGGGATGTTTCTGAGGAGGGCACTATATTAGAACAGGGTTAAATCCCCACTGCAGAACATTTCCTCACATTAGAAGAGGGTCAAAGCCCCACTGCAGAACATTTCATGACTTTAGAACAGGGTTACAGAGAGAAAAGGACAGAATGAAGCTTTAACCAGGTCCTCTTCTTCATTAGTAAAAGTCTGATCTCATCGTGAGCTGTATCCATGGAAACACAGGCACATGTCATGTTAGCACGGCACTAGTCTCATTAACATCACAGACATCAGAGTAAGTGGGGGTGCAATATAGGTTATTCTCCCCTGTGGAACAGATAAAGGCTCTGTTCTTTTCTTGTTTCTTCATGAGGAGGTTTCAGAAGTTTATAAACACAGATATGGAGCAGATTTGTCTGTGAAAATGAAGTTAGACCAGACCACCCAGACCTAGGTTCACAGTGCTGTAGTCGCCCGGCTCTTTCTGTGTGGAGTTTGCATGTTCTGCCTGTGTGTGGGGGGTTTCCTCTGGGCTCCCTGCTTTCCCCCATCAATCCAAAACATGCACAATAGGTAAAATCCTCTAGCTAAGGTAGTCCTGACCAACACTAGCTCAATATCTGGAGAGGGCGCTGTACGGCCATAGCTCACTGCTCCTGACAGGTTGCTCCCCTCTCTGTCTGGTCTCTGTCTCTGGTCTAACCTCCCCTAAAAATCTCTCTCTTCTCTGTGGTCTCTGGTGTGGTCTAAACCTCTCTGTACCTCTCTCTTCTCTCTGGTCTCTTTTAGGAATACACCATAGATGTGTTTTTCCGTCAGAGCTGGAAGGATGAGCGTCTGAAGTTCCATGGCCCCATGAACATCCTCCCCCTGAATAACCTGATGGCCTCCAAGATCTGGACTCCAGACACCTTCTTCCATAACGGCAAGAAGTCTGTGGCACACAATATGACCATGCCCAACAAGCTACTCCGGATCAAGGATGATGGAACGCTACTGTACACGATGAGGTAAGAACCAGAGACCAGACCAGAGATTAGACCAGAGACCAGACCAGAAACCAGAGACCACAACAAGCTGCTGAGGATCACGGACAATGGAATGCTACTTTACACTAAAGTTAAGAACCAGGACTAAACCAAGACTAAACCAGGATTAAACCAGGTCTAACCCAGGACTGAACCAGGACAACAACATGACCATGCCCAACAAGCTGCTCAAGATTAAAGATGATGACATGTTAGTATACACCATGAGGTACAATTGAAACCAGATACATACTCTTTTTTTTCTCAGGATCTGATGTGAAATCAGACTAAACATTTTCTGTTTTAGGTCAGTTAGAATTATCAAAATTATTTCTATTTGCTACATGCCAGGATAATAAGAGAAGGATTTTCACACATTTTTTCATTACTTTCTTCAAAGTCAGAATTTACATACATTTCATCAGTATTGGTACCATTGCCTTTAAACTGTATGACTTGGGTCAAACCTTTTGGATATCCTTCCACTAGCTTCTCACAATAGTTGTCAGGAATTCTGGCCCCTTCCTCCTGACAGAACTAGTGTAACTGAGCCAGGTTTGTAGGCAGCCTTGCCCACCCATGCCTTTGCAGGTCTGCAATACATTTTCAATAGAACTGAGATCATTTGTGATGGCTACTCCAAAACACTGACTTTGTTATCCTTAAGCCACTTTGTAACCAGTTTGGCAGTATGCTTCAGGTCATTGTCCATTTGGAACACCCATTTGTTCCCAAGCTTTAACGTTCTGGCTGATGTCTTGAGATGCTGCTTCAATATTTCCATATAATGTTCTTTCCTCGTAATACCATCTATTCCTTCCCCCTTTTTCCTCCAAATGTAATAATGCCCATTATGGCCAAACAATTTTAGTTTTGTCAGACCACAGGACATGTGTCCAGAAATTACGGTCTTTGACCCTGTCTACATTTGCAAACTGTAATCTGGCGTTTTCATGTTTCTTTTGGAGTAATGGCTTCTTCATGGTAGAGTGGCCTTTCAGCCCATGTCTGTACAGTACTCGCTTCACTGTGGCTAATGAAACATTCTTACCAGTATCTTTACATTTTAAGATCTTTTGCGTTTGTTCTTTGATTCATATGCAGAGATTGCATAGTGTTGGCCTTTCCAGATCTGCTCTACTATATTTCAACTCTTGTTTGCCCCACCGCCACCAGTGTGTGTTTTTGGAGGCTGGCAGTCTAATCTCAGAGATACAAAGGCATTCCACAGGGTTCCTTGCTCGACCCTCTACTTTTTTCTATATTTATTAATGATGTCATTTATAGTTCTAAACCTAATATTTCTGTCATCTGCAATTCTTTTTGAAATTACTTTGATTCAGTTCAATATTGGCTCTTGCCCAATAAGCTACTTCTCAACAAAATCAAATTTTATTCTATGTTTTTTAAGAAAAAACGTAACTTACCTAAAACCAATCTTAACCTTCAATTCCTAGATTTGTCACCAGTTAAATTTGTTCAAATACCTTGGCCGTTGGTTGGATTCAAATCTCTTTTTTAACGCTCACATACACAATACTGCAAACAGTCTTAACTACTCAATTAATTACTTTAATTTTATTGTCAGGAAAAGAAAAAATTTTCAACTACTTCTGCTTATTTTAGATTATGCCAATATCGTATATCAAAATTCTACATCCTCTTGTCTCCAACCTCTCAGTACAGTCTACGATAGCCTGTGTAGTTTTATTCTTTGTTACCCTTATAGGACACAACACTGTGCTGTACCATTAGCAGTCATGGCCTTCTTTATCAGCAAGGAGGCACTCTTAGTGGTAAATGACTGGACCAGAGACCAGACCAGAGATCAGAGACCTGACTAGAGAACAGAGACCAGAGACCAGACCAGAGACAGAAGACCAGAGACAGGAGAGCAGAGACCACAACTTGACCATTCCCAACAAGCTACTAAGGACCAAGGACTATGGAATGCTACTGTATACTATGATGAAGGACCACGACTAAACCAGGTCTAAACCAGGACCAGAGTCCCAGACAGAACTAGGACTAAACCAGGACTAATTCCTCATTCCATTCATCCTCAGAGCTTGGAGCAACATTTTCTCATTGTTTCTGTGTTCCACTTGTCAAGTCGGACAAACAATGTGCAGTATATTACATGTACCATTATGATCCAGAGTACAAACTAGGATATCAGTTAAAATACGGATCCAATTAAGTACATTAACTCTGACATTTTTGTCACAACTGCAAGTTGTAAAGCAACGTTTGAGAGTGAATTTCTGCTTTTGATGATAGCATAACAGAGCATAACAGCACATTTACTGTATAACTGCAGAGGCTCAATGGCTGTAACAACAGAGGTAACAACAGGACGTAGTGGACAGCACAGAGCATTTAAATGCAAACAGAAAGAGGAGCAGCCAACTTGTGTCCAGCTTGGGGTTTTGAAATGTTGCCTGAGTTTCCATGTAGGAATTCCAAGATGAAAGTGCAAATTTAAAAGTTCAAACTTAATCCAACCTCCGAGGACAACTAGGTCGCAGCATTAACCTGCACATGATATTGTGTTTTTCAGGTTGACGGTTCATGCAGAGTGCCCCATGCACCTTGAGGACTTCCCCATGGATTTCCACTCCTGCCCCCTAAAATTTGGCAGCTGTACGTACAACATCTCTGTCAGATAAATATATTCTTGGGTTGGTTCAGGTTTAGATTTAGGATTTATGAAGACCAAGGACCTTAGTCCTTGGTTAGACCAAGGATAGTCCTTTTCCAGAGGAGTAAAACAGAAACACAGAGAGACACTGAGTTCTTTAGTCCTGGTTTAGAACTTGTTTAGTCCAGGGATACTCCTGGTTTAGTCTTTGTTAACTCCTGCTTTAGTCTTCGCTAAATCCAGATTTAATCCTAGTTCATTTCTGGTTTAGTACTTGTTCAGTCCTGGTTTAGTCCTGGATTAGTTCAGGTTCAGTCCTGGTTTAGTACTGGTTCAGTTCTGGTTTAATACTTGTTCAGTCCTAGTTTAGTCCTGGTTTAGTCCTGGATTAGTCCTGGTTTAGTCCTGGTTTAGTACTTGTTTAGTCCTGCTTCAGTCCTGGTTTATTACTTGTTCAGTCTTGGTTTAGTCCTGGATTAGTCAAGGTTTAGTTTTTATTTGAATTCTAAACTATCTAACCCCAGCAGTTTTTTCCCAGTTTATGCTAAACCCCACTCCTGAGTCTGCTCCTCTGTGATTGACAGCAGGAATCTCTGTGTTTTTCTGAAACTAAAATGAGAATCATCACATTTCTTCAATCTTTCATGATTTAAAAAAGTCTCCAAATTTAAATTCAGACGAGAGACAGGAAAGGCCAAAGAGTTGGAGCGTTCTGTCTTCAGTGACCAACCAAAAGGACTCAGGCAATCATCATCAGCTCAAAATAAATATCATAAATATAAGAGGAAAAAGATCAGAAGATTAAAGCTGCACTGTGGAACCTTTCTGGTGGAGTGTGCTTTATGCTTGTTGTTGCTTTGACTGTTCCACAATATGACATTAAACTTATCTGTTTGTGCTGATAGGTAGAGACATGCACATCTGTTAAAAGGTTCCAACTGCATGCTGGGTGTAAAGACAAAACAGCAGAAAAAAGAGCAGATCCACACTACAGTTTAATATTTTATTATTTTAATAGACCCTGTTGCGGCCTCCCTCATAAAACCTTGAGGCCGCGTTGAGAGCCAGAGTTGGTCCAGGGTTGTAGCTGACGCGCTGGGAGTTTATTGCGGACAAATACTCTGAAATCCGATATGCGTTTTGTTGCCAATTTATTTTAGTGAACACACAGACACACAAAGCTATCAGCAGCACAGCAGAAAGAATGGACATGGATGTACATAGGTGGACATAACAGGCTATGGTATCGTAAGTAAATGGAGATAAAACTTGCGGTCAACAAAAATTATGGCTACCAGCCCTGACTCTCAACACGGTTCCCCAGGTGCGTGCCACCTTTCCACACATACGTGCACGCGCACTTGCCCATGTGAGTCCCAACCCCTCGGCTCTCAACCAATCAAACGCACACATGCAGCAAACACACCGTGCACCCCTCTACCTGTCTCCTGCACACCAGCCCCTAATTATTAGGTCCAACATAATAATTCACATTTCATAAGCATAATAGGAGACACAACAAATTATTATAAACATAGTCCAATACAACAGTTGTAATCAATAGTCCAGGAATAGATCCAATGGCAATAATCCTTTTTCTGGTCACCCTTATGACCCAAAAGTCCAGAGTCTTAGTGGTCCAAATAATAATCCAGGAAACAAAGTTCAGAAAAGGCAGTCTATAGAGGTCAGCAATGTCCTTATGCTGCCTCCTCCAACTCCAGCAAAAGACAGACTTAAGGGTCTGTCCAAGCAGCTGGTCTTGGTCTTGCGAGCTTGACAGAGAAAGCATTTTTGATCTGGATAGGTTTGCAAAATATGTCCCATAATCCACGAGTTTCTGGATGCAGTACTGTCCATTAACCAGTTCAATTCAATTTATTTGTAGTCATTGTCACAGAAGAACAACGACGTTTGGAGCATCCCATAAAGTGCAAACCCATAAATAATAAATAACCCTTAAACCCAAGTGTAAACACTGACCCAGTGTGGCTTCAGTACAACATGAGACAGTTCTTGTAGCAGCATGATGGTGTCAAGTAAGGTGCACAAAACAGGGGCATACAGACAGGGACCTGAGAATGATGACAAAATGCAACAATGCAACCAGTTCAGTGTTATTAAGAGTTGGATGTGGTTTTTGTCCGTGAGAGGGGGGCCGAGAGGGGCCGAGAGGGGCCGAGAGGGGCCGAGAGGGGCCGAGAGGGGCCGAGAGGGGCCGAGAGGGGCCGAGAGGGGCCGAGAGGGGAGAGGGGCAGAGTTCAGGAGCCTCACGGACCTGTACCTTCTCCCTGAGGGCAGCAAGTGAAAAAGATGGTGCGCAGGGTGATGTTGGTCCTGCCGGATGTTGTGCACTCTTCTCAGACAGCGAGTGGAGTAGATGGTGCTGATTTCTGGCAGAGTCGTTCTGATGATTCTACCGGCTGCTTTCACCACCTGCTGGAGTGCCTGCTGGTCAGCCTTAGTGCAGTTGGAGAACCACACTAAAAGTCCATACGTCAGAACGCTACTGATGGCACGGTTATAAAAGTTCAACATCAGAGGTCTGGGAATGTGGGCACTCCTCAATTTCCTCAGGTAGTAAAGGCGCTGTTGGGCCTTCCGTACAGCTGAGGTGATGTGATCGCCCCAGGACAGGTCCTCAGTCACGGTTACCCCCAGGAATTTAAAACTGCTCACCCTCTCCACCGCTTCGGTGCCAATGAGGCGAGGTAGGTGGTTGTTGTGACTTTCTGCAGAAATCCACAACAATCTCCTTGGTCTTTTTAGTGTTTAAAAGCAAGTTATTGTGGTGGCACCATGACTCTAGGTGTTGCACCTCCCTCCTGTAGTTAACCTCATCATTGTTGGATATAAGGCCGAGCACTGTGGTCTCATCAGCGAACTTAACGATGAGGTTGGACGCAGAGAAGGAAAGACAGTCATGGGTGAAGAGAGTGTATAGCAGAGGGCTCAGAACACACCCTTGAGGGGTGTGTTCTCCCGGTGTTGAGAAAATCCACAGTCCAGTTGCACAGAGAGGAGTTGAGTCCCAGTTGGTGGAGTTTGGACCGAAGTTTGTATGGCCGGATGGTGTTAAAAGCCAAACTGTAGTCTACAAAGAGGAGCTGAGCATAGGTGTTCTTGTGCTCCAGGTGCTCCAGTAGTGTGTGCAGCACCATGGCTATGGCGTCCTCAGTTGACCGGTTCTCTCTGTATGCAAACTGGTATGGATCCAGGAATGGTGGCAAAGCGGCTTTGATGTGTTTTATGACCAGTCTCTCCAGGCATTTGGCGGGAATGGAAGTGAGTGCCACAGGTCTGTAATCGTTCAGACATGTGACGTTTGACTGTATTGGGATGGGGACAATGGTTGCTGCTTTGAAACAAGCTGGAACCAGTGAACAGGACAGTGAGGTGTTGTATATAGAGGTGAAGACGTCCGCCAGCTCTGCAGCACATTCTTTTAGCACCCGGCCCAGTACTCCATCTGGCTCGGCCGCCTTCCTGGTGTTGATGCTGCGGGACACACATCTCACCTCATGAGTGCTCAGGACTGGAGCAGGGTCAGTCGAGGGGAGAGGGGACAGGACAGGGTCGGTGTTATTCCTGTCAAAACGGGCATAAAAGAGGTTTAAGTCCTCAGCCAGAGTAGGACTGTCAGCTGAGGGTGGTGGTGGTTTCCTTAACAGAACTAGTCTAGAATCTCCTGTAACAAGATTCTTCTGGACTCCAGTCCATCTCCGTCGCTTCTGTAACAGAGGTAGATACTCCTTTGTCCAGCACTTCCAGAAAAGATCAGACATGTACTGTACTTTCTATATCCTTTGCGCATACACGTCTACTGCTTGGAATTCTCCAGATGGCAATAAGGGCTGGCTGTTTATGATGGCCTCGACTTCACAGAGAACTGTATTAAGGCCCTCCTCATCCAGATGTTGAACTTTGAGGGTTGAGTTGAAAACCTTCCTCACCGATCTGATCAGCCTCTCCCACGGTCCTCCATGATGTGATCCAGCAGGTGGATTGAACGACCACTTGATCCCCTTTGAAGCAACGCATCATGAACCTATGCCTGGTTCCACTGCTCTATGGTTGTTTTTAGCCCATGATCTGCTCCCACAAAATTCGTCCCATTGCTCACTGACCTGTCCTCTTCTTGCAATAAAGCACCTCAGAGCATTTATGAAGGAGTCAGTATCCAGAGAAGGTACCACCTCGATATGAATAGCTCTCAGAGCGAGACAGGTAAATATGACACCGTAGCGTTTCACTGTACTCCTCCTGCTCCTCACTTCAAAGGGTCCAAAATAGTCAACCCCAACTCCAACTGAACAGAGGCTCATCCAGTTTGAATCTTTCTGTGGACAAGTCGGCCATTTGCTGGTGCACTGGAGCAGTGTTAAGCCTCCTGTAGGTGGTACATTTGGACAGAACATTCCTTATAGCAGTGCTGACTCCAGTTATCCAATATTTCTCTCTGAGCTTTAATAACATGTGGTTGTGACCGCTATGTCCCACTCCTTGAGTAGAAATGTGGAGATCTTTTGTCAGTATGATGGGATCCTTGGACTCGAGAGGCAATGAAGATTTGCTTAAACGCCCACCCACACGTAAAATTCCATCTTCCAGCCTTGGAAACAATTTATACAGCTGACTATTTTTCTTGAGGTTTTGGCTCTTCTCCAAACACAAGGGCTCCTCTGGAAACCTTTTTCTCTGGCAAAACTGAATTATTGCCACCTCAGCTTCATCAATACTTCCACAGGGATACCCCTCTGGACCTTTGTAGCTTGGAACATGCACATTTCTTCCTCTGTCTTCGAGCTCTGCTTTTCAGTGCCTTGAGTGTAAGTTGGTGACTGTTCTTTTCTCCTTTTAAAGCAGGACCACAACCATTCTTTATATTTCATCCACCATCCCACAGCCTTCTTCAGTTGGATCCATGAGGAGAAATAGTTGATCAGGTGAGTAGTAGGATCTTCCTCTGTGTTCACTGCATTCACTGTTATCTTTTTTAGCTCTGGATCTTCCTGAGAGAGATGTTCCCAACCCTCAGGGTTCAGTTTCTGGCTGGCAAATGAATGGTGCTCCTGATACCCACAGCATGTCTTTTAGAAAAGCCTCAACCTTGACACCTCTGGACGCTGCATCAGCCGGATTAGATGCCATATCCACATACCTCCACTGATCAGACTGAGATGATTTTAAGATCTCTGAGACTCGATTGGCCACAAACACTTTGAATCTAGATGTTTCATTCTTGATGTACTTGAGCACAGAGGCACTATCAGTCCAGAAAGAGTCTTGCAGGCTCATGTGCAGCTCTTTCACCCACAGGATGTCCATGCAACTGGCCATTGTTGTGGCAATGTGCTCCATTCTTGGGATGGTCACTGTCTTCAGGGGGACCACCCGAGCCTTTCCTACAATGACAGCGCTGTGCCTTTGGAGTTGTTAATTCTGTTGCAGCAGGTAAGTGACTGTACCATATCCCTCTTCGCTGGCATCACAGAAATGATGTAATTGAGCTGTAATAACTTCTCCAAACTCCACAGGTTTTAAACATCTGCCCAGCTCAACCTTGTCCAGCAGGTGGAGGTTTTGCAGCCACTTCTGTCACTCCTTGTCATGAGGCACATATATCTCCGCTCCTGTGTTGCCTCCCTGTATGCTCTTCCCCCTCCCTCACCTGCCTGAACCTGGAGCTGGGCGGAGCTCCCGGCTCCTCCCGCACACACCTGCTTCCCATCAGGGCAATCATCACCACCTACTGTGGATAAGAGGAGCTGGAAGAAGATACTCGGTGCCAGATCGTCCGCGTGTCAAACGTTCCGGTTCTCCTGACCTTCCCAGCTCCGGGTCTCTGGTTCTGCTCCTGACTCCACACTCCTGCTCCGGTACAGTCTACTCCTTACCTTCACCTCCCGCTTCCCGGTCCGTTCTGACTTGGCTTCCTCTAGTTCTACTCCCGGTCCCGTCTCCGTCCCAGTTCTGGCGGTTTCCGGCCCCCGCTCCTCTCGACGTGCCCCTGGACTCTGGCTCGCACCCTGCTCCATGCACCGTGTTGGATTATTGAACTCTTGTATTATTATTATTCACTATGTGTAAATAAACATTGTAAATCTGCCCCGAGTTCTGCACCTCTTTGGTCCACCCAACACTGGCATTACGACACTCCTTGGAGATAGTTTTTGGGATATGATCGTCCCATCCAATTCCTCTTGCGTAACTCTCACAGCATTTTCTTTGCTTTCAGGACAACTGGACTGAGCATCCCTAGAGGGTCATAAATAGAACTCACTGTGGACAGGATCCCTTTGTGGGTGACTGGTCTGTTTATCAGCATAATCTTGAATTTGAAGGTGTCTGACTTGATGCATCACTCCTTAACCATCACTCGCTCAATTGGCAGAAGCTCTCTCTAAGTCCCACTGCCTCACTCCTTTTGCTCGGTGGGCTTCTGGGACCGACCCAAGCACTGCAGGCCTGTTGCTTATCCACTTAGTCAGACAGAAGCCTCCTCTAGCACAGAGAGACACAAGCTCGTATCACAATGTCAGTGCTTCCTCCTCTGTTACAACTGACACTAAACAGTCGTCCACATAGAAGCAGTGAAGCATTTTCTCCACTGTCTCATCCTTGTATTTGTGCCCATAATGGTCTGCACACTTCAGGAGAGCAAAATTGGCACAACCTGGGGAGGAAGTGACACCAAAAGGATGCACCCTCATCCTGAATTCACATAGTGCCTGACTCATGTCTCCTTGTGGCCACCAGAGGTATCGCAACAGGTTAGCATCTTCTGGGGGCACCTGGACTTGATGAAACATAGATTCTATGTCAGCCATGATGACCACAGGCTCCTTCCTGAACCGGGTGACCACTCCAATCAGTGAGCTGGTTAGATTGGGCCTTGCAACAGCTGCTTATTTAAAGAATCTCCCTTGTAGCTGGCACCAAAATCAAACATCATGGTGCGGAATATACCAAACCCTGCCATCACTCCGGTCCAGCTCTTCATCAGGGACTCTTTCAGCATATCCCTTAACAAGGAGTTCTTTAATAAAGGTGTTATACTTGTGAAACTGGGGATCCCTCTGGAGCCTCCTCTTCAACTGCTGTAGTCACTGTTCCACCACTTTCTTGTTATTCAGCATGCTGACATCTGGGTTTTCCAGAGGTAAGGAAGACCTGATAGTAACCATCACGGTGTTTGGCTGACCTTGAAACCAAATCCATGAACCTCAGGTCTTCTCTGGAGAGACCTACTTGTTCCTCCAGAGCAGACTCAGAAAAATCTATCTTAAATTGCTCTCTTGCTCCAGGTCATCCAAATGCACAATGGACATCCTATTCACAGTTGCTGGTTGCTCACAGCAGGTAGCCTCTCCACTGGTTCCTGTCGGTGGTCCATTTACTGTCCAGCCCAGCACTGTCCTTACTGCGTAGGGTCCATTGTTCTCACTACGGATGTCTTCCAGTGGTTTCATGGCTCTTGGGACGTTGGTCCCTATCAGCAACTCAATCCCAGCTTCAATCTGTGGCAAGGAGAGGTGTTTCAAATATGGCCATTTGGTCAGGTCCTGGTTTGTTGGAATGTTTGCTCTGTGCACTGGCATGGACAGCTGAGTGCTTTTGGCAAATCAACGAAGGTGTCATCTCCGAGAGCAGTTACCTCCAGCTCTGGCATAACATAGCTGCTGACCACCTTCTCCTGTCCCATAGTCGTCAAGGGTGTTTACGTTCCTCCCTGTCAGATGGAGCTTGTGCATCAGTTTCTCCGTACAGAATACTGCAGTACTGCCTTGGTCAAGAAAGGCATACGTGAGGATGACTTTACTGCCCTTCTTTGCCTTAACTTGGATTGGCGCAGTAGGAAGTTTGCAATCCTGCTCACCAGCCCCTGTAAGCCCATTGGAAACCAGAGTATTGTCCACTGACACCTTGACACTTCTCTGAGTCTGTTCTGCACTAGACTCATTGTTTTTATGGAGCACTGTAGGATGTTTGTGGCCACACTTTGAGCATAAAATCTTCTAAATCTTCCATAGCAGTATTTGCTGATGTGCCCTGTGCTCAAGCAGTGAAAAACATGCACTCTTTTCCTTCAGAAAGTTGATTTTCTCCTTGTGTGCCATTTTTTCCAATCGTGAGCATACATCGAATGTGTGACCTCTAGTGCAGCGGGGACAACTCTTCACTAGTGCTGGCTCGGTGTGTTTAGCTGGCTGAGCAGTTCTCTCTATAGAATTGACGGTCGTGGCAAAGCTGGTTTCCTTGAAGTTGGAGCGTGGGTGTGGTTTGGACTTGGTCATGTTTCTAGTTGGTGGGGCAGTGTCTTGGATGTTGCCAAAAACAGGATCAGTCAGAATCTTGACCTTTTTTTCCTCAAAGTAGGTGATGTCTATGAGCCTTGCTCTTCTGTTGTATTTTTCTTTCAGGTCACAGGCATGGCTCCTCCAGCGATCTTGGAGTTTGTATGGGAGTTGTTTGATGATTTGGGGACAATAGCTCAGTTGGTTAGAGTCTTTGTCCACTGATCCGAAGGTTAGCTGTTCAAATCCCACACTCGACATAAACCCCATCGGTTGAGCAGTCAGATCCACTGATCCACAGGTTGGCGGTGCAATTCTAGCTCACACAGATGAATGCTGTCATCCTTGGGCAAGACACTTATCCCACCTCGCTCTCAGTGTCTGCATACACTGGTGTATGAACGTGTTAACGGGTGAGTGGTTCCTTGTTGTAAAGCGCTTTGAGTGCCTTGAAGGTGGAAAAGCGCTATATAAAAATGTGACCATTTAACATCATATCCACCATGTTTGTGGGTGTGTCCAGATCATTTAAATATTGCACATCTTCCATGGCATTGCTGCACCCACGCAGGAAGAGGCTGTACTCCTGGAGGGCCTTCACATCTTCAGTTCTTATGGATGGCCATGACTGAGCTCTCCATGTGGGCTGCTGCCACCTTCTGCTCATTGCCATAGTGCTCTCAGCAAAGCCTTGGCTCTCACAAATCCTCTGTCTGAATTGAGATGTTGACAGCTCCTGATCAGCTCCTTTGCATGCTCTTTGGTGTACTGTTCAAGGAAATAGGTCACTGCTGTTATTTGTGTTTCGTTCAACTCCGTTTTCAAAAGCTTTAATGAAGGAATGATATTTGAGTGGGTTACCATCAAAGATCGGAATTTCTCTTTTTGGAAGTGCAGAGGGACATTGTTGTTGAATCAGGAGTGTGGTGAATTCATTTTGTTTTTCTCATTATGTGTAGCACTCTGTCATTGTTTGATGCAACGGTTTTTGAACAGTTTCTTGCTGTATCTGGTTAACGTTCAGTGGAATTCTATGAGAAATATAATTAGGTGTTCACTATTATATTTAAAGTGACATATTAGTTTGCCACAGCAGAATATATTTACACAATATACTGTCTATATACAAACATGGTTATTACTGGCAGCACCAACAATGTCATCTACAGTATATATTGAAATGTCCATGTGGTTTGGCATACATTGGTAAAACAACTAGAACACTAAAACCAAGGATTGCCGAAAACAGATCCAACATCCTAAACAATGATTGTGGAAGCCCTGTTGCAGTGCATTTTATTCAAAAGCTACACAATGTAAGTTCCCTCAGATACGTGGGCATTGAACCAATAAAGCAATGCAGTCGAGGTGGTGATTCCATTCTACTGAAAAGAGAAGCATTCCGGATCTATACTCTGGGGACCCTGACTCCTAAAGGCCTCGATGAAGACTTCAATCTGAGGCCCTTTCTGTGACTCTTAAATGTTGACATCATTGCTTCAGTCTGTGGCTGTATGTATGTTTCCAATAATGATTCCATTAATGCCTCCATTTCTGTAGTGTTGGTGCTAATATTGTGTCTTTCTGTTTTTATTTGTATATAAACTGTATATAGTGCAAATATATTCAGCTGTGGCAAACTAATACACCACTTCAAATATAATAGTGAACACCTGTTTATATTTCTCATAGAATTTGATTGAATTGTAATCTTTTTTCAAACTGGCATTTTTGTACATAAGCATTCCTGTCACGTGAATTGGTCAGGTGACTACCTTGGCTTGTATAAAACAGGTGTGAAACTGAATCCTTCATGTCTGAAGAAGGGCTTGAACCCAAATTGTCACACTGTGGTATTATTAACATAATAACAAAATGGGAGCTCCAAAGAACTGCAGTATGGATCTATTTTGTCTACTTAAAAAATTGTGTCAATTTAATTTGTGATTTCGATTTGATTTTGATTCATCTTGCAACACTAGTATAAGCACTTTTATCATACTCACACCAGGAAGTGCCCTTTTTGCATTCTTGTTAGCTTTACCATGACGTCAAGACTCCACTCTGGTCTGTGAGAGTTGTAAATAATGATTATAAACTCATTACGGTAAATAATTAGGATGCTCAGAATGTGAAGTGAGGAATAACTTTGGATAACAGCAAAAGACAAAGTTTACATCTGTTGTAAGAGTGAAGACTTTTCGCTTCTCATCCAAGCTGCTTCTTCAGTTTTGGTCAGATTGCTGATAGCCACTACCTTATATCTGTCTGAAGGGTGAGTTTACCACACTGGAACTGTAAGCATCTATTGTTTCCAGTTTCATCTGAAACTACCCTATTCAACCCATAATGACCCTGCTGTTGTTCTCATTGTTCTGGATCTGAGGATAGAGCTATAGATGGGATTCCTGTCTAAGGACGGATTCTCTTTCCAAACAAAAATAGCTTCTTTAACTCCCCTCTCAAACCATTTCTTTTCTCTGGCTAAGATCTGAACTTCCCTATTCTCAAAGGAGTGGTTTTGAGATGGAGATGTACGGCGGACTGGGATCCAGAGGAACCTTCACGGCAGTGTTGGTATATCCTCTTATCGAGTAGCTGTTTAATTTCTCCAATATAACACTCACTGTACTCTTCACTACACTGAATGGAATAGACTACATTACTTTGTTTATGGTTCGAGGTTTTGTCCTTAGGATGGACCAGTTTTTGTCTTAAAGTGTTTGTGGGTTTGAAAAAGACAGGAATCTCACACAGTCTGAAAATTCTCTGAAGATTTTCAGACACACCCGTTGTGTAAGGAATGGTAACACTTTTCCTTCTGGGTTCAGATTCCCTGTTGTCCTGTTTTTTAGCTCTCTTAGATCTATTGAAGGCCCACTTTAGATATCCACAAGCAGAGAGGGGTTTCTCCACGTGTTGTTCCTTCTTCACTTTTTCGTCTGTGTTTGTGGGCACCATTTGAGCTCTGTGTTGTAGAGTACGGATAACTCCGAGTTTGTGCTGCAGTGGATGGTATGAATCAAACAGCAGGTATTTGTCAGTGTGAATAGGCCTCCTGAAGACTTCTACCTGGAGTCACTGGTCCTCTCCTATTGTTACTGCACAATCTAAGAAGGCCAGTTTGTTCTCCTTGGCCTCTTCCCGTGTGAACTTGATGTTTGTATCCAGCGCATTAATATGTGCAGTAACGGGCTCCAGTTTGGACCGCTACAAACTGAACTAGTTCTGTTTTTTCACCTCATTAAGTCAATAAAAATCAGGTACAGCGCCATTAAAGACACTGTTCTAATATTCTATTGTTCCTGACTTTCCAGACGCCTACACCATCTCTGAAGTGACGTACATATGGACCCGGAATGCCTCGGACTCTGTGGTGGTGGAAGGAGAGAGCTCCAGACTCAACCAGTATGACTTGCTTGGCCAGTCTGTGGGCCAGGAGACCATCAAGTCCAGCACAGGTGAGTCCAGAACAGGGTCCAAACTTACATCAGGTCTGAACCAGATCTGATCCTGTTCTTAACCAGGCGTAAACTGGGTCTAAACTGGGTCTGAACCGGGCCTGAACCGGGCCTGAACCAGGCCTGAATTAGGTCTGAACCAGGTCTAAACCAGGTCTTAACCGAGTCTGAACAAGGTCTGAACCAGGTTGAAATCAGGTCTGAACCAGGTCCAAACCAGGTCTGAACTTGGTATAATCCAAGTCTAACCTAGGTCTATACCCGGAGAGAGAGGAAAAGGGGGATGGGTGTGAGTCCATAAAAGGTTTCTAGAGCTGGGACCAGATCAGACCTTATGGGTTATAAATACTGGCAGCTCTCTAGATTGTTGAGGAAGGTTGGAAAATGTGTAGTAAAATGATCATCTGATAAATATTTGATGTTAAATATCTGTGCTTGAGGAGGAGTATATCACTGTGGCAAATGATCGTACACGTGGCTTTAGGGAATCAAGTCCATGACTGTGTCTGAATGTCTCCCCAAGCCCCTAGTCCCTCAGTCACTAGACTGAGATGTGGAATTGATCACTCTTTTAAGAGCTCAAGCTAAGGTAAACTGCTATTGCTAGCAACTGGCAACGCCATAACAGTTTAGTCATAATCAGGGATTCTGCCTGATTTCATTCAGTCATGTTGTGTCCAGTTAAAGACCTTTTCGCTGTTGCTTTCCTGGCTCTCGCAATGCATTGTGGTCTGTAATGTTAGGTATAGTGACCAGTGCTGGATACTACTGTTCAAGGTGCATTGTAGGAAATTTTGACTGCACTACTTTTTCACTCACTGGACATTCAGACACCGCTAAAAATGGTGTGACCCCTAAATAGTGCCCTAAGTGGGGAGTAATGTTTGAACATTTGGACATAGCCCAAGTCTGATTTTGGTAAAACTATTCCCAAAACTACAAATTACACACTTCGTTGTTTAGAGATTTTGTTGTTTGTGGAGAAAATTGTGGTACTCGAAAAAAATGCAGCTTTTGAGATTTTTTTTGTTGTGTCTATTCAAATTATGAGTTTGATTGGTTTGTGATTAATCTTGCAGCCCTATCAGTAATGCTTTTGTGGATCCCTGTGTTTTAAATATAAGATGGATTTTAGTCTAAACGTCCCTCAGACCATCTCCACCCCCCTCAACTCTCTGACTCCTTCTCTGACTCTCTCTCCCTGTCTCTCTCTATGTCTGTGTGTGTCTCTCTTTCTTGCTCTCTTTCCGTGACTCTGTAGTTTATATAATCTGGTCCCACTTCCCAAAGCGTTTCTTCTGAGTGTGCTCAGAGCAAACTTACTTCAGTGCTGTGACTTTTGACCTCCATCATTTCCTGTTACATAATGTCATAAAGACAACTGAGATTTACAAAGTGAACTTACAAAGGCATAAATTTGATATGAAAGTTTACTGTAAAGGAGACCAAAATCAACTTTTCAGAGCCACCTTGTTATAATAGTTTCCATTCTCATTTACCCTCTGAAGTTGTATTTAGAGTGATTCTTGCACGTCTGAGTAATCTTTTTTCTCTGTATTCAAGATGTCATTGCTCTGAAAATCCTTGTTTCCCCTGCCCCCCAGACATGCCCATTGCTCTGTACATACTTCTCAGATTTTGTTCGTAATCAGTGCAGCTGGTTAGATTTGTGTCTGATAAGTGGTTCTTCTGGTTTGCTCTGACATGGACAGAAATTGCTTAGCGTGCTTGTTTCCTGTGAATGTTGTTAAACTTTGTTTTGACCACTGACTGTTTCACTGTCAGACTTTTTAATAGGGTTGTTCCAGTATTGATACTGTTATCGGCAGGTTTTGGTATCGGCAAGTACTCAGACCAAATTGCTGATTCAATACCACTTTGTACTTCTAGAAAAACTGGTGTTGTCATTTTTTTACCTACAAAAATACATTTAATGTAATTGACAGTATTTGTAGTGTGTTGTACTATTTGTATTATTGTTGGCGTATCTGTAGTGTTTGTAGAATTGTTGCAGTGTTTAAGATAAGATAAACCTTTATTTGTCCCATATTGGAGAAATTACAATATTTGCAGTATTGTTATAGTATTGGTAGTATTTTTGGCATTCATAATATTGTTATGAAGCCCAGTATCGGTGTTTGTCTCTGTTGCAGTGATCCATGTATCTCTGAACATTATATAACCACTATTTCTTCTGTCTCTTTACCCCCACACCATTTTCCTTGTCTTTCCCTCTCTCTCCTTTCTCTCTCTTTCTCCTTTGTCTCTCTTTCAGTCTCTTTTAGTTGAAATCACAGACAGTTTAGTTTTAAATCATCACATTTAAAGGCACCATAGCATTCCTCATCTTGTCCTTGTTTTAGACTCTTGCATCATGTTTAGGATCATTTCACTCTTCACTTCTCCTGACCTAAATATTCTATCTCTCCTCCTCTCTTTCTCTTCTTTATTCCCCCCTTTCTCCGTTTCTGCTTCCCTCCCCTCTTTTCTGTCATGATGTTTATGAGTATGGTGTTTGTTTCTTTGTCATCTCTCCCTCTTTTTTCCTCCCCCTCTCTTTCCTCTCCTCTTTTCTTGCATGGTAGTGATGGTGAGTCTTGTTTCTTCCACCTCCCACCACTTCTTCATCTCTTCCCTCCTTCTCTCCATCTCTCTTTTAAAGGAATGTCTTGTTGCTCTTCTCTCCTCCCTCCTCTTTCTCTCCTTTCTCCCTCCATTCTCCTCTGTTTCTGCCATCTCTCCCACCGCTCCTCCTCCCCCTCTCTGTGCCTCTTTCCGCTTATAGTGATGATGGTGTGTCTTGTTGCTTTTCTTCTCCCTATCCTTCCCCTCTTCCTTCTCTCTCCATCTTTCTTTCCTCTCATGGCGATGATGTTGTGTCTTGCCTCTCCCCTCTCTCCCTCTTCTTCTTCTCCTCTCATGGTGATGATCTTGCTGCTTCTCTGCTTTACTTCTCTCTCCTCCCTCTCTCCATCTCTCTTTTCTCTCATGATGATGATGTTGTGTTTTGCTGCTCCTCTCTCTCCCTCTCTCTCCTCCCCCTTCAATCTCTTCTCTCCCCTGCTCTCTTTCTCTCATGATGATGACGGTATCTCTGTGGCTTCTTCTTCTCTCTTCCCTCCCTCTCTCTCCTCCTCCCTCCATTTCTCCTCTTTCCATCTCAATTTTTTTCTCATAGCGATGCTGGTATGTCTTGTTTCTTCTCTGCTACCTTTCCTCTCTTCTTTCCTCCTTTCTTCTTCCTCTTGTTGCTTTGTCCCCTCCCTCTTCCCTCTCTCCTCTCTCCTCTTCCTTCCCTCCCCCTCTTTCTCTCTCTCCCTCTCTTCCTCTCATGGCGATGATGGTGTGTCTTGTTGCTATGGTTATGCTCTCTTCTCTTTTGGAGTCTGAGCCGAATGCTAATCAGACACTTATTTCAATTAAGTGTCCAATGATGTGTCAGTGTGAGGAGAGGGGGAGGGTCTGATGTTTTAAAAAGCCAATCATTGGTCTGATGTTGTTGTGACTGTATTTTTAGATAGTAAGGTCTCTGAAAATATACAGAAGATAATAATGAAAAGTGTCCCTGCATTAACAGTTTCTTTTCCTATAGCTTTCTAATAACAAATCTTCATAGGTTTACCATTAATTAAAAGAACAGACATCCAATCACACATCTTGCACCTCCTCCTGCTTTTGAATAAGTCATCTACAAGTCCACCGTTGACAGAAATCTATATCTGACCATCGCTGAAGTCCACCAATCAAATACAGGCTACGCTAACAGCTACAATAGCACTTCATCACTGTCAATCATCTGTCACCTACCAATTAAATCACAACAGGAGAGGAGGGGTGCAAGGCTCTGTTGCATAAGTCAATGGGCCATTCCAACTGCCAATAAGAAAACAATTTATCCACAAAAGGTCCAAACGATCAATATTTATAGCGAGAGAGAAAGGAGCAGAGAAGAGGAGCAAATGAGCAGAGGAGAGGGTCAGAGGAGCTGAGGAGAGGGTCAGAGGAGCTGAGGAGAGGGTCAGAGGAGCAGAGGAGAGGGTCAGAGGAGCAGAGGAGAGGGTCAGAGGATTAATGATATTATTAATGTATGGTCAACTCATGTGCGACAAAATAATTAAAATCCTACCATCACGCTTTAGACTCTCCTCATACATTCCTTCCTCTCCCTCTCTCTTTCTTTCTCTCTTTCTCCCTCCCTGTCCCTTGGGAGCCTGCTCCATCTAGGGATTCTCTCTCTCATCCTCTCACGGTTATCCCTCCGTCTTCCTCTCTCTCTTCTCTTTCTCCATCTTCTTTCTATCTTGTCTTTTTCTTCTTATTGGATTTCAGACAGCCTCTTCTCTCTGTCCCCCCAACCCTTCTCCTCTCCGCTCCTCTTCTCTTTTCCCTTCTTCTTTCTTATCTCTATTGCTCTGTCTCTCCCTCCATCTCTCTGTGCCCCTCTCCTTCGCCTCACTCCTCTTTCCCTTGCTCTCCTTCTCCCTGTGGCCTTGTTTCATTTGGGAATTCCCTCTTTTCCTCCTCTCATTCCTCCTTTAAACATCCTGGTTGTGTATCTCCTGTCTTCTAACCTGCTGTCCCTCTTCCTCTGCTTCTCTCTCCTCTCTTTCTCTATCTCTTCTACCCTGAGTTCCTGCTCCATCTGGGGATTCTCTCTCCTCCTTCCCCCTCCTTCTCCTTTCCTCATCCCGCCTTTTCTACATTAAACATTCTTCTTGTACCCTGTAGCATTCTTCTTGTTCTACCCACATGCTGCTGTTCCTCCTCCTTTCCTCCTCCCCTCCTCTCCTCTCCTTCCTTCTCTCCTCCTCTCCCTCCCTCTCTCCTACTTCCTTATCCTTTCTGTCCTCCACTCTACATTAAACATTCCTCTTTGTACCTTGTAGTATTCCTCTCCTCTTGTAATTCGCTGCTGTCTGAATAAATGATTTAAACTCCTTGTCCTCTCATCTCCAGATCTGGGTCATGTGGCAGTGCTGGCAGATAGGGGGCGCTCTCAGGCACAACTGTTGCATAAGAAGGAAAAAAGCAGGGATAAACATATGTCTGTCTTTCTGTGAGGAAGGGGTAAAATGAAGCCAAGATTTAAAATATATAGTACATGTATTACGTCTACTATTGGCAAAAGCTTTATGCTAACAATATGAAATAGATTTGTGGTTTTGAAGTTTCTTTCAGATATGATTTAATTTGTGTTTTTGTGTCTATCCTTTGAAAATACCAGAGTTTGTGCATTATTTAAAGCCATAATATGTCACTTTTTAGCCAAAACACAGACTAAAATGAAAGCATGATTTTTCATATCAGATCTGTTTATTGCATTGAAAAAATGGGCAAATGCATCCTTACTGAGAGTGGACTTGCATCTCCACAAATCTGACTCTTGTTTGGCCTGCAGGAGGGTCTTTTCCTGCTTGGAAATGTTGTTCCTTTAGCTATAATCTTCCACAGTATGGCTTAACACTTACCTCCATGGAGAATGTTGCTTTAACTTTCTATTTCCACGTAATCATGCAGGACACGTGTCACCTCTAGAAAGTTACATCCTGGGGCTTTGGTTTAATTTTTTTTCCTTTTAGTTACATCGACTTCTAATTCTAATTCGAATGTTACATCATGACAGTTGACTTGAATTAGTTTGTACTTTAATTGATTCTAACGTAGTCTGGCCTTTCGCAGTAGGAGGTGGGACAGAAGACAGCAGCATGGGTGTGGTCCACAATTTTTATTTCCTTTTTCAATTACAAGTGCAGAGTGTGTTGTGCAAATGGAGGGTTTGAGGAACAGCATCTCCTCCAGCAGCAGAACATGGTATTTGTTTCAGGCACCTTTTATACTGTCCCACTAACTGGTTAATGCTATTGTTAATTAATAGGGGTGTTTAAAAAAAATTGCATTAGCTCTTTAAAACTCAAACCTCCATAAAACCAAATAAACCAATAAACCAAATCAACTCTATACATATATTATACATAAACCCTAAAAACAAACCAAATATAATTAAAACCCATAAACCCTTTAATATGCCCAACATGCTTCCCCTACACATTCCCTGCCTTGGTCCTGCCCAAGCTACCTTTTTAAGGGAGCTTGTTTGACCAAGGACCTCTTTGGTACCTGGACACAAGTACAGAGGTAGTAAGTTAAACATTTTGAAAACACTGTTTCACTAAAAACACTACAAATTACACGACACTTAAAAACATTCTTAGACATGTATTGCACCAATATTGCACATATCCAATTTAATTAACTGTTAACTTTGAGTTTGTACTCTTTCCCCTCCAGGACACGCAGCTTCAATTAAAGTAGAACTGTGCCTCCAGATCTAAAAATGGGTAAAAGCAGACAAGTTAAATAAACATTTTAAAATCCTTTTGTGCAATTGTCTTTTTTGAAGTGCAAATAATGTTCAAAGTGCTGTCTGCTATTAAAGTGCATATAGTGAAAGGTGCTGTTAATGTAGTAACAAATGGGCTGTTTGTTACATTTCCTTCCTCCTCTCGAAAGGTGAAACCTCAGTCTTTCACCCATTTTGGACAGACAGTCCGCAACCACGTTGGTCTCCCCAGGTTGGTACTGTACTGTATTAGCGTCCTTCATCTGGTTCAACCACTGGAGCGCACAGTGGTCGGTCTCCAGCGTGAAATGACACCCTAGCAGGTAGTACCTTAAGGAGTCGATAGCCTACTTCATAGCCAGACACTGCTTCTCCACTGTTGAGTATCGGGTTTCCCTGTCAAGCAGCTTCTGACTAAGGAATACCACTGGTCTCCTTTCTCCATCCTTCTCTTGGAGGAGGACCACCCCTAGTCCCACCCACGAGCATTGGTCTGAAAGATGAAGGGTTTGTCAAAGTCTGGGCTGTGCAGGACCAGACAAGTGCATATAGCCTCCTTCAGGTCTGTGAAGGCTCGATCACACTCGGCTGACCATCTCACCTGGTTGGGGGCAGAGTTCTTGGTGAGGTTATTCAGGACAGCTGACGTCTCAGCAAACTGTGGAACTAACTTCCTGTACCACGCTACCAAGCCAAGGAATCCACGGACCTTTCTCTTGGTGGTGGGCACAGGGAATGAGCGGATGGCCTCCATCTTCTGTACCTGTGGCCCAATCCTCCCATAGCCAATGGTATATCCCAGGTATGCCACTTCCTAATGAGCCACTGCGCATTTGCGGGGGTTGATTGTGAGTCCTGCTGCCTGGATTTTCTGCAGGACGTCCTGGAGGTGGTGTAGATGTTCCTCCCAGGACCTGCTGAAAATCATCACATTGTCCAAGTAGGCTGCAGAAAACTCTGAGACGTCCTTCAGTCCATGAGCCTTTGGAAAGTGGCTGGTGCCACATGGAGGCCAAACGGCATCACCCGGAACTGGTATAAACCAAATGGTGTCCGGAAGGCAGTCAGTTCCTGAGTTTCAGGTGCCAGATCCAACTGCCAGTAGCCGCTTGACAAATCCAGTATTGTGATATATGAAGCACCTCCCACACACTCCAACAGGTCATCCATGCGTGGCATTGGGTACAGGTCAAAGTTTGAAATTGCATTCAGATATCTAAAATCAATACCGAATCAAAGAGACCATTCATTGTACCTTCTGACCAGGCGTGAAAACTCCAAGTTCCTTTGCCTTGCGATCGTAACAGGTCTTTCTTCCTGTGCCCCCTTTAAGTTCTCCTGAGCCAGGGCTGCCATTGCCTCAAGTCTCTTTCTCATCTTCAGGACATAGGCCACAATGTTGTCTCTTTCCAGCTTTGTACACTCCCAGTTGTCCTTTAGCAAGTCTAGTGGACCCCTCACCTAGCGTCCATATAACATTTGAAATGTTATGAAGCCAGTTGATGCCTGTGGCACCACTCTGTAAGCAAACTGTAGGAGATACGGTAGCCACTGGTCCCAGTCTGCACCTGTGGTAGAGACAAACTTCCGCAGCATACTTTTCAGCATTTGATTGTACCACTCCACCAACCCGTCCGTTTGGGGTGATAAAGAGTTGTCCTGAGACCCTTGACCCCTGACAGCTGGTAGACTTGTTGGAAGGGTCTGGACAAAAAGTTAGTGCCTGAATCTGTAAGAATTTCCGTGGCAACCCCAACCCTAGAGAAAAGCTGCAGCAAACATTTAGCAACCTGTTTGGCTTTGATAGACCTGAGGGGAAAGGCCTCAGGATAACAGGTAGCATAGTCACATAACACCAAAATGAATTTGTTTCCTGCATAGCTTCTCTCCAGGTTTGTTGGATTTTAGTGTCCTCTCTTCTGTTGGCTGCATGAACGGAACAAAGCATTATGTCTGTAGTTCGTTCTGATTCTTTAGTTGCTGCAAGACAGTGTAACTTCCTAGTTGGGGAATCAGCCATTCACTGTCTCCACGGAGATGTTATTGCTTTGCCTTGAATGTTTTACAGTATGGCATTAAACATATCTATCTTGCATTTTTTCAATTACTGTTTTTTCTTTTCTCAAAAATACTTTGATAAAGATATATTCTTACTGTGAGTGGAGTCACCTCTCTCCACAGATGTGACCTGTAACTTGGCCTGGTGGCATCACCTATTTGTCTTCATGGAGATACATATGGTTAATGCCATACTGTGAAACTTTCCAGGCAATAACAGCTCCATGAAGGCAAGCAGGTGCCAGAGTGTCAACGTTATAGCAGTTTACTTCAAAGGTTGCTGGTTTAATCCCAGCTCTGTCCAATACTGTTGCTGTGCCATTGAGCAAGACACTTCCCTCTCTGTGCCTTTGTGTAACCCTGGTGTGTGTGATGATAATTTGAACCTTGAGATTGTCAGGGAAAGTGAAAGTGAGAAGTCTGAGTGATGCAGCATCGGACTGGACTAAACCAGGCCTGAACCAGGACTGAACCAGGCTGAACCAGGAGTGAGCCAGGACTAAACCAGGATTAAACAAGCACTAAACCAGGACTAAAAAAGGACTGAACCAGATCTACACCAGGTCTACACCAGGTATAAACCAGGATTAAACCAGGTCTAAACCTGGTCTGAACCTGGTCTAAACCAGGACTAAACCAAGACTATACCAAGGATAAACCAGGTCTAAAGACGTTGCTGTGATGTAGATCTGATGCTGGAGTTGAGAATCAGGAAAATAAACGGAAGCAGAGGGTTACCATGCAACAGGAACACAGCTGATTTACCATTGCCACAAGAGAATCACAGAGAAGAGGGGGAGAGAGAAGAGAAAGATAGAGAGGACAGGAGGGACAAGGAAAGAAAGAAGAGGGTGAGAAGAGGAAGGGGCCAGGTGACAGAAGGAGGGAGAATGAAGAAGGGGTAAGTGAGAGAGGGAAAGAGGGGAGTGAGAATGGGAAGGTGAGAAGAGAGAGAGGGAAAAGAGAAAAGAGGGAGAGAGGGAGGAATGAGAACAGACGGGGAGGGAGGTTGAAAAAGAGAGGTAGAGGGGAGATTGAGTAGGGAGGAGAGAGGGGAAGAGAGAGAGGCAAGAAGGGAGAGATAGAGGAAGAGAGAACAGGAAGGTAAGAGAAAAGGGAAGGAGAGAAAGACAGAGGGGTAAAAAGAAGAGGGGAGAAGGAGAAAGAGAGGAAGGGAAAAGAGGGGGAGGAGGAGACAGATGGAAGGGAGGAGAGGGTTCTTCTGCCACTCTGTTGCTTTAAGATTCTGTTCTGTTTGTGAAGAAATCTGTCTCCTCTGTTTACATGAGAGTGTTTCCCAAACAGAGGTACTGGGACATTGGAATGATTTCAGATTTAAAATAAAGATGGAATTAAAATAAATGGATATGTGTCAGATGACATCACAGCATTCTATAGGCCATTCATATTTAATTCAGATGGGGGCAGCTAAAATGTATATTGATAGTGTGACATGATTGTGAATTTTCAGTAGTTACCATGGTGACACAATGCACACATTAGTAAATACCGAAATGTAAAATAGAAAAATAGAAAAATCAAGAAAAATTTACAAAACATTTTCCTGAGCCTGTGATCAATCCGAGTGCTCATGGTCCCGTTTAGGCATTTGATTTTCAACAAAAACATGAGTGATTGAAAAACTGTTGGCTAATGTTAGCTAGTTTGTGATGTTATTTGAGAGGGACTTGTTTAACAGCACAAATCAGCTCACCTGTTGTAGTTCCAGCTAAGTTAGTTCTTTATGGTCAAATTGTGAAAGCTCAGATTAAGTCTAACTTGAGTAACAGAGCTTCAGACAGAGTAGTGCCTCATTTAGCATCTCACCCCAGGGAAATGTTGATGACATCAGCTGCAGAGTATCTATTGTTAAAATGCAGATGTTGTAATACAGTGAGTTCTTGGGTCTAGTCAGTAATAGAGATGATTACGTTCAACATTTGTAGATTTACCTTTTCGATATTACATGGCAAAGTACAATGAAATCAGTTCATATGGGTTTCAGCTTCCTGTTATATGGTACTATTTTGAGGACTGTTAACCATTCAAAAGAAATATTTTTACTAACTGTTAATTGCTAAATTGCTATGGCAACAGTCCTAACTTTTCATAATTCTGGACCCCTGCTTAGGGAAATCTAGCTTTCTCCCCCATTTGGGAGTATGACATCATCACACTAGAATCTGAACAACACCAATTTGAATTTAAAATATTCTTTGTACTAGTGTTGTCGTGATACTAAAATTTCAAAGTTGTTTTTGATACAAAGGAATAGACTCGATACTCAATTCTGATACCTCGATGATAATAAAAACACTCTTTCTTTACATAATAGAATGCAAGTTTCAACATTAAATGGCAGAACTTTATTTTATACTACCATGTGGCCTTATATCTGTGTAATCCCTCAGTGGTCCAGGTAGGTTCCATAGTGGTCCATGGGCATACACTAGTCTATGTGTCTTATTCTTATTCTGATACAGCTCAAGATCATTCTAAAACTATTCAGGAAAGGTTCATTTTTGTCCTGTCCTTTTTAGTATCGATACCTGTTAAAATAAGTATCTACTTCTGATACTTTCGATCTGATGTGTTGCCCCCTGTAGGTGAGTACACGGTCATGACAGCACACTTTCACCTGAAGAGGAAGATTGGGTACTTTGTCATCCAGACCTACCTCCCCTGCATCATGACGGTCATACTGTCCCAGGTCTCCTTCTGGCTCAACCGTGAGTCGGTGCCAGCCAGGACTGTGTTCGGTGAGTCATCCTCTGTTCCTCGCCATCCTCTTCTCCTCTGCTCCATCTGACCCTTTCCTCTGCTCCATCTGACCCACTCCTTTGCCCTGCTGAGCCTCTTCTCTGTTCCTCTGACCCTCTCGCCTGCTCCATCTGACCCACTCCTCTGTTCCTCTGACCTTCTCCTCTACTCCTCTGACTCACTTTCTTCTCCACTGACCTTTCTCTCTCTGCCTCTGTTGCAGGAGTGACCACTGTTCTCACCATGATCACTCTCTCCTTCTTCCTTTCCTCCTCCTGTCCTCCTCTAACCCTCTCTCTCTCTAACTCACCCTCTCCCTGTATCAGGGGTGACCACTTTCCTGACCATGACCTCTCTCCTTTTCTCCTCCTCTGACCTTGCTCTCCTCTCTTTCTTCTCCTCTAACTCTCCTCTCTCTGTTTTAGGAGTCACCACTGTCCTTACCATCACCTCTCTCTCTTCTTCCTCTCCTCTCTCTTTCCTAGTCTCTCTCCCTCTAACCCTCTTTCTTTCCTCTTCTTCTCTAGCCCTCCTTTCAGGAGTGACCACTGTCCTGACCACAACTACTTTCTCCCTCTCTCCTTTCTCCCTCCTCTCCTTTATCTTATTTAAACATTCTTTCTCTGTGTTTTAGGAGTGACCACTGCCTTGACCATGACGACGCTCTCCTCCTCTCCTCTAACTCTTCCTCTTTCTCTCTGCCTTCTGTTTCCTCTCCCCTTCTCCTCCTCAAACCTTTCCTCTCCCTCTCTCTCTCCTTCTCTAACCATCATTTCTGCTTTATCTCTCTGTTTCAGGAGTGACCACAGTCCTGACCATGACCACTCTGTCCATCTCAGCTCGTAACTCTCTGCCCAAAGTAGCCTATGCCACAGCGATGGACTGGTTTATCGCAGTGTGTTACGCCTTTGTGTTTTCAGCGCTCATCGAGTTCGCCACTGTGAACTATTTCACCAAACGCGGGTGGGCTTGGGACGGCAAGAGCGTGGTCACCGATAAGGTCAGACTCATTTGGTTTAAATAAATAATCAATAAATATAACAAAATAAAAGGTCAGACATCTAAAAGACAATCATGAGCTTAAAGGTGCACCATGTAACTTTTCTGCTGAATCGTCGGTTACCTTTTTGTCTCTATGGAGATATTATTGCATTGCCTGTAATGTTCCACAGTATAGCATTAAACTTTGGGGTCTGTTTAAATCTCTTTCATTTATTCAACATGTATTTTTATTGCTCAAAAGATCTTGATATACACGTATTCTTCCTTTGACGGGGCTTCCCTCTCCACAGATCTGAGCAGTAAAATGTGCCACCTGCTTATCTACATGGAGATAATACCATACTGTGAACATAATAAGCAAAATAAAGTTGGTTATATGAATGATTGTATTATAATATTATATATATATATATAATAAAAGCAGATATAATCAATAAAATTAGGAATAAATAAAATGACAACTTCAATTCACAGTGAAATCAGTCCGAATATTTAGTCCCTGTGTATGTGTGTACATATATGTCATCTGTGTATGGTTCGATCACCTTAGGATCACCTACTTCTGTAGGCCTCCCAGGCCTGCCTTCATCCTCAACACTGCTCAGTCTTTCTTTAAACAATTTAGCCCACTTGTAGACATTTTTTTGGCTGAAACATGTGGCACCATACACAGTTGACATTCTCCTATGAATTTCAATGGGTTTGCACCCTTCAGCAACCAAAAACTTGATAACTGACCGCTGTGCAATCCTGGAGCATGCTTCTTGGTTGGCCATCTTTGTTAATCGCCAAAACTCTCAAAGTTTTTTTTTAATCTGCAAAAGAAATTAAATCCATGTGAAAAACAAGTAAAAAAAAAAACTAACTAACTAACTTCTAACTGTATTAAAAGTCCTTATACTGAAAAATTCATCTTATTTATTGAATGACCCTCGTAATATAGCGCTCACTGGTGTGGTAATCGGTGGGGCTATTTAGGTCACATGGGTTAAACAGGACTAAAGGAGGACTAAAGCAGTACTAAAGCAGCACTAAAGAAAGACTAAAGCAGGTTTAAAGCAGGTCCAAACCAGGACTAAAGCAGGGCTAAAGCAGAACTAAAGTAGGACTCAACCAGTACTAAACCTGGACAGAGCCAGGACAGAACCAATACCGAACTAGAACAAACCAGAACCATTCTCTCTCTCTCTCTCTTCTCTCTCAGAAAAAGGAGCGTGCATCTGTGATGAAGAAGAACAATGCTTACGCGGTGGCTGTGGCGAACTACGCCCCAACGCTGAGCAAAGACCCATCGGGCGCCCTCCCCACCATCGCCAAAGGGGGCGCTACCTCTTGCGATCCCTCCAAACCCGCAGCGGCTGGTGGTAAAGCTCCGGAGCAGAAGAAAACCTTTAACAGTGTCAGTAAAATCGACCGCATGTCACGCATCCTCTTCCCCGTGCTGTTCGGGAGTTTCAACCTGGTCTACTGGGCCACGTACCTCAACAGAGAGCCCGTCATCAAAGACATGGTACCCTCAGCTTAACCACTGCCACAAAACTAAAACAAAATGTGAAAAAATCTACAGTTTTATGGAGGATTTTTGAACAAAGTGACTCCAGATAAACTGTGTGCTCACTGGAGTTTGTTTTCTACTCTGCACTTTGAGAGGTTTTGTAAATGTGTGTACCATATTTCTATCTCCTGTTTCATATTGTGAGAATCATTATTGTGTCGGTTCAAATTTGGACTTATGCCAAATGAACATGGGTACTTTTACAAACAGGTTTTCACTGCAGATTCTTGAGTTTACATGCTTAAATCCAGGGGCGTCCAAGCCCAACAGTGGAGACGTGTTTTTGTCCTCTCAGCTTTATTCACACATCGATCACAGTAAATTGCCTTGTTCAACATTCCAGTACATTCAGCAGTGACCCTCATTTACACATGCTCTAGTCCCAGAATATTGCTTTGTCTGTTCACATGTCACATGTGCATGTTCATAGGTGCAAAATCCTGGCTCTTTGCCTATTGCTACAATGACATGACAATAGAATGTAACCATGTAGTCTAACCAAGGAAACCAAGCAGTTTTCCTGGCAATTTTCTGGCTTTATTCACACATAAGACTTCCGTGTATATTCCCAGTATTTTACTTGGAAAATTGCTATATCAAAAAATGCAGGAATTCAGTTCTGGCTTCGTTCACATATGACCCAGTTCTGGCAAAATGCAGATAAATTCCCGTGTCAGACAACATGTGTGAATGAGACTGTAGGTTATGGTTAGTCTAACTCTGTAAGTCCACAGCAAAACATTTGATTGGGGTTTAGATCAATTGTATGACTTTTTTTAGATATTTATTTTACATTTTGTTCATTGCAAACAGACATTTTCTGAGCAAATTTTTTAAATGCAGGACAATACAGGGTTACTCAAACAGGAATCAATCAAAACACAGCTCTGAGTGAGATCATGAGTGAAAACCCACTGAAAAGCTCCTAAAAGTTAATTTTGCAGAATCAGTGAACTTTAAAAAAAAAAAAAAAAACATTATTACCTGTACCTGTTATAATTTGGGTCAAATCAGCAGGAAGCCTGAGGACCAGTAAAGGTGGTTCTCAGGGCCTTGTTTGGTCCCCGAGTCACAGTTTGGACACCCCTGACTATAATCACTATACACTATAGTCTTAGCTTCCCTGTACCTCACTCTGGGAAGTTTGTAGCATTGAAACTAAACCTGCATTTAAAGCTCCACTCTGTCACTTTTCACTTTTTCCTGAGACCCCAGACTTTAGGGACTCCAGACATCCAACAGGGCGAGACACCAGGCGCTTCATTCAGACATTAATGTCGCTGTACCTGGTTTTTACTGCCTTAAAAACATGAAAAACAGAACTAGTTCATTTTAAACGGTTTGCAGTGGTCCAAAGTTATTCCTCACTTACCTTGTGCATTCAGAGCATCCTAATTATTCACTCCAATGAGTTTATTAGCAGTTTTCACAACTCTCAAAGACCAGTGCGGTATTTTGCCATCACGGTAAAGCTAACAACAACTAGCATGCTAACACGCACTTCCGATTATGAGGGGAAAAAATGTTTTATAATTAGATGCAGACAGTACATAGCAGACTTATTTTGACCTCAAGAGTTGCTTACACAATATATTTGTACTGCAATTTTTACTAAAGTGCATAGGGAAAAATCAGATACAGGTCCTTTAATTCAACAGAGAAAAGTGACTGATTATAGCTTTATTTTTGGTGTGTGAAATCGTGTTTGAATCAGTCCCGTGTTTAGTGCAGGTCCGCGCTGATGTTTAGTTTGTGCCACTGTACAGAAAAAAGAAAAGTCACATTCTTTTAGATTTAATGTTTTCCTGTTCTTCACTTTAAACTATTATAATGTATATTTATGTTTGTGTGAGAGAATTAACCTATTTATTTATTCATAAATTGATTTGCCAAAATGAAGAGACTTTTTTTTCTGTCCAAGCCAATGCAAAAACAACATGTATTATATTATATTATATTATTATTATTATTATGAATTATGCTTATCTCACTGTTCTACTGTATCTTAAGGTTTGGGGCTGTCTGTGCCACATCTGTCTTTGTCTGTGAAATTATCTTATATTTCAGGATTAAAAAAACAGAAAAATCGGCCTTAATGCTGCGAAAATTCTGTATCCACTGAACACAGTGTTTTTAAATTATTATTATTATTTTGTTATTTATTTAGTTGTGTTAAAACATAATGAAATGCACATATTTCATTGTGATTCTGCTGAAGCACTGCCAATCTGTTTATAGGTAAAGATTATAAGTAAAATGCTTGAATTAAGTTTGGAGGAACAGACAAGAGCAAATTACTCACTGTGAGGAGGTTCCCAGTTCAATTCCCAGGCTAATGGAGACCTTTAGGTACTCAAGGCTTGGTACTCCTGAGTCTTGACCAGGATCCTGACAGGTTCAGTCCAGAGACACTGATGGGTCAAATCCAGATTTAACCCAGAGACACGGTGACAGGGGGGATAAACTCTTCCTGGTCTTCCTCTGCTCCTCTAATCCTTGTTCTAAGAAGCTGCTATAGGTTTATGCCCAATAATAAAACTTATTCTTCAAACATTCCTCTTAAAGTTCCAGCTTTTGGGAGCAGCACAACACAGAGACGGCCTTAGGGACTTAAACCACTGTTACCCCTGTTTCACAAAAGAGCTGGTTCAGAACTGATTTTCTACCAAACAACAGCTATTGTTTGTTGCAATAGAAACTCATTGTTTTCTAGCAAACAGTTAGCATTTGGTTGTTTTTCTCCTAACATTTTGCTGTATTTCAGTATAATTGACATTCTCCATCTTTTTCTTTTAGTAAATCTTAATGAAATGTAGGCTATTTTTTATGTTTAGTATTTTACTGGAGCCAGTTCTCACTTGTAGGCCAGTTGTAAATGGAGCTTGGGTCTACAGGGGTGCAAAAGGGTGCATTATTACCTCATTTTAAAAGTGTTTGCACCCTCATTTCAGGCAGGTTGAATAATGACACTTAATGGAGAAATATTCTCCTTACACCGCTTTGAAACTCATATGCAGCCTCAGTCTGTTCGGTCTGAACCCATCGGTGAGTCAGAACCAATTCAGATCTTTCGAAACCAGCCCAGCACCAGCACAGTTTGGTGTAAAAGGGGTCTAATAACAGCAAAACAGAAATGTCCTCCATTCACACAGTCATTCCATAATATGCCCATGTATCACCATGAGAACTGTGGTGCTCGCTGGGTACTCACCTATCGCACCTGTTGCTCCTCCAAACTCCAGGTCACTGCCAAAATGTTCAATATGCTCTAAAACTCTTCACAGAATCCAGAGTCCCGTCCGTGCTCCATCAGGCCGCATGGTTCTATACTCTGGTTCTATAATGAGACATTCTGTGTTCTGTCCATCACTGTGTTCTGATGAAGCCATACATGGTGCCTAAAGATTTCCTCTCACTCAACTGTGAAACACAAAAATTTTCATTTTCATATTTTTATTTTTATATTATTTTGATTCATTTGTATGTGTTTGTACCATTGTTTATTTACTTAATTATTTTAAGATTTGTGGTATTTTAAATTTTGTTTTGTGGAAATTTTACAGTTAAAAAAAGATAGAGAAAATCAGATTTTTCACTACACACTCAGGCTCTGTTCAAATGTCCAAATCACTGTGTCCATCTGAGAACAAGACCTGGTTCAGTCTTGGTTTAGGCCAAGTTTTATCCTGGTTTAATCTCCTGGTTTATTCCTGGTGTAGACCTGGTTTAAATGTGGTTTAGCCCTGGTTTTGACCGGAGTGAAACCTGGTTCAGTCCTGGTTTAGACCTGGGTTTATCCTGGTTTAGTCTCCTGGTTTAGACCTGGGTTAGACCTGGTTTAGTCCTGGTTTAGTCCTGGTATAGACTTTCTTTAGTCCTCGTTTAATCCTGGTTTAGTCCTGATGTAGACTTGGTTTAGACCTGGTTTAGACCTGGTTTAGTCCTGTTTTAGTTTAGATCTGGTTAAGATCTAGACCTTTTTCCATAATTATATCTCACATTTTTTTGTTTTAAATTCTTTTTTAGAACATATTTCATAATTAAAAGTCCTGTGTGTTTTTTTCTAAACGGACCAAACTCTTAAACTCCCCTGTCAAATGTGTCGGCCATTTTGTGTCCAGCCCCACAGTCCTGCCTCCTCCTGTCTGAGCCCCTCCCTCTCCTGTTTACGCTTCATTTCTGTCTGTTAAATTTTGCATGATACAAAAAAACAAAAACAGCAGATTTATAAATTCATGTTTTGATAAAAGATTTTGAGTGATTTCTTTGTGAGTTTGAACAATCCAGTCAGTGGTTCACTGGTGGAAGTGTGAGGCACAATTTTAATAAACATATCATCCAGTCTTTATACCAAACCGGACTCCTGTCTTATTACTGTTGTGTCATCAGTGTGAAGCGAGGGTGTCTTTTCACAGATCTGACCTGTAACTTTGCCCCTGTTGTGTGTTGTGTTGTGCTCATCTACATGGACATAAGTTCAGTGTTTCTTTTGTTTAGGGAATACCCGGCTCAAATCAAAAAGGTCTGAATACTCTTAAAGGTGGAGTGTATAACCTTTCTAATGGAAGGTGGTCTGCTATACCTTTGTGTTACCATGGAGATGTTGTTGTTGTGCCTGAAATGTTCCACGGTATGACCTTAAACATATATTAGCTATAGCATTTATTATTTATTGCTCAACCTGGAAAACATGCATTCTCACTGTTGTTGTCACCTGCTTATCTCCATGGAGATAGATATATTTAATGTCATATTGTGGAACACTGAGAGCAAAGCAGTAACATCTCTATGGAAACAAGCAGGTTACAGACCCTGCTACACAAAAGTTACACAGAGCAACTTTAATATGGAGTTTATTTATGTGTTTTTTTTAGGTTAATGCTCTTAATTAATTATTTTCCAAAGGTGATCAAATATTGTTAAACTTAATCAAAGTTGCACAGTGTAACTGTTCTGGTTGTGGGCACACCTTCTACACTACAATGTCGTACAAGGAATGAATTTAACGACAGTCTACCACAGACTGAGAAAGCCTCCTGTGAGCAGATTGTGATAAAAATAAAATATGAATCTCAATGTTTAAATCACAGACAAAACATCTGGATCTGAGACAGACAGATGGGTCACTAATGCGTTTGATTTACAATGTCAAACAATGTCCTCTGCTCCTCTGCCCCTCTCCTCTGCTCCTTTGCCCCTCTCCTCTGCTCCTCTGACGCTCTCCACTGCTCCTTTGCCCCTCTCCTCTGTTCCTCTGGCTCTGTCCTTTGCTTCTCTGACCCTCTCCGCTGTTCCTCTGCCACTCTTCTCTGCCTCTCTGCTCCTCTGACCCTCTCCTCTGCTCCCATCTGCTGCTTACATTAATTACTTTGAAACTTGATAAATTTAGTGATTAAATCAAACAATGAGCCTTTATCAGATTATCTTCTCCAATATCAAAAGAAAGTGATTAAAAACAACATTTTGTCTGTGCTAAAGTATGAGATATTCCTGAATCATTATAAAATAGGACTTAAGTGCTTTGTTCGTTTTAGACAGTCGAATGGTGTGTCCCTCTCTCTGATGGAGCAGAATCAGAATATCAATCAGGATTCTGTGTCATTATTTTCAGGAGGAAGGACATCTGATGCACAAGGAGACAGGAGTATGGGAGAGGATCTGACACACAAGGATACAGGAGGATGGGAGGTTGATGGAGAAAGAGAAGACATTGATGTTCTGGTGCTGAGGCTGCGTTGTCATAGAAACTGATTTCCATTTTTATCTTTCCATTTGATGAGTGTTTGACAGCAGCGAGAGGTGGGAGTTCCTGTTTAATCAGAGTTACAAAGAGGATGTGAGTGACAAAATGGTTAAGTTACTTTCAAAATATCTTCTCAACAACTCTCCGTGCTGTTGTAAATCAGGGTAGAAACTTGGCCTATGGTAGTGGTCAAATCTTTTCCAGCATTGACTGAAACAGCAGCCATTTAAATTAGCTAAACCCTATTTTTCAGGGGGAATTTAATATTTGTTCAGCGTAGTGGTGAAGATAAGATAAGAGAACCTTTAATATATGATAGGTTAAAATGGTACTATATGCCTCTAATACAATGTTCTGTTCTTATACACCCTGATGTCAATCATAATATGATTTCATGCTAACAAAAGATAGTTACAAACAGTAAAAGGTTTGCAATAAATAGTCACTTACATAAGCCTTAAAAACATTATAAATACAGTTAAAAGTTTGTTAAAATGTGTATTATATTGTATTCAATGTGTATTGTATTTCTCTGTATTATTCCTCTTATTTCACTTAAGGGAATTGTAATCGTATCATCTGTAATCAGCTACTACGCCTGGGATATTTTTTGAGTGATTGGTAATGCCTTCACCCAGCTCTTGGGGGATTTCGCGCTGTTCCTCCTCATTGCATTAAATCCCTAACAACTACAAATCACTCTTGTGATGTATTCTTTTATTTTCAGGTAAAGGTTACCAAATGTTGTGTGCTTGTGATCTATACACTGTTGACAGTTTGTTGTTGTTGTTGTAGCATGTTGAACTGAAGCTAGAGAAAACATTTATATCTGTATTTTGGAAGTTTTTGAAAGTTTTATGTAGTGAACTGGTGCTCCGCCATCTTGAGACCACACAAGCTAATGTGCCAATGTAAAATACTGTTCACTCATTGCATTAAATCCCTGCGTGAGGAGAAACAACTGCAAATCACTCACATGATTTATTCCTTTATTTTCAGGTACAACTTACCCCATCTTCAGGGGTACAATAAATACAATAAAAAATAATATAAAGGGCTAAAGCACTGTCCTGTAGATTAAGTAACTGAGTGTATTATACAGGAGATGATTCAGTATGTTTCAATGATGCACATGGTTATTACAGGATGATGACACATGTACAGGGCCAACACTGTTCACTGTACATTGTTGTTCATTGTTATCATATAGGTTTAAATGGTAAATAGCGCTTTTCCACCTTCAAGGTACTCAAAGCGCTTTACAACAAGGAACCACTCACCCATTCACACACACACATTCATACACCAGTGTACGCAGACACTGAGGGCGAGGTGGGTTAAGTATCTTTCCCAAGGACACAACGACAGCATTCATCTGTGTGAGTTAGAATCGCACCGCCAACCTATGGATCAGTGGATCTGACCGCTCAACGGATGATGTTAATGTCGAGAGCAGGATTTGAACCGCCAACCTTCGGATCAGTGGACAAACACTCTACCAACTGAGCTACTGTCGCCCAGTTTAAGGAACTAACTCAAAATGAGAAAATCACTAATATATTATACAAACATTTTTACACTTACATTAAATTGTAATTATGCAATTAAATAAGCCTACCTAAACGTTATGCTATAACTCCCATTTCTATATAAATGTCACCACTTTATTTCATTGCCCTGTTCTTCAGATTATCATGGTAATATTTATTTATCTCCTAAATATTTAATCACATAGAGAAGTGTTCACTCTCACTCCTTAGGATCTAATGATCAGCTGTTGCTGTCTATTCCTTATACACAGAGCTCAGTAAGAAAACCTTTGTCCACTCAGCACCATGTTGCAGAAAGACTGGAAACTGACTGAGCTCTTACCCTTAAATTCCTTTAAATCAAAGGCATTAGAGATGGCCTCAATAATGTGCACGTTTCATCAAATGCTGTGCCTAATGTTATTGTTTTATTTGTCAACAGTTTACTTCCAATAAGTCATTAGGCCCCAGCCCATACAGGGCGTAGGGCCTATTGCTTCCGCAGCGATGAGTGCATGGGCAAAGCGTTAGCCCATGCACTCATCGTTGCAGACTGTCTTCACGAAGTTGCGCGCTTTGCGCGCAACTTCGTGGCAGCACCGCACCTTGCACAGACTCCTGTATCCTAGCAACCCATGCCGTAGACATGGGACATGCATATTTGTTCTTGCTAGCATGTCAGCGCGAAGCGCTCATGTCCCCAAACACACTCCTGGCATCGAGCCCTATCCAAGCCCCCATGCCGCAGGCATGGGCCATCTTTGTTACTGCTAAAATGAATGGAAGTCAATGGGAGGTCAATGGCGGAGCCCGACGTCATTGGCGAATGACGGGCGTGTAAGAAATGTTCGTTTCTGATGCAAGCGTCAAAGAGGACTAAGAGACTGAAATATAAGTCAGAAGGGTTTAATGAGTTCATCACAGGTAAAGTTAACAATGAAGCACCGGACTCTCAGGAAAGGATAGGAAGAGAGTCCTGAGATGTTTGTGTTTCCAGCTTTTATAGGCCTCCCAGTGCGTGTGTGTGAGGCGGGACTTCTTCTCGGCGACATGTGGTTACACATTAAAAACCTTTTGGCAAAATCCCACAATGTGTGTTTTTAAGTCAATCAATCTCATTGTTTTATGACCCTCTCAGGGTGGGGGTCATTCAGTCCTTGGTGAACAGGGCTACAGATAAGAAGTGGCCCTGATCATAGGTGTTATCTTCTTGGCCCCAGTGCTCGCAGATTGCTTTATGACCCTCTCAGGGTGGGGGGGTCACACAGTCTTTGGTGAGTAGGGCTACAGGCATCTGGGGTAGTATTACATTGTTAAAAAATACCTTAAAAAATAAAATTGCATTTTTTGTTTGAAAGCGATGCGATAACAGAGCTAATCATGTTGATTACGGTTTTGGTTTTTTTTGTGTTTTTTTATAGCCATACAAAACATGTTAAACTTAGTATCAGATTTACTGCATTTTTTCACACAACTACTTCTATGTTACACATCCATCCGTATTTTTTCTTTTACGCATCGAATAAATGACTGGGAAAATCCCCGCAGCCCCCGCGCTCTCATTCGTCTCCTTCGAGGGACAACAGAGGCAGTTAATGTAATGAAGGTAAAATATTTAGATAGCCCTGTGCCTCCGCTTTGAGACGCCGTTTGAATTTACATGAGAGCACGACTAGTTGCGGAGTTACGCTGCTGGAAAGTCCGCAACCGCGCTCTATCAGTGACGATGGGATCCGACGCTATAGGGTTAAACTAAGTCGCGCTTGTTTATGCGTGTGCAGCGCCCATGATGTGACCTAGGGTCAGGTGTAATCTGACTGGTTGTCCTGTATATTAGTCATGTGACTGGTTGGATGACGGGACGTGATCTAAACAAAATGCCTTCGCGATCGACTGGTGGATCGCGAACGACGTAATGAACACCCCTGCATTACATGATGATTCCCGATGGTCTTTGGCTCTAATTCAAACGACGCCTTTAAACCGTGACACATTTCTCTCCTGCTGTATTCTTCATCTTTGTTTCCTCTAAACTTCATGTCCCAGAAATCCCCGCAGCTGTGACCGTCGTGTCAAACATGGCTGCGCTCTTAACACTCCTACGAATGATCTGCAGTTTTTAAGACGAATTTAGGTCCGGTCACTGAATATTTTAAAGTTTAAATTTAGCAACGAGGCTTAAGCTAACGTCGTCAACATGATTCTGCCTGTTCTGTTTCGGAGCGGAGTTTACGTAGGGGAAGCGGCGTTTTTATCACGTTTTTCACGATTTAAATTCTATAAACGGAAAGTCCACGGATCAGGTCTGAGCTACACCGTATTCAGACACCGCTGGATGAAAATAACGCACTTTAAGAATGGATTTAAAATGATGAGTACACAGGCTAACAAGGTAAAAGTCTTCAAATGTAGACCTGCTTTAGTCTTGTTTTTGTCCATATACTGTCTGATTCTCAGCTGAGACTTGGGTATTACATCGACTTTATATTTATTTTCCTGAAGACTCTAACCTTAATGATAATTTCGCCTAAACAACCCAAAACATGCACAGTAGGTCAAATCCTCCAACTAAAGTAGTCTTGACCAAGACTAGCTCAAGATCTGGAGATGGGTCCCAGTGCTCCTCATAGGTTTAACCCAGAGACACTGAAGGATGGGTCAAATGCAAAGGATTTGCTACAAAAAATAAACTTATTCTTTTTTAGATAATAATAACATACAAAAGACCTTCTGTGACATTGCTCCTTAAAAACTCAAATTGCACATTATTATCATGTGTTTGCTGAAAGCTTTACATTGAATCTCACATACACCCGTTTTACCTGTGCCTTCAGGAGGCTGTGGACTTGTCTGTGTTTCCTGTGGAGAGAATCAGGAACTTCTGCATTATTGCTCACATCGACCACGGCAAAAGTACACTGGCAGACAGACTATTGGAGATCACAGGTCAGAAATAAAGCAGGACTTATGCAGGCCAAATGCAGGCCAAATGCAGGCCAAATGCAGGCCTAATGCAGGCCTAAAGCCGGACTAAAGTTGGACTAAAACAGGACAGACTACAGCTGCATTAACAGCTGCATTGGCTGGGCATACATTTTGCCAAAAGTTAACATTTTTTTAATTCTAGTTTCAATGCTCAAACGTGTTGATGCCAGAGTTAAAAAAGTGGGACTGAACTAGGACTTGCAGACAGAATACTGGCAATCACAGGTTGGAACTAGGATCAGGACTAAACCAGACAACCATTTTGTTCCTCTTGTTCCTCAGGTGCGATTTCTACCACAGAGAAAAACCATCAGGTTTTGGACCAGCTCCAGGTGGAGAAAGAGAGAGGCATCACTGTGAAGGCCCAGACTGCATCTCTGTTCTACCACCACCAGGGAGCGCCACACTTGCTCAATCTCATAGACACACCGGTAACACAACCGCTGTTTTCACATATGTTCCTGTGCTCTGTGGACCAACCCCTGTGGCACTAGATTTAGTTCTGTTCACTTCTCTTTTGGGTCGGTCATCACATGCAAAGCGCGTCATTCACCCCAAACACTCACCATCAGCCACGTGAAAGTAGGCCTGTCACGATAATTATTATATCCACTTCAATACATGACAGATGGAGCAATACGTTGTTTTTTTTTGGGGGGGGGGTCAGTATTTATCGTGGTACTGGGGAAGGTTTTGTTATTTTTCTCTTTGAGCTGTAAAAGGTTGAATTAATTTTTTCTATTGTAAACACTAACTACTAAAGTGTTTCATTCTGCCATTCATTTATTGCAGTTCAGTATTGTAGTTTTGGTTATAATTCTGCTTTATGGTTTGGTTTCTGTATTATTCTTTATATCTATATTTAGTTCAGCAATATATCGCACTTCAAAATTTGTTATTGTGCCTACTTCAGAGGTGTCAGCTAATCAAAGAATTTTAACAGAGCCCCATGAATAAACATGGGCTAATTTCCATGGCACTGTATACAGTGGCCTTTTCCGTCACTTGTAGCTAAATACACCGTGAAGACAGCATGCTGGAGACAGCAGAGACACGTAGACAGAGGCAGGAGAAGTGTTGCTCACATTAAGTTAATTCAGATTGCCTCGTTAAATGCAGGTTTCAAACAGCCAGCTCTGCACTGACCGTTCATACAAATACATATACAATAGAATACATACAAAAGCCAGAGGCTCTTAAACCTTTCACACAAGTACCACCAAAGTAAAAATCTTGGCTACCAGTACGACCAGATCTAAACCAGGTCTATAACAAGACTATTCCAGGTCCAGTCTAACCTGGTCTAAAATTGGACTACATCATTTCCATTGTAGTTCTAAACAAGAAATTATCCAAAAGAGGACAAAAAGTGGATAAAATGAACTCTAAATGAGGAAGATCCACAAACTGAAGATTTGTCACAGTACCACCTGAAGAAGCTGGACCACAGTTTAAGAAACACTAGTAAAAGTGATCCACACACCTTTAGACATAGGTCAGCTACTGTTTACCCACCTTCAGATCCAAAGCTGTATTATGGTTAGATAAAATGTCTCTCACCTGTGGGGTGCCCCAGGGGTCAATCCTGGGATCCCTGGTGTTCAATCTCTACATCCTGCTGTTAGGCCAGTTAATACGCAGCAATAATGTGTCCTAACACACCTATGCAGATGACACTCAGATATATGTCTCACTGGCAACAGGTGAATATGGACCAGTGGATTCACTCTGCCACTGCATCCAACAGATCAGTGTGTGGATGCAAAACAACTTTTTTCACCTAAACTCAGACAAGACTGAAGTCATAATCTTTGGCCCAGGGAAACATGGAGAAGGTGTTAACAGTCACCTCCAGTCTCTCTCTCTAAAACCTTCAAATCAGGCTGGAAATCTAGGGGTAATAATGGACTTTAACAGCCACATCAAATCAATAATATCTGTAGCGTTTTACCATCTAAAAAACATTGCGAAAATCAAAGGTACACTGTCAAAACCGGACTTCGAGAGACTTATCCATGCATTTGTCTCCAGTAGGTTAGACTACTATAATGGCCTGCTCACTGGCCTCTCCAAACAAGTGTTAAGACAGTTGCAGTGCATCCAGAACGCTGCTGCTCGGGTCCTGACTAGAATCAGGAAGTACGAGCACATAAGTCCTGTGCTCAGGTCTCTGCACTGTCTTCCTGTAGCTCAAAGAATAGACTTTAAAGCAGCTCTGCTTGTGTACAAATCTCTCCATGGCCTAGCACCAAAGTACATCTCTGACATGTTAGGGCCATATGAACTAAGGACTTCAGGGACAGACCTCCTGCTGATGCCCAGAGTCAGAACTAAATATGGGTAATCAGCATTTCAGTTGTATTCAGCTAAAACCTGGAACAGTCTTCCTGTAGATGTGAGACCGACCTCTACTTTGACAAGTGTTTAAATCCAGGTTCAAAACAGTTCTGTTTGGCCGTGCATATGACTGAAAGGTTTTTATTTTGCACTGTTCTGTTTTAATGGTAATTTTATGATTATTTGTGATTATTTATGTTTTGATTTGTGTGATTTTAATGTCTTTCTTATTCTGTAAAGCACTTTGAATTACTTTGTGTACAAATTGTGCTATACAAATAAACTTGCCTTGCCTTATGGTGAAATAGGCTAAATTAGGAGCCTACATGAAGCTTGAACCTCAAAAACTGAACCTATGAATTTGCAAAATGTACATTTGGGAAAAGGTCAGAGTGATGAATGCAGATAATGTCTCATTAATATCACACATTACATTGGTTCAGTTTTTTTCTGTGAGGGTCATGTGGATTTTGTGCTCTGTGCTGCCTGTTAGGGTCACGTGGACTTCAGTTACGAGGTGTCGCGCTCAATCTCAGCCTGTCAGGGAGTTCTGCTCATTGTAGATGCCAATCAGGTACAAGACACTATTCACACACATAGAGAAGTTATCTACGCACTACACATGTGGTCTTCAATATCATTAAAGGCCCTGGATTCATTGATGTCCAAAGCCCAAAACTCTGTTCCACCTGATCACCTCATGTCACTTCAGGAAGTGCTCCTCCAGTTACCAGATTTGTTCATTTCCGCTAACAAAGGAATGCTATTATTTTAATCTTAAAATGACTGCTCCAGTCAGTGTGCCATCTGCTAACAACAAAGCAAATTTTGTGCTTAGAAATCCATATACAAATACTTTTTGCAATTAATACTAATTATTTAAAGTTAAAAATGTGAAAAGTTTGGAGGAAATAATACATTTTCACATTTTATTGTTTTTTTCTCTCAATGCTCATTTTGACAGTATTTTTTCATGAACAATTTAAAATGAATTATTTATTTCAGGGAATCCAGGCTCAAACAGTGGCCAACTTTTATTTGGCTTTTGAGGCTCAGCTCGCAATAATCCCTGTCATCAATAAGGTATTTTACTTTCACAATTTAAGACTATTTTCTACATTTTAATGTAAACCTGTTGTAATTTTTGTTTCACAGATTGATCTGAAAAATGCTGACCCAGAGCGAGTGGAAGCTCAGATAGAAAAAGTGTTTGATATTCCACGAGACGAGTGCATCAGAGTGAGTCAGTCTGAAAATATAACATTTTAACGTTAAGGCTTCAAATTTTATGTTTTAACTCATTGTGATGACTTGCATAGTTTCATATTGTGTAATAGAAGGGAGCAAATCTGCCTTGTGAAAAAAATAAGATTTCAGGCCACTGTGACAAGAAATTTAAGAAACCTGGTGAAAGTTATTATCAAATGCATAATTTGGACTGTGGCCTGTGTGTGCAATACAAAATGACATGATTTGGGATGTGTGTGTGTGTGTGTGTGTATCTTAATTTAGTATAATGTCTGATTTCAACAAATCTAAGCCTATAGGGCTAGAAAATGTGTACATTACAAGGAAAAAAAGGTTTTGTTTTTTTTAAGCCTTAAATTGTAGTGGAGATAAAACTATGCGTTTACAATGGAAATGTATGAGAGAAATCAGCATGAGCAGAACCTTTTTGATCTCACTGACTGTGGTGTACACCAAAATCAACTAATGTGGGTGAGTCAGTCACAAGGATATCAGGAAAAGTCACTTCTTTTCATTTTATGGAGTAACAGAATACGCTAATATATGGCATATCGTAATAATAGTCGTGGCAATTTTGTGAAAAAATGTAAAAGTCTTTACAGGAAAACGTAAAATAAAAGTCAAAAACTTTTTTAAGTGCAACACAACAAACTGGATTTATGCAAAAACCAAAAATGCACCAAAGTCAATCTTCTCATTAATTATCTACACTGATGGGCCAGTCAATCTGATAGTGCCCAGAGTAAAAAAACATATATTACAATTGTTACTACTACTACTACTACTAATACTAATAATAATAATAATAATAATAATAATAATAATAATAATAATAATAATAATAATAATGATAATACTACTAATAATGCATATAAGTGGCATCTTAAAGGTTAATTATTTATGGTAACATATAGAATCAATGTGTCAATGGAAAGAGAACCCCTTCAGGGAAAAAAATACAAAAAGAGTCTTAAAAATATTCACGTTTGACCATTGACTTTACACAAAAACAAAAAAAATGTTTTGATAGGTCAGTCAAGCCTTATAGTGGAATTATCAAGTTTTCAAATTGGCAGTAGGTGGTTTGTGACAAAAACTAGGATCTAAAGGGTTAATAAATTATGGTAATCTATAATAATCCCAATATGTCATTTTAAATAGAACCTGAAAAAAAACACACACGCACAAAAAAAGTTTGATAACTTTATGTTAGTTTAAATACTGAAATACACTATTTGTATGAAACACTCCCAATGTTTGCATTTTCTCAGCAAGGCACGAGTTAAAAGTATCTGTGGAGTTGAATGTGGTTTTAATTGGACATAAATGAGTTCTCATTCATCTCCATTTGCTCATTGTTAAATATTTAAATGTATCTGACCATGAATTGTGTTATTGTCCATCCATCCATTTTCTTCTACTTATCCGTTGCTGGATAGCGGGGGGGCAGCAGTCTAAGCAGGGACTCCCAGACTTCCCAGACACATACTCCAGCTCCTCCGGTGGGACCCCAAGGCTTTCCCAGGCCAGCCGAGAGACATAAGTCCCTCCAGCGTGTCCTGGGTTTCCCCAGGGCCTCCTCCTAGTGAGATATGCCCAAAACACCTCCCTAGGGAGGCATCCAGGAGGGCATCCTGAGCAGATGCCCGAGCCACCTCAGCTGGCTCCTCTCAACATGTAGAAGCAGCGGGCTCTTCTCTGAGCTAATCCTGTGTGACTGAGCTCCTCACCCTATCTGTAAGGGAGCCCCCAGCCACCCTGTGGAGAAAGCCCATTTCAGCCGCTTGTATCCGCAATCTTGTTCTTTCGGTCATTACCCAGAGCTCATGACCATAGGTTAGGGTAGGAACATAGATTGACTGGTAAATCGAGAGCTTTGCCTTTTGACTTAGCTCCTTCTTTACCATGACGGTCCGACACGGCATCACTGCGGATTCGCCTGTCAATCTCACGCTCCATCCGTCCCTCACTCGTGAACAAGACCCCAAGATACTTGAACTCCTCCACTTGAGGCAGAGACTCCCACCCACCTTAAGAGGGCAAGCCACCCTTTTCCGGTTGAGAACCATGGCCTCGGATTTGGAGGAGCTGATTCTCAATACAGCCATGTCACACTCGGCTGCAAACCCCCCCAGTGCCTGCTGTAAGTTCTAGCTCGAAGAAGCCATCAGGACAACATCACCCGCAAACCAACACAAAGTGGCTGAGCTGTGGGGCAATAAGCAAGCCCACACCAACTCGCCGCCTCAGCAACGGCAGAGAAATGGAGAGTCCAGCCCCTCTCAAAGAGTTGGGTTCCAGAGCCCAAGCTGTGCGTGGAGATGAGGCCAACTACATCTAGCCGGTAACACTCAACCTCCCACACAAGCTCAGGCTCCTTCCCCCCAGCGAGGTGACATTCCATGTCCCCAGCACTAGTCTCCATGTCCAGAGATCCGGTCGCCGAGGCCCCCGCCTTCGACTGCCACACAGATATCTTTGCACCAGCCTTCCATGGATCCTCCTGCAGGTGCTGGGTCCATGGGAAGAAAGCCCCAAACCCCTCCACCACATTAAGGTGGCGGTTCAAGGGAATTGTGTTATTGTGACCACTCAAACTAAAATAAAGGACAGGTTGTGGAATGTGATGGGACATGGAGAAGCAGACTTGGGAAATGTAACTGAAATAACGCCACATGATTTTAACATTTTAGCAGTGGCAATGCAAAGAGAGATTGGAATAGCAACAGGAGTCAAGATATAACAAACCTGAAGGCCAGTGCACCCAAAGTCTAGATTTCTTTGTGAGAGGAAAAAGTCTCTGTCAAACCTGTTGCTAACACTAGTGGGAGTGACCTCGGAGAAAGATGACACCTGATTGGTTATTGGTTGTTAATGTTCATATCTCGATTTAGGGACAAAATTGTGAATTAAAAACACAAGGCTCATGTATAGTGGGTTAATACTCTAAAACTTTTAGGAATAAAATAAACGATTAATACCAGGCTGCGGGGGGCATTATACCTTTTATACTGGATTGTCACAACATGATGTCACAATGTGGAACGGAGTTTTTAAGATCTGGAGAGCTTCTCATTTAACTCTTATCAATTTCACGGTTTTCTTTCCAGATTTCTGCTAAGCTTGGCACAAACGTTGATAAAGTCCTTCAGGCGGTAGTGGAAAGAATTCCTCCGTGAGTCATTTTAAATTTAGCTGAAATTTCATCCATATTAAACTAAAATACTGCCTCCCCTCCTCAGCCCGGCGGTGAGCCCCTCCTCCTCACTTCGAGCACTGGTTTTTGACTCGAACTTTGACCATTATCGCGGCGTCATTGCAAATGTCGCTCTGTTTGGAGGAAAAGTGAAAAAAGGAGATCGGATTGTCTCAGCTCATCTGAAGAAAACCTATGAAGTCCAAGAGGTCGGGATTCTGAGACCCAGCGAACTGCCCACCAACCAGCTGTAATTACCAGGACTGAACCAGGACTAGAACAAGGACTAGAACAAGGACTAGAACAAGGACTAGAACAAGGACTAGAACAAGGACTAGAACAAGGACTAGAACAAGGACTAGAACAAGGACTAGAACAAGGACTAGAACAAGGACTAGAACAAGGACTAGAACAAGGACTAGAACAAGGACTAGAACAAGGACTAGAACAAGGACTAGAACAAGGACTAGAACAAGGACTAGAACAAGGACTAGAACAGGTTTTCTGATCTGTGTTATAATATTGTTTCCTCACCACAAACATACCGAGAGTTGCGTTTGGTTTCATTCGCATATGTTTAGACCATACCTATTTGTGATTGTGCCTGCTATACAGTTATAGTCTATGACACTCGTGGATCATTTTATCATTTGGATTTAATTTGCAATCTGAGATGGCTTAATAAAACATAAAAGTCCACTGACTTCCACATTAGAAAACTGAGGTTCCCAATGGGCGCTGACCTTGATGTAAACGTCATCACAACAAAGCACATGCTGTCGGCTCTTCCTATGGATAGCTGCACATCACACTAGCGCAACGCTGCTGAATCCTACACTTATCACTGATTAAGGAAATAAAATTGGGGAACAAAGTAAGTAGTACACAGCAGTGGGCTAGTATGGTGGTTAAAACAGGTTGATCGACAAAATGTTATCTTGAAAATAAGCGATTAAAGATTGCTCCAACATGCATGAATTGCTCAAACATACATGAACATGCAAAGTCCAACTTCAGAGGGTAAATGAGAAAGGAAACCACTATAACGTGATTAAAACCTCTGAAAAGTTGATTTAGCATAACACGTGGACAAAATGATTGGTACCCTTTCGTTAATGAAAAAAACACGACCATTGTTTTTCTTTCATTAACCAAAGGGTACCAACAGAACTAACTTGAATCTGACAAAAGTAATAATATATACAAATTCTTTGAAATTTAACCAATGAATGTCAGACTTTGCTTTTCAACCATGCTTCAACAGAATTACTTTAAAAAATAAACTCATGAAACAGGCCTGGACAAAAGTGATGGTACCCCTAGAAAAGACTGAAAATAATGTGACCAAACGGACATGTTAATCCAAGGTGTGTCCACTAATTAGCATCACAGGTGTCTACAATCTTGTAATCAGTCAGTGGAACTATATATAGGGCTACATGTAGTCACGGTGCTGTTTAGTGACATGGTGTGTACCACTCAATATGGATCAGAGGAAGCAAAGAAAAGTTGTCTCAGGAGATTATGAAGAAAATTGTAGACAAGCATGTTAAAGGTAAAGGCTATAAGACCATCTCCAAGCGTCTTGATGTTCCTGTGACTACAGTTGTACATATTATTCAGAAATTTACGATCCATGGGACTGTAGACAACCTCCCTGGACATGGCCACAGCAGGAAAATTGATGACAAATCAAAGAGAGAGATAATACAAATGGTAACAAAAGAGCCCAGAAAAACTTCTAGAGATTAAAGGTGAACCTTAAGCTAAAGGAACATCAGTGTCAGATTGCACCATCTGTCATTGTTTGAGCCAAAGTGGACAACCAAGGAGGACATCATCGTGTGGAACCTTTTGCCAAGGCACATCAGTTCTATGTTTAGATGGAAAAATGAAGCATATAAAGAAAAGAACACTGTCCCTACTGAGAAACATGGGGGAGGCTCTGTTATGTTCTGGGGCTGCTTTGCTGCATCTGGCACAGGGTGTCTTGAATCTGTGCAGGGTACCATGAAATCTCAAGACTATCAAGGAATTCTAGAGAGAAATGTGCTGGCCAGTGTCAGAAAGTTTGGTCTCAGTCGCAGGTCATGGGTCTTGCAACAGGACAATGACCCAAAACACACAGCTAAAAAGACCCAAGAATGGCTAAAAAGAAAACACTGGACTATTTTAAAGTAGCCTCCTATGAGCCCTAACCTAAATCCTATTGAGCATCTTTGGAAGAAGCTGAAACATGCCGTCTGGAAAAGGCATCCTTCAAAACTGAAACAACTGGAACAGTTTGCTCATGTGGGCCAAAATACCTGCTGAGAGGTGCAGAAGTCTCATTGACAGTTACAGGAATTGTTTAATTGCAGTGATTGCCTCAAAAGGTTGTGCAACAAAATATTAAGTTAAGGGTACCATTATTTTTCCAGGCCTGTTTCATGAGTTAATTTTTCTTATAATTCTGTTGAAACATGGTGGAAAAGCAATGTCTGACTTTCATTGGTGAAATTTCATAGATTTTTTACTTATTACTTTAGTCACATTCAAGTTATTTCCGTGACCATTGTGAGTTTTTCTTTCATTAACTGACTTAACTGACAGGTACCAACAATTTTGTGTGTGTAGGTCTTCTTTAACATACAAACTCTGCATATTTAGGTTTAGGTGTTCCTTTTCTCAAACTGAGGACACTCAATACAGGAATACAGGAAGTGCTCCACTGTGTACACTCTATACACATCACTAGAATCCTTTGGATTATTTCAGCCCTGGAATTGCCAGTCTCTACTGAACTAAAGGTACCTGTTAACTTACACTACCACTACATGACATCACAAGGTGGAACAGAGCATTTTGAGCTTTGGAGATGTAGACAGACTAATAATAAAGGCTGACTCAAACATGTGTTAATGAAACGAAACACAGCACAGAGGTTACAAACATGTGTGAATGATACACAGAAGTTACAGCATTATAACATGGCATAACAGTGTTTTGCTTACAGGTTACTTTGAAAAAAATGGGATCCTGAGTTTCAAAATGCTGTGACGAGGGTGGGAACGATTCTGTTTAGTCATGATTCTTAGTTTGATGCTTCAGTCACAATTAGATTTTATTTCAATTTTTGTTGGGCCTCAGAAGAACAGAAACTTTTGCTGATTAAAATAGAACCTTTCAATAAAATAAGTCAAGCGTTTATTGTATTGACATGATTTAGGCTACAGCTGTGAATTTTTCATCATTATATTGCATCTCCTAAGGAGCATGCTCGTTCTGACTTTCATGTCTGTATCTTTGCTTCTACCTCTTCCCAACAGAAGGTTATTTTTATTCATTATTATTATTTTTATTTCTTGCAGTTCAAGTGTGATTGCTTTTTTCGCTGTCTAATATATATATATATATATATATATTTTTATTTTTTTTTACAGTTTTGCTGGTCAGGTGGGGTATGTGATTGCTGGGATGAAGGACGTGAAAGAAGCTCAGATAGGAGATACCCTCTTCCTGCAGGAGGCGGAGCCAGTGGAGCCTCTGCCTGGGTTTAAACCTGCCAAACCCATGGTGTTTGCAGGTGAGAGAAGACACACACACACCACATTCATATTAGGCAATGTGGATGAAGATACTTTCCTAAGGACGCAACAACAGTTTGGATTAAAGTCCCTGCTGCACCACTGTGGCACCTGGTATTCCCAGCAGTCTCCCATCCAAGTACTAACCAGACCTGAGAGGCTCCAGCTGCTGTATGAAGGAAGTTTGCTGGCACCGGTTCCAGAGAAAGGCTCTACTCCATCATCTGGTGTCAAAAAGTAAAAGTTAATAGATAGTTAATAGATACATGGTCAAGTTGGTTAGGGTTTAGGTTGAGGGCCGATATTCGAGTATTAAACCAAACAGGATATGGAGATAGTAGAGCTCTTCTCATCATAGTGCTCC